>NC_138537.1:61044713-62346598 GCF_964234715.1 Podarcis melisellensis | reverse complement strand
GGTTAGTGTGTTGGACTAGGACCTGGGAGACTAGGGTTCAAATCCCCACCTCAGGCATGCAGCTCACCAAGTGGATCTGACTGGGTCAGTCACTGTATCCCAGTCTAACTCACAGAGTCACTTTGAGGATAACATGGGGAGAGAACCATCTAGCCACCTTGAGCTCCTTGAAGGAAAGGTAAGATAAAAATGCAATAATGAAATTATTAATAGGCTGAATAGAAGAGAGCTTTGTATGTTGTTAGCCAGCTTTTACTACAGCTGACAAAGAAAGTGCCACATTACCTTCCAACAGTTTGGCAGATTCTTTCCATAGCTTAAAGGTTCTCATCGGTTGCTAGTGGTATGCCAATCCAAACCACAGCTATATTGAAAATGATGCTGATAATAGCAGAAGCAGCAATTCACTCAATGTGTATGTATGTGGCTAGAGAGGTTAGGAATATTGGAAGCTGTCTTATTCAAGGTTGGACCATTGGCTCACATAACTCACTACTGTCTGCACTGATGGACAGTGACCCTCCAAGGCTACACTATAACACTATTGTAGTAGGTACTCATTTGGACTCTTTCAGACACAGTGCTTGGTATCCATAACAAAAATGCAACTCAGTAAAATTTTATTTTTTAAAAAGAAAATTTATATACTGCTTAAGCTTTTTTTTAAAAGGAAAATGGTAAACATTTCCTTTATTTCTGCAAATATTTTCCACTGTGTGAGCTTCAGCTTCCATTCTCAAAATGAATTGCCTCAGAGTAGTTTATTAAAAAGTATAGCTGACAGGTGAAATAAAGAGACACAGAGGTGGTTGAATTGTTATATTTTATTGTCAGAAATATTGGCTTGTCTGAAATACAAATAAAGTAAGATTTATTTCAAAGATTGTATGGAGTAATTTCAAGGTTAACGTATGTACCGTATTTTTCGCACCATAGGACGCACCGGACAATAGGACGCACCTTGTTTTAGAGGGGGGAGAACAAGGGAAAAAAATTCTTCCGCTCTCTGACCAGTGCCCCTTCAGCAAAGCGGCAGGAAGCGCTGCGCAGAGAGTGGGAGAATTTTCCCCCTCTTGTTTTCCCGCTCTAAAACAAGGTGCCATTTAAGGTGCGTTCAGGTGGCTACCTTGGAAGCCTGGAGAGCTAGAGGGGTCAGTGCGCACCGACCCCTCTCGCTCTCCTGGCTTCAGGTTCCTTTCGACCTGCTCTTTGGGGCTGGCGGGGGGAAGCCCACCACCAGCCCCAAAGAGCAGGTCTGGGAGCAGCGGAAAGGCGCAGCAGAGAGGCTGCTGCCATAGTCACGCGTCACTTCTCCAGCTGGGAGAGGGTCGCGGGGCTATGGCTTCTTTATCCCCGTCCGCGCTCTCCCGGCTGGAGAGGTGACGCACGGCTATTGAGGCTCCTGCCATAGCCGCGCGTCACCTCTCCAGCCGGGAGAGGGTCGCGAGGGGCTGCTTTAGTCCCGCGCGCGCGCTCCCGGCTGGAGAGGTGATGCGCGGCTATGGAGGCTCCTGCCAGAGCCGCGCGTCGCCTCTCCAGCCGGGAGAGGGTCGCGGGGGGCTGCTTTAGCTCCGCGCGTGCTCTCCCGGCTGGAGAGGTGACGCGCGGCTATGGAGGCACCTGCCTGAGCCGCGCGTCACCTCTCCAGCCGGGAGAGGGTCGCGAGGGGCTGCTTTAGTCCCGCGCGCGCGCTCCCGGCTGGAGAGGTGATGCGCGGCTATGGAGGCTCCTGCCAGAGCCGCGCGTCGCCTCTCCAGCCGGGAGAGCGCGTGCGGCGCTAAAACAGCCCCTCGCGACCCTCTCCGGGCTGGAGAGGTGACGCGCGGCTATGGAGGCTCCTGCCATAGCCGCGCGTCACCTCTCCAGCCGGGAGAGGGTCGCGAGGGGCTGCTTTAGTCCCGCGCGCGCTCTCCCGGCTGGAGAGGTGATGCGCGGCTATGGAGGCTCCTGCCAGAGCCGCGCGTCGCCTCTCCAGCCGGGAGAGCGCGTGCGGCGCTAAAACAGCCCCTCGCGACCCTCTCCGGGCTGGAGAGGTGACGCGCGGCTATGGAGGCTCCTGCCATAGCCGCGCGTCACCTCTCCAGCCGGGAGAGGGTCACGGGGGGCTGCTTTAGCTCCGCGCGCGCTCTCCCGGCTGGAGAGGTGACGCGCGGCTATGGAAGCTCCTGCCAGAGCCGCGCGTCGCCTCTCCAGCCGGGAGAGTGCGTGCGGCGCTAAAACAGCCCCTCGCGACCCTCTCCGGGCTGGAGAGGTGACGCGCGGCTATGGAGGCTCCTGCCATAGCCGCGCGTCACCTCTCCAGCCGGGAGAGGGTCGCGGGGGGCTGCTTTAGCTCCGCGCGTGCTCTCCCGGCTGGAGAGGTGACGCGCGGTTATGGAGGCACCTGCCTGAGCCGCGCGTCACCTCTCCAGCCGGGAGAGGGTCGCGGGGCTATGGTGTCTTCGCTCCATAGGACGCACACACATTTCCCCTTCATTTTTGAAGGGGAAAAAGTGCGTCCTATAGAGCGAAAAATACGGTAACCACTTAATGAAGATAAAATAAGCAAGTGTTATCTGCTGCCACATAGCGATGCAACACAGTTGTTCACTGACCAAAGTATACTTACCATCTTTGAACACTAAAACTCTTATCGTAGGGATAGGCTTTCATTCTCTGTTTGTATAGCTATCCATCTACCCAAACTGGACTGGGATCCAGCAAGCACTACTGAATTCAAACGGCATGCCAAACCACTGACTATGATCCAAATTTGCAGCTTGAGTTTCCAACAAGGAAATGAGTTAATATTTAAATTGTGCTTTAACCAAGCAGTATGATATTTGATAAAAGCAAGACTCAAAGGCTTATTGGTTTGTCTTAAGATTCTTTTATCAGTGAATCTTGCCTCAGAAGTATGCATGCAAGTATCCTATGAAGTCTTTTTTATTACTAAACATGTTTAAAATTTATGAATGTTAATTTTTATTACTGCATTCATATTATGGTAATTGCATTCCAAGCAGAAGGCTTTTTGACATTAACCTTCAGTAAATATATCTGAACCACCTCAAATGGTTGAAGAGGCTGCCAAACATTTTTTAAGATACTGGGAGAAAGAGGCAATACTCATGAACCCAAGCTGAAAATGAAACCAATTTTTAAAAACATTTGACTCAATATGTCCTGGACAAAAATGAGTACGTATCTGCCACCTTTTGGCATACTATAATATTACTGCTTGAAATTGCTTCCTTGGTAGCAACAGCCTCATGCGGTGAGCCAATTCATATGTACTGCCTCACCTTGATGGTCAACTCCCACCACATTTTGTCTCCACACCAATGCCAAACATTCCAGCTTCTGTGAACATGGAGATAAATGAAATAGTTGAGCCTGATCCTCATAGTGAAGTGATGCATACAAAACATCTCACCACATGGAGGCAGTTTCAGATAAACCAAAACCAAAGCCCTCTCCCCCGTTGAAAATCCTTCATCTGTCATGGACTCTTTACATTCTCCAAGAAAGTGAGGAAGGTCCTTGTCATCCATTATCTTAAAATTGACATGCAGAGCTGAAGTTTTTTGTTTTAGTTGTTGCTACCTTGCTATACAAGGAAGCATCTGGCAAGAGGAAAAGAGATATCTCCTCAAGTATCATTTCCTGATTAAATACTAGATTGGGCAAACTGCCAAGATTTACTCTGAATTGAGGATGACCCCTTAAGGCAGACATGTCCAAAGTCCGGCTAAGAGGCCTAATCCAGCCCGCCGTTCTATTTAATCCGGCCCCTGTGGCAGTTTATTTCCTGGGGTAAAATCCTAAAAAAATCCAACCCTCAACAACTTTGGGGTAAACTCACTCACGCATGTTCACTTCATCAAATCTGGCCCTCTTTGAAAGAAGTTTGGACACCTCTGCCTTAAGGGGAGAACATAATTGCTAATTTTAAACATGATTTGTCTCATCTTCTTGAAGATTTCTGCCTTTCATGCCACTGAGAGCCATGCATCAAACTGAATGTCAAAATTATGCTGAACATTAAATAGGTGAAAACCTACTTAATATTATATTAGTCTAGGATCAATTAGAACAGGAGCGACTAATCTTTTTTCACCCTGAGGGCCACACTAGGAGCTGCCACCCCTCCAAGTTCTGCATGCCAGGAGTGGGTGTGCCCAAAGAACATGTGTACGCTCTCCTACTCAGCTATGCTGGGCATACAGTTCACCATAGAGGCAAGCACACATGTAGTAGAGTGGGGTGCATAGGGACAGACCAGCAGAGGAGGAGTGAAGGTTCCAGCATTCTTCCTTTGCACTGTAGCTCTAGGGTAGAAGGCGTTCCTCCTACCTCAATGCCATAATGGAGATGAAAAGCCCAACAGTTTCAAATGTTTTACATTCCAAAGCAGCCTTTTCTCTCTTTTGTGCAATGCCACTGCAAGACAACACAGGAAACAGGAAGAAACATTTCCTCCCATTTCCTGAGCTATAAGGCCTTCTTGCAATTGTATCGCACCAAAGAAGAAGAGGTGCATTTGCAAGCTAAGCTGAGGCAAAGGAGCCCAATTTTGGAGAGCTGGTGAGGCACCCTACAGCACAGTGGGAGACTTGCCTCATTGCCCTCATGCAGTGAAAACTTTGGAATGAAATCCATCTCATGCAGACTTAAGTTGCACTCATCACTTCCTTTAACAAAGAGATCAGGTAGTAAGTGATGGCAGAAATGGAACTAATGAGAAAAAAAGAGAGGGATACCAGCATGTTCAGTGAAACCCCACGGTTTGCCCTCACGCATGTATAAAAAATGTTTTTTAAAAAGAATCCAAAGTGGCAAAGCCCTCAATGAGGCCTGAGAATACTCAGTACCTATGGAAAGTTGACTGTCAGATGGAGAAAATCAACAGGGGTGAAGGTGGAATTGAGTTTTGTGGAGCACAACAGAGCAGCTGTAATGGTTGTACACAATTCCTTATCTGAGTTAAAAGCTATTTTTTCATAATAGGAAAAAAACTTAGGACTACTTGCAGTGACCCCAATTAACATCTGATTTAATACTTCAAACTGTGTTACAGACATTCACACAGCGAAGAATATTTCAACTGTCCCTCAAATCATAAGGAATGAAAGGAGAACCACTTAAGCAATGCCACTGCAAGACAGCTCAGAGTAAAGAGCTATCTTATAATGCCCTCCTCAATTAAAAAAAAAAAATAATAATAATAATAATAATAATAATAATAATAATAATAGAAGGAAGGGAAATCTGTCTTTATTCTATTTAGGCAAACTGAAATCGATAATATGTTATCACCTGTTAAAAGAATGATCATGCAAGCTCCTGAAATTATGTTAACAAAAAAAAAGATTTTTAAATGTTTGCTAGCTTATGTGTCTTATGAATAACATTTTTAATACAGAAGTATAGTTCCTTCTTACAATAGGAAACAAAGACATTTAACTGCACTCACTTTCTATTCTTTATTATTTAGCTGCCTAAAATAACTTAGCTGTTTAAGTTGAATGTATTTTTCATAATATGAAAATAGAAAATATTTACCAATCAGAATTGCTTAATTAATTTTTATTAGATTAATAATATACCTGAAGTATATAATGACAATGCATTCCAAGTAATCTGTATTAGCACTTTGGATAATGTATATTCACCTATTTTGTTAGCAAATTCATTATAGGTATAACAATTAACACAAAATAAAATAGAATAACAATGTGCAATTTGAAATAGTCCAGCTATAGTGTACAATTAAAGGAGGACGTAAAAACTGGAACCTTTAACTTACTGTGAAAGTTATCAGTATTTTTTTTCTACAGTAAAATATGCCTTGTATACTGTAGGACCAAATCATATTGGGAAGGTAAATCTATTTCTGCATGATTTCCCTTTAATTAAAATATTTATACACCTCTTTTCATCAATAATTTCAAATCAGTGTACAAAAAATAAAAACAAGTAATACAACATACACAGAAAGCAGCAGCAGCAGATAAAAGCACAATTAAGTCATATAATACAGCAATCCTATACAGTACTCTCTTACTGAAGAGGAAGTTCTACTGAACTTCATTCTCAATAGACATATTTAGAATAGAAAAATTCTTTTAAATGCCTGAGTAAATACAAAATGTTTTGTCTGGTGCCTAAAAGATAGCAATGGTGGCATCAGGTATACTACCCTTGCCCTTATTGTATCAAATACAATCTCTGATATTTGGTATTTGAAAGAGAGCATCAGTGAAAGACCCTCTGACATGGGAGGAAACAGATTGATACACATTTTGTATTTTTGATCTGCTTTATGCATTTACACCTGGCTTTGGACCAGAGATAGGACCTTTTCATTGGTGTGCCCCAGATGTGTAACTTCACCACGTTTTTGGCTCCGGGGACACCCATACTTCTCCCTATTTTAAAATGTTGCTTCTATTCTTACTGATGCTCTTTATTGGTGTTGTTTTTGCTTTTATGTTAATGTTCAATTTTAAATCAATGTGTTATATTCATTGGAAACTTCCACTGAGAGGCGAGATGGAAACCTTCTAAAAACTGAAAACCCCCAGCACTGTCTTCTTAGCAAAAGCAGCCCAATGTCCATTCTTTATATAATCCTTTCAACCAATTTATCACAGATTTTTTTCATATACCCCTCACCAAGGATCTAGTAGCCAAGAAGTATTTGGGCTGCTATAGTCTGTGTGTACTACAACTCTAGTGCTGGTATTTGTATGGGTGTACTGTGAAGGCATAGAGAACAGCAACGACATAGAAGAACAAATAAGAAATGGCAGGTTGTGTAACAGCTCCTTAAATGAACAGCTGCTGCCAGTAAACTCAGCCAGTAATGAATTCCATCTAGCAGCATATACTAAGATGGCTAATATAACTGTCAACAACACAGACAGCTCAGTGCACAGAGGCTGTAATGTGCGGCTGCAATTGTATAGTAACTTCAGTACTGAAAACCTATCTGTGCCTAGTTCAGTGCACAATTGCGATAGTCATGCATCGCTTCTCATAGTATGTTACCAAGCTGGAAGAGGTGAAGTCCTGTTGGTTAGCAGCTACACACCGAAGAAGTTGTGACGATTGGCCTCTAGACAAAAAATCAAGCTCTACTACGCTACCAGTTCTAGCCTAAAAGATAATGTACCAATCTTGCAACTACAGTTCACTTTTATTTGCACTATTTTAATTGGTACCTAACTTCCCAATAATTCCTTACAATGTTAAGCTTTTGTTCTCAATGCATAATTCCAGCCAAGTTATCCTTCTATTGAGGGTTGGACTACCAAGTTGATCTGTTTATTAAAATCAATGCATGTTTCAATTGTCTGTTAAATGAATACTCAATTTATGTTGGTAATTTAATGCCAGGTTACAAGAGTGTACAAGACCAAGAGGCAACAGAGGAAGACGCAGAACAATTCAAACTAAAAAATATGTCATAACCACAAACTTTGCTTTCAAATTGCTGCAACAATACTCCTTTAGAAATAATACTGCTTAGCAATATTGTTTCTATGTTTAATTTTCTAATGTCACTTCCTGAATTACTTCAGTTTTATCTTGATATTTGGATAGCTTTATCTCTACATTTTAAAAGCACTTTTCCATAGAAAAGTTGTGTTATATTTTAAGAGAGTTCTGGGGTATTTTGGCATGTCACAAAAGTGGAGAAAAACTGCGACCTTAGGGGCTAAATGTGATGAAGGAAAGCAATTATTGTTTAATAACTGTTAGACAATTATGCAAGTCAATGCTGACAATCCTAGAGTTAAAAATAACCACACTTGAATAATACTTTGGTAAACTTGGGCTTATGTAAATAGCCCGTGCTTAGCCAAGTAGCATCTGTTTCTGCATGTCATGTAATTAATAAAAACCACATTTATAACATGATGATGTGGTATTATTCTGCCATGTCACAGAACTGAAAGAACATAGTTTCAATTAATTCCTCTTTGCACACATTTGAGGATCAGGAGAGAAGAAACAGGAGCCATCTATGGCTGATGGAGGAGCATTCACAAACACGGTGGGATAAAATACTTACCTGGGGGACGGTAAGCTGTCACTTCATGTTGCTGCAAATACTTACCTTAGCTTATGGTAGATGGCAAAGACAGTGCTGCAGCAAGAGAGAACAGGTGGGGCTGTCAGAGCCCCCTTCCTCTCTCTCCATGTAATATTTACAGTATAGGATACTTACCCAGCGGGAATACTATTCTTCTTAACCATGGTGAAAGCAGGAGTGGACAAGAGCGCGAGGCAGCAGAGAAAATGGGCAGCACTGCAGCAAATGAGAGAGAACCGCGCCGTTAACCCGGTGCCAGTCTCTTCCTCCAACTCTCACAGAGCTGAGAGCCCTCAAAGGCCCACGTCGGATGCAATGGTGGTAGCTCACCAGCCATACATAAAGCAAGGGAGCAGGAAGTCTAGCTTTTGTTGCCGAAGAGGAGAGCTGAACCCTCACCCAGCGCTTATCTCCCCACAGTCCAACCCCATACCATCACACCAACCTTACTTTGAACACAGGAGAGCACAGGAGGGGGGGGATCTGACTGCAGGGAGGTAAACGGGGGGAGGGTCCCAATAAACCCAGTTTGCTTCCAAAACCAGACCCTTGCCCCTCTCTACTGGGGCACTGGACAAACAAACATCCCTCACCGTTTGCTTGGTCATAAGTGTACGCACTCGAGGGGGTGGAAATGAGTGGGTGGGTGTTTTAGAGGAATTAGCAGCTGGTCGGCTTGTGAGCTCTTTTTTTTTTTTTGCAAGGCGCGGAGATAGAGCTGAACCTCTCAGCCCCCCTAAACAGCCGCCCGGCAAAGCACCTCCATTTTCCAGGAAGCAAATCTGGCGGAAGAGAACGAAGCTGTCTCGCTGGAAGCTTGGAGGAAGAAGAGCTGCCCGACCAACCTACCGCGGGGCGAGGGGGGGGTCAGGTTTCTGCTCCCCCCCCCAAGCAAGGTGGGGAGAAAAGGGGGCGCCACAGACTCCATAGGAAGCCCCGGCTCCCCGGCGACGGACACCAATGTTGGGGACCTCGGCGCCCGGCCTCAAACAAGAGGGGCGTGTAAACTAACTGCGCACCGAAGCCTTCGGGCCCAGAAATCAACCGAGCTGCGGCGTGGCCTTCACCAGGCCTCGCAAGAGGACTGGCGGCGACGGCGGCAAAAGCGGGTGGGCGGCTGCTCGTACCCTCAGAAACGCGTTTTCCTCTCTCCAGAGAGAAGCGAGCGGACGCAGCAACGGGGAAAGCGTCCTCCTTCACGCTCCGGCACTGCGCATGCCCAGCGGCCGGTCAGAGCGGCAAGCGCATGCCCAGCGGCCGGCGGCGCTCATTAGAGCGCATGCTCAGAGAGGGGCCCTCTGTTGGCAGTTTTAGGGGAGGACACTTCATTTTCTGGCTGGATGACGAGCGGGGCGGGATGGAGGGAGGCGGTGCGCGTGCTTGTTTCGCTAACGGCAGAAAGGTTACGGTTATATCCAGGGCGGGAGAGGACGGTCTCTCTGCTTCAGAGCGGTTTGCCGTTTCGCCGTTTCACTTTGCCTCACCCTAAATGGAGCTCTCCCTTCTAGCTCACCTCAGGAGGAAACGGTCCAGCTAGTCAGGAATGCGGGCGGGGGGGGGGGGGAGAGAAGGAGTTTAAGTTTTTGACGAGGTGGGTGCGTGCCTAGCGGTGCATTTCTGTGCTGGGGTCAAAAAAGAGGAAGAATAAGATTTTGTCTTACTGCATTTTCTAAGATAACTCAGTAGAGCATGAGACTCTCCATGTGGTTTTTTTTTGGGGGGGGGGGTTGAGCCTCCTGTTGAGTGAGTGATTCCTGCATTGCAGGACTAAGATGGTCCTCGCTAGTCCCTTCCAACTCTACAGTTCTGCGATTCTAAGAACTTAGGACTTTCTGGTTCTAAACTTCTGGACCATGTTTATTGGCAATAGCAAAACTCCTATTCTCAGCCAGAACTTGCTGGTATTAATGCACTTCTCAAATAGGGCTTCTCAAGTTGGGTGCTTATTTCTTGCTTGCATTCAATTGTTATCTTGTGGCAGCCACTTGAAACAATATTGCTTTCATTGCTAAGTCGCTGTAACAGGCCTGCACAGCTATTTCATAGAACTCACAAGCCGTCAAATGTGGCCTGCCAGGGGTTTGACAGCTGCCACTCAAGTGTGGTTGGTATATGAGCTGTGGTTGACTTGGAATGTTCCAGGTCGCACAGAGCTTCTGTAAGCACATCGGCACACACTGCTTCTGCATTCTACACCTGCACTCAATGAATGAGCAGTACTGGCACAGAAACATTCTGTACTAGGCAAAAGAATAAGATGAGCTGTAATAGACACAAATATGTGGAATGGAATAAAGATGGACTGGTTTTTACATTTTAATATTCTGCATATTCTTTCCCAGTTTCCTTGATGACCAACTGAATCCAGTTTTTATATAAAATGGATCCGGACAAAGAATTAGGAATACTACTCAATAGAAAAACAAAGGCAAGCTATGAAGACTATTTTTAAATGGTTACATTAATACCCAACTACAGTGCCCTAATAATTAGATTTGTTGATCAGTTTTTTTTATTCTAGATAAGATAGTGATCATAATAACAGGCATATGTTTATTATTATACCCCAAGAATGTACTGTACTACAATTAACAATTAATATGGTTATTCTGACTTTCTTATAATACTCCTATAGATAATAGACTTAAGTGTATTTTAAAAACAAATACATATAGATTATGGCTGCATTCACACAACACTTTATTCTGTTTTCCGGATATTTCCCTAATGGTTAAAATCTCAGGCAGGCAGATGCCTTTTTGGAGGTGAGGGTGTGGTTGCTTACTGATTAAAACTGAAATTTATTAACACAACAACCTCACACATACACTATGTAAAAGAGTATAAGTTTACCACTTCCTCTCCCCTGCACTCTCTATCCCCACCTCTCTTCTCCCACAACCTCATACAGTATACTACATTAATGTCTCACATCAAATGTAACAGATTTGTAGAAAAGACTCTACAACCTCCAAATAGAGGCAATGCATGTAGTTTTGTAACGCAAGCAAATCTTTAATAAAAATTATAAAAATCCTGAAATTAATTGTTATTTATAACGACAAACAAAATTGTTATAATGAACATCCCTACGTTGCAAGAAGCCTAGCCTTAACAATATAATCAAATATTTTTAAAGGCAGCATGTCATGGTACTGAAATTTATTGAAAAGCTTGAGGTTATTTAGTGTAAGAAGATAACTTGGCTAGTGAGATTTAGTTCCCAAATTACCCATCTACATGTAGTCTCTCTAATTTATTTATTTATTTATTTGCCACTTGACTATGATAGTCTCAAAACGGTTTACAATAATACAATATAAAAAGTAAAAAAATTAGTTAAATCTATAACATCTGACTTGGATTGAAATGTTTGGTGGAGTAAAAATAAATAAATTCAGTGGGTGCCAAAGGTTCAGTTAGGAAGGAGTTCCCTAAAATTTACTTCATCCTTCTATGCAACATATCCCTTTTATTTACATTTGTTTATGAAGTTGTGTATCATATAGATTATGATTTTAGATAGTTTTCTTTTTTATTATCCAGAAAGAAAAGGTTCAGGAAAGAATTGCAAGGAAAAGTAAATCTTTACAGAAAAGAAGTGTCAGAAGAAAGGTACGTTCATACATTTTACCCCGTTACATAGCATGCAAAACATTTACTGAAGCAAGAGTTTGGAAAGCCTTTGCTTTTTATTTTTTTAAAAAATAATCTCTTCTCTACAGTGCTTTCATGGAAAATGTATCCCCCCCCCAAATCAGTTTTATCTTGAAAGTGAAATCTTAACTGCGCAGTGCCATTTTATTGCATGTGTGGGTGAAGATATAATGACGTCAGGGTAAGTTGCTCTAGATCAGCTTTCTTTAACCTGATACCTCCAGATGTTTTGGACTACAATTTCCATCATTCCTACTAGCCAGTGCGATCAATGGTCAAGGATCATGGGAGCTGTAGTCCAGAGCACCTGGAGGGAAACACTAGGTTGGAAAGCCAGTATTAGTATGAAGTGAGGCACTTCAACTAAGGTTGCTGTTTTTGCAATCATTTCATATTGTAATATTTTGTTTTGCATTCACTTCAAAGACTCATTGGCGGAGCACTCAAGGGGTTTGGGGGCCTTTCTCTATTTTCCTTTAGTCCTTCAGAATCTCTCAAAAGGCCACGTTAGAAGTTCTAAATACAACAAGATCCATGGCAGAGGAACAGGGGTTCGGATCTGCCCCAGGTGTCATCACTGAGGGGGGCGGGGTGACAAAATGACAAAAATATGAGGTTTTGGGTTTTTTTTGTTCTTTTTAAATGGGTTCATGAAACTTTTTAGTGCAGTCAATTAACATAACGAAACATGGCTGGCACTGGGCGCCACACCGCGGGGGCAAGCCCTTACCACAGGGCCTGTATCATGCCCAAGCCATGTGTCTCTCCTGGGAGTGATGTAGTGGCTTGGGGTCTGCAGGCTCCATGCTGCCTGAAATGGCAGGTGGGACTTGCATCGGCCCTCCACCTCTCCCTCAGCCGCCCTACAGCTGAGGGGGAGGCGGCGGAGAGGCTCCACGCAGCGCACCCCACCCCTATGGGTGGCTTGCTCAACCCTCAGCTGCAGGACGCCCGTGCTGCACCTGGCACCCGAGTGGCTAGCTACGCCACTGAACAAGAGGAACTAAAATGGAAATGAATTTTTGAGAACTCCATTATACATATAGATACATTTGTTGAACACATGGGACATCTTGTATCTTGGACAATTAAATGTTTATAGCATGTTGACCAACTCTAAATGTTATTTTGTTTCTAATATGAAGATCATTCTTCTTTGTTTATTCCATTTACTATCTGAATGATGGCATAAGCCTTGCCTGCATCATAACTTGAAGTTTTTGTAGGTTGCTCACTAGTAAACATTTTGGATGGGGTGATGGTATATGATGTATACAGCTGAAAAAAATGAATAAAAATGTGAGGGAATAGTTTTGATCATTTCCTTGCAACTTTTCTCTTTTGGTAAATTGTTTAATGTAGCAAACTGAAGATGACATACATGTTGATAGAAAACAAAAAGAAACCCTGGACCAAAATCCACAGGAAGGTAGCTCAATGTTTTTACTCCTTACCAAGTTGTAATATATCACAATGAAGTTCAAGGGCATTTCCACAAATGTGGCTCAGATTAAATTTAGATGTTATTCAAACGTCAAACCTGCATATGACCTTTTCCTGTTTTCATTCTATTCTAAAGTACTGTAATAATATTAGCACTTGATAAAAATAATACAGAATATTTTGATGTGCTAGAATTAGAATATTCTAATTTTAGATTCTTGTCAACTTTTTGTGCAGATGTTGCATTGCAACTTGAAATCATGTGTTTTCTGCATTTTTCTTGTGCAGTGAACTAAATACACTTTCATTTATAATTTTCTTGTGCAGTGAACTAAATGCACTTTCATTTATAATTTGCACTTTAAGGAGCAAGCTTGAAATGTGAATGTATGACTCAAATACAGAATACTTACCGTAATCTAAATCCTTCACAAACTTTGAAAAACCTACTGGATTATTGTCATTTTCTTGAGAATCCAAAATTGTCTATATGAAAATTACTGCAAAATACATTCCGATAATATTCAAGTATTTTATTGCAAAGTGTTTTTTAAATGTCTGTGCTTTTTATAATAGCTGTGGCTGTAGAAGAAAAACAAAGTAGATTAACTGAAGTATTACGGGATAGAGTGAGAGGGAAGTTGAGAACTGTTAAGGTAAATAGTTTTAATTGAATTTTGATTTAGCATTCAAATGAAACATGTAACTTATTGTATGTATTGTATCTATAAAAGGTGGTAAGTTCAAACAATTTAAAAGGCTCATCATTTCTCCCATACCAATTGGAGCACACCAGAAGAAAGAAGTTAAGTGCTGAATATGGAAAGCCTGCATTTTATCTCAGTTATTGTTTTCTCTGTGTTTTTAAAATAACAAGAAGCACACTAAAATATCCTTTGTTTTAGGCTGAACAAGAAGAAAAATCTTGCGACAAACCCTACTCTGATACTAAAGAATACCAACACAACTCTGAAGTGAGCGCTGAGGTAATAAAATATTTGTAAAATTGCTGCCAACACTGATAAGCTGCACCATTGCTTTTTATATTCAATTTGGTGCAACAAATTCTAATATGAGCATATTTTTGTAGAATGTGTGATTCTGATTACTCCTGCCATTACATATAGAAAACACCTGTGCCATCAAGAAGATGGGTATCATTCAGTCTTGAATCTCTTCTCACTGCTTTTTTAAAAAGCACATTCCCCCATCCCCTCAAAAAAAGGATCCTGGGAACTGACATTTTTAGGAGTGCTGAGAGTTGTAGCTCTGTGAGGTGTAAACTACATTTCCCAGGATTCTTGGGAGCGGGGGCGTGTGTGCTTTAAATATATGGTGCATATTCAAGAATCTCGGCATCAGAGAGGTGGGGAGGGGAGAAGCAAGAGGGAGATGCTTGCTACTTGTTCCTCTTTAAAAAAACAATCTCTCTGATAGCTCTGTAATCTAGAGCTTCTTCTTGCAGTGGCACAAATTTGAGAAAAGCCAAAGAAGCACCCCGCTCCCTCTTAAGCAACATGATCTAGAGGTGTTTTAAGTTGAGGTTGAAGGTCAGCTGGAGAAGACTGAGAGATAGGAATTACCTTTGTTTACAGAAAGATTGGCATATGCTGTCTCCCCTCTACATTCAGAGTGCTAAGATATGAATGATGAAGAAGGAAAATGATTTTGGCAACAAAGCTATGGGCAGAGGTGTGTGAACTAAGGCATTATAAGGGAAGGCCTAAGAGGAAAATGTTTCATTAGACAGGGTGGGAATGAGAAGATGATGAACCAAAATTTAAGTTGAGAAAGATAGAGATGAATTGGTGGGTTTTTATATAAGAACATGTGACTTGACTTGGTGAGAAGACTGAATCTGAGAAGGAGGGAGGGAGTAAACAGCCTCAGTGCTAGGTTACATGGTGATGTTGTCAATGGATATAATAAAGGATAATAAAGGAAAAATAAGTTTCTGGAGAAAGAGAAGGTTACCCAGTATTTAGCACTACTGACTGATAATTATTCACCAAATTTTTAATCTTAGAATGAAGTCTCCTTTGATGAGGGTTTTATATTTTTTACATCAACTTTTGAAGATTACTCAAAGCTGAAAGAAACTGATCAGGTCATTGACCAGGTACTGCTATTCTTCTCTTCATACAAAGTGCATTCTTTTCTGTTGCATTATGATGTTGGAGTGACTTGAAAGTCTTCTGTCAAATAGATGTCTAGTATTTGAAGTTGTTTATAGCTACAGTTAATTCACTTTCTCTGTTAACAAAGGAAAATTATGAAATAAGCTATTCAAAAGTTTTCTTCAGTGGCCCTAAACTTATATACAAAATAACTATATAGCCTTAAACAAAAGAAAAAGAATTTTTATTTCATTCATTTTCTTTTTTTCAAAGTACCTTGTACCATAGATTTCCTAGATATATTTGACCATGATCCAAATAAGTATTTGACTTACATTTATAAACAATTGTCGTGGAACTGGAGCTTTCTTTAAAATATTTAACTTTTTCACAGACTTTTCTTACACTTTCTAGTGTTGCAAAGAACAGTTGGCCACTTTAATACTCTGTTGATTACTTCAAAGGCATGAGCTGGGTTGCAATTAGTTGTATATAGGTGAGAAAGTGCCAAAATGAGCAACAATATGGGCTGGACTGGAGATTGCTTGTGAGTGAGCTGGAAGGAGAGAGATGCTTTGAGAGCTAGGGACAAAAACATGTCTTGCTGTGTTCTGAATCCAAAGCTGTGGCTAATGGAGAAGCAAGACATTACTGCTGTGAGCCTCTCTGTCCTGTGCTCAAGTTATATGTATGCAAATAAAACCATATAGCTTAAGGACACCACAGTCTCTACTGACCTTCTTTCCAAGGAAATTGAGCCCAAGCAAGCACACAATCCCTGGAGACTCTCACTGCTTGGAGATTGGGGTGGCATGGAACCATATTTGGCATGGCCCTGTATCTTTATGACTATATCAGAGTCCTTAGAACAAACATGTGAGAAGCTATAGAAAATGAATACAGAAGTTTATTTTGTTTTCAAGTGAATGAGAGTGAGGAAGACAGCATTTTGGATGAAATCACTATGCGTTTCTTTCACTTGCTTTGTTGCTGGAGGGAAATACACTGATATTTGTTTAAACAGAGACACTGGGAGAGATTAGGTATTTAGGCTACACAAAGCACCAGACCCTGTATATTTGTTTTTCAACAAGATCAGAGAGGTACTGCTAGTTTCCCCACACCTATGGACTAGACCAGGGGTTGTCAACCTGGTCCCTACTGCCCACTTGTGGGGGTTTCAGGATTCTAGGTGGGCGGTAGGGAATTCTATGGCACAAGCTGAATTCTCCTTCCATCCAGCACCGCTGGGCAGTAAGGAAATTTTACTATCAAGAAAGGTGCATTAGTGGGCAGTAGGTATAAAAAGGTTGACTACCCCGGACTAGACCATGCACTGAAATGCTTGCACATTCTGAATGTAAGCAGTATTGGTGATACTTCATTTCTGAAGTATTTGTGGAAAATGCCTATTTTCATAGAGATACAAAATAGTGATCCAGGTACTGTATTAAGGAATCACTTAATTCTTCATACTTGGATACTGTTCATTAAAACTGAAAGTTGAAGTATGAGTTTTCTAATTCCAATGAAAGCATTAAAC
Organism: Podarcis melisellensis; assembly: GCF_964234715.1. Taxonomy (NCBI): domain Eukaryota; kingdom Metazoa; phylum Chordata; class Lepidosauria; order Squamata; family Lacertidae; genus Podarcis; species Podarcis melisellensis. Next base: position 62,329,758 of record NC_138537.1, on the reverse strand, counting down.
TATAACAAAAATTGTAGCTATCAATGTTTATCCATTATAAATAATCAAAGGGTAACAATAAGGTGCTTCCTTTATTAGGACCTATTGAAAGTTTAGAAAGAAGTGAGCAAACTGGTCCTAACAATGGTGTTACAGCACTACATAAAACATACTGGACTCATAAAATTATAAAGCAACTTCTCTGGAAATTACCTACCGTATATCTATTCCAACATGTTTATGTAGATTGTTTTCTGTTGGTATCTGTCCCATCGCTCTCTATATTTCTATCACACTTATTTTTTATTATGATTAACAGAAATCTATAAATGACAGCCTTCAAAATGTCTGTGGCTTAAATGAACAAGCTCCTTTGCTTGATCATGTGAGAGAAATACTACTACCAGAACTGCTTGAAGTAAAACCTCCTGGGTGTGAAAGCAGTAATCTCGATAAGCAAAAGCAATGGGACCAACAACTTTTTCTGCCAAGCACTTCCCCGGGTAATGTATGTTGCAAAATATGACAATGACAAATGTGCATGTGAACACACAAATGCCCAGTAGGCTGCAGATAGTCTGATCCTGTTCATTTTCTGATACAAATGCAGAAATGACTGCCACCCCTCACCAGGTAAGAGGCCATGGAATGCATGGAAACTGCCTGTTTTCAGGTTAGTCCATTAAGAGACTAGTTCTTCAAAAGTGGGCAAAGCTTAAGAGAAGTGGGCTAGAGGCAGAAACTCTAAAGGTCCTAGAACACTTTCAGTCCTTGTCAAAGCAAGTTGTTTGCTAGGAGCTCTGCTTGGTGCTGTGATAATAGATCTGCCTTGCTATATGAGCTTATCTGCAGGACCAGAACAGGACACATTTCAGTATCAACCGTTCTGAGAGAGAAGGAAGGATTAGAGAGAAGAGCAAAAGTTAGTGAAAGAGAGGGCTCACTCATTTTAAAATTTGCTATATTTGGCGTAGGTGGTTAAGCAGTTTGTTTTGTGTTACTGTTGTACTTTTCTGGATCAGATTTAAATATCTGACCAACAAAAAGAAGAGGATAAATTAATTCAAGAATTTACATTCTACCTATATGTCACCCTAACTTCATAATAATTGTTCTCAGTTATACAGAGCTGTAAATTGCCAGACAATATGGCAGCACGATTCCTAGAAGATGAAGGATTTTATATTCCAAGAAAGCCTCATGTATCTAGGAATACATACTACAAAATGGAAAACCGTCTTCTTCAGCAAGATGGGGTAAATGTGCTGCTTAGTTTCTAAAAACTTCTATTACCTAAATAATATGTTTAAAAAGCAGATGACTTGTTTAATGTTGTTTGTGCTTCTGAATCATATTTATTAAGGGGAAAAACTGGTTTGACGAAAGCGGGGAAATAATGTCATTGCCTTCTCCAATCAAACCATCAAGTTACTACAGGGTGTTTTTTCCTTCTGAGATTGACCCACGATTAAAGACAACATACAGGAAGGTTTGTTTTTTCCACTTTAAAAAACAAAAACGCTTCCTTTTTAAGACTATTATTTTGCTAGGAAATGCTTTATATTCCCGGGCTAGAAATACTATGTAGGGCTGGGAGTATATTTTAGATGGAATTGTTAATTCACATCTTTACAATTAATGAAAGTTGAGGAAGCTCTCTACTGCACTAGGAGTTGTGCAGTGTACTACTAAAATGGAATGAATATATTTGAGCTAATATTAACAGTAATATATAATATCTTATGTTTTAGCTAAAACATTTTAATGTACTTCATTCATTTTATATACATACAGTACACTTAAAATCTAGTGATCAAATAAAATTCTATAAATCTAGTGATTTCTATAAATTAGTTTGCCAAGGAATCAAACACACATGAAGTTAAATAATGGTCTGAAGGCACACCACCTTGTTCATAGGTAGGGTCTGATTAGTGCACAAGTGTCTGGAAATCACATGTACTTGGGTGCTATGTCTTGGGTGCTATGATGAAAGAAATTTAGGATATTAATGCGATAAAATTAATATTAAAAATGTTTAGTTTATCTGAAGTAAGACTAATAGTCACCAGAGTGATTTAGAATAAACACCTTTGATTTGGGGTGGAGGTATGTTTATCATGCCTTTTTACATATGTAATATTTATGCTCTCATGTAAAATACACCTTATATTTTTGTAGATGTGATAAATTCTTGAACAGTGGTACCTCGGGCTACATATGCTTCAGGTTACATATGCTTCAGGTTACAGACTCCGCTAACCCAGAAATATTACCTCGGGTTAAGAACTTTGTTTCAGGATGAAAACAGAAATTGCACGCCACCGGCGCAGCAGCAGCAGGAGGCCCCATAAGCTAAAGTGGTGCTTCAGGTTAAGAACAGACCTCCAGAATGAATTAAGTTCTTAACCCGAGGTACCACTGTACATATATTTAAGGCTGAATCATATAGCAACTCAAAAGGACTAAATAAGAGTAAGAGTTAGTTTAGTAACCAAGAATTAAGACAGAAACAGTTTTTAGGAGAGTCAATTGATACGAGAGAAGCATCACTTTCCACAGTGTAGACTTACACACATTTTTCTCCACTGTTATCTCTGGTCAAGGAGGTTATTCAGGTTTTTTTTAATGTTGTGAAAACCTAGAAAACAAAGCAAAAACTACCTATCAGAACCAAAAACATGTATGCCAGATGAAGTAATTCCTCATTTAAACCATATTCAACTCTGAAAAACTTGTTGCTTCACCTCAAATTTACTTTTTAAAAAAACACAGGCAATGCAACCTCAACTGGAAAACTGCATCATAACTAAGTCAGAGGAACAGAGCAAAATTTATCAACTGGATCTTAACATATCACGTATTGTGTTTAGCCATCATTTTTTTTTCAACTGTGAACAAGTACTGGCTGCCAGGTTGCTTGACCTTTATGACTGCTTTCAACAACGGCAGCAGCAAAACGTTACTCTCTTGCTATCTGAAAAAGTAAGAAAATGCTTTATCTTACAGTTTTAGTTATAAGGTATGATGTAAAAGGCTTTAAGACTTCAGGATGTCACAGCTTGAAGACTTGGTGTCTTCATTCTGACAGAATGGGCAGTAAAATGGCAAATGTAAATCCATGTAAATGAATGCAAAGTGATGCATATCAGGGCAGGAAAAAACCAACAACCCTAAATATCCAGAAAGGATATTGTCCTGTAGAGTGTGACACTTTCATTTTAAAATATTAAAATTTTAAACAAAATATCACATGAAGTTATTTGCTAATACAAGAATTAATGCATTTTAAATAAATTATTTTTAATTACAGCTCAAAGCATTAATAAGTTCCACAAAATTACTGGAAAGTAACTTAAAAACAAGTGAGCTAAGTACGAAAACTTTGAAGGATTACAGATCACAAATAAGGTACCTATTTAAAATGGGGCAGGAGGAGGAATTGACCGTGCTATGGGTATATACTGCTTTGGTCAGTGCTGATTTCCAAGAGTACAAAATTGAAAATAGTGAGTAATCTGCATTGACTCAAAATCAATTCCCTGAGGCAACTGATTACGGTAAGCTGCTTTGAGGTTTTAACCACATTGTCCCACCCCCATCAAGTAGAAAATAAATTCTATGAAATAAAATGAAAAACAAACATCACCATCATTTCAATTTGTTACCCACCTTTCAGCATCAGATCCCAGGGTAATTTATAACAATGTAAAATTCAAAAAAGTTAAAGCAAGTTGCAGTTCCAGGAATAGGGTGGGTCCTGTAAATATATATATTGGGTGTCAAAGCCCAGGTAAAGGAGTGCATCTTCAGCATACAGTGGAAACTATGTACTGTGAAAGCACCAGATGCAGATACATGTAAATTGTTATTCTGTTATTTAGTTGTAGGTCTAGGCCCAGACCTCTTTTTCTTGGAAGTGGGTAGCATTAGTGGGTAGTTTGGTGGGTGTCAATCTGAATGGTACCATGAATCCCTTCCAATTCTTGGGCTCCTGCATCTGGGTGGATAGAATGTACAGGCTTGCCAAACCAATTCCTTTATTAAGCTAATGACTTTGTCTGGCTTGTTAAGCACCATGATTAGCATAACCAAAGAAGTTGCTCTGTGCCATACAACAAATGGGTGGGATTTCCCCCACCCACCCACTCTCTTGCGTAGGAGAGCATTGGCATCCTCTTGCCTATGAGCTGGAAGCAGGAGACACAGATATGAAGTGAGCTTAAGTTGTATATATGTGGAAATAAAACCATCTATCCTAAAGATGCCACAGTCTCTGCTGACCTTCATTCCAAGCAAACCAAATTCTGGGCAAAGTGCTGGAACCCCGAGAATCTCTCACTGCTTGGAAACTGGGGCAGTGTGTAACTATATTTATAAAATACGTTAATCGCAGGGGAAACGAATGTACAATTTATGTCATGATTTTAGATTTTAGTTTAACAACTGCAAATCATTAAATGGAATTTTAAGTTTGTGCTCAGGTTTTTTTTTTCTGTTTTGCATTATAAAATACAAGAAATACCAGAATATTACATGATATAGAACACCAAAGAGATAAATGCTTAATACAAAGTATTATGAAAGTATGGAAACAAATAAAATCTCTACGGAGACAGCAAGGATTTGTTAGTTCTACTGTCAGGCTGCAATTTCAAAAGTAAGTGGTAATGATTATCTTTCATATATGATTTTTAATTCTTCAGAAAGATTTAATCTAGTCCTTGTGTGTTTGTGTTTCTCAAAGAGAAGAAATGGAATTTATCACAGTTTGTTTGTTTATATGTACTGATAAACAGCTTGATATCTTTAAAATTTCTAAAAATTAATCTAAAATCTAAAAAGACAAAAAGCAGGATTTTGTGTGCTCAGTAAACTAACAATATTTGGAGATCAAGGAGTATGTTTCTCTGAGGGTGTGATGTAGGGCAGAATATTTTGTTGGAAAGCTTAGGCCAGGCTTCCTCAACCTCGGCCCTCCAGATGTTTTGAGACTACAATTCCCAGCATCCCTGACCACTGGTCCTGCTAGCTAGGGATCATGGGAGTTGTAGGCCAAAAACAGCTGGAAGGCCGAGGTTGAAGAAGCCTGGCTTAGGCTGTGTGCCTTCATCTATGCTTAACCTGTATATTTGTAAATAAATTCAAATATTACAAAATGCAGTGGACCTCCAAAGATTTCCTTTCAAAGGAACAAAACTCAGATAATAGCTGCAGAGGCAGAGCACTGGAGGGCTATAATTGGGTGTGAGAAGAGTGATGGGTGAAAGAGGTAGCAAAGAGGTTAAGCACTTCCTTTCTCCAGTTATATCCTCTTCACATTAAAAAGGGAGAGGAATCGTACAACCAAATGTCAGATAACATTTGAGCCTAAATGTAGAGGTTTCATTGTTTTCTCCCCATCTTTGAATAAGGCTGACATATATCTCAGAACTTGATGAATTCGAAGGCAACGTATCAGAAGAGAATGAAAATGCTCCAAGAGACGAAAGATATACTGATTTATCAAACAAATTTTCAGCAGCTGGAAGAAGACAGAAGGTTCTTAAGTTGAAGGAGTTGCAGAATAGTAAATCATTGTGCCATAGGAAAATGGCTGTGATTAGCACTGTTCCCTGTTGGTTTGTGCTCAGTTAATTTCTGGCGCTTATTGTAGAAATCTGGTTGACCTTATGAATATTTTATATACAGTATAAATTCAGAATTGAAGAGTACTCTATCTCATACATGCCAGTCTAAGCTTATTACACCATGTTTTTTAATTGGAATGCAGATATTGTGGTTTGTTTGAAATAATATATTGGGTGCAATGAAAATACAAATATTGATTTCTAGGGATGCTTGGATTCAGCTCATACCTTCCAAACTGCAATGGACATCGGATTGATAAATGAACCTCTTTTGGTACCACATCTTACCTTTGTAACAGAAATAACAGCAGATGACATGTGTCCTCTGTGAGTTGCAGGTTTCCTTTTTTTTTTTAGTTTTACAAAGCACCTATATAAAAATGTATTTCCCCAGTACTACTGGGGGGAAATTTATATATGTGTGTGTGTGTGTATATGTGTGTGTGAGCGCGTGTGTGTGTGTGTGTACACATAGACATACATAGACATACATAAATGAGACACAAAGAGACACAAAGAGAAGACTGTGCACCTGTAGATTTCTGCTTATTTATTGAGTTTTATAATGCTTTATGGTGGGGAAGGGGGGAAATGCCCCTTAAGTGAGCCGGCCCCCAGCCAGCCCATCCCACACCTCACTTTGCTTCTGAAAGTGGAGATGCCAATGACAATAGCCTATGCATGTCTGATATCCAGAAAGAACTATGTTCCACTGGTTCTTTCCACCCCACCATTATGCCAATTACTGTATACAGTACTGTATTAATGCTGTCCTCCAAGACTATTTCTGAAGTTCAGCATTTCCCATCTTGAAGCAGTAGGGGGAGCCAAATCCTATGTGAAGACCATCACTGAAGGGAAAACCTGGAAATTTCCTGAATGTTTGGCTGTCAGTTACTCTGAATTTCTGCTAATTGTAGGACACAGTGCACTATGGGTATAATCCAGTTATATCCATGTGCTTATGCAGGCCCGTCTTACCCATTAAGGCTAGTGGCGCAGGGCGCCAAGTTCTGGAGGGTGCCAGGCAAGAGTCCGGGGAACACCGAACGAGCGTGCTGAGTGAGCGAGGGTTCGTGCGCCTCTCCCACCGAGCATCGGCTCGGTTTTTTCCCTTTTAGCCTGCAGGCGCCAAATTCTGTGGGGTGCCAGAACGTTAAAAGGGAAAAAAATGTGCTGACGCTTGGCGGGAGCGGTGCACGGTGTGCTGCCTGCCATGGTCACTGCAGCACAAAGTGGCCAGCTGAGCCAGGAGACACTGCGGCCAGCCTCCGCCTCTTCCCCACTGGAGAGCCGCCCTCCAGCCACTGCCCGCCTCCTCTAGCCCTAAAAAAAAGGTCAACTCTGGGAAAGGGGGGGCACCGGAGGGATCTTTGCACCGAATTTGTTTAAGACGGCCCTGTGCTTATGCAACATAAATCTTCTGGTTTACCATCTACCCCACCCTGTCCCCAAATCTGCCCTGGATCCCCTAGCCCTTTGGAGCAGATTTGGGGTGTGTGGGAGCTGCAGGTTAGAGGAGAGGAAGAAGCAGTTTCGCTGTGTGAGCAATGGCTCCCTAATTTTTGGAACTCTTAATAATTCTTGTGGTAAAAGGAAACACACATATGAGAATTGTGACTTCGAACCCTAGTGATAGAAAGAAAATGTATCTTTATTATTGATTTCAAGATCTTTAATAACTTTGCACAAGTTAAAGAAAATATGTGATTATGCTGTAATCCCCCACTTTTTGGTTTGACATGGAATATATAATTAATATTCAATTTAATTATGTACACATTAAACATTTAAAAATTTTGCTGTAGTGAGAACCAATGTAGGAAAAGTGTGAGCACATGTTTTATTGTACTTTGAAAGTTTCCTCTGATTTGTTGGCTGGTTCTGTATATAAATATTAATATATTATTTGATCTGGTCTGTATTTCGGTATGTTTAGAGATGAACGACAGAGAAGAGAAAAAGTCAAAATGGAAAAATACTTTATTAAAATATATTACAACAATAAATTGGTCTCCTCTACTTCTGAAGCGCCTCTTCACCAGGATTTTAAAGTAATATTTCAGCAGATTTTTAGAATTCAAGTATTAAACTGGCCTGAATCTCTTCGATTAGAGGTATTCCTAGTTAGATGATAAAAATAGTTCAACAGTGTACCATAGCTGAAGCTGTTCTTTACAAACCATGCACTTTGAAGAAAATTGGATTGTATTTTGATGTAGTATTTAAGAACTATTGTTCATACTCAGCATAGCTTCCTGTATTTTTATTTTAATGGGTAGGCTTCATAAAAATTGTGTGAATCTATGGTGTTCCATAATGTGTGAAAATGTCACATGTCTTTTTCACGCTTTTAGGATTTTGGCATCTCAAATTTCTGTGGTGCCCTGTGCAACGCCAAAATCCGGCACTCCCTGCCTCTTGCCTTCCATTGGATATCATAGTTGTGGCACTTGCTTCAGCACCCCAGACACTCCATGCCCGGAGTGATTGTACCAGTCACCCTCCCCTAGACCCACCTTTGATGCTGTGTTATATTATCTGTACATGCCAGTGGAAAGTGGGGCCAATTGTGGCTTCCTTGTGGGACGTGCTTATGGTAAAGAAGAAAAGATGTAGTTACATTTTGGGAGTACATCATGAGTCCATGTGATGCAGCCATTGATTTTGTAATGCGTGGATTTTAGAACATATTTATAATCTTAGATCTTTTACACAATATTGTGCTGTACTGATGACTACTTGTTTATTTAAAAAGAATCCACTTTGCACTAGGTACAGTACTGATTTATAATATAATAGGGGTTTTTTGCATATTTTTTTTCCTTGCCTTTCTTTGGTTAAGCTGACACAGCTTAATCTTCTTTTTTAAAAACATTGGGTGATTTGTTTAATTTTAGATATTTGAATCAAGTAGAAAACCGACTTTGTTGGCCAAAGTGTACTTACCTCTTCCCAATAATGTTACATTGAAAAGCAAAGATGTTCTGGACGAGGCAGAGTTTAGTTGTGAACAACAAGTTAAACCTTCCAGTGGGGCAGTGGGAAGCAGTAAGTTCATAATATATGTTTTTAACTCGATAGGTATGGTGGTGGTGACTACTATTTTGCGGATCATTCAAAGCAATATGCTACAATATGTCTCTGTGGATGATCAGTACAGGAAACTAGATATGGGAAGGGTGCCTCTATTAATTCTGCTGCACCTGTCAGTTTGATAATGGCTTTCTTTTTTAAAATGCTTATTCCTCCCGTTATATCCAGTGATATATTTGATAGAATTAAAAGGTTTTTAAATAGAGCTCCCAAACTCTGAGGATATTTAGCTTTCTACCTTTAGACCTCTGATAAGTCACTGTGAGGGCTAGTTAATATGCAATGATGGCAGATCCATGCCTTTAAATGTAGCTCGATGGGCATAGTCAAGGGGGGGCAGCTGCCCCCCCTGAAACAAAACAAACAATAAATACAAATCTGAGGTTCTGCCCTCCCTAACTAAAAACTCGGCTACACCCATGTGTAGAACTGTCCCAGTCACAGAGTAAAAGGAGCACAGGTAAGGGGTGTATAAGCCACCCTTCACTGACAGCTTACCTTCTTAGAGCACATCATCCTGATTCAAACACCAAGCATTTCTGGGGTAACAAACTGTGAAGAGGTAAATTGAGGGTATTAAGGTTTCAATCAACTGTACACTCTTTTATTATTCAAAATCAGACCATCATATCCTCATGTGAGTGGTCAGATCCACGTTTAAACACACGAAGCTGCTGTTGTCATGATTAGTTTGGCCTTAACACTGCAGTTCTAACCATTTGCATTAACATCATGGTGGCCAGGATACTTCACTCTGATCACTTGTTTGTTATCAGACAAAAAAACCCAGCTCAGGAGTTCGGGTATAAATTGGATGTATAGCAGTTATCATTAATTCACTCAAATGATGTAAAAGTAGGAATGTTTGGGGGTGTTAGTGGTAGTTTATATCTCATATTTGTTTCCTCTCTGTCTGTGTAGGCTTATCCGCATTGCGGCATTAATGTTAGTAATAATATGTTAAACATAAGGTCTTGTTATCAAAAGGCTTATTTCAGTTATGTTTTTGCCAGATGTATCTTTTTTCCTTGATGAAAAGGAAAGAGAAGAACTATGTATTCTGACATCAGGAAAATTAATGTATTCTTTATCTTGGACAGTTGATGACACAGGCGCTCCTTTAGCACCCACATTTCAGCCCCTTCATGTTGCCTGCATTAGGTAATAAGGTTTATATTTGCTGAATAGAGTTCCATCATAATGAGACTTGTTTATCCCTTTAATTCATTTTTCTTTTTCTTTAGTATGCCAAGGTATATCGATTCAGGAAAAGGAACTGGAATTTGGCAGCATTCTGACATACAGAAACTAATTGAGTGGGCAAAAGAAGCCAATATTGATCCAAATAACCCTGACTATTTGGATTTGATTGAGATAATCATGGTAAATATTTAAGTCTCAGTAGCTAGTGTATCAGTTGATACTTAGGTCTTTGTCATATCAGAGACTTTTTGGAAATGTGAGGTGTTCATTTGACACACATTTTGCTGAGCTCCTGAACCAGATTTGCAAGATCCATTCACCTGCACTTTCTGATGTGCAAAAGTTGTCTTTTCAATGGTTATGCTTTATCATTTCAGCATGCATGTGGAACAAAACATTGCAAGCGGTATTAAGAGAAGTAAATTTTTTAGTTTAAATTTAGAAACAACAGCCATATTTATTTGTTGTAGGCAACTAACTTGCTAAATAGATTATTTTATATTTCCTAGTATACAAAATCCTTGGAGCAAAATGAATCAAAATACTTTCGTCTTGAACAGCTGCAAGAAGAGTTTAACTTTGTTACTGCAGAAGAGATTACAAATTGTAAACGTTTCCAGCTGTTGCAGCTGAGAAGCTTGGGACAGTTAGATTTCTATGGTTTTCAGCAAATTCCTCTGTATGACAGAGAAATACCAGACACAGTCTTTCAGGTATTCCACTTTAAAAACAAATGTTGGCCTACAATTTTGGATACTGTTTGCTTGAATACAAACAGTATTGGCTATGTGTTTCATTCTAATATCCGCATTCATGTTGGGCAATATTGATTATGTATTCTGAGGAATAGAGCTTTATGATGCCTTTTTACATAGTTTCAGTAAATTCATTTAAAAAATTTATTTCCATCTTGTCTTTCTTTCAAGAAGCTCAAGACTGCATACATAATCCCAGGGCTGTTGAATAACATATGGAGAAAACAGAAAACAAGGAAATATCAAATATATAATGTTTATATAGGAAATCAAAGATATACATTAATTCATACAAAAAAGTACTTAGAAAGTATTATTCTAAAGCTGAGGGACAAAATGCTTGAGAGTTATGCGAGTTCTCCAGATACAATGAAAAATGGAACATAATTGTATCAAATTAACTTGTATTTGGCTAGCTGCACAATCCAGTGAAAATTAATGCTTTATGATTAATGAACTAATTTTTATTTCAGGCATATGGGAACCAGTTAGAAAAGGACATGATGACGGATGCAGATCCTATTTCTGCACGAAGGAATAGTTCAGCCACTTTTGTTAGGATGGTATGATACTTTCCATAAATTTAATATGAACCATAAATGGCTACAGAAGAACTGGAAATACAGCTAGGTATTTCAGTCTGGGTTGGGTTCAAGGACTGTTTGAGTCATCTTGTGTCAGACTTGGTTTCATGTTAGTATTGTATGCCTATGAAGCATCAAAATTGTCATCACTGCACCTGCAACAATGATCATATGTAGCACACCTGTGCTTAACTGTCCCCACCATTTGCTGTTGGGATCTGGAGGAACCCTTTCAATTCTGATTTCAAAATAAAAATAAATAAAAAATAGATTTTATCCATATCACGTTCTAAAAAAGTAGTCTGTAATGCAAAAACATTTGAGGTATATTTGACCTTACAATATTGGTGTCTATGTAGCTAAACCCATGATGATTTAGTTTCAGATTGCATTCATCGAGTCTCTTTTTTATATACAGATGAGAAAACAAGCTACAAAACAAATTGTGAATATTAGGCACAAGTTTAACTTATCAGATATTGTGAATGATTATGAAGAAATTATATCTATGAGGTACAATATTCATTTATTATGTAAAAACTTAATGGACTATACCCCATTCACTTTGCTGCTTAGTGTAGGGCTATGTACATATATTTTTGGCTGTTCTATAATCTTCCATAGACCACCTGACTAAAGTTTCTGAATTTTACGGTTCATTTTATTACAAAAAGCCTATAGAAAAACATTGAAGTTTAAAACTCATTTTTCTAGAATTATGTTACAAAATGAATAATTAAGATTTGGATTTTTCTCATATGAGCATATGCAAGTCTGATCTAAATTATTTCCTTTTTTTAAATAGTGAATTGAGTAATGCAATTTTCAAGCTAGGTGAACGCAAAAGGCATTTGAAACCACAAAGGAAAGAGAGGCGAAAGATTCCAGCACAGGCTGTCTCTGACGGAGATGTAAAACTTCTCATCAGAATATTGAGAGCCTATAATATTCCTGCAAGAAAGGCACCACCAACTAAGTAGGTACAGAATTCCTAGATTATAAAGGTCTTGACTCTTGAGAATGACCACTCCCCGCATAAAACGGGGGGCGACCTTTGCGTGGACGCGCGCAGTCCCTGGATCTGGAGCGGCTCCATCAGCATAGGCTTGGCTTTGCCTTCCCTCAGGTGGGATACCTGGAGGTCTCCACCTACCCCAGTCAGTTGTCCAATCCCACCTGGGGGAAGCGTTGCCAAGGAGATCAGGCCAGGTGGGGGAGGGATTACCTGCCCACACAATAGAGGGAGGATCTTACCTGGGAATCCTCACTTGGCTCCAGAGCTTTTCCCACCCTACCCACCCTCAGTTAATGCCTTATTTTGCAGGTTAACTCTTCTTCACAGGTTTTGCAGGTTAACTTTTCTTCACAGGTATGCGGGTGCTGCTACGTTAAGGTCGCTGTCAAAAGGCCGGAAAGAAATTTCCCTGCATTGGCAGGTTTCGCCTTTCCCGTAGCAAAACATCACAACTCTGGCAGTATCAGGCCTTGGGCGGAATCCTTTTGTCCATCTTCCTCTTTGCAGCGGCGATACCAGGGTTCCCTGTTAAAGGGGTTTCTGAAGGGAAGCTTTGACCGTATGCCAAAAGGTCGTCATTGCTCTCCCCTGCGGCGGCGGCGTAACGAGGGTGGCTATCTCTGCTTGAACATACATTCTCCAGAGCCGGCCCATCCCCCACACAAACACTGGATAACCCTGATGCTCCCTAGATCCCCGGCTGGGGACTGGGGAGGGAGACGCCCAATGCCTGAGCCAAGGTCTACCCACATTTGAAATTTAATAAAGTTGTGGCCAATTTAATCCCATAGCACGTGTCTTGAGTCGTTATTCCACATGACGGGGGAGGGGCGCTCGGGATCTGGGGACTCCGCCTGTCCACGCAAAGACTGTTTATATCAACACATTGTGTCATAGAGAATTGCATAATGGTTGGGTTCCGTCTGTCTTGGGAGTTGCATACATATTTCATAATCTGTTCTATATGCCTATCAGTATAAAGTTTCCCCTTGGACATAACATCTAGAATGAAGGAACCATTTCAACTGCTAAGAATACTGCTACAAATATTTTGTTAAATATCTTCAGTATCTTGAAAGTCACTGAATGAAGTGAGACAGATACAATGGTTAAGTTAGAAAAAAATATTTATGGGAAAATACAGTGAAATTGAAGTATAACAAGGAGAATTATAGGGAAAGCATATTAAAACATAGTGCATATTTTACTGCAGCTTCTAATCATCAACACATTGTTAGCATTTTGTGCTATTTTTATCTGAAGTTCAGCTGTGCAGTGAAATACTATTTTAGTGTACAGATATGTAGAAGGATTTTGTGAAAGTGTAAATGGTTAGCATAATAGCCACTAAATCTAATCAAATTATGTTGAAAAATCAAGGCTTTAGTGTATTCTGAAAAAAACTAATAATAATTTTACAAGTTACAGTGTTTGAAAGTATGTTTGTTCTTTTATACATTACTATGCAAATAATTTGGATTACAAAATAGTATGCCGTAGCTGCAAGCAAACAGAGCTTCCTTTCAGAGAATCTAAATAATATTTTAAGAATAATGATTGACGTAGGGGGCAAATCACAAAATACTTGCACTGGTTTAGTCTCATTGACTTGCATAGAATTACAAGCGTTATGCTGAAATTCTCCCTTAAGAGATACATTATTCATGATTTTGCTTAAGTAGCAAAGCACAAAGAAAACTATTAACTATTATTGCTTCCAAACTCAGAATGAAGGCATGGATGGATGGATGTGGTTTAAATAAAGAGCCACAACTTTATTGAGCCACTGAATATTGAGCTACCTGCAACAGGCAGACTAATCTTAATTTAGCACACACACTCTACAAATGTAGGTGCCTACCAGGTTGTGGAGGTATAGCAACAGATACTGCCTCCTGCTGTCTCTGTCTTGCTTGGCCAACTCCATCTTGGCTCAGGGCCCCAGTTCAGAAGATTGCTGCTCATTGCTAACCCCTTTTCACCTGGTTAGCAATTAACGGAAAGCAAGCTGGCTGCCTACCTGCTGAGATTGCGCCTCTGATAACGTTCATTTTTTCCCTGTCTCAGTTTGTAAGTGTGTATGCTGCAATGTCAACTTTCAAAGTGGTCTTTTCCTGCCTCCACTCCAGCAGGAGTGCATTTCTACTGCCTTTTATTTCTAGTAACAACCAGCCAATTATGTACCTATACATAAGCAGGGAATCTTGATGCATGTTAATGAGGTAAACTTGCTGAAATATGCATGTAATTCTTGTTTACTATCTCAAGGGTTGGAGTTGCTAATTCACCATCCTATTTACCAAATCGTATGTCCAGAGGCAGACATATTTTGTCAGGAAATTCAGCCTATTCAGCAGACCCTTTGTATGAGGTAATTATTAAAAACAACAACATTTATATGCTCCCCTCTAAATTAATTTCCAAATCATGTGTATTTTTTGTGTGCAGAAATTAGTCTAAAGACTGCAGTATATTTAGACATAGTTTTATCTTGTGGTTAAAATTTTGCTTTCATTGAACAACAAGGCCTCTTTTTTTGCTTCTGAATCTCAGATATTTCAGCTAATTTGAATGCTAGTATTCAGGGGGTGGAATTTGATTATTACATTGAGGGAGAAGGGAGCAATCTGTGCTTGAATCAACACCCATGCTGTGCTGGCAGGAATTCAATGAGCTTCGTGGCATAGGGATTGAAAGTTATCCTATACCTTGCAGTAAAATACATTTATTTTTGGAGAATGAGGTGATTCTAAAATTTTATTTTTAATGTTGAAGACATAATGTTCTCTGCAATAAGACTAGGTAGAGCAGGGTTCAGACTGAATGCAGGACTCAGGTTGTGCTCCAGCAACACAGAGCTCCAGGGTTGGATCAGCAAGGAACAAACTAAGACTTGATGTCATACAGTAGTAGCAACAGCTGTATCCTAAGTGCTAGGCTTGAGTTTTGCAAAAAAAGGAGTACCTTCCATGAGTGTCCACAGAAATAATGGAGGCAGGGAAATGTCTATGACTTGTAACCACAGCTTATTGACTTGATTATTCAGTCTTTTTATGATTGAACCACACGCACATGGTGCTGAAGAGAAACAACAAGAAACTGGTGGGCTGTTCCTGCTGGTGATACACTACAGTATATTCTATGACAGGGGTCCCCAAACTAAGGCCCGCGGGCTGGATAAGGCCTGAGGGACTCGTTTATCCAGCCCGCGACGAACCCCGCTGCTTGCTCTTACTGGCACTGTGCTGCGCGGCTGCCCACTTCCGGGTCAGAGGAGCACCGGAAATAACTTGTGCGCATGCGCACAACGCTTGCACATGCACACAAGTTATTTCCGGTGCTCATCTGGGTCAGAGGAGGCCCGTGCACATGCGCACAAGCTATTTCCGGTGCTCCTCCGACCCGGAAGTGTGCCAGAAATAGCGTGTGCGCACACGTATGGGCACGCACTCCCCCGCCCTCTGGCCTGCTGCCCGATCGGCGCTGGAGACACTGGCCTGAGGCGTGGTAAGTTTGCTGACCACTGTTCTATGAGATCATACATTTCAGAACTAACTTCTAACAAGCTGCTTGATTTGGCTATTTAACAATAATAGAATAAAGCATTAGTAAGACATATAGCTTCAGTTTGTCTATACCGTAGGACTCTGAACCAGGTTAAAAAACCCCAAGACTAAATTCCACACCTTTTACACAGCATCTGCCTTGGCTGTGGTTAGGGATGTAGTTTACAGTTTGGTACCAGTTTGGTTGTCAATTCACCAAACTGGCAACTGTTTTTGTGATAGAATGAGAACTGGAGTGTATTTTTCTCTTGTAATGCCCACTGGGTATATTATATTGGGAGGGGGGAGATAAATGCATTACATGAGTAACTTTGATACTGCTTTTTAAAATGTCTGCA
This sequence comes from Podarcis melisellensis, assembly GCF_964234715.1. Taxonomy (NCBI): domain Eukaryota; kingdom Metazoa; phylum Chordata; class Lepidosauria; order Squamata; family Lacertidae; genus Podarcis; species Podarcis melisellensis. The sequence continues at coordinate 62,313,592 of NC_138537.1, read as the reverse complement.
GTTTATCTAAATAAGGAAAATGTCTATGATCAATAGGCCTGAAAATGAGACAAAACCAAAATAAATTCCAGTATGTACTAAACATTTTTATTTTAGGTGGGTGTCCAGCCTTTTGTAGAAGTTACCTTCCAGGACACAATCTATCAAACTAGCACTGCTGATGGCTCTCATCCATGTTGGAACGAAGAACTGCAAGTTGATTTTATGTAAGTTACGTGTATCTCACTTTTAATAATGTATACAGTACTTCAAGTTTTCTGTAGCCAAATGTTTTTTACATTGCAGCCTGTTCCATTATTTTAAGTCTCTGATATCAACCGTATATATCGGTTACATATGTTAAATCAGTAATCCCTTATTTTGCATGGTTGTGGAAATTATCTGAATATTATCATAGGGGTTGCCTTGCAGGGAGCCTGAAGAATATGAAATGTTGAAGGCTTCAGGCTTTTTTTTGTTTAGAAATATAGGTTTGGATCCCAGGTTCCACATTCTTGAGTGGAAGCAGTTCTGATCATGTATTTGGTGAGTGGAGGGAGTCACAGATTTCCTCCCAGCTGCAGAATCTCCTGGAGGATAAAGATACCAGTGGCAACTAGCTGTGATGGCTATGTTCTGCTTTCGCTTTTGGAGGCAGTATGTCTCTTAAGAACCAGCTTCTTGGAATCACAAGTAGGGAGGGTGCTGTTGCACTCAGGTCTTCCTTGTAGTCTTCCCATGGGCATCTGTTTGGCCAGTGTAAAAACAGGATGCTGGACTATATGTGTCTTCAGTCTGACCCATTGGGGCTCTTCTGCTGCCCCACCTCCTCAACTATTCATGGCAGGACCCATTCAGAATGGCTTGAGAGGTTATGCATAAAGATGCAGTGCACAAGCAGAACTGCTTACAGAACATTAAACCAAAACCTCAGTACAGTATTACAGTACAGTCATAACTCGGAAGTCAGTCCATTCCAGAAGTCTGTTCATCTTCCAAAAGAATGTTTGAAAACCGGAACACTCACTTCTGGTTTTCAATTGCCTGGGAACTGGAACATTCTACTCCCAAGACGTTCGAGATCCGAGTTACGACTGTACATAGTTTCAGTAACTTTGTTGTCAAAATGTTTGATTTAATTTTTTTGCTTTTGTTTTTGTTTCAGCTCTCCAGGGCATGATTATACTTTTTCAGGGCTATCTAAAATCAAAGACAATATAAATATTAACATTTTTGATGAATTTGTGATTGAAAAGCATGAGGTAAATTGTAGACTAAACTTGTTTGGGTAATGTGTACAAGGAATCACAGAAGGTTATAGTATAATATGGTGGAGTACAGTATTGTATTGCAGATTTTAAAGAAAAGTCTGGTATTTTGTACACCAAACCCTATTTCAGCATCATATTTGAAACTAGACAGCATTTTTTCTAAGAATATATTTATAACCCAGCTAAATCATTTGATACTTTTACAAGTATTAGGTGTTACCTCTTGTTTCTAGTTTAAATATTTACCCTGCATTTCTTTTCAAATTGTTTATTAACACTAGAAATAAAATTGGTGATATTTAATGAGGAGAGAATATTATTGAAAATCTGTTTTGTGCCCCCAAAGTTTTTGATAAGTTGCAGCTAGGAAAATACTTTGGGTCTGCTTAAACACCTTACACCTTATTTAGGCAGTAAGTGAATAAAGACATGAGATAGTTCTAAGATTCAGCTGTTGAGAAAACATAGTTGAATAATGCATACTAAAGTACAAAAGATTAACGCAAATTATTAACTTGGTTAGGACACATGTCCAAAAAACTGCAGTGGTCACTCCTATGTAAGAAAGAATTGGCTTGGATCAGTTATGTTTCCTTTCTCTACACTCCTGGAGCAATCAAAGGTAATGAAGAAGAATCATGCTTTTAAAGATTTTGTATATTTAGTGTATTTTTGGTTTCTATGGAAGCCGCCCAGAGTGACTGGGGACCCCAGCCAGATGGGCGGGGTACAAATAAATTATTATTATTATTATTATTATTTTATTATTATTATTATTACTGCAGATAATGAGTTGCTTTTAAAGTAGCAAGATTGAAATGCAGCCATATCATCAGATTTTTAAACTCTTAGCTTAATACTTGCATTTGTTTCAGTAAGCCAAATAATGTATGTTTTCACAGATTTGTGGTACATTTCAAGTAAATATGCCACCAGTTTTGCTTGGATATACTTGGAGTAAGACTTATGTGCCTCCCAAAGAAGAATGTCATGGTCAGAACTTGAAGGAATATACTTTTTTAACCATTTTTGCCACTATTGAACCTCAAATATCTTCTACTGAAAATAATTTAGAATCAGACAAGGTTGGCCTTTATTTTTTACTCTGTTTAATAAATAGGATAATTTGCATGAAATTATTGCTTTGAAATTTATAACTGAGATTATAGTTTTGAACTCAGTTTAAAATAAGTATTTAAGGACTTTGGAAGAACCGGCTGGATCAGGCCAATTGGCCTTCTAGTCCATCATTCTGCTCTCACAGTGGGCAACCAGATGCCTGTGGAAAGCCCAAAAGGAGGACCTTATCACAAGAGCATTCCCCACTCCTGTGGTTTCCAACAACTGGTATTCAGAAGCCCACTACCTCCAAGCATGGAAGCAGAGCATAAACACATGGCTATTAGTTATTCATGGCTGTATCCCCCATGAATTTTTCCAGTCCTCTTTTCAAACCACCCAAGTTGGTGGTCATCATTGCCTCCTGCAGAAACATATTCCATAGTTTACATATGTGCTGTGTGAAGAAGCACTTTAGTTTGTTTGTTTTGAATGTTTCAACATTCAGCTTCACTGAATGTCCGTGAGTTCTAATATTATGAGACAGGGAGAAAAACTTTCTTCAGGTCATACGTAATTTTATATTGTTCCATCATGTCACCTCTTACTTTCCATTTACTGTCCATTCATTCAGTTTGTAGAGGTCTTTTGGGAGCTCTACACCAGGCATAGGCAAACTCGGCCCTCCAGATGTTTTGGGACTACAACTCCTATCATCCCTAGCTAACAGGACCAGAGGTCAGGGATGATGGGAATTGTAGTCCCAAAATAGCTGGAGTGCTGAATATGCCTATGCCTGCTCTACACAATCCTGAACAATGAATGACCCTGAACAATTTAATATCATCAGCAAAGTCAGCCACATCACTGTTCACTTCTAACTCTAGATTGTTTTTCAGTTCATAGATCATGAAGATCAAACACTGTTGCAAAAAGCATACATTTTTAAGCAAACATGCAAAGCATTGTTTCCAAAGAGGAGAATAATAACCTCAGCTTTTAACAATCAAGGAAGAAATATTTTAGTAACAAAGTACATTACCTCTCTGAATCCACCTCAGCAGTTATTAGATATGTGTGCTGATGAGCCTAACTCAACTTCTGTAAGTATGTAATGTTTATCACAGAATCAGCACATACTTGGTGGGCTGGGGCGCTCACAACAGGGGTCCCACAATTAAAGGCAAACTGGTGGAAACTATGAGCTGTAAGGCTGGCATTGCAGCATTTTGTTCCAGCTATGAAACTGAGACATGTGATGCTGAGGACAGTCAATATCACAGCCAAAGCTCAAATCCATCATCAGGGTGGCATAAGATCATAGCTAACCTCTGTAAGAATGTAAAAAAAAGGTAACACAATGAGTTAATTATTGCTTGATGCCTTTAATTAAATGCCAAATGTCAGATGGATTATTTTAATATGTATTTCTGAGACAGGCATACTCCTTTTTGTTTTGTAGGATCTTATATCACGATTTGTGTCTTTAATTCCTTGTATATCAGACACTGGGGATGAAAATGATGATGTTGATCTTTGGATGACATCAGAGGTATATGCCTTTTTATTTCTGCTGTGCTTTTTTTACTGGTTTTATTTTTTAAAATGTAAATTGAATTTCTTAACCACTTTAAAAATGATTTTATTGAAGAGCAGGGTATAAATTTGTTAAATAAAAAAAATGTTTTGATGTTAACTTTTAAGTCATAATAATATACCTGAAAATATGAGCAATGATGTTTGAAATGTTTCTGCAGTTCAAACAGCTTGAAGTTTGAGGGTCTTCTAAGTTAATTAAGATGAGGGGAGGGGCAGAAGCTAAACTGATAAAAGTAACAAGTCACCAGCCCTGCGTAGCTTTCATGCAAGTACTGTAGTCAAAAAAGAAATTCCTTAACCATGTGTATGCCACAGAATTCGATCAATATATTACACCATTGGAAAGAAAGATTCTAAGAGGAAATTACAGGTGTTACATCTGTTCCAGTTAAAATGGTAGAAAGTGTTACTAAAGCAAGACTTGCTAAAAATATGGTAGAATTAGGGCCCCATCAGAATGATGTAGGTAGTTGGCAAAACTTGGATGGGGGCATCTTCCACAGGATTACAGAGGCTTCCCGAACTTCATAGTGGCTTTCAAAGGGGTACTTTCATCCCAAGCTAAATAAAGCAGTACAGCAGTATGAGCACCATGAACTTAGTCTGCTTATTTTTATTATTTACATAATTATATGTTTAAATATAGCAGTGGAAGAAATATAACTTGTGAGAGCATTGTGACTTTTTATTTTGCTACTTGATCTTTAAATAACATGCAAGCTGCTATTTCTGAACTTCCTCGTGGCAATGCCACTGTAGTATTATTTTTGTGGGAAGATGAAGGATATATGCATTGCTTTTAAAAATGAATGATCTTCTATTTCTAACAGAATTTCCTTGAACTTGGTATTGGTAGTAAAGAAGAACATGCAGTGCTTCTATGTAACTACTTTCTGTATATTGGGAAAAAAGCATGGGTACTGTTGGGAACATCAGTGTTAGAAGTAAGTCTGGCAAAATATTTCAATCTTTGTTTCTATAATTCAGGGGTTGGCGAACTTTTTCGTTCTCAGTTCAGTGCAGATCAGTATGGAGAGAATCGGCGGCAGCAGGAAACTATAGAGGGTGCATGGTTATATGCTAAGTAGATGTTGTTCTTGGTATGTCTGTGTTCAGAAGAGGAATGGCATGAAAATAAGAGTAGGCATGAACAGGGTCAGTAGTGAGCATAGCGCTGAAAGAGAGCAACACAAACAAGTGCAAAAACCTTGAATGGGCAAGGAAATGAACCAGCTGACTCTGGAAGTATCATCAGCAAATTCAGCCATTGAGCCAAATGAGATGCAGGCTTCAGGTTTCCTGCCTGTGGTGTAGTTCTTCTCAGAAATATAAGCCACATAGCAAGTGGAACAGTATAAATTCATAGCTTTATTATGCACTTAACTCTGAGTCCAACCCATAGGCTTAGGTGTAGCAGGAACAGGAGGACAGTGTTAAAAGAAGCTGCCGGATTAAAGAAAATCCATTAAAGTTATCAAATAATAAATTGTTTCAGGATAAGTTATTTCAAAACCCCATTTAAATGGAGTGTAGTCTTATCTTTGATATTAAATGATCAATCATGTGTGATCCTTAAGATGTTGTATTATTGATTCAACGGCACCCATGACAATAAATTCTTAATATTTGTTTTAGATTTATATATTCTTCATTACTTAATAATAGTTACACACCTCTATCCCATTCTCTTGAAATAAAATGGCCCTAGCTTTTATCAAGCCAAGTATTTATGTGAATAAGGATTGTAGGATTTCTAAAAGATACTAAATTGCTATTTTATTTCTCAGTATAAGGAGTAAATATAATATATAGTTTCTCCTGTATTTGTAAAGGAGCAAAAACTATACATAGGACCCAATAGTAATCTTTTGGCAATGTAAAAACTGGAATAAACAAGCAGTATAGATTGGCAATAATCCAAGAGTAGAAACAGAGAGAATTTCCATTACTAGAATGATGAAATATGATCTTGGATATGGTATACATGTTGAAATTGATAGCTATTCTAAAGGTTAACAAGAGAGCAAGAGTCTTATTGAAAAATTGTCATTGTTCATAATGTATTAGTGTAATAACAAAGTGCAAGATAATGTGTTTTATTTATTTCTTCCTTCCCTCTTGTATAAACACAGACATTATAGGTTAAGCGTTGCTTTATTTATTTTCTTATTTTTTCCATGTTATAGAGGCAGGAAAATAGAGTTTTTTACCGGGTTTTTTTGGTAATTTTTTTAACAATGAAGCTGGCTGTATCCTTTGCTTATTACAGGGGAAAGTAGCTTATGTAGCAACACAAGAAAATGGAGAGTATTTTCTGTGGAATCCACTGAGTGGCCAGTGCTATAAGCAGTTTGATGCATTTTGCCCTCTACAGAGTGTTGATTGCTTAATCAGCTGGGAAAATGTAAGTATGATTAAATGGAGCAGAAATACAATATACTGTTACATGCTTCCTGCATCATTGTGGGAAGATTCATTGGCAGTGGTGGGTTTGTAATACTGTATTTCTTTACAGTAACAGAACATAGTGATGACAAATACACCCTTCTAATTAGATTTAACAGCTTGCAGCAGATTTCCAGAGAGCAACATTTATGGTCTGACCCTCCTCCTGCAGCCCTGTTTCCAACTAATTTCAGCTGTAAAGCTCTCAGGCAGCTCACCCGTTCACACACATTTAAATTATCAACCAATTTTAGATGCTTTTCCTCAGCTGAAGAAGGCCCAGGACATACCCAGCTTGAGCCTGATAACTATATTTCCCGATAAAAGTTCCCATTAACCATCACTGTTGTGAAAATGTTGTAATCTGGGTAGAGAAATTGGCAATATTATACCACTAATGAGGGATCTTTGTAAGGTTTGGGAGTTCATACAATTATTGTTTGTTTCCAGGTTGGTGGCAATGAGTCTCCAGCTAAGATATCATTCTGCAATATAGTCATATGTGCGACTATTAAATCTGTAAATATTTTATAAAATACTGTAGAAAATCTATCTGGACCAATAGATTTTCTCACTTCTAGTTTTTAATTGCCATTCCATAAGTCCACAGCTTCCTTTACAGTTGGTATTTGTGTTGTGCTTAAAAAATTGTATTTTTTTTTTTTTTTGAGGAGTACGAGGAGGAGAAAAATTCTTTATACTGTACTTCTCAGATTTGTTATGTAGAAAATACTTTTCTCCTGGTTTATTTTTAATGGCAGTTATAGTTTCTTTATTGCTTTTATTTCATAATCTTGTGGCTAAGAGTTTAGACCCTCTTCACCTTCGTATTTTGTTTTGTTTTAAGTACAGCTGTATCATAGTTTTCTCTATTTCTATGGTCTCCAATTCTTTCCACTTTATTTGCAATTTTTTAAAAAGCATTTTTGATCCTGTAACTGTGTGTTTGTTCCAGAAGGGAAATTTCCTGTTCCAGTTGTCATTTTTGTGTCCTACGTGATATGTATAAAACTGATTTTTCCTGTATACATTCCCCTTTCAACAGTGCCTTCATTGTTTCCCACAATAGACCAGAGCTTATTCCTTCCGTATTATTTTCCTTATTTTTTTTCTAATATTTTAGTCAGGCTTTCTCTTATTACAGTCATACCTCCGGTTGAAGTCACTTCAGGTTGAGCTTTTTCAGGTTAAATTCCTCGGCGACCCAGAAGTAACGGAACGGGTTACTTCCAGGTTTCGCTGCTTGCGCATGTGCAGATGCTCAAAATGATGTCACGCACATGCGCAGAAGCGGCAAATCATGACCCGCAGAAGCAGGTTGCGTTCTGCTCAGGATGCGAACGGGGCTCTGGAACAGATCCCGTGCGCATCCAGAGGTACCACTGTAATTGATTTGTTATGAAATACCCTAGTGAGGTTGTTCAACTGGAGTGAATTCAAATTTTGTGCAGACTGGGGCATGCTCTGTTATTTTGATCTCTCCTATTTGTGTTCTTTCACCGCATTTAACAGTGCGGTGGATGTCAATAGGAAGTCTATTCTGGATCACAAGCTAAACACTGGGTACACATATGTGAGTCATATCTGTCAGATTCATCTCCCCACAGACATTCCTTAGTCCCCACTCTTGTATAAACCTCACCAGTTTCAGTTGGTCTCTGCTTTTGTTAAGTTCTGTAGTGCTGCTACATTTCTGGAACAGCCCACTTTGCAAAACTTCTTATAAACGCAGGAACTTCTATATTTTGAATCAAATCCAGTATAGACTGATGGTATTATGTATTAATTTCAGTGTATGTGGAAATGGGAGTATCATTCAGTGACAGCAGATGTTTTGCAAGCAGAAGGTCCTAGGTTCAGTCCATGGCATTTCCAGCTAAAAGGATATGTGGTAGCAGAACTAGTTCAAATATGTGTTTATTTCAATTATTTATTGTTGACATTTTATGTCTTATAGGTCTGGTTCAACATACAGCAGAACAGTTCACCAATGTGTGTCAGTTTTGATATTTCAAAGGAAAGCTTATGGAAACAGTTTCTTCCATACCATGTTCAGGATTTAAAAATGCAGACTGTACAGGTGACAAATATTTCAAAAAGTACTTACCTAGCAAGTGACTTGCCCAGTGGGGCAGTCCCTCACTGGATGAGCCAACATATTGTGGTAAGAAGGAAAGAAGAATTTGAGCTAGAATTCTGCTTTAAAAAATTGCAAGTTGCTCTGCTACCTGAGAGCTGTGTGTGCATTTAAACCAGGGGTGAGGAACCTCTATGTCACAGGCCTAATTAGACCCACCAAGACTCTCAGTTTGGTCTGTGGAGCTATTTTGGGCAAACCACACCTACCTGTCAGTCAAAAGACATCAAACACAGAAATAATGTGAGCCTTTGTTGTACAAAGCAGTTTAGCAGGGGCACTCAAAAAGGGTGGTCTTCAACATCATTCAATCAACTTTAGGTCAGTGTAGAAGACACAGGTGTTTACTATTTAATAGAGACCATCATAGGATGGAATGCTGGATTGTGGAAATTCTGTTCAGTTCTTTACTGTCTTCATAGCTCAGTCAGTAGAGCCTGAGACTCTTATTCTCAGGGCCATGGGTTTGAGTTGGGCAAAGGATTCCTGCATTAAAAGGCGTTGGACTAGATAATGCTCGTGATTCCTTCCAACTCTACAATTGTATGGTTCTATGATTCTTTTAGGAGGAAAGAAACATGCAGTCTCATGGAATCTGGAACTGGAACCACAGGCTAATCCAACATTTCCTCATAGTGGGAAAACAGATGAGAGCTGAAGTTAGATGGAGGAGTCTATTGTCAATTTTATCTGTGCTCTCACTCCTCTCCCATCAGAGTTAGCATTTTTCTGCACAGCTTCTCTCATTATTAATCTCCACACCACAAGCAGTATTTAATTGGTGCCAGTTATACTTCAGGAATCTCACTCCCTGACCATCTTATACGTTACAGCTGCATTTTCCTAGTAATGTATGAGGTAAAGGTAAAGGTACCCCTGCCCGTACGGGCCAGTCGTGTCCAACTCTAGGGTTGTGCACCCATCTCACTTAAGAGGCCGGGGGCCAGCACTGTCCGGAGACACTTCCGGGTCACGTGGCCAGCGTGACAAAGCTGCTCTGGCGAGCTGGCACCAGCGCAGCACACGGAAACGCCGTTTACCTTCCCGCTATAAAGCGGTACCTATTTATCTACTTGCACTTAGGGGTGCTTTCGACCTGCTAGGTGGGCAGGAGCTGGGACCGAAAAACAGCTCACCCCGCTGCAGGGATTCGAACCGCCGACCATGCGATTGGCAAGCCCTAGGCGCTGAGCTTTTACCCACAGCGCCACCCGCGTCCCATAACGTATGAGGTGCTTTGTATCAAAAAATTGTGATACTTTCAGGAAATCGTTCCAGATCCTGCTTAATGTGTATCTGTATATTACAGTATTGTACAATATCTGTTTTAGCAAGAAGAACTATTTTACACCCCAACTGATGTAAGTTTAGTCGTAGAGCTACAAAATAGGTATGTACTTTAAACAACATTCTTTCAAATAACTTTTAAAGTTTAGGAGCTTTAGATCAAGCTACATGCTGTGTTAATCATGGTGGTGTTTTTTTACAGGATTTAATGTTACCACTCTTAATTTCAAAGAAAAGCAGCAGGCTGTAGTTATATCATATCATATTGTGGAAGGAAATACCATAGTTTAAATATGCACTGTGTGAAGAAGTGATTCTTCTTGTCTGTTCTAATCTTCCACTGTATGATCTTGGGTTCTAGTATTATGACAAAGGCCTGAACTCAGACTGAAAAGAGTCTATGTAATACACCATCACCACCCTGTCAAGCATCTTCCATAAAAAAGAAAAGAGTGAAATACTAGCAACTGTGGAACAGTTGTTAGACTGTTCTAGGTCCAAGATTTGTTTCATTTTTGATGTCCTCTACTTTGGGCTAATGAAGGTGATGAATGGTTGGTGAAAGACCCTCTGTGAGAGGCAGGCAAGGGAAGATCTCTCAGGGTGAGAGGCTAGGAGAAGAAAGGGAAGCTCCCAGTTGAGAGCTGGAAGAGTCTATCCCCTTCAGTGTGAGACTAGGGTTAAGATCTACCTTAGAAGGGGGTTTTGTATTCCCCCTTTCCCTTTTCTTGGTTTTATATACTTATTGTTTTTTATTATAATATGATTAATTGGCATCAATTTAAAAGATGTCAAAAAAGAAGTTTTTCATCCAGCCTGCTGACCAGAAGGAAGCCTTGTAATAAGTCATCTGCCTTCTTCTGTTGCAGTGTCAGTTATGCCACTCAAAAGGCGGCAAGGCCCATTAGCAAACTTGACATCATGACCACTTTCCATTCAGCCTCTCTTCCTTCTTATCATAGCTTCTCCTGCATGTATGGTTTGTATGTAATTTCCCCCTTTGCAAATATTGTTTCTGTTCTACATTCCATGACACCCACTAATTTAGACGTTTTGTCACTACAATGTTAATACAACACTACGTTTTGTTAATACAATGCTGTAATGGTTACTGTTCATGCTGCTACTTTTTTTTAAAAAAAAAAACCAGGATTGAAAAGACTTTGAAAAAGAAATTTATGGAATGGCGATCTCAGCAGCCAACTCGGTGGCATCGACAGTGTACCAGTGTCTTACGACAAATTCTCTCAAATCTAGAATTTAGAAATGGACAGACAGCTAGAGAAAAAGAAGAAAATAATTTGGAGGCTTTCCAGGAACATTACTGGGTTAGTGTTTATGCTGCTAGATTATTGAAATGTCCTGTTCTCAGGGACACTCACTCCCATTATTTCTGCTCTTATAAAGGGGGGGGGGGTGTTGGATCTTTGCAGTCAGGACTGAGCCACAGGCCGACATCACTTAGGAGCTAGGCACAAGGGTTAAGAGATAAGGGATCAAGCCCAAGATTTAGAGTTGAGGGGACTAGTGCTCAAAGGTAAAGCCAGAACTCAGAACCAGAACTTAATTATTTCACTAGGTGGCCTTGTTTTTATTTAAACAAACTTCAAACATGAAACACAGTGTTAAGGTACTGAAAAGTTATAGAATTTATACTTTCTAAAGTTTAATATCGTTGCTGAGCAAATATGCAACGTTTGATGTTTGACACAGTGATTATTTTATAATTTAATTTCTAAATTTTTGTAGGTTACAGGATTTCCTATTCAAATGCCGTATCTGGATCTACAGTCAATAACTGAAGCTGTTTATCAGACAGGAATTCATTCTTCAGAGGTTCCCAACACAGAATTTGCTCTTGCTGTGTATATTCATCCTTACCCAAATAACATGTTATCTGTCTGGATATATTTAGTATCTTTGGTACGCCATCAGTAAGCAGTACCACAAAACTCTTCAGGAATCAAGAATTTTGATGCAGCCTTGAGGAGCTTGCTGGTTGTGATGTCTGAATTTTCACTCTTATATCAACGAGTAGTAGTTAGTTATGTCTTGAGATTCACATTGCTTTTGCAGAGATTATCTCTTAAATGTTCCTCACATATTGCTTACTAGATATATGTAAAAATGCTGTTCATTTGTAATTGTATTAACTTGTGTTTTCATTTACTTTCTGCAGTGGTAAACAGCATGAAAAAGATTTTAATAATCAGAAAATAAAAGCTTTCCTCGCACACATCTCTATATTGCAAGATTTAAATTAGCCAGATTCAAAATGTTATATTGCTGGTTCAAGTACTTGTGTTTCTAATGACTACCCAGTGAAAGTATCCTTGGATCAATATTCACCATGAAGCCAAGGGACCAAACCTCCTTTACCTTTGGATAATGTCTGAAATGGCATATTAGCCAGCGATTTGGTTCATTCTGTAGACACTCCTGCATACCATCCTATGCTCAATAGTCAGTGTCTTACAAGTTTGCAGTTATGTATGTTTTGTATTTCCTTTAGTACAAGAGTAGAAATACATTGTTGAATAGCTAGCTGTAGAATTCTATGTCATCCTGTTAGCAATTGCCCTATAACCATGCTGATTTCAATGTGATTTCAGCATAAATAGCCTATAGTTCCACTGCTAGTTGTTTATAACCTAATACAGAAACATTTCCTGTCTTGCTTCCTCTCCTTCTTAGAAGAGGAGGATGTGTCAGTGGTGGAGTATAAAGTAGACCTTTTTTGCTATAGATTTTTAAAAAAAGTATTTCCTGCCTATTTTGTTTATAGAGTTAGCATATTTTAAAAATAACACATGCTGGGACATATGGTATGAAACGAGCTCCATTCAATTGCTGTACTCAAATATACACACCACTAGAGAGATGATTGCTCAAAACTAGTTTTATTTTTAAAATGAGTGCATGGCACTCAGCTGGAATTTTTTTATTGTAGACATTTCTCTTGCATGACCACGACACATAATTCCTTCAGTTGGAATTTCAAGTAGTGTGTGGATTCAGTGGAGATTGACCAAACCCATTTTTTTATATATAAAAAAGCAAGACCTGGAAATGGTTCACAGTGCATATTCTATTGTCAATATCCTGCTAGTATGTCAAACTCAAAAGGCTACGGTAAATAATAAATAAATAAAAAATTCAGAGCAGAAAACCACAAACCCAATAGCACATAGTGGATCCTTTGAAGTCTAATGACTTAAATACAAACAATACCCTATTACACATAGGCTTTGCTGTTAACTAATTACCCTCCCCCATAATTCCAGTGTCAATTATCAGCTAATGTTTGAGTGTACAGGCCTACAAAATAGACTTCTTTTGTATTAGTAACTCGTTTGCTGTCTCACACATGGAGGATGAAAATGAACCCAATGTAAAAAAAAACACACAAAACAAGTAACCTGCTGTTATTTCAAGTCATGGATTACCACAAGACTGTACATTCAACGTATTTTTGAGGTAGTCAAACAATGAAGAATCTTACATATAGTATTACAAACTAAGTTGAGTATCTTTCCTTTTCAGATGCATTCTGTAGTCCTTCATCCTCACATATTAAAGTGAAACCACCACAAGTGATACCAGCAGACCTCCACCTCTTCTATTTGTAACCTTCTCTCTGCCCCTTTAAAGGATAGCATGTGAGAGGAAAACAAGACAATACTTCAAGACCTTAGGAAAGAAGTAGCAAGGACACTTTATCAAATTGGTGGTGTTCTCAGAATGTTCCCTTCTCTCAAAAACTCCCCACATTTGTCAAAGAAACCCTGAAAATATATTACGGTATAAAATAATCGCCTCAGAGGATTGTTTCTCCTCTAAATTAAAGAACATTTTCTTGCAGCATATTCAGCTCTAGGAGAGCCTTTTCAATCAAGCAGTGCCATTTCTCTCAGAGCACCAAGTGTTTGGGGATGGTCCCTTTTGTGAGGAAAATCTGTTGACAATTTTTATATATACTTTCCCCTATCAACTCATACTATTCTTTTGAAAAACTTAATCCATCCCTAGACATCAGGAAGCAAGTGCTACCCTCTGCCTTCAACCATCATGGATTCCTTCTCACATCTACATCAGATAGGAAGCTAGAGAAGATGTAAGGTGTTCACCTATTTGCCACTCTGTTTCTGGTATGAACCCAAGTATAGGAAATTAAATAGCTAAAAACTATCACCTTTCTGATAGTTATGCACTTAGCAGTCTTTGTAGGACTATCTAGTTCACATCAGAAAAATATCTGAATCACTATTAATACGATTGTAGAAACAAGAAGTTGTAGCTGTTCTGGTAGAGCCTGAGAACTTCAATCCCGTATTTGCTCTGCAACTATCATGTACAATGCTATGTTTCTTGAAAAGATTTAAATTGTACTTTCTCCCTATTTAAGTAGGAATTCAATACAATGGAGAGGGAAAAAAGGATTTGGGTCATAAATAGTTGGTTACATAATCTAGGGGAAACCACAAACAATATTCAGTTGGCTATGGTACAACATTGGTTTTGTTTGAAGATAGCACACCATTCTTCCCAATAGAAAGCACAATTTTGGATTAAGGGAGTAGTCTGGATGAGTATCTGAACTCCCTTTGGTATTTGCTATGGCCATTACCCTGAGTGAGGAAACCCAAGAACACTACTTAAATGATATACACCAGTATCAAAGTAGTTTGATTATTCCCTGAGTTAGTATGACAGTTTAGCTCTAAACTGGTTTCAGCAAACACTAAAGTACTTTGAAGTATGAGATATACAAAAAAGTTAACCCAAAGGGCATTCTAACACAAAATCTCATCCAAAGATCTTGAACGAGAGCAGAACTGCCAATTTCAATCAAGAGGTTCTCTCCTCTCTCCCATGTGGCTCTCCATCCTGAAGGAAAGCATGGCACTTGGTGGAGTTTAAAGTCTTATTCAATACTGTATAGCGAAGGGTAGACGCAGTGGTCCCTTTAGAACCACACAGGATCATTCCTCTTCATGGGAAGACAAACTAAGCCAGTGCAGCAGTTTCTCAGCATCAGTTTTAAGCGCAGGCTTCAACTGAACAAATACAACAACTGTGAACGGGGAGTATTCCATCCTTCTCAGGTTATTAACACCTTATCAGTAGGTATAATCTCATATTAGCAGTTCCTGCAATTGAGTTACCTTTTAAAAAAAGTATTCAACTACTTCTCTGCTGTTAAGAGGAAAAAGAGAGGACTGTCCTCCTTGCAGTGTTCTGCTGTAGTTATCACCTCTCAAAGCAGGGAGTAATGCAAGGATAACGTCCAGCGATCTGATAGCTTCGGTTGTAGGAAACACTTATACATGGCTTCACTTCTATGGGGACAGTTAGTGACATTCCAGCAGCCGCCTGTATATGACCTCTAGCCTGGATACCACCTTGTAAACCAGCTGGGCAAGTCTGCAGTGGATAAGATGACGTGTGGCCAGATGGCAGAATCTGCTGGCAGTTTTGCTGCTGCGCTGTTGGATGAAACTGCTGAGGAGTCTGATGTGCTTGAACATACTGGGGTATGTGCTGCTGTGGAGGCTGTGTGGCTGTTTGAAATAAACTGTGCTGGGCTGCTGGAGAACCGTGCTGTCCTTTTTGCTTGTTGGCTTCTTTTACATCACTATCATGGGCTCTAGAATAAAATATTAAAACCTTGTTTTACTATCCATTTTAGAGAGGCTGGAAACCAGAACCCACCCACCCACCCATCCCATGTATGTATGTATGTATGTATGTATGTATGCAGGCATATTGGGGTGAGAGTATTTCTTCATATATCAAAGCCTACTTGAAATTTCTGTGGGAAGAAACTGAGGATGTCTGTGTGGGGAGAGGAACACACATATACAGGTGTGAACATTATTTACAATGCTTTAGATCCTGGCCCCAGTTTCAACAACAATAGAACACAATAATAATCTCAGTATTCTGTTTCACTGACATTACCTCATGTAAAACAAATGTAACAAGCACTTTACATCCTTGTAAAACAATTGGACTGGGGGGCGGGGTGGGAAGAGACTTCCAAAACAGATGCAGATCTGAATTTACATTGCAGATGCATTTTAAAAACAGCATCTAAGGTTGATTTTAAAACAGGGTGTTTCTTTTTTTACATATGCAAAATTTGGTATTTTTGAAAAAAACAGTAAAGTAAACTAGAGAAGTGGAATCTGTGGCTCTTGAGTTGTTGGGCTCCAGTTTACATCAGCCCCAGTTAATATCACCAATGGGCAGTAGTTTCACTCCAACAACATCTAAAAGACCACAGGTTTCCTATCCTTACAATAAAATATGCCTCAGAAGGTTATACTCTGAATGGCTATTATTTTTTTAATAGTTTCAGTATGCTTAATAAGGCACCTTAAAGCTGCAATCCAAAACACTGTCATTTCTGAACATAGTTTGTTGAAATTGATAGGGCATGCATGCAAGACCATGAGTTTAGCAGCAGGCCGTTAAAAGGGTATACTTTAAGCAAATGAATTCATGAATGTTTGAAACAGGTGACCGTTTAATCAAAAATAATAAGTTTAATGTTTATCACCATCTGGTGGGCATGAATGAAGCACAGAACTCCTAAGTCTTCTTTACAACTTCCTGTATTTGACTTATTCTGGCTATCTTATGGATATTGTTAGATTAGTTTTTATGCTGTTAAACGTGTATGCTTCTGCTCTTTCATTTTATTGTAGGTACATCACCTTGGGTACTTCAGTAGAAAGATAACCAATAAGTGCACTGATAGAAGTCAGACAAGGTACTGTTTATGCAACTATTTCTAAGGCACCAAAGCCACCACGAGCCAGATTTTCCTTGCAGTAGTAATGCAAATCAGAACCCCACAATAAAAAGCCTAAATAAAAATAGTTGTATGAATAAAGCCATCATACAATTTCAGACCTTCTAAAGTGGTGGATTGCAGGCTGAAGACAATGGATGCAGAGCGAGGCAGCACAAGGAGGGGGAAAACCACATTCAAGTCAAAAGCCGATATTGTCAAGTGGGTCCCAAGGAAGGCAAGATTAGAATGAAAGTCCCCTTAATAAAGGCACTTTGTACCTTAGCCAAAACACACAAGGTTGAAGTCTGTGATAACTAGGATGAATTTCAGGCAGAAAAGGGGGAAGTCATTGGGGGAAAATAATAAAATGTGGCAATTATTGCGAAAGCATTCAAGCTAAAAACAAACCAGTTGTGGTAGAATGGTAGAATGACACCAGCATGACTACCAGTTTCTTCAAAGTGATCACAAGGCAAAACAAAACACATACACCCCACTGCAATCCACCGCTTGGGTGATTTAAACCCACGTTAGAGACTGCTTGAAAAACTTACACCAACAATCGTTCAATGCATGGCACCAGGAAGTCCCAGGAGTACGCAGTAAGGCGATGGAGTCTTGCTGGCCACGTTGGAGAAAGACGCAAGATAATCCTTGAAGAAGCCACACATGCAGCAGCCACTAACGAAGGGGCATAATTTAAAAATGCATGATCTGGAGAGACATCGGAGGATCATGGTTTAGTCAAGCACAGTATTAGCTGTGTAACCTAAGTAACTATGGGGGGGGGGGCCTTTAGAACAAAGCCATGAAAACGCACCTTGCAGGGATACTTCCAAAAAGTAGTCGGCATATTTTGCCATGTACAACTTTGTCTTGTCCAAGCAAACCATTGGCCATCCATCGTGAAGATCGGACTCGTGAACGGCAATGGAGAGGTAATAGTCAATGAAGTGAGCAGCTGTCGGAAGGCAGAGGTTCCACTGAAAGGTTTCCAGTAACAGCAGCTCCATGTGCAGCAAGTTCTGTTTGGTTAGTACCAGGTTCATGTTAGTCATACAACCCAAGCTGTTTAGCTGTTCAAGTTTAGGCACACTGTCTTCCTTCTCTTCAAATTTACCTTGAGGGAAATGAGAAGGTAAAATTCCATTACAGCATAGGTACACGATAAAAACACATGTATTTATGTTTTAGCTCCTCATGGAGGAACGGCAATGCCTCAAAAAGAAACGGATCAACGTTGCAAAATAAAACAAAATAAAAATAATAGCAGCTGCTATGCAGCAGGGTTAGCCATCAGGGTGCCTTCCAGGAGTTGAAGCATAACTGTCATCATCCTCAACCATCGTTCAGGCTGGCTGGGGCTGATGGGAGTTGAACAACATCTGGAGAACAGCATGTTGGTCAGTCCTGCTACAGAGGATTAGCTAATTGCCACCACATCCTGCAAAAAGTTACAACGGGGATTCTGTTGCACTTGTAGTACCTTATATCACCTCATAGCGAAAAGCTGCAGAGGTAGATAACGGCCTAACCAGAGCATATATACACTTTCTATTAAGCATAAAGGATATACATTTACAAAAGCTATGGTAGATCTGGTCCTCAGTTTTAAAATTAAATATAGGTTCCTCATTTAGGTTGGCAATATAAATGGATTTATTTATTGTTTCTTTTTTTAAGGTTTTGACAAAAGCGTTTTGAGTAGATTCAAGGCAGATTTGGTTTGCCACTTCAGATATATTCACCGAGTAGAAAGCGATTGCTTTTTATTTGGGATGTACTGTATGCCATACTCAGTGCCGCAGTATCTGAAATAACCAGTTTTGGTTTCCGTATTTTTGCAAATGTGAAAGAGAGAGGATTCTGATGTGGACAGCTAGGTATAGTATCGCAATATTTGAAATTCTGAGGATTTCATCCTTTCTTAAATTGCGAAGTCAATTGTCCAAAAGCTTCTGAGGCAGAGACAACAACTTCTAGCAGGAATTCTGCTGCTCACCAAAGCCCTCTTCACAATTTACTCATTGGGACAGTGGCTGCTTTTAGCTCTACCCTTCATTACATTAGCTCTCTGCTGCAGAAGTTATGGTTTTCTTTCAATTTGTTGAGGATCCCGGCACAATCTGAAATGCTTCCTGCCTGGGGTTCCACACTGTGTAGTGAGACTCCACATGTAGAGAAGGCTCCCAATTTATAAGTTATGATCAACATGGCAGAGGTGGGAGGAGTCACACAATTTGGGGGGCAGGTTTAAACACAGCCCCAGTCACCTTGCTTTTGATGTGTCGTACAATGGAACCTCGGAAGCTGAATGCCTTTGAACTTGAATGTTTTGGCTCCCAAATGATCGAAAACTGGAAGGGATTGTTCCGGTCTTTGAACGATTTTCGGAAGTAGAACATCCGGCACGGCTTCCAATTGGCCGCAGGGCGCTCCTGCAGCCAATCGGAAGACACACCTTGGTTTTCGAACTGTTCTGGGAGTCGAACAGGCTCCAGGGATGGATTAAATTCAAAAACCACAGTACAACTGTACCTGAGGCAGCCCAGAGAGTAATGTGATATTATCACAGGACATGTGGATATAAGAATGAGATCGAATCTACATAGAACACTGCTCGTTGAGAAACTGCCAAGGCCCTGTGTCTCCCTCACAATCCTTCGATATCATGCAGGGTGGTGTTTTTCTTTTTTCATAGTTGTAGGACATGTAACAGACTGCAAAACCGAGGAGCTTTTAACTGAACAATGGGAAATATGATTTTCAAATCTGTTAATCCTGTTGCTTCATACTTACTCGCTAAAAGCAAACAGGAAAGAGCCACCACATGCAGCTGCTGAATGGATATGTCATAACGGTCCATAAAGAGGTCCAGGAGATAAACAGCAAGATGGCGGGCAGCAGGGCAGAGCCTGAAGCGATTGCTCACAATGGCAATCAAGTCTGCAAAGTATCTTCTCAGATTTAACTGGGGAGACTGGCCTTTATAGGATGGAAGCTTCAACTCCTAAGTGGAGAATAACAGGCACTTTAAAAAAGACAGCCACCACTACACGGACATTGAAACTAACCAAAATTAAAGAAACTGAAGTCATTTTTAAGGTTTAGGAACCTAGGGTTTACAGTTTCTCTTATTTTTTCCTACTGGTGGCACCACACTCCAGATCTTGTGATGATTCCACTCGGATGTTACATTTACAGTCATACCTTTGATCCCGAATGCCCTAGAATTCAGACGTTTTGGTTCCCAATTGCTGCAAACCCAGAAGTGATTGTTGCAGTTTGCGAATGATCTTTTGGAATCCAAACATCCAACAGGGCTTCTGATTGGCTGCAGGAGCTTCCTGCAGCCAATCAGAAGCCGCGATTTGGTTTTCAAACATTTTGGAAGTTGAACGGACTTCCGGAACGGATTCCATTTGACTTCCAAGGTACAACTGTATTTGTTGTTCTTATATCACTCCAGTGGCGTAGCGTGGGGGGTGCAAGGGGGCCCGGCCGCACCGGGCACAACATCTGGGGGGGCGCGCTCGCACTCGCAGCTCTCTGCCCCTACCACGGGTTAGGGGGCGCAAATTACTTGCCTTGCCCCGGGTGCTGACAACCCACGCTATGCCACTGTATCACTCCTTACCTCCTGCCAGAGCAGCTAACTACTGTATTAAAACTCAATTACAAATAAAGCAGGAATTAAAATTATCAACGGATCAAAAACAACCCTTTAAAACACAACCACATTCCTGCAGCACCCTAGAAGAGAGTTGCCAAGGTCTGTATATAGCCACCCAATGCCAGTCTCTGAAATGTGTCCTATAAGTAGGAGCAGAAGCACTTTTACACAATGCCTCCCAGTCCCTACTCACAAGTCAAGTCCAGCAGGATACCATGGTATCAAAAGTCACTGAGAAATCAAGGAAGAACAGGGTCCAGGTAATCAGTTTCTTCCAAGAGTGCAAGAAGCTGGGCCTCCACAACCCTCTCGGGTACCTACCTTCCTTCCAAAGGGAAAGCCAGGTGGAAGTCGTCAAATAGCTCTGGGTGCACCGCTATCTTACATAGCCACACATACACAACATCCTGCGCACATCCAAATTAGCTACAATGAGTGGTGGGTTCAAAATGCACTTATCATCCAGCCCGTTTCATCAGCTGCAGCTCTTTCGAGTACCAGAGAACAGCACTGACTCCACAGCACTAGAAAGGACACTCAGGAACAATAGTGTTGATGGCCTGCCACATCTCCCTAGAGACTAAGGCCTTGACAGAATCACTAGCTCCATATGCAAGAAAATTCCACTGACCATTCAGGAATCCACTGGATTCCATAAGGGCCCAGGAGTGGGCCTTTTTTTGTATTTTTATTTATTTATAACATAGCGGAGTGTAACAGCAGGTGTCAAATAGAAGTAGAGATATAGAATCAAACATATGGGAACAAATTTCCATACCAAAAATCAAACAAAGCACTAAAACACCACACAGTTCCAAGTAACACAAATGAGTTTACGTTGTTCTGCACTTTATTACTGCAGACATTATAAAAAGAGTCAGTTTTTGCACAACAGCCTTATTTTGTTGCCTGTTCTCTCCGGTTCTCACCATATATGTAAGGGTTGTTCATAGGGCCTTTCCATCCCTACCACCACCACCACCCAAACTACTTTAGCCTTCAATCCTATTACAGTGGTACCTCGGGTTACATATGCTTCAGGTTACATACGCTTCAGGTTACACACTCTGCTAACCCAGAAATAGTGCTTCAGGTTAAGAACTTTGCTTCATGATAAGAACAGAAAATGGGCTCTGGCAGTGCAGCAGCAGCAGGAAGCCCCATAAGCTAAAGTGGTGCTTCAGGTTAAGAACAGTTTCAGGTTAAGAACGGACCTCCAGAACGAATTAAGTACTTAACCTGAGGTACCACTGTACTTGTCACAGTGCTCATGTAACAGACAAGGCAAAAGGCTTCTTCAGCTAATCTAGAACAGTAACACCCCTACAGTGGCATAGCGTGGGTTGTCAGCACTCGGGGCAAGGCAAGTAATTTGTGCCCCCTAACCCATGGATTTGCGCCCCCTAACCCTAACCCCCAGATGCTGTGCCCGGTGTGCCCGGCCCCCCTGCACCCCCACGCTACGCCACTGCACCCCTATGCATATGAGCAGCTGGGCAGCCCACTACATGGGCTTCTATTACATTAGCAAGATCTGCCTGTAATCATTGCTTTCACAACACCTCTGTGGTGGAGAGGGTTACTGGATCTCCAGCTCACAGCTGGACCAAGGGGAGGCAGCCAATTAGCACATCTGACTAGCAGGCATGCCAGCACTTATCACCTCTCCAGACTTGTTTGCACAAAACAGATGCGGATGATCCATCTATTCTATTCGCATGTAAGTACCCAAGAATTCACTGGAGCTAAGAATACAAAATGCCAGCAAGTCTGTAGTCTAGGAAGTTATGAAATATCATTACAATGAGCATTGGGTGTTGCTAGAACAGGGAAACTTTATCCAGCACTATATCCAAGGGCTCAAAAAATTTGGGCTCAGTCTGTAGAGCATAAGACTCTTAATCTTAGGGCTGTAGGTTCATGTTGGGAAAAAGATTCCTGCATTGCAAGGGGTTGGAATAGATGAGCCTTGTTGGTCCCTTCCAACTCTACAATTCTATAATTCTAAGTGTTCTTGGTTTTCACAGGGGAAACCACAGATAAAATGCTTTGACACACAAAGGCCTGAATTTACAGCTCAGCTGCCTTAGATAGCGATTACCCTTTGTAGTCAAGGGTTAACTGCAAGAGTCGCTGCTTTAGTTACCTGACAGAGCAGTCAGCAAGGTAAGACATCACAGCCCAATGCTTTAAAAATAAACATACGACAGAGAATCACTTCCACTGAAGACAAGACAAGTCTATAATTAAAGTAATCAAGAAGGAATATCCCCAAATAATAGTTTGGATTTAGTTTGCAGCAAAGAATGATTTACTGCGGAATAAATCCAGAATTTCAGGATCTTTTTTTTTTGAAGGCACATCTGGCTTCAGCTATCTTTCTTAGCTTACACTGGGATCAACAAAGGCTTTAAGAAGCTGGCGAGAGAGCAGAAAAATGGGATGATAGTCACACAAACCACTCATGCTTCAAAACAGCTGCCAAGGCAAGTAGACTGGTTTCGTTTCAAAGAGAGGTTGATGCTTCAGTTGTCAGTAGAACAGAACGGGGCAGCCTTGCTCCTGTTTGTGACCTATATGTGAGTATGACTAAGGTGCTGTTCAGACAGATTAATGCTTAAAAGGCTGCAGTCCTAAGCATACTTACAAATATATAAGTTCTGGTGCTTTCAGGTGTATTTACATCTGAGTAAATATGCTTACATAAGATGCATGCTCCCTTTCCTCAAGAGAGAATTGACCCAAGTTGTCAGCCACATCCAGACCTTTACTCTTTCAGAACACTGCTATAATTAAACATCAACTGACATTTATAGCAGTGGTAACTGCTGAGAGTGCATTTGTACAACCAGAGGCAACTACACACACACCAAAGGGTTCAGAAATAGGTGGCAACTATTTATGAAATTAACATAAGTGAATCAGTACAGTATATTAACTGGTAATTCCAGAAGAGTTGCCATCATTATTCCAGCAGGGGTTATGTGCCTTTAACAGTAGCACAAAAGGCAGAAATTCAACCACTGCACCTGCTGAATTTCTACCCTGTTTAAAACCACAGGAGTCCTGCCAGAAACAGGTGGCAACTCTTAACTCCAGAGCAGATAACGTGCATTTGTTTATTATTGAAAACTAAAATCAAGAAGACATTCCAGATAGAAACCCAACGTTTTAAGTTTGGCAGCCTATAAGATTTGTAAGTAAGAAATGTTCTCACACTGGTCCTTTGAGGAAGACTGTTGCATTTTTATTGCAGTCTGCCTCTAGTCTAGGGGAAAGAGACAAATAGAGCTAATAGGCTGGCAATTTCCGACTAGGATCTATAGCACTAGCCAGCTGTCTAATGTCCCTTTAACGACTATGACCCAGCCTCTCCCACAGTTGTTTCTGCCGCCCAGCAACCCACTATCACATTTTATTCATTCTTTAGGTAGTTCCCATGAAACTCTGGCTCAATAGCCCAGTTAAGCAGCCTTGAACTTCCACACAGCGCAACGGGCTTTGGGACAAGGCATCTGAAGTTGCCTTGATGATGATTTATTTCAAAAAAAGGAAAACCCTTTTGTATAGAAGGTAGAATAAAGCCTTTTTTGATCAGGGATGAGTCACTTTGGGAAAAGCCAAGACTAAACAGGTTCTCACAATTCCTGAATGAGTAGAGAGAAAATAAACAGGTCCCTCAATGAAGTTACTATCTGAATAGGAGTTTCATCTCCACATGCTGTTCAATTAAGAAAGGAAAGCTGATCAAGCAGAAGAAAAGTTTCAATGAACTCTTTGAAGACAATGCAAAATATATTATCCTTTGTTTCTATAGCACTTTACGTGAAACCTTTGACTCAGCCACCCTTCTTGATCCTCAGAAGGAACATTTCGGACTCCTTTTGCAAAAGCAACAGGTCCAGTTTCAAATGCTCACAAATATACATACATCTGGCAGACACCATGACTCAGAAGACAGACAGGCAGACACAGATCTGCGAGATCTAAGTTTCATCTCTGCCACAGACATATCATGCAGCCTGAAGCAAGTTGTGTGGGCAGTCTGGGATGTTGACCTTAGGCCCCAGTTCAGAGAAAGGTGAAGTCTGATCCTAGGCAGTTTTAGGACACCAGCTTGGAGTCTAACTTTGCTTCCATGAACAGAATACAGTACAAGGAACATTGCTTTGGCAACTTTCCCCTCTCTACCCAGTCTCCTCCAAAAACTGTTCCTAGTGGCTGGGAGGCCCTGGTACACTGTGCTGGGTGCACATGAAAGTTGACAAGAGTTGCCCTGTCCCATGAGAGAACAAAGCAGCTTAGGAATTAAAGCCACCGGAACCAATGGGATTTAATGTACCTAAGCTTTATGGTGCAACCCTATGAGTATCTACTCAGAAGCAAGCCCCCTTCACTGGGAATTACAAGGCCGGTTATCAAGATGGATTTAAAGCACAACTAACTTTCAGGGCATAGGGGCTCAGAAGCAAGTCCCCCTGAATTCCCAACAAGCATGCAGTTAAGTTTCCCCACCTGCACGTGAACATATTAGCAACTTTGCTCCTGAAACAGCCCTGTGAACGAGCACAAGACTATGAAATCCATCTGGAGGTAAACAGGCGGCCCATAAGGCACGGCCTTCCTGCAAAATGTAAACGCTGGGGACAAAAGAGTGAACGCAGGAAGCCGTTTGATGCGCCCAATGTGGGGTGGGAGGAGGACAGAGAGAAAGAGCAGCAGGCAGCTGTTTCGCCCTGTCACTCAAAAGAAGCAAACTTAATTCTAGCACTGAGCAGCCCGAGAACTACCTTCACCCGGAGCAATTAAAATAAAATAAAAAAGTGGGGAAAAGTGGTAGAACACGATGGTGCCCTGATGATCCGAGTTACCTTGTAGCGAAGCGCTTGGTGGATGTCGGCAGCGAGCTGTCCTTTCCACCACTGCCCCTCTAGCTCCATGGGACAGGGTGAGGCGGCCGGGAATCAGCAGCGGGCGGCGGCGGCGGCAGCAGCAGCACCGAAGCCTGCACAGGAGAGGGAGCGGAAGCAGCCCGGGCTCAGACCCCCTTTTCCAGGGCCGCTGCTTGCGCCCAGTTAGAAGCAACCGGGCAACCCACCCCACCCCGCCCCGCCCGAGCTACGAGAACTCCGCGATCCCCTCCCCACTCTCTTTCCAGGGAGGGAGGCTGGCCGAGGGAGCTGCGCTTGAAGCCACGCAGCTGATCCCACTCAATGCACGTCGAGAGAGAGGCGCGCAGGGGATCCTAGGAAGAGCAAGAGAGATCGAGCTCAGAGTTTTTGGTGCCGCGCCCGTCGGATCCCCCTGGTGGGAAGCGGGGAGCCTGGGGTTGCATTAAAGGGCGGCGGCGCGGTGGGCGCCCAGCTGAGCTTCGGAGGAGGCGGAGGACGTCTTGGCCTCTCGACAAGGGCTGCGGGGAAAAGCGAGCGCCGACCACCTCCTCCCCGCCCAAGACCGTCCCGCAGCAACTGCCAACTTTCCTCCTCCTTGTGGAAAGCGAGAGCGCAGCGCCAGATGAAGCTACAACAAAGGGCTTGACACGCTTCCTCCGTCTGCTGCCCGAGCTTGCCTCTGGAGAGTCCCCTTCTCCTCCTTCTTCGGAGCTCCGCGCAGCCCCGCCGCCGCCTCCTCCTCTCCACTTACCCGGAGTTTGCCCAGCTCCACTTCTCTCTTTACAGCCCCCGGGCCAGCAAGAGATCCACCTCGGGGATCTCCCCGGGCATCGCCCCGCCTCGAACGCCGATCTGCAGCAGCTGCAGCAGCAGCCTCAGGCTCGGCATCCCGCGGGAGCTGCGCTCGTCGCCCGTCGCCATCCGGCGGAGCGGCTCCCTCCGTCCATTGTTAAAGGGGCTCCGAGAGCGACTCTGTATACAAAGACAGCGAGCCGGACACATGCGGCCGCGCCTCCGCCAATCGGCGCTCGCCTTACAACTCCGCTCCAGCCGCGCGCTCCAATCAGCGCGCGCCATCCACTCCCTTACCCCCGCCGCTGCCATATGCGCTGGAAGTTTTTGGGCCAATTGGATTGCCGTAGGCCGCTCAGACTTAAAAAAGCAAAAGCGAGGCGGCGGGCGAGCGGGGAGTCACGTGGTCTGTTTTGGGGCAAGTGGTTTTAGGTGCGCTCGGGTAAAGGTCGCCTTGCATGGATTGGTTTTGGGTTTTTTTTAATGTTCAAGGCGGGGATATGTAAACGACTCAAGTCCTTGTCCGGGGCTGGCGGGGGACGTCTTGCGCGTTGTGAAAGTGTGTGTTTTTGAACAAGTTTGAATAAGCGTATATGCTTATCAGTTTAGAAAAGGTTGGGTGTGGAGAACAGCCAGGATCGAATAAGGGGATCGTGATAAGAGGAGTGGAGGCTGCATTGATCAAGGGTCAGAGAGCTGGTCTGATAGCCTTTGCTCCTTCCCCTCCTCTGGCTTCTGGGAATCACTTGATGGCTCTCTTTCTCAGAACACACTTCCTAAATTCAGCTGCACTGGTTAATTGATAATTTGTAGAGCTCAGAAACATGAAAGTTGTGTGACTCAATGCGAACCATGTTTAATGCATGATATTTAATTAGCAACCCCAAACTGGGATGCCTTGCCTAATAGACTGTAGATATTATTTCAGGTGGCTATGCAGAGTAAGGAGACTTGGGCTGCATCCTTTGCACACTTAGCAGAGAGTATTACCCCATTAAATACAATACTACCTACATCCAAGTAAACATGCATAGGATTATGTTGCATGGCTGTGCTGTTTAAGATTCATATAAGGCTCCTTAAGTCTTACTGCATGCTTACATGCGCTGCGTGGTGGTTATGCCCTGGGTAAGTTTGACAGAAAGGAGTGGGACCTCAGAGTGAGCAAGCACAGGGGCAGGATGGACATGTGGTAAAGACATAGCTTTTGAGCAAAGCCATCCAGACTCTGTTGTAAGTACTACAGTCAAACCTTGGGTTGAATGCGCTTCGGGTTGAGTGTGTTCGAGTTGTGCTCTGCGGCAACCCGGAAGTAACGGAGTGCATTACTTCCGGGTTTCACCACTCACGCATGCACAGATGCTCAAAATGGCGTCATGCACATGCACGGAAGCGGCAAAACACGACCCGTGCAGACACGCTGTTGCGGCTTACGTTGCGTTCAGGATGCGAACGGGGCTCTGGAACGGATACCATTCGCATCCCGAGGTACCACTGTACTGAGATAGCTCAGTTCGTAGAGACAGGGTTGTGGGTTTAAGCCCCATGTTGGGCATAAAGATTTCCCTCACGGTCCCTTCTAGATCTAAAATTCTATGAAGTGGGACTTCTGAGTGAGTATAGACAGAATTTGGTATCACATCTTATTACCTCTTTGACATGGTCAGGCACTGTTCCACATTCATGGAGATGAAGGAGAAGGGCTTGGGATTTGTGTAGCTGTTTAATAGTTGCAGCCTCTCATTCATAAAGCATGAAGTCTGCTCAAGCGAATAGAGCTTGTGTGAGAAGAATGCAGTAGTTGGACCTGTCTAGTCACTTTTGCAGCCGAGGAGGTTTTGTGCACATGCTATCATCCATGCTAAATTGTATTTAATTCAGTGAGAGATGCATGCAAAGGATCACACCAGGGTCAGAGCCATCATTAGGCCAACTAGGCAGCTATCTAGGATGCAGATCGCTGAGGGGTGCAGTACTGACCGTTGAGGGGCACTGTTTTATACAGATTAGTTTTTGTCATATGTTCTAAACAAAACGTTTACTTGGCATTTTTCTTGGCATTCTGTGGTTCATCTGAAAAGTTGTACAGTGCTGGCATAGGATTTAAAAAAACAACTTGTAGAATTATCTAGCCTTTTTTGATCCTATCACAAATGAACATTTGCACAGGGAAAGAAACAATGGTTGCTACCTGGGAAAAGATATCCAAAATGAGCTTATATAGCTTCTAGTAGATGTTGCAAAGCAGAACAACTTAGCACATGCAAACTCAGCCAAATACTACTCAGTTATTCTGGACTGCACACCTGATGTTAGTCACATTGAACAACTTACAATGATTGTATATTTTGTTGATGCTATCAAGCCACAGATAATGAGATGTCTGAGCCTGAGGTTATCATAAAAGAACATTTCTTGGGATTTGTTCCACTATAAAGGAGACTACAGCTGCCTTTATGACAGAAACTCTTCTTGGACAGCTTGAGCAAATGGGATTAACAATTGAGAACCTTGTGTGATCAAAGTTAGGATGATGGAAGTAACACGAAAAGCAAAGAAAATTGCATACAAAAGAGAGTCTGGGACATAAATCCATGTTCCCTTTTTGTGCCCTTCAATGCACACTCTTTAAACTTGGTAGTCAATGCTGCTGCTAAATGTTATCTCGAAGCAACCAGTTTCTTCAGTTTGGTTCAACAGATCTGTAATTATTTCTTTGCATTGACTCAACATTAGAAAATTCTAACTAGCCATGTATCACACTTAGGCATTGGTTAAGCCAAGGAGTACATCTCTTTATACTACAACAAAAACTCCAGGATAATGTGTCTAATGTTTCTGTTGCTCTAAGAATACTTCCCCCACTTCCAGTGTCAATGGCAAGTGGTGAACACAATTTCTCAAAGCTCAAACTTACCGTATACTGTATAAACTTACATTTTGCAACTAGTTGGCTTGGCCCCAGTTGAACATGCCCCAGTATCAGCACTTCACTTGAAGGAATTGGTGACAAAATTATCAAAAGAAAAGGCACACAAAGTGAGATTTTGATGCGCCTGAAATTGAAACTTTTAGAAGACTAATTGTTTTAACATCACAATTCACACAATTGTTCAAAATGATTTGTGTGCTAAAATAAATTTAGCAGTTTCAAGTTTTGTGCTTTTCATTTTTTCAACAAGACATCTGTTTTTGAAAATTGATGTTAGCAATTTTGGAGTAATGGGGGTGGGGAGTGAAAGTAGTTAGCCTGGACTAGGGTGCAAAATTGCCTGGGACCGGGGCTGGACCACACCAAGAGTTTGCTTCTCCTGTGACCGTTTGATCATGCTATGGAAGTGTGAATCCCAGCATCTTTTGTAACAAGCCATGTCTACTGATGGTACTGTGTAAATAACAATCCCGGTTGTACAGAATTGGCAGGGCCAAACTAGATGTGCTACTACAAGATGTGCATATTCGTACATATGCCCCCTGGTATTTGTACCTTGTTTTTCCAGCAAGATGTTTCCAAGCAACATACAATGCCTTCATAGAGCAGGATACAATATCTACTATAAATGGTCTCTAAGGTGCTACTGGACAATTTTTTAATTTATTTTGACTGCGTCAGACCAACACAGCTACCTACCTGGATATATTGTGTCTGTGTGTGCTGCCTACAATAAACTCTTAGGTGTGTGTGTTGTTGAACAATGTTCACTTTATGATTTTCTAAATTACTAGTGTGTGCTTTATGGTGAAATGGCCAACAAACACCCTAGAGCAAATTTAGGATGCCAAAGATTATAGATAAGAAAGATCACAGTGTGATTTTGACTCATGCCTTTCAGTTAGCATAACAGCCCTCTCCTTGCATTGCAGAGAAAGTGACAAAATTTATTAGGGACTTAGAAGAACTGTGTGGATCATTAATTACCCGATCCATTTTAGCAAATCTATGGGAACAGAGTGTTTAAGCTTTACAATGGAGCATCTCTGAAAAATGGTCGCTCACACAGGAAGAAAGCAAAATTTCAAGTGGATAAAGAACACTGTGTAACTGGAACAAATGACTTGTTTTCCAAGCCATAATATAGCTAGGGCTACCCTAAAAGCAGGTCGGTGTCAACTTTGACTATGAAGGAATTAGAAAGCAAGAAGGGGGGTGGTATAGCCTGAGATGCCTTAATACATGGGTAGGCAAACAGGCCCGGGTGCCAGATCCGGCCCATGGATGATCTGGGAATCAGTGTGTTTTTACATGAGTAGAATGTGCCCTTTTATTTAAAATGCATCTCTGGGTTATTTGTGGGGCATAGAATTCGTTCATCCCCCCTAAAAAATATAGTCCAGCCCCCCACAAGGTCTGAGGGTCAGTAGACTGGCCCCCTGCTGAAAAAGTTTGCTGACCCCTGCCTTAATGCTTGATGTGCTGAGTCACCTTTTCAGACTTTGTTGAAGTACACTGCTAGTATGAGAAGAAGAGGAATGCGGTTCAGGATCCCAGTATTTCAATTACCACCTCCCCCCATGAAACAACCAGTACACAGCATTCATAATCTGATGTGCTTCTTTTTGTTCCCTGTGTGAAACACGCCTGGTGCCACCATTGTCTGTTTTTAGGAGCCAGGCAAAAACATTTACTCGGGCTTTAGGTTTTCAGTTAGAAGGGCAGTTAGATATGCCAGTGGCCTTCGTTGTGCTCTCCTTGAGTGTTTTTGCCCTGCTAGAATATGTCCTGGAACTCTTCTTACTTGCCCGTCTTGAAGATAGGGAGGTGTGTGGAAAGCAGCCTACCATACGAAGGAAAAAATTATGCTCAGTGCTCACTTTTGCCTCCAGCCCCACCTGGCATGAAGCCCTTGGAAGGTGGCCTACAAAGGTAAGTGGGCCCTCAGGCTGAAATGGCTTCCCCACCCTTGTACTGGAATGCGTAAGGTAGCGCCACGGTCCTCCAGGAGGCTCCACAGGAAATGCTCTGGCAGCACCTGAAACAGCAGAAATGTCAGCCATGAAGTTCTTAGTTCTTGGCACACACCTGGCAACGGAAGCAATGTTGCACTACAAGCTAAAGCTTCTTCTTACCATGTGTTTGTATTTTATAGGGGTAGGGGGGGATAGGTTTTTTAAAAATATATTTTTGATATTTTTAATATAATTTATCAATTTATAATCTATCAACCTTCAAGGTGTTGTGAGACTCCTGTGGTGTTTGGAATTCTCCCCAGGCATCACTGGATGTTTTTAGTTATGTCAAGTGATGTTGAATCAAGTTGTTCTGTAAGACTGTGCAGCCTAACTTTTTTGAGGGCCTATCTATCTACCTACCTACTTACCTACCTACCTACCTACCTACCTACCTACCTACCTACCTACCTATTACCCTATTCTTCATCCAAAGAGCTTTGGACAATGTACATGGTCCCCCCCTTTCTCCTAACAATAATTTTGTGCAGTAGGCTAAATGATTATTACTAGCCTGCACCTAAAAAAATTGTGTCTAATGGTGTCCCTTAAAGTGATGGAGGGCTCATGGACCCAAACAGTAGAAAGGAGATTTTTGTTGTTGTTGGTTACCTCTCTTGATGCAGCACCCTGCATCATCTTTCTTGTTGTCTCAAAGGGCTCCCCAACCCTCTGGCACATATTTGAGGGGAAACTGGCAAAAAAATCCCTCCCTCCCTATTCCACTGATGGAAGCCTCAATTGGATTAAGAACAAAGGACACCTTTGAATGCAAGCAATGGTGGTTCTTGTTTAAATCCATCTCCAATTACTGTATTTCACAGGGACCAGCCAATAAACTACCCAATGCGAAATGAAAATACTCACAAGACATAAAAGAAGTAGAAGGATCCAGGAAAGGGAATAAAGTGATATACTTTCTAAGCATATTGTGGCTTAGTTGCAAAGCTGATAGCTCAGCAAGGATACCTGGGATCAGTTCGCACATTCAGTCATTATCAAGTGACATTTTGGTTAGGTTAAACATCTGCTACATTCCAGCAATTGTCCACACAGCCCTCTGTGTCATAATAAAGGGAGCCTGTTTACCTAGATCAAAATCCCAAGAATATATAAGTCCCATTGATGAGAATACTGTAAGTGCATAACTTGATAGCTTCCCTGTCACCAACCACACAAGGTAGTCTTTACAGTAGTCTAGTGTAAGATGTCCCATTCTGAGCCACTATTTATAGCAGAGAATCATCATCCCCAGCAACACTAAGTTTGACAGGAAAGTACAATGACTATATTTACCGTATTTTTCGCTCTATAAGACGCACCAGACCACAAGACGCACCTAGTTTTTGGAGGAGGAAAACAAGAAAAAAAGTATCCTGAATCTCAGAAGCCAGAACAGCAAGAGAGATTGCTGCACACACACATTTCCCCTTACTTTTTAGGAGGGAAAAAGTGAGTCAGAGCAAAAAATATGGTATTTAAAAAAGCTGAATAGTTTTCCACCTCTAGAGGGACCACCAGGATCAAAGATTAGGCATGCCAGCTCACTTGAGGAAATCCTCACTGTTATGCAACAGCCTTTCTATTTATTCTCTTGGTGTGGCATGTTCAGAGATCACCAGGCGGTGAAAGCTATAAGGGGTTAAAATCAGGTTGTCGTCAGAGTCAAGGTTTCCTAGCTGAGCTGCCTTGGGTTTTAGCAAGGCCATTAACTGATCAAGGGTCCCTTTACATTTACCTTTACCAGCATTACATTATCTCAGTGCAAAGAGTTATATTGAAGGCATTGGAGAAAAATACTGTTAAGAGTTCCATTTAGAATACACACTCATTTTGTTTACCTAATCTGGAATTATTCACACTCATCCTCAATATGCTGCTGCTGCTGCTGCTAACAACAACAACAACAGTAACAGTGTATTATTTATACCCCAGCCACTCTGGGCGGCTCCCAACAGAATATTAAAAACATGATAAAACATCAAACATTAAAAACTTCCCTAAACCCGGTTGCCTTCAGATAGTTGTTTATTTTCTTGACATCTGATGGGAAGGCGTTCCACAGGGCGGGCGCCACCACTGAGAAGGCCCTCTGCCTTCAGGTTCCCTGTAACCTCTCTTCTCTCAGTGAGGGAACTGCCAGAAGGCCCTCAAAGCTGAACCTTAGTGTCTGGGCTGAATGATGGGGTGGAGACGCTCCTTTAGGTATACTGGGCTGAGGCTGTTTAGGGCTTTAAAGGTCAGTATCAACACTTTGATTGCATCTAGATTTTGCCTTCCACAAGGGTGTGTGTGGTTATTTGATATGTGTTTGAAAACCCTTCCCTTGATTAGGTTATCCATACCGTTTTCTCCCTGCACATACCCCAGGGTAAATGATGAAGGAAGTGCTGAGTGCGTTCTTGGTATACACCCACCCACAATGTCACTGGGCAGGTGTGGACACATCACCACCATGTCCATTGCTTGGGCCACCTACATCTGGTTTCTTCTGTTTTAAAATCGTCATGGGGTGTGTGCTTTTCACACACCCCATGGAGAAACGGGGAAAGCATAGAGCATTAAGCCCTGGTTTAATGTTATATCTGAATATGACCTAAAGGGTCAATTGCTTTAGTCTTCAGGTTTATTTCATTTATTTTTGTCATATGAAACTGTGGTAACAACATTTCAAAATAGGCACATTTCTTTTTCTCCTTGCATTCATCCTCCTTATAACTCTACTCAACATTCATTACTGTAGAGAGAAAAACAAGGTGTGGTAGTTTTGAATTATTTTTGTCCCATTCTATTTCATAAACTGCTCTTATTTTAGCTGCTGATTCTACTCATGGCCCACCCCCTGCCCCTTTCAACTTTATAGCGGACCTGCCAACTTGCCCACTTTGGCTAGATTAATTTCGTTATACCATAGCTTCCTAAATGGCAATGTTGTTAATTAAGATAAACTGCCCACGAGCTCAACAGGCTTGGTATATGGCGCTGCAGCACCTTCAAACACTGCCAGCTTTCTTCAAACGATGGAGTTTGTAAATTAGCTCGCCATCCTGGCAAGACCTTGGATTTCAGTTAACTAGTTGGCCAGGTTGACCAGTTTCTTTCATGACTGCAAAGTAGCTCTTTTGCTTGGGAAGTGGGAAGGAGTTGGGAATTCAAACTTTCCCTCTTTCAAAGGTTGGCAGCTATGTAAATATTCTTTCCCCTTGTGGGAATTTTGCTATCTTTTGAAAAGCAAGTATGTGGAGTCCAGGTGGTCCCCTTGAGTGTTGTACTTTGGCTTACAGCAGGCATAGGCAAACTCAGCTCTCCAGATGTTTTGGGACTACAACTCCCATCATCCCTAGCTAACAGGACAAGTGGTCTGGGATGAGTCCCCAAACTGCTGGAGGTCCAAGTTCAGCCATGCCTGGCTTACAGGGACCTTTTTATTTGGGTCTCTTTACTGAGCTATAACATCTGCAATGTTACATCCAGGGTCTTTCGGTTGCTGTAGTTCTGAGAGGAAGGATTATTCTGGTTTCTTTTCAGTAACATCTTGTTTCCCTGTGCAATTTGAAGTTAAGTACAGGCCTCCAAAATCTTTCGCTTTCTTATCTGAAGGCTGGCATGAAGTTGTTCCTTCAGCGTTACCACATCCATTGTACTTAAAACAACAATTAAATAGTATTTCCTTAGTTAAATGTGGAAGTCCTTCCCCCCCCCTTACACTGCTATTCTTCCTTAAAACATGTTAAACTAAGGCCTGCAGGAATCAGTGGAACTTCCACCTAACAGGTCAAGCCAGGAAATGGTACCTTGCTTATGTCTTGCTTGAAATCAGTAGACCTTAAGCACTACACTATAATATATTCAAAGATCTGATCCTTTGCTCACTCTCTAGGGAGTAATTACCATTTCAGTCAACGATCCTTACTTCCTTATACGTTATGGGATAAAGCTGCATGTCATACTGATTTTAAGGTACCATAAATGTGACTGACTGCTTTCCTAGTGCCCTCCAACCTGATGGACCTTATTCCATTTTTGGCAGGAAGCTGTGCAGGCCACTGAAGCTCTGTCTCTTAACCACCGGAGATATTATTTCTACCAAAGAAGGATGGGGCTGGCAGGATCAGTCAGAAGAGAAGGGAATAGAGGACCCTGAGAATGGAAAAGGAGAGTGTCCATGTATTGAGCTGGGAGAGGTCCCTATCCCTGTTATTACTAGATGTCACCCAGGAGGATGGGGAAGCAATTGAGACAGTCTTTACCCCATCTCTGGAGAATGGGATGTCCACGGCAGCTGAGGAGGCAGCCGGCTCACTCACAGAAGTGGAGGAAAAGCCAGAGGAACTGATGCCAGTTCCATCACCAAGGACAGACTGCCATCTGTATTGGCACAAACAGACTATGCCCATTTACTGGAGTGCACACTTGAAAGGTCAGTCTTCTCATTGGGGATGAGAATTGCACAATCCCCTCCGCTTAAAAAGGAAAGCAGGTGAGGCATGTCAAGTGCTTGAACAGCATATTAGCTAACACCTGGTCATGAATCTTACAGACTTGCTTATAGACCTATGAATTGTGTAACCTGTAAAGGTAAAGGTACATGACCCCGACAGTTAAGTTCAGTCAAAGGCAACTATGAGGTGTGGAGCTCATCTTGCTTTCAGGCCAAGGGAGCCACTGTTTGTCCACAGACAGTTTTTTGGGTTATGTGGCCAGCATGACTAAACCGCTTCTGGCGCAACCAAATACCGAGACAGAAACCAGAGCGCACTGAAACACTGTTTAGCTTCCCATCGCAGCAGTACCTATTTATCTACTTGCACTGGCATGCTTTCGAACTGCTAGGGTGGAAGGAGCTGCGACAGAGCAATAGAAGCTCACTCAGTCACATGGATTTGAACCGCCGACTTTCCGAATGGCAAACCCAAGAGGCTCAGTGGTTTAGACCACAGCACCATCCATGCCCCCCTGTGATCTGTACCCTAAGCTAATGCTGAGACCTCTTGCCGAGTTCTTGAAAGAATCTTTTGGAGTTTCCTGGAGCTGAGAGTCTAAGTACTGTCCCTGAGGGTGGGAGCCAGGATAGAAAAAACCCACCCCATTCCATGTTCTCCTCCATCTTCTGGGCAAGTTGCCTAGAGGTTTGTTTATAGACAAGAGGGGTTTGAATAAAATGTAAATTTTGTGGATTTGAAGCCAGTTATATCTCAGGGTCTATTAATTTTCTTTAATTTCTGGACCTAATATTGGAAGTGAATTCCTTCTTTTTTTTAACCCACATATGCTAGAAACCCTTTTCTCTCTAGTGTCTAGCCACTATACAGGGCATTTTTTTTTGTAGAGATGAACAAGGGATGGGAGAGAAAAGGAATAGTGCAAGTTCCTACCGTAATTCAACTCCTCCTCTGATACATTTGATTGGTCCAGTTTGGAATATTTATATAAATTTGTATTGTTGTTTAGTCGTTTAGTCATGTCCGACTCTTCGTGACCCCATGGACCAGAGCACGCCAGGCACTCCTATCTTCCAGTGCCTCCCGCAGTTTGGTCAAACTCATGCTCGTAGCTTCGAGAACACTGTCCAACCATCTCATCCTCTGTTGTCCCCTTCTCCTTGTGCCCTCCATCTTTCCCAAGATCAGGGTCTTTTCCAGGGAGTCCTCTCTTCTCTTGAGGTGGCCAAAGTATTGGAGCCTCAGCTTCAGTATCTGTCCTTCCAGTGAGAACTCAGGGCTGATTTCCTTAAGAATGGATACGTTTGATCATCTTGCAGTCCATGGGACTCTCAAGAGTCTCCTCCAGCACCATAATTCAAAAGCATCAATTCTTCGGTGATCAGCCTGCTTTATGGTCCAGCTCTCACTTCTATACATCACTACTGGGAAAACCCTAGCTTTTACTATACAGACCTTTGTTGGCAAGGTGAAGTCTCTGCTTTTTAAGGTGCTGTCTAGGTTTGTCATTGCTTTTCTCTCAAGAAGCAGGTGTCTTTTAATTTTGTGGCTGCTGTCACCATCTGCAGTGATCATGGAACCCAATAAAGTAAAATCTCTCACTGCCTTCATTTCTTCCCCTTCTATTTGCAGGGAGGTGATGGGACCAGTGGCCATGATCTTCGTTTTTTTGATGTATAAATTTGTGTAGAAGCCTTTAAATTGTCTAACGATTTATAGAGTTTGGTTATTTTCACCATCTTCTTTTAATTTCATTTAGGCTACTCTCCGGTTGTAAATTTCCAGGTTAAATTTCCCTGCCAGTAATAACTTCTGCACTAGAAGATATGCTGTTTTGCCTCTTTAAGTACCAACACTGTTGTTGTTTTTTTACATTGGGAAATGTGTGATCTATGTTCTTTGAATATATTGTAATATAGAGCATGTATGCTTTTACAATTACGAATGCCCTGCTCTCCCTCAAATATTAAAAATGGTTTTACAATTAAACTCCTTGCAGTGCTGAGTAGCCCGGGCAAGATGTTGTTTCTGAAAGTCTTCTGTCAATGAAGGATGGTTCACAGAAGAGTCTTCAGGGCTGAGCATGTGTGTGTGTGTGTGTAGGTTTACAGCAGTAATGCAAGAATCGTTCATCACTTTTGATATTTTATTATGTTTCAACCACATGTGATGATGTATGGTATATATATGTATGTGTATGTATAAGATTTATGTTCTGCCAAACCTATATAATCACTACTGTGGCACCAACTGGAAGGTGTAAGACACCAAAGCGAGAAGCTGCAGTTATAATTTAAATGAAGATATTTTTGTTTCGTTTTCTTGCTGAAGGATTTGCTAGCCAGCAACCAATCTTGCTGTGATCCTTTTCAAACCCCTGAAAATCTGGCTCATCTCTCTTGCCTTCCATGGTGGCAGGAGAGACAAAAGGGCAAGGAGGAACTCGGCTGATTTACATTAGAAAACTCACGTTTGAATTATGGAATAAATGGGAGGCAGTCCTTAAAGAAACCCAAAACTATGGTAACATCTCTTCTCTCCACAATTTTAGCCACACAAAAGCAAAGCTAAGGGGCCCGCACAATGTGTTAAGGGGTCCACGCCGTTGCATGGGCGTAGCCAGGATTTTTGTTAAAGGGGGGCACAACTTCAGTTTGCTATGTGCTTTTATTGATTTTTATTGATTTTAGGGGGGCAGCTGCCCCTCCCCTGACCCGCCCTGGCTGTGCCCATGCCCCCTTGTAATTCAAGGACTGCAGAAGAAAGTGTTATGGGCAGTCATAATGCTAGCAACCACCCATTCACCAACCTCAATTTTTGAGCAGCTCACCATAATCTCCACTTGAAAAATACAGTTAATAGCACTGGAGCTGCCCTGTGATCAGGCAGCATTTTAAATATTCCATCAAATTTTTCAAGCCCCGATGTGCTTCCTTTTTATCCCTCCCTGGAAACTTAAAGAGTGTTTTGAATACTTTTTTTGTGGGGGGCAGGGAGGGGAGGAGATGAATTCAGATTGGCTGCTCCCAGGTTTATGATTGGGGAAACATAAAAAGCAGTGGTAATTTCTTATTCAAAAGTCACCACAGTCATGTTATTACAAACAAAAGGAAAAGAGGGACATGAAAGCAAATGGCTGCCTTCTGATCTTTTTGTAGTGCTTTTTGTAGTTGGTTTTCTTTTCTGTGTCTCTCCCCCACCCCACCCCTTTAGTCTGGATGTGTATTTGCATCTATTAAAAGTGAGTAAATACTGGGACCAGCTCAGTAACATAGTTCATATGTCTTTATCGTAGTGTTAGTTCAGATTATGTCTCTGCTACTCTCAGAGGTCCAGATTCTATCCAATTTCCAGCTGAGGTCACTGCATAACAAGATCAGCCAGGCTTCCCAAGGTTACTTGGTAAGTGGTTCTCCTGGGATTACATCTCAAGTTCTCTATACATCCAATCCGTTATACTGTCCAATGTTAGTTTCCTTCTACTCATACACAATTCATATTTTTTTTGGTGGGGGAGGGGGAATAAATGCTATTCCATTTTTGAGGCTGCAAAGTAGAATGTTATATTGGAGATACTCACACAAAATGGCAGCCAAACAATTTGCTTGTGGCGTTTGTCAACTTCATTCCAATGCAGTGACTCATCTCATTGCCCGGAAGGCCAACCTGGGTTGTTTCCTCTCTTATGCATTATACATGTACCATCAATGTTTTCCTGAACAGTTCCAAAAGGACACTTTCTCTGCTCAGCCATTCATGGCCTTGGGTATCATTTCACATCTGCAGCATCTTTACTCAGCAAACTGATCCTCAGTTAGCACACAATGGGCATGAACTTTCTGAAAAGCTGTATATTACACTTATCCTTTTTTTTATCCTTTATATGTCTCAGAGGTCAGCAGCGAAGTTCACGTATTTCAGTAATCCTTGGGAACATCCCCAATGTTCATTCCCTATGGCTCAGTTTTATTTACTCCATTTTTAGGACCTGTTACTTCCACAGCTATATGAGAAGTCCAGAAAGCAAAGCTTTCCCGGAGAAATAGAGACCTTTCTCTACCAAGAACTTACCTGCTGAATCATTGTTTCTCACCTAACTGTGACCCATCAGAGGAGGGGGGAAATGTTTGCAATTCTAGGATCTAAAAAAAGAAGAAGTGAAATTTGTCCAGAAGATCAGCATTCATACCTGAGGAGTAGAAAGTGATCAATATTTTTTAAATATATAAAAGGATTCTAGTGGGATTCTGGGGAATTAGAGGCTGTTCTGAAAAAAACTAATGAACAGCATTGTTAAAGATATAATTACTAAACACATCGATGAAAAGGTTGTGCCAAAGCATGGCTCTTGCAAGTTTAGGACCTCTCTCACCTTTTAGAGTTCTTTGAAAGTACGCACAAGCATACAGATAGTGGTGATCCAAAAGGGATGTGGGTGGCACTGTGGTCTAAACAACTGAGCCTCTTGGGCTTGCCAATTGGAAGGTCGGCGGTTTGAATCCCCACGACAGGGTGAGCTCCTTTTGCTCTGTCCCAGCTCCTGCCAACCTAGCAGTTTGAAAGCATGCCAGTGCAAGTAGATAAATAGGTACCACTGTGGTGGGAAGGTAAACTGCATTTCTGTGCACTCTGATTTCCGTCATATTATTCGGTTGCGCCAGAAGCGATTTAGTCATGCGGGCCACATGATCCAGAAAGCTGTTTGTGGACAAATGGTGGCTCCCTCGGCCTGAAAGCGAGATGAGCGCCCAACCCCATAGTCACCTTTGACTGGACTTAACCGTCCAGGGGTCCTTTACCTTTTACCTTTTAGTGGTGATCCAGTTGACATTATGTGCTTGGACTTCCAAAAAGCTTTTGACAAAGTATCACGCCAAAGACTCCTGAGTAAGGTTAGCAGTCATGGAATAACAGGCAAGGTTCCTCTTGTAGATCAGGAAAAAGTCTGGATAACAGGAAGCAGAAAGTAGGAATACATCCTGTTTGTTTGGTGCATGGGACAGTAGGGCAATAACTGAACTGATTACAGCTCAGGAATCATGTTCAGCTGTCAGGATGGACAACAAATCAGGTTGTCTGGGCATTACCACAGATTCATTCTCATCTCTGCTGTTATGAGAATTATAAGGTCTAAGATATAAAATAAATGTTCATAAATGTACAAGGCAAACACCTACATAAGTATATAAACCACGTGTCTGAAATAGCACAGGAGAAACCCCTGAAGCTATTTTGACTCTCCCAAATTGACCTCAAATATTTCTCTGCAAGGAGGAAGGAAATGGGAGCAGCTTTCCAGTTGTCTTTGTACTTCAGGGGCTTACACCTCCCTGTAAATACAGTCTGGCAAGTACCTGTTAAGCTGAGCACACTATCAATATGCGTAAGAGATTCAGGAACTAAGTATTTACCATCTCAAAGGAATGGCCAGGCTACTCAGAAAAGACAATAAAATAAGGCATTATCAGGTATCCTGGCAGACAGGAGAGAAGCAACACACTCAAATTTCTGCTGGGGACCACCTCTTTCTGTGATGTATGTATGGTGCTTTGGGGGGTGGTCTTGAGCTTCAGGGCTGGCAATTTCAAAAGTCTATATAAGAGCTTGAACACCAATGTTTTGGGTTCCTCTCCTCCCTCCCTGCGTGGGGGAGTGGGGGACCCTGTTGCAACAGTTTAATAAAGACCAAGCTTACTAGCTGCTTTGCTTCTCAGTATTCTCTGGTTGTCCTCTGTTATTTTCTCTTACCAATGGAGAACCTACATAAGGACTCCGTACGGGCTCTTTAATACCCCATAAGGGATATAGGAGCAGTTTTTTTAATAACACTGCTATAGTTTTATTTCAGTGGGACCAACTGTCTCAGTGTACATACCACACATTTAAAGTGCCCCCTTCCCAATTCTGGTAACTGTAGTTTTGTAAGGGGAATTGTATGAGGGGTAAACTGTACTTCCAGGATTCATTGGGTGGGTGCTCTAAATGTATGGTGTGTACACAATCCTATAATACTTGGGAGTAAGTCTAATACGATTCAATGTTGTTACTTCTGAGTAGGCATGCATGGGATTGCCCTGCAATTTCATGAATTTAAGTAGGAAATTGGCTGATTTATTAGTATTTATTTATTAGAATTGGTATTGGTCTCTCCACAAAATGGCTGACAGCTCTCTCTTTTTATATAAGACATTTCATTGATATACATACTAAGGCAACACTTTTGGTGTTTTACTATATTTGATCATCTTTGCACATCTCCCTTCTGTGTGTGCTCTTTCATCTCCAAGGGGAAAAGAACAACAATTTTAAAAAGTTTCTGGTTAATATGAAGGAATTTTCCTACCTTCCAGCTATTTTCATATAGTAGCTAAAGGTGATGCACAGTTCATAGCAACTGCATGCTACCTTCTGGTTTTTAATTTCAAAATGCATAATTCCGCCCCCCCCCCCCACAAAAGTATTACATTAAAAATACCACAACAAAACTAATTGCCCTGGGTAAACATATGTATAGAGAGAAGGTTCCAAACAGTACAGCTATCTGCAAAAGTCTCAAGCAGCATTTTAAAAGCCTCAAGGGAGTAAGATCTAAAGTAGCAGGCTGATTAATGTGCTTGGAAGAAAAACTGCAAAAATAACTTTTATTTAGCCTGTTTTGAAATCACAGCCGCAAAGAAGTAACTGATCCACTGTCATTAAGCTGAAAATCTTAAAGCCTGGGGGCACAATTAACAATCACATGCACACCTGCTGCCTCAAATCTGTCTTTTGAAATCAAGAGTAAAGGGACTGCAGAGTTTTATCAAGGGAATAAAAAAAAAATTGAGATTCTAAGGTTTCTCTCCTGTAGGGTCCTAGTTCAAATTTAGTCAAGTGGGTGAGGGGCTGAAGTCTCTGTGTGTTGTCCATGGCTGCGTACACACCATACTTTTAAAACATATGACTCCCCCCAACCCAAAATTGAGGGAACTGTTGTTACCCCTCACAGAGCTACAGTTGCCAACACCCTTAAGAAACTATAGTTCCAACAATTCATCGACAGGAAGTCACGTGTTTTAAATGCAAGGTGTATACACAGCCCATATTATAACTTAGTAAAGGTAAAGGGATCCCTGACCTCTAGGTCCAGCCATGGCCGACTCTGGGGTTGGGGCACTCATCTTGCTTTATTGGCCGAGGGGGCCGGCATACAGCTTCCGGGTCATGTGGCCAGTGCATGGAAACGCCGTTTACCTTCCTGCAGGAGCGGTACCTATTTATCTACTTGTACTTTGACGTGCTTTCGAACTGCTAGATTGGCAGGAGCAGGGACCGAGCAACGGGAGCTCACCCCGTTGCAGGGATTTGAACCGCCGACCTTCTGATCGGCTCTGTGGTTTAACCCACAGCGCCACCCACGTCCCAATATTATAACTTGGGAGAGAGCAAATACTCAACAGGGCTTTATCTTTTCGAGCCACGCTTCTGATTGTGAGGATCACTTGTGATTATTCAAAACAAAGGCAAATATTTGGTTTTGCATCTGTGTGCACACGCAAGTGCGCTTGAAGTACACTCTACCACTCCATAACTCTTATCATATCCACTGATCTGGAAGGGGGAATGGTTACTCAAAATGTTGCAAATAAAAACAACAACAACACTTATAAGGGCTCTGTAAAGTCCTTTGTTTCTAATCTGGGCATATGAACATTTCAGTTAATGTTATTCATCTCACCACCTTGTAAAAGCATTACAAGGGAGGCAGTGCTTCTCCAGTTGGTGTGCACTGCAAAAAGAATCAGTGAAATATGTCTTTGGCTCCCTGGTGAGAGAAAGAGGAGCCCCTGATGTAGGATGCTCCAGGTGAGAGCTAGGAAGCAAGGTAGCCCTGTTGAAACTAGCTAATTTCCCTCTTTCCTTTCCACCCCCGTTGTTCAGCCCGGACACTGAGATCCAGCACTGAGGGCCCTCTGGCGGTTCTCTCATTGTGAGAAGTGATGTTACAGGGAACCAGACAGAGGGCCTTCTCGGTAGCGGCACCCACCCTGTGGAATGCCCTCCCTTCAGATGTGAAAGAAATAAGCAGCTATCTTCTCTTTAAAAGACATCTGAAGGCAGCCCTGTTTAGGGAAGTTTTAAATATTTATTGTTGTATTGTTTTTAACACTTGATTGGAAGCCGCCCAGAGTGGCTGGTGAAACTCAGCCAGATGGGCGGGGTATAAATAATAAATTATTATTAAATTATTATTTCCTCCTCCTATTGGTTCCAAAAGGGAAAATGGATAAGGGAAAACAGGTAATAGGCTACCCACCCACCTAGCATCTTCTGCTCTGCTGGCACGAGTCCAATAGGACTTGTGAAGTGGTGGTAGATTTACCATAAACTCTCTCACCTCCATAGGATTTCTCTGCTCATGATCTTGGCTTTCTCTGGAAACTTCAGGGAGGGCTGTAGCTCAATGGTAGAGCATCTTCTTCACATGCAAAGGTCCCTGGCTCAATCCCTGGTGTCTCAAGCTGGGGTGAGGAATGTCTCCCATCTGAATCCTGGGAATGCTAGTCAGTGCAGAAATTCTGAGCTGGGTGGACCAATGGTCTGACTCAATATAAGGCAGCTTCCTGCCTTTCCAGATCTGAGGCACCTCAAAAGTTCAGTTCCCAGAGT
Source organism: Podarcis melisellensis (assembly GCF_964234715.1). Classification (NCBI taxonomy): domain Eukaryota; kingdom Metazoa; phylum Chordata; class Lepidosauria; order Squamata; family Lacertidae; genus Podarcis; species Podarcis melisellensis. The sequence goes on along the minus strand of NC_138537.1, from coordinate 62,269,621 downwards.
CCCTGAGCAGGTTAGCTAGTTTAATGTTGTGGTACACATTAGCATGTTTACAGTGTTTGTGGTGGATTTTTTGTTGTTCTTCTTCCCTGAGAGATGAATGGTACTTACTTTTACAGAGGGTACTAAAATATATTTCAGTAGGAAGAGGAAACATTTTAATTAAACACAGCATGGATCCCAACACGTCTTGACAAAATGTCTTTCCCAGAAAATATAACCTATATGAGAACAACTGAGGAAAACATAGCTCTTAAAAATACCAGATACAAAGTAAAGACACTAATTAGTACAGTATAAGTAATTTCAGTACAGCATATATGGAGAATGTATGTAGAGGTGCTTCAAAGAAAACATACAGATATGAAATGTGCAAGCTATTTATCCAACCACCTTACATAATTCTTGATCACCTGTGTGTGTGTGTGTGTGGATAAGCTACTAAAAAAATTGAAACTCTAGTCTTTAAATATGAACAGAATAATAACCATATTAGTTGTGATATAAGTAAAAGCAATAAGCTGTGAAACAGCGACGATGAAGGACTAATTAGCACTTCAAACTCAAAGCTCCAAAAGCTTAAAAGATTCCCCTGGATAAAAAGTACTGAGGAATTGTATTATTTGACTAAACTGGTGGTTTTAATATTGAAGTTTACATCTGGGTGCCAATAGTATGAAAAAAGTCAATGGAAACATACCCACATTGCTACAGTAGATGCTTGTTATGATGATATCATTATATATCATCATATTTAAATATTTTTATTTTCTAGTTTCATCACAACTGATTTGGGATCTCCCAGTGAGTTTAAACTCTGATTTTTATGCTGCTTTGTATCTGGAGGGAGAAACACTTACCGTATTTTTCTGTGTATAAGACTAGCCCCCCCCCCAATATTGTCAAAAATTAGGGGACGTCTTATACATGGATAGTGCTGAGAGTGGACTGGTGATTGATTGTTGCCCAAAAATAGGGGGTGTCTTATACATGGGGGCATCTTATAGACAGAAAAATACAGTAAATAATTAAACCAGTGTTTGGGATATAGTTTGAAACAGCAAAAATTAGCATTAGCCAGTTGTGTGTAGTACCTTGCTTGTTTAATGAAGATTAAAAACCTTATATTAAACAGGAAAATATTTATATTTAGATATAAATATATTTGTGTAACTGCAGGAACTTATGATTCAAGTATTGAATAAATATTTTGGGGAAACTTTTTAGGGAAGTTTCTAATGGAGGGAAATTCTATTAAGTAATTTAAAATTAAGTTAATACTCCTGTCTTAAATATTCATAGGGGCCAATCCAGAAAAAGCAAGGAATGTTCAGCTGAAATCAATAGATCTTAAACACTTCTATATGAGTTACATCCCATCTATTTAATTTCTCAGATACATCTACAACAAAGCTAATGAACCAGTTTGAACATAACACTAAAACATAATTTAGCATTACTATATTGAGCCACCGTGAGCCTCAGCCTTGGTCATTTCACCTTCTAGCACAGCAGTGAAAAGTAGTTGAGAAGTTTTTGCTTCCATTTTAGATTAACCACAGTTTGCTATGTCATCTGGTGTTGATAATCTTAATGATGGCTAAACCAGCAATCTGTTGGACTAAATTTAGTTAAGATTAACAATATTTTAGGGCAGAAGTTGCCACCCTCTTTGAACCAGTAGGCACATTTCTAGTTTGAGAGCGTGCTGGGGCTGTCAATCACAAATTGATTGCCGTGGAGAGGGCATGACATAAAATGGCTGTAATGGAAATTGTGGAATAACACTAGAATTAGAGAGAGAAACACTCTTGACATCCTAGGCAGCTATACCCTCATGTTCCTGACTGTGCATCCATCCATCTCTCTCTCTCTCTCTCTCTCTCTCTCTCTCTCTCTCTCTCTCTCTCTCTCTCTCTCTCTCTCTCCTCCCCCTCCCCCTCCCCCTCCCCCTCCCCCTCCCCCTCCCCCTCCCCCACCCACCCTACTGTTGCTATCTAGTAACAACTAGGAGCATTCCTCAGCACCAGGAAAAATATAAGATGTAGCCACAGCACTCTCAAAACAACATTTTAAAGCAATGCAAAAATCCCCAAAGAAAAAACGATACAAATGTTTTCAATGATTTTGAATCCTGAGTAATATTTAGGATATGACACCATCTATTAGTGTCAAAGCAATTATTAAAACCTGTTGTTCTTCTCTCAAATACCATATTGTTCTCATCAACACAGAATTCAATTTGCTGTTTTTATACGTTAGAGAGATCTTCTCTAAATTTTACAGGTTTGCATGTATTGTGACTTTCTTTATGTGAAATTAGCAGAGGTTTCAGCATTTTTGTACAATCTGCAGTTTCACTTCCTTGCAATTTACAGTTCTGTCTTTACGCTGTCATTTACTTCTGTTGAGGAAACTTTTCATTTAATCACCTGCTTTATATTGTATCCATTTAAAATACACCCTAAGCCCTCAGGATATTGGCAAAGATATGAATGCACCTGCTCTGCTATTGCTGTCTTATTGCACATTGATGCTTACTGTAGCTCCAGCACATTTCCATAACTGGTGTTTGAAGCTGAGCACACATGACACAAACCACAATCCATAGGTATCCTGTAACTTCTTGATTAAATACTCTGTCTGAGGCGCTTTCCCTCAAACCAGTTTCCATCTGATTTGAGAACAGAAGCAGCAATAAAGCTAAGTTGTATACATTTCAGGCAGCTGTTGCACATGTGCAGATGAAAACACATGTACAGAGGACACTTTCAATGAACACAGGGAAGACAAAGCAGGCAATGGGCACTGGATGAAGACAAACCAGACCCTACTCTGGTCTGCACAGCAGCATAAGAAAGCAACTTGAAATGCTGTGGAAGCAACCCCGTATTCACACCATACATTTCAAGCACATGGCTTTCCCCAAATAATCCTGGGGAAGTTTTCAAGGGTGCTGGGATTGTAACTCTGTGAAGGATAAGCGACTGTTCCCAGAATTCAGTGGGGAAAGCCACGTGCTTCGAATATACGGAGTGGATGTTGCACATTGGAATGTGGATCACCTTTAACCACATACTGTTGACACCGTTAAGATGTTCTGTTGGCTTTGTTGAGGCATGATGCCATTGGTCCACAATCTGCTGCATACATACATGAATTCATATGTCTTTATAAAATTGCTTTCCATTTGTGTGGTACAGAAATTAGGCCAACTGGCCTCTAATTCCAGTTCTTTCATTAAGAGAGATAACATCATACTGGTGCTGTTTTGTATTAAGCTCAATTTTGTGACTTCAAAAACTGGAATTTAGATAGCTTCATGATTTTATGACCATTATTACTAACTCCCTCCCTGCCTTGCAGAAGATATCTTAATTCACTTGGTTTCCTTTGCCATTATATGGTTTCTTAAATCCATTCCAGCTCTTCAAGCCTCCTTTTACTTTCTGATGCAATGCATGCCCACTTGTAAACTGATTTCCTGTCTTGCCCACTGGTTTACCATACATATTCCATAACTGAGCTATAGCATGGTGTTAGTCTATTTTTCAGCTTCCATCAATTGTTACATACAAAGGATTGCATACTAAAGATTACTATTGTCATTAGAGTACTAGGAAGTGAGAGAAATCAAGTTGGTAGGTTGATATATTGTATCAGGCCAACGTTCTTTAATGAAAATGAATACATTATTTCCAGCTTCAAGGGACTTCGTCTGAAATATTGCTCTCTTTACACCCAACAAAAAGTTGACTTAATTAAAAACACCACTCCATCTGCACTGTCTCTAGTGCAGTGTTTCCCAACCTTGTGCCTCCAGCTGTTTTTGGACTACAATTCCCATCATCCCTTGCCACTGATCTTGCTAGTCAGGGATGATGGGAGTTGTAGTTCAGAAACAGCTGGAGGCACAAGGTTGGGAAACACTGCTCTAGTGAGTGTTTTGTTTTAGGTTCTGCTTTGTTCACTTGCATATTTTCTAAACAGGATCTGGACTATCAGAAAAGAAAAAAGAAATAATGATGAACAATACAATGCATGTTAATGAGAACATGATAGACATTCTGTAAAATAATTAATTCTATATGGCGGAGGAAAAATACAGTAGCTTTCCTAATGGTTAAGTTATAGCATCCAGAAGATATCCAATTACTGTAAAGTGGTTTAATTGACCCTTTCAGCTTTTTGCTCACCATGTTTGCTCCAAACATGGAATAAAACATACAGAGGGTGGCACAAGCGTATACTCCTACTTTTGAATGTCACTTATGAATAAAGAATACATTTTAAACAGCAACGTAGGACCAAAAATGGGGGAGGACAGTTACTCTGGATTAATTTATGTGGAGTAAATGTATCTGTTGTGTGTAGCATTATAAATAAACTTTTCAGAAGAGGAGAAAGCACACAGCTCAAAGAGAAAAAAGATTTTTATGGAGAGAGGCAGACATAAGATGACTCAAAGAAGTGCCAAATTAGTTCTGTTGCTCGGTAGTGTATTGGAGTTGTGTTTCCTGAGTAGTCTCCCACATATTTGCATGGCAAAGGACTTTTGAAATTAGGAGGGTGGAAAAATCAGTTTGTGGTGTATAGCAAAGGCAATTGCTACATAGGGAAGAGTAAACAATCCTTTCAGAAGAAGACGCAGTACTGTTGATCGATGTTTTATTCTGAACCATATTATAAGAAAATATAGTAAGAGCATTACGAATAATCTTTGTGTAACCTTAACTTATCTTTCTTCTGCATTCAACTCTGCAGGATAAATTTCAAACTGCCAACATTGACTGCAGACTTCTGCTATTGATCCAAGAACTATACAGCACCACAGAAATGAGGGTCAAAGTAGGTTTAAATGGTGATGTGACTGATGCTTTTAAAATGTCACGAGGAGTGAAGCAAAGTTGCATTCTGGCTCCCATTCTTTTTAACTTTTATATTTACCCAATGCAAACTCCCCCTCTCCAGTAGTTAGGAACACAAAGATCTCAATCTTGGTGTATGCAGGTGGTTTAATGCTGTTCTCCTTTTCCTGACTGGGCCTCAGCCCATACTGTAGACAGGAAAATCTATCTATAAATTACTCTAAGACCAAGATTATGATTTTTGACAGACACATTCCTAGGTATAGATTGTGCTTGGATTAGCAGGCTATAGAATCAACTTGCTCATTTAGATACCTGGGTGTACTCTTTAATGAAACCTTCTGTTGGAAGCGTTATATGTAGGTAGTAAAATTAAAGGCATAGAAAACCATAGGGGCATTGATGAAGTTCTACTACCATAAAGGGGGGGGGGCAGCTGATTGAACCAGCCCTAAAGATATTTGGTAGCCAGAGGCATACCCAGGGTCCCTTGTATCCTTGCTAGGAGTGGTATTGGCACCCCCTGGGGGAAAAACCCCACTTTACTGCAATCGCCTCTTGACGGCCTTGCTTCCCCTCCAGCCTATTTATGTTCCAGCCAGCGTATTCTTCACTTAAACAAATTTGAGTGACATAGAATTCTCATCCCCTTCCTGTAAGATCACCTATTCTGTTGAATGAGTGCCCAATAATTTTCCATCTTACAGCCAATCAGAAGTGCAATTTATTACTGTACTCAGTATAAAAAAGAACCTTGCTTCTTTCCAGACCAGTCTCATGTAACAACCAGCTGCTAGTCAGCAATGGATACTTTGTATTTTAAACTTAGCTCTTCACTAAACTATGGACACATAGTGAATTCCTATACAGTATGTAAAACAAACCCAGTAAAACATGATCTCTCCACAGTCACAAATGCTTTATTTCATGATTTATGAAAAGTGCATCTTGCTTCCTAGATGTATTTATATACATTGTATATGCTGTCAACATTTTATATATTTGTTAGCCATATTGAATGTTTAGTAATCTAAACAGAAAGGTAGGATATCATATTTTCAAACAAGTAAGCCAAATAAAAATAGATTTAATATGTAAGTAGGTTCTTGGATAAGCATTTGCTTTGAAAGTTTGTTCATTGAAAATAAATAGTCATATTTTTCATAAAGTAATGAATCTTTAGCAAATGTCTAAACGTTTTATAGTCCATTGAAAAGTTGCACTTTTTCTCTGACTGTTGAAACAGTATTTGCTTTTGGAAGTTCAAATACAGAACGGTGTGTGTGTGTGGGGGGGGGGAGAGAATGGTAGAGTTGAGTCTGATGGAGAAATTCAACTCTGAATAACAGAGTTTGAAGATCTGTTTATTGAACTCCCTTCCTGGGAATGTAAGGATGACATTTTTTGAAAGTTACATTTGTTTTAGTTCTGCGTCTAAGATCTTCAATAGAACACAGGAAGCCAATCTATTTTCTTTATACCGCATGTTGTCATTTAAGCCACCCCTTTATGTTCCAAATATTTTTCCTGCTAGCTTCCTTCTTTGCATTTGACGCTGGTCTTAAAATCCAAATATGCCTGTTCATATGTTGAATAACGCTGAGCTGGATCTGCTTCAGCAAGGCTGCAAAAATGTCGAATTTGGACGCAATCCTTTGGCCTTTTAAAGAAAGAATTACCTTCCATATACCAACCAAAGGTGCATCCCTGTGTTGTCTGTCACAAAGCGAGCTTCAGCACTGGCTTCACCCCCATTTTTAGGTCCTCCTGATAACGTTCACCTAGGTTTTAAACAAATGCGATTCATGCTACCTATTCATGCTTCTATTGTGTCACTCAGCAGTTCTCTTCCCCGTCTGCTTTGTTTTGCAGCTAAGCTGGGTTCATATAAGCTGCTTCGAGGAGGCCATTTCCCCTTCCCTTTGCATTTCGCGAGCGTGCAAAGAACAACGCCATTGTCTTCATGCAAGAGAAGGGGAAACAGGCCGCGTTTTTCCTTCTTTTGAGCACAAAAGGACTGCTATCTGCAACTGAAAGATGAGCACTGGAAGGAGGGCAAATACATTGCTAATATCAGGAGGCGGCTTCCAGACAATGGCCGCGTGCGGCTGATGGATGAGCAAAGGGGGAATAAGTGGGTGATGTCGTCGTCATGCCTTGGCTGAGGGAGAGGACATGATGGCGCCCTGTTTTGCTTCCCGGGATGGGCTTTGCTTGTGTGTATGTATCTGCTTGTGTGCCACCAGGCCGTTTCGTTGGCCACCCGTGAGGGGGAATATGGGTGCCTCTTTGTTGGATCTGGTAGTGTGCATTGGTGTTAGTAGTCCACCCCCACAGCCTTCCTTTCTCTCTCTCTCACACACACACAAATAACAGGCTGGGAGGAGGAAGAGGAGGGACTCGGCCGTGTTGCCGCTGCTGCCTTCATTACTTTGACAGAAAAACTCCCCGGCCGGCGGTTGCCGCTGTCGCCGCTGAGGCAGCTTTCATGGTATGTGAAAGCGACGAGGGGAAAAAAAAAAAAGGCGCGCGGGTCGTGGCGCCTCAGCTGCAAAGAGGGGGTCGTCGGCAGCCCCCCCCAGGCGTCTCCTCGCGCCCCCCAAACTTCCCTGGGCCTCCGTCCTTCCGCCCCCTCTCCTGTGCGGCGGCATATCCCTCCGCCACAGTCACCCCGCCTTCCATTGCTGAGCTCGTCAAACTGCCGGAGTCCCCGGATGGAAAACTATAATGGCCGCCAATTGTGACTCGTCGGACTATGGAGACGGGCGAGGTAATTTAGGCGCCCAGCGCTCGTGCCCAGCGTAGGGGAGGGGGAAGGTCGCGGGGGAGTCGCGGGGCCCTGGACGCCCAGCTAGGTAACGGGGAGGCGGGATCCCCCCACCCCATACGGGCGGCGGGAGGGGGCAGCTTCTTCAGCGGGACGGGCGAATCCCGGTAGTTGGGCAGGAACCCGCCCTCTTGTTGGGCCGAGGCATCAAATAGTCCCGCGGTCGCGGCTTGGTTTTGGGGAGAGAGAGATAGAAGTGCACCTCATTCAAGGGGTGCGGGGGGAACTATTGAGGGGCCACGCACCGTTGGCTGCGCCCCCGCTCGCGCCCCTGTGGGCGAAGGCTCGACCAACACAGCGCGCGTGTATCCCTCCGCCTTGCCAGGATGAGAGTTGCTGTTCGGCAGCGCCCCGTCTCCTCCTCGCGGCTTCAGACAGGGACCCCCTTTCTAGGACGGGGGGCGCGAGCAGCTTGACCCCCACCCCCTGTCTCCCGAAACACAGCTCCATGGGGACCAAAATAGCGGGGTTGGTGCCCCTGAGAGACACCTGAGGGGCCTGGCAGCGCTTCTCTCTATGGCGCCCAAAAGTTCTAGAGGCGCCCAGGAAGCCCAACTCAACCCGAAATGGCTTTTTTTTGGTGTCCAGGCAGACGGATGAGTTGGGTGGTCTTTTGTTTTCCCTCCAGTTTATGGACTCCTCCAGCACCTTAAAGGTCTTGAGACCTAAAGACAGCAAGTTGGCAGGCCAGACTCCATGGTTTCAAAACTCAACAAGGGTTATCATGGGCTTGACTTGGGGCAAAGGCCCTTCACCCTTTCCAAGTTTAGATGCTGAGTGTTGCCCTATCTGGATTGTGTTGAAAGGATTAACTTGGAAATGGCTAGGAAGCACTTCCTGCAGAATGAGAGAGAGAGTGGGAGGGAGATTGCTTTGTTGTTGACTGCCATCTTGTTTTGCTTGGGTGTAGCCTTGCACCAAAAAAGACTTGCCAAGACAATCCTCTCTTGCTCACAACAAAGTACTGAGCTGATTTTGGTTGCTGATATTTATGATTGTGTTACCATAGGACTGAAGTTAAGTAGCATGCGTTGCTGCAGCTTGAAAGAAGTTATTTGGAAAGGAAAACCAACAAAGCCAAATGTTCATGAAAATTCCTTAAGATAGTGCAAAGATTCTTATATAACCATGGAAATGTGCTAATCATTTTTGTTCTCACTGGCCGTCTCACTAAATTATAGTGAGTGATATATTGCTGTATAATAATATAGTGGGATGTACCTATGTGGATAATTTGTAAGATGGACCTGTATTACAACTTAAGTTGAGAAAATTCTAAATCTGCCAGTCCAGTCTTGCTCACATATACTTGAGACGTGAAAACAACAAAGGCTTGGTTCTGAAATAAGAAAGATACTACCAGAAGTTGCAGTGTTACAAGTAGACACATTTTATACAATCTATGGAGATAATTTGTCTTTGCTATTCCTTCAACTCTTGCAAAATATGGGATATTTTGTATAGGGAATTGATCAGTAGACTTGAGACATCTCTTTTAAAAAAGGTGACTACACTGAATGTAGGTTAAAATGCTGAACCAAGAATGATAGTTTGTAAGATTGATTTATTGGGTTTGTTTTTTGCCATTAAAATAATGCATGTTTTGGTAACTATATTCTAGGCTTCAGCCTGTATAAGGAGATACTAAAATTGTTCTAAATTTGAGGTTTGGGTTTTTTTGCTTTTGTTTAGGTATATCTGCTTTTAATCTTTGGGCAGAGTGATTTAGCCTGTTAAGTTCCTTCTCTGGTCCCCATGACACATACCTCTGCATAGAACAGACCTCTTTCTCTGTGAAAGATTTCATGCTTCTGATTGTGTCCTCTGGTTTTCAAGTTACTGCTGTCTAGAAAATCCTAAATTTAAACTTACAAGTTTTTTTTACTTGTAAGTAATCTAATCTGGGGAAGCGGGAAGTGAGCAGAGCAGTCCTACTGGATGGGAAAGATCTGTGGCAGAGCGATTTCCATTTTCAAAGCCTTGCTGGCTTTGGCAGAAGGTGAGGAAGGGGGTGACCATTTTTTCTGTTATGGTTGCTTTCCATTGCAGAGAATTAGGTATGCCAGCTCTTAGGCTACTGTAGTTTCTGGCTCCATTTGGAGTCATGATGGGTGAATGAAGAAGTGTAGGATCCTGCAGATCATTGGCATGCTAATAATGTATGCTAATATCCTTGTAGTTTTGGGCCCACCACTGGTAGGGTAGCCATGGCAGCAGAAAGCACTGTTGCCATCCAGGGAACCACCTGACAGTGGTCCACTTCTAGAGATACTTTATGGTGTCTGGGACTCCTTCCGGGCTACCACAGGATTGCACCCTTAGTAAGCTAGTGGTGTTTGCACTATTTTAAAGCTTGCAAAATCAATAAGATGCATGTTTATAGTGCAATCCCCTTTGTGTTTACTCAAAAGTAGGAGTGCAACCTTTGTTTTGTAACATGAACAAATTCATTCCTGACATCTTTTAACTATTTTTGGAATATTTTGAGAAATAGTTAGATTTAAAGTTTCTGCAGATAAATATTTGCAGGTTAATTTACAAATAAGCAATGTAAATATTAGGTATTAAGGAAGCTCATTACATGTGCTTTAAAGTTAGCTAGCATAGCCAGGTTTCTATTCCAAAGTGTAGAAGACTTGTACAGATGTGTAAGGTTGGTGAGATTTGGGAGAATAAATTAAACTTGGCATTTCCCTAGTTTACAGTATTTGTTTATAATTTCTGTCATAGTGGGCATTTATTTGATTTTGATTATCCTGCTAAAAGTCAGGAGTCAAAAAATGCTACAGATTTGTAGTCAACAATATCATTTTTTTAAAGGGAGTATTAGTAAATACTTAGTGCCAGCTATGTGCAGAACTACAAAAACTTGCAAAACTTCTAGATATTGACATAAATCCCCCCCCTGCTTTCTGGCCATATTATGAATGACCACATTTAGAGTAAAATTACCTAATTTTTTGCTGTAGGTACATTAGGATCAGGCACAGTTAGATCTCAGGTGGTAGTTACTTCTAAGTTGTTCCTATGTTTGTGTTTTTAAAAACATGTTCTTTATTTCAGGATTTTTTGTACATTGAATGCAGTGTCTTTTGACCCTCTGTTTTATGCCTTTCATCTCTTGGAAAAGAAAAGTATTGAACAGACTACTGAAGAATGGATTTTTAATCTTTTTAAACAGTAAGTTGATTACTTATCTGTGTTTAAAGTTAAAGTTCACTGTGGGGGAGTTTTGTTAAAAATATCCTGTATTCTCAAATGCTGTTGAGTGAAATCTAATGTTATGCTCAGAGTAGTACCAAAATCAACTTAAAATCCATTGATTGCAGTGAGTGTGCTCTTACTTATTCATTTTTATACCGCCCTATACCTGGAATTTATATACGACCCTATACCCAGAGGTCTCAGGGCATTTCACAGAATAGTTGGATATCACCCGTTATGTTTATGTATGTGTTCAGACTTGTAAATCACAACATGCTTGGTTGCCTATGTTGGTTATTATTATTTATGTAGCACCATCTGTGTACATGGCACTTTACATGTTCTTACAATCTGAAACCTAACAAAGGAAAACAACATTGGCAATGAAAGCAGTGAAAAACAGGGGAATAAGATGCAATTAAGTTTCTTTGGCTTAGTTACTATAGGGTATTATTACTAGAAGATTGTTCCAAAGGTGAGTTTTTAGGAGAAATTTGAATGAGGTAAGGGAGATGGTTGGACACATTCTGGGAGGTATTTGAGGCAGCAAGGGAGAAAGGGTGAAGAATGAGATTTTTGGACAACAGTGAGTAATGGAGCTGAAGAGATAAAAGCCAAAGGAAGAGATGTGTTAAGATATAAGAGCAGAGAGATAATGGAGAGGAAGGCCGTGGAACGTGGAAGGATTTGAAGATGAGCAACTTGAAATGTATTTATTTATTTGTCAGATTTCTCACCCACCCTTCACCATAAGTTCCCAGGGTTAGTTACAACAGTATAATGTGCAATTATTTAAAAAGGTTAAACTGTTACAATTATAAAACAAGTAAAACCAAAATTGAGCAGAACAATATAAATTCAGCAAAAGTGCTGGGTCCCATGAAACAGTTGAAGGCTAGGGTAGAAGAGGTTTGTCTACAGCATACAGCAAAAACTGTACAGTGGTACCTCGGGTTACATGCGCTTCAGGTTACATACGCTTCAGGTTACAGATTCTGCTAACCCAGAAATATTACCTCGGGTTTGCTTCAGGATGAGAACAGAAATCGTGCTCCGGCGGCGCGGTAGCAGCATGAGGCCCCATTAGCTAAAGTGGTGCTTCAGGTTAAGAACAGCTTCAGGTTAAGAACGGACCTCCGGAACGAGTTAAGTACGTAACCAGAGGTACCACTGTATAGTGAAGATGCTAAATGCAGCTCTGTAGGGAGTTCCATAGTTTAGAGGCTGTCAAAGAGAAAGTCTTCTCTTGGATTCTATTCCCTTACTTCTGTGGTTGGTGGAATTACAGTTCTTATCCTGAATCACCACTTTAGCTAATGGGGCCTCCCACTGCCACCACGCAATTTCTGTTCTCATCCTAAAGCAAAGTTCTTAACCCGAGGTACTATTTCTGGGTTAGCAGAGTATGTAACCTGAAGTGTCTGTAACCCGAGGTACCACTGTACTAAGAGAGCCCCCTCTGTAGATCTTAAAAGCCTGAGAAGGTCAGTATGGATGGATTTTAAGATACTTGGGAGCTGGGTCGGCCAGGATATGGAAGGGGATAGGAAGCCAGTATAGGGATTTAAGAAGGAGCATCACATGGTCAGTTTGCCAAGGGAGGTGACATTGTCAGCATAATGTTAGATGGAGATGAGTGGATGAAGATGGGACAGTGGAAGACCTGAGATGGCAGTAGCTAAAGAAAGAAATTACCAGGGCAGGGGCCAGAGTTTTGCTGAGGAAGCAGAGAGGAAGGGCTGTATTTTCTGACATTGTAATAGATTACATGATCTGGTGATGGACTGGATATAGGGGTATCCATTAGGTGTTGCACAATGGCAAGGACATGGCATTTGAACCAAGTACAAAATTACCTAATGCTGCTTCCATTTGAGAACTCCAAACATTGCTATTATGCTTTGAGCTAGAAAAGGAGAACATCAACCAGTGTTGGTACCCTTGAACTTCATTGCTTTAATTCGGTGAACAACATTATAGATAACATAACGGCATATAGGAAAACAAAGACCTCTCTAGCTCTGTTTAGGTGTTAGAATTTTCAAATCCTGAAAGGGGAATAGGACCACACACTGCTGTACGCCTAATGTCTCTGTATGTGCAGGATCTACCCCGACCTTCATGTGTTGAGTAGTAACATTTAAAAGGGGTTTCTAAGTGTGTTCAACCAAAAGTACTTAGAAAACCCCCTCAGACCTTCTGGCTCAATGTGGGAAGAAGGCTGGTGCATGCAAGAATGTTGCTAACAGGGGCGACTTGCATGACCGTCTTTCCTACTTTCCCCGCAGTTCCTCGTTCAGGCGTAATGCCTGCACAGCACTTCTGTTTAATGATACCCACCCCCCCGCCCCTGACAAGAGGATTTTCCACAGCAAAACATCTACTTAGGGGAAAGACCTGTGTTAGAAATGTTTAGGTCTGATACCACTGAGGCACATATTTTCAAATTTCTGTCTTTTGTTCCTGATGTATACATATTATTCCTGTGAGAGTTTATCTTTCAGAGCACGTAGTAAGGGGTTTTTTGTTTGCTGTATTGCAGAGTGAAGCATCTTTTAAAATCTACTTAATTGAGAATTCTGGTAAGTTGCCTGCTTGAAGTCCTAGTTGACATTTAAGGTTATTTTCATTTCATGTTGTCATGGTACAGTCTGTGCTTGTTGGTAATTGAGTCTCCTGTTTGTGTATTTTGTTTTTTATAAAACGGTTGGCAGCCTCTGTGTTAAGCAGTCCATCATGTCCAAATGTGTAGAATATGGGGCGATCATAGGAAACTGGGTGAAGATTGACTTACTGATCACCTTGGAGGTGGAAGGCCAAGAACATAACTAGGTAGGGTTTGACTGTCTTCTACTGATTTGGGAGAAAAGCTGTGGCTGAAACAATGGCACATTGCTTCTGGCACTGCATTAACTCATGTAGGAATTAACCAATGAGAATAACTCGTATGTGGGAGGAGCAAAGTAATCTAAGTATGTAAAAGGAGACCCCAATAGCTGAAAGGTTTTGAGTGTCACTGTGAAGGTTTCAATTCTTAATCCACATCAAGGGGATTATGGGTTTAAAGGGGGAAAATGTGACATGTCTGTGGTGGCAAAAAACAACTTCGATCAAAAGCTTTGTGACTTTTTAGTTTTAATGGCTATGTTAGCACACAGGTGTCAGTCATTATGCTGCTTTTAGTATGTGAAACTATGGGTATCTTTCCCCCTTTTAACCTTTAAAATTAACTTTGTACTTTTAATTTCAGATTTTCTAAACTGAGGAAATCCTGGAACTCTGAGTACTTCTGCACAAGAGTCTCTTAAATAACGAAGAGTACAAAAATAGTAAATTACAGAGTACTTTAGGAAAAATGCCATCTGAACAAGAACCATCCTTTTGCATCCAAAATACAAGTTTGTTACATAACAATGAGTTAGATAGAACAAGTGTTCCTACATTGGATACTTCTGTTAAGGGGTATATAACTCAACCTGCAATTTCAGATATTCTCACCTATGGACTGAGAAATGTGAAAATAGAGCTGCCTAGGGTAAATATTCCAAATGAAGTGCTATGTACACATGAAATTGACAGATACATGAAAGTATTTCAATGTAAAGAAAAGCCTGCAAGAGCCTTTTCCATGCACATGGATGTGAATGGAAGCAACTTTTCTGAGACTGATATTCCACATAGTAAACCAAGACTGAATTATGAGGAGGGATTGAAAACATCTGCAAAGATACTGAATTTTAGCTGTACCAAATGCAGAAACAATGTTAAGTACAGTCCAAATGATCTGCAGAAGCATTTCCAGCTGTTACATCATGGAGAGTTGCCATCTTATCCCTGTGAAATGTGTAATTTTTCAGCTAATGACTTCCAATCATTTAATCAACACCGTCGAACACATCGTAGCACTTTAGTAAAATGTGAAATCTGTAATGATGATAATAGATATACTTTGTTGGACCTAACAAAACATTTCACATCTAGGCACTGTGTAAATGGCCATTTTCAGTGTGAAAGATGTAGATTTTCCACCCATGATGTTGGCACATTTGTTCAGCATATTCATCGGCACAATGAAATACAATATAAATGCGATAAATGTCACCATGCAAGTTTTTCAAAAGAAGAATCTCAGAAACATGTTGCTTCACACACCGGCACATTTCCTTTCAGTTGTCAATATTGTAACTACATGGCATCTCGGAAAAACTATCTTTTAAAACATATTATAACATTACACAGAGACCACCTCTATGCAAAAGATAAAACGGATACAGATAACAATGAGAAGATGAAGAAAACTTCAACAGGACTAAAACTTATCTTGAAAAGGTACAAAACAGGTGCATCGAGGAAGGCCCTGTGGAGACGTAAAAGAATGACTACTGGCAGTTGTAGAACTGGGGAAGAGGACAGACAAGTTCTCAAAAACGTGAAGGAAATTCAGCCTAAATCTGAAGAGCTAGGCCAGCCTACAAAAGAATTACACCTCAGCGAAGACAACAATCTTCTAAATGAAAGGCATATCTACAGTGGGGCAAAATCCTCTCCAGCAATACCATACAGTAGAGCAGAAGATGGCTTGGCTTCTGGTGTGCTGAAAAAAGCTGTTCATGGTCCTACAGTTTTGATGGTTAAAAACAACAAAATATCTGTTCCTGCAAATTACAGTGCTAAATTTATGGGCTTCAAGGTGGTTGATGGAAAACAGCATATAGTAATAAAACTGCTACCTACAGATAAACAGAATTTGCCAACAGAAAATAAGGTTGATGGGGTAAAAGATGGTCCAACTGAATGTCTGCAGCAGACAGCTGATAACTTCAATTTACCTTCCGCTGCTGGACCTCATGAAATTAATCAGCAAATGTCTAGAAATAATTCTGTTCACTCATTGGCATCATCTCCATTGTCATTTTCTAATCAATATTCAGGAAAAATAAAGCAAGAAAGTCCAGATTATTTTAGTTTGAATACATCTCAAACAGTAGAACCTCATATTGTAATGGTAGGAAACTGTACAACTCGTCTGCCAGCAAAACCAGATTCTTCACTTCCTTGTGATTTTGTGGCTAAGGCTGGAAACAGAGATTCTTCGTGGAGGAATTGTGTACCTCAGGACCATTCTCAGGTTTTATCCTCTGCTGGTGCACACATGCTACATTATGACCCTATGAAAAAAACCTTTCCTACAGAATTAAAAGTACGGAATGGTGAAGTAAACAACAGTAAATACAATAATATCTACTGCCCATCAACTGATTTTTCTAATCAAGTACCACTGCCTTTCCATAATTATTCCAAAATAGATACTTTGGATAGCTCCAAACACCATATGTCCAACAGCGCCTTTTCTCTCCAGAGTAGGCCTGTAAATGAAACCACTTATCTGCAACAACAAACAGTGTTAAATCTAGAAAGAAGATCTTCATTGCTGTCTCTTCATGGCTTTGCAAATACAAACAATGTTCCAGTATTTTCAGCTAACCAATCCAATTATGCTACTGACAGACAGCATCCTATAGAAAATCATGATGACCAGCAGCATTTGAATACAAAGGTAAATCAAGTGTTGGAACATGTAGCTGAAAAATCAAAACAAGAAAATGCCTCTAATTGTGTAAATACATCACTTATGCCTAAAATAACATCTGTTTTCTCACTCCAGAGTACTCAGGCATCCAACTATTTGTCACCTGAAGTAAATCAGTCATTACAAGATGTTCTAAGAGGGCAACCTGCAACTCAGCCACTCAACTATATAAAAACTGGTTATGACAACACATTTCCAAATAATAAAATGGATTGTAAAACATTTGCACACTTCAGAGATTCAACTGCTGCATGCAGTTTAACCAATTCTCCTGTTAAATTCAAGAGAGAGTTGAATGCGAATGGCAGTGCAACGAATGAAGGTGTTTATTTTAGGAATGAAGGACGACTCCCAGTGATGGCTCATAGAACAGACGAAATGCATTCTACTTCAAGGTCAACAGGCATTGGTGCATTGCTTAAAACTCAAACAGATTCAATTTTAGCACAGCAGTTGGAAAAACACAAGATGCACTACAATTTGAATGTCCCTAATGCTATCCGTCCAATGCTTCCAGAACAGAAGAAATCCATGCTACTTCAGTCATCTCTCCCAAGGTTTTTTGTACCTTTGCGCCTTGCCCATCAACAAGGATTACATGTTATTTCAGGGAAGCCATCTCCAAAAAACACATCAGATGTTCAGGCAACAAGAGCTACACCCTTACTTTTAAACAAAGGACCTGGAATGATCTTGACTTTTGGTAGTGGCTCAATTGGAACAATTGCAAATGCCACTGAAAATAGTTCTCAGGTTTTAGAGAAAATTGCATCTAAAGAGTGTGGTAAAGAGGAAATAGCTACATCAGGTATGAAATTTAAAATAGACAGCTCTGGCAGTATAAGAAATTATTCTGGTGTTAGTGGGACAGCGGTTGCTTCATCCACTGGCATGTCATACAAGGAACAACTTAACATGACAAATTCAGAGAGCAGAATTTCTTCCATGAAAATACAAGCTGGACATCAAGGCAGTAATGTTGCTACCTTGGAGTCAATAAAACCACCAGAGGTTGGACAAGAACAACCTGTTTATGCACTTTTGCCTGACGGTAGACAAGCAGTTTTTCTTAAATGTATGTCGCCAAACAAGTCCCTAGTACAGAAGCATAATGTTCTTCAAGGTACTGCTAATAGTCAGAATTGTGAACCAAAGAAAACTGGAGCAATGCAACAAAAGCTTTTTTTGAAAATTAAGACCTTTCCTGCTGCTGACAATTGTCAGCCAATTAGCAACATTAAGTCATCTTTACAGTTCAATAATATGCATTCCCTTAATAGTCCTGCACTAGATCAGAAAAAGGCAGCTTTTTCTTCTAGCAATGCCTTACTGCTTCCAGGTACATTGATGCCAGCAAATGCCTGTTTGGCAAGTGATAAATCAAAGGATCCTATTACTTCTGTAGAATCTGTACATTCCCTTAGGAATTTAAAGACACGGTCACAAAAGATTCCATCTGATTCAGCACAAACAGTTAGTGCTAACAAAGGGAACGCTTTTGGAATCCAGATGTCAACCGGGCCACCAACAAACAAATTTTCAAAAGCTAAACGTCATTCAAAGCAAACTGGTGCTAAAGTTTCTGATGCTACGGTTTCACAGAAGAACAGGAATTTGAAACGGAAAGTTAAAGATGGCCTTCAAGAACCTCCTAGAAAGAAAATGTTGCATCGAAAATGTAAAGCGAAAAATCAAATGGATGTGAATGAATTTGAATCCTTAATTCGCGCCCCTTGTAGACCAAGATTGTCAAAAGACACTGTGAGGATTCTAAAGCTACTTCCATTTAATTCCAAACAATTAATCAAATGCCCCCGAAGAAATCAGCCAGTTGTAGTGCTAAACCATCCTGATGCAGATGTTCCAGAAGTTGTAAATGTTATGAAGACTATTGCTAAATTTAAAGGACATGTGCTAAAGGTCTCCTTGTCAAAGAGAACTATTGATGCTCTTTTGGAGCCAGCAGATTATAACAGTTTGTACATAATTACTAATGATCTCTCTCGAAGGAAACGCAAAATGCTCAAACCTGTAAGTCCTGTAAAAGAAAGGTTTGTTTTAAAATTAACACTGAAGAAGACGAGCAAAAACAATTATCAGATTGTGAAAACTACCTCTGATAATACGCTGAAAACTAAATTTAGGTGCTGGTTTTGTGGGAGGATATTTGACAATCAGGACAATTGGGTAGGACATGGACAGCGTCATCTAATGGAAGCCACTCGAGACTGGAATTCATTAGGGTAATTTATTGTGATGACTGAAAAAGACAAAAGAGCTCATCTGCTTGCAGATTATTTTGGATGACAGCATCAAAATGATGTTTTTAAAAGAGAAACAAATGTGTTAACACCTAAAATTATCCTGTATGAATTTAATTTAAATAGCTTCAATTGCAGTTCAAATTGCATTTTGTTACTACTATCATGTGATATATTTAGAGAATGAATTTCAGGGCTTTTGTTATGTATATATTTAAAAATCAAGGTGTGTACATATTTTTATACTTCAGTTATTTGCTATAAAATCTTGCACAGGAATTGTATTTTTTCAGCTCTGTGCATGCACTACTAAAAAAATGTTTTTCAGCTACACACAGCTATTGCCGTATTTTTCCTCGCTCTTTCAAGACAACCCCACTTTTCTTTTCCAGGGATGAACACTGTTGTTAGCAAGTGCCTAAAAGATGTGAAGCAGTTTACTTTGTGTCAACTGTATAACCACAGGCCCTCATAGGGCCAGGTTTTCTAACAGTTTCTTTTAAACAAAGCCATATGTGAATGCTTTAAGCTATATTGCTATGCACATGACACTTGTACTATTTCTGTGCAGTTTGTCTACTTTCTTAGTGAAGTATTTTTCATATAAATCAATAAACATGTTACTGTGTTTAAGCCTGATAATGAGATCAGTTGTAAATATAATGTATTCACAATTTGTACAGTACATTGAAGAACATTCCAAGTGGATGTTTGACATCCCTATTAAATCAGTATGATTTGTGTTATACTGAATAATTTTGCCACCAGATGTATATAAAGGGCAGCCTGTGGCTGTGGTGGCTTTGGTTTTGCTAGAAATCGGATTATGGCTATTTTTCTGTAAGTCTTTTTGTGTGGCTAGAGAGTATAACTTAGTTTTTAAAGAGTACTCCAATCTAGATTTTCTTACCCCATACATTGATGCCTCATAAAATTCTGGAGTATTTGTCACTCCACAATAGGGAAGAAAACCCTCTTATATTTGATTATCTTCTGATTCGGACAAAAAACTCTTTGCATTTTGATTGTGGTCTCTTAATTGTTGAATAGATTTTTGTCTTTTTGACAGTATAGCACTGGCTGCTATGTTCTAGAAATGGTATCAGGTTTTTACTCAAGATTCTCAGGCTTTTAGTTGTGTTGATTCACAATCCACTATACAAACTACTGTCCTCTTATAGCCTGCAGTCAGTCTCTATTTCTCCTTGTAGGCTAGAGATTACATCTTTAAATTGTCTGGCCTATTCAGATATTACTTATGGGACAGAAAGGAGAGAAATCTCAGTTTGGCAGAAGGTATTGCTGATTGTGCCCTCCCCCATTGTCATAAAATGGAAGTTGCAATAATCCATGTTGTAACACAGAACATTGCATCTTTGATTTTGGAAAAAGCTGTTGGGCATCTTAAGCATTTAAGTAAGTATATGATATCCTGGATCAAACAGTACTTTTTCTCCTATCCCCTGCCAAAGTGAAAGGGATAAAGAGAAATACACCTGTCCCAACACCTACTAGTGTTGAGACAACTTTGTCCCTAGCAAGTCAAGTCTGAACAGGCATTTTGTGAATAATCCATATTGATAGAAATAACAAATACTTATTTTTTGTGTTGTAAGGCCAGGGAGTAATTTGAGTATTGGCAGTGTTTCAGTACCTAAGTTATATATTGGTCCTCTGTAGAAAATTTAGACATATCTGAAGGGAATGGGGCAGGGAGAAAAATCAAGTGTAATGAGCAGTAACAGGTTCACATTTGTATTTTTAACTTTTTCCAGTGTTTAAACAGTTCCTACAAAGTAACGTATCTCAGGAAAATGATGTGCTTTTAAACAAGAAATGCAACTCAGAATTACCTCTTAAAAATTCCCCTGCACATGCTTGGTGTTAATAAATTTGTTATAGAGATCTATTGTTCTTTAATTGTGTTGAATAATTTTAAACAATGAGTAAAGCACTGGTCTTTATGGTAACATTCAGTAATTACCTTGTCGATAGAAATTTATAGTTTTTAAAAATGGTCTTAGTTACTTGACATCCTCAGATACATTACAGGATGCACACTTTTTAAAAAAGGTAGCTACAATATAAGTTTACTAAAGGAGGTAGTATGGTTCATCTATTTCCATGTGTGGACATTCCAACTTTTATATTCATAATTATTTTGGGTATTTATAAAGGAAAATATTTCATAATGACACAAGCCTCACTGAATGTAAGAGTTTGAACAAACATGCAAGCCAGAAAGGAGATCTTGTAAGGCTGTTGCTAGACTTTTAAATATTTATATGCCATCCACAAAGGTTCAGCCACATGGCTTGAGCTGTAGAGCAGCCAGGCAGTATATTTGTAATGTGGCTTTTGTTCTCTGCTACAGCACAGCTACTTTTAATGCTGCATGAGTGGGTGTTTGTAAGGTGACTGTAATTTTTTTTGTAACATTGCTATTAAATTTTAAACCTTTGTCACAGTTAACAAGGTTGGAGAGCATCATATTATTTATATACATATTTGCTAAAGGTTTTGAGGAAACGGTAGATTTTATACAATTTTGATATCTGTGTTAAATGGCATTCACTTCTAGTATTATGTACTCAAGGCAGGAAAACGGCCTTAAATTGGTGCTGCATTTAGAAGCTGAGTTTCTTGTCAATGGGACTTGCTTCTGAGTGAATGTGTAAGATTGCTGTGTAAAAATACTTGCCCCAGCTCTGGAGCATCAGTCCTGTTGCTGGTTTACTATTTCTTCCCTAAGCTACTGAAGTTTGTTGTTCATCAGCTGACTCTACATTAACGGAATTTGAAACCCAAGTGAAGTATTCCGTAATGTAGCAATACTGACTGGTAAGAAAAAAACATTTCCTCCCCCACTTTCATTTTTGCAAATCACATGGTATGTGACAGGCCTAGTCATGGTAAACTAGAAAACTGGTTCCAAAAACATGCTTCGTTTGCTGTAAAACAATAGGCCTCTTCAGGTGTTCCAAATGTGAGGGTATAAGTAAAAATGTGAGGGTAGGCAGTGGGGAAACCTGTCTCCATTTCATTTGCCTTCCATGAAGGCAACTGTTTGCAGAGCAGCTTTTTGCATCCATAGAGAATTTCTAAAAGAAGCAGCAGAAGTGGGCAGAGATAGCTTGCTCATCAACCCATCTCCCTTTTGAAATTTACTTCTGCGTAGAATGCCCGAAGAGTGCTTAGCAGTGAATTGGTTGATTTGGAAAGAAAAAAGTTCACTTCTTAACCATAATATCCTGTGTAGGTCCAGCACGACTTACTGTGATTTGGAAGAAAAGGACTTTTGAAATTGGGCTTGGGTTTAATTAGGATAGTGCTGGAGGCATTGTTCAATTACCTTTATTCACCTTGAGATGAGAGCTGAAAATCATTTGGCTATACAATCATACAAGCGTGTAGTTTTGAGCAGAAATACATTTCCCTTCTGAAGGAGAGTAGTTATCAGAGCTTTGACAAAAAACGTGACCCCAGGTCTTTGCTGTCAATTCTCATTTAGAAACACTGTATTATAGAAATTGGAGTTTTAAGAAAAAGACTCAGTTTTGAAGTAACAGGAAGGCAAGCTACGTGTTCTGTGTCCAAAAAATTCTAGAGTGTTAGCATAACTCATAGAATCAAGTGGAAAATTATTTAGATAACAATTGGGGTGTAGTAAAATGCAAGTGATGCAAAATATATCTGGGAGGAAAAGGAAGGTGGGGAATAAGGCCATTGATTAGAAATAAGGGGGTTGTCCTTTGGAAAATGAGCAAAATCTCAACTCTAGTTTCACTGACAGAAGGCAAGAAATGCACAGAGCTCTCTTTGCTAATTATAGGAAAAGCTCCATAACCACAATGGCTACCTTGCTGGATCCAAGCCATAATGTTTTTCACTACAAAGTTGTGCCTTCTATCTTGTCTTAAATTCTGTGGTGGAGGAAAATACACCCCCCTCCCCGCAAGAATCAGTTAATGATTAGACTTTCATTTTATACCCATCTGTCCTAAATTGTGCACAGTCTAAAATTCCAAACTTAAGTCTAACCTTGATGGCTGCATGCCTACAATCAGTAAAATCATTAGCACAAGGAATCTGCCTGTTACCCATTTCTAAAAAAGCAGAGGTGTGCGATTATGTCCCATTTTAATAGAATTTGAGAGGTAGGTAAGTTGTACTTTAAATGTGAAAGATTACAACAAGTACACTCAGTCACAATTCCATAGAACTATACTCTATCATAGGCTTTTTATATTCTTATTTATATGTACATTTAATAAACATGTAACAATACTCTCAACTAGCACAGTTGAAGCCAATACAAATCTGCTGCATTACATTAAATAGAACTGAACTTTTAGACCTGTCCCAGGGGAAAAAGGTCCAGTTTTTAGCTTGTTCCATGATGGCTCATTTTGTCGTAGACATCCTGGTTTAACAAATGTGAATTTCCCCAAGAAGTTGCTTTAAGAACAGTTAAGATGTAGCTAGTACACTTCTTCTGAATATATCGCATGTCAAGGAATACTTTACCTGAACTTGGAACACCTTTAAAGTACCTAAGTACATTCAAGTACATAACAACTTAGAGGCTGATGTGACTGTAAAATTGCCCCTTCATCATTTAGCCAACCAGTAGGTTATTCAAAGACTGGGTAACTATATCAAATAAAATCTCTCTTTCTCTTCTTACACATTGTGTGGTCTTCTCAGGCTATGGTGCTTGGTGTAAAGCTTTTGGAGAAAGCTTTTCATGCTTATTAAGATGCTCAATCTTAAATTCTCAGAAGATAAGGGCTGGAAGATTTCCCCCCGTGGATCTTCAGTGCAGTTATGATACTCTAGCAATAGATTTCAGTTTGGTTGAGTCTTTTGTGTTGTTTTGACTGTCAATGAGAACGAGAGAAGTCCGTTGATGATTCTCTATTATTTCAGCCACACTGTTGAAGTGCTGGATTGGGAAAACAAAGAGTTCAAGATGGCTTACTCAACGTGGATGAAAACACAAATCTTGCTGATTCAGCCAAAAACTGAATCATCAAGATTTGGGTAAAAAACAACAACTAAACTTTGATTATAATACAGGGGTTTTCATCAGCTGTACGCCATAAACATCACATTTATAAAAAATAAAGGCTTGACATATCTCGCTTTGCTTGTCATAAGTATCTCATATATTAGTTTCACCTTTTAAGTTGAATTACTGAAATAAATGAACTTTTCCACAATATTCTAATTTTTCGAGTTACACACACACACACACACACACACACACACACACACACACACGTGTGTGTGTGCGCACGTGCGTGCATGCTTATAGCTTAGCAGGCTCATTCCAGCACTTGTGTTGGTTTTACAAGGCTCCATTGAGAGTCATATTAAAAAGTGGATGAAGCAGAGCAAAATTTTACTCATGACACTGGAAACTAAATGCTATGAATTAACATTTTGTCTTAAATTTAATGACAGACTGAAGAAAAACACACTTCCACGTTTCATAAAAAACAAAAACTAAAAACATACCTCTTAAAATTTAAAGATGAAATATCAATCAAAAGAACTCAACAATGTCATTTCATTCTCTTCGGAGTGAAAGGATAATCTTTCGTATGGGGTAGTACAGTAAAGTTTTTAACATTTCAAGGACATTCAGTATTTTTAAGTTTAGCTTTTTTAAAAAAGACTAAAGGCTGCATTCTTTACTTGGAGAAAGCCCCATTGAATTGAGTGGGATTTCTGAGTAGATACAGTTAGGATTGCAGCCTTAGGCTGCAATGTGTACTACTACTGTGCTAGCACAAATATAAAGGCTAGCCCCAAGAAAGAATTAAAAATATGAAACAATACTGTTGAGCTCTCTGATTTAACAGTGGATACTTTGACTAATTTTCCAGTTTTGTGAGAAGACAATATACACACTTGCTTTTATTACAATATAATCCCAAAACATTAAATGCACACTTTTTTGGGAGGTGGGTAGGGGGGCAAAAATTACCGTAGTTGCCTGACCAGTAATATGTACTGGTCAGAACTTTCAGAATCAGCGGAGTTTAATTAAAATCTTCTGAAACATAAGAGTAAAATTGGATCGACGGTGCATGACACATTACGGCGGTTGTTAAATCCAGTAATGTCCTTTGTACAGTCAATTTTATGAAGTTGCTAATTAATGATTGCTTGAATCCCACTCAAAAGCAAAATTAATGTAGTGTTGAGTGCTGCCCCACTTATGTAAAGGTTAGCAGAAAAGTTCAAATAGTGCTGTTTCCCCCTCTGTGGGCTTAGTTTCATATTCTAGCACAAAGCAAAGTGTAAAGCAACTGTTCCGAGAGAATAAGATAAGACATCTTTGGATCTGTTTGGCTATTTTCTTCATAGCTTGAAGGGATGTGGCCTACAAGTGGGAATTGTGTGTATCTGTCTCCCATTCAATTAAGTTGTTATCATCCCCACAAGCCCTCACCTGCACAACATCCCTACAGTTTGGATAAATGATAGTATTTTGGTGTGCTTTTCATTTTATTGTCTTTAAGGGGAAAGCTACGGTTAGGAGCTCCCAGTGGGAGTTCTTTAATGAAGGGCTTGATTGTTAAAAAGAACTGCACTCACATTTTAATTAGGTCTCGTTTGGATTTGAATCACCTCCTTTTCTGTTTAGTTTAATGTGTAAGAAAAGTAATAGTTAAATCACTTTTAAAAAAGATTTTCTTTTTATACATTATCATGCCCAGAAGCAATGTAACTAAAATTTCCATCCAAATAAAACAGAAATGCAATCACCTACCTCTTCGCCACTTTTTTCTCTGCCCAGAGCATACTGTCTTGTTGATTCAATAAATCGGATTGGGATGTTATATACTCTCTTGTTATAAAGCACAACAAGTGTATATGGTTGCTTTGAGTCTTGTCCTGAACTCTTCCTTACTAGGAAAGATCCATCCTAGAAGTCATATATGAAAAACAAATACTAATGAGGGTTCATAACACAGAAATTCATTTCCCCCCGTAACCCTTCCTTTCCTAAGATCTTAACAGACTGAAAAATGCTAGCTAATGTGCAGCTCTCCCAAATACTAGCATGGGGGTATTCCAGTTTTCTCATCCCTCTTGGTGTCTACCCAGTTCCCTTGGAAAAAGTCTATTGTTTACCTTCACAATTAACATCAATGGTGATTAAAAGTCTCCGAGGCAAACTGCATTATTGTATCTGAATTATTATATATAGCTTATGCTAGTGTTGCATGTGCTAGTGAGGAAATGGCCTTTGGCCTTTTTCTACAGAATGTGACAAGATAATTTTGTGTGTGTGTGTGTGTGTGTGTGTGTGTGTGTGTGTGAGAGAGAGAGAGAGAGAGAGAGAGAGAGAAAGGGTGTGTGTGTAGAATTTGTTAAGAATATTGCATTCTGTTCTAGAATGCAGGATTCTATGGTTAGGAAGTTGGTTCCTTTCCCAGATTGGAAAATCAGTTTTTCGTGACAGGTTCTACATCAGGATAAATTTTCATCGCATCTAACCATGTACCTATGGAATTGCAACTTCGGATAATACTTCGCTAATGGAGCAAAGTCCAGGACAGCACATGCCATAATACATGTGCCATAATACATGTGTTCATGCTTAAAGGTTCTACAAGACTCTTTCCTGTAGAACAGAATGGGTCCATCAATTTAAACAGATGCAAATAAGAATGATTAGATCCCTATTTTGGTGGTTCCTTCCTTTCATCCCTTACATGGTCTAATGTGCATTTTTGCCTTTATGGTAAACTTACATTACAAGATCAGTAAGGTGGCAATTCTATCCCATTACTCTGTGTCAGCCTGCAGTGAACCCCTCAGCCTTAAGAGACTTGGAATGGTTTAATCTTTGCACAAGCTGGCTGAATTATGCATTGTGAAAGAGCGCTCTGGGATCATTGTTCCCAAATTATATTGTATGAAAAGCCTGTAACTAGTATCATTTGTTCCCGTCAATATGCCTCTTGATGTTTATTTTGTAAATTTCAAATTCTGTTCCCCTTCTATACTTCTAAGGAGTTATGACAAGCTATGAGTGTTTGGAAAATTATTTTTTACCGTGTTTGATTTGTATAATGCATCTTCAGCTGTTTTTCGATCACTTGAAGCCATAAACCATGCTTTACCATGAACGCTGGCATCCTGTGAAAAGGAGAAGCATTTCCATCTGCACACTCAAAAAAAGCACTTATTTGCTATATTGCCTTAACAAACCATGTTAAGATCGGAATGCATATTTAAGACCAGAAGCATATATGAATGAAGAGGCAATGTATAAATTTATAAATGAACCAGCATTTGCCTAGCTTTCAGGCTGGGTTTCTCCAGCCATTCTGGGTGGCTTCCAACAAATGAAAACACAATAAAACATCAAACATAAAAAACTTCCCTATGCAGGGCTGCCTTCAGGTGTCTTCTAAAAGTCACATAGTTTATGTCCTTGACATCTGATGGGAGGGCATTCCACAGGGCGGGAGCCACTACCGAGAAGGCCCTCTGCCTGGTTCCCTGTAACCTCACAGTGAGACGTTCACAAGTGTATATATTTCGTACTCTCAGAATTATTCATGAAATAACCTTTGTTCTATTTTTAAAATGCAGGTTATGAAGAGTTTTTAAATGTAGGTTGCAGAATTCATGACAAAAGAGCTTATATCCCTTACTTAATTGTGTGGCTATCAGTTGTTCCCACACACCTTTCTGCTGTATTTACTGTTATTTCCTAACATTTTGTTAACCACCTTTCTTTTATCATGGAACACAAGACGACCTACCTATGTGGTCCTCAGGAGGCTTCCCATCTAGACCTACACTTGCTTAGTTTCTGCTAGGGTGGCCTTACATGCCTTCAGACCACACACCGAGTATGGTAATTGCAACAGATTTAACTCCTCATAAAGGAAATGAATGTTAAACAGGTTATTTGTTTTAAAAGATTCTTTTTGTCTGTGGTGAACTGGCAGAAGGACCTAATGGAGGACTGGCATTTTATAATAGGAGGAATCTGTTGTACCTCTTCCCTGCATGTCTAGTTTGACAGGTGGGTGAGGCTGCCCACCTGTCTTATCACCTGATGTCACGACGACCCATTTTTGCCCAGGTGGACACAGGCACAGCACTTTGCAAGTGCTGACAACCAGTTTATCGTTGGCACTTGCAAACCTCCCTTTCTGTCCAGCTGAGTTTTTACCTGCCCCACACCTGACATAATATATAACATCAGCTGTAAGGTAGGTGAGTGTGACTTGGCTGAAACAGCCTAGTGTGCTAAATGGGGAGGCTGCTTAGGCCCGGGGCCTGGAAATTCCCTACGGCTGTATTATATCTTGACCAAACGTTTGTGGAACACACTCTCCAATCTCCCTCTTTTTAAAAATGAATTTAAATAGTGTTGTACCTGTTCTGCTGCAGTAGAACCACCTTGCAGGCTACTACTACGTGGAGCACATGAGGTGCGGTTCACAGGTTCTGGGAGTCCTAGGGAAGATACAAGGCAACCTGTAACATTCCATGTTTAAACAAGAGAGGGCTCTGTTATGTAAAATTGCAGCCCCCTTTGCCTATTGCCTTTGCTGTCACGCCAGTCATAAAGACAGTGTGAGAGGAATCTTCCTTAATCGTGCTGAAGATGCATGAATTGGAAACCCACCCCAACTTAAGTCAAATGAAGGAAGGCTTACTTGGCAGCGTTGCTGGCTTCGGAGGCAGCGGTCTGAAACAAACAGAAATTGAGGAAATGCAGGGCGGTGTTACACGTTGCAACTGAGTTAAGTGAGGGAACTGCATTTTGCTCACCATTTCTTTTAACCAGAAAAGGAGAAAGCCGTACAGGGAATAAAGAAAACTACAAAGCAGCAAAAAGGGTGGTATTTACTGTAAAGAGCTTACTGTGGTAGTTTATTTACTTTTTTCAAAGAGGGCCAGATTTGATGAAGTGAAGGGCCTTTTTTTTGGCCTTTTTTTAGGATTGAAGTTGTTGAGGTTTTTTTAGGGCTTTGCCCCAGGAAATAAACTGCCATGGGGGCTGGATTAAACCGACCAGCAGCCTCGATTAGGCCCCCCGAAATGGACTTGGCATGCCTGGCTTAGGCAAACTCACTGTGGCTACCAATGGCTGACAAATTCATGGAGGAGAAAGCTCTCAATGGCTGCTAGTCATGATGGCTGTGTACTGACTCCAGTACCAAAGGTAGTATAATTTTCAACACTGGGGAACGTAAGTGGTGAGATTACTGTTGCGCTTGGGTACTGCTTGTGGGCTTCTTACAGAAACCTGGCTGGCACTTTGAGAATGGGATGCTGGAAGTCCAGCAAGGTCCTTCCAACATGCTTTTTCCTTCGGGGAAACTTATACATCCTTTATACTCCTAAGGAAATGTTCTCCTCTGGTTTATTCCTGGTTATCTTTGAGAAGAAAGTACTCAAGCCCTTGCAGGATCCCCTGTCTGCTGTTAATAAAGACAGTGGTTGTATCCACAGAACCTTAGTGTGAGCAGAAGGCAGCTCTACTTGCACAATTCTCTTTTCTAACTACAGCCTGTTGTATGCTTTGCTTGTAGAAGAAAAGGATGCAGAGCTGCAGTTGGGAGGAGTTAAGAACAGTTGTTAAGATCCAATCCATTATGTTTTGCTGGTGATGCCTGCCCAACTGCTGGAAATATTTGCCGCAAAGAAAAGAGGGGCATCTTCTCAATTGTCAATAGTTTCCTCAAGTAATAGCACTGAAACTCCAACTTGCGCAACGTTGCCAGGAGGTTATGAAACAGTGTTACAAATTTTGGAGTTCACATGCTGTTCCTCTGGTTAAAACTACTTTTCTTGACTTTTACAGTGGTACCTTGGGTTAAGTACTTAATTTGTTCCAGAGGTCCGTTCTTAACCTGAAACTATTTTTAACCTGAACCTAACTTTAGCTAATGGAGCCTCCTGCTGCTGCCGCACTGCCGCAGCACAATTTCTGTTCTTATCCTGAAGCAAAGTTCTTAACCTGAAGCACTATTTCTGGGTTAGCGGAGTCTGTAACCTGAAGTGTATGTAACCTGAAGCGTATGTAACCCGAGGTACCACTGTATTATGCTTGCACCTTGGGATATTTTTTTGTTTTTTTACTCTTTAATTTTAGGTGCTCCAAAGCTCACTTCCCCCTCTTCTGAGGGGGAAAGGCAAAGGCAGTGATTACACTGGTGATCAGGGTCCCAATACAAATACATGGCAGTGTGCTCATCTATGAGGATTTAATGTGCAAATTGTTAAGGAAGACATTTGTACCTAATTTCACCTCTTGCCTAATAATCAGTTGTACCTACTTTGGATTCTCTATCTTTCTAGACTTTGAAACCAGCAGATCATAACTCAGTAGCAAAAATGAAAAAACTAAAGCAAATTATGTGCTTACTTTTGGATGCTGGGTGGGATGGGTGGAAGAGGGATATCATGATTGGAAACGCGCCGGCGTTCAGCTGGTATAGGTTTATCTACATTTGGAAAAAGAGATGCAAATGGGTCTCGGTTGCCCTTGGTGACATACTGTGTAGCTCAGCTTGCATGAGCGGCAAGGACACTACCTTGTGATTTGACCTTCCACTTTCTGCTGTGCTGCAGCTGCAACTAGCGAAGGTCAAGGCACAACAGCTTTTAGTCCTTCATCTGCTCTCTGCTGAGAATCTGGTTTTGCTATCTTCATCTGAATTGTGCCTTATATTACACATCATTCATTTTCTGGCTATAAAGTGATATAAGGTACAATCCTGAAGAGGAGAGTAAAACGGGCTTCTCAGGCTTTCAGTCCTCAGTTCTACAACCAGAGTGGCATTATATGTACAGGTGGAAGGGAAACTGGATACCACTTGCTCAACACCATGCAACGAAGCGAGACTTTTTACCAATTCCATTGCACCTTGTTGAAATGAGCAGAATGAGATGGGTGCACAGTGCACTGTGCCAGAGCTGACTTCAGACTTTGGTGGTGGTCTTGAGAATCCGCATGGTTCACATGCACTTGATAAATTTGCAAAGCAAAAGTGAATAGCCAGGCTCTCTTTAACAGGTTTTACTAGTCCAGATTTCATGACCTGGAGTATGTAGACTGAGTTCAGCACTTTTTGCAAGAAGCCCAGCAAGCAGGAGATGGTCCATCAGCAGATCACTGACTGGTGAACCCCCAATAGACCACTGACCAATCTACTTGCACCGCCTCCCACCCTATAGCACAAATCCAGTCAATACATACTAAACACTTTAGGAGACGATGACATTGCTGGTTGGTACATCTAGTAATTGGATGTGGTTGTAAATACCTTGCTGATTCTACTTTGCAAAAGCTCTCTTGGAATAGAGGGAAATGCCTTCTAGTAGTCAGGCTGTTGTTCCATCTAGCCCAATATGTTCTAACCTAGCTGGAAGCAGTCCTCCATTGACTTGGGAAGAGGTCTTCCACATCTTCTCTTATTTGGTCTTTTCACTGGAGATGCTATGGAGGCGTTTGCTATGCCATTGAGCTACTGTCTACCCCCATCTGAATTTTCGTAGAAGAGTTAGACAAAATCAATCCTGCCTTGAGTGGGATTCAATAGTGTATGTGGCCGTGCAGCACTACAGAGTTTTACGCATTATTAATAAGAAAATGGTAGACAAATGTTTGAACAGTAGAAGTAGTTTACCTTCAATAACATTTAGGTGGTCTCTGTCAGGGAGGCTTGGTTTCTACGGGGACACAGGAAGTAAATTGGGTTAAGATTGTGTGGTAAAATGCCCTTCGACCAGTGATCTGACATCACAACTGACTGAGATCCCTGCTCCCTTCTAGGCTTGTGGTAGAGGATATCCTTCGCTAGGCACTGAAGTACTTTGTAAGAAGAGAAGCACCAAATATCTGCCACAGCAATTAGCTGTAATAAATTTCTGCTCCGTTCAGTAGCACACTGAGGATTTGGTTGTCAGCGGAAGCAAAATTCACTGTACAAATAGCCTCTTTACCATTTAGCGTCGAGAAATTGGAACAACGTGGCTGATTTAGGATAATGGTTGTGTTAAGCACTGTTTAGTATTATGGAACGATTGAAAGTTTTGTTGTATTCTCATTTATTATTCAATGTGTAATAATATTTTAAAAATCAAAATCAACTTACTGATGGCAGTGCTGGATTTGGTAATTTTTTTCTGCAGGGAAAAAAAAAGAGTTATTGCATGTGATTCATAAGCTCGGAGGCAAAAGTGTCACAACATGAGTGAAAAGCATTTTGGTTTACACAAGGGGAATCCACCCCCCTTCCTCCTCCTCCAGCCCCACCTGCCACATCAAGTGCCATGCCTGAGAGATCCTTAGACCTTCCGAGAGCCTTTACAGAGGACTGCAGTGGGAACAGGGAGACAGGAAAGCCCTCTTAGAAGTGGGGAATCCAGCCCATGGAAACCCAACTTTAATGTTGCTCGGCTTAATGGTGATGAGCATTTTAAAAAGAATCCAGTGGGGTCCTTTATATAATGGGTTTAATCCATAGGACAGCCTCTACATTACTGCCTCCAGTACATGCTGAGAGTACATGGAACAGTTCTAAAGTAACATCTTTTTATAACTTACGGAATCCGTGGAAATGGAGATGGGACTGTAGCAGAAGGAGCCTTGAATTCTGGAGCACTGTTGCTGCTGAGATCTGAAAATCCAGACACAATGTTTAGTGCCCCCCGCTTTTTTGGACTACACTTCCATCATCTCTAGCCAGCATAGCCAATACCCAGCAATGATAGGTGTAGAAGTGCAAAACATCTGGAGGTTGAAATACATATGCCACAGAAATATATGCATTAGATACACAGAGAATATTAACAGTGCAGATGTATGAATGTAGCCCCAGTCTCTTAGGATTTCAGTCTAAGTGGAATGAAGGGGGAGGTATGAAATTTGGTGCTAGAGTGGCTTTCAATGCCCTCCAGTCATAGTACAAAAGGCCCCTCAATTGTGTCCAGGGCAGAATATACTTACTGTCTTCATCTTGTATTCCGAGGCTATCAGGTTCCTGAAATCAAAATAACAGTTGTCAGATTTTGGTACTAAATTTTTGATAAGGAGTATTTCATACTAAAAATTCTTCTCTGGGCCTCTGAAACAAACTTAGTATCAGTGATGAAGGCTCAAAATGTGTTGGGCACATAAATAACAACATTTACTTAATAAGAAAAGCCAGATTATGAAACCACAGAAAACTGAAGGAACAATCAGAGAAGGATTCTGAGCCAACAAATATCTTAATCAGAGGAGATGTGCTCTCCTAAATTATTTAGACAAAACTGGAAGAAAAAGAAATGCCATTTTCCAATCCTTTGGTGAAGATCTTCGTTAGTTCAAAGCACAACATAAAAAGAAGCTTTCTAGATAAGAAGAAAGATGTATCTAGTTCATCAGTCTATTATCCACAGTGGCCAATCAGATGCCAATGGGAAGCCTACAGGCAGGACTTGCTTCTCCACAACAATCAGAAGGCAATTGGTTTTCTGTCCCTCAAGCAACAGCAAGGAATTGCCTTTCAAACTAGGTAGGTGGTTAACAACTTACAATTTTTGGTGGAGGCCGGTTCCTAGGAAGTGGCAAAACATTTCTGGAAAGCATATAAAATGTTTCAATCAAACTTTTTTGCTCTTAATTGTAATAGTAATTATCTGCTTTGCTATAATTTCAGTTTCACCTGAAACTTTTGTTGTAGCGAGCACGCTGATTAGGATGAACTATGTGTATATATATATATAGAGAGAGAGAGACTACTGGACTTCCTGTAAAGCAGAGATGTCTGACATTTAGTGCTGTTATGTCAGCACTAAACAACTTTCAACCCTTTGAATAAAACTCACCAAAAACCAACAGGCTACTATTTTAAAGTGCTTATGCACCAACGCTGGATATCGATGAAGACATTAAAGAATTTTTTTATTCTCCGCTGGATGCCCTCCTATCAGAGATGCCTAAGGAGAAAATTATCCTTCTGGGTGATTTTAATGCAAGAGTTGGTTGAGATTTTGATCTGTGGCTTGGGACTATTGGAAAAGAAGGAACTGTCAACAGCAACCAGAACGGAATCTTACTTTTGACTATATGTGCAGTGCACAACCTTGTTATTTACCAACACACTCTTTCAACAAAAAAATTAATTTAAAACATCATGGAGCCTCCCTCAGTCGAACCACTGGCACCTCTTAGACTATGTAATTGTCTGAGCTGAAGATCACCGTGATGTTCTCCTATGACGAGTGCCGACAACTGCTGGACAGATCACTGATTAATACATTCCATGATGGCTATCAAGATTATACCTCAACACAGGCTTCAAGGAAGGAAACCAAGGCACAAAATGAACACTCAAGCCCTTCAAGATCCTATTAAGTGAGATTGCTTCCAAACAACTCTGCAGGTCCATCTGCTTTCAGAGTTCCCTGATAACGCCATTATTGCAGCCTGTGAACAAACTATTGGACACCAAACCAAGAAACACCAGAACTGGTTTGAGGACAATGATAGTGAGATTGAACACATTATTGACAAGAAAAGAAAGGCCTTTCAGATCTGCCAAAGAGATAGAACTGCGCCACTAAGAAAAAAACCTATGCCAATGCTAAGGTTCAAAGAAGAACTAGAGAACTAAAGAACACTTAGTGGATAAAAAAAGCTCAAGAAGTCCAGCACTTAGCCGACACTCATGATGCAGAGTGTTTCTTTAAAGCTACAAAGACCATCTATGGACCAATAAATCATTGCATATTCCCCATATGCATATGCCACACTTCTAAAAGATAAAGAAGCTATTGCACTGCGCTGGAAAGAACATTACCAGCATCTCCATAACCACAACTCCCCCCATAACTGCTGAGGTCCTCTCACGAATTCCACAAAACAAATTAGAGATGAGCTTGCAGTATCTCCAAATCTGGGAGAGTTGTGTACAGCTATTAACCAAATGAAAATCAACAAAACCAGCAGACCTGATGGCATACCTGCCGAATTCTTCAAAGTGGGTGGAACTGAACTTGTAGAACAATTTCACAAGATCATAAAAAAAATCTGGGAGAGTGAGGAGATTCCAGTAGACTTTAGGGATGCCAAAATTATCAACCGTTTTAAAAAGGGTGATAGAGCAGACTGCAGAAACTATTGAGGCATCTCTTTATTACTTGCGGCTGGCAAAATTCTTGCAAGGATCTTAGCAAACCATCTCCTAACTATATCCAAGGCTTCTCTTCCTGAATCCCAAAATGGTTTTCGAGCTTCTAGGGGGACAGTGGACACGATTATCACTGCTCAACAGCTTCAAGAAAAATGCAGAGAGCAAATCCAACCCTAGTTCCCAACTCTGGGAATTGTAGATCTGAGAGGGGAATAAGGGTCTCCTATCAACTCCTATCAGCACCCTTAAAAAACAAGACTTCCCAGGATTCTTTGCGGGGAGCCTTGACTGTTTAAAATGGTATGATCCTGCCTTAAATGCATAGTGCATATGGAGCCTGGGCATTTGAAACAGAACATGCAGTACCCACAATGCCAAACTGAATGCTCAGTGTGAACCCCTTTTCGTGTAACATACTCGTCGATTGTTACAGATATTATTATTATTCATAACTAACCTGGGCACGTCAGGTTTAAAGGGCTCTTTAGCTGCATTGTGTTCAAGCGGGTGTCCTCTGGGTTCAGGTCTCTGTCCAGGTTTCGGAGGAAGTTGCTTGGAATTCCTTAGGGATGAAAATATTAAAAGTCTAGGTTTCATATTAAAAGTTTACGTTTACAAAAAATGTGAACTAGCCCACAAGTTTTGCCCAGCTGTTGTGAATTTGGATTAATGAGCAGTTTTCTTGCCCAGATACTCTCATAATTGGAAGGCAAGACAGATGCTGGAAGACGTTTACAGGACATATTTCTTGAAAAAGATGGTGCTGGGCATATTTTTCCTATTAAGATAACCATAAATATGCATCAATCTTCTAATAAATTCCTAGGTCTCAGTTGTAGCATTAGAGACTATATGGTTTCAGTTTGCAAATAAGGTACACCAGTCAGATGACTATGGCCATAATCTTAAAGGTGTTAGTTATTATTATTATTATTATTATTATTATTATTATTATTATTATTATTATTTACATTTGTATACTGCCCTTCATCCGTAGATCACAGGGCAGTTCACAACATAAAAATACAATATAAAAAACACAAAATATAACATAAAATAAGAAAAAAACCAACCAACCAAGGATGCCTCCTCTCACAACACATTTAAAAGGGCATTGGACGTTAATTAGGCCAAGGCCTGGTCGAAGAGGAACATTTTTGCGTGGTGCCTAAAGCCAAACTTACCTCTCATTTGATCATCCCCCCACCTTATTTCCACTTAAGTCGAGTTGAATTCTAGTCCGTTCATAAACCATTGATCTAAATGTGCCTTAAGTATCTGGAGTAGATGAATACACCTCTAGGAGGACATACACTTGTGCAGGGAATCACATAATAATTTTTTAAGACAGATTTTCACACAGATTTCACATTACCTGGGCAATGGAGGCAGTGCTTTTTCCTGTAGGGAGAGAATGAATTGTTTATTATTAATAATATTATTATTTAGTCACTTTTACCCAATGATTTACAACACTAAGAGCAATTACAAAATTGAACAAGCCAATAAAACCTAAAAAAACCCTAAAACACATCCATAAAAATAAAAGACAGGTTGTGAAGAACCTGCCCCACAAGAGGTCAGAGTCGAGACATAAGCTGTATTGGATGGAGTTGCTCTTAGAAGAAGGACTATGAACAGAACATTCCTGACAATGAGGAGAAAGAAGTGATGAAAATGGAAAGGGACTTGGAAGTCCCCCGTCACAATATTATAGATACAAGGAAACTTCCATGTCTAGTATGGTCAGAATGTATTCCATCTGATATTTCAAATGTGTGAAATACTGTTCTGAACATGGACACGGTTTCATCTGAGCACAAAATGGACCATATGCCATTTCCCACTCTGGGCATGGAACATTTCTTCTCTCCAGTAAAAAACAGGATCCTTCTGCACAGGTGAGATTTTTTGCAGATAGAGTTTTTAGCACCCAAGCAGCGTTTGGTTTTCAAGGTATGTATACAAGGTCTTACCTCTTCCTCGGGAATTTCATAGACATCTGGAAAAAGAAGGATGTTCCACAGTTAGAAACAAAACTCAAAACAGCCATGCACAAATATAGATACAGGAATGACTATATATAGAGAGAGTTCTATTATTATTTTTTAAATGATAACCAGTTTTGGCAGGACATTTGATACTTGTAGTTCATGCTAAAATGTTTCTGAAAGGTGAAAAGCCACTGATATTTAGAAACAGAATAAACCAAAAAGTATCAGCAATATTAAGCATCATCGGCTCCAGTCCTACGATAAGTGAAAAGAAAGACGTTCACAGGAAGAAACCTCCAAGGACAGTCAGGGACCTCACTGGGTAAGACAAAGGGTTGTTAGTGGGGGGAAAGCTTTATTCCAAAATTCACTACAGTGCCTAAACAAAAGTTGGGTTACAGGTCACAAAGCCTGGAGGCATGGCAGAACTCAAGAGTTCATGGCTTGGTAGAATCTAAGCTTCTGAAACACACCCTGGGCTCTCCTTTTGAAGAGTATGATGGAGACCTTCATTTATGCAGTTGATGTCAGTTGACAGTCTGTGCTATGCCATGCCCCCTTAGCAGCCCATGGCAGTTTCTCAAAATTCCAAGGGTGCCCACTGCCTCAAAAGTTGGTGATCCCTGGACTGGACAAACCCTGTGGAGCATAAGGCTATGACTGGGTACTCGTCATTGTGGCAATGTGCTACTTCCAGGTTTGGAGGCAGCATGTGTCTGAATGCAAACAGCAGGAGAGAGCTCTTATCTTCAGGTCCTGCCGGACGGCTTCCTGAAGGCACTGTGATGTCCCAAGGTTTGGGCCTGGTCAAACATGCAAGCGCTCCTGAGAGCAGGTTGAGGGAGTGAAGTCTGTTTGCACTGGTGCAATTTCCTGTGACAGTGCCAGCTCACTGTCTGACTGACCCCCCTGTGCCTCCCCTTGGGAGAGTGCTCTTTGCTGGCTGGGAGTAGCAACAGAGTCACATCAACTGGCTAAGACGTTACACTTGGGAGTATCAGATGACCCTAAGGCAGGCTGTATTCTTGACAACCAACACAGCCTCTTCCCCAGGTCTATGTCAGCACCTCCCAATCTGCTGGGACCCTCTGCAGTTCCCATATCTCTTTCCACCCCTCCTCCCCATTGGACCGACTCCTGTCAAGGTGTTTCCATGGGGCTCAAAACAGGGACTGCTCTTCCTGAACAGTCCCACCCCCATGTGCCCACCCCATATTACTGAAGAAGGTCCCCTGACATCTCAGAAAAGCTTTTAAGGCAGTGATGGCCAAACTTGGCCCTCTAGCTGTTTTCGGACTACAACTCTCATCATCCCTAGCTAACAGGACCAGTGGGCAGGGATGATGGGAATTGTAGTCCCCAAACAGCTGGAGGGCCAAGTTTGGCCATCACTGTTTTAAGGGGATATAGGCTGAGGGGAGGGAATGGAAAATTTTCCTTCTGTTAAGTTTTCTGCTCACTTATCTTAGGATCCTTGCAAAAAATTCTTAAGCATATTACTAACATACTTCATTTTATCAAAGCTCTATTTTTTCTGACTTGAATATATTGGGTTATGGCCAGACTAAATTATGCGAATTCAGGCCTCACCGAAATCAATGTGACAGGACAAATGAGTTAAATCCCATCGATTTCAGCAGGAACAAAGTCAAGCTTTTGTCTTGCAATGTTGTACTGTCTGTTATGGCTAAGTGTATGTTCACTTATTAGAAGGAAAAGGTTGGAAAAATGATTCAAATCCAGCTTTCCTAACTCTGTTAAATAATAATGTCACTTGTCATTGATGCAAAGGCTGAAAATAGGGATAGTTGTAGCATTAATAAATTCCACTAGGGGGTGCTGTTTTATTTGAAAGCAAAGTTATTGCTACCATCCAAAGAAACCGAAATGAGTACTATGAATGAGCTTTCTGACGTTCCAAACAATGTGCGTAGAAAAAACTCCCTTCTCTGGCGTGGCTTGTTTACACTGTACAGCGTTAATGAAGCCTGCTAGTCTTATCAGACAAAACAGTGAGCTATTTCCTCTTGTTGGCAACATAGTAGATCCAGGATGACTTATGATGCAAAATCAGCCCCGAGTTTGCTGCAAATTTAAGGAGCACTGCCAATGGTTAGGAATGATTGCAGGTCAGGGATAATATCTGGAGGGACACAGTTTCCCAACACCCTTGAATATATATATATATATATATATATATATATATATATATATATATATGTACAAACCTAGGTCTTGCTTTTATGATGGCTTTTTAAAAGGACTGCAAAATGTAACCACAACTTCAAAACATATACAAAGGTGTTTATAATTATACTAATACACATTCTTTCATACCTAATGTTGAAGGCGATGCAGGAACAGGAGGCAATGCTGGTGAACTGGAAGGATCGAGTTTTTGCATGGGCTTGATCAATCTGTTCACCACTGGGGCTTAAAATGATGAAAGAAACACAGGCATGTCATGCTAATGAAAACCAAAGGCACATGTATCGGGGGATAGTATTTTTGGCTAAATTGGTTTCCATAAAATGGTTTGGAACTGAAATTTGCTCTTTTATACTGCAAGCAATATGCCAGCCCCGCCCCTCTTTTAGAAGTATACTTAAATATGCATTACAGCTCCTTTTCTAAAAAGGAAGTGGTCCTTTCAAACGTGGAGAGACATGGTTCAGCAAGCCTACAGCAGAAATCTAGTGGTATGTGCAGAACCCCAAGAAAAAGAAAGAAAGGAATATATTAAAATCAGCAGCCAAGAACCTAGCCCTCATCGTTCTATGGAAAGTTTAAAAATGTGCATAAGAAAGTTTAAAAATGTGCATAAAATATCACCTCTCAGTTTCAAAATGTGGCTTTTGCTTGCCCTAATTTCCTGCATTCTTCCCTTCACCTCGGTAGTCCTTTGGAAGGGGAAGGGAAGAGACTGGATCTTATCAAAAGGAATGGCCCTGCTAGCTAAATTTGCACGTCCAATTCTGAGAATTTTCTTCCTGTCTGTTGGACAGAAATGGAGTCCTACACGTTTCACATCCAATACCTTGCCCACTTGGTTGGCTTCATGAAGTTCTGTGTAAAAAAACAACTCAGATGCTTACGTTTTTTAGGCGGCGGAGTGCTCTCTTCTGTGGGTTGAATATAATTATCTTCTTCATCGTCATTTTCTAGAGGTACAACGTAATCTGCCTGAAGGAAAATGCAGAGACGAGTTAATATAGGGTATGTATAAAATAGCACATGACCTAGCCGGAGACTATTGTGTGTTCCCCCGCAGTTTCAATGCAGAGCTCTCAGTACACGATTAGATT
Source organism: Podarcis melisellensis (assembly GCF_964234715.1). NCBI lineage: Eukaryota > Metazoa > Chordata > Lepidosauria > Squamata > Lacertidae > Podarcis > Podarcis melisellensis. The sequence goes on along the minus strand of NC_138537.1, from coordinate 62,229,409 downwards.
TCTCCTGTGAAATAAATGAGATGTAGAAAGTGCCACTGTTATCTTTTCTGTCCTGGCAAAGCCATTAATAGCCAGTTTCCTAGGGAGGAAAACCCCCTTCCAATCATTTTAACATTCATCTCTGCTGGTTGACGGTGGTTGGTACGTTTTTGTTCTCTTTTCATGTTATAAAGTTGCGTTGCTATGGCTGTTGTTTGTTTCATTATTTTATGCCGGGTTTGGATTCAGTGTTGTGTTTTAGCCTTGTTTTACACATTGAAGATGTAGTATGTCACCTAGATAAATTGTCTTTATGAGACGATGAATAAAAAACACACACAAAGGTCTATGCTTGGGAAACCTCTCCCATAAATACCCCCAGCTCCAGTGAACGAAGATTAATTGAGTGTTTTGCGTTTTATGTCATGTATGTGCTGAAACTGTCTTGCGCTAGAAGCATGGGTTTTTCTGTGGGAGCACCTGAATAATGGAAGAAAGAGGTCTGCTTGCTTGGCATCCATCAGCAGGATTTTAAGTACAGTGGAACCTCTACCTGCGACCATAATCCATTCCGGAGGTCTGTCCGGAGGTCAAAATGGGTCACTGGGAGAGGCGCTGTTGTGGGCAGGTTGCGATTTCCCATTTCTGTGCGTGTGCAAATGGCGGCAAACCCAATGGTTACTTCTGGGTTTGCCATGGACATTGGGCGAAATGGACGCAAGCGGAGGAGGACATAAGAAGAGGTTTGACTGTAGTTGATAAAAACTGGTCCTTTTGAGACCTTTGAGTTGTATCCGACTCAAGAATGAATGAACTGACCTGAATGAAATTAATTAAGTAACAACAAGCTTCAGTTCATTGATTTCAATGAGTTCACTCTGAGCATGACATCAGGTGCAATACTAAACCCCCTTATGCTGGGCCTTTCTGAAGTCGGGGAGGGACTAAACTGCAGTGGGGTCCATTGCATCATGGCTGCCATACTGCTCCATACAGACCTATGGGTGATTTCAACTGTTTTAGGTTGTTGGTTTAGTTAAGATTTTGGTACTACTTTACTTGTACTTTTACAATGCTTGGCTTAATGTTTTAACTATATGTTGTAAGATGCTGTGAGGGATTTTGAGACAGCAGGCTGGCTATGGATCCAACAACAAATAAATAGCAGTTGAGCTAACAGCTATGATTTAATTATCCTCTACAGCAAATTTGGGGAACATCTGGCCCTCCAGATGTTGCTGAAATGCAACTCCCATAATCTCTAGCCATTGGGCCATACTTGCTGGGACTGATGGGAGTTTATAGTTCAGCTGCACTGGAGGGCCAAAGGTTCACCATGCCTGCTCTGTACAAGTAGATGTCTTCTCCTTGTTGGTTTCCACAAGGATTTTTTTCTGCAATTGTTAATCAATTTGAGACCACTGAGCGATGAGGTCAGATTAAGGGATGGAAGCTTCTTTTGGGACCCAAGTCAGAAAATCTCACATGTCTATCCCTCCCCTCTTGGTAGCAAAAATACAATAATAATAATCATAATGACATTCAAAGATAACAATTTGCTACCATTTCATTTAGGGAACCCATTCTTAAATTTGCAACAGGACAGAATCATTGTATTGATTTTTTTGGGGGAAAACAATGTACTAAACTGAAATTAAAACTTGTTGCACCTGTTTTATTACTTGTACGAACCAGGTTCCCCTTTTTGTTTTGCATTCTGCAAAATGTATTTACAGCAGTAACACAGTTGTATTTACAGTTTAATTGTTTTGGGGCTTGGGGTGGGTTTTTATTTTGCCAACTGCCCTGGGAATATGACCACAGAGCAGCTTAAAAACACAATAAATTCATAAAAAAATAAACTCGGTGCATCAACCGTGTATGAATTGTATTTGATATATGAATAGTTTTATTCCTTCTTGTTCTGTAGCATTTCTTCCTGGATTGTGTATGAATGTATCAAGCTTTAAGACAAAGAAATAAGCAAATAAGAAGAAAGGTCAGGAGAAAGATGCTCTGTAATGTATGCGGGACCAAGGCTGTTTGTTATAAGGACAGAATGTAATACTGGGAATGGATTATGTCTGACTGCGACTGCATGTGAATAATTTGGGGGGTGACTCACTGCCCATTAGTCAAAGCTCCATGGGGCCTCTTGTGCACACACAAAGACCTCCACATGTGCAGGAGCAGCTAGTTTTCTTCAACGGCAGAGAATGCTCCACACATACATCATTCCCATTTAATATGGGCACATCCTCTGAATATTGAAAGGAGCAGAACATCCCTTGATCTTCCAGAACTGCACAGGGAACATCCAAGCTCCTACATGAGGATTGGAGTGACAGGTCTGGGTTGAGAACCTGTTCTGAGCTTTTCTCTTCTAGAGGTTTTAGTACAACTCTGGGAGTATGACAGTGATGTGAGCAGTGGGGGAGCACTGCAATGAATGCTTCAAACATTAAATGAACACACTGCCATTCTGTTAAATGAGACCATTCGTATGTCTCCACTTTGAGCATGTGAGGGTTTGTAAGACCTCAGATGGTACAATCACTTTAACACTGTTCTCAGTCCCAGGGATTTAAGATTAGTATGATGATGATGATGAAGAAGAAGAAGAAGAAGAAGAAGAAGAAGAAAATAATAATAATAATAATAATAATAATAATAATAATAATAATAGATTAATAACTACTATTATTTCCTTTTATTTTATTATTTTAAGAACAACAGCAAGTGAGAGATTCTAATATTTGACTTCTGCCACTAGCTGTGTGCCTATTCCCTATGCCTTGATTACCTTGATCTCCATTCTGTTCCTCCTGCTTTTATAAATAAACTGAAGTGCCTTGTTAGTGCCAGGGTAATATTATTTACAGGAATAAGCATGCAGCTTCCTACAACTCTCCCTTCTACTTCTGAATCTTTTGTATGTGGAGAATGTGAAATGTGCTAAATTCATAAAATGGGCAAATGCTCCTAGAACAATAAATTTTAAATCATTACTGTCATCATTTTTATTATTTTAAATTGTGACCTCCCTATTGCCATGGTCAAGAGGATTCATTCTTAAGGTGGCCATGCCTAGCTTTTGTATCTAATAACTATCCTGATTTATCTGTCAGCGTTACCTCATCATCCTTAGGCTTAGGTGGTTGTATTGGCCTGAGAGCAGCAGGCGGCAAGGGCAAAGTGGCCAGTTTCTTTGGTTTAGATAATGAGTTGCTTGGCAAAGTAGGCAGTGGTTTGGTGACGGGCCAAGGTTTCTGTGGACTAGGCCGCTTGTTGTCTGTAAACGAGAAAGAAAATTGAGTAAGAATCCTTAACTTTCGAAAGGGTGCCTCCATCCCCTTCCATTTTGATCTAGTCTACTTATAGACTGAGATCAGTTTCAGAAGTCCGACTGATGTACAGGAACAGGACATGTATCTGACCTGATGTGCATTAAACCATAGTTAAAAACAATGGTTTAATGTGAATGAACAGCATGCTGCTGAAACTATGGGCACGCCACTCCTCTCCCACTCCAGCTGTGCTGTCTGGCTAGTTGTGAACATCTGAACTTGGGCTTGTGGTTTGTTTCTACCAAACAAACTATAAGCCTGGGTTAAGTTGACATGCCAAGCCAGACCATGGCTTGTTTTCTAACAGCATGGCAGGAGTGGTTTTGGCAGTGCGTACCAGCACGCTGCTCATACACATTACCTGTAGCTTATTTCTATTATGGTTTAGTGTGACTGCAAAGCAGGTTCAGTATATTGTGCTCTCTGGTTCTCTGCATCTCTGTCTGATTTAAGAAGCAACAGACTGTACAATTTCCGCCCCCCCCCGGCACAGTAACACATCCAAAACTACTTTGAATATGACATACTTATCATGACTGGATCAACAGTCAAAGTTACTTGTGCCTGAAACCCTCCCTAAGATCCCAGCCAAAAAACACTTCTGGGGATTGACATAAAATGCATGGTTTTAAAACTGGGCCCTGTAAATACCTCCTACCCTCGACTCCCCGGCAATGAAATGAGAAGTCATAAAAATCATCCGACTCCTGGAATTGATCACTTTTGAGAAAACAACACCACTGAGAGAACTGAGCGTTCTGAATATTTTCCATATCAGCTTGCACAGCCATTTAAAAAATAAAATAAAGCTTTTTGTTTAATAACAAGCTATATTTTTTAAAGACCCCTTCATTGTTTTGACAGGAACTTCATATCTTGGGGGTGGGGATAATATTGTGGACTTTTCTATGACTGGCATTTTAAAAGTAGATTGCAGATGTGGGGAGGCTGATCTGGACTCTCTCTGCCCCATTGGTCCAGATTGCCCTTGAAATTGGCTTTTAAAAAGTCACTTGTGCTAATTTTGTGAATGGTGTCATGTGCAGCTGAGCTCTGTTATAATTTAATTTTCCACCTCACAGAAAAGCACCCAATGAATGACCCTAGACTTGTGTGTGCCATTAAAAGGGCAGGGGAGCGGTATTGTAATCTCGGCTAACAATTAGAAACTACAACAACAAAGGGCTTGTGGCCTTTAAAGGCCAACTTACTTACTGTGACATGAGCTTTCATGGACTCAAGCCCACTTTGGCAGATACATAAAGGAAACAATTGCAAGGTGGGAGTTAGGAATGCAGAAAGATCATCCTACTGAGGCTCAGCCCTGATTAGGAGACCGGGGAAACGGGGTGTGACCACCATTTAAATCCCTCCTGCTTCCTTCAAATTCTATGCCATTCATTATGTTCTGGAATAGGAAAACAGGTGCATAGAGTGAGGCATAAAGATTACCTGCATATTCTCCTCCAGCACACGAGAAGGCTGCTGGAATCTTCTTTTCCTGCTCGCTTGGTGGGGGCTCATAGCTGTCATCAGGGTTTTCTTCGGTGGGAACCACGTACATCTCAGGATCAGAGTGGTCATCAGGATTCTCATAATCACTATCCTAAAAAATAAATAAATAGGGCATCATTCATTTTCTTAGAACCCTGTAAGATGCAACTCTTAGAGAGAATGCGTGCGTTGGGTTGAGATATGCCACAGTATCGTTTATTTTTAACACCACCCCAAAATGTAAGCAGCTCCCCCAAAGTCTTTTAATTCTGTGTTTACATGAACATGATTAGTCCCCTGTGATGTATAATGATTACCTGTAGATGTGAATGGGCTGCCAGAGACCAGTCACAACATGAGAACATTCCCCAGCACAACTTGGATGCAATATTTTCTGGGACAAGCCACATCTTCAGCTGACAATCTAAATCTGTCCTGAGTTTATAAAGCAGCTTACAATTATGGAGAAGAGCAGGGGCAAGGAAACTACAGGCAAAGGGCTACATACCTACATAGGCCACCTTCTGAGAGCTGCATAGCAGTGGTGGGCAAGGGCAGTTGCAAAAGGGGGCTAAGCAAAGAATGGGACTCTGATCACATGCCTAAGTTACATTCCAGCTATGCAAAAGTCAGAGGCTCCTATATACAAACACCTCCATTCTCCTTCCAGGCCAGAAACCTTACCACAGGGGGTCAAGGACCCTTTCCAGACAAGAAAGAAGGGTGTGTGTGGCTTGTGGGTGTTTTGCTTGAGGACAGTCCCAAGGGCCAAATGGAAAGATTTGGAGGTCCACATTTGGACCATGGGTCTGATGTTCCCCACCCTGGGTGCAGAGGAACAGAGCCATGCGGGTGTGGGTTTCAGGGAAAACAAGACAAGAAATAATTTGAATAGAGGACCAGTGACTTTTTTGCTGGTAGCACACTCAGTGGGTTTTTATGCCCTGTGGCGAATCCCAATGGCAGCCAGTGAGGTGGGGTGACAGTACTAAAGAGCAGACCTTATCAACATTTGTCATGCAGTGGTGCTGGAGGAAATGGGTGGTGGGATCAGAACTACATAGGTCAGGAATAGGGAACCCGTGACCCTCCGGATGTTATTGGACTCCCAACTCCAGTTCTGATCTAAGTGGCAACTTCTTATTATCCAGACACAAGACCACTGCTGTGAGCATTTTGGTAGTAATGCAGATACACACACACATACACACATCTCCAGCTCTTCAAGAGTGTGACTAGAAGACTGATAATATCATTTATATAAACGGAAGCAAAAATAGATGGTTTGGAGTCAAAAATTCCACAACTCAGATTTATAGTTATTTAGGTGCAACGGTGGAAGTGTGACGAATATACTTACAAATTCATCTGACCACTGTTCCTCTTCCTCTGCCTCTGCGTAAAAACAAATAAAATTAGTTTGCTAGCCACTGAAGAGCATGCAGGTTAGCAAGATGTCAAATACTTCCTTTTGCAAAACTCTGTCTACAAAATGCTCGTAACTGAGGTGTTCATGCAGCTAGCTAATACTGTAACTTAGATTTACGGTAGTGAAATGAACTGGCACGAGGACACAATTTTATAACCATGTGCTACAATATACAGCATTTGCATTTTATGGCAAAGGGTGAAAGCTGCTCCCCCTCCCCTTTGTTTATCTTCTTGGCCACTTCTCATAGGCTGTCAGATGCTGTGATATTTGCAGCTTTCGTTTTTCTCAGTGGAAGCCTGCATGCCTGACAATCCATCCCCAATAGCTGTATGCTAGGCAATCTGCAACACTGATTTCCTATCTCTCGCCTGCACACCATTTGCATGAGACATTAATGCAATCTTCTGACAGGAACGAGGCACATGCAGGCACCCCTCTTCTTGAAGAAAGTCAGCATCTCTGATTAAACAGGAACCAAGAAGGAGAGGAAACATCTTGCAAAATGTTACTCAGGAAATCTGAGGCCAAGGCACTGTGTATAATGGGCATCCAAAACTGCTCTTTCTTAAATCACAGCCTCCGATGCCTAAATGTAGCACAGTACTACTTTTCTCCTGAGGCTTCCTAAATACCATTCTGAAAGCTAGCAAAGGGTTATGTTTCATCAGGTACTTCTTTATGGTTTGATCTTTTAGCTGAGGCAGCTTTTCTGTGGCCTGCCTTTTCACATCTAATAGCCGAGGTAATGATTCAAATTTCTTCATAGGGATGCAGTGTTCATGTTAGCTACATGACACTTATGATCAGCTATGCAATGAAGTCATTGATTAAGTGCCCATTTAACCATTGCCCTAGCCATGTCGGAACCACTTCTGTGAGTGGTTTCCATGTGCCTGAGATAACTTTTAATTAACCCAACCATCTGGGTGGGGGCCAACTGCATGGGCCCCCACCAAGGAATGGGCACCCCCAAGGCAAGATACATGTGACGTGCCTCTCATCTTCCTTTATAAGCCCCAAACTCCCTAAACTGTGGTTGGTACCAACCACAGGACTTAATTAACGGTTAATAAACAGTTTCATGTTCATACCTCTATAATCTACTGGTGGCACACTTGGTGGTGGTTTATTTGTTAGCCTGTGAAAAATACAAAAGTATTATATTACACTTCCAGACCATTAAATAATAGTTGCATAGCAACAAAGCACTTGGCGAAAACGAACTATAACAAAAAGCTGGTGACAAAAGACCACGACAAAGACACTTAGCAAGAGGTACATGAAGATGCAAACAAATCTATGGTTTGTGATACTTCTGGGGAAAGAATGCATGTAATGAACATGGATATTTCTGCAGGAAAACACAACAGACAATTAAGGATGTAAGAAATGCAGATTGTTAGTTACAAAACTATCCAATACAACATTTAGAATGCTAAATAGTGAAATGTCCTTTTAATCTGCAAATTTTAGGTTTGAATGCATCCTGTATTTCTTGTCTATTCTGAATCAGAATCTGATTCTGCATCTCAATATTGGTTTCTAGCTTCGTTGTTTGAAAACAAGTTCCTTTCTTCTTTGCTAATCAAAATTTCCATTTGTTTTCCACAGGGCCTAGGGGCCAGTTCTGATCCTGACCAGCTTAAGAGGAGCTGCTGATGAATGCAAATCTAAGCAGAACTGGGTTCTCAGATAATGGTGATTCATAAGCTGTTTTAGCTGGAATGATCCTAGTTAGGTGGATGGGAGCTTTCCAAGACATGTCCAATCTGATTTTGAATCTGTAACATCTGAAAGATACAATTTAAGCCAGGCAGGGGAACCTGTAGCCTCCTATATGTTGTTAGACTACAATTCTCATCATTCCTGATTATTAGCCATGCTATCTGGGGCTGATGCAAGTTGGAGTCCAACAACAATCTCGAGGGCCACATGTCCCTCAGCACTGTTTAAAAGCCACGCATCTTTTAGCAAGTGTTTAAAAGTTGTTTACAATTATTGCTGTGTCTATTTATTCATCCCTATATTGCACATTTACATACAAACTGAAATGAATGTCTCCCTCATCCCTACTTCTGAGTGGGCATGTAGAGGATAGTGTTAATCATTCAAAATCAGACGGAGGTCTGCTCAATTGTGGCTGATTCTCAGCCTCCCATGCCCTATCTCAGATTGTTCAGATGGGCTTCCCAACACTCCAATGAGGCTATTTTTTGTTCTTGTGGCCGCAGTAGTGAGTAGAATTTAGGAAACACTTCTTCCTGTGAGCTTCCTTAAGGTAATTTATCTTAGAATCCAAACCAATGAAGTTAACCATAGCTGGCATGCTTAAAAAGGATGAGTTTATCTTTGATCACAGTATATGAGAGTGCAGTGAAATTTCTCAGTGTTTCAGGTTGGCAGTAGATGTCTTTTTCGAATGGGACTGGCCTGAAATATGACATGGTTGTTTGAATTATTTGTGGGTTTAACTAAACAAAATGCACTCCAACTTCTACAGGCCTGAGCTGTTAGCAGATTTCACAAAATACCTGTAGATGCCATAAATCATTTGATACAGTTACAAGGCTACAAGGAGTTGGAATTTCCTGCAGCGGCTATCCATATCAAACACATGCTTAAACATGCTTTTAAACACTATGTGTTACATTTTTAGCATGCATCACACAGGTAAGTGCTAGAAAAACAATCCATGAGATGGTCCCGTGGTGGAATGGATGTTCAAGTTTGCTCTGCCTATGTACTTTTAGGAAAAAAGAACATTAAGAGGCTGATGGTCTAGGGACTCGACAGGAGAGAGAAGGCGCTGCTTTTACAAGTAAACCCTGGCAAAAAACACAAAAGCATTACACTGAAAGCGGGCAACAAGACTTCATGCTGAACAACCAAAACTTGTGCAATTCTCAATCGCCATACCGATCCCATGTATTTTTTCCAGTTTTGCAAATTATGGCCATTTGTTCATTTTGGAACCTAAGTATCAAAAGAGAGAAGAAAAGACAAACGTTTCTCAAGCAGGTTAGGTCTGTCAGTTTGTGAAAGCTGTAACACTGTACTTGCAAATGGAACGAAACCACAAATGCACACCAGTGGTATTTCTGTAGCATCACATAGTGAGTCTTTGACAGTATGAGTTCCACATGTGCATTTGGAGGATGTATCTAGTTGCTTCGACCCAATAGCTGCTAAAGTAATCACTCAGCTGCATTTTTATTTCTTGTGAGTTTTGGCTGTTCAGATTGGTGAACCTGCTGCTAGAGAAAGTAAACAGAAAGCTCCTCTCTGTGTGTGTATGAGTGTGTATTGCTTGAATATGTGTGCATCTGGTGAGCAGTCAATGGAATGGAACCATTTACAAGTCACGTAACCTTGCTCAACTGGTTTGGGAATCACTGGCATTATAACATTTACAGGCTTGACCATAAAGCAGGGCTGTGGGACCTGTGGCCCTTGAGACGTTGTCAGACTCTCTGATCAGCCGCAGCCAGCATGAACGATGCTTGGTGATGAGCTGTAGTCTTGCAACATCTGGGAGGATCATGCTCTCAGCCCCTGCTATTAAGAACAGTATTGTTGATGGACTAGGGGAAAAGAAACTGGTCATGCCTGCTCTTGTATCTGTTAATAGCACCAAACAGCAAGCGATACTGATATCTGCAGATCAAGCCACAAAGTGGGATCCTGCAGAAAAAGTTTGCAACCCTCATAATAAAATTTCACAATAGTTATCAGGCTGATAACAAACCTGATGAACGAAAAACTACGTTTTTCTTTGCAACAAGTAGCACAACAAAGCCTCTGTCTGTAGGTGAGAGAACATGACTGATGTTCCATCATCATCATCATCATCATCATCATCATCATCATCATCATCACAAGGTTTAGAGGCCTAGATATTCTGCCATAAACCCCCCTAGTTCCCCATTTTAGTTCAGTTATGCTATAATTTATGGCCCTCCTCCTTTCAGTATTGCTTCTCCTTTCATGTTATGCTTCAATTCATTTCCTTGACTGCACAGTCAGCATGCAAAATGTAGCTATTTTCACTGATATCGTTTTCCCAATGTGGGAGGGTCAAAAGATGGTGACCCGGTTCTTGTACTCCAAAGTAGCTTTGCTTTTACAGAAAATAAAAAAGGAAGTCGTGTATTTGTCAAATGTGGTGTGTTCGGTCATGCATGCTCCTGTAAGCCAGTTTGCCCATGTGCAAGGTTACGCATGTGGTGTTTGGCAGGTGCTTTCAAAAACAGACTTCTGCTAACAGAGAAACGGCCGAGCCCATCAGTACGACTTCAAGGACGTCTACACTTCTGCACAGAAAAGAAAGTTAGACCAAGTGCGTTTTCTCTCATCACTTTAGCATTGTGATTTATTTAATGATGAGCATTCTTATCCTGCTCTTTCTCTCCCTAAGGAGGGTTAGAGCAGAGTCAATTAGAGATAGTAAAACAGTATGAACACAACAGGAACTAACAACAAAACTCACGGCATTCAAAATATAAGAAGTCTGATTAAATACAGCCATACGGATCTCCTAGAGGAGATCTGTTTTTAGCAGACCTCTCAGAGAGCTGTAATTCCCAGCACTCTCAGCAAACTACAGTTCCCAGGATTCTTTGGGTGAATGATGGTTGTTAAAGTGGTATAAGAGTGCATTAAATGTAAGATATGGATGTTGCAGCAGCAGCTGCGAATGGGGGACTTAGTATACCTCCTTCTTGCCCTGCATGTGAGCAAAACTGGCTGCTTCTTCTTGGTAACAGATTGTGGGACTAATTTTTTTTTGTCCACAGCTATCTATTGATGCCTTTAGAGCCAAGGAGAAGCACAAGCATTTTCTGGGGTGGAAGGAAGGTAATAATTGCAGGAGTTATATATAAGCTAATATAAAAGGAGTCTACCTCCAGAGTGCCTTTCTGTAGGCATCTATATTTAGTCAAGTGTTTTAAGGATAAATACAGTGTTAAGCACACATACACATAGCAGTTGTGGTAGGGGCAAATTGGTTCTCTCTCTCTCTCTCTCTCTCTCTCTCTCTGTCTCTCTCTCTCTCTCTCTCTCCCTCCCTCTCCCTAAAGAAAAGAATTGCTGCAAGCTCTTTGAAGGAGGGAGAACAACCTTGTTGATTTGGTTTATCAGGTCTGTTGCAACAGAAGTTGTTGAGACATGTTGCTATCATGCCATTGTAATACATGGATACCAGTTTAAACGCAGTTGTTGAAAGTGCTTGTCCAATAGGAGGACAATACATAACAGCTGGTTCGGAAAGGGATGCCCTTATAAAAGTTCAGCCCTAAACCCATGTACCTGGGAGCAAGCAGCACTGAAGTCAGTTGGACTTCTCAGTAGACGTGGCTGGGATTGCATTGTTTGTAAGTCTGAGCACTTTGAAATGAATCCACTGTAGGTTTTTCAGTGGAATTATTTGCAAGGTGAGCTGCATGCTACTTCTATTTCTCCTTCGCCTCATAGAATTGTAGAGTTGGAAGCGACCCCAAGGGTTATTCAGCCCAGCCCCCTACAATGCAGGAATCCAAGCGAAAAAATTACTGAGATGGCCCCCCAACCTCTGTTTAAAAACCTCCAATGAAGGAGAGTTCATCACCTTCTGAGGTAATCTCTGTAGAACAGCTCTGGAGCAGCATGTCACGAGGAGATATGCTTCCTAACCATGAGCATATCATGAGGCAAAGGAGCAGTAACAGTGCTCCTACTGAGGCTGAGACCATTCGTGATGTAACTTTCAGCGGCTTTTGACATACACCTGAGTTTCTGCCTCGTCTTTTGCAGGCTCATTCAGACAAAGAAGAGGCTGTAATTCTTAATCAGTTGCATTTGCAAGCAAACGTCAATGAGGGAGACCATCTGAAGCCTACATACACCTAGGAACAGTGGTGAGTTGTCACTGAGAAACATCTGAAGAGAACTCTTCAGCTGACATTTGTGCAGATGGTATGTATACTGCAGGGAAGACCAAGGAGGCACCATGCATTCCACCATCACATAAGTCTGATGCTTTAAAGCTTGCACCAGTTGCCCATGTTACCGGGTCACATTAAAGGATCTTGTGTCAATTAACAAGGCCCTTAACAACTTGGCTGATGGTTACCTTAAGGATCACCTTGGGGAAGTCTCTGTTAGGGATCTCCTATGGCTCAGGTCCATGGTTTGTATTCACCTGGAGCTGCTCATTCAGCATTGTGGAGATGATACTGTGAAGCTCCCCTCCCCTGCCTGAGATGAGACAGGCCCTCTTTCTGCTGGACTTCAGATGCTTGACGGAGACCTTTCTATTTCAGCAGACATTTTAAGGAAGTCATTTACGGAACTTAGGTTATCTACCTTTGGTTTTGTGATAGCACTTTATTATTTTGACCGATGGATTGTTTTACGGCTTGTTGAGTAAACTGCTTTGTTATGGCCATCTATGCATATCCTCCAACACAACACTGCCCAAATCTGGGACACCATCTTCGAGGTTCAGAATGGTTTCATGTGTCATATGATGACTGCATTTTCCAGAGTAGTTTAACAGCCAATCACAGGGAACTTTGGGAATCATAGCTCTCTGAGGGGAATAAGGGGTCTCCTTACAACTTACGGAGACTACAGAGCCCACAACTCCTTGGAGAAAGCCATGTTTAAAGTGTTATCATAGTGCTCTAAATGTATGGAGTGAATGTGGCCTCATATACATACTGTTATTAAGAAGACTATTTAGAACTGTTTGTTATGAGCAAAACTGAGAATTTCAAAATGCTCAGTTGGGCATCTGGGCCCCCCGTCACATACCACGAAGTGTTCCATTTAATGCACACTTATTTGGAAGTAAGCCCCCTTGAATATGCTGGGACCTACTTCTGAGTAGGCATGCACAGTCTTCTGCTGAACATGTATAAAAAATAGGCACTAAAATGAGTAAAACATTCAATCATGTAAATTACGGGTGTGCATAACTTACTTTTTGAACTTGCTCATTATTCCGCTGTCATTTTTCTTGATATCGTGTACTATCTTTTGAAGTTGCCTGTAGAAAATAAAGCATGGACATCTTTCATCATGGCTGTGTTATTAATAGAACAAGAAGGTGTATTACAACATATACAACTACAGTAGACACATCAAAAGCCCCGTATTTGCTGTCATATGTTCCTTTCTCCCCCAAACCACTTCTTTCTTTCACTCTTTTTCTTGCTGGAAGTGTTAATTCTTCTCAGAAGCTGTTGGTAAACCCAGCATCTGTTGAGAAAAACTCATCAAAGTGTTCTGTAGTGAGGCAATCTAAAATAAGCATCCATAGTGCTACAGTGCAAATCTTCCAGTTGGTCTGATGACAATGATTCAATCAGTTTATTGAGCAACTTCTCAGAAAGTGAATCTATGGCATTCCTTTTTTGGGAATCTTTGGCATTTTTTAGTTTACAAAAGGTTTCTAATTATTATTTTTTAAAGATTGCAAACTTTAAGAGATTTAGGTCATGAGGACAATTATCTTCCCCACTGTTGCTTTGCAGCAACTGGTCCTGGAGGTAGTATATAGTCATCATTTATGATCCATCCAAATCTGCTTTCAAAACCATTTAAATTGGTGACCAACACCAGATCTTGGGCTAGCAAATCCCATTGTTGATCCATCCACAGTATGAACAAGTACGTCCTTTTGTCTGTCTTGAATCTTTCACTGTTCAGCTTCATTGGATAAACCAGATTCTAGTATTATGTGTGAGAGAGTGCACACACTCTTCTCTCTATCTGGTCTCTCCCGGTACCACGTGTAATTTTATTAACCTAAATCAGTTAATTAGTGGAAAGGAAGATTTCAACTAAAAGACCTTTGGTAGGCTCAAGACACCTTTTCTAGAACCTGATCTGTCTTGCAAAAGAACATGCAATCATAATGAATCCCCTCCCATTTAATCACGCCTTTTTTGAGCATCCTTGCAGAATTATGAATTAGAGGTGGGGAGCCTGTGGTCTGCCAAATATTGTTAGACTCCAACTTCCATCAGCCACACCCAGCATGGCCAGTGCTCAGGGTAATGGAAGTTGCAATACTGAAGGGCCACATATTCCCCATCTCTAAGCCAGACACTGAACCATTTGATCTGCAGATGTTTGGCAAAGGTAAAAGGTAAAGGACTCCTGGACAGTTAAGTCCAGTCAAAGGAGACTATGGGGTTGTGGTGCTCATCTCTTTTTCAAGCTGAGGGAGCCAGCGTTTGTCCACAGACAGCTTTCCGGGTCATGTGGCCAGCATGACAAAACTGCTTCTGGCACAATGGAACACAGTGACAGAAACCAGAGTGCCCAGAAATGCAGTTTACCTTCCCGCTGCAGTGGTACCTATTTATCTACTTACACTGGTATGCTTTCGAACTGCTAGGTTGGCAGAAGCTGGGACAGAGCAACAGGAACTGACTCCACACCAGGGATTCAAACTGCCAACCTTCTGATCAGCAAGCCCAAGAGACACAGTGGTTTAGACCACAGCACCACCTGCATCCCCAACTCTGCAAATGTTATCAAGTGCTAAAGCTTATATCCATGCCATGAGCAACCTTATTTGCTAATTCTTGTACATCAAGTTGATGTTAAGTTGATGACACCAGTTTACAATTTTAGCTCCTATGGTCTTGGAAAACAAGTTGACCCTAGTGTTGCCCCTACATTGAGGGGTAGAAGAGACATATTTCACCTCTACCTCACTATTGTAGAAAGGGAGTCAAAGAGCTTGTTCCCATTTAGTCAATATTATTTCAATGGAGCTGGACTGTACTCAGGCAATGACATAGTAATCACCTCTCAGCTCGTCTTTGTTTTGGTAGACGTGACTTTTAGTTTTGTATAAACAGGTGTGCAGGTGAAACAGAAATTAAAGAAAGAGAGAGGATTATAGTTTCTGAGCAATGAATGGAGCTCCTCTAGTTTTAAGGAACAAAGTTAGGAATGCCCCCTCAGTCCTTCCCTTTATTTCAATGAGACAGGTAAAATAAATAGTAACTCTCTAATCAGGATGTGTTCACTCAAAAGGGGGTATCAGACTGGTTTCTCAGCATTATGCCCAACCTCAAAAAATAACTTAGGACAGAGAAATCTTGTTGTTGGTTCTAAAATTGTCAAAGTCAAATACAAATGCTATCAATCCAGTAAGGAAGGTAATGCCATTCAAATGTAGCACTGCTCAGTTGGTGACTTAATTCTGCTCCCCTTTCCCTCTTATCTGGAAGATGGGCCGTGTCTGAGCTGCCAGTAGCAACCAGGTGTTCCATGGATTAGGCACACAAAGGAGTACACAGTCAATTACCACTTGCATTGATTTTTGTATCTATGGGCAGTAGGTATCCAACTAATGTATTTTGTCAGGGCAAAGGATTTCCACTTGCACAATCTGGTCAGCAACTGTGAGAACAGCATGCTAGACTAGATGGGCCATTGGCCTGATCCTGTTAACAGATTTAGGAGGTGTACAAAGGGAGGGCAAAGTTCTGTTGTACAAGTAGAAATTCTTGAGTTGATGGAATGTGTCACTTAGCGCTACTCTGTATACAATCCATTGCTTCCCCCTGCCCCCAGTTCTAAATTAGGAACTTGCTTCTTTTTTCTTTTAAAAAGGTCTAAGCGCAATTACCCACCCCACCCCCAAATATTTTGCAGATATTTCCAAATATTAAGTCAATCATGAATATTGTAAATATATTTTTCTTATTATATTTATTTATTTATTACATATCTTTATCTATTGCTTAATACCGAAACAGTCTCGAAATGATTTACTAGAAACAATACATATATAAAAACAAATAATGAAACAGGTAAACTGCAGCACCAAATAAAACAACAAAAGCAAAAACATAGTAGCCGATTTGGAAAATGTTTTGAGTCAAGGATCCCTTCCCTCTTCACCCTCCCATTTGCCAAGGCACTTCCTGACTCACAATATACTAACTTCTAAATGTACATTTCTGTAGGATAGAAACCAGAGTTTTAGTATACAGGAAGGTGCCTTATACCAGAGCCAGGCTATTTTATCCATTTACCTTAGGACCATCTACTGTGATTGGCAGCAGTTCTCTGGGGACTCAGCAGAGATCTCCCCAGTCAACTGTAACTTCATGCTTTCGTGCTGGAAATGGCAGGGTTTGCCCCGGAACCTTCTGCATGCAAATCATGTGCTCTACCATCAGGGCCATGCCTAACATTGGATAGTTAGGGAACTGCTTCAAACGGCAGATGCAGAACTGCCCTGCCCTCCTTAAGCTGTCCTCAGATGCAACGGAAGAAGCTGTGCCATCGTCAGTGTTGAAGTAAGACTCATCTGCCAGCTGAGCATGTGGCTACTGTTTGTGGAAGGGGAAAGGTGACACCTCGCCCATTGCTTCAGGCCACAAAATGTCTTGGGTGGCCCTGCCTACCACTGAGCTATGGTCCCTGTCCAGAGAACTCTCCTGCATGGGGTCCCAATCTAGATAAAGCCACTTTAAAATCCCACTGAAATAAACAGGGCAAACGATTTGTGACTAAGTCCCTCTAGTTTTAAGGAACAAATTATACAATGCTAGGCAGTAAGTCCTATGGAGTCAACTTATTTCTGAGTAAACATTCATGGCAATAGGCTGACTAACTTTGGGCTGTCACTTGTTTCATTCTCATAAATCAGTCTGTTTTTACTTCCAGTAAATGTTTTACTCCTGAAAGGTTTGGCGTTTTTAAGTGCAGTACTCAAGAACAAAATTGTGAGATCATGTTTTGGAGCAAGGTGCACAGCATATGCACACTTGACAATGATATTTCACTCTTAGCTGCAAACAACGTGGATGTAGGATGGACTCCTTTCTGTGGAAAGAGCTAAAGGGTTTTTTAGAGTTGCATGTGGCCACTCTAAAATGGCCAGACCCCAGGAATGGCTTTGACAGGCAGGCTAAACCAGGTGAGGGTAGCTGATGGGTCTCAAGCCCTCAGTGGGTTAGGAACTTCCCCCTGCATGCAATGACAGGCTCCAGTGGTTTGAGCGGACGAGACCAATAGTGGGTCAAGAAGGAGGTTTCTGCACATGCTGTCCAGGGAACTGAGGAGCAGATGGGACTCATCAACCTGGGAAAGTAGTCCTTCTAGAAGGATAACTCTGATCCTGAACCTCCACTGCCTTGGTGGTGGTGGGGAGGCTAAGGAATAAACCCTACACAGATCTGGAGTGGAGTCCCTAAGATGGTTGGATGGTGCCTTGTACGTTACCTTCCACCAACTCCTGCAGCCAAGCTGGTGCCAAACGCATTGCTCTGCTTTGGACCACATCAGCGAGGCCAAGAGGAAGGTCCTGTCATCTGGGCAGCCCAGGCTTTCCATATACACTGCCCAAGCTTGCACCCTAGAAAGGTCACTTGGGTGTTGCTAATGCAGTGGTTTGACTTCACCCCTGGAAGCGCACTGCATTGTCTCCCGAGGCAGACTAATGCCAATAAATGTTGCGTACAAAAAAAGAGGGCCCAACATACAAATGGCCAAGCATGGGAGGGAAGCACTCTTACCCACGATGGACTGGCGATAACTGTGGTATCAGTGCATGGAGTTTCCCCATCTGAGAAGTTTATACAGGAAAAGCAGCTGCTTCTCATGGGGACATGAATGACAGCTATAATGATGTCCCACAAAATGTGAGATACACTTGCTTCCCCAGAGCCATGCCCTTCCTTGCAACCTTTGGAATACCAGCTTTCAACATGGCTCTACTGGATCTTTATTGAAAATTTTGTCACATTTTACAGATTGCCCTTCCTTGCCTTCCTGCTGAGATTTTGTGTGGTTATCTTCATCAAGTGCTTCCGCTTTTCCTTTTATTAAGCGTCACACTCCTTGAAGGTTCTTCTCTATTTAGAAAAGCCTGGTGGCCAATGACATGTGATTATAACGTCAGTCAGGTCTGGGAAACAAGCGTGCGGAGTAAGAAGCTGAAATGACAGCCATCATACAAAACAAACAGATGAGAAGAGGTCAAACAGGTTTCTGTTTAGCTTCATAAAAAAATAGAAGCAGGTGAATCCAAAGTTAAAGACATCTCAGGGTCAATGTTTTGCTGAATGTACCTTTGGGTCCTGAGAAACCTGAGACAATTAACAGTTCAAGCCTACCCATGCTTACTCAGAAGTAAGCTGCATTGAATTCAATGGGATATACTCCCAGGTGAGTGTGTCTGGGGCTGCACTGCACAGCTCCTTTCAAATTACAAGTATTGGGAGACTGCATGGGCTATTTGTTACTTTTAAAATGTCCTTCGATCACATACTTATCAGTGAGAGAACTCTTACCAAAACAAACTTTTTTTTGTTTTGTTAAAGTATGCCAACTTTAATTAGGGGATGAATTGACTACTGCTTCAGTTGCTTAGTTACCGTATTTTTCGCTCTATAAGATGCACCAGACCACAAGACGCACCTAGTTTTTGGAGGAGGAAAACAAGGGAAAAAATATTCTGAATCTCATAAGCCAGAACAGCAAGAGGGATAGCTGCACAGTGAAAGCAGCAATCCCTCTTGCTATTCTGGCTTCTGGGATAGCTGCGCAGCCTGCATTCGCTCCATAAGACGCACACACATTTCCCCTTAATTTCTAGGAGGGAAAAAGTGAGTCTTATAGAGCAAAAAATACGGTAATTTATTTTAATTAGTGGAGCTGATATTTAATATCACACTTTTGTTGCTGCTGCTGCTTTTTAAAGTCTGGCATTCTACTTCAACAAGAAATGAAAGTCCTATTAACAACCCACTTGTCAGTCACACATCATTGGGGTGTCAGATGATTTGACAGGTGGTTGGCAGGCACTAGGGAACCTACTGCTCCTGAACAGACCACGACTGACGTTCTGTCCTGCTTCTGCCGGGTTCAGGTGTACAAGGGAGCTCTATTGCAGGGAGCTCTATTGCACACTCTTAACTGGGCAGGACTGACCTCCCCTGTCCATCAGCTGATTGGTGGGTGACTCAGGGCTCAGGCCCTCTTTCTAGAGGGTTTCACTTCCCTCTCTGATCAGGGTTATGTCACCTGACTGGCAGATGAATGTAGTTTCAGAGAAATAGCCTTGTGGGCCCAGACTGGCCTACGGACCCGGGGCAGAAGTTCTCCACTCCTGCACTAAAGCCATTGCTTTGGCCTTGCATGACATGTGAACCAAGTCATTGTTTCATCACATTTGTGTAAAGATGTGCTTCATATTGTTCCTCTGTAACACTGCAACAGTGTTCCAGAGGTGTTACAATTATCCATTTTTTAAAGAGACAAATTGAGAAAAATGGTTTATGTAGAAGAATGGTAAAATATGTACAATTTCCAAATATTTCAAAGCTGAGGGTGACGGGGAAATCCTCACTCTTCCCTTCTCCATAAAATAGAAGGAAATCGGTGTGGAAATAGAAATATATGCAGCACTTACTTTCTTGTCAGTTCTAATCCTATTTTACTACGTTTGGAACCTAAAATGCATTATGTATATCAGAGTACATGGAATTGTACATGTTGGCTATATTTGTTAAATTCAGAAGCATACACTCTATCAATTGCAACCCAGCACACATTTAGAGCAAGCCACCATGAATGCAGTGGGACTTTCTTCCAAGTAAACATGTATTGAATTACACCGTTAGTTTATTCAAATCATTACAAATAAACCCAAATGGAGCATCAAAACTGAGGCACCCTGAAGTGTCAAAAAGTATCATGGGGGGAAATGAGGGGAAGGTTAAAACAGTGCTGTAGTAGGGTAGGGTTTTTTGTTATTGTTTTAAAAAACACACATTTGATTTAGGAAACAATGATCCAGAAACAGAAAAAAAAATACCACCACAAATATCTATATCTCCACAAAAGGGGACGATTAAAATGCAAGAAACAATGATTCCTCTTTCAAACTGTCTCCACCACTCTTTAAAAGAGTTAATTATCTATCTGTAGCCAAGCAGCATAGGATCTGAGTTGTCTTCAGTTTACATCTGGCCCTCCAGATGTTCCACAACTCCAGGTCTCATCATCCCTAACTACCGGCCATGCAGAAGGTTAAGGCTGTCAATGGCCACAAGACATGGTTGGGTTACATATTGCCTTCAGTTACAGAGCCAACATGCCTCTGAATAAATACCAGTTGCTGGAGCATAGGAGTGGAAGAAGAGCGTTTTCTGCTCATATCCTGCTTTAGGCTTCCCACAGGCACCTGGTTGGCCAATGTGAGAGCAGGATGCTGGCTTGATCCAACAGGCTGTTCCTCATATGTTCTTACAGCTGGGTCTGATAGGAGCTGGAGTCCCACAATGTCATTTGCAGGGGTTGCAAATTAGCCACCGCAAGAATGGAGGGAATTTGCAATTACCCAACACTTTATATTGCATCACATAGTTATTATCGTACTTTTCCATGTATAATATTAGGTTGTTTTTGGTTTTGTTTACCAAAAAAGAATGTTAAAAAGGGGGGTAGTCTTATACAGGGGGGCAATCTCTCCCCATTTTCTTAATTTTGAGTCCCCCAAAATAGGGGGCGTCTTATACATAGGGGCATGTCATACACGGAAAAATACAGAATATTGGTACTAGAAATCATTCTGAGGGAACACAGTGCAGCTTAAGGAATACTTGTAAAACCTGCCTTTAAAACGTTATCTTTGTTATTCTATAAAAGGAAAATAGATCATAAAGATGTTTTTCAATTTCTCCCATTTTTTTTCTCCACTGGAAAAAATAAAACAAATGCTTGGGGGAAAACAGTCCCCCACATATTTCTATCCTGGTCCCCGCCCCTATACACACATTATTTCTGTTTCTATTGCTTACTGTACAGCAGTCATTGCTGCATATGACATGTACACACCTCAACCTGGGCAGAACACCCCCACTTCCCATTTATTCCTGTACATACTACAGTGGTACCTCGGGTTAAGTACTTAATTCGTTCCGGAGGTCCGTTCTTAATCTGAAACTGTTCTTAACCTGAAGCACCACTTTTTAACCTGAAGCACAGCTTCTTAACCTGAAGCACAGCTAATGGGGCCTCCTGTTGCCGCCGTGCCACCGGAACAAGATTTCTGTTCTCATCTTGAAGGTTAGTTCTTAACCTGAAGCACTATTTCTGGGTTAGCGGGAAGCACTATTTCTGGGTTAGCGGAGTCTGTAACCTGAAGCGTATGTAATCTGAAGCGTATGTAACCCGAGGTACCACTGTATATGGGAAACCAAGCTTTAAAATGCTGGTTGCCAAACACTTCAGTCCTCATAACGTTTACTGGGAAGTAAGTCCCACTGATTTCATTCCACATAACTGGACCTGAAGCTGTATTTCGAAAGGTCACTCAAATAATTTCTGTTAAGCATGAGTAGTTCTATTAAAGTGAAGCAGGGCAAAGCATGTTATTAAGGTAGATGAATGCTTGTTTATACAATGAAGTAACTGGGGCGAAAGCAGAAGATTGTGGCCTGTACGGCTGATTTTCTTTATACCGTCTCTAAGCTATCATTAGACCTGCTCATGGCGATGAACGTCGGCTGCTTTGGTGGGATTTCGTTAGCTTCCTTGTTTCTTTAGCTGAAATGTTTATAGGCTAAAAGGGGGGTCCTCTTACGATGACCGTCATCATTTCATTTTTCAAGCCAACTTCACAGTGCATATTTTAGGAAGTGCATGACAGTAATAATTCTGGGAGTATTTAGGTATTAAAAATGTTCCCAGTGCTTCTGGGGAATAACACAGTCTATCTGATTGTGTGGCTATAAAGCCCTGTTCATATATCTGCTGCAATGAAGGATAACACTTAGATAAGAGAGAGTAGGGACAGGCGGCTGGTCCCACCTGTGAGGTTACATGCTGCCCAGCTCTGCCTCTCTCATCTCTGCCTGTTTGGTAAAGGTTTTAAGGGGGAAGACAGCTTGACTTCCATAGGTTCCTCCATGCGACTGGAAGCCCCTCACAGATAGGGCTCCCAGCCATGTGGAGGAGTCTGTTTGAGGAAACCTGGATCTTGCCTTCACTCAATGTGATCAGAGGGGTGAAGCTGTTCAGGTGTGGGGATTGCTGCATTTCTGCCTGTTGAATGCCTGTTAACGGCACAGAGACTACAGTCATACCTCGGGTTACAGTTGCTTCAGGTTGCGGTTTTTTTGGGTTGCAGACTGCCAAAATCCGGAAGTACCGGAACGGGTTACTTCTGGGCTTTGGAGGTTGCGCATGCGCAGAAGTGCTAAATTGTGCTTTGCGCATGCACAGAAGCGCCGAATCGCAACCTGCACGTGCGTAGATGTGGGTTGCGAACGTGCATCCCACACAGATCACGTTCGCAACTCGAGAGTCCACTGTATTGGGCAAAAAGGTCAATATCATATATCATCTTCCTTGTAACTTTAATAATAATAATAATAATAATAATAATAATAATAATAATAATAATAATTTTTTTATTATTTGTACCCTGCCCATCTGGCTGGGCCTCCCCAGCCACTCTGGGCGGCTTCCATAGAAACCAAAAAACACTAAAATATCACACATTAAAAACTTCCCTGAACAGGGCTGCCTTAAGATGTCTTCTGAATGTCAGGTAGTTGTTTATCGCTTTGACATCTGATGGGAGGGCGTTCCACAGGGCGGGCGCCACTACCGAGAAGGCCCTCTGCCTGGCTCTCTGTAGCTTTGCTTCTCGCAATGAGGGAACCGCCAGAAGGCCCTCGGCGCTGCACCTCAGCATCCGGGCAGAACGATGGGAGTGGAGACGCTCCTTCAGGTATACTGGACCGAGGCCGTTTAGGGCTTTAAAGGTCAACACCAGCACTTTGAATTGTGCTCGGAAACGTACTGGGAGCCAATGTAGGTCTTTCAAGACTGGTGTTATGTGGTCTCGGCGGCCGCCCCCAGTCACCAGTCTAGCTGCCGCATTCTGGATTAGTTGTAGTTTCCGAGTCACCTTCAAAGGTAGCCCCACTTAGAGCACATTGCAGTAGTCCAAGCGGGAGATAACTAGAGCATGCACCACTCTGGCGAGACAGCCCGCGGGCAGGTAGGGTCTCAGCCTGCATACCAGGTGGAGTTGGTAGACAGCTGCCCTGGATACAGAATTGACCTGCGCCTCCATGGACAGCTGTGAGTCCAAAATGACTCCCAGGCTGCACACCTGGTCCTTCAGGGGCACAGTCACCCTATTCAGGACCAGGGAGTCCTCCACACCAGCCTGTCCCCCAAAAACAGTACTTCTGTCTTGTCAGGATTCAACTTCAATCCATTAGCCACCATCCATCCTCCAACCGCCTCCAGGCACTCACACAGGACCTTCACCGCCTTCACTGGTTCTGATTTGAAAGAGAGGTAGAGCTGGGTATCATCTGCATATTGATGGACACCCAGTCCAAACCCCCTGATGATCTCTCCCAGCGGCTTCATATAGATGTTAAAAAGCATGGGGGAGAGGACGGAACCCTGAGGCACCCCACAAGTGAGGGCCCAGGGGTCTGAACACTCATCCCCCACACCACTTTCTGAACATGGCCCAGGAGGAAGGAGCGAAACTACTGTATAATAGTGCCCCCAGTTCCCAGCCCCTCTAGACGGTCCAGAAGGATGTTATGGTCGATTGTATCAAAGGCCGCTGAGAGATCCAGCAGAACTAGGAAACAACTCTCACCTTTGTCCCTAGCTCGCTGGAGATCATCAACCAGTGCGACCAAGGCAGTTTCCGTCCCATGATGAGGCCTGAATCCCGATTGGAAGGGATCCAAATGGTCCGCATCCTCCAGTTGTTCAGCAAGCATGCACTCAATCACCTTGCCCAAGAATGGAAGATTTGAGACTGGGCGATAGTTGGCCATGTTATGGTTCAGAATTTATCTGGTTAAATTCCCCTGGTGTGTGTCACCTGCTAACGTCAGCTTACAGCTGGGCGGAGATAGAAGCTGGGCGGGACAATCCCTGTATTGTTCAGTTCCCCTGTGATCCTGAGGGGAGAAAGACGTACTCTCTGTGTATCTGTGAGAGAGACATGGCTGAAAGAAGCCCTGGTCTTTGTTAGCTGAAATGTTTGAATAAAGAGCTGTAAATAGACCCACCTGTCTATGTGTGCTTGCCTGGAAACTAGGCTGCTTTACACGCTGTTCAACTCTGCTAAGCCGTGACCTGAAGGGAGCAACAGTGGCGCAGCTGTGAAGAAGTGTGCCGGACCCGTTATAAACTGCTGATTGGGATCGTAAAGCTGTCTGAGATCGCGGCCCCATCGATCAAGGGAAGATCGATATCTCCACAGGTTATGGGGTCAGAAAACGCTCGTAAAGCAGTCGGTGTGAGCTCCAGGAACGCTTTGAAGTCAGCGTGGGTACCGGAGAGCAAGGATGATTCATTGCCTGCTTCCGAGAGGCAGTGAGAGCTTCTGTTATACAGAGAGCTGGGGCTGAAAAAGCAGCTAAGAGCTGAAGGCTGAGACGCAGCTGAAATATCGTTTCTCCACGGAAGGGAAGGCCGGAGGAAGCTGAAACTGATCGTAAGTAAGCTTGGGCCCCCTTGGGAGAACGGGAGAAGATGGCTGAAAGCCAGAATATACCGCTGGAAAAGCTCACTCTAAAGAGTTGGGCAACGTGGTCCAGACAAATAAGGGGATGGTTCTTGGTCGAAGGGCTCTGGGAAGCAAGTCAATGGGAGCCAAAATCACCCCTTGGCCGGCCAGCAGCTGGAGCAGGAGATGCAAGCTGTGGGGCTGTGTTGGCTGAAAATAGCCAGAGGCTGCATCAAGAGCTAGAGATGCTCAAAGCATGCGTTGATGCATCACTGAGGCCTCATCTGGAGGGCGTAACGACAGCGTGGGCTGCCTGGAATTTGCTGAAGGGCTTGTGTGAGGCGTCAGCGAAAGGCCAGAGCCCAGGAGAGGCTGAAGGATGCCCAGAAAGCCCAATGGGGGCTGGGACAGTGTTGGGGAGCTGTTGTAATGCTTCTACACGTCTGTGTGATGGACTGAGTCCTGGAGAGGCTGGGCTGGCAGGCCCTGTTCCCGATGTCTTAGCCTCTAGGAGCGCTAGTGAGCAGATCGGGGGGGCGAAGAGTTCCAAAGGCAAGTTTAAAGAGCTTTCGCTTTGTGCTGAAGCAGAGAGGAGCTTCAGGGGGGGCCACGCTGGTGGAAGGCGCCGTTCCAGAAGGAGGAAGGCCAGGCCAGCTGGCAGGAGCCCCGGGCAGTGTTTTTCCACTGGAGTTCAACGTCGGCGTGGCAATTGCCCCCACCGGAGCAGAGAGCCGATGCAGGATGTTTGCAAAGTTTTTTCCCATGGGAATCAGGCGGGTTTCCATGGCAACAGGCCTGGGAAGACAGGCAGGCGTGGAGCTGAGCCAGGTGGTCGTGGTAAACAACAGGAAGAGTCTTATCAGGTTTCTGCAAGCATGGCATTGTTTGAAGACGGCCGAGTGGAAAATTCCGAGATGGCCCTTGTAATAGACTCTGCAGCTAACCGCAACATGGTTCCAGAGACCCCTGCAGTCGAGAGGTGGAATTGCACGGCAGTTCCGAAGGGACAAACTATTAAGTTCGCGAATGGACAGAAAACTAGAGTTCGCAAATGTACTAATGCCTATCTTTCTGTTTTACAGGAGACGGTGGATTTTTGTATTGTTCCGGAGGTTCATCACTGTTTGTTATCTGTGCCTTATTTGTTAAGTAAGGGGTTCAAAGTTTGTTTTGAAAATGATGTCTGCACAATCTCCAAAGGGGGGAGGTTACTGGCCAAAGTGCGGAAGGGACAGAATGATCTTTTCATTCTTAAAACGTCTCTTGGGGGTGAGGGGAAGGTTGAGAAAGCACAAGCGTTGCGTGCTACAGTTCCCAACCAGCGTACTACAGTTCCCGCTCATAATGTTACATGTGCATGCGTATGGCATCAGAGAACGATTCACAATCCTTTAGAGGATTTGCAGGCGTTACCTGAGGTTGTTACAGGTTGTAAAATTAAAAATTGTGGAAGTGCCATTAATTGTGACACTTGCAAGCAAGCAAAGGTGAGAGGATGCAGTTACCCAAAGGTGGAACGTGTGGCCACCAAACCTTTTGAGCTGGTACACATAGATTTGGCCGGTCCTGTCAAGGAACCAAGTCTAGGGGGGGCCAGATTTCTGCTAACTTTTCTGGATGATTTCTCGCAGAATTCCTGGGCTCACGGTCTCAAATCCAGGGAGGATGCAGCACAGCTGATCAAGAGCTGGATTGAGGGGGTGGAACAGAGGTTCTCCACCAGGGTTCAAGCGATCATCAGTGACAGAAATGCTGAGTACACTGGTTCTGCTTTGCAGAAGTTCTTTCAGAAGAGAGGGATACGACACACAGTTATTTCACCCCAGCTAGGGGGGGTGGCAGAGCTGAGGAGTGGAGCTCTGGTTAAGGCTGCACAGGTGATGCTGAAAGAAGCCAGGTTACCTCCTGAGTTTTGGTTGGAGGCTACTAGGGCTGTGTCATTCACCTGGAATCGTGTCTACAACTCACTGGTAGGCGACACACCGTTCTCTTTGTTAAATGGCCGAAAACCCCGGGTTCACTTTCTGCGCACTTTTGGAACTCCTGCGCTTGTCGCTTTGCCTAAGGCTTTGCAAGGGCCAGATGGAGCCAAAGTCCAGAAAATGATCTTCTGTGGGTATGAGCCAGAAGCCCGTGCATGGCGGTTTGCTTACCCGTCAGGTGATCAGAGTAAGGTGCTGATCAGTAAACACGCTGAGTTCTTAGAGGAGGGTGTAAAGTCAAAGACTCCTGTCAGGCGTGATGTTCTCTCAGATTGTCTCTCTGACCCAGAAGACAGTTCTGATGAGGCGGAAGAAGAGGCTGAGGCTGTTGATGACGACCAGGTCACTGACCAGGGTCAGGAGCAGGATAGGGCATCTCCACAAGCTGTTAAGAGACAGCCCAAGAGTGCGCCTAGTTCTCCTGTGAGTGTAATGGAGAGGATTCGAAGACGCTTTAAGTCAGAGGGAGAATCCCATGATGCAGAGGACACACCTGCTGATCAAAGTGAGTCAGAGGGAACACCTGAGTTTGTGCCTAGGAGGTCCAGTCGCACAACTAAGGGTATCCCACCAGAGAGGTACCAGGCCACAGGTGCGTGGGTAAGTTTCGCACAGTGCGATTCTGAGAGTTGTGAGGTGGTTCCACAGTTGCCTAACAGGGACACCAAGAGAGGGCACAAGGCATTGGGGAAGGGATCGATCTCACAAGGTGTTACTGAAGATGTTACACAGGTATCACACAGGGACACAAGGGGGGGTGTTATGGTTCAGAATTTATCTGATTAAATTCCCCTGGTGTGTGTCACCTGCTAACGTCAGCTTACAGCTGGGCGGAGATAGAAGCTGGGCGGGACAATCCCTGTATTGTTCAGTTCCCCTGTGATCCTGAGGGGAGAAAGACGTACTCTCTGTGTATCTGAGAGAGAGTAATGGCGGCCAAGAGTGACGGACTTTAATGCTGTAATGTTTGAATAAAGAGCTGTAAATAGACACACCTGTCTATGTGTGCTTGCCTGGAAACTAGGCTGCTTTACACGCTGTTCAACTCTGCTAAGCCGTGACCTGAAGGGAGCAACAGTGGCGCAGCTGTGAAGAAGTGTGCCGGACCCGTTATAAACTGCTGATTGGGATCGTAAAGCTGTCTGAGATCGCGGCCCCATCGATCAAGGGAAGATCGATATCTCCACAGGCCATACTGGCCGGGTCTAAAAATGGTTTTTAAAGAAGCGGTTTAATGGCCGCCTCTTTCTGCGGATCTGGGAATGTTCCCTCACAGAGGGAAGCATTCACCACCCCACAGAGCCCATCGCCCAGCCCTTCCCGGCTTGCTTTTATTAGCCAGGATGGGCAAGGATCAAGGAGACAGGTGGTTGGTTTCATGCATCCAAGCAGCCTGTCCACATCCTCGGGGGTAACGGATTGAAATTGATTCCATGCAACTTGACCAGACAGGGCTCTAGCACTCTCCCGCCCCAGCCCTGCTCCCATGGTGGTGTCTAGCTCCTTCTGAATATGAGTGATTTTATCTGTAAAAAACTTTGCAAAATCGTTGCAGGAGATCTTGGGGTCTTTACAAGGCCCCTGTGGTAAAGGTGGTTCCATTAAATTGCAGACCACCTGAAAGAGTCTCCTGCTACTATTTTCTGCAGATGCAATAGAGGCAGTGAAGAAAGTCTTCTTCGCCGTCGCTATCGCCACTTGGTAGGCTCGACGTTGAGCTCTAACATGTGTCCGGTCAGATTCGGAGTGAGTTTCCTGCCACCGATGCTCTAGCCGTCTCAGCGATTGTTTCATCACCCTCAGCTCCGAAGAAAACCATGGGGCTGTCCGGGCTCCATGCAATCAGAGAGGGCGCTTCAGAGCCAGACAGTCAATAGCCCTGGTTAACTCCGCATTCCAGCGGGCCACCAGGGAATCAGCTGAAAGGCAATCAACATGGGATAAAGCATCCCCTACCACTCTCTGGAAACCATTTGGATCCATTAAGTGGTGGGGGCGGACCATCCGAATTGGTCCCACCTCCCTGCAGAGGGGAAGGGTCGCGAAGAAGTCCAGTTGCACCAGGAAGTGATCTGACCATGGCACTTCTTTTGTTTCACTTTTACTTAGTGTCAGATCACCCACGTCACTAGAGGTGAATACCAGGTCTAAGGCATGTCCATGACTATGAGTTGGGCCCAACTTATTCAGGGACAGCCCCATGGAGGCCATGCTTTCCATGAAGTCCCGAGCGGCCCCTTGTAAGGTCGTGTCGGCATGGATATTAAAATCCCCTAGGACAACCAAACTAGGTGTCTCCAGGAGAACATCCGCCACAACCTGAAGCAGCTCAGACAGGGAATCCTTGGTGCAGCGGGGAAGTCGGTACACCAAAAGGAATCCTGTACTGCCCCTATTGCCCAACTTCCAGAACATGCACTCAGAAAACTGGGTCTTCCCAGTAGGACGCCTGATGCAAACTAATGACTTCCTAAAAATCATTGCAACCCCCCCTCCCCACCCACATGACCTGGGTTGCTGTGCGTAAGAGAAACCTGGTGGGCAAGCAGCGGCAAGGACAGGCCCATCTGCTTCCTCCAACCAGATCTCTGTCACACATGCCAGGTCAAATCCTCCATCCACAATCAGGTCGTGGATGGCAGTGGTTTTATTCATAATTGACCTGGCATTACACAGCAACACCTTCAGGTCATGTGGGTTTCCCCTGGATTCCAGTATCCATCCGGTCAAAGCCAGACCCGGAGGCAAGGATAGTCCTCAAACAACGACTAAACCTGCCTCCTCGGTAATGACATGGTCTGGTCTTAGCGTAACTCCTCCTCCTGCCCATGATCACCGAGATCGGATGTCCCAGTGCTTCCCCCCCTGTGGAACTTGTCCCAGCCATCGTGGGGCCCCACTCCCAGGCAGCCCTGATCCCGCCCCTTAAAAACAAAACACAAACTATACAGAACCAATAAAACAACAAAAAACAAAAACAGAACAATTATACTAAAATTAATCCCCAACCAAATATCCATCCCACCTACCCACCCCCAGCAAAGGAAAAAAGGGGGAAAAGAAATAAAAATTTAAATTGCCACCGACTGCTTGAGGACATTTTTAAACACATTAACCACTTGGAACAGGGAAGCAATGGCAGAACACTTCCCAACTTCCTCAAAAGTTTGTTCCAAATAAGGGCATGGGCCATGCCCCCTGGGCAAGTTGGAAAAGGCCCTAGAAGGGAGCAGGCCCTGCAGTCCTCCCCCAGCCGATGGTCCCACCTTCCACCTTGCTAGTTTCTGCTATGTTATCCTCAGTCTGTCTTTCTCTGTCTTTCAAATTCTTTTCTTTTCTTCTAAATTCCTTCCTACAACTTATTACTTTGGTAGACTTATTAAAGGGACGTGTTCACTTGTCCAATCAACTTGTGGACAGGATTGCACCCATTAGTTCTCATGCCAAGCTTGTATGCTCCAGCTGGTATCCAGACTTGCAGTGCAAATGTTTGCAGGCAGAGAACATTTGTGCATTCCATGTGATCTGGAACCCTGGTGATACAATTGTGCTGTATGTGAGAATGCCAGAGGTGGAGTTAACAATGCCAAGGGCAGGGCTGATCAGCGTGGGCTCACTCCTATAACCATAGACTTCTAGAGATAGAAGGGACCCCAAGGGTCACCTGGTCTAACCCCCCGCAATGCAGGAACCATAGCTAAAGAATCCCAGACAGATGGCCATCTAAACTCTACTTAAAGACCTCCTATGGAGGAGAGTCCACCCACCACCTTCTGAGGTAGTTCTTTCCACTGTTGAACACCTCTTACTGATTAATGTGTGAGCAGATCACTGGGTGTGGAAGGGGCCATATAGTTAACTGCTTTGCATGTAGAAAGTCCCAGGCTCAACGTCTGGCATCTCCAGATAGGACTGCGAGCACCCCCTGTCCGAAAGCCTGGAGACCTGCTGCCAGTCAGTGTAGGCACTAATAAGCTAGATGCATCAATGGTGTGGCTCAGAATAAGGCAGCTTCCTATGTTCCTAATAGAATCTGGACCTTTGCTTGATCTCTGGAGCAACTGCTTTTCTGGGTTCTATGCTGTCTTCTCCCAGAAGTCCACAACACTCTTAACAAGCTCTGCTATCTTCTTTAATTATTATCCTGCTTCATTTCCCTTTTAATTTCTATGATGGAGCAGTGGTGGAGGAACAAGCTTTGATGTGGCAGTAAGTGTCCAAAGAGTGTATGCATGAGTTTATGGGTTGTTCTTTCTCACCATCGAGGTCGGGGTGGGGAGCTGCAAAAGTTCCCACTCACATCATTGTGCCCCCACTTTCCAGCACTTCTTGTCCTATTAACTCTGGTAGCGTTTATTCCCGACTAAATATGCGTGGGATTGCAGACTGCGCCTCTTTGAAATGTGCCTAGCAATACCGACATGCTACTACATGTAGAAGTTTCAGCAGGAAGTGGAATTCAACACAACACTGACTCCAGGCTCCTCCCTTATTCTGTGGAGAAAAGTCCTGAACAACAGTGCTAAATCCAAGCA
Source organism: Podarcis melisellensis (assembly GCF_964234715.1). Lineage (NCBI taxonomy): Eukaryota > Metazoa > Chordata > Lepidosauria > Squamata > Lacertidae > Podarcis > Podarcis melisellensis. The sequence goes on along the minus strand of NC_138537.1, from coordinate 62,198,135 downwards.
GCCACACTTATACAATTGTGTTAGATATTTGTTTAAAGATATATCCTGCCTTATTGCAAGACTTGAGATGAATTAGCACACTGGGCAAGATAAATTCTCTCTGTCTCTGTCAGGAAAGAACAGAGAGTCCTGCAAAATTTACAGAAATAGGCTTAGCTATTCAGCCATCCTCTGCCAAATGCTAGTTTGCAATAATTGCTTTAGCTAATATGGGCTGATGGAATCGAATTACATGCTTTGTCAGCGCTCCTGTACTACTCTATCCATGCTCCAAGCACAGTGATGAACATCGGACAAGGGTTTTACCTTTACTGCATACCTGTTCCTTCCTGCATCCTCAAAGCACTGGTAACTCATTAACATCCAATTGCCTTATGTGTATGTAATTGCATTTGTTTTCTCACATTGATATCATTCCTCACTGGCATCACATGAAAGAGCCAGTATGGTGTAGTAGAGATTAGTGTTGGATTAGGACCTGGAAGACCAGGGTTCAATTCTCCACTCAGCCATGAAGTTCACTGGGTAAGTGTGGGCCAGTCACCATCCCTCAGCCTAACCTACCTCACAGGGTTGTTGTGAAGATAAAGTGATGGTAGTGGGGAGAACCATGTGCGTCACCTTGAGCTGCTTGGTGGGATATCTGTATAAAACCTTGAATTAATAGTTTTTTAAATCTGCTGCAAAGTATAATTGCTGTGGCATTTGTAGGTATGTAAATTTAAGTGCTTACGATTACTGATTTGTTATTGTTTGTTGATGATTTTACTGATGGCTTAAATGTTTCTTGTAAAGTGTTTACTGCAATTTTACTACAATTAAGAGCCATATACTTTTTGTTTTATATATTACTATTTTGTTAACTGCTTTGTGCTCCTATAGGACAAAGGGAAGTATAGAAATGCAATTCATAAAAATGTGGTTTCTTAGATTTTACTCTTTATTCCAACCAAATTATCTTCCCCTAGATCGATTGACTCACAGAACATTTTTACATGTCCCATCATCAAAAGTCCCATGGGCACTATTAATTCTCCACTTCAAATTAATTTTCAGTAGAGCACTTTCAGAAACACTCTGTCTCAAAGCCAGTTTGTGATATAAAGTTCCCAGACAGGTGTAGCTGAGTCACACCTGCATGGCATCACCCACACTTGACATGTTTGCTGCAGAAACACCTGTAGAACACATGTATATCTGCAGTAGTTGGTTTTCCCTTGTGAAGCAGACAGAGAAGTCCTACTCTTTGGAGATCTCTTTGGAAGGCATTCAGTAACCGGTCAACCGACCATGACTTATTTTTGTCTTTGCAATATAAATCTGAAAGCTGCCATAAACGCTATTGAAGAGTTTCATGCAAAAAACCACACCACCTTGCACATTCACTTCCTGCCAACTGTGCAGCACCTGTGCAAATTCTAGATGGATGCCCAATGCAGAGAAGAGGAACAGCTCAAAGATAGTGGCACTGCCCACACAAAGGAAGGATGCATGCACCAATGTGATAAACAGCAATGCTTCTTGAATTTGCAAAAAAAGAGAGAAAAGCACAAAAAAGGAACACAGGGAGCATTATTGTATCCCTATTTAAACAAATGCCAGGCTCCCAAACGGTTCTGAATACGTGCTGGCATATTGAGGCGCAAACCTGCCAGCTTGGCTGGGCTACTGCATCTTTAGTGACCGGCTGACACTCAACAAAGGAAGCATTTCTCAAGATGGAAACGTATATGCTTCAAGATGACATATTTACTGCACATTCATCCTGACTTGTTTGCAAGGAGATTAGATGATGTTTAGCTATTTCACTGAGCATGCATTCTGCTTGGTTGTTGGGGAGGTTAGATGATGTTGCCCATTCCTGTCCCATTCCTTCTCACCAAACATCCAATCTTCCGGGAAAGTGAGTTTGTTGCCCAAGACCTCCCAACCTACCGTAATTGCCCAACTTGAATTTGCTGGTATGCCACTGAATCCCACCCCAAGCTAGCAACAATCTGGAAGCAAGCGATTCACAGGTTGTTGTTGCTGTTTACTATCCCAACAAAGTATTGGAGACAGTCTTCTTCCCTGAATGCTTTCGAGTCCCATTTAAGAAAACTGTACAACTCCGCAGCCTGTTACCCTAACAACCATTTTGAATCCTCCCTCGATTGCTTTATCTTCTTACATACAAACAATTTTATCCTCTGACTATTTCCAAAGAGTGGTTAAGTCTGTCAGCCTGCTGCAAGCAAGGACTCTAGTGGCACCTTCGAGACTTTATTTTTTTAATGACATAAGCTTTCGTAGAAGACAAGCCAGTTCGCCAGATAGATAAGGAAATCCTAATAATCCCCATTTTCTTTTAAGGTGCCACAAGATCTCTTCTTGCTTCTGTCCCCCAGATCCCCCTCGTGCGCGCCTCCGAGAAAGAAACAGCCTCTGCGCCTTCGCGTAAAAGCGCGAGAGGAACACAAGGGACGCGGTTCAAACCATACCTGAACTTCTGTCCCGCTGGCACCGTGATTTTATTGAACTTGTCCATGCTGCCAGGCGAGGCGACTGCCTCGGACAAACGGGCACCCGAGTCGGCAGGGACTGAGGGGGGCTTCCTGGCTCGTTTCCGAGAGAGAAAGGCTGGATTCCCCCTGACGACTCCCCAGGCTGCTTCGCCTCCTCGCAGATCCCCTTAGCGCCGCCTTTGCGCGCGGCCCGCCAGGCGACTCCTCGTGTGTTGGGACGAGAAGCAAAACTTGCCCGAGCGCCCGGCCGGGTTTCATGTTTCGAGGGGGTCATGTGACGGAGCCAGCTTGGCTGGCAATAGGGTGTTTGTGCAAACTTGAAGAAGATCCGCACCTATTGGGCGTGTCCAAAACCACCCCCGTCTAGGGCTGAAGTCCTTCCTGACGTCCTCGCGGCTTTGCCTCGCGCGCCGCGGGCGTTTCATCCCAGGGATCAAGCTGGTTGTTGGGAGCACTTCCTGCCGCAGTCCCGGGGCTTTGAAGCGGCTGCTACCTGGAAGAGTTTCCTGCACGTTCTGCTGCCTTGAAAGGCCCTCCTCTCTTGCAATGGGATGCCTCGCCCGCCTCTCAACACCACACAAAGTTCGCTTTGTAGAGCCTCCATGTTCCAGTGCAGACTACCTCGGAATAGCAGATATTGGAGACAAGAAACCGGGAAGGGTTCTTCCTGGTGTGATTCTATGAAGAGTTCTTCCTGGTGTGCCCAGCCGACTTGCTGTTGGAGAAAGAATGTTGGTTTTCTGTGGATCTGTACCCACAGGACTCTCCTTATGCTCCTTCCATAAAGCGGGCTGCATCCAGACACATTTGGAATCCCATTTTTATTAATGTCGTAATATTTACAGTGGTACCTCGGGTTACATAAGCTTCAGGTTACATATGCTTCAGGTTACAGACTCCGCTAACCCAGTAATAGTACCTTGGGTTAAGCACTTTGCTTCAGGATGAGAACAGAAATCATGCTCCAGCAGCGCAGTGGCAGCAGGAGGCCCCATTAGCTAAAGTGGTGCTTCAGGTTAAGAACAGTTTCAGGTTAAGAACGGACCTCCGGAACAAATTAAGTACTTAACCCAAGGTACCACTGTATATCTCACTTTTCTTTCAAAGAGCTCAAGGTGGTGTACATGGTTTTCCTTCCAGCACCTTTTATCCTCACACCAACCCTGTGAGGTAGGCTGGGCTGAGGGGCAGTGACTGGACCAAGGTTCACTCAGTGATCCTTCTTCATAGCCAAGTGGGGATTCGAACTCTGCTTTCTCAGGTCCAAGTCTGACACTCTTAACTGCTACACCGCAGTGGCTCTCTATCAGTGTGGCGGATCTGCGCAGATCGCGCCTTCTGTGTTCATGAAAGGCAAGCACGTTCTCTTCCATGTCGATTTCAATGTGTGCGCATCATGCTTCCCATACTGATACATACTGATCTAAACAAAGGCGAGGGGCTGCAAAGATACCGTGTATAGTGAGAGTAACGTGGCAACTGGATTTTGCAACACTACCGTTTGTTCCTCTTCGATGAGCAAGAACAGATTTTGCGAAGGAACTTGAAAAGTGAGGGGGCTGCATGCTAAAACACTGTTAAACCTGGAACCAGGCAAAAACTGTCAGCTGATTGTGGTAGCAGCCACAGCAGTGGATGAAATGAACTACAGCTTGTGTGCACGCATGCTGAAATCTCGTCAGTGGGATGGTGTGTGAAATGGGTGAATACATTTCCTATTTTAAAAAATACTTAAATAGGATCAGGATTTAGGATTTGGACTATGTTTACTGCATGGGGAGGAGGAGATGAACCATACCACAGTCATGATGTACCCACAGATAGTTGCAAAGCTGCTATTTGCCTTGGAAGGAAAGCTACCAGTAGCACCAGCAGCTTGGGAGTCGAATTTACATTGGGAGTATGGTATAACTCAAACCGTTGGAGAGTTACAGAGCTCAAGTAGGACTTTTGGAAAAGTAAAGGACCCTTGGATGGTTAAGTCCTGTCAAAGGCGACTATGGGGTGCTGTGCTTATCTCGCTTCAGGCTGAGGGAGCTGGCGTTTGTTCACAGACAGCTTTCCGGGTCATGACTAAACCACTACTGGCACAACAGAACACTTTTGGAAAAACAACAAGCAATGCACTTTCATTGCTGCTGGCCACTGTCATGTAACAGACTTACGCACCCATGCTGTAAATTTAAAGCACCTGGCTTTCCCCATCCTGGGTACTGTAGCTGACTTCTACAATTCCCAGCAGCCTTAGAAAATTGCAGTTCACAGGGTTCTTTGGGGAAAGCCGCGTGCTTTGAATGTATGGTGCGGACACTGAACCTGGGCATTCAAGTCCAAGTGCAGAGGTGTATTCAGATGTTGTCCACATTGCATCCTGACTGGGTGCTGTTGGGTACTTCCGCCTCATGCCCAGTGGAAAGGAACTGAGCATAGCACAACCACTCCGGTCCTATTCTGGTCATGTGGGCTGAAGCATCTTGTAGGGTCATGTGAAGTTAAGATGCTTTGAGAAGAGTGCTTCCAGTCTCCACTGTAGTGGTTGCACCATCCCTAATGCTGTGTCCGGGCGCTACAGATATTATCACACTCTCAAATTCAGGATGATGCTAAAATTAAGCAGCTTCTTCAGTGTGCCTCCAACACCTGTTCTTTGCTATTTGAAGAAGCGTACATGCACATGAAAGCTCATACCAATAACTAACTTAGTTGGTCTCTAAGGTGATACTGGAAGGAATTGTTTTTTTAAAAAATATTTTATGTTATTTTATTTTGTTTTTGCTACTTTGTGTGCCTCTTGGAGTTTCACAATGTCACCACCTGGTTTCAACCATGAGGGTTTGAAGCCTAATTCCAAAACGAATCATTTCTCTTCTTGTAAGGTTTTGTGACATTGACAGATCTGTAAATGTTATACTGTAGTTTACTCCTCACAGATGTACAGTTCCCAGCACCCTAAACAAACTATGTTTCCCAGGCTTCTTTGAGGACAGTCATGTGTGTTAAATATACATACAGTCGTACCTTGGCTCCTGAAAGCTTTGGGAGTCTAACGTTCTGGCTCCCGAATGATCGAAAACTGGAAGTGATTGTTCCGGTTTTCGAACATTTTTTTGGAAGCTGAACGTCTGACGGGGCTTCCGTGGCTTCTGACTGGCTGCAGGAGCTTCCTGCAGCCAATTAGAAGCTGTGCTTTGGAAGTCAAACATTGAGGAAGTCGAAGAGACTTCCGGAAGGGATTCTGTTTGACTTCCGAGGTACGACTGTATATGCACAAAGATGGACAACTCCACCAAGATTTCTAATGCTGCAGGAGATGTGTTAAATTGTGTTTTACGATTTCAATATGTATGTGTTTTCTTTCTCATTCCCCTCACTTTTTCTTTTATTGCTCTTATATTATGCCCTTCCTCCTGATGCAAGTCCAGATTTATAATAAGAGATTTTTTTTTGGGGGGGGGGGATGACACCCAGCAGAAGGTTTTCAGTTTGATGCTTCAGTTACTTAAATGCCTCCTCTGCAAATGTGGCTCTAAAGGCAGCTGGGACATTTCTTTTTTTCACATTACAGTCCTGTAATGGGTAACTCAATTAGCAGATTTGGAGTAATTAGAGTTTTCGCTGGAATATGACAGAGCAATCACACAAGCTCTCTGGTCCTCAACCTGCTCATTCCAACCTGGCATTATTGAGGTTACTGTATTTTGCAGGATTTGCAAAATCTTCCAGTCCCAACATAAAAACAAGTTGTGCCAATGCACATCCAAGATTCTTCGTTGGACTCCAGTTCCCCTTCAGTCCCAGCCAGCAAAACCAATGGCCAGGGATGTTGACTGTTGCAGTGCAACAACATCTGGAGGGCCACACGTACTCCTTTTAGGTAGTACAGTTCCACTTCTACTAGGAAACACTGACAGTCAGAAGGCATTCATGAAAACAGCACATTCTCATGCCGGATCTGTCTTCATGATTCACTTAGCAACTGTTCCAGCCACAGCTAATTTCCCTTGAGAACAAAATTGCAGTTTGGAGGTACAGTTAACACTTCTGCTTTTATTATTTTTTAGAAATTATTTTGATTGCTTCTTCAGTCAGTGGGGGACTTTTGCTTCGTATCAACTAAAAGGCTTGTTTTTTTGCCTTACCTGTTATTATGCAGGAGAGATAGGGAAGCAGAGGCTCTACATAAGTTGGAGTGCAACTCTAAAAATCCCTAACCATTGCCTATGCTGATGGGAACTGGGGCCCAGAAAGATCTGGTGGTCTGCAGGTTCTCCATCCCTGAAATACAGGTTCACCCAATGGTGCTGTGGAGGCCTGGATCTTACCATATGTCGATCATAACCTAGACCCTAGGCTTAACTATTAAGTAGTGGTTTGAATCCGAGGCTTCAATATGGAACCATTTTTGTTTAGCGGTAAGATTCAGGTCAAAATCTGACTATGAGAGCCAGTGTGGTGTAGTGGTTCGGAGTGGTAGTCTTGTAATCTGATGAACCGGGTTCGAGTCTCTACTCCTCCACACGCAGCTGCTGGGTGACCTTGGGCCTGTCACACTTCTCTGAAGTCTCTCAGCCCCACTCACCTCACAGAGTGTTTGTTGTGGGGGAGGAAGGGAAAGGAGAATGTTAGCCGCTTTGAGACTCCTTCGGGTAGTGATAAAGCGGGATATCAAATCCAAACTCTTCTTCTTTTTAAAGCAATAGATATATATCTATATTTGTTGTTGTTGTTTAGTTGTTTAGTTGTGTCCGACTCTTCGTGACCCCATGGACCAGAGCACGCCAGGCACTTCTGTCTTCCACTGCCTCCCACAGTTTGGTCAAACTCATGTTGGTGGCTTCGAGAACACTATCCAACCATCTCTGTCGTCCCCTTCTCCTTGTGCCCTCCATCTTTCCCAACATCAGGGTCTTTTCCAGGGAGTCTTCTCTTCTCATGAGGTGGCCAAAGTATTGGAGCCTCAGCTTCATGATCTGTCCTTCCAGTGAGCACTCAGGGCTGATTTCCTTAAGAATGGATAGGTTTTATTCTTCTTGCAGTCCATGGGACTCTCAAGAGTCTCCTCCAGCACCATAATTCAAAAGCATCAATTCTTCAGCGATCAGCCTTCTTTATGGTCCAGCTGTCACTTCCATACATCACTACTGGGAAAACTATAGCTTTAACTAGACGGAGCTTTGCTGGCAAGGTGATGTCTCTGCTTTTTAAGATGCTGTCTAGGTTTGTCATTGCTTTTCTCCCAAGGAGCAGGCGTCTTTTAATATATCTATATATGTATCAGTAAAAATATTTTTTCCTGAAGTATTTCAAATATAGCAACATAGCTAAAGAAACACACAGCATAGTTTTATACATGCCTACTCAGAAGTAAACCATGCTGAGTTCATGGGGCACACAGCCAGGTAAGTGAGTATAGGGTTACTCTGTAGAGAGACAGAAACATCTCCCTCTTTATGTCTTAGGAATGTAACATGAAGCTGGAAATTTGCTGTTTGAAAATGGTTTACCACAGAATTTTTTCCATTATTTGTGCAGCTCTCAGACCATGGAATATGAGTGATTTAAAATTTCCATTATTAGGATACCATGACACATAATGGCAGAAGAATTGGGTTTATTTTGTTGCATAAGAAAACTAAAATACAACAACATTTTGTTTTCCCGTGTTTGAATGCACTATTTGTGTCAGTTGTTGTTTTACAAAAAGACAGTGGGCTTATACCTTGTATGGGAGAACAGAATTTTGAATTTGCATTTCTTAAAAGTGAGCTGTCCAGGAGATACATATCTTAAAGACATAAAATAGGTAAACTGTCTTCCCACTTAGACTGCAGTCTTATGCACTCTCATCAAGGAGTAAGCCTCATTTAACACTTGAGTAAACATGCACAGAAGTTCACAGTTAGTGTGCTAATTCATTAGTAATTGTGCTAATTAAAGACCAGTATTTCCAAATAAATGAAATTAATTAGAGAATGCTATGAACAACAAATCAGAATTGGAAAAACAGACAGGGGGAAATGTGCCAATATGGAATCATTTGCACACTTCTCTTTTTTATGAAATAGCAAAAAATACAATTGTAGGTTGCAATGTGCCATTAAAAAAAAGATAGTTCAAACTATTACTAGTTAGCTAAAACTCTTTTAAATTTGAGAATACTTTTCTCTTTTTGTTTGGGATAATACTTTAAGGCAATTTCAGCTGTGTTTTGTGATATGGCTTTTATAGCATGGGGCAATCACAGCAACAATTGAGCGTTCTGGTCCCCAGATTGGAACGAGGCCTCGTGTATGGCGACAGCACACTAGGCACAAATAACTTTAGAGTCGAATGCGAAAGAGATAGGACTTCAGATTACTTGATGCATCTGTTCACAGTTTCCTTCCTTACAGAGCTTGAGAATCTAAATGTGCAGTTTCTTCATGCTTGAGTGAAAGGCAAGTTTCTTCTCACTGCTGAGGTCCAGGTGCAGTACTTTCTACCAGACTGTCTGGAAAGAGGGAAGGGTGGGGGCCGGGGCCTCAGACCTTGCAAAAATGGCAAGGCCTCATCTTTGTTATTTTATCTTCTGGTTCAGATGAGCAGGGCAAATTGTCAATTATTCTAAACCGTGGTGTTGCTGGAGGTGGTTCAGGAGTCCTGCACCTTGGGTTTTTCCATCTCGTCTCAGATTGACTGCTCCCTCCAAAACACTTTGAAAATAATCAACTTTGCTTTCTCCCCTGAAGTTGACATCTACACATATAAATTTGCATATACAAATGTATACAAAGTGCCCTGCTGCTAAGATACGTTGACTGTGGCAGAATAAACCAATACAGTGGTACCTCGGGTTAAGTACTTAATTTGTTCCGGAGGTCCATACTTAACCTGAAACTGTTCTTAACCTGAAGCACTACTTTAGCTAATGGGGCCTCCTGCTGCCGCCGCGCCGCCAGAGCACAATTTCTGTTCTGATTCTGAAGCAAAGTTCTTAACCTGAAGCACTATTTCTAGGTTAGCGGAGTGTGTAACCTGAAGCGTATGTAACCTGAGGTACCACTGTATAGGCATATATTGTATTGGGTTGCATGCCTCTGAATACATTTGAGTTTTCATGCTGAAGAATTTTGGTTTCTTTGCAACGGAATTGTAATTGTTTTGATGCACACATTTCTCACCCCACTGTGAGGATACAATGCATCATTTTGTAAAAATAAACGTCAGCCATTGTGCAGATTCAACAGATCCCATGGTGAATAAGCAAAACTGAGCAGCATAAGCAGGGGACATTGTCAGGTGAATACGTTTAGTCTCCAAGTGATGTTGGGAAATGTGCATGATTTGGCAACATGAATAGGGCACTTCATGCATTACTCTTCCACTTTGCAAATTCCTCACTTGGATATTATGCATATTGCCTGCTCATGCTGCTAAAACACAGCAAATTCTCTGTGATGTGTGCTCAATATGCACAATGGCCACACATTCTGAAATCATGTTAACCCCATAATGTGTGTGTGTATGTAGAATATATTCATATCCAAATGCATAATTTGTTCCAGATACTCACAAAGAGGGGAAAAATATGTATTTCCATAATTATAGACTTCTTTTATCAGTGATCCTGATAAATCAAGGAGAATATATTATATAAGAGTATATGAGAGAGAACCTTTGATGGGAATTCTGGAATATGACGGCTGATTACTTCCTGGAATTTCTTCACATGACACTTCAGGCATTCCCAAAGATATACTTCCTTCTCATTTTGACCCTACTGAATCTGAATTCCTACATCAATAGTTTCTCAACAAAGGATGTGCAGTAGGAAATTAATGTATTACGTGTAACTGAAAGTCTCCCAAGCAATTGTTGAAACGGCCATGGAGTGAAAGATCATGGCTTTGTACAAAGTTACCCAGCAAGTGCAACATGTGAGGAAGTTTTAAAAAGATACTGTGGCACCACAGTTACACTTTATCTTCTAAGCGATCTTCTATTGCATTCTGGTAAATATAGGTGCATATTTTCTTCTCATAAGGAAGCAGTTACATAATGTGAATCACCACATGACAGACTCTTGTTTACTGATGGGAATGGCTGCCAGCAAATAAATTGTCCATACAAACACCAGCTGAAATAAGTTTTTGGGTTTTTTTCTAACGAAAATAAAACAGGAAACTGGATACAAAAATCTTTAAAATGCACATTCACCAACTTTTTAGACCAACTAGAAACATTCTAGGAAAGAGCCTGTATGGGAGAAACAGGCTGTTCGCACACTATACCTTTAAAGCACATTCAAAGCACATCCTCCTCCCCAAATAAACCTAGGAATTATAGTTTGTTAAGGGTGCTGGGAATTGTAGCTCTATGAGGAATAAATTCTGCAGCCATAGAGCTGGAAGTTGGGGGCTAAGCTAAGCTAGCCAAATCTTCCTGGGTACCAATCAAGGAATACCATGAAGATTTAGTGAGTAATGTGCAATTTTTTTTTAATGTGAATATAAAATATGAAACATCTGTGTTCACCCTAACCTTTCCAGACATAACTCACACGAGTTACTGCTTAATGAGCACTGCAAGGGAGACTAGAATTTAGTACTTTGCATGTTGCAAAAACTGGTGTGAATCTTACAGATAATTGTCTGGTTTGGGCCTGTAATTTGGAAATATATTCTCAAGGAGTTATAATTATGGTGCAGGCACTGTGTTGAAAACAAAGACAGTTCTGGGCTCGAAATGTCTACAAAAATATGTTATTTTTCCAGGGTTCTTTTACTTACCTATGACCAACGTTTAGGCACTTAGAAATTAAGAAGATATTTAAATAGAAAATGCCCTGAATGACATTGGAGGGTATTTTCACACAAGAGTCCTGATCAAAATTCTTTTACTTCAGAGCTGTTTTGCTTGAGCAATTTGATGTGCAATCCTATGCATAGATACTCAGAAGTAAACCTAACAGCTCAATGGTATTTAATCCTACATAAGTGTGTATAGAACCACAACCTAAGACTTACTTTTATGTAGCAGGAAGTTTGCTGTCTGAAACAGCATCCATATACTTTCCCACCTTTATTTCATGTCATAAACCAACCTTTCTTTCCCAGTGTGGGGCATAAGGTTAAGGGTAAATGTGTATTCATAACAGATTCCACTTTCTCTTGAAGGTGTGCATTGAGTATGTGCGAGTGCCGGGCACACCTGTGGGCTCAGATGCAAACCTTGCAACACCTGCAACTAAAAAAAAGTGTAACCTGTCCTGTGTATAATTACACTAGCAAGGATTTTTAAGCTCAGACTTGGAAGTAAGGACACATGTCTAGCAAACAGGACTTCATTTGGAAATTATTAGAACAAGCTGGAAGTGATAAAAAATTAACATTATGGCATCATATGTCAATACTTAGTATCAAATAGATGGTATTTAATCACACAAATAATTAAGAAAAGAATATCAGGGATCAGAACAGACCATATGTGGTTTTCAAGTAAAGCTGAACTAATAGAGACTGGGTTAATTTGTCTTTCCTTTAGAAGTTGTATCATTTGCAAATATATTTTTGACTTGCTTTTTAAACAAATATTTCTTCTTTTGATAATGGTACATTTTACTGTTTATAGGAAACCATTTATGATGTTTAGACCATTTATACACCCACATATTAACTTATGTGTTACATTTATGTGTGTGTGTGAATATACTTAATATACTTAATATATTTATAATGCAGAATTAAGAACAGACTAATATATTTGTATCCAATCTGCTGCTTTGAGACTGATCTTTATTTTTTGCTTTTGCTTTTGTCTTGTTTTTCAGTTTACTTTGTGCATGATTGAATCACAAAATAAAATAAACTCATAGTGTTTATGGCTGATATAGGCTGATATACCCAAACGAAAGGTGGAATTTATTCTGCAAGGCCAAGCCAGTTTATTCTAATCCAAACACAAAATAAATATAGCAGTTTGGATGATTCTCTTCTATGTAAAAAAAGAGGGGGGAATGAAAGGAGGATATTAAATTAAATATGGATCATACAAAATTAACTATGAATTGTAGCAAAACATCTGTTCACTTTGTGAAGGCCAAAAAAGTGAAAACTTACGGCTGGTCCATTATACAGAATCTGTTCATCTCATATTCTGATAAATTCTGAAAGAGAGAGAGAGAGAAGTGTTTTTGTAGGGAACAGCCAAAACAAATGAGGAGTTAATTGAAACTGAGTTTCACTTTAGCTGGAGGACAGTTAGATTACTCTGTGGAGTTAAGTAATCATATTCTTTTAATGCCACTGAAGGATTAAGTCCTGGTTACTTATTAACTCCTTATTACTAACACCTGGTGATACTGTGGAGGGGAAGTGGCACATGTTGTACAGTGCAAAATCTTCCCAGGAATGTTGTGCATAAAAAACCCCACACAGGTTAATGAATGATTATTAAAACTGCAAGCAAGAGGATGAATTGGATGAATTGGATGAGTCTCCTTTTTGGAGCTGTCCACTGAGGCTCCAGGCGTCTTTCAATCCTTGAGCGTTTAAGGGAAAGGAGAGGCGTCAAAGAACACTGCTACTCAGAAATGAAGGCAGTCAGGGCTACCCGTGCTTCCACTTGCCCCAGGGCTAGAAGGCACAGGTCCAAAGTTTTCTGCTTGTCCCATACTTTCTAGGCAGGAGTCCAAGCAGTTTTCCATTTGCCCCACTGCTTTCCTCAGGAAAACTCACTCTTTTCAGCTGAATTGGAGCAAACACCATTCACCAAGTTTTATGCTCATGAATGCATGACAGGATGCCATCCAAGTCTTGATTTCTACCAGTGGAGGCCGCATCCAGTGCCCCTCCACTCTGCCATTGGTGTTCAGTGAGTCTTTGCCCTTGGCCATGACTCCTCATCTAGAGAACTTAACATCACCAAACCCAGTTTTATTCCTATTTATTTAGAAGATTTTTTTTTTTTGCTTCCTCCAGTTGAACTATTGGGTTGCCGTATCATTAGGATTATAAATATTACTATTTCACACAATGACAAATTTGTATTACTGTTATCACTCAGACAAATAACATATATTTTAGCACAGACTTCAGTGTTTATTTGCAGACCCTTTCAAACTGAAGACAGCAACGTTCTGTTTATAAAGTTTTCACTGCATTTTTATCTTGATGTAACATAAGCTTGAGCGTGTTATTTTTACAAAATTTATAACCATCTGTCTACTTGCACACAAGCTGAATTTGATAGATTTACCATTTCTGCTGTGTTCTAAAAGCAAAAAGCAGGGTGAACCTCAAAACAGGGCTTTAAAACCCCAACTTTATCGCAGAAAGCATGAGAAGCAGATAGCATGGAAAGCATGAGTTCGGTTCCTCAGATAAGATAACTTAAGAAAGTTCATGTCCTCCCTGCAACTACCCATGCCCCCCCAAACCTTTCCAGAAGGTCAAGGGCCCTTCCTGAGTGATGTAGGATGAGACATGGGGAAGGGCAACTTTTGTTCTGTAAAGTACTTTAAGTTAACTAGTCTTCAGCTGAAATCCATGATTTCTGCCAATACAAATCCAGAGTGATAGTCATGTTGAAGTTCTACAGTGAAAGCAAGACGTACTCTTTGGACATCTAATATATTGATTGTGGGGTGAAGGTTGGCACATACCTATGCACAGGTAAACACACAATGGGTTTAGAAAAACAAATTGCAAACAGTCTGTCCAAAAGGCCAAGAAATGCTAGAGGTGCTGTCAGTGGGACAAAGCCCAAAGGTAAGGTAAGTTCAGTGACCACGCACCTCTTCAGTCTTCCTAGCTTTGCTGTTCAACAGCTGTACTGAGAAAACAAATCATCTTGACCAAGCTCAAATGAGCAAAATTAAATCTGATTATTTCTAGCTCTGCAGTTTCAGCCTTAGTATGCCTTTGCCTACGTTGTTAACTAATGCTGACTTTCAGGTCAGAAGCAGAGTGATCTTGTGGCCCCACTGGTTTCTGAATATTATTAACATTTTGTAAATCCTGGTTGGGATTTTTTTTTGGGGGGGAGGGGGAGCAACTACTAGGAAAGTTTGGCTGGGAGAGTCCATTTTTGCACTGAGCTTTACCTCCAGGCCTCCTGTAGACCACTGAACTCCACATGCGGACCCACCTAAAAACTCTGTAATCTTGACTTCACCTTTAAATTCATGCTTCATCTATGTCCCTGCCTGGGTACTATAATGTTTATTTTCAAGAGCTGGCAATCCTGTTCTCTTCACAAGTGTGGAATGGAATGCAGTCCAGGTTCTGAAATCTAATCCAGAATATTGCTGGCTCAGCTAAAACTGATTTCAGAGTGGAACTAAGTGTTTCCACCAACCCTCAACCCATATATATATATATATATATATATATATATATATATATATATATGCAGGTTTTGGTGTCCTCGGGTGTCTTCCCGTGTAAAAGTTGGGGTGTCTAGGCGACGTTTCGACGAGGTCTCACTCGTCATCTTCAGGCTGGTGCTTTCGGCTTCTTGTTACTGGAACAGAGCAGGATCTCAGTGTTTGAGTTCCTATAAATACTGTTGAGGGGGTGTGGTGTATAGCCTCCAATGTTCTGGGCAGAGAGGAAGTTCCCAGGCTAGTGTGCCTTTTCTTCTTTTGTTCCTTAATTACTTGAGGGATATCTTGAGTGATTTCTTGAGTGATATCCTGAGTACCACTTAGGTGGGTCATTAGGTGTGGATTAGTTGCTAAAGTCTTTGTGTCTTGACCTCTTGAACTTTGTGAAGAGTTTTTCTGAGAAGATGGCTGTACTGCACTTAGTTGTGCTCTGGCTTGGCTTCGTGTATAGGGGCGAGCTGTGGTTTTGTGGCCTGTGTCAGCCAGATCTGTGTAGGGATTGCAGGGGGGTGCAGCATCCGGAGGTGCCACCATGGTTTGGCTACTGGATGGTGTCTGTAATTTATCTGTGGAGAGGGTCTGGGTTTATCCCTCAAGTAATTAAGGAACAAAAGAAGAAAAGGCACACTAGCCTGGGAACTTCCTCTCTGCCCAGAACATTGGAGGCTATACACCACACCCCCTCAACAGTATTTATAGGAACTCAAACACTGAGATCCTGCTCTGTTCCAGTAACAAGAAGCCGAAAGCACCAGCCTGAAGATGACGAGTGAGACCTCATCGAAACGTCGCCTAGACACCCCAACTTTTACACGGGAAGACACCCGAGGACACCAAAACCTGCATTCCTGTACCCGTGAAAATCTACGAAAGCATATATATATATATATATATATATGGCACATGCAGTATCTCAGCAAAACTGTGTATCTACAGACTGTTTTCAAATTCAAATGTATCCCTGCTTCTCATTATGATTCTTATCTGCATTAGGAAAATGTGGCATTTCAGACTCTAGAAAACCATCTATATTTAATACTAATCCTGTAATTATACTGTAAGACAAAACAGAAAACTAGTTTCACACACTGTATGTACCATAATTAGGGGATGCCTGACTAGGTCTCGAAATCAGCAAATTCCTATGGATATATATATATATGGATAAGGAAAGGGGCAGACAGCTTTTTTTCTGCCTCAGTTCTTGTGCCATTAAGATCTGTATGAGAAGCAGAAATTTAATGGGTAGAGCTTCCCTCGCTTGGCTGGTACATCAGTTGCCCTATTCCTGATATGCTCAGACCTGCCTATGGTCCTATATGTATTAGCTACATCACAATTTGACTACTGTAACATGCCCTATCAGGATCTGCCTTGCAAATTTGTTTCAGTCTGGGTTCAAGCCTGTTATGGGTTACTTGTAAAGGATGACTTTTACAGAAAGCAAGACAGGGAGAGAGGAAGCTTGCTCCTGCTTCTTGCTCTTTCACTCTCTCTGCAGCTTTTGATACCACTGAACATGGTATCCTCCTGGGCTGGCTCTGGGGAATGTGAATCAGGGGTGCTGTGCCACAGCGGTTCCAGTCCTACTTAAGGGACCTATGGGATGCGGGTGGCGTTGTGGTCTGAACCACTGAGCCTCTTGGGCTTGGCGATCGGAAGGTTGGCAGTTCCTATCCCCGCGATGGGGTGAGCTCCTGTTGCTCTGTCCCAGCTTCTGCCAACCTAGCAGTTTGAAAGCATGCCTGTGCAAGTAGATAAATAGGTACCATTGTGGCGGTAAGGTAAACAGCTTTTGCGTGCACTCTGGTTTCCATCCCGGTGTTCTGTTGCACCACAAGCAGTTTAGTCATGCTGGCCACATGACCTGGAAAGCTGTCTGTGGACAAACGCCGGCTCCCTCAGCCTGAAAGCGAGACGAGCGCTGCAACCCCGTAGTCGCCTTTGACTGGACTTAACTGTCCAGGGAGCCTTTACCTTTTTTCTTTTTTACTTACGGGACCAAGTCCAGAGAGCAGCATTGGGAGAGTGCTTTTTGACTCCCTAGCAGTTCCACTATGTGGTGCCAAAGGGCACTTGCTTTAACCCAACTGCTATTTAACATCTATATGAAGCAGCTGGGAGCAGTCATTAGGAGTTTGGGGGCACAGTACTGTCAGTATGATGATGATACTCAGGGTTATTGCTCCCTAACATCTGACTTGGGAGAGGTCATATAGCAATGCCTGGAGTCCGTGGTAGGATGGATGAAGGATTTTTATTTATTTATTTTTAAGTTGGCAACCCTGGAAAGGAATTACTACAATACTGTGCAGCTTAGTATAGTCACTATTCTGATTCAGATCAGAAATCGAGGTAGTATTTCTTAGGATTTGCCCAAACAATTTACCACCAAAAACTGGAAACAAAACAGTTACTATCATTTGGACAGATTGATCTTCAAATTAACATATTAGATATACAGTGGTACCTCGGGTTACATATGCTTCAGGTTACATACGCTTCAGGTTACAGACTCCACTAACCCAGAAATATTACCTCGGGTTAAGAACTTTGCTTCAGGATGAGAACAGAAATTGTGTTTTGGCGGCGCGGAGGCAGCGGGAGGCCCCATTAACTAAAGTGGTGCTTCAGGTTAAGAACAGTTTCAGGTTAAGAACGGACCTCCGGAACGAATTAAGTATTTAACCCGAGGTACCACTGTATAAAATGCTTCAGAAACTCTGGCCAAACATTCATTTTGGCTTTCCTCCACTTCTTGATTTTGCTCACATGCCGGCTAGCCTGAAAACCATGCATGCTTGGTTTAAAAGAAAAACAAATCACCATTCACCTTTAAGGAAGTAGACTGTGCTCCTGCCTTCAAATAAAAACTTCCTGCATTGTAACATCTGTTGAGAAATCACTTCCTAAAGCAAACTTGTTGATGGCTACGCAAATGTCCCACACCATACCTTTTTCAGGCAACATTAAAGACTTCATGTGTGCAAACACCCATAACCCACACTTCACCCTCGGAAAGGTGTAGCTTTTCTTATGTGTACTCTGGTACATTTGCAGTTTAATGCTCTACTTTTCCTGTACAATACCAAAAAGTGTGTGTGTTGGGGGGGGGATATGAGCAAAACACACACACAATTCTGAATGCTAAAATATCCCAGCTAGTCCTAGAATTCCCCATGGAAGTATTTGCTGATGCCCTCTGTGACCATTTCAGCATTTGGCAACCAGTGGATGCTTTTACAACCCCTAATTAGCTGCGTCAGCCAAGTCAGTAAATTAATACTGAGATAATCCTTTTTTCGCCTGTCTCTTTTGGACTCTTATCGCTTGCTTTCCAAAGCTTTTCTAACAAGAGCTTGGAATGGGTTCCCAGCATTCCTTGCGGCTAGACAAAAAAAGAGAGAGAAATATTGGGCTAATTAGTATGGAATGGTGCTTGTTTTATGAGCTATACAGAAATGAATTAGTCAATTCAAAATTTCTTCCCAGAGTTCAAAGTTAAAATCTGAATGTTCAGAATAATAACCTACTTCCCCCAAAATAAGATCCGAAGTCCAAATCTTCTTCCCATTTAAAAAGAAAACATTTAAAACATATTCCACTTTTCTTAAAAACAAAACCAAACCGAAGAGGACTAACAAACACAAACATAATTTAAGAATGTATCAGTTACCAAACACTGCAAAACAATAAGAAAAAAACAACAACATATAGACTACTGGCAGTGTATGGAATCAAATACTTATTGTCCCTGCGCCTCCCTCCCACCCGGAATCTGAAGGTTTGTAGACTATTAATAAATTTGAACTGAACCAAGTGGGAGGAACATGGTTGTATTCTTTGAAATGTATTCTAGAAGGATGTGGAAGTCAAGAGAAGGTTATATTTCCAGTATTAGTTAAAGTATGTAAGGTGTGAAAATACCCTTGAGGTTGTGGAGTAATGTATGTACGTCTAAGTTTCTCTAAGCCACAAACTGAGGTTACAAAGTCAAATAGCACCTCTCATCCTGGCATGTGAGGATATCTGGTGGAAAACCAGAGTTTGGAAACATAGAGGAGGGCATGTGACCAGTGAAAACGGAAAATATGCATTGATTGAAGCAAGGAGATAATTTGGTTTCAAAGCCATTTCAGTGTAGAAAACTCTGACATCTGGCGGTCTTAATGAAAAGTGCATTTTAAAAACTCTTCTCGGAAGCAGTTTTATGTCATGCGAATTGAAAGCCAGGGTTCTGAGATATTTTTAAACGAAAGTGAACTGTGGAAAAAAAGAAATGGGAAAGGGCTTTTATAGCACTCAAATTCTTTTTGTGAATGTACTGTGTGCTTTGATGTGCTGTATTTGTGGCATCTAGAATTCAAGCTGCTTTCCCAGATATGCCAGTGGGCAGGAAGACGATTCCTGTTCACACCAAAGTTGCTTGGTCATTTATCTTAACATTCTTCTTGTGTCCAGAAATTAGTTATATCATACTCTTTCACTAATGCAATGACTCCTGCATTTATGTTTTATCCTTTTCTTCCTATGCTGTTGGGCAACACAATTTGCTTTTCTGTTTCTTGCAAATTGGGCCAGAGCTACAAAATTAGAACTTGGAAAAACTTGCAAGACTGGATCGTGTCAGACACACCAGAACTTTAATAGGCCATATCCTGAACAAAGGAAAAACTAATGGTGAGAAGAGTTTTAAAACTACACTTCTCATTTAATAGTAAAGTGACCTTGCAGGCATCTAAAAGAAACATTTATGTATTAATCTGTATGCTTTTACTGGATTCCACTTGTTGGAGGCAGGAATGTGCTAAATTAAGCCTAAAATAAGGCATGAGTATGTTGCATATTTGTGTCTACACAAAACAAGGGCAGTTGTGGTGTTTCAGAAAGGAAATGAACAAACATTGACAAGAAGCACAACTGTGAGCGACAGAACCACGGAACCAGTAACAAGGGCCTGGAGTGTGATAAAGAGGGAGAGAATTGAAAAGTAAAAGTGATGTAAAGTGGTACCTCAAGTTAAGAACTTAATTTGTTCAGGAGGTCCGTTCTTAACCTGAAACTGTTTTTAACCCGAAGCACCACTTTAGCTAATGGGGCCTCCTGCTGCCGCCAGGCCGCCGGAGCACAAGTTCTGTTCTCGTCCTGAAGCAAAGTTCTTAACCCGAGGTACAATTTCTCGGTTAGCGGAGTCTGTAACCTGATGCGTACGTAACCTGAAGCGTATGTAACCTGAAGCGTATGTAACCCGAGGTACTACTGTACAACACCTGCTCAACTTTGTAACAGACCTGTTGAACAGATCCCTGTTACAGTTAATTTTTCTCCAGTCTTACAGATGGGAGATTAAAACTCCCATGAGGGATTTGTGTGGTGTGAGAGAGAATCGTGCACTCAGGATCATGCCTTAAGGTTGGACCACATTATCTTCCAAATCCTAACATCGCGATAAGTATGCATGAATGAGAAAAATAAATAAAAGATACCTAAGAATGTATTAAATCTTTTTCTTTATGCAACTGCTGCAGCCAGAATAACCTATGCACAAATGTGGAAGGACAAAAACAGTCCAACCAAAGAGAATTGGCGGAATGAGTTAATAGAATATGTGGAGTTAGTGATGCTGACGGTAAAGTTAAGAAACCAGGATGAACATACCATAAGAAAGGAGTGGGAAACCTTTGGAGAATATTTAAAGAGTTACATAAAGCAGTTACATAAATCTCCAAGTAGGACTAGATAGAGGAACAGCAGCTAAATTAATTACAAGGTGTAGAAAGATATATAGCACAACTAAGAGTCAAAAGGAACACCATGGTGGGAGGTGTGGGGAAGTCAAATAATGTAGGATAATGAAGAATATTGTGAAATGGGTGTACCAATTTACGGTAAAAGCATAAATTAATTTTTTTTAGAAGAAGAAGAAGAAGAGTTTGGATTTGATATCCTGCCTTTCACTCCCCTTCAGGAGTCTCAAAGCGGCTAACATTCTCCTTTCCCTTCCTCCCCCACAGCAAACACTCTGTGAGGTGAGTGGGGCTGAGAGACTTCAAAGAAGCGTGACTGGCCCAAGGTCACCCAGCAGCTGCATGTGGAGGAGCGGAGACACAAACCCGGGTCCCCAGATTACGAGACTACCGCTCTTAACCACTACACCACACTGGCTCTCTTTTAACTTAAAAAGAAAAAGACCTGCTCCCCCCAGTTCTCAAAGCTTTCACACATATTGTTTAAAAGGTTAATAATCAGCATAAAAAGAGCAAAATAGATTCAAACCATCCAAAAAGCTTAATAGCATAACATATTGCAAATTAAAATAATGTGCATCCTTGCATGCCAACATCAGATCCAGACAGGACACATTTCAGCTGCATGTTATATTTGGAACAGTCTTTTCAAATTCTGCTTTCTGCCTCTTCATGTTTCTGTTATAAAAAACTCATAAGGGTGTTTACATAAAAACCTGTAAGGATAAATTATTAATTTTCTGCTTTAAAAATATTTCTATATGGGTGTTATTTGGAAGTATTCTATTTTGAAAGTGTAAGACTGAGTAATCTTATGCCTTTCTAAGCTGTTACATTTATCATTACTGGTTGTATTCTTTCACTATTACTTGGAAAATTTAACAACAACAACAACAACAACTCCAGAATACACCCAAGTTGTGTATTCAAAGACACAACTCTCTCCTGAAATCTGAGAGCTCTAAGGATAGACTTGTGCTATGACTGGCATTGACTTTCTGACACATTGGAGTTCATTCATTCTAGCAAATTGCCTCTGGTTTCTGGATGCCTCAAGTGTGGTAGCATTTGCAAATGACCAGCAGTAGATTAGAAGTGGCTCACTGCTGGAGAAGGGTCCATCAGGAGCTTTCTGGTGTTTCTGCTTGACTGTTTGGAAACCACTTTGTGACTCCAGTATAGTGTCACATATGAAATGCCTCTTTGACTGTACTAACAATTTGTGTGTCCTTGCATCCAACAGAAGCTAACATCATCGGTTGTATCCAGCTAAATAATTTCAGGGTTGAGCCACTGAAATTAATGTACCTCAGTAACTTAAGCCCATTGCTTTCTACAGATCCACTCTTACTTAAGCTTGGTTACAATTCAGCCTTTATTTGAAATATTGATTGTCTTTCCACTCAGTAGGTGCCACGGCAGGGTAGAAAATACCCAAAACACAAAATCACATAATACAAAATACAAAAACCATTTTAAACTGTAAAAGTACAGTAGTTAAAACCACAAAGCAGGCTAACCTATCATTTCAATGCAATACAATAGAACATTGAAAATGCAGGGGCAAACAAGCCAGTCTTTCTTTAGTACCAAAATGATAAAAAGGTTGGGTGCTAAGTACACTTTTAAAGGAAGGGCATTCCAAAAGTAGGACATCACTTCAAAGAGGGCTCTTTCTCTCATCACCACATAACATGCCTCGCCGAGCCATGGCACACAGAGAAGAACTTCCTCTGAAGATTAGACTATTTCAGTTTGTATCAAGGTTCCCGTAAAACTATATTTAGCTGCAATGATGCAATAGTAGCTTGCAGTTTAGTGTGATCGAGCCTGCCAGCTCTATGTTCCTCTTGCCAGCATAATTCCTTCCTTCTTAAGCCTGCATTCGTACTACTTATATATTTTGGATAGTGTGATAGTCCTAGCATCAGTTCAGAAGCTACCTTGGCGACTGCATTTTGCTACAGATAAACTGTACTCTGTTGAATCAATGGGTTGGGAAAACCAGCAGGTTCCTTAGCTGTTCTAAATCAGATGATAAACAACCTACTGATGACTACACCATTCAAGTTATTTTTAATAGGGTGGGAGGGATCCTTTCAAAAATAACAAGAAATGGTAGCCCGTCCAAGAGAATATAAAACTCTAGTGTTGAAGAAGGCAGAATATTAGAAGGATCTCTGGCATGGACAGAAGATTTCTGCTTTGGGTAGATACTCCTCTAATTTTTGGCAGTTGTCGTTCATGAGACTAATACAAACATTGATGCTCCCCCCTGCATTCAACGTGGGAAGTCCATTTTTGTCTCTAGGTAACATACCTGCTAGATTTGCTTTCTATTTGAATGGCATTTCTAAGATCGTTGTCAGTGCCTTCAGGGGCCCAGCCTGTCATGGTCCCCAGCTCTGCGGTTCCACAGTGCTCTGAAGAGAAGGCTCAGGTGAAGAGAAGGCTCAGGACACTTTCCACAGGGGAGAGCCTTCAGTAGCTTCTCCTGTGCCTTCCTAGCTGGAGGATGGTCCTCCTTGAACCTAGAGAACTGCTTCCCAGAAGCCACTCCATCTTCTGGATCAGGGATGTCTAACCACTGATCCATCAAACGTTGAAATCCAACTTCCATCAGCCATAGCCAGTACGGCCTATGGTCAGGAATAATTTAATTTAATTTTTAAAAAATTATACACGCTTCTCACCCACATGTCTCAAAGCACTTTGGAAAGTGGAGTCCAACAACATCTCGAGAGCCCCAGTTTCCCCATCCCTTTCAAAAGACAGAAGATACAAAATCAATCCTCTCTGTAACAGAATACCATGTAGAGCATCCCTAAAGCATGTCTACTTTAGTCCCATTCATTTCAGTGAACATCATTCCCACAATAGTGTGCATAGGATTGCAGCCTTATTTGTTCTGGAGTTGAAGAAAGGGGCGTGTATGGGAGGGTGGGGATCAACTACAAAAAATTAATCATCAGTAAGGCAGATCAACATTATCGCTAAATATTATGCTGATTTTCTTTTAGGAACCCTAGAATCCTGGGCAAATGAAATATCTCATAGCTGTATAACCTAGTTTTAGAAAAGTTGTTGAACAACTCAGCAACGCTTTGTATCTTGTCACCCAGCCTGCACGGTCATGGGAAGATACCTTTTGATCTGAGTTCAGCATTTGATTCTATTCATAGGGAGAGAGAGAAAAGGAGTCAATTAAATGTGGATGTCAGATTCCTTTTGTTTGGGGTTTACAACTTCAAGGGCTTGCTCAGAATTAAAAGGTCAATTGACTGTTTCCAGTGGTGGAACACACGGGTGTCTCTTGGCCCCTTTGAATACTGACAGTGTGGCCAGAGGTCAGCTAAAAGCAATATCCAGCCCTAGAGAGAACGACTTTTTATTTTGGGGAAATGGGCTCATTTCTTATCCAGAATAGACTTTGTGGGTTAGGAATGCAATCACCCAAATCAGCTCTCCTCTAATAATGCAACATATTTTGAGTTTAGTCTTGCGTTCCACTCTGGGATACAGATTTTGTATCTGATGCAGCAGGGCTCTTATATTCAGATGTCCTTTCCTTCAAATAATCATGCAGCATTACATAGGGTGGAGGCTGCGGCGATGCATGAGGAAGGACGCAGTGGCTGTAGTGCCCTCCTGATAGCTGCACTGCTGCTGCTGCTCATCACAATCAAGGTGGGGTTGGCCAAGGCAGCAGTGAGGTTGGGAGAGCTCTGGACTGGCAGTGGCAACATCCTGCAGATGTGCAAATATGTATAGCCACTGCCAACCTGGAGCGCTTGCTCACAGCTCCCCAGCACCAATAGACACAGCACCAGCACTGCACTGCATCCAACTCAGCCCACTACTGGAACTTAATATGCAATGTGTGCATTCCTAATCAGGTAGCAATGCTAACTATCAACTGCAAACTTAAGCCTTTTGCTTGGGAGGTTAGGCCAGTTAATAGACAATTCTGGGGCAGATGGATCAATCTTTGACTCTTGATTTGCAGTGAGCCCAAATATTTCCATGGAAACCTGACCTTCTGGACATACCTGGCACCAAGAACAGGAGATAAAGCCAAATTTTATGGTTTAAATTTATATTTTAATGTTGTTCATGTTCCTGTTCCTGTTACCTGCCCAAAGAACTTAGTGATTTGGGAGGGGGCAACACAGTGTCAGATGTGCCAGGGGTACAGAACAGGCCATTATTGTCCTCCACCTCAAACCATCTCAGACCACTGGCCATGCTGGCAAGGGCTGATGAGAGTTGGAGCCCAATAATATCAGGAGGGGCAGCAGGCTTCCGCCATCCCTGGGCTATGTTATATTAAAATGCTCCCCACTGTCTCCTGGTTGACCCTAGGCAATATCCATCTCTCAGCCTAACGTACCACATAGGGTTTAAATAGGGATAAAATGGAAAGCGGAAGGGGAAGAAACTCATATTTACTGCCTTGAGTTTATAGGAAAAGTGGTACAGGAAAAAAAGATGATGATGATAACACAAAATGGTTCAAATGTGGCTTTATCCCAGTAGCATCCTCATTTTTTATGACTTCTTTTCCCCTCTTTTAGCTTGACAAAGCTTTTCACTTCCTGCCTTTCAGCCTCTTGCAAGAAAATGCTCTAAAGCCAGGGTGGGGAACTTGGGGCCCCATGGATGTTTCCCAGTACCTAGTACTCTCTAGCCAGCATGACCAATGATCAGAGATTATGGGAATTGTAGTCCAATAACATCAGGACAGTCACACCTTTCCCAACCTGTCAGCCTCTGTGTGTCTTTGGAGCTTTCAGGAGAAATAGGCAAAGTCAAGAGCCCTAGTAAGGCAGGGAACATACAGGGCTTTGGGCAACTCCAAGTGGCCCTCCTAAATCAGCCATAGGAGGTGTTTTTGGAGGAAGCTATAGCCAAATGAAGACTCATGTCCTCTGAGCAGGCCTGGAGTGTAGCAGGCTTCACCTCCCAATAGGAGCTGACTTGCTGGTTCAAGGGCCGTCACCTTATTTTGTAGTCTTCAGCTTCTGAAAGGCTGAGGAGGCAGAGATGCTAAGGACTCATTCTCCGAGTCAGAGAGTAATGACAGGACAGTGTCCTCCAGCTGGGAGAGCTCTGGATGTTCTCCCAGCTGGCTGTTTCCCCCTTGGTATCCTGAACTTTGTTCTCATCTGAGTACTGGGTCATGGGCCATGAGATTTCTCTGCTCTAAAGACGTGTGTTTGCTGAGTTCAACTACAAGGTTCCACATTTACGGAGCCGAGGCAGTAAAGGATTTGGCCTTTACTGTATATGTTTTGCATGCTGCTTGCACCAGAAGGAAAGGGAAATCTACTATCTCCACTCTTGTCAGGCAGGATTTTTTTTAATGGATGTTCCATATTGTTACTGGTCACCCCAACCCCTGCCCAGCTGTGCACGAGATTTCAGGTGTCTTAGCATTTAACCAGGGTTCAAAAATGAGGCACAGTAGAGACTGTAGTGTCTTTAAGAGATATGGTTTTAATTTCACAGATGTATAACCTGAACCTGCTTATGGAGGAGCTCACAGCAGCAGTGCCCCAAACATGCCAACTTATTCCACAGTATCAATATCTTTTCTCCATAGCCTCTCCTGCTCTGCAGGATACATGCCAGCTTAACTGTTCCTCTCTGCTTCCTCGTTTACAACCCTGCCAACCCCCTTCCCTAAACTAAACCCTTGTCATGAACTGGCAGGACGACAGGGAGGAGGAAGAGGATCCTGATGAGAGGCATAGCCAGGACTGGGACGCACAGGGGCAAGCAGGAGATGGGGAAGAAAGTACTCACAGTGTGAGGGAGGATGGCAGGGGGATGGAGGTCAATGCACAGGAACCAGAGCAGCAGGACCCATCCTCAGAGCCAGAGGGGCCCCTATCTCCATGAACATGGCAGACTCTGAGATGTAGGGAGGAGCAGGAAAGCTGCTGCTCTAGGAGGCTGATGGAATCAAGGGCCCATAGCCCAGCTCATTAGCTGGCCAGGTGGGGCTCATTAGCTCTGGGAGGAGGGTTGTGATTCCTCAGCTGGAGCAGACTCTGAGCAGGTGAAGGTCACATGCCTCATCAAGCCCAGATGCTGCAAAAGGGAAGTAGAGCTGAGGTGCTGTGTCTGCTGAACTGCCCTTGTTGAAGGACCTTGGCCTCTATGGGACTGTGCTATGGGTTTGATGCTGGACTGTATCCTGACTACTGGACTTCAGACTTGGTTACTTGGATTGACCTTGGACTGCATTTCCTGACCTTCAGACTTTGTGTGTGTGGCTCAATCCCTGGACTTGACATACTGACTTGCTGCCAGGTAGGCCAGGGGTTCTACAGAGGGAGGACTCCATTCATTTGCATTCCAACACCTATTTCCTCTGAGGCTTTGAACTCCTAAAGGTTAACTCTCCAAGGTGGTCATCTCACAAAGAAGTTTGTCTGACTTCATTAACACTTGTTGATTTGGCGAGGATTACAATGTCCAATAAAAAGCCCAGCAAGTGTGCCTACTTAACTAGCTTTTACAATAGCAGAGGCTTATCGGTGAGTCCACCACACCCTTAATACACACTTGGGTCTGGCTGTTTCTTCCAAGGAAATTAGCTTTGACACATCCAAACCTCAATAAAATCCTAACACCTATAAATCTATAACAGTGTTTAATGAAATGGGAAGGGTCAAATAGTTCTGGACCAGGTTTCTTTCTCTCTCTCTCTCTTTGCATCAGTTGCCACACTTATGCAGAATGCTCATCTGTGGCTATAACTTACAGATCATTTTTTTTGTTTTAAGCAGTTCTAGCTGGCTCTCTAACAAATAAGAATGGAAGTAAATTGTCACCAATGGAAGCTTTCCTCCCAGAGATAATTGCAATCTCTGAGGCAAGTTTTGTCTGGTTAAATCCCATCCTCATTACCCCTCACCTGTTTCCCTCCTCTGGCTCCTATTTAAATGTTTAAAAATGTATATGTGAAATGCTTATATGCATCAAATGTCCTGTTTAGTTTGGCTCTTCTACAAGTGTCTTGCTGCTAAACAAGTCACGCACGTTTGTAAATTTGATTTGTATCAGCTTCATTTTGATTATGTAATTTTGGGGGAGCTAAATTTGTGGGTTTTTTTGCAATAGCCTAATGACTCTTTGAAATGAAACTGATTGGAGCTGAGTGCTGACATGAGAACACAGGTTAAACTCCAGCAGTAGCTGAAGCCGAAGGACTAATACTACCACATCCTTAAGCACCATCATCTTCTGTGGATCCTTCCTCAGTCACTATTCACAAGGCAAACATTTGGATTGGAGGGGAGGGGGAGAATGAGAGTTTACAAGAATTTAATGGAAGGAAGAGCTTGTGACTGAAGACTGTGGTCAGTCACCTCTGTATTCTAATGAGTCCCTGCTGGCTGAGGGCCTGGGAACTGTGTAGAACTGCTCCCTGCTGACACTGACTGCCAAAGTAGCTGTTTCTCTCTCTCTCTCTGTGTCCCTCCTGTTCTGCATCTGGATGAGAAAAACAAGAAAGTGTGGGAAATAGCTCAGTGGAGAATGAGAAAAGGAGGGGAGTGTAAACAGGAACAACAAGGCATTTTGCTGCCTGAGGCAAAAGACAAGGTCTCTCCCTCAGCATTTCACATACACAGAAGAAGACAACCAGACTGGAGACCACCTTCACTGCACCTGAGGGCAGCAGGATAGTAGAAGGGGGTGCAGGCTGGGTTGTGTGGCATACACAGCTGTGTCTTCCAATACATTTGATGCCCCTTCCCAGCCCTAGTGACTTCTGCATGAGGTAGCAGTCTCACTCTGCCTAAGAGTAGGTCTGGCTCTGGTGCTTCCAGATTTGGTTGCTTAGTTTGAAAATGGGTTGTTGAGATATCCTAAATAGGTAGTTGGCAACATTAAAAAACCCAACATTTTTTTTTTGTTTTTTACCCAGAAATTATAAATCTGGGTTAAAGGAGGGGAGAGCAAGGAATGCAGGCTGTCATTATGATGTCAATGATAATACAGTGGTACCTTGGAAGTCGAATGGAATCCATTCCAGAAATGTTCGAAAATCAAAACATGGCTTCTGATTGGCTGCAGGAAGCCCCTGCAGCCAATCAGAAGCCACATTGGACGTTCGGGTTCCAAATAATGTTTGCAAACCTGAACACTCACTTCTGGGTTTGTGGCGTTCGGGAGCCAAAACGTTCAAGTCACAAGGCGTTCGTCAACCAAGGTATGACTGTATGTGACTTCTGCTACAAATTTGCCAGCATGAGAAGCACCCACTGTCCTATAAGAATGGATTGGGCAGGGGTTGGATGGGACCAAATCTCAGAAAATTTGCTTTAGAAATGGCTGAATTACATGAATTTAAACATTTTGCACTGAAGAACTGGCACCCCATGTTTGGTTACCATTTTTTTGTCTTCACCCAACATATATCTTAACCGTACCCATTTAATATATCAGACAGCCAAGGATGCTGCAAAGCTTTGCTTTTAGCTGGCTTAGTAAAAATCTACCATGTACTGTATTTAAAAAAGCATAAAAGCTCCTCAGCTGTTTTGTAAACATCATCTGTTGCAGTATGGTATCATACTATAGCACAGGTGGAATGTGCTACATGACTGAAATGTGGCTCCTATCAGTGTATGCTAAATGTACATTACCATACTTTCTTTATCCCATAATAGCATTTGATACTTTGGGGAACTGGAGAACACTACTGCATTAAAAAAAAATAACCAGACCCCTCCCTTCATCAAATGAGTTCTTTATAATACCAGATAGGCCCATTAAAATAAGTGCAATTACTGATGTGATGAGGATTCTGTGAGCATAAACTGTCTCATGCTAATATTACCATTGCATATCTTTTAGAAGTAAATCAGTCTGAGTGTATGAGCTACATATATATTGTGCTTACCAAGAACTGCATGTCAGAATACCAGAGCTCAGCGTTCTCATTCCTGCTCATGCCTTCATTTTACATGGGAATAGAAAGGGATGAACCTTCAAGTGAGAGATTGCTTTGCACAGGATTTTCCCACACACCTCTTTGAAAACAGGCACAGGCTCAACATTTTCACAAATCTGAACTGTGGAATTACACCTAGGATGAGTGCACCTAAATTTCATTCCTATACCTCAACGTTCAATAGAATTTTGCATTACTGACAAAAAAAAAAAAAAAAAACAGACTGCTGAATGATCCCAGAAGCTTGCCTTTGTTCATCAGTGAAGCAGCCTGGTTCAGAATTCTACTGTGAAGAGGACCAGAGAAAAAGATCAGGCACTGGCACCCTCATGCCAGCATATATTGAAACCTCATCTATCCTCTTGCTCTACAAAAGCAAGCTGGCTTCACCTAACAACCAGCCCCCACCTTCTACATAGTGCAGTAGAGCAGTGTTTCCCAACCTTTTTTGGGCAAAGGCACACTTGTTTCATGAAAAAAATCTCGAAGGCACACCACCATTACAGCCCCGTGACGTCAGCGCGCAGCGTCACGCCGGGAGGGACGCACGAAAGTGTAAGTTTCGATTTTTTCCCTCCCCCTTGCCTTCCTTCTGTGCCAACCGCCAAAAAGCCAAGAAAAAAGCCAAGACTTTAGGGCAGCAGGTCGACACGGAAGAAGCTCCTACCTAAGGACAGATGCGACGGCCGTGTCCTCTTCTGCCACACTTGGCAGCCCTGCCTCACGGTCGTGACTCCCACCCTGATTTCTCCCCGCAGGTCGAGCGGCACAGGCAGCCCAATGTGTCCAGCCCAGACACAAGCCCCGCTTCCCCACTCTAGATCCTGAATGCGACCAAGTGCTCTGGACTCCCGAGCAGGGTGGGAAAGAGGACTCGCATCTGGTAGCCTCCGGGCTCCTCGCCTGCTCGAGGGATGGCATTGCAGGCAAGCTGCCGGCCGTCGCCATCGCCGCCCCCTCATGCGAGTGGACCTGCCCGGAGTGGTGGGCCGGGGGAGGCTCGCTCTCTGTGGGGATGTGGCCCGCACGCGCGGCCCCGCTTCCTCCTGCCCAGGGCTGAGCTCCTTACCCGCGATCTCGGTCTCGCGCACGCGGATCCCACTTATTCCGAAGCTCGCGCCACTAGCCGGGGCTCTCACACCGTGCCAGGGCGAGGCGGCGCGGCCCACTGACGTCATCGCGGCTCGCCGCCGCCCTCGACTTCCCTGTTCCCTCCCCTCCCTCGGGTCGCCGTGGTTACCAAGGACTGCAAGCTGCTCGGGCGAGCGTGGGGCATTAAGTGGGAGAAGGAAAATTAAAATTAAAACTCGCCTGAAGGCCGCCTCTCCGGATATCTTTCGAATTTTTTAATTTTTCCCGCGGCACACCAGGCAACGTCTCGCGGCACACTAGTGTGCCGCGGAACACCGGTTGGGAAGCACTGCAGTAGAGTAGGGAGGGACGGAGGGAGGTCCATTGGTTCAAGATACAGGTGGCAAACATGTGTAAAGATGGGTTTGGACTACAGCTTCCATCATCCCTGATTATTGGCAGTGGTGACTGGTGGGAATTGGCATCTAACAACTTCCTGAGCACCTGATCCTCATCTGCTTCAGGGGATACTTGGCGGAAGGATCAAGATCGCTCCATTGAAATCCTGTAGCGAGGCGAGACTGATAACTGTCTCAATGGCTTTGTACAACTTCTTCTGCAGAAGGATGGCATTTAGCTGAAGCAGGATTTGAGAATGAGCTGCAAGTGGTTGCTTATGTTGGTTACCAAATCACAACCCATTACTCACCAAGAAGATGTGTACCAGGGGTATTGCACATTTGTTTATACCAGGCTGTTGTAGACTGCGGGTGTTTACCAATGCATGCGCTCCCTCAGTCTCTCCCTCTCCCTCAAAAGCAGTAAATGATATTGAAATTCTACAATTGCTTATGCGCATAAAGCAAGCAGTGCATGGATTTTCACAATAGATTGTGGTTATTCAGCTTCAGCCTCTGTGTTAGGAAAGCTTAAGTAACAGTTTTATTAGGGTATTTGTCAGTGGGGAGCCAATCGTCTTTAAGCAAGAAGAATCAAAACACAGTGTTAACTGGGGGATTTCAATCAATTTTAATTAAAGCAATTTTGTTACCAAACTACTTAATGGCTTACTAAATATTACTAAGCGCTACTTGCCAAAGCAGCTTTTGTTTTTCATTAGTGGCTCCTTGCCATCAGCAATGATCTCATCCCTTCAGATATAAGGTTCCATTTCCTTAGAGCTTCACTACAAATGCCAGCTTTTCTTTTGCAATTAAATTGCTAACTCTCCGAAGAGCAATAAAAAGCTATACTTTCTCTGCTGGCACAACTTCTCAAATCAGGAAGTAGAAAAACCAATTTCTTAAACGAGCTGCAAATGAGCAGAGAGGGCAGTTATGGGGAAATTACTTTAATGCAGATTTACTGTTCTTTATGAAAAAGACAAAGATTTTCTAAAAAAAAAAGGGGGGGAGCCCGCAGTTCTTGTTTTTAGAGATACTGATCTGTAAAATCTAAACTCTCTAAAAGCCTCACTGTGAAATTAATAACATAATGTTGGCTTCTATTTTCAGAGAGTTGTCTGTTTCTCGTTGGCTGCTATGGAAATTAGGTAGGGGACAAAGAATTTGAGGGCCAAGGCACAACAGAGTTCACAAACTGCTATTTCCACCTGATGACATGCTAATAGGCTTTTGATGACCCGCCAGACAAGCATTGCACAGTTTATTTGGGTTGCTGGCAGGTTGAAGAGCACTACACTGGGGTGCATTTCCATCTCTTGCTGTTCAGTAGGCAGGAAGAAGCACAAGAAGGGACTTTATTCCTGTTTGGAAATTGGAACAGGGTGGCATAGGAGTACCCCTCGCCAAAGCTGTTCACTCACCAATGCAGATGGCAGCTGCATGATCCAAAAAGGGCTACCGTCTGGCTCTGCCTTCATGCTATGATGCCATCTGGCTTCCCTAGAGCATTTACAGAGTTAACAAGGGGAACAATAGCTTCTAGAAGCACCCAAAGACAATCAACCACAATTAAAATGAAGCTACTTTTAACAATGAACTTTAAACGTACACATGTGGAATCGAGCATTTCACATTATTTCTTTTCCTTTAGGAACAGCAAAACCCTTGGACCTTGGCTGATATCACCCAGTCTCCTCAACTCACAGTGTGCCCTAGAATACACCCAACACTCCACTAAATCGGTGCAGTGTAAGGGAATAGTTTATGGTTAGGCAAGATGTCTTTCAAATTTGTTTGCCATTCCTGACCTTTTCATTGATGCGGGCAGGGAAGTGGGTCAACCTGCAAGATAGGCATGGGCCCTACAGTTGTTGTGGGACTGCAACCTCCTCATACCTGACCATTGACCTCAGGTGACAGTGAGGAGGGGAGAGCTGGTGTCCAGAAGATCGTTGCCTTGAGGGATGGAGATGATGGCATATTGGGAGTAAATTAATGTCCAAGGAAGACATCTTCCATCAGTCCCAGTGCTTTGTCCCTGTTGGAACTGATGGACTGGTCTGACGGGTATATGGACCTCCTTTGACATGTAGACTTACTCAGTGGAAGTAAATAAGTTCATTGAAAAGCCCATGCAAGTTCCACAGTGGCCCTGCCATGCTCAGTCTATAGAGAGGTGTGTGAAACAAGTCACAGAGGCAGCAGGTAGGGTGTACACACATGAGAAATGTGAGGCCAAGAAACAAGTTGGTGACTGATGTCCCAGAACGTAGCAAGACTTGATGAAATTCCTTATTCACTGATTTTTTAACCGATGAGTTTCTTATTAACCGATACCATTACTTTCTAATGTTTTATGATTACAAGGCGATGTTGTATGCTTTGTAGGATAAGTTATATGCAGAGAAACTAATTATTTTATAGTATTACCTGACATTTTCAGAAGGTAAAATCAAGTTTTTTTGGTTTTCTGAGATCAGTTCATGTGCTTTTTTAATCAAATGTAGATTTACCAAGCTAAATGTTGTCCAGTTACAAGAATTAGTAGCAGATTTGAATTCCTCATACCCCCGAAATATTTTTAAGCTCCACCACCACTGAAGCAATCTGCAAAAATTAAGTTTCACCTCCTAAACGACACGCCCTACGCCATCAGCCCCAAACTGCATGAGCAATGGTGAGGGATGATGGGAATGGGCTACTTCTGTAGGAAGCCATTGTTTGTCCCCTTTCTTAACACGGTATTTATTTTAGCTTCCTAATGCAACCATTTCTAGTTGTGAAAAGTAAAACCAAACTGGAAGCATTACCAGTGCTGAATGGTGGTAGACAGTGGTTCTGGTTCTGCTTCCACTGTCAGATGCCTCTGAATTA
Organism: Podarcis melisellensis; assembly: GCF_964234715.1. Classification (NCBI taxonomy): domain Eukaryota; kingdom Metazoa; phylum Chordata; class Lepidosauria; order Squamata; family Lacertidae; genus Podarcis; species Podarcis melisellensis. The sequence continues at coordinate 62,164,206 of NC_138537.1, read as the reverse complement.
CCAGTTGCTGTTGATCTTGTTCATATGCACCCTGCAGGCATCAGGCACCACTGTGAGAGCAAGACTGGCTATTGGATGAGCCCTTAGAGTGATTCAGCAGGCTCACCTTATGTAAAAGCCAATGAGCAGGGGGGTCGTGGAGCTGTACAACACTGCCTTGAGCAGTACAACCCTTGGCATAGCACACTTATACAATAGTCAGGACAGGCATTGGACTGCAGATTGTCCATAGGAGGGATAATGAAGTGATTTGCAGTTAGTGCAGTAAACATGCAAGTCCCACTGTGTTCACTGGAATTAATTTCTGGGTAAGCAAGTATAGGATGAGAGCCTAAGAGCTCTAAAATGATCAAGACATCTAAGCATTTCCTGCTATGCACAGGACTGGGAGAACTTTGGGGACCAGCTCCATCTGGTACGTAGGCTGAGACCCTATCTGCCTGCGGACTGTCTTGCCAGAGTGGTACATGCTCTGGTTATCTCCCGCTTGGACTACTGCAATCCGCTCTACGTGGGGCTACCTTTGAAGGTGACCCGGAAACTACAACTAATCCAGAATGCGGCAGCTAGACTGGTGACTGGGAGCGGCCGCCGAGACCATATAACACCGGTCTTGAAAGACCTACATTGGCTCCCAGTACGTTTCCGAGCACAATTCAAAGTGTTGGTGCTGACCTTTAAAGCCCTAAATGGCCTCGGTCCAGTATATCTGAAGGAGCGTCTCCTCCCCCATCGTTCTGCCCGGACACTGAGGTCCAGCTCCGAGGGCCTTCTGGCAGTTCCCTCCCTGCGAGAGGCCAAGTTGCAGGGAACCAGGCAGAGGGCCTTCTCGGTGGTGGCGCCCGCCCTGTGGAATGCCCTCCCACCGGATGTCAAGGCGATGGACAACTACCTGACATTCAGAAGACATCTGAAGGCAGCCCTGTTCAGGGAAGTTTTTAATATGTGACATTTTAGTGTATTTTTCATTTCTGTTGGAAGCCGCCCAGAGTGGCTGGGGAAACCCAGCCAGATGGGCAGGGTACAAATAATAAATTATTATTATTATTATTATTATTATTATTATTATTATTATTATTATTCTCACCAGCCTCTCCCCATGCTGGTTGATACCAGACTGCGTGTGCGTGTGCGCACGCGCACACACACATATGGGACGTGGGTGGCCCTGTAGGTTAAACCACAGAGCCTAGGACTTGCTGATCAGAAGGTTGGCGGTTCAAATCCTCATGACAGGGTGAGCTCCCGTTGCTCGGTCCCTGCTCCTGTCAACCTAGCAGTTTGAAAGCACGTCAAAGTGCAAGTAGATAAATAGGTACTACTCCGGCAGGAAGGTAAACGCCGTTTCTGTGTCCTGCTCATACACACACACACACACACACATTCAAAATTTGGAACAAGATTACACAATGTTAAAATCTGAGCAACCAAACAGGGCCAGCAGGTGGGGGGGAAAACCACAACCCTCCGCAATCGAAGCCTTTCTTCTGTTTCCTTTGAATTTGTTTGTAACGGGGGCAAACTCCCTGGGTTTTAAAATATGGAATGGCTGATAAATATTTTAATAACCTCCTCTGCTTCACTGAGAGGAATTTCTGCTAGTTTTCATTCGTTGGCAGAGAATGCTGACAATGGACAGATTGTTCGTGTTTCACCAGGAGTTGCCAGTTCCAGCTCAGTTGGGGACTGCTGTTCCTTTAAGAGCTCCCGCAGAGAAGAAAGCTTGACACAGCCCCTGAGCGGCTCTTAGGCAAATCTCTTAAAGGGATAGTTGTCCCTTTTTGCAGATAGCCAGCAACCCTGAAAAGTCTGGTGGTTTTTGCCTTTTAAGTTGAGAACAATTGCAGGTTGACACTAATTAGTGATTAGGCCTATGCTGATTTCTCTTCTGGCTTCTTCTGTGCCTGCCATTGCTTGTTTGGCTTCATTCATATTCATAGCAGATGGTGTAATTTAGGAGAAGGCAGGATGGAGTCATCATATTAGTGAGGGGAAATCTTGAGTGTTCAGTCTGTACTTTTTCTGTGAAGCCATCAAGGAAGTTCCTCTCCACCTTTAACAGCTTTGCATAGCTAAGCATAACTTTAAATGTAATTTGAGAAGCTCAGACAAGCTTTGTGTGGTTGGAAGTAGATGCCAAACTATTATAAGAGCCATGCGGGGTAGGGAGTAATAGTTAGACTAAAAGTGATAATTATTGGCTGATGCCACCAGCCCACTGGCTTGTCTCATGGCAAACTTATCTGGTATTATGACAAGAAAAGAAGGAAAAAGGCACAAGAGAAACTATTTATTGAGGCCAATGTGTTTTGAGCCAAATTCTTCCCCAAAGGCACCATGAATATAAAATGGTGGCTGCATATGCACCATAAATGTAAAGCCCATTTAAAGTACCCCCCAAAGAATTATGGGAACTGTAGTTTAAGGGTGCTGGGAATTATAGGTCTGTGAGGGGCAAACTACAGTTTCTGATTCTTGGGCAGCAGAGGGTCCCTTTTCTTATCAGCAGCTCTTTGCTGAAGGGGGTGTTGAGACAAAGTCACAGAACTGCAGTTAAAAGGGATCCCAAGAACCATCTAGTCTAATCCTCTGCGATACAGAAATCACAGCTACATACAGCCATCCAACCTTTGTTTAAAAACTTCCAGTGAACAAAAGTCCACCACCTTCTGAGGTAGTCCTTTCCTTGGTTGAATAACTCTTACGTTTAGTCAGAATTGTGGGAAATTACAGTCAAAAATGTGTGAGTGCTAGTTAGTACATGAAGGGGTTAAGACCACAGAGCTGTGTCCTTAGACTCAGGTCACACTCCCTCACTTCAGACAGCATGCTTGATGCTATTTCTGTATTTTGTACCCAAGCGTATTCTACCTGTGTTTTCCTTGCTGTGGCATGGAATAACACATGAATCAGACCTTTGGGTTTTGTAAGTAAAGTATTTTAAACTTACTTAACAGTGTGTGGTCTGTTCATTGCCCTCTGGCAAACAAAGGGGCGACTACTGTAAGCCAATGTAATAGGGGTCTAACAACCTACATTTCCTTGCTATACAGCTGCTTAACTTTCTCCCATGGGGGCTTTCTCCTGCTAGAGAGTGCATAAAGCCTGGTGTTTTGAATCCAGGTGTCCAACCAGTTCTTTTGTTTTCCCACATGTGGATCACAGATCTCATTATTTTCCTTCCAAAGAAATCTCCTTCCTTGTAATTTGAATCCTTTGGATTGGGTCTTACCCTCTGAAGCAGCAGCAAACAAGCTTGCTCCATCTTCCATGTGATAGCCCTTTTGATATTTGAAGATGGCTATTACGGTATATCACCTCTGAGGCAATACAGAGAAAGTTATTTGCTCCGTCTTAAATCCCACTGAAATTGGTGGAAAAGGTTCTTGCTCTCTTTAAAATGAGATTTAAGAAAATTACTTTTAAAAACTATGGGCCAGCAACTGGGCATCCTTTAATATATGTAAATGCTGGGTGAATTTTCCAAGTTTCTCTACTGTTGAATGGGATTTTATTTTACTTTTTTCATTTAAGGGGGGGCTGGTGTTTTACAAAGCCACTTACAAGCATCCAGAGTATGTTACCTCCAAGTAACAGCTTTCATCTTACTTGAAAATATAGCTGTAAAACTTTAAGAACAAAGGGTTAGACATCAAAGGATATTCTTTTGATCTATATTTAATGCGAATATGAGTTATTTATGTTTATTTATTTATTTTTTTACATTTGTACTCTATCTTTTTATGATAAACCATCCTTGCTGCTGTACTAGCATTCCCCCCCCCCCACTTTTTAGTTTGGGTTGGCTTGTTTTGCGTTGAGAATGTAGATGCATTCAGAATGCAATTAGACATATTCGTGGCTAATGACGGCTACTCATCATGACACACATATATATTATGTCAAGTATCGAAGGCAGTATGATTCCAAATGCCCGTTTATGGAGATTATCATGAGTGAGAGAGGACTATTGCGCTTGTGGGATTCTCATAGACATCTGGTTGCAATGGAGGCTGGTCCATTAGGATGAAAGGGGCATGGCTCTAATAGCCTCCCGCCTGCCTTCTGGCTTACAGAAAAGTCAGGGTGCGACTCTGCCTGTCATTGGCTCTGGCTCCACCTCCTGTTGGCCTCCCTGCTTTCCACAATAACAGCACAATTCAAAGTGTGGGTGCTCACCTTTAAAGCCCTAAACGGCCTCAGCCCAGTATACCTGAAAGAGCGTTTCCATCCCCATCATCCAGCCTGGACACTAAGGTTCAGCTCCGAGGGCCTTCTGGCAGTTCCTCCCTGTGAGAAGTGAGGCTACAGGGGCGCCCACCCTGTGGAACGCCCTCCTATCAGATGTCAAGGAAACAAACAACTATATGACCTTTAGAAGATATCTGAAGGCAGCCCTGTTTAGGGAAGTTTTTAATGTTTGATGTTTTATTGGATTTTTAATATTCTGATGGGAGCTGCCCAGAGTGTTTGGGGAAACCCAGCCAGATGGGTGGGGTATAAATAAATAATAATAATAATAATTTATTATAGCGAGTGGTGCTAGGATGCAGGTAGCTCAGCAGGTCTAAACCACTGAGCCTAGGGCTTGCCAACTGGAAGGTCGGTGGTTTGAATCCCCGTGATGGGTTAAGCTCCCATTGCCTGGTTCCAGCTCCTGCCAACCTAGGAGTTCGAAAGTACGTGCAAGTAGATAAATAGGCACCGCTTCAGTGGGAAGGTAAACGGCGTTTCCGTGCACTGCTCTGGTTCACCAGAAGTGGCTTAGTCATGCTGGCCACATGACCTGGAAAAACTGTCTGTGGACAGACGTCGGCTCCCTCGGCCAGTAAAACGAGATGAGCGCCGCAACCCCCGAGTCGTTCGCGACTGGACAACTATCAGGGGTCCTTTACCTTTTTTATAGCCCCAATGAATAACAGCCACCATGGTTTAGTTGACCAATTTATGCAACAGGATGCTAGACTAAAGAAGTACTGGTATTTGGTTCGATCCAGAAGGGATTTTCTTACCCTCCTCACTATCAACATTTAGAGTGGAAACTCCTCATAGGGAAAGGATTGTTTCTGCTTGTTTTCCTGTAAAATGTACATTAACAGCTAGCAGTAGTAGTTGTTGTAGAAATAACTTGCTGATGCATTAGAAACTGGAAAGGGAACTGGTAATTCCCCATTCTCAACAAGGGAATATGGAGGGGGGAGCCCAGGTAAGCCCCACCCTGCATAAGATGCAGCACACAGACACCATTTGAATGGCAATGCCCATCAAATATTCAGAGGGGACAAGGGAGCTTAGCTCCTAGGCATTGGCTGCTATGATCCCCAACAACTTGAGAAATTATGCTTTCTTTTATGCCTTTCCTAAACCTGGTGCTTTTAAGATTTTTTTGAGCAACAACTAACATTATCCATGGCCATTAGCTATGGTAGCTGGGACTCATTGGAGCTGTAGTTCAACTTAACTGGAGGGCACCAGCTTGGGGAGGGCTGTTTTATTCAGAAACATTCATAGTTCTCTCCCTCAGGGCTTTTAGTGGTTTTTCCAGTGAGTTTCACAGCTTTGCCCCCTGGCTTTTCACATCAGCACAGCTACAATTTGTGCATACACCAAGAGGTGTCAATGAGTGGGAATGCTAAGGCTTAAGGACTATGCATCATACAGAAGCATCTTATAGCAAAATAAAGGATACATATGCATTTTGGATTAATATCACACATGGATTAAAAACCCAGCACTGGAAACACATTAAGCCTATGTGTATATGTGTTGACTTTTTAGATGAACCTGCTATATTTTTGCCTTTTTCTCCTCACTCACTTACTTGGCTTATTACAGATCGGTGACAATTTAGTCATCAACAGTAATGGTTACACAACAATGCTTAACTTGGCTTCTGTCTTATTCTTGTAGGTAGAAATAAAAAGACAAAAATATGTCTTCGCTTTTTATAGTTTGCATTCCATTGGAGGCATATCGACATAGCTTGTTAAAGAGACTAAGAGCAATTGCCAAGGAGTGCAAATGTGCTCAACTACAGTGGTACCTTGGGTTACAAACACCTCGGGTTACAGACTCCACTAACCTGGAAGTTGTGGGTGAACATATCAGACGACACAGCGATTCTTCAAACAGCTCTTGTTTATTCACAGGCCAGAACAGAAAAGAACTGAAGGGTTCAGCCAGCCTGCTTCTTTAGAGCTCCACTAGAACGCAACTGTAAGCACTTTCTGTAACTATCCAATCACTGAACGTCACTTTTAATCCCCTATTTGCATATGTGGACCTGAGTGAAAACTATCTACAGTATCCCTCTGCTGGCCCAGGGTGAGAACTTCAGTACATAACAAGTACCTCTGGTTAAGAACTTTGCTTCAGAATGAGAACAGAAATCGCATGGCGGCAGCAGCGGGAGGCCCCATTAGCTAAAGTGGTACCTCAGTTTAAGAACGGTTTCAGGTTAAGAACGGACCTACAGAACAAATTAAGTTTGAAACCAGAGGTACCACTGTATTAAATCCTCTAAACTCAGGTTTTAAAATAGGTCTCCTCGTTCTGTTTGCTTTAAATGCCGTTTGCTTTAACAACCTTTCCTTGTTAGAACCCTCAGCTTCTTTCTTTGAAAAATGCTAGCAATAGATTATACTAGCCTTTGACTGGGGGCTGATGGGAGTTGCACCAGTCAAAAGGCTTAAAAATGCATCATATAGTGGAGAACAATATGTCAAGGGTAATCCAGAAAGCTTTAAAATAAAGAATAACTCTAAGATGAACAGTAGCCCTTCCTCAACACAGCAAACATAGATTGAAAGTGCTTTGAGGCAGATAGCCAAGCACTGTAAATTCTATCTGTATCTTTTTTTAAAGGCACCATTTTTTTAAAGGCACAATTCCCTTTCTTTATCTGCAGTAGCTGGAATGCGTACAGTACATTAACTAGGCCACGGTTGTCATTGGTAACATCTAGTACGCATAAATAATGTAGCTCCCTCCTCTACTTAAAGTATTATTGATGATACATACCTTTATATAAAAACACACACACAGTGAAGCAATATCTTGACAGCTATAATAAAGCATTAGGTTCACACTGAACTGCAAGGCAAGTGTTAAACATGTCCCATCCCACTCCACGGTTCTGTCGTTCCTCTTTTAAAACCACAAATCTAGAAGGGGAGATATCTTTCCTCTTTCACTCAATTTATGTTTTGGCCACAGCAGCCAGTATAAAGCTGAATGCTGAAAAGTAACTAGGAAATAAGGTAGCCCTTGGGAATGACTCTACATCCAACTTTACCTCAGAAAACCCTTTCACTGTGGTTCTAAGTGGAAAGTGAGTTTAGTGGCCTTTGAAATCAGCTGCAGTCTGCAAATGAAGGACATTGGGACTGTCATGCAGTGCAGCACTCCCCAGCCGTAAGGGATGTGGGAAGTAGAGGGAGCCAGGAAATATAAAGCTAGCCAAGGAGGTTAAGAAAGAACTACAGATTAAAAGAACTGTTACAGGAATAAACAACTCATTGTCTAAAGAGATTCTCCAAGGTTCTAGCACAGCTGTGTAAATGCAGGGATGATGCAAATACTAAGCATGGGGGTTTCCTCCATTTTGTATTATCTATGTTTGAACTAGAAATGGAGGAGACAAAAATGCTTATTTCCTCTACTATTTATTCCATTTTAAAATAACCAATATCAGGCAGAGCAAGTGAGATCTATCAGCCAACCACAGCTTCCTTCTAAATATTCCATTCCCACCCAATAGTCAGTTATTTGCGGCCCCACTTTCAGTACTGCTTACAACTGCAAAAGTTAGGGAACAGTCATATTGCTCTGTTTCTGATCAGAGCATGTCTTGAAATGCCTGCTAAAATCCTGTAACATTTTATACTACAACCCCCCCCCAGGCTGTTTTTTATTTGTCCCAAAAGACACCTGCTTCTTGGGAGAAAAGCAATGACAAACCTAGACAGCATCTTAAAAAGCAGAGACATCACCTTGCCAACAAAGGTCCTTATACTTAAAGCTATGGTTTTCCCAGTATTGATGTATGGAAGCCAGAGCTGGACCATAAAGAAGGCTGATTGCTGAAGAATTGATGCTTTTGAATTATGGTGCTGGATGAGACTCTTGAGAGTCCCATGGACTGCAAGAAGATCAAACCTATCCATTCTGAAGGAAATCAGCCCTGAGTGCTCACTGGAAGGACAGATTCTGAAGCTGAGACTCCAATACTTTGGCCACCTCATGAGAAGAGAAGACTGTCTGGAAAAGACCCTGATGCTGGGAAAGATGGAGGGCACAAGGAGAAGGGGGCGACAGAGGATGAGATGGTTGGATATTGTTCTCGAAGCTACCAGCATGAGTTTGACCAAACTGCAGGAGGCAGTGGAAGACAGGAGTGCCTGGTGTGCTCTGGTCCATGGGGTCACGAAGAGTCAGACACGACTAAACAACAATAAATGGTTCAAGAAGACCATAGAGTGGGACAAAGAGGATACAGTAATGTGGTATCATTAGGGAAGCATCACAGAACAATCAGTAAACCAGAATGATGTGTGCACAGCACAGTATGAATCCACTATTAATGCACAATTATTGTATCTGGCATGTTGTGTATACCTACAAAACACCACCAGTCTGAAGGGGGTCCTCCAGTCCATAGCCATTCAGAGACCCTCCAAGTGTCCCTATTTTCCAGGGACATCCCTGATTTAGAGAAGCCATCCTGCTTTTCCTTTGGCTGTCCCTATTTCCATTGGAGAAATGTTAGAGGGTATGGAGTTTTCCAACCCCGAGCCACCTGAAAGCAATCCTGTATAGGGAAGGTTTTTTTTTTTTAAAAATTAATGTTTCATTATGTTTTTATATATGTTGGAAGCTGCCCAGTGTGCTTGGGCAACCCGATAAGATGTGTGGGGTACAAATAGTAAAATTATCATTAAGGAATAGACATCTCTATTTTCATTGGAGAAATGTTGGAGGGTATCCACCCAGCATGCTCAGTCCTCATTGATCCGTTTTGCCACCCTCAGATTCCCCCCCCCCTTATGCAAACCTAGTTATTTCCCTAAGCTTGCCATGGGCATAAGCCAGGATTTTTTTGGGGGGGGGCAGGTCTTTTTTAGGGAGAGAAGGCCTTTTATTGGAGAGGGGCAGAACCAATGTGATTGGTCAGTTAAATATTTCTATTGTTATACAGTGGTACCTCGGGTTACATACTTAATTTGTTCTGGAGGTCCGTTCTTAACCTGAAACTGTTCTTAACCTGAAGCACCACTTTAGGTAATGGGGCCTCCTGCTGCCACTGTGCCGCCGGAACATGATTTCTGTTCTCATCCTTAAGCAAAGTTCTTAACCTGAGGTACTGTTTCTGGGTTAGTGGAGTCTGTAACCTGAAGCGTATGTAACCTGAAGCGTAGGTATCCCGAGGTACCACTGTACTTGATCTAGGGAGGGCCCCTGCCCCCCCTGCCCCCCTTTGGCTATGGCCATGAAGCTTGCTGATACCTCCCTCTTTTGCATAGATTGTACTGTTTTGGCTACATAATAATCCACACTTGGAGAAAGAGTTCATTACTAGTACAGTGGTACCTCAGGTTACAGAATAACCCAGAAATAGTACCTCGGGTTAAGAACTTTGCTTCAGGATGAGAACAGAAATTGTGTGGTGGTAGCGGGAGGCCCCATTAGCTAAAGTGGTACCTCAGGTTAAGAACAGTTTCAGGTTAAGAATGGACCTCCAGAACGAATTAAGTTCTTAACCCAAGGTACCACTGTATATAAGTTTTTGAACACTGGTTATGAAATAAGTTTGTCTCTCGATCTTTCTACTTTGCCTTCTTGAATCTAGTAGCCCTTTGGAATGACTCTGGGTTCACTTCAATTCAACCTAAGAGCATCCTGTAGTTTTGGGTTCAAAATGGAAAGGGAGCTTGGTGGCCTTGTGAGATCAGCGGCAGCCTGAAAATGAAGGGCTTCCGTATGTTCTCCAAGGCAGTTCCAGCATAGCTATAAAGGCTATAAAGAAGCGAGGATGGGAAGCATGAGACAACTTAAAACCACTGGAATGAAAATGGGATTAATACAAGCGCTCTGTTTTTACAAGATAATTTTAGGATTGTCACTATAATACTGGTGTTGGGAACTCCTGTCATAAGGATATGTATTGTAAAGCAATACAGTAGCTGAATGGAATATTTTTATACTGCCAGTTATAAGGAAATAATATCATACACAGCTATGGCATATCACTTGAGGTCTTTTAATTCCAGCAAAGGAATGGTGATGACTATAGTAGGCATCCTTTTTTTTAAAAAAAAAAACCACCAATGACAATAGTACTGGCTCTGAATTGCATGGATATAATATTGCCTGGGACCACAGACATTACCCACCACTCATACCCAGAAGCTTTTCAGAATGCCAGTGTAGGGGCATGCAGACTAAAAGCCTGGAAACAGAAAGTGGGGAGTTAGTAGCAGCAGCACAGGGTTCAAACATCAGCTGAGGACCCTACTTCCTTTAGAACCCTATCTATGAATACCAGCATTAACTTGAATGATCTATGATCAATGAGCTTCAATGTGGGAGGATAAAACACCAGAGCAACATTCAGACATAAAAAATTGCATTCATAATAGTGTGACCCTCCATACAGCTCTCTTGAATCCATGTCCAGCCCACAGTGTTTTGCTCCCTGAGCAAATGACAAGATGGCATCCCCTCTCAATTCTACATACAGAAGCCAGTTAGATTGACAGCTGAAACCCCTTTCAATGCTGGCAACAGGACAGCATCCTCCTCTGCATCTTCTAAGGATAGCAATTCAGATTTGAGGGGTGCAAGACAGCTCATGCACATTACACGCAACTCAGTCCTCTAACACCTAACCATCATTTGTTGTTGGGTCACCTTTCAAAGAGAACCAGAAGCTGGAGATGGACTGGGTCCAGCCCTGTGCCCAGATCAAGCAAGGGAGCAGTACGGTGAAAAGAAGTCAAGTTTAAAATTGCCTGGGGTGTGTGATACCTGCTGCCATGAGCAAAGAAGCACCTTCCCAAAGAGAGGAAATCATTTGGTACAGGGTTGGTGCTCTTTCCCATATTTTGATTTTGTTGAACTGTTATTAGCTGTTTTGATGAATTTATTGTTGTTTGCTTTATTTATATGTTTCTGTGTTTAATATTATGGTGTTTATAATTTCCCCCCCTCCTAATGCTATTGTGGTTACTGTGAGCTGCTTTGAGCTCAACATTTGTTGTTGGAAAAGCAGAATGCAAATATTAAATAAAATCAACCTCCCTTCCCTTTTAGTGTCTGCTTCCTGAGTCAGCCACCTCACTCTGCCTCACAATTGGCCTGGCCCCGCTTGAATCTAGGTCGGAACCTGTGGCCCTCCAGATGTTGTTGGACTACAATTCCCATTATCCTTGACTATATTTTTGGTTCTGCAAGTTGGGGCTGATGGGTATTGGCATCCAGCAACATCTGGAGGACCACACGTTGCCTGTACCTGATCTAGATGTTGAGCCTGCAGGCTAGAACCAATTAACAACTGTCAGAGGCAACATGCAGCAAATCCATCACAGTTTAACAGGAAGGAAAATTATTAGTTTGTCTCACTCCCCTGCTTAAATGGCAGTTTCTATTGCTTCTCTTCACACAGACACACTGAGGTTACATCATCCTTAGCTGTGGGGGGTGAGGCAATGTCTGCTTTTGCACCATTTGGAGGACTTAAGAGCAATTGTCTAATGATTACCCTTTTGGCTACCAACAAGCCAGCAGTCTTAAGATGCCATGAGTTTGTCATTGCAACAAAAGAACTACTACAAAAGCAGTTGGGCTATAATAGGCCCAAGGTGGCTGAGAAATGCGCAAAAGAGCCACACTCTGGATGAATCTGAGTGCCAGTTTTATTACTAAATTTTGTGCTTGTTGTTTTAATTCTGGACCAATTAACTGAAGATGCTTTGGCCTGCTTTATGGCACCATTGAATATTTGCATGGCGTTAATTGCCAGGTTTTAGCGCTCTATCCAATTGAATCGCTCAGACTCATTTTCAATTAACGTGCAGTGTTTGACATATGATCTGAAACTAAACCACCCCCTAGCAATAGTTTTATATGTTTGTTCTGTTACTACACTCTCGTCCCTCAGTAATGAATGTTCAGTGCTCTGAGAAAAATGAAGCCAATTGCGTCTTCTCAGCTTGGCATTTAAAACCCTTTGAATTGAATCAACTGTCTCCTAATTTGGAAAAATGCCTTGCAAAGCAGGACTGTTTCTAATCTAGAAAGGGAGGAGGGAGAAATAAAATGCCATTGAAGATATTCTGCCCTCATGATTTTAATTACAGTGAAATACATACATGTCCAAAGGTTTACTTTGCTTAATTGATTTGATTGCATTATTTTAGGGCTGCCATACTTCTGAATTTTCCCAGACATTAGCAGGATTCCAAAGATGGAATTGATATCCCTGTGGAATTTCCGAAAGGGGCGCTTCGTCCTGGATCTTAGGCAAGTCAATAAGAAAAAAAGCTTGACAATTTTGGGGAGTCTTGGTTTTTACTTTTTGAAAGATGGCAACCCTACATTATTTGGAATCTTAATATTTAATATCATTTAATATGTGTGCAAGGAATGAACAATGGAAGGTAAAAGAAGGTATGGATTTGGGTGAGTAGTAGGACCAGTGTGATGGAGGTTTATGTGTGGAAATAGATGTGTGGAAAATAAAGGACACATGCCATGGTTCAGTAATAGCCTGTGGGTGACTTCTGATAACCCATTTGTTACAAGGAAAGTCCTATTGTCTGGAAGCTTTAAACCAGTCTTGTTTTTGCCAGTGTTTCAGGGAGAGCAAGCTGATATTAGACTTGGGGTGTGGGCACCAATCCCATGGGGAGAAAGCAGTTAGTGTAGTAGGGTGAGGAAGCACAGCTCTGGGCCTTTTTTCAGAGCAGGAGTGCTGTCATCACCCACCCCAGGTGTCTGAGGGGGTGACATTTGGCGCGCTGCCTCCCAAGCCTACTCTGAGCCGTCAGAAGCGGGGAGCTGCTCCGCTTTGCTAGGGTAATTTGATGGTTCCTCCTTGCTCTGGCAAGTGAATGAGGTGATAACAAGACTTTCGAGTTCTACAATTGTTAGTGACAGATTAGCATTAATGAAGTTGCATTCTCTGACTGTTGGATTAGGGAGCCACCTAAACTTAGTATAGCTCCTTTATTTATTTTACATGCTCCCTGTACACAGGGGGGAGAGTGTCGCAGGGCACAAGACTAATAATGTTTTCACAACTTTATCCCACTGAACATAGCACATAAAGTGTACTTTTGTTTCCTGATCTGCAGGCTGCTCCCCAACTTTAGAACAAATTCTCTACAGTCATGAGGGCTAAAATCACACACTTCTAAAAACAAAACCCTCCAGGGAGTCATATTCTGTGCAAATTTCAAGACCGTCAACTGGCAGAGTGCATACAGCCATAAAATGCTAGTTTCTCTTCATGATTCCTGTATGATTAAATTTCATACAGTCTTCCTTCAAGAAGCAGGCTCTGTATATAAAATTAGACACAGACTTACAGTCTAAATAAAGGAAGACTCCTAACAGAAGGGAAGGTCAGTGAAGGGGAAAGGCAGGGAAAGCTTTTTCCAAATATTTTAATTTTAATTTGTGCCTGTTTTTGTTTTTGTTTTTCTTTTTAGTTTAAATGAATAGTTCTAGATTTGTAAGCAGCCCAACTTGCACATAACTAATCACTCAGCATTGGCAAAATGCCATCAGAAGAATAAATTTACCACGGATTTGATCTTACATTGTCAACAGTGTTGAGCAATATTAAATTGTGATGAAAAGTGAAAGAGCCCATGAAAGTTCCTCCAGATCTTTTGTCATGTGACATTTCGTCACTTCTTGCAACACAATTGGAAATGAACTCTAAATATATATTGCTTGGCTTATATGTTTAAGGTAAGGTTCACTTTTCTTTGTGTTCATTTTATATTGGTATTTTTCTCTTGCCTTCATGCATCTGAGTCTGAATACTGGTGTTACTCAGTGTTATACAGTGTGAGAGCACGATAATTGCTGCTCACTAAAAGGGAGGCCATCTTTCTGTTAACAATTTTTAAGAGAAATTATGAAAAATGCTTACCAAAAACCGAGCTCCGTCTATCTTTAGTTTTTCCACTATCCGGGCGCAGTCATGCATACCACACTGAAAAGGAAGAGGGAGGGAAAGGTGATATTAGAACTGGTGATATGTACATTACATAAACCTTTTAGATGGCTTTCAGGCTGACATAGTGCCTTGAAGAATGTTCGTTTTAAGTACAGTTTCTGTTTATTCTCACAACCACCTTGTGAGGTAAGTTAAGTGAACAGGTGGTGACTGTCATCCAGTAAACTTCATGATTGGGTGGAGATTTGAACCTGGGTCTCTACATCCCATTCTGATACTCTGATCCCTGTACCAGACACAGGTCACACGTGTGGCATAAGCAACAGCAATTTGAGACACAACTGGATGGCAGCAGGTGGGCTTATGTCTCCTTTTCTGTGGCTCACATGCCTAAAAACTGTTGGCCATCGTGCCCCAGGGGCTTAGTCTGGTAAAATAGACAGTGACACGACCTATTAATAGGCAATTTGGGTAGGATAAGTTTTGTACTAAGTATTTCAGTAGAAAGTTCTCCACAGTTCCTTTTTTTGAAGATTGTTGGGTCATTTCCTTTGGAGTTGTTTTTTAATTTTACACAACACTATTTTGAAAACGTAATATTTTCTTGACCTGTACCCTGTACCATGGACAGATGTAATGTATGTCTAGATTTAAAGAGGAAGTTAGCAGGAGTGGAATTTTTTTTTGCGGTGCAGACATCCATTGTAGAAATGCAAGGTCAGGGGAAAACAGTACAATAAAATGTGACTTCTAAAAGATCTTGAATTTATAGAAGGAAATAGAAGTGAAAAGCAAACACATTCAGGATTGCCCTGTTTAATGACATAAATACCTCAGTATTATATGCCCCCTTTTTGCTAAATGAGAATATTTTGACAAAAAGGCTTTGTGAGTGCATAGTTCTTGCTTCACTTCCACTTCCACATCCTTATAACCTCTCACCAGGTAGTAAGTGTTCCTAAGTGTGTCAAGGGTTGCAGCTATTCTCTAATTAGCACCATCAGAGGGACTGTGAGATCACACATTCTACAAATGGTGAAAATGACAAGGATGTGATCAGTTTAATAATACCGTCCCCCTGCTTGCTTCAGAAGCCAGGACAGGACAAACTACTGAAGAGGACAAGGCTGCAATATGAGGAGAAGGAAGAAAATAAATATTTATCTGAGTGAGGAAGGGGTGTCTACAGTTACTAGTAAATGTAAAAGGTAAAGGTAAAAGACCCCTGGATAGTTAAGTCCAGTCAAAGGCGACTATGGGGTTGTGACACTCATCTCGCTTTTAGGCCGAGGGAGCCGGCATTTGTCCACAGGCAGCTTTCCGGGTCATGTGGCCAGCAGGACTAAACCGCTTCTGGGACACCGTGATGAATGCCAGAGCACATGGAAATGCCATTTACCTTCCCGCCACAGCGGTACCCATTTATCAACTTGCACTGGTATGCTTTCGAATTGCTAGGTTGGCAGGAGCTGGACAGAGCAATGGGAGCTCACCCCATCATACGGATTTGAACCACTGACCTTCCGATCAGCAAGCCCAAGAGGCTCAGTGGTTTAGATCACAGCACCACCTGTGCCCCACATACAATTACCAGCAGTGCTTTTTTTCTAAAAAATGTTTAGGGGTACTCTCAGTTTGACTCAAGAAAATCACCATTTTACAGCTCAAATTGGTAAAAATAAAATACAGTAAATGGACAAAAGTACAAAGATTCACAAAATGTTTAGGAGTATGTGTACCCCTGTGTCCCTCTCCAGAAAAAACAACAACCACTGGTTGCAAGTATGGATGTACACACATACACAAGAATATTGTTTTCAGCTGTTATTCCTCTGCTGCCTTGCCTCTGCTGCAGATGAATCTTACAAGCTTTGCTTAGGGCTTGTCCACATTTGAGGAATATTCAGCTGTTAATCCCCACCCTCCAGTAGATTCTCCAAGTGCAGTAGATTCTCCAAGAGCTGGCACAGGGATGGGCAAATCTAACAATTTCAGTTTCTCTCTCTTATCAATCAGTTTTCAACACTGTATAGTACAAGGTTCGGCATGGTGCAGAATGTTTTATTATGTTTTTATACATGTTAGAAGCCCCCCAGAGTGGCTGGGGCAACTCAAGTCAGATGGGCAGGGTACAATTATTTATTTATTTTCATTTCATTTCATTCATGCCAGTGTGCATTTTTTTAAAAAAAAATCTTCATAAAATCAATCATTTTAGTGAACATTTCCCCAAATGTAAACATCTATGTACATATTTTTGCCTAACATAAACTTGTATTGCAAAGCAATTTCCCGAATATAACTTACGAGCCCCTTGAAGCTGTCAGCTGACTTGTTAGGTGTCACATGGCCACCATAGCTGAGGGGGGGGGGTGATCCCCTTCAAGAATTCTTGAACCCTGCATCTTGCATGGCCAGGCAGGTCCTTGCGTTGGGGGTAAGAGGAGAGGGTGCAGGCAGTTTTGAAGTCAAGAATATGAGTCTGCTCATGGCTGCATGTAGAGGAGGATCATGAAGTTGAAATGTTACATATGTTAACTGTTCTGCACCCAGATTCATATTCCTAATGGCAATCTGACAACTATACATGTTGTGATAATATTCAGTATAACACAGGTGACTAATGAAATATTCCCTTTCTTGGTGCTTTAGGCTAATAATAGAAGAATTTCACAGACATATTGCCTTTAAGAGCTTGCCACTAATGTCTTCAAAAAGAATGGGGTAATGTTACATTGACTCTTTAACCATGCCTGCCTCTTAATCTTTGGACAGTCAATTGTCTAGAATATCATATCAGTCCAGTACCTGTCTCAGGAGATCTGCCACTTGAATAGCAGTCCAAGTCTCACATTCTTCTCGGAAGGGTAGTTTTGTGGCCATGCTGGGTCACCCAACAAGGGCAAACTGACCTGCTTCTTCTGGTAAAGCAGAAACTGTTTGCTTTACTAAACATTACTGAGAGTTTCTGGAAGTTATTAGAGGAAGTGTCCTTTGCAACTCCCCCCCCCCCCTGTGGTCGTCATTGCTTAAAGCTACATGTCCCTTTACAGCGGCTGCACAGTTGTTAGTGTGATCATTTCACATTTCATTCAGTGACAGTCATTCTGCTCATAAGCTGCAATGAACATGACAAGGAGGCAAAGATGTCTCACCACTCAACGCAAAGCAAAGATCAAAAGCATATCCACCATCAACAGCAAGTTTAGATAATGGTGTATTGCCGATGTGACGTTTACTGGAGTAAATGTACTGGTTTTGTATGTAGGAAATCTTTTATCTTGAGTTCTTCAGTGTTACTGTTTATCAAATCATATCTTAAAATACATATTGCTGGAAGCCCTGATTTCTGCC
Organism: Podarcis melisellensis; assembly: GCF_964234715.1. Classification (NCBI taxonomy): domain Eukaryota; kingdom Metazoa; phylum Chordata; class Lepidosauria; order Squamata; family Lacertidae; genus Podarcis; species Podarcis melisellensis. The sequence continues at coordinate 62,146,667 of NC_138537.1, read as the reverse complement.
ATTCTGTTTCATGTAAGTGTATGTAGGAATATGTTATACCGAATGTTTGCAACCCCAGATAAATTTGTGAATGTCCAGAAATTCAGAGATGTGCTAGTAAATGCCGACAACCTATCCCTATTAAAATTTATTGTCAACATTCACTGCTGCATGGAAAAAAGGAGAGAGAAACAGATGTATTTTTAGAATCCACAAAATTAATTCGGGATTTTCAGCACTCACATTCTGTGTTCTTCAACTTAGCTCCGGGTGGCATCCTTTGGGGGTACTGAGATTGGCATCTCCTGGGAACAGAGCCTTTTTAGTTGTTGCTCTTACATTACTTTTCTTGAAAAGAAGCCCATTTATGGTTTTCTCTAGTTTGCTTTTGGAGATGACTTAAAGTATGTTCATTCTGTCTGGCATTTGGGGACTAACTCGAGGTGTTTTCATTGTTGTTTCCTCGCTTTTGTTTTTGTTTCTATTATTTTTCTGTATTGTGTATTACATGACAGTAAAGCTGTTCAAGCTACCCTGAGAACAGATGCGTTAAAACGTTGAGCAGAAATGCCACAAACAAGCAAACAAAATAAGCCTCCTTAATGATGTTCATGATAAAACAGATGCACAAACCTAAGTGAGGACCTGTCCCCCCCCAAAAAAAAGCTTAATGGCAAAATTGGCCTTGAAGAGATTGTATCCTTCAAGGCCAGTTCTTTCCTTACAGTTCACATTGGGGCATTGCTAGGTGGAAACTGGCCTTTGAGAGCACCTCCTATGAGCTTCCCATTAGCCAAGACTACTGTGTAGAACTTTTTCTGGTCTCCACCAAACACACACACACAAACTAAGGTTAGTTTGACAACAGAATATCTTGGCACTAGCGATAGATGAATCAACCTATTTCAGCCATCTCAGGTTCACATTCTGTTAATTTTTTTGAACGCCACACACACAAAAATCACATGTTGAATGTATTCTTTCCACAAAATGTGCATTTTTTTTGCATGCATTTCCTCTTCAGATATCCTCTGCATGCGTTTATGTACTCAACTATAACGTGAATTTGGAGAAGTACAGAAACCTGAAGAGGAAACTGCCTTCTGGTGCATTAAGTGTATATCAGGTCAGTTTGCTTAAAAATTCAGGTCAAACCAAGTCTTCAGATGTCCCTACTTGCCACCAACATATTCCTGCTTCCAAAGCAAATTCCGGCACTTAAGTCACACTGGTGATCACAGAGTTCTGCAGTTGTTGTTGTTGTTGTTGTTACTATGCCCCGTGTCATTAATGTGCACTGCATAATCAGAATTAGGCAACATAGGTCCCTTCTCCCAATGAGCTTACAGTCTAAAATAGACGGTGCAGAAAACAGAGCTGCATTTGTGTAAGCTAAATCCCACCATGTTCTTATAAATATAATTATACAGCTATAGAAGCAGCATTTTTAAAGATCAGACAGTAACAAGCACATTGCATTTTTGTGGAAGAAGTGGAAGGAAAAAAAAGATACAATGGAACCTTACCATTTAGAAATAAAGCTGGAAGAATGAAGTTATCACTCATTTTGACAGGAATCAGCTTGTTTCGTTCGGGAATCCTGAGTCACTGTGACATGACAAATGTAAAAGTTTCCATCAAGACTGGAGGGTGAGGATATTCTGTTCCACATCCTGCTTTTCCTTTTCCTGTTTAGTATTTTCTGTGCTAATGTATATTTTAAAGACTGAAGTAATTACTTGAAAGTCAGGTCTCAATCTCCCATTCCTATGTTGGAGTTTTTGTATTTAGAGGGATTGACGCAAGCGTATTTCTTGTCTTTTTTTAAAAAATCCAAACTATTTAAAACTCCTCTTCCACTTAACAGGAAGCAAATTCCTAAGTCTTGTTTACATGGATTGACTACTGTAGTCGTTAAAGTAATTTCTCACTGTACCCATTAAAGCAGCAGTTAATTGGAAATTATACTGTTAACCTACTTGCTAAATTGTAGCAACTTGCTCCCATGGGTGTTTTATCAAGCATTCAACATATGAAATATGCAACATCCTTTAAAATCAATATTGGCATTACAGAAGCAGCAACTATCAATGCACTGTGGTTATTTAAAGCATAAATGCATTTTATTAACAAGCCTAATGCAGACAGATATGAAGATACTGTGTACAGTATAGAGTATTTAAAGAACAACTTACCACATACAAGTGTTCTTCTTAGTCATCAAACTGCTTAAAGTCCAGAGCAGTTGCTTTGTCTATTATTCCTCTGAAAGCTAACTGTTCTGTGTGTTTGGAGGATGATTGACAAGCTAGCTGTGCCCAGTGGGAGGGAAACAAGAAGACTTTAAATTCATAAAACTAGTTCAGGGAATGCATTGCATAAAATCCCGTGCAATATCCCCAGGAAGATCAATTATTATAATCCTCTTTGCAAAATTCACTGATAGCTTTCACTGGTGCCTGAATAGGTCTGGAATTTGAACATTTAAATTCCCAGTTCTGTGCTGAAAATTAATTAGTGAAATTTGCTTACATTTCTTGAAACCGCCCACTTAATTTTGCTATGTGGAACTGAGAACTGGGTGGGAGGGGGCATGAGATGCTACGTTTTGGAGTAAAATAGGTGTGTATTACTATTAAGTACACTGTGTGCCACATGCAAAAGGCTGTTGAAGCGACAATGTTCCCCTAGTACCGGGACAGTGCTAGGAGCAAGAGGTGAATGGTTACATGCTTCTGCCATATTTGCCCTGCACATGTAGTCTGCTTCCTTCACTAAAGGAGCAAAGACAGTTACTAGACTATATTGTGTAACATTAATTTGATATACTAATAATAATAAATTTTATTTGTATCCCGCCCTCCCCAGCCGAAGCTGGGCTCAGGGCGGCTAACAACAATCAAAATAGTTCAACATTCTAAAAACATTCATTATAAAATTAATTAAAATCAAATTAATGGCAACCATCAAGCAAAATTCTGTGCAGGTTGCCAGAGGAGGAGGTCAGGCTGCGCCCTGACCAAAGGCCTGGTGGAATAGCTCTGTCTTGCAGGCCCTGTGGAAAGATGTCAGGTCCCGCAGGGCCCTAGTCTCTTGTGACAGAGCGTTCCACCAGATTGGAGCTGCGGCCGAGAAAGCTAACTGTAGATCAGGCTTCCTCAAACTCGGCCCTCCAGATGTTTTTGGCCTACAACTCCCATGATCCCTAGCTAGCAGGACCAGTGGTCAGGGATGATGAGAATTGTAGTCTCAAAACATCTGAGGGGTTGAGGACACCTGTGGTAGATGCTTGTCAGAGGATCTGCTTGAACCAGTTATGTTTTGGGGTGAAACTGGTGTCATCATTTGCACCAAATATCGTTTTAAATTAAATGTGTTTGAAATTGTAATCCCCTGCCCCACATCATAAAAAGTACTGTGGGCGGTATTAATGATCATGATTAAGCTAGGTCCATTAATTTCAATGGGTCTACTCTGAGAAAAACCTAGATGAATACCACCTTCTGTCAGCAAGAGAAAGCTTGAGCATGGCCAATGTGTGAAGTGGAGGGTGCTTTCAAACTAGGGATGGGCAAATCTATTGATTTTGGTTTTCCTCAGTTTCTTGGTTTTCCAATCTTAAGTTCTGTTCTCCACATTAGGGATACACTCAATTTTTTTGCAGCTGTTGAGCTTTCATTCAAACGGAGACAGATTTGTTTGATTACGAATGTCAACTGCAGTTGCCGAGTTAATGCTTTTCTCCAAAGGATTTTTTCAGTATTTAGAGGAACCAATTCCTGTGATCACTGCAGAAAAAGGGCTGCTTTATGGTGAATGCAGCAAGCAATTTCTATGTCAAAACTATTTTTCTCCTTTGAAGAGGATTCCTATATACTCTGCTTATGGCAGCCATTAACACGCTTTATCTTCCCTTCCTCTTTGCTATATTTAAAATCCTGTTTCCTAGCTAGCTAGCCAGCCATGTATGTCATTGGTGGTAGTGGGAGATGGTAGGAAAACTGAAATGGGGCTTCGTGCCTCAGAGTTTAATCAAGAAAACAGGTCATTCTGAGTTACGCAAGTTTTATTCAGTGTTCTCATCTCTCATTCTCACTTTGTCATGTTTTTCATTTAGTTCTTATAAAGAAAACAATCCAGGCACTTTCCCCCCACTGAGGAGAAGAATAGACAGTTTTTGTTTTTATTTGAAATGTGAATGTTACTGGACTTGTTTTTTTTTACAATGCTTTTTTATATTGAGCAAGTAGTTCTTTATAAAAAAGAGAGACACAGAATTCATGCATATACAGTACACCATACCTTGCCTTGGTCATGGGTGGACAGATCTTTAAAAAAAAATTTTTTGTGTGCAAGACAAAAGATCAAAATCTTTTTGCCAGTCAAAAGATCAAAATCCTGCTTTTACAAGAGACCAAACCCCTACAAGTAAAATGAATGGTTTCAGGAGCAAGCTTACAGCTTGCTTTAAGGCACAGTCCTAAGCATGGCTACTCAGTCAGTCCTATTCCATTCAATGGGGCTTACTCCCAGGCAAAAATGGTTAGAACTTCAGCCTTAGTATATTGGCTGTGAAAGAGCGCGAACATCACCCATTCCAAAATCTAGACGGACTACATAAATGAGGGTCCATGATTGAGGAATGAGGATAAATCAAATTGACAAAAAAGGGGAAAGGCATAATTGTTACTTTGAACTATCAAATGACCACAAGAATGAATTGTCCTTTCAAGCTGAGTGAGATAACCAGCCTTTCCTGAAAGGGGAAACAAACTGCAGGAAGGTGTGATTATTGAGGTTTAAGGTGAAGAAAAAACTTTGTTTTGCTGAGAAAAAAAGTTGGGGAAGACCGCAGGAGCACAATAACACCTATGGAGATGACAGCCAAAGATTCACATTAGCAGACCTTCAGTTGTGCAATCAATTGTTTTTGTGGCAGACAAAATACAGTCGGTCACTTGCACCAGTTTCGCAAAAAAAACCCCAACAACACAATTTGGCATCAGGTTAAAAGGCATTTTGCAAACCAAATGACATCAATGAACCTTACTTGCATAAGGTAATTCCAAAAATGAAAGGATGCAAAAATTCCAGTGAGTTCAACCCCTACTCCACATTTCCACATCAGTTTTCTTTAAGTCTCCATGAAATTTCAACAGTTTGTTAGCGCAATTTTCTCCTAATATGCACATATATATTTTGCAATATTTATGAAATTTTGCCTTACACACATATTTTTGCAAAGCCATTTCCTTAAATATAAAGCATTGTTGATGTTATTTTCACTAATATGCATTTTTTTTTTTAAATGAACACTCTACCTAGTTTATGCATTTTTGTGCACATTATGTGGCTGGAGATTCACAGTGCAAAATTCAGAGAAGTGTGACTTTTGAAGCGTGCCTCTGTTGGGGTTTTCATATTGTATTAGAAACTGCAACTTAGGTAGGTTTCACCTTGAAATGCAAACTGAATCAAATTCCCCGACCCCCATCACTTTTTCAAACAAATGCTCCCTCTCGTGCCACCTGAGGAGATACAGAGCCATTACCTGATAATTGAACCATCTCAATTATGTACGTTTGAATGCACATAACCCAGGTCACGGTCTACCTTCATGTAGGCACAAACACCCACAGTTGGAAAGATAAACATTAGAGCCCCATAGAGCTCCACAGAGCCCCATTTTCCTGCAGTGGGTGCCAGGCTGCTTATGTTAGGAATACATTCTTTAAAGAAAGAGAGAAGGTTCCTTTAAGTTTAAAAAAGCGTTCAAGAAGTTTCTTCAATGTGTGGGAATGGCAGCTTAATTGGTATCAGATGGAGATGCAGTTAAAGGGCGGAGCTGTGAGTTTGTCATTTTGAGGCACGAGGAGAGCACACATACACTGATACTATGACTTTGCAGTATCAGGACCATTTATCATAAGGCTAAAAGTATACCGTGCCGATGAAGGAGGAGGAGTGTAAACAGTTTGTAAATAGTAGCAACTAAAATGTTTGTAGCACCTGGAAATGCTTGCATAAAGTACAGTAATTTTTCACTGTGCATTTGAGCTTGTCTGCAGTTCTGTCGTCTGCCGCCAGGGAAACTCTGCTAGAGCTTTGGGAAGCGGTTATAGTCAGTAACCTCTAATAGTTTATTGGGAACGGGAGGCCCATGTGCACCTCTGTAGCCGTTCATCAAGAAGGAGGCACAAGATTGGTCTGGATGGGACAAGTGATGGCTGGTGCCCATTTGTGACTGGTAGGGTAGAAGCCAAAGAGACAAACAGGAGATGGAACAAGAGCAATGGCAGCAGACCAACCAATTCAACCCTTGTCTTATTATGCATATCAATGGTCCTTTCTATTTATTTATTTATACAAAGTTTATGCTTATCAAAGTCACCTCACCCAGTAACATTCTGCCCCACCGTGGTGAGATGTATGGCATTTCTAAATTTGCCTCTATACACACCTCAAATTTATATGCAAGTCTCAGTTCTTGTTTGTGATGGGACAGGGGCCTCAATCACCCACAGTGTCCTGGGCCCAGAAAATTCTGCTGGCATCCCTGTTCCCAGGTAAATGTTAAAACCATTATAATCTGCCTTAGTTACTACTCCATCATAAATTCATGGTTATGTTAGTACGGCTGGGGAAAAAAAAATTGTACGTCACCCTCTTGATACTTATGCATCAAGAATTCCGTTTCATCTTTCACTTTTTAATGATTGTTGCTGAAATGCTCAGTTGTGGTTTTGTGTGCATGTGTATTTCAATGTGCTTTCCAATTTAATTGGGCAATTTCTTTGAATTCTATTTGTTCTTTGGCTGCAGTCATATCTTGGGCTTTACAGAGTCTCTGTTGTGTATACTGTTTATGGCAATTGGTTGATATCAAAACCCCACTCAAAAGGAATTTGCAAAATCTATGATAAAAAAAGAAAAAAAAAGTATTGTGAAAATAACAGGGCTGTGTCGAATGTTTTCCTGTTAACATTTGTGGGGTGCACACTGTACTTTTTTTATTCAAGAGTCACAAAACGTCCCTGAAAACCTTGGGTGGTATCCAATGCAGCTGTTCTACTGGTGCTTTGTTATCCTTTTCTTTTCCCTGTCTCCCCAAGGGCACCCTCAGGATCTGCTGAAGAAGGCTGGAGGATCCCAGAGTTTCTTATGAAGAGGGATTGATGGTTAATTCACTCTAGGAATTGTACCCTTCTGGAGGGGAAACAGGCGTCTCCTAACAACTCTTGGCACCCTTAACTAACTACAGTTCCCAGGATACTTTGGGAGAAGCCCTGATTGTTTAAAGTGGCAGCTTAAATGTTAGGATGTCTGGATGTGGCCTAGACATCTATAGGATGTTTCAGCCAACAATGCTGCAATACTCCGATGTTGTAGCTGGAAACCACTGGCGCTTGCTCAAAGGGCACACACAATGGCAATATCGATTCAGCAAGAAAATTCTTGCTAAGCATGAAATGAGCTTTCAACTTAAGACTTTATTTAAAGATGATATGTAGCTCTTGGTTATAAGCCGCATGGCGTCTAACACAGTGTTTTGATTGATTAAGCAGCACTTTAAAGCCAGGGAATTGGGATTAAAGGAGCTCTGATTGCAGTTGCTCCACGTGCTTTTTTTTCTGCTTCAGCAGCTCAGGTTCAAAAAGCTGTGTCAACAGTATGCTAGGAATAATACCTTAATCTCCACCGAGCCTTTTACAAGAACAGTAAAAATTTCATGTGAATCTAATAAAAACAACATAAAAGCACATTACTGCTTTATACTGACCAATAATGCCAGAACAGTTGTGGTGGTATTTCCTCCCTGACAAGCCCAATTGTTAAATTTGTTAGCTTATGTTGTGTGTAAAAATGCACTAGATGATAATCAATGAATAACTGGCCAGTGAACATTGGGAAAAATCAATGTTAAGGGATTCTTTTTATTTTTGTTTTACAAAAACCAATAATGTTGGAACTGCGTAATGTCAATACCCATTCTCTTCTCTTTTAACTCTCTTATCTCTTTTGTTGTTGATCCTTAATGGGTCAGGGAGGGATTTACATTTCAGAATTATTGTCTCCTGCTGTATTGAAGCGCCAGCTCTACATTATTACCTCAGTACGGAGAGGAAAGTGTAATCCCCATACCCCTTAGGGAGCTCATCCATTTGCCAGTTTAGGATATCGACAAACAAAAACAAAACTTTTATTTTAAAGCATGGAGTAAGTTTGTTTCTATCGAGGACATTTTGTCACCAAAAGATGTCTATCACAGTGTATCACTCTGATACCAGCATTGGGGACAGAAGGTCTAAGTCTTTTTGGCAAGTAGCCCTAGAGTTGGTGACCTTGTCTTCATGCAAGGTTAACCCATAGTTCAGTAGTGGAAGCTGTGATGGTAAAGTAAAGGACTCCTGGAGGGTGAAGTCCAGTCAAAGGCAACTAAGGGGTTGGGGTTCTCATCTCGCTTTCATACCAAGGGAGCCGGCGTTTTTCCACAGGCAACTTTCTGGGTCATGTGGCCAGCATGACAAAACCGCTTCTGGTGCAATGGAACACCATGACGGAAACCAGAGCACATGGAAATGCAGTTTACCTTCCCACCGCGGCAGTACCTATTCATCTACTTGCACTGCTGTGTTTTCGAACTGCTAGGTTGGCAGGAGCTGGGACAGAGCAATGGGAGCTCACCCTGTCACGGGGATTTGAACCGCCGACCTTCTGATCGGCAAGCCCAAGAGGCTCAGTGGTTTAGACCACAGCTCCACCTGTATCCCATGGAAGCTGTGATGACACGCCAGTGACTCAGCTTTAGGTGAGGCCAGGTGAGTACTGGCACTCCCACCATGCTGTCTGCTACCACCATAGTTAAAAATGAAACTATGTTTTGTTTTTCAAGTTTTGATAAAAAAAACTTTCATTAAAAAAGCCCTCTAAAATATGCTTTAATGTGAATAAGCAGTGTGCTGATGTGTGCTGTTTAAAGATCCCTGCTTTATTCCACTTCCACTCCTGACTTTGTCATGTAGGACGGGGAGGTGCACAGGGCAGGGGGGGGGGGATAAACTAGAGGCTGGATTTACATCATGTGTGAACCAGCCCTCATGAGTTGTTTCACTCCCAAGCAAATAATGAGTGGGAGCTAATCTTTGTTCTTTCCTCCTCATCCACATGAAACCATAGTTAATTTTTAAAACATCTTAAAATACTTGCTAAATATATTTTAAAAGCTTTTCACCCCAAAAACTTGCTTTTGACAAGTGAATTTGGAGATGGGGCTTTGAAATCTCCCCCATTCCCCAACCTCCTCTTCTCATTCCAAAGTTAGGAAGAGCTGTTTGACTTCTTCCTCACAAAAGGGAATAACCAGCTCTTGCTCTGGCCCTGCTAGACAGTTCTGGTTGCTGTACCTGTTGCTTTGCAGATCAAACGCCAGTTCTTGATTTGCACGGGTCTCTTAAGAGGACCCCAAAGGTGAATTCCATGCTGTTTGCCACAAAAATATATTTCAGTTTGAAATCTCTTTGGTGTTCTCTTTAGAATCTCTTGATTTTTGCTCACTCCACCTGACGTGGTTGCATGCTGCACCAGAAAATACTGCACAAAAGGGTCTTGTGTTGACTTGGCCTGCAGAAAGGTCTTTCCATTTGTGCGATATTGCATGGCTTGACTATGTAATAGCACCATTGATTCAGATTACAGCAGCTTTAGCACATCTTAAATGCTTGCTCATTCCATTCATTTGGTTTTTTTGTTTGGGGGCATGAAAACTAGAGAGGGGACATTGTCTGGGTTTGGATCTTTCAAATTGATAAACATGTCCTGGATGTGCACACAGAACATTTCTCCGCCAAGCCTTTGCCACTCTCCATATCCGACAAATTACAGCTAGTGCAATTGTGAAGAATGAAGGCCCTTAGCAAGTACATTTCACGGAAATAAAATCTTTCTCTGGCAAATGCTTTGATTAGCTAAAACAATTCCTTCTCTCTTTCTCTCTCTTTCCTCTCTCTCACACAACAATTTAGACTGATATAAGAAGATAAATGGTTGTTGTTAGCTTGATTCGATAAACATTCTCTAAAAAAATACATTAGGCCTGGCTTCAGAAGGATGGATGGATGCATAAAACAAAATTTGCCAAAGTATATCTGAATAACACCAGACATCATTTTCACGTGTGTACAGGGCTGGCTCAAGAAATTCAGTTATTTGAGACAAAGATGGCCTCCACTTTCATGTATGCAAACGGATCTAACAGGCACTTAAACCTCACTTCAACACCTAGTAGAGGGCCAAGGTCTTGAAAACAATGCTTGCTCAAATGCAGAAGGTATTTTTTATTTGTACCCCGCCCTCCCCGGTTGGAGCTGGGCTAGGAGCGGCTAACATCATATAAGTAATACAATATGCATAAAAACAAGCAATCAATCGATTAAAATGCATCCCAAAATTAATTCAAAGAAATTAAAATTAAAACTGAACAAATGACAGTCCTTAGGTTAAAATTGAAAGTGGTTAATACTCGCCTGGACCAACTGTTTCCACTGAGATTATAAGGACCTGTGAACGAGCTGGGAAACCTCCTTCGTGCTTGTTCTTGTACAAAGAGAAAATGAGTCCAACTGCTGTATTCGCTCCATGCCCCTCAGCATCGGCCACCTGAGGTGACCATCTCACTCTGCCTAATGACAGGGCCGTCCGAGTAGAAAGAGAAAACTAAATAATTGCACTGGATCTGAACTTGCCACTGAGGGTACTTCCAGACAGGGGGTTTATTGTGAGACGGGTGCTCCCAATGCATGAAAATCTTTAGCACTATCTAACAGATGTCACTGGCATCAAAATGGCAGCCTGCATCTTCCCGCTCCCTTCGCTATTCAACCTGGATATACCCTTTCTGCTAAAAGTGTGATACGTTAAAAATACCACACCGGTTGCCTACAATCTAATGACCTATTAGGTGCCTGTCCGGAAGCATCCTAAGAAACTACATATTTACAGAGCACGTTATTGGAATGCACATCTCCTGCTGTGAAAGATATTACAGTAACCCGGGCAGTAAAGTCATAGTATGTGCTGCTCTCTCTATACTGCTGAAGTTTGCTTTTTTCCAGAAAACCAGGAAGAGCCCAAGGATAAAGCAATAAAGGTTTCCCACCTTGCCTCCCAAGCTGCAGAAGGAAGTTACTAAATCAGTAATAAACTATGTAGGCTGACTTATTTATTTTAAGCTTTATTTTTTTACCCTCTTGACCATTCTCCAGTGCATAATAAGCACAGCAAAAGAAATAGCACATCATTAAACCAAGTAAAATAAATAAATAAATGCATGTGGTTTTTAATAGCCTTATTTAAAAGGTGGCAGCGATGGCATTTTGCCGAGCTGGCTTCTTCTTCGCAGAGCAGTTGGCTGCATCAGCCTCTGAGGGAAAGAGGGGCCAGTCCTAGCTGCTGAAAGCGAGAGGCAGAGGTGTCAGTGGTGACAGCTGGCCTTTCTGGCTGTCCCTGCTGCTTCCAGATACTGAAATGCTCTCCTCTATTTCAGTTGCTGGAAAGGGCAGGAGGGGAAAAGAGGCATTCATATCCTGCCTCTGGGCTTCCCACAGGCATCTAGTTGGCCACTGTGAGAACAGGATACCAGACTAGGCGGGCCATAGGCCTGATCCAGCAGGACTGTTCTTCTGTTTGTTTGGGTGGGTAGGTGGGAGGAAGATGAAATGCTCACATACTGGCTGAACAGCCATCTCCACGTTTGTAGAGTAGATGGGAGACCAGGGGCATCTGCAGGATTCCCCCCCCCCAAGAGATTTTTAAAATAATAATAATAAAAACATTAAAAGTGCGAAGTCAGGCTGATTTCTTAGAAAAAATGAGAACAAGAGTGCATGTGCATTTTCTATAATAGCTGAATTTATACAAATGCTTGAAACGTCCTTGTTTAAAACAAAGAAGTCTGGGAATCTGTGGAATAATAATAATAATAATAATAATAATAATAATAATAATAATAATAATTTATACCCCGTCCATCTGGCTGGGTTTTCCCAGCCACTCTGGGCGGCTCCGAACAGAATGTTAAAAGCACAATAAAACATCAAACATTAAAAACTTCCCTAAACAGGGCTGCCTTCAGATGTCTTTTAAGGGTAAGATAGTTTATTTCCTTGACATCTGATGGGAGGGCATTCCACAGGGCGGGTGCCACTACCGAGAAGGCCCTCTGCCTGGTTCCCTGTAACTTCACTTCTCGCAGTGAGGGAACCGCCAGAAGGCCCTCAGAGCTGGACCTCAGTGTCTGGGTTGAATGATGGGGGTGGAGATGCTCCTTCAGCTATACAGGGCTGAGGCCATTTAGGGCTTTAAAGGTCAGCACCAACACTTTGACTTGTGCTCAGAAATGTACTGGGAGCCAATGGAGGTCTTTCTGTTGCTGTCTCCCCTGTGGATATCCATGGGTGTGTACTTTAACTTTTTTTAAAAAAAGTATTCTCTTCACTATACTGGAAAATGTAACTGGATGGCAGGGTGGGGAAGATCATTGCTCAAATGCTCTTATGAACTGGCCCTCAGCCCAAAGCCAGTACACGACAGATTGCTGCCTGAGGCGAAAGACAAGATGGCACCCATCTCATTCCACATATAGAATCTGACCAGACTGACTGTTTGAAACTTACTTTGATGTAGGAATTGCAGTGAGGGAGCATCCTCGACAGCATCTGTTTTGGAATAGAAATGATGGCTTCATGCCCCAAAGTGAAAACTAAGGCTTCATTTGTTCTTAAGTATTTTAAAGAAGGTGCAATAGGTCACTCAGGTTGTTGAGCGAATTAACAGCTCTTGATTGTTCTAACAGCTGGATGGTGCTTTTAAGTTACTTGCAAGCTGTGGATTTTGCTGAAAATTCTTTCCTGGGTGGGCAGTGTCAGTGACCGTCAAAGCATAATTCTGACAATGAATTATGAGTTCAGCGGGGGGAAAAAAGGCTTCCTTTAAATTTTTGGTCATTGAGTTATTGCAAATCAACTTCATGGAATGATCAAAGGTTCTAGAATTTTGAGGCAAAGTCAAACAGTAAGTTAATATCCATTTGAGTTAGGAGATATTGCCTGAGAATTAGCTATCATTGCTAAATGGACCCTCGGCTTAGGGAGATTGCATAACTTAATAATGCCAAATGGCAAGAGCTGAACTGGTTTTGGATATTAAAATTGCTGGACTAGAAACTCCTGTTTGGCTGAGGTTGGTGGGGCAATGTCCTATTTACTCTAATGGACTAGCGTCCGCTAACTACAGACCCAAGATTTACCTGTAGGTCCAGATCTACCTTCTTTTAAAATACAGTGGTACCTCGGGTTACATACGCTTCAGGTTACAGACTCTGCTAACTAAGAAATAGTGCTTCAGGTTAAGAACTTTGCTTCAGGATGAGAACAGAAATCATGCTCCGGCGGCACGGCAGCAGCAGCAGGCCCCATTAGCTAAAGTGGTGCTTCAGGTTAAGAACAGTTTCAGGTTAAGTACGGACCTCTGGAACGAATTAAGTACTTAACCCGAGGTACCACTGTACAGCAGGTAATTTGTAACTGGGCCCTTTGCACACCCAGTGGTTTATTATTGTTTAAAATACTTAGCAGGGAATGTCAAACCACCTGAGAACATCTGATACCTTCCCAACATGTGCTTAAGAAGATTGGATGTGTTTAAAGGACACATACCTTTTCTTTACCTGCTGATGCATCTTTATTTGTTTGACTCCTTTCTTCTGCACGCAGTTTTGTTTTTTCTCTCCCTCACAAACTTTAATAGGGAAGGAGTGATGCAAAAAGCGGAACCAAAGCGTTCCGTGCAGATTTCATGGGAACCAGAAGGGGGAGATCACGAGCTTGCTCTGCGTTCCTCGTCAATGTGAAAGCGATGCTTTCATTTTCTGTGACCCAGCGATTTAAAAGTCAGAACAAATTTACCCACCAGGTGATAGCAGTAAATGCTTTTTATATGTTCCTGATTGGTAGTAAATTAAGAAATTAAAATGATTCTTATCCTATATGGAATTCAAATGCCCACGTGTAACATATAGTGGTATTTATTCACTATTCAACTGATTCACTATAACTGAAATTAAACTGTTGTCAAACTCTGCTAAGATATTTTCTTTGAAATTATTAGATGCCCCTCTTGTTTTCCAGCTTTCTCCTCTACCCCAAGTTAACCTAACAATTACGGTGGTATCTAAAGGTATCGAGAATTTCCATTGCAAATCAGATTGAAATGCTCAGATTACTGGAGATAGAGAAAAAAAAAAATAGCCAAAGGTCTCTTTACAGAGCAATTATAGGTATGTTTAAAGGTACCCCTGACCATTAGGTCCAGTCACGGACGACTCTGGGGTTGCGGTGCTCATCTCGCTTTATTGGCCGAGGGAGCCGGTGTACAGCTTCTGGGTCATGTGGCCAGCATGACTAAGCCACTTCTGGTGAACCAGAGCAGTGCATGGAAACACTGTTTACCTTCCCGCCAGAGTGGTACCTATTTATCGACTTGCACTTTGACGTGCTTTCGAATTGCTAGGTAAGCAGTAGCTGGGACCTAACAGCGGGAGCTCACCCCGTCATGGGGATTTGAACTGCCGACCTTCTGATCGGCAAGCCCTAGGCTATGTGGTTTAGACTTCAAAGTAAATCCTAGTGAGTACAATGGATCTTACATCTTGGGAAGAATGCATAGCTTGGCATCTTCAGGCCATTGGAAAATTGTTCCGGAGAAACACACACAGATCCCCCCCCCCCATTTACGTAATAATGACACTGAGTGAGTGAATTTAACGTATGGCAATCCTAACATGGCAATCATGAAATATTTTTCTCTGGCAAGAGATAATGCCTATTTGGAATTCAGAGTTATAGCGAAGAAGAAAGTGGAACTAAAAAAACCTTCACACAAAACACATGGGAGATCAATGGGTATTACCTAGGGTAGATAGAGCATATATCTCCTAGGTAATAATGTTCCTCAACAGATGGAAGTGATCATTTAGGAATGCAATGTTCTTTAAGGGCTCAGTGCCATTGCAAATGGCCTTTAAAGCACCTGGCTCTGCCCCATGTGAATGTCATGCAAGGGGATTGGATGATATATGAGTGACTGAGTATACACCATACAGCTAGAGTGCATTTAAAGCACACCATCCCCAAGAATCCTGTTAAGGACTCTGTAAGGGGTGGACTATAGTTCCCCAGATTCTTTCTTTCTTTGGGTGTGTGAGAGCATTAAGTGTATATAGTGTCTAGGCTGCCATTGTCCTTAGCGATACAATTTTTACTTTCTTACCTGTCAACATTTGCCTTTTGGGGCTCATATGTCCAATGCAATCTGAAATCAACAATGAGCAAATGTGATCACTCACTGAAATGATCAAATGCCAACCTAGAAAACATCTCCAGGACTTTCCTGTGTCTCCTTCCCCCTTGCAGGAACGGTAGCCAACACCGACTCTAAAGGTAGTTTAAACCGTCTTGAAGAGAGTCACAACTGAAGAGCGTAAGTAGCTAAAAACACAAAATGCGGCACTATCAAAAATACCTGCACAGGTGCAGGAAGCAGATCTTGTTGGACAGCAAAGTCTAGGTGCTCTTTATTAGATGGGCGCTGATTCACATAGCCTGCTTTCTCTTGCTCCAAAAGGAGTCTTTGACTGAGCTACTTCTAAGTACATGTTTACCCCTGTTTTACAAAAAGTTATCATGACGTTTATGAACTCTTCTTTGTCTAGACTATGCAAATATGCATTATTTCAAAGGTATGTGGCCTGCTCTGTTTCTGGCCAAATCTTCATTTTGTCAGAATTCACAAGGTTCCTTTTTTGATGCTGAAGGGTATGGAGTTTTACTGTTGAAACTGATACTTGAGGTTCATATTTGTCAGAGATATTAAAGGTTTGTTTAATCTTTTCCCAACCTGCATGGCAGGCATGGGAAGCCTTTTGTCCTCAGGGTGTTGCTGAACTGCAGCTCCCATCAGCCCCAGCAAGTGAGGCCTATGGCCAGGGATGATGGGAGTTGTAATTCACAAATTCCGAAGGACCAAAAGTCCCCCACACCAGCTGTACTGTGCTTATAACCAACCTTCCTCCTTTTAATACCCTAGTTCCCTGAATAATAACAGGGAACCATGACTTAGTTCATACAACTATAATCTCTGGCCACTCTTTGTATAGTACCCGCCCCTCCAAATCTTCAAAGAAACTACTCCACCTGCAGTGCCAATGGACACATGTGTTAACTCGTGCACACAAACACCAATCAGAGGGCATTTAACTCTGCCAACTTGTATAGCACTGCATGCATTGCTGTTGGATAGCCACCAGATGGGCACAGAAGGATGTGAACAAAGCAAATATAATTAAGAGTGGCAGAGGATAATTTAGTGTTGCTTTAACTCATCTATGAAAGTGTGCCACAGGACAATTAATATCTGCAATGCCCTTCCTTTGCCAGAGGTGCCAGCTGACATAGTTCTGTCTCATAAAACATCTGCATGATATATAATAGGTTGGTCAATTATTTCAAATCTTCCATTAGTAGGAAAGTAATTATAATGAGAACCTACACCTACCTGGCTTATAATTAAGTACATTTCATTTCTTCTTTAAATGTTGTATCAAATTAACACAAGGTGACTTAAGTAGCATGCTTATCACAGGCACGAAGCCAGATATAAACTTTTGTGCACATCTTTAGCCTCTTAACAATGGTGAGCAGCCTTGCTATGATGTCTTCAACCATGCAAAACACAGCAAAATCTCAGACAACTTCCGCCCTTCAGGGAATAAATGTGGGATTGCAATACAACAGGGTTGGGGAATTTGACCTCCCATTATCCTGACTCTTGGCCATGCTGATTGGGACTGGGAGGAATTGAGAGCCAACAACATCTGGTTCCTCATCCCTGCAGGGATTGAGAACTTTTGGTCCTACAGATGTCATTGAACTGTATCAGCTCCAGCAAGCATGACCAATGGCTAGGGAGGATGATGGGAGCTGTAGTTGTAGAAACATCTGTAGAACCTCTGTCTCCCCATTCCTGAGTTTATATATAACTTGGCTTCCAGCCTTCTCTATGTCATGATAAGAGACCAGGCACTACAAGCTCATATAAACTAGTTGGCCTGGTTTTTAGTTTCTTTTGCATTTAGCTCTTGTCTTGGTTTGAATCCTGGTTGGCTGAAGACATTGTACTGCCTGAGGTGGCTCACAAAGTTAAAGCGAATTGTACCCCAAGGAATTGTTTTGACAACCGCTGCAGAAAATCCCACAAGTGCCTCTCCCTGTCCCTGGCAGTAAAAACACAATAATAAAGTAATAATAAAAAAAATGCTGCTCTTGCTTGCTAACTCAAAATCAGCTGATTGAGGTAGTCACCTCATTTGCAAATGATATTCCCAGTAAAAGCTCTACATATTGATTACTATCACTATGTTGAGCTATTACTGGAATAACATTTGTGATATTCTTGTTCTCAGTGATTATATCAGATATAACATGTTGACTTGTAGGCACCGTGTAGCATATTTCAGCTTTTTTAATGGTGGTGATAGGGAACAGAAATATATTTTAACTTGCTTTATACCACTCTGAGAAGTTGGGTCTCATTCTAGTTTTCAAGCCGCGCACTGAATTCCTGCTTATGTCAAAAACAAGATTTTCAAGGGCAGTTTATTTGTACGTCCCATGATATTTCAGCCAGGAGCAAATGAAAAGAACGATAATGAATTATTAGTGTATCTATAGTGGTGTAATGAAAAACCGCAGCTGAACCAAATTGCCTCTAAATTATAAAACAGCAAGGACTATTTTTTCTTTCTTTTTGGTTTGAGTTATTTGAAAGCAGAGTTCCAGCTGATAACTACACTAGTCAAAACAAATAGGGTTGTCTGGTATAAATAACTGCTGTTCTCCAAGCAAGTACTTGATGGGCATTAATATCAATTTAAACTAAGAATATGTGAAATTCTAAACAAGGAAATCTATCAGAAGACTGCAGTCCCGATGGTTTTTTGGTGACAGGGGGCCTCTTAAGGTGGAATGGTGAATTCTAAAGCAGCCATGGGAAAACTGCAAGGCTGCGGAGCCATTTTGTTGTTTGCTAGAACTCTGAGGTCCATGAACCAAAACCAGGTGTGAATTGCTGGTCTGGGTGGTTGAGGTGGTAACGGAAGCAATTGTCTACTTGGCCACATGAGTTATACACTCCAATTGGAAAACAGCCTTTATCAAATGTGTCATGGACTTCGAAGACACCCGAACTCAGGAATAAAGGGAGAAACGTGCTAAGAGGAAGGCATGCTTGGCAAACCCTCACCATGATTAACTCCCACCTGGAAACCTTTGTCCCCACTGTGGAAGGAAGTGCGGATCCAGAATTGGCCTCCACCGTCACTTAGGGACTCACTGCTAAAACCCTGTTTTGGAAGACAATCTTACTCGGCTACGAGTGAAAGAAGACGACACTGGGATGACCTGTATGCAACAAGTACAATCTTACATCTGAATTGTACAATCTTACATCAAGAATTCTAACAGCTGATTTTTAGGTGATGGTGGAGCCCTTTTATTGATAGAGATTTGCCTCCTTGCTTATATGTTGTATGTATTGCCTAACAATCGCAGCTGATGGACTATATGCAATTAGCTGAGATGACGGGCAGAATCCGTGACCTGGGAGAGGAGAGGGTTGAAGAAGACTGGAAGAAATTTAAGATTTATTTACAAAAGTACTGTAATTTGGTTGAATCCTAACAAGGAAGTCAGAGTAGAAATAACTGTCTACCATTAAATTACAATTTTATATTTGAGTTTAACCTAAATATGGGATTTAAGATCATAAACAAGAGGATAATTTGCTTGGAAAAATTTGTTTGTAATGATGAAAGTGGAAGCGGGAGACGTGAGGGAGTCCACAATAGAATGAAAGGATGTTATGAAACTTACTTTGTTTGTTAAATATGCATTTGTATGAAAAAACCTCAATAAAAAATTATATTAAAAAAAAAAATGTATTGCCTAACAATCTCCCAGTGGATCTCAGTCTACCATTTGTCTATCTCTATGCTACAGAATATAGGAGTGTCTCTAAGGCTGCCACTACCACAGTGTAATGGCTATGTAAAAGTGAAACACCGCTTCCAGTGGTGGACCAGGATTGAGGCATTGCACTCTCACTGGAGCCTGGCCAGCCAACCCGGTGAAAGACAGAGCATACACACTTAGGATTCTCTTAGACAGCATCTGGTCTTCTTGGAAACTGTGTCCAGCCTGGAAATGGTAGTAGCTCTGTTTAGAGTAGTCCCTATAGCAAAATCCAACTCTTTCTACAGCCCTGACTTCTTATCTTATGTTTCCGTTAAAGCTGTGCCAACCGCCACATTACTGTCAACCATACTGATGCCTTGCAACCGATTGGCCAGGACTGGAACGCTTAGGAATTGAGAATGGCTTTACTTCTGACCAAGTAACTGGGTCGAAGCCTGCCAGCACATTGCTCCTTATGTATCTTGGTGTGTGAAAAGGGTAGATTTGTTGCTTAAAATATGGAAATGTGACCATTCAAGGGAAGGGCTGAGGTGGTATCTGGCTTGGAGTGGATTTCATGGTCTGGTCCAGCAAGGTGATTCATACATTTGTTCTCACATGTTTGCCATCGACAGTTGGTAAGGAAGCCTCTTCCCTTCCCTTTCTGTGCTTTCTCTCTATGGTGTGGTTTTCTTCATCTGGAGCCAGTTACTTTTGCAGGCAGCTTTGGGAGTGCACCTGCTCTGTTCTTGTGGTATGCTGTAATCTGGATTGTGTACATTGCTCTGTAGGGGCTGGTGGCTGGGTGGCCCTGACTTTGGGGGAAGGTTTGGACAAGGTGACCTCTGAAAGTGACTTTGACTTTTGGATTGTGAACACGCCATACATCTAAAGTGCATGCCTTCTTTGAAAGAATCCTGGGAACTGTAGTTTCTTAAGGGTGCTGAGAATTGTAGCTGCATGAGAGCTAAATTACGGTTCCTAAGATTCTTTTGGCCAAGTCACATGCTTTAAATATATGTAATGTATGCAGCTGTAGAAAAATGAGGCTGCAATAGCAGTTCACACAATCATCATCTTCTATATTCTTATTTGTTATTGCTTTCATTCTGTTTTTCTAATCTTAGTGCTTTGACTGATTCTACATTGCTTCTGAATATTACAAGAGAAAAGTAAATTTGATATATGGGATAATTCCCAGTGAATAGCTTTGGTGATTAAAAAGTCACATTATTCAGCTGAAACCCTCTAGGTCACTTATCGTCAGGGGAATCGTTTTCATTATCTAAAAGTTGTTCAGGGTGTTCCTCTACAGCAGATGTGGTAAACACATCCTTGGATGTGATGGGGGTGGAAGGAATCCAAACTTCCCTATTTAAGGCATGAATATTCCACAAAGCTGCCCCAGTTATGTGACTGCTTCCTCTTTCTCACGATTAAAAGGATCATTCCTTTTGCTGTCTTTCTGTTTGTCTAAAAATATAATTAAGAATAACCAACCTGGCTTAATAGTAATTTAAGACCTTAACCAAATAAACACAAAAGCACAACCCAAGCCCCAAAGCACTCTCCCCTCCTGTGGTTTCCAGCAACTGTTACTCAGAAGCATTTCTGCTTCCAACCTTGGAGTCAGAAGCTATCATGACTAGTAGCGATTGATAGCCTTTAATTTGTCCAATCCTCTTTTAAAACCATCCAAGTTGGTGACCATTACTGTCTGCTGTGGCAGTGAGTTCCATAGTTTAACTATTCTCTATGTGAGTAAGTACCATATTTTTTGCTCTATAAGACTCACTTTTTCCCTCCTAAAAAGTAAGGGGAAATGTGTGTGCGTCTTATGGAGCGAATGCAGGCTGCACAGCTATCCCAGAAGCCAGAACAGCAAGATGGATTGCTGCTTTCACTGCGCAGTGATCCCTCTTGCTGTTCTGGCTTCTGAGATTAAGAATATTTTTTTCTTGTTTTCCTCCTCCAAAAACTAGGTGCGTTTTGTGGTCTGGTGTGTCTTATAGAGCGAAAAATACAGTACTTTCTTCCAACAATTATTAATCCACCTCAATAGACTATTATTGTGTCTATGCCATGTTTCAGAAATCTGAGGAACCCACCAGTCTGGAAGGGCCCTGAGCTTTATGAGTAAACTTGAATAGGCTTGGGCTGCACAGGACAGAGGAACTGAAAATAATCAGCTGGAGAAATTATATAATCTCTCTCCTGCTAAGACAACAGCAACATGCAATATTTCTTTGCATCACAGTTAGTTCAACAATAGTTAAATGCCTCCCTTCAGTAGATCAAATGCCTGAGAATATAGCAGCGTGGACTGTAATACTAGTTAAGCATGATTTTTCTAAGAACTGCAGCAGCAGCTTTGGGGATCCTTTGGTGTTCCTAGTGCATTCTCGGGCTATTTGGTTCATATTGACAGAATAAGAGGCAGTTAATTGATTCAGAACCTTCACTTGGGAGCAACCTCCTGCATCTCATCTAACAGTTGAACACCTGCTTGGCTCTCTCTAAGGCAAGAGGAAAGGGGCATGTATCTCTTTCAACCTTGTTGTTGCAATTTCTGTTATCTCTCTTGAATGGAGAGTGCAAAGCAGACACCATCCATTTGAACTCTCTAACGCTGAACTACAGTTTTGAAGCATGTGCTTTCTTCAAAAAACAAAGCCAGCTACAATAAAATGAAGACACCTTACAGAAACTGGATGCTGATATATAAGGAAGAAGAAGTTAAGTTGGATCTAGACACAGTCATACTAAGCGGACTGCACTGAAAACACACATTACAGTACCTTGTAATCTGTAGCGGACAGCGTGGTGGGATGGAGGTGATTATCTGATCTCCCAGCAGGTGAGTCATTGCTGCTGTTTATCAGGTTGGAGAAGGATGAGGCAGTGGCAAGGTTGGTGTGGTGCAAACACACTGACTGAACAAATCAAGCCTTCCTGCTTGTGTGTTTGCAGCACCCTGATTTCACCTCTACCTCTTGCTTCCCAGTAAACTGTAGTGACTCATCTGCCAGGAGGTCAGGTAAGTTCCTCTGCCCCAAAACACCATCCACTGCTGCTGCTAGCACTGTACACTTTACAGAAACCTGTCATTTATCCCCTTGGGAATATATTCAAAATAATTACTTTTAAAAGGTGGTATATTTTTTTTACACTGCAAATCTTATTTAAACCCAACACTTTGGGTTGTTTTCATTCATTTCCACTAATTAATATGTACCTATCTTCATGAAGTGTCATATGTTTTCCACCACCAGTGGCACATAATGCATTGTAATCAGTTACTGTTTGGATCTTCATACAACTCTGCTAATCTGGAGAATAATAATAAGACAACACGCAGAGAAAAGTGTTTTCAACAAAATTAGTCAAAGCATTAATTGAATGTGCACTTTGGAAATGTGGCAATGACACAGATTTATTAGGTACAAGTAGCAGTCTTCTTGATATTTACTGGAGTGTACTAGAGAAAGCATGAAGTCAAGCAGAAAATACTGTTTTAACATAAAATTTCATAAAATACTGTTTTAAGTCAATGAGATATTGGACTGTGTGCTAAATCTTGGTGGCATTGTTTTGTCAGAGCATCAGTAGGGATGTATTTGTTCTGAGATTACATACAAACACTCTCAAAATCATGGAGTTTGTCTGTGCTGGACCCAGGCTTTAGGAACCTTTGGGGAAGAGGGCATCAAGGGACCTTCCTCCTTGCCACTGTTGGCATTGCCCATTCACCTGACCTCTTCTCCTGGGCCTTATCTCATTCAATGGCTGGTCAAAGGGAAATGCAAGGTGAGTGGAGAGAGCTGCTCTTTCTTCTCACTGTTATCAGCTTCCTCACACAGAGGGTGCAAGTGAACAGACATTATCAGCAAGGAGGAGTAGGGCTAGGGGTTTCTGGAGTTGGCTGGGGCCTGCATGCTGAGGGGTATGTGCTGCCTGAGAGTTGTCTTCAGTGCAGAAGCCAGAAATTGTTTGGGCAATGTCTCAGAAATTAGCAGGCTGGTTGAGCAGCATTACATGGGACCCATTTGGCTTTGATGCCCTATGACTCCTTATGATACCTCCTCAGCAGTAGAAGCACACTAAATCAAACAGGTTCAGCAGATATAGCCAAACAAGAACCTGTCTAGTCACATAGTATTGGACTACTACTCCCAGCCAGCATGGCCAACGGTGAGGAATGATGGGAGTTTGAGTCCAACCACAAAAACAACTGGAGGACCAAAGTTTTCCCAACTTATATTTAGAACAAAGGCTTGTGCATATTCTCAATATTTGCTCCTCTCTAGTGCTAGCTCGCCTCTGAAGCCATAATCATTTTAAAGTAGCAGGATAATGCTTTGTTTCTTTAATATCCTACTGCCTGAATGAAACCTCTGTGTGCAGTTTATCATAATTTATACTAGAAAATGCTGGGAGACACTGTCTCCAGAAATAGATACATATGGTGTGCTTTTCAGGGGGAGTATTTGCTGATGCAGCAATTAATGTCCAATACATCTGATCAGAGCTATAAGTCATGCAAATCCTTTGTGTGCACCTAGTGGAATCCATATCCTTAGAGCCTGATGTGCTGGTAATATTTTGCTGCGGCCTGGGGCTGCCAACTTAACAATGACAGCAACTACAACTAATTAACACTTTACCCAGACAGAGTTGGATTACGAACAGAAGTTTCAAGCTGTAATGAATGCAGAATCATTCCCTGGTGGTAATAAGAACAGATGCCTGAAGTGATAATAAATTAAACAAAAAGAAAGAAAGAAAGAAAACACAGAAAACAACTTTAGAGTACATCTTATTTATCAGTCTTATACCTTGCTTATATTTGTTTGTTTGCATGTGTATGACTTCGCCCTATTCAAAGCAATATGCACCCCTGTCCCCCGAAAAACCCCATTATCTATAACACATGTGTCCCTGTTCTAAATCTGTTCCTCTGAGATTCTAGTCAAAGACAAAGAAAAGGACCGGTGGCAAGCTACTTCTAAACGTGTAGACTTTGGTAGAACCGGCACTGGTAACAGATGGAATGCACAGCAGTAAATAAAAACCAGATCTCAAACGAACAGCAAGTCTCGTAAGAGAAACAAGTGACAGAAGGGCTACAAAAATGACGGGGAAGATATTCTGAGACACTGGAAAATGCTAAGAGTTCTTTACATCTGAGGAAAGAGGTGACAACGTACTTCGAGCCATGTCTTCACAGATCATTCTAGCACATGTAATTTCGCACAATTCCCTTGTAAGGGGTGTCTTATTTCAGTCTTCACCCACCTGGTGCCTTCCAGAGGGATTGGGCTACAACTTCCATCAGCCCCGGCCAGCATGAATGGGGGGAGCACCAGGTAGGCAAAGGCTGCATTGTTTCTTAATAGGTAAAGGACCCCTGACCATTAGGTCCAGTTGTGACCGACTCTGGGGTTGTGGCGCTCATCTCGCTTTATTGGCCGAGCAGGCGTACAGCTTCTGGGTCATGTGGCCAGCATGACAAAGCCATTTCTGGCGAACCAGAGCAGCGCATGGAAATGCTGTTTACCTTCCTGCCGGAGTAGTACCTATTTATCTACTTGCACTTTGATGTGCTTTGGAACTGCTAGGTTGGCAGAAGCAGGGACCGAGCAACGGGAGCTATTTTATTAGAATAGTTGGTTGGATGCTTTATAAGTGTAAAACTCTCTCAAGGTCACTTATGGAATGCAACAATGTACAACAAACACATGGATCTAACACCCTCAGGTCCATGTGTGCCAAAGTCTGTATGGGCACCTGAGCTTTCTGTTGAAATCAGAATCAGAACTGTAGTGTTGGAAGGGACACTGAGGATCATCTAGTCCAGCGGTTCTCAACCTGTGGGTCCCCAGATGTTCTTGGACAACAACTCCCATTATCCCTGAGCTCTGGCCTTGCAAGCTAGGGGTGATGGGAGTTGTAGTTCAACAACATCTGAGGACCCACAGGTTGAGAAAGGCTGATCTAGTCCAACCCCCTACAACACAGGAATAAGCAGTTGTCTCATATGGGGGTCGAACCTGCAACCTTGGCGTTATCAGCACCATGCTCTAACTAAGTGACCTACAGATAGTTGTGTGTATTCTTGAGTAACTTGTTCATAACTCAGAACATTTCAGATAATGCTTACTGAACTAAGACATTTCTAAAATTCTATCTAAAGAAGAGCCTACTGGATCAGGTCAGAAACTCATATATTCCAACAGCCTGTTCTCATGGTGGCCAACCAGAGAAACCCAAAAGCAGGACTCAAGCATAACAGCACTCTCCCCTTCTGTGGTTTCCAGCAACTGGTATTCTGAAGCATACAGCCTCCAACCACAGAGGCAGAGTATAGCCATCATGCTTAGTAGCCTCTGTTAGCCTTTTCCTCCATGAATTTATCCTGTCCTCTTTTCAAGCCAATCCGCTTGGTGCCCATCACCATAGGTTAACTATGAGCTGTGTGAAGAAGTACTTTTGCCTGCCCTGAATCTTCCAACATTCAGCTTCTTTGGATGTTCCTGAGTTCTAGTGTTACGGGAGAATGAGAAAAACATTTCCCTATCCACTTTCTTCAAACCATGCATAATTCTACACAATTCTATCGTGTCGCTTCTTATATTCTTTAATGTATTTTTAATCTTTGTTGGAAGCCACACAGAGTTGCTGGGGAAACCCAGCCAGATGGACGGGTTACAAATAATAATGAATTATTGTTATTGTTATTGTTATTATTACTAAAAAGGCCAAAATGCCTATAGCCTTACTTCACAAGGGAGTTCCTCCATACCCTTCCTCATATTGGTTGCTTTTCTTCTGAACTTTTCCCAACTCCGCAATTTTCTTTTTGATGTGAAGTGACCACAACTCAACACAGCATTCCAAAAGCGGCCACACCATAGATTTTAATAGTGGCATTATAATATTGGCTTTGTGCACCACTACTGGTGGAATGATCTGCATCAGGAGGTTGTGAATTCTCCTTCCTTGGAGTTTTTAAAGCAGTGGTTGGTTGGCTGTCTGTCATGGATGCTTTAGGGGAGAATCCCACAGGGGTCCCTTCCAACTCTGCAATTCTGTGATTCTACCTGACCTTGAACTTAGCTTGGGAGCTAATTGGCAGCCAGTGCAATTCTTACAGCAGCAGCATAGCATGGTGGCGATAGTCTGCACCAATGAACAGTTGTGCTATGACTAAAACACCCCACCTGAGATTCTGAAAAGCTTCTGCCAGTCAAAGTAGACAATATTGCGAAAGAGAGAGGATTAAGGAAGCTTCCTATGTCCCCATCTGTGTAAGACCAAGCTTTATACAGCTTACTGTGAGTAAGACTTAGTGGGCTGGGCACAACCTAGCCAAAGTTAGTTGCTATTAATGGTCCAAATGTTTGTGGAACTCTTTTCTCTTTGCCCACAGCCTGGCTATTTGCTTCTAAATAAGCTTGAGTGTTCCTTATCATCCCTCCGCTGCACACAGCACTCACTCAAGCAGCTTCACTTACAAAAGGCTTAAGGGAAGTCTAAGACACACCCTGTACCACAAACAGTTCTGTGGCCATTATGGTTTTGTACTACTAGTCATGGGTGGTGAAGAGTAAGATACTGCATATGGTGCTGTGACTCAGATAACTGGAAGTTTTGTAGGGATGTTTTCACTTTAGGTTGGCTTCTCGCCAGCCTCTAGACAACTTGGTTCCACACCTGCTGAAAGTGGCCATAAAGGGAGAGCGTTTCTTAAAAGTCTAATGTAATATTTGTGTGGTTTTTCGGCATGCATTGGAAATATAACCATCTTTCTCTGTTCATGTATTGATCTGAATATAGGAAATGTGTCCAGTACTCATGATGGTCCACAATATTGCACAGAGCAGTAGTCCATAGTGCATAAACCCATTGGTATATTGTATTGGGTCAAGGGATGTCATGGATCATATGAGATGGAGGTCCTGTTCATTTTGCCACAGTACTCTTGGGTGTGTATGCTAATTAACTGCCTTTACAGGTTGAGAATATTAAGCCATGATTCATGGTTTATTATCTGTAGACTGCATTTGGCCTCTTCAGAAGAGTTTCTCTAGTACGAGTTGATTGCTCTTGGGTTGTGAATTGTATAGTGACACCCAAGGTAGTGTCAGGATGGAACCATGTTTTTACTGAGAACACAATTGTGGGCTGCACGTTGGACCACCCACATACCTACATACTGCTAAATAGAAAACACTGGGATTGGGAGATGGCTGTGAGGGGTTAGATAAAGCAAAACCCTGTGGCAGGAGAGAGAGTAAGGAGAACTCTCTTGTTAGTGGCTAGATCAAGCTTGCAATCAGAGGATAGGATTTTACCAAGTTTCAGTCTCATTGCTTTGGAAGAGGACAGCAAATGTGTTTCAGTTCTGATCCCCTCCAATTAATTGTAAAGCTTGCACACAAAATCCGTGGCTATTTTTAAAATTTCCCAGTAGTGAATGGAGAGGGGGAATTGCTTTGCTTTTCCTGAAGTTGACTCTGCCACATATTCCAAGCCAAATTGTGCAGCCTGCAAAGTGTTTCAGACTGAGTCAGACTGTTTTCTGAAGCACCAAGCTGCAATCTGATCTGAGTCGTGTGGTTGGGGCACACTCCTAGCTTAAGAGAAAGAAACCTAGCAGTAACATTTCACTGTACTGATGATATTCTTATTTCAAAACCAGCTGAAACCAAAGTTTTCTGAAGCTGCTTCACTATGTTCTCGGACAGATTTTTCAAACAGAATTGGGAGTGACAACTGCACTACCTTTTCTGCTTTCTGACTTTAGAGAAAGTTGTAAAAGTTGCGTGAATCACACAGAGTCTGAAAAAAGGCTGGTGTGTTTACTCCCATATAGCTTTGAGCTTGTGAGCCTGGAAGAGAAATAGAGCAAAATGACATCACTGGATGGTGCCATCAAAAGCTGCCTGTTGGCTGGGCAGACAGACTGAGTGCAAGCTGGTTTTTCTGAGTGAAGCATTGGTTTAGACAAACAAGACAAAGTCTGCATTGTGTCATGAATGTGATCAGAGCTACAGGTCTTATTCCCATGAGGAAGAAGTGGAAAGGGATGCAACTTTCAGCTCCTGTGAACAGCTACAAAATACAGTTCAATGACATAATCATTTTTATTGTTGAGAAGAAGATGGGAATGAGCAGAAGGACATTCCTGATGGATTTAGCAAGAAGAAAAGGCTTCAGGGTAGAAAATGAGCTAAGGTATGGGAAAAAAAACCACCACTTCACCCTCACCATTCAATAGATTCTTTTGTATATAGACTTGGAGCTTAACATCTTTTCTGACAGTGCAATCCTATGCCTGTCTACTCAGAAGTAATTTATCCCAGGTAAGTAGGGATATGGAATTGCAGGCTTGGTTTGCAAGGATGTGCTTAGATATTCTGTAGCTGTCTTTTAGTAATTTTTCTGTCGCTTAAAAATATTGGAAATTGACAGGAAGATAACGAAGCAAAGAGATCTGAATTGAATAATAAGTGGAATAAGTGGGCTGTTTAGCAACATTTCTGTGAAACTTCACTTAGCATTCGAGTTACATATTTAGTTTGATGTCTATATAGCTTCAAGGAAATGAATGTTCAAATGCACTCTAGTTCAACAGAGGTGTATTTTGCGTATATGCATAGGCTACAATTCTTGACTGCTGCAAGAAACTAGCATCCCATAGGAACATAGGAAACTGCACTATACAGGATCACACCATTGGTACATCTAGCCCAGTATTTTCAACACTGGCTGGCAGCGGCTTTCCCGGGTTTCAGGTGATCAAGATAACCTTCATGTGAGTCTTCTTCCTAGCTTTCAGCATTGGATCATAGAACGGTAGAGTTGGAAGGGACCAGATGGACATCTGCAATGCAGGGATCTCGCCCAACATGGGGTTTGAACAAACAACCCTGAGATTAAGGGTCTCATACTCTACTAACTGAGCTCCCGCTTTTCCTCCCTCAATGGACCTCTAGGCCATTTAGAAAAATTATAGGAAAATGTGGGAACCACAATGATAGTGGCTTCAGATTCAGAAATCCTCCTGAGACAAGTTACTGTATCAGTTCTGAAGCAACCAGAGTCCTTCATTTTACATTACTGCTTCACAGAAGACTATTCAGATATTTCATTCTTTTAATGATAAAGGAATAAATTGGTTTCTAAACAATTTTCAGCTCACCAGCCTGAACACACACACACACACACACACACACACACGCACACTTTATCTTCCTCCGTTTGTTATGTGCCGACACATCCCTAAACTCTGTACCTAAATGTATTTGTAGAGTTCACTCATAAAATCTTTTATCTCCCTTTCTGCTAGAGTCTGAATAGGCAGTTCTTTCAAATGCACCTTTTAAGAGGCTGATGTGCTTTGGAGTTGAACAGATTTCTATTCTGTCATTATTTTTAAATCTTTTCTGATCCGGGCTGAACAGAGTATTGCAAATAAAGGCCTCTTCCTGTGTCTTTTGAGTAAACACAGACATACTTCTCTTTCTCTTCTGGTACATCATGGTCAATGGCATCCACAACAGGCTGTGTGCATTCTTTGCCATCATGTGGCTGGTGACTAACGATTGTCCGAACAGTTGTCTGACCTCTTTTGTTATTCCCATGCTTTAGGGCACCAGTGTAGCAAAATTGCTTTTAATTTTTGCTCTTAATTCTTTCAAATAGAATCTCTCAAGTCAAGTAGAATATTAGGAGTGCATCTAATTCATCTCGCAATGGCTTTCTGATCTCCTTCCATACCGGCAATGGTTCCTTACCTAACATGATGGTATGATGAAACTTAATCAAACATGCTTGTACAGTGGTACCTCAGGTTACATATGCTTCAGGTTACATATGCTTCAGGTTACAGACTCCGCTAACCCAGAAATAGTGCTTCAGGTTAAGAACCTTGCTTTAGGATGAGAACAGAAATCATGCTCCGGCGGCGCGGCAGCAGCAGGAGGCCCCATGAGCTAAAGTGGTGCTTCAGGTTAAGAACAGTTTTAGGTTAAGAACGGACCTCTGGAACGAATTAAGTACTTAACCTGAGGTACCACTGTACCTTATTTCCTAACAAATACCAATTGCACATGTAAAAGAATGTGCAGGGATGGTGAAATGTATGTTCCATATGTTGGACTACCATCATCCCAAGCCAACATAGCCAAGGATCAGGGATGATGGGAGTTGTAGGCCAACAACATCTGGAGAGCCATACCTGCTCTAGTGTGACCAAGATACAGAATTCAAAGCAAGACTATGTTAATGGGGGCTGGGGTGGTTCCTGGAGGCTCCATTAAGTTATTTAATCCTTGGCATTTCCAGGCTAGGGAAGATACCTGTGTGTGTGTGTGTGTGTGTGTGTGTGTGTGTGATGGCAGAGTAATGCCTTTGGAGCAAGGAAAAGGCAGAGAAAGAAAATCTTGCAAATACGCTTCATATTGTTAGTGAGGAAATGGAATGCATCACTTTGTTTTCCTGCATCCGTTCTGAAGTCACTTCAGCCAAGACCATTTAACCGTCAATTTTAAAATATTGTCAACAATATCTGTGGAAATCCCGCACTTCTTACATTATTATTTTTTTGCCAAGAAGATGATGCAGCTGTAAAACTATCAGAGGAAACTGTGGCACTGTTGGCTGAGCTGCTGCTGTTGTGAGTGCAGAAATGGCAAAGTTCCCAGATCGTCAGCTTTATACATATACATTAAATATGCACATTTTATATAAAGGGATATAAACCACAGGAAGCAGAAGTTAAACATCTCTAACTGAAATTTGTTGTTGTTGAGACAACAAGGCAGAACTTAGCTCGGTGTTGATAAGAACATTGATGCACAGTGAATCTGATTACTCAGATATGTTTTTAACTTAGGAAACATATCCCATCTTTCCACTAAAAAAACTGAGCTTACAACATCAATGGAAAAATGCAATAAAACATGCAATTAAAACAATTTATAATCCAAAGCAGAAGCAGGATGGCAATTCTTTGGATCCTCCCTTCTATAATATGCCTGACTAGTGGAATTTCAGAACTGGCATTTCAAGATGTATTAGGGTCAAACTGCACATGACCTTCACTGTGTAGTTCTGCCCTTGAGTGCACCATCCCTCTCTCCCCAGTTGCCCTGATAACTGGACTGGGCTCCCAGCAAGCTGGGTAGAGAACTTAATCCTACCCGCCTCCCTGCTGCAGCCTGCAGTTTTCTGTGTCTGTGACAATGAGTCCTGTTCCTCTGAAGTCAGTTATAGGAACATAGTGGTGAATATTGACCCAGCTCAGGCACATGGTATAGTGACAAAGGCAATAGTTGGTTGTATTGTGATGGTTTCACTCCTACCTGCAAGGTCATACTAGGGGGTGGTTCAGTCACCTAATATTATTCAGTTGTTGTTGTTGTTGTTTAGTCGTTTAGTCGTGTCCGACTCTTCGTGACCCCATGGACCAGAGCATGCCAGGCATGTTATTCAGTATTTGTATGTAACTACTGGGAACTGCTGTTTGGCTTTTTGGAGCACCAGGTCATTAGTACAGCTTTGTCTCTCCATTCCATCTGAATCAGGAGAGGCTGCTGCCTGAAATCAGTGACACGGTGCATGAGGGCCAATGTACTTACACATTGTGGGTGGACAGTTCCAGTATCTGGAAATTTTGTGGACAACCTGTTCTGGGAGGGATTGAAATCCTCTGAAAGAACAGGTTCACAGTCTGCAGGAACGCTTGGATTCCAGTCACGTCACTGGAGTCCCAGGTGGCTTCTATGTGTTTATGGTCATACTAGGCTGGCTTGGCAGCTACAGCTACATTTTCTGGACCAGGACGGCCAGGGCTTAGTAATCTATGCCGTAGTGACTTTCGTCTGAACTACTGCAATGCACTTTATGTGGGGCTGCCCTTGAAGATTGTCTGGAGGCTGCAGCAAATGCAGAAATGTAATAAAGACATAATAATTGTTAATTTTTCTGCTCTGCAACATATTCCAGCATTCTCTGGAAGGCGTTGGCTGGTTGTTAGCTGCTGTGGCAAGTCAAGTCACTGTGCCACTGCAGCTAAATTTGATTGATTGGCTCTTGCTTCCACTTGGTAAATTAATGCCTCACCATATATTTCCCATATGGCTTATGCCACATGAAATTATGCGAGAAGGTGCTATCCTATTTGGGCGGTAATTTTAGAAACAAGTTTTGGTAAGCCTCTTAAACTGCTTAGCACGCTATCCCTTGAAAAGGACATTTGAAGTACATTTCCTCCTCAATGAATTCTGGGCCCTGTAGTTTATACCTCCCAGAGTTACGATTCCCAGAAACCCTTAACAAACCACAGTGCTCAGAATTCATTGAGGGAAAGAATTTGCTTCAAATGTCCTTTAAAGGTATAGTCACTATGCAGTCCCTGCTCTGCCTAGATTAAACTAGAGGACTGGTATATTGAAGATCACAAGCCTGTGGGCATCAGGCACAAGGCTTGTGCTGGTTTTCAGCTGCCATATGTAGAGGCTCACGTACAGACAGCTTATTGAGAAATACCAGCAGTGGCATTGCTTGAAGGGCTTAACCCAACTGTCTGTTAACTGTTATGAAGCTCCAAGTCAATGAACAGGCGCACCGTTAATTCTCAAGGCTGTCAGGTAACCTTAAGGAGGCTCTTCATTGCAACAGCATGTGGGCAGGCCAAATATTTTCAGTGCTGCAGGCAATGGTGGGGGAAAAACATGTGCCTTAAGGGCATCAATTGATACTGAGCGTCAGAGGACAGTCTAGTCTGAAGGTGTCATCAAAAGCATCGTGGCGTCAAATCACTCCCCCCTGTTCATTTTGGGGACAGCAAATTTCCAGGTTATTCCTGATAGCTGAGATAAACACTTTTTCTTTGTTTGTTTCTTTCCTAGTGATTCTGTCACACACATTGTGACTGAGAATAATTCTTGCGCTGAGATCTTGAAATGGCTACAAGCACAGAAGGTGGAGGACAGTGCGAGATTCAGGATCCTGGACGTCTCGTGGCTGACAGCCTGCCTGGAGGCAGGAAGGCCGGTGGATTCAGAGAAATATCGGCTTGTAAGTAAAGTGGACTCAGTGTGAGATCAACAGGCTGGGCAACATGTTGGAAAAGTCAAACCACAAATAATGGATGATCGGGCCAGAATACTTAGGTTTAAATGGATTTGAAGGCTGGCTTCATTGAATCCAAAGTGGCTGAAATTCAAGGTACTTAACTTGCTTGTTGGATCACAGCCGGACTTGGCTTACCTAATTTATTCTCCTGCCAAAACATGGCTTGGGGTTGTTCTCCTTCTCTGTGGAAGCCCGCTGAGAAACATGAAGCAAACAGATAATGGCCTAGAGTCAATGCTGGTACACATGATCTTCTCTGCCCTTCTGACCACCCACTCCATAATTTCCCTGATATCCAGCTGTGATGATCTTGGAGCATATTTGTATGGAAAAGTAGCATACAAATTTAAATAATAAATAGATAATCTATAGCAAAGTACATGGTGGTGCGCATGTAATCACCAAATGCCAAACTCCAGGTTGGTCAGCTTTTGGGTGGGTAGGGGGCTGCTGCCACTGAGACCAGGTGATGTATCTTTTTTTCTTTTTAAAAAACACATTTTCTGTCATTTATCCACATACAGAGAAGTGGACTCTCCCATTTCCCACCTGGGAGCCCACTTCTTCTCCCAGTCTCTCAGCTTGGGAGACCCTTTCCACCCTGCCTTTCATGTAGGGAGGCTGGTCATGGATCCTAAGCCCCTTCATTCTGCTGACATGTCCCTCAAAGCGGGACTGAAGACATAGGAGCCAACTCCTAGGGGCCAAGGTCCCTTCGCCCCCTCCCCTAAAATATTTGAGGGGGCCAGGCCAAAACTGAGGGGAATTCCCATTCAAATGGTGTGTGCGCGCCATGTCATGTGATCAATTATGCAGGGCAGGGCTTAACCCCCCCCCCAATATTTTGTTCAAGTTGGCACCCCTGACTGAAGATGACATCAGCCCTGGAGCTAATCATTCCCTTCTTTTGTCATCAATGGAAGAGGGAAGTGGAAAACATAGTGGTAGTAAATTGCCCTATCTCATGTCCTGATCACAGCTAGCCGACAGAACAGAGGACATGGTGGTAGCTTCTCAAAGCCCCCCCCCCATCCACCCAACCCCTCCCCCACTGAAATATTGCTCTGTTGCAGAATGCTTTCAGTGCAGGAACTTTCAATTTTTGTGTGAGCACAACGTTAACTCTCCAATCCGTCTTGAACATTATAGCACTGTCGTTTTTCCTATAACTTCATGCCACAAGCCAGAGAACCACACCAGTAATTATATCTGCACAGCTGAGTTTGCGACTTACTTCCTCGCCCCCCGCCCGCCCAGAACAGCAGCCCCCACCACAAGCAAGACACTGTTCTTTTTTTAAAAAAAAATATTTTTATTGGTTTTTACACATAATAAGAACAAACAAAACAAACATAAACATTAAAAACAAACAACAAAAATTGACTTCCCCATGCCTTCCCTTCGCCACATCCTTGTTTTACCATTTTTTCGAGCAACTCATCGATCAGTCTTAGTCAAATCCCTTTTGAGTTTTCTTAAAGTTTGAGGTTTACAGCTGTAATTCTTTGTTTCCTACCCCTTAACATCTTATCAGTCCACAATTTTACAGTAGTTTTTTAGATATATTTTAAATTTCCCCCAGTCCTCTTCCACTGTCTCTTTCCTCTGGTCACGGATTCTGCCGGTCATCTCTGCCAGTCCCATATATTCCATCACCTTCGATTGCCATTCTTCCAGAGTAGGTAATTCTTGCATCTTCCAATACTTTGCCAACAGGATTCTTGCTGCTGTGGTTGCATACATAAAGAATGTCTTATCCTTCTTTGGTACCAATTGGCCGACCATGCCCAAGAGAAAAGCCTCCGGTTTCTTAACAAATGTCCACTTAAGGACTTTCTTAATTTCATTATAGATCATTTCCCAGTAGGCCTTAATCTTTGGGCAGGTCCACCAAAGATGGTAAAAAGTACCTTCAGCCTCATTACATTTCCAACATTTGTTATTGGGCAGATGATAGATCTTTGCAAGTTTGACTGGGGTCATGTACCACCTATAGATCATTTTCATTATATTCTCTTTCAGGGCATTACATGCCGTAAATTTAACACCAGTGGTCCATAACTGTTCCCAGTCGTCAAACATAATGTCATGACCAATATCCTGTGCCCATTTAATCATAGCTGATTTCACTGTTTCATCCTGTGTATTCCATTTCAGCAGCAAATTATACATTTTAGATAGATTTTTAGTATTGGATTCTAACAATTCTGTTTCTAACTTTGACCTCTCCTTCTGAAAACCAAGTTTCCTGTCCTGCTTAAACATCTCATTTATCTGACGGTAGTGTAACCAATCTCGAACTTTATGCTTTAGCTTCTCGAAACTTTGTAGCTTCAGTTTTTCGCCATCATATTCTAAAATTTCACAATACTTAGGCCAATTAGAGTCCATGTTAATTTTTTTCACTGCTTTCGCTTCCATTGGTGACAACCACCTAGGGGTTTTACTTTCCAGTAAATCCTTATATCTATTCCAAACATTGTACAATGCTTTCCTGACAATATGATTTTTAAAACTTTTATAAACCTTTACCTTGTCATACCACAGATATGCATGCCAACCAAAACTATTGTCATATCCTTCCAGATCAAGAATGTCTGTGTCTTCAAGAAGTAGCCATTGCTTCAACCAGCAAAAGGCTGCTGATTCATAATAAAGTCTTAAGTCCGGCAGGGCGAAGCCCCCTCTATCTTTTGCATCAGTTAAAATCTTAAATTTTATTCTGGGCTTTTTGCCCTGCCAGACAAATTTAGATATGTCTTTCTGCCACTTCTTGAAACAGTCCATTTTGTCTAGAATCTGCAACGTCTGAAATAAAAACAACATTCTTGGCAATACATTCATCTTGATAACAGCAATTCGGCCTAACAAGGAAAGTTTCAGCCTAGACCATATGTCTAGATCCTTTTTAACTTCTGTCCAGCATTTTTCATAGTTATCCTTAAATAGATTCACATTTTTTGATGTCAGATTTACCCCCAGGTACTTAACCTTTTTTTCTATTTCCAACCCAGTTTCACTTTGAAACCTATCTTTCTCCTCTTTTGTTAGATTTTTTTCCAGCACCTTTGTTTTCTGTTTGTTCAGTTTAAATCCTGCGACCTGGCCGAATATCTCCATTAATTCTAAAACTCTTTTGGTACTAGCTTCTGGCTGTTGCAAAGTTAGCACTAAGTCATCTGCAAATGCCCTTAACTTATATTGTTTAGATCCGACCTGTATTCCTTTTACCAGCTGGTCCTTCCTAATCATGTTTAATAAAACCTCCAGGACAGATATAAACAGTAAAGGGGATATAGGGCATCCCTGTCGTGTACCTTTCTCTATTGATATTTCATCCATTACCACATTGTTCACAATTAGTTTCGCTCTTTGTTCAGAGTATATTGCACCTATACCGTTTTCAAACCCTTGGCCTACCCCCATCCCATGGAGATTCTTCTTCATAAATTTCCAAGAAATGTTGTCAAAGGCCTTCTCCGCATCCACAAAGATCAGAACTGCCTTCCTATTAATGTCTACCTCTAGCATCTCCAAAATGTCTATAATATTCCTCACATTCTCTGACATATGTCTCCCTGGGAGAAAGCCTGTTTGGTTCTTATGAATCTCCTCCACCAAAACTCTCTTAAATCTTTTTGCCAAAACGTCTGCAAAAATTTTATAATCCACATTCAAGAGTGATATAGGGCGGTAGTTCTTAACTTGATGTTTTTCAGTTTCTGTCTTCGGTATAAGTGAGATGAATGCTTCTCTCCACGATTCGGGAGCCTTTTTCCCCTCTAGTATCTGATTACATACTTCCTTCAATGGCTGTATTAGCCATTCTTTAAGATCTTTGTAGTATTTCGCAGTCAAACCATCTGGTCCTGGTGATTTCCCCAATTTCATATTCTGGATGGCACCCTCTATTTCTTGTTCTGTAATTTTTTCATTCAAAATCCTTTTATTTTGTTCTGAAATCTTTGATAGTCCATATTTTTTAACAAATTCCTCTATTTCTTGTTCGTTTATAGGCCCTTGTGCGTAAAGTTTTTTGAAAAAACTTTGAAAACAATTACTTATTTCATTTGGTTTGTTGATAATTTTCCCATCTATTTCCAGGGATGTCACAGTGTTTAACTTTTGCCTCTTTTTCAGTTGCCATGACGGCAGTTTCCCACATTTATCTGCCGATTCAAATGTCTTTTGTCTCATTTGCTTTATCTTCCATTCTATTTCTTGATTCATCAATTCCATATATTGCGTCTGATGATATTTTATTTCTCTTAAAATCTCATGAGACTTCGGTTTAGATCTCAGTTTCTTTTCTCCTTCCTTTATCTGGTTCAAAATCTTTTCCTTCCTCTCATTTTGTTTCTTCCTTTTTATAGAATTTTGCTGAATTAGGAATCCACGCATCACGGCCTTGCTTGCGTCCCATACTATTCTTTTTTCCACCTCCGTTCTCAAATTTATCTCAAAGTAATCCTTCAATATTTTTTGGGCCTTTTGATAAATTTCTTCATCTCTAAATAGGGTGTCATTCATTCTCCATCTGAAGGTTCCAGCCGTTGTTAATTTCATTTCCATCTTGACTGCGTTATGATCGGAGCAGGTTTTTGTGCAGATTTCTGTTTTTTTCACTCTTGGTGCCAGACTGCTAGAAATCCAAATTTGATCAATTCTAGTCCAGGTCATTTTTGCTTCCGAGAAGAAGGTTCCCTCTCTTTCCAGAGGGTTCCTAGTTCTCCAAATGTCAATCAAGTCCATGGTGTCAGTGAGTTCAAAGAAGGTCTTTGGTAGTCTCCCGTCCTTAGATATTACTTGTCTTTGTGCCTTGTCCATGTTTGTGGAGACAACTCCGTTAAAATCTCCCATCATTATGATTTTAAAGTCCATAAAGTCCATTAAAGTCTCATGCAACTTCTTGAAGAACTCTGCCTTCCCCTCATTAGGTGCATAAACTCCAACAATTAATATCTTTTCTCCTTGAATTTGAATTTCTACTGCCAGGTATCTTCCTTCATCATCTTTAAAGATCATTTTTGGTTCCCATTTTTCCTTGGCATAAATCACCACCCCTCTTTTCTTAACTTTGTCTGAGGAAACAAATTCCAGTCCTAATCTCTTATTTATCAAAAGTTTCCT
The DNA here is from genome assembly GCF_964234715.1 of Podarcis melisellensis. Classification (NCBI taxonomy): domain Eukaryota; kingdom Metazoa; phylum Chordata; class Lepidosauria; order Squamata; family Lacertidae; genus Podarcis; species Podarcis melisellensis. Next base: position 62,108,352 of record NC_138537.1, on the reverse strand, counting down.
ATGTATCCTGGCAATATGGGTTTCTTGCAAACAGATTATATCTAGCTGTTCTTTCTTTAATATGTGAAAAACTTGATCTCTTTTTCGGGGATGGTTTAGACCATTGCAGTTCCAACTCAGAAGTTGCAGGGACATTTTTGTTATTGGGTATTTTTCCCACCCACTGCTCCAAGTTCTTGTTCCTCGTCAGTCGGTGCTGGGTTCAATCCAAACGATAGGTTTGTAATATCCAGTGTTTCCCTCTCTACAGTTCCTTTCTGAAAGTCCTCAGAGTTTCTCTCCAAAAAGTGTTCTCTGTCTTGAATTGTTTTTATTTTGATTTTCTTCCCTTTGAAGTTGAAGGACAACCCCTGTGGGAATTCCCACCTGAATGGAATGTTGTTTTGTTTCAATAGGTCGACTAAGTCTTTAAATTGTGTTCTCACCTCCAAAAAATATCTAGGAATATCTTTAAAGATCTGTATTTGGGAATTTTTAATAACCAATGCCCTCTGGAAGTGTAGATTCAATATTCTGTCTCTTTCTTCCTTGGATCTGAGAGTAATTAAGCAGTCCCTTGGCTTCTTGCCTTGCTTTCTGCCGATCCGGAAGGCTGTAGTTATTGTAAAATCCTCTTCCTCTTCCCCTAACTCTTCGCTCCAAAATTCTTGGAACTTGTCTGTAAGAAATTTCCCGAGCTTGTCCTCCTCCTCCTCAGGTACCAGTCTCAATTTCAAATTCTTGCCTTTCCTCTCCAATTCCATGAGGGCCAGGGCTTCATCATGTTCATGTACCTTCTTTGCAATAGGAACAAATTTCCCTTTGGTTTCCTCGGCCGTGGTCCTCGCGCTTTCAGCTATTTTCCTCGTCTCTGTACTTTCCTGAATTAAACGATTTATAGAATCTGTATTAGTCGATATTATTGTCGTGTTCAAGTCCAATCTTGTTGTCAATTCAGTCAATTTCTTGGAGTTCTCTGTAGATTGCCTAGTAAGTGATTCTAAAGATTCATTTATCCTGAGTAGAGCCTGTGTCATGGAATCCATTGATACCGTTGTTGTTCTTTCCTGTGTTGCTGCTGCTCCTGTCAAGGAGCCTCTTTTCTTTTGAGCCTGAGCCTGTTTTGCTTTGGATCTTGTTGATATTTCATCCAGTGGGCCGCTCATATCTCAAGGTCGTTCCCACAGGAACAGTTGCAGTTGGAAAATCCCAGTGTTTCTATCTCAATGCAGCAGTCTCTCTTTTAAGCCTCTAGAGGGAGTACATTGTATCCAATACGAAAACAAAGAAACAGGGAAAGAAGTAGCCATACAAAGTTCCAAAAGCGAAAGTCCAAGTAAAAACCCTACTTTGTTGCAATTTAAAATGTTACAGTTTTTGTCCACTAAAGTCCCGTTATTTTATTTCAGATAAATCTTACTTTATATCCTCAATCTAGTTTGACAGTTCACTTCAGGCGCTCACTGCTCCGGCAGCCTGGCCAGAGGTATCGGCAGTGGAAGGTTTCCCGTTCAAAACTCCTTTCTTTAAGCAGATAAAATTAAGTCAAATTTCTTCCCCCCCCCTCTCCTGCTCATTGGGGGGGGAGGTCCTCTTCCGATGTCAGGTTTAACAGGATTAAAAGGCATAAATGCGTCCCCTTTAAGCACAGCTTACTCTTTTCGTTGCTCAGTCAATCATGCAGTTCCGGGAGGCAGACTTCCTTAATTTTTGCCTATCCCGTTTTCAGCCGAATCTTCTTAAATTTTAAAGTCCCGTTCCCTTTATTTGCTGTTCTTACTCACGGGTGTTGTTTCCAATCGGTAGTTTCAGGAAGGAATCGGCGCTCTCCGTCAATGGCGACGCGGCTTCGCTCCGTGAGCTGGGTTGCGATCCTCAGCACCGTGCTCACACCCGATGCCGCTCCGGAGCCTTTAAAAAGGCTCTTTCGCGATACAGGGGGGCGCAAAGGTGCCCACCGAATCTCCTTGTTCACAGGCTTCAGCGCCTGTGATTTTAGGGGTCCCCCGCTCGCCGTAGCGGGTCAGACCCGAACTCACGGAGCAGTCCTGCTTCGGAGCTCGAAGCAAGGACCGCCATTAACGCTGGCGCCGACCGGAAGTCTCCGCAAGACACTGTTCTTATTCATTTAAGCCTAATGCAGCTCTGTGGATATCCTGAAGAAAGTAATTGCTTAATAGGAATTAGGACAGCCCTGCTATTGGAACTCCTTATGTGTAGTCCTCATCCCATGTCAATTACAATGCCCAAAGAATGGGCATAAAAAGCAGGAGCAATTTCTGCCATCATAGCAAGCTCAGCAAGTGCCATCATGACTACAGGAGGGATTGCAAGGCTGTCCAGCTACAAATGTGAATGCTGTGCTTTAAGAGATTGTGGGTGTGAGCAAGTCAGAGGATAATTACATGGAGAGAACAGTGGCAGCACCGTTAAGTGTGAACAAGCTGTTAATGTATAGTATCACTTCAGTCTTTTTGTTCACAGAACCTGGATGGCTCATAGTTGGAGAATGCTAGAATTAGTTCTTGTGAGTGCAGAGCCAGGGAATGACAATTGATCAAGAAATATGGATCTGGCATCATCAATAATTTAAACGCTCTGCTGAGATGCAAGTCTCTGTCATCTGAGCAGATAAAAAAATACATTGCAGTTTCCTAATTTCTTCAGGATATTGCAAGGCCCAGATTTCTTTGGGATATTGCAGTTGACTGATTTGTTCCGGATATTGTGATCGCTCTGTTCAGTACAGGTGTTGCACACCCTGGATAATTTGCTAAACTTTATTAAAAAGGAACAGCTCTATTTCGGGGGAGCCCTAAGCATGTGTCTAAAATCAAATCGACAATCCAAGTCTTGTGTTAGCAAAATCCACATGTGCCCACCAGATGGCGATATTGCTCTCAGGCACCGGACGTTGTACAGCGCTTATATTATTTTTTTGTAAAAAAAATATTGCCAATTGATTTGTTGAATAAAAGAATATAGTCAATACTTTGGATAATGCCTGTTTATGTCAATACATTTGTTGATTTATACAGGTTAAGCTTCGATATTGGCTTACATGAGGGGCTGTGCTAAAAGATTAAAAGCTCAGGGAGAGATGATGTAATGCAGGAACAGGTAATGAAAATCCCTCTGTGTGTGCATGCATGCATGCATGTATGTGTGTGCGGGTACGCACACACACACACACACACACACAGAGTAACTCAGTAATATTATATACATTTGCATAACAATTAAGGGATTTGATGTATAATAACCGAGCTTTCCAAGTTTATGGTAGCAATTTCTCTCAGCTGTGCTACTTAAGGCCCAAACCACAGGACAGGTGTCAAAGATTTGAGATGGTTAGTTCTACTCAGAGTTGACCCATGGATAATGATGGCCATCATGTATGGTGTGGATCTGGCCATAATTTTAATTTCAGTGGACCGACCAAGCCCAGGAAGCTTCTGCCTGGTTTAGGGAGGGAGGTGCGATGCAGTGATGGGGTCCAAGAGTCTCCCTGCCCGGTTTTGGGAAGGAGGCAGCAGGGTCCTAGCATTTTGTCAGAGGCCTGGGAAGCATCAGCCAGGCTTAGAAAAGGAGGCTCAATGCTCACACATACATTGTGATGTTGTGATATCGCCTCGCCCAATCGCCCTCACAAGCTGGCGCCTCTGTCCCTAACTGCTCGCCTACGAAAAATTTCACCACACACCACTGTTTCCTTCCTCAGGCTGTGGCTTCTCTCAGACCTGATGCAATGCTTTATGTGCTGCAACACAATCCTTTTCTCTATGGCTTAAAACAGGGGTCAGCAAACTTTTTCAGCAGGGGGCCAGTCCACTGTCCCTCAGACCTTGTGGGGGGCCAGACTATATTTTTTTTGGGGGGGGGGAAAGAATGAATTCCTATGCCCCACAAATAACCCAGAGATGCATTTCAAATAAAAGCACACATTCTACTCATGTAAAAACACGCTGATTCCCAGACCATCAGCAGGCCGGATTGAGAAGGTGATTGGGTTGGATCCGGCCCCTGGGCCTCAGTTTGCCTACCCATGGCTTAAAAGGTGCAAATATTTCATGCTCTAAATGCTCACCCACGTAGGAACAACTCTGGCTTCGTTCTGTGCAAGTCGGCTAATTAGAATCCATCTCAAATGAACTTTTCATAATCAAGACACATATCAAAGCAGTAAGAATTTTAATGAAATTAAAAAGAACAACAACACACCAAACACTGAAATTGAACAGAAGGCAGGGAAGCCCTTGCCTTAAGCATGTTTAAAACCAGCCCATGACGTTTTGCTACCAGAATGGTCTTTCAGATTTTCTGCTGCCTCCAGGAATAAGGAAGAGTTGAAATAAAGGTTAATTGGTTTTTAAGGGTTTTTCAAATTAATTTTGTTGTAATTTAATTGGAGCAACATGAAGTGGAGATTTGTTTTACAATGATCAGCTAATTTTAGACAAGGGTCAGTGACAAAATAATGGACTCTACTGGAGTGTGGACTCTGCCACTGCAGGGGAGCCCAGTGAGAGGAGGAAAGGCCAGGATTAGCCAGGAGGTGAGGGACAAGGCAGTGAGCTAATGCTACAACTAGGCAGAAAGAGGCGGTTATCTCAGGTGGCAGATTTTAGGCAACATTAAGCAATAGCATTAAAACAAAAAAATCATTTGACTCTCACATCCAGCCACACAATATCCTGGTTGTTCCATTGTGATTTTGCTCTATTGAAGCTGCACAGAGCTAGGATCAGACACTGGGCAACCACCCCTGTTCCGAGTGGTTCTGGAAGGGTTCTGGAAGGGTCTGGAAACCAAGAAATCAAGGGTCTGGAAACCAAGCCTCATGAGGAACGGTTGAGGGAGTTGGGTATGTTTAGCCTGGAGAAGAGAAGACTGAGAGGTGATATGACAGCTATCTTCACATAGCTAGCTGAAGGGCTGTCACATGGAAGATGGAGTTAGTTTGCTTTCTGCTGCTTCACAGGGTAAGACCTGTGGAGGGTAAGACCAATGGATTCAAATTAGAAGAAAGGAGATTCTGACTAACCTTTAGGAAAAATGTTCTGACAGTAAGAGCTGTTTCAGAGTGGAACAAACTAGCTTGGAGGGCATTGGACTTTCCTTCTGAAATATACTTGGAGTTGCGTAGTGATTTCATGCTCATCAAAACAGTAAATGAATCCCCCCGCCCCCAAAACCATTGGCTTTATATACATTATTTACACAATAGGTCCCGTGTGATTGGCTGATTCTGCTTCCCTCATGGAGCCTGACTGGCCTGCTCATGCAGGCCAATCGGTTGTTGCATTCTAGGATCCTTTTGTTGTTGTTTAGTCGTTTAGTCGTGTCCAACTCTTCGTGACCCCATGGACCAGAGCACGCCAGGCACTCCTGTCTTCCACTGCCTCTCTCAGTTTGGTCAAACTCATGCTGGTAGCTTCAAGAACACTATCCAACCATCTCATCCTCTGTCACCCCCTTCTCCTTGTGCCCTCCATCTTTCCCAACATCAGGGTCTTTTCCAGGGAGTCTTCTCTTCTCATGAGGTGGCCAAAGTATTGGAGCCTCAGCTTCAGGATCAGTCCTTCCAGTGAGCACTCAGGGCTGATTTCCTTAAGAATGGATCGGTTTGTTCTTCTTGCAGTTCATGGGACTCTCAAGAGTCTCCTCCAGCACCATAACTCAAAAGCATCAATTCTTCGGCGATCAGCCTTCTTTATGGTCCAGCTCTCACTTCTATACATCACTACTGGGAAAACCATAGCTTTTACTATATGGACCTTTGTTGGCAAGGTGATGTCTCTACTTTTTAAGATGCTGTCTAGGTTTGTCATTGCTTTTCTCCCAAGAAGCAGGCATCTTTTAATTTTGTGGCTGCTGTCACCATCTAGGATCCTACCTGCCTATTATTCTAGGATCCAAGCTTAGGACACAACACCTTCATTGGAGGTTTTTGAACAGAGATTGGATGGGTATCTATCAGGGATTCTTTAGCTGTGATTCCTGCATTTCAGAGACTTAGACTAGATGAGCCTTTGGGTTCCTTTGAACTCTACAGTTCTATAATTTTGTGATCTCAGCATCCCCTGCAGGTCCCAGCAAGGAGGCAATTTTCTGTTTCAAGTCTATTTGTGTCTTCAAAAGCTGGCAGAATGCAACTGATGCAGTATTAGTGTAATATAATAAACTGACCAGGCTCCTACCATAAGTCTTCATGCCACATTTTGCACCAATTGGAGTTTCCGGTCACTTTTCAAAATCAGTCCCATGAACAACGCATTACATTAGTCCAATCTGGAAGTGACTGGAGCATGTGCAACTGGCAATTTCCTTGTTGCAAAAATGTAGCATCACTGATTATATATGTTACAAAATCTTCTGTCTAAACAGGCTCTTGGAATTATCTAAAATCTCAAGAGAGTACAGTATAAGTTTTATATTGAAAGGAACTTGTTTAAGGTGATTAAATTATTTTCCAGGCCATGTTGATACTTAATCATGTTGTACCAGGCAAACTGAAGCTATAGGTCATAAATTGCACATAACAGACATATTCTTCAGCCTGCTCTTGCATAAAATCATTGAAACCAGAGAACTCAGAAGTTGTAAGTTTTACAAAGTTAAGAGATGACTCAACTTCCGAAATTTCCCACGCAGCACTACTGTCTTCTGAATTTCTTTAGTGGGCATTGGGTCTCTGGCAGCCCATTTAGCTGTGATATGATGTCTGCAGTTTAAAATCCACCATTAAAGTATAATTCACAGATGGTATTATTATCAAGTCTGAATGATTTTGTCGCAACCTACTGAATCCCTTTGGGCTATTTGCCAAGGCAGGCTCAGACATACGCACACTAATTTTCCTCCTTTCAAAACATACAGCGAAAATTACCAGAAAGCTGCGCTTACTACTGCTATTAGAAATTATCCTAATACAAATGCCATTGAACAAGTAAATGAATTTCTAGTCCCCACTGGATCATATATAATGGCAACTTTTAGATGAAATATTATTAGCGGAAGGGCTTATCTAATTTGGCAAAAGTCTTTTGTCCCATATATTATAGTCATGTCTCTGACGTAGACATGGAAGAAAGCTTTTCACGCTATACCTGGTTTCCTACATCTTTGTCCTTAAATGTGTCAATACAGAATGAACCAATCTGGAATGGGTGCTTTCCCCCCCAAACGCAGATGTTCTATAATTTGACTTGGTGAATCATATTTATTAAGAAGAGGAGCAGTACTAGGTGCTCTCAAGCAACCTTAAGAATTGATTCTTTGTCAAACTCTGCTTTTCGTAAGAGGAAACCACTTATAAGCCACTTGTTCTTTGATTCCCTTGCTGGACAGCTGGGATTCAGTTGACAACTTTGCCATGTTACAGTATCAGCTCAACATGGAGGCCCGCTTGTCTTTGGAAAGGAGGAAGCAATGTATTTTCCTCATTTGGGTATTGGCTGGGATAAAGAACACAGGCATGGAGAAGATTTAATACTAGTCAGAGCATGTATGGCAATATGACTTAGCCAGTCTAACCCAGGGGCAGGAAGCCTCAGGCTCAGGGGCGAAATGTGGCTCTCCAGGTCACTTTGTGTGGCTCTCCCTAGCCACACCCTCTTTCCCGAGGCCACGCCCCTTACCAGCCCTTGATTTACATCCTGCCTTAGTATTGCTTGGTTGGCATGTGTCCTTGAACTCTAATAATGACTCTTGCTGGAGGATAGAGAGATGTGTGTGTTGCATTAGGAAACCAGCCTAATGTACTACAAAGCTAAAAAAATTATATTCATTGTTTTGCCCAGTTTTGTCTCTGACCCTCCACACTAGTGATATGTGAACCTGAGAATGTTGTCCAGAAGGGAATGGGACCCACAGGCTGTATGTTTCTCCACCCTTCTGGTCTATCCCTATCTTTCTCCAGAATCTGTGTTTTATGGCCATTTGGTCACCATAGAGACATTTTTCATAACAACTTTTTCATGGCAAATGTAAAGTTTGCCCTCTGGGAGAAGGGCTACATGCCCTGGGTATGAACCCTGGGATCTCCTGGAACAACTCCTAGGCAACAGCTGCCAGTCAGTTTAGATAATACTGTACTGAGCTAATGGTCTAATCTGATATAAGGCGGGTTCCTGTGTTTCCATGGTAACTCAATACTTGAATAAAAAGCATCATGCCTGGGAATGATGGGAGATAATATGAAAGTTCTATCAGTGGTGTTGGTCCCATTATGGATCCTTCAGACACAGGCCAAATGATGCTGCGGTCATTTGGTATCTCCCATAGCTGGCAGTAAGAGGCGTTTGTGGTGTTCATTCTATATTGGGAGCATCACAGTTTGAAACTGTCGCTGTCAGAATAAGAGAAAGATGGCGTGAGAATATGGCTGGGTTTGTTCAAAAGCACATTGTCTCCACGAGAGAAACAGAAGGGGCTGTTTGCTTGAAATGTTTTGCAACATGGCAAGAAAGGAACAGAATATATTCTATAGAAATAGAAACTTGGCAATCAGGTTTTGAGGTAATTATTAGAATGACAAATTGCCCATTTCCCCCTCCTCTCTCTTTCTAGGTGGGTGAAAAGTGTTCTGCTACTTCATCCATGCAGTCAGTGGATACTTCAGTTCTTGGTACGGATAGTGTCTCCCAGTATGCCTGTCAAAGGAGGACAACTTTAAATAATTACAACAAAAAATTCACGGTAATATACATAATAACTTTCTTCTCAGAATAGAGGGTCACACTAAACCACAGGCACCTTGAGGAACTAGTTATAGACTAAAAATACATTGTTCATATAGTAATACCTACGCAAACATCCACCTTGTGTAGCGTCCATTCCGGCAAACATCTGCAAGCAAACCTGGAAGTATCGGAATGACTCACGCATGCGCCGAAGCACAACTGCTCCGTGCATGTGCGCAGACGTGGTGCTTTGCCCCGTATCCTTTTCGGCTAGTGACCAGGGCTCCGCAATGGATCCCGGTTGCAAAACAAGGCATCACTGTATAGCTGCCCAGGAATGAACAACCATCCTAGCCATATTTATTAAGAAGCCTATCTTGCTTACTTTTATGGGAACTATTTCTAAATATGCACAGAGCTTTGGCACAATTCTAGTTAATGAATACATTTTTTTAAAAAGCTAATCAATAAACGTGTTTTTTTTTAAGCACTTGTTTCTTTAGAATGGCTTCTTGATCTCACACAACCTTGCTGTGGTGTCATGAAGCACTCCTGGTGGTTGTGCGTAGGTCAAACAACTTTGTGGGTAGGGTTTTTCCTCAATCGATCAAGAGCTGCACAATCAACTTTCCCCCACATGGCTATTTAGTTCACACACAATTCCCAGCAACATGGGATCATGTCATGGAGAAGTAATGTAATGTTTCTTGGTTTTTTAAAAAATTGTTTTTGTAATTATTGCGAACTGCTATGAGCCCAACATTTGTTGTTGGAAAAGCGGAACAGAAATATCAAATCAAATCAAGTAATTCCTATGCTGCTCAGTGTGTGTATTTGTTTGTACAGTGGTACCTCGGGTTACATACACTTCAGGTTACATACGCTTCAGGTTACAGACTCTGTTAACCCAGAAATATTACCTTGGGTTAAGAACTTTGCTTCAGGATGAGAACAGAAATCGTGCTCCCGCGGCAGCAGCAGGAGGCCCCATTAGCTAAAGTGGTGTTAAGAACAGTTTCAGGTTAAGAACGGACCTCCGTAACAAATTAAGTACTTAACCTGAGGTACCACTGTATGTGTGAATGAGTGAGAGAGACACAGAGAGAAAATAACTTGTAAACTGCTTCAAGAATTGCTGTAGCAACTTAATTTATGCTTCCTGACAGACACAATAAAAATGACTGTCATGTGGTTATATAACCATAGAGTGGGAGAGGACCTTGTAGTCCAATCCTCTGTTTGATGTAGGAAACCTCGGGCTAGAGGCATACCATCCCCAGTAGATGGTTGTCAGACACTTGCTTAAAGGCCTCCAGTACAAGAGAGACCACCAACCACCTAGTGTCTAGGTCCATTGTCATTTCTCCTTAATGGGTTGGGACAGATGGTAGCTTGTGATTATTTCAATGTGTGCCTCACTGGCATTTTCAACCTACATTTTCTGTCCCACCACTGCTATTACCAATTAACCTTTTCAGACTAGAGCTTTCCTGCCACATGGGAATAAAAAATGGTTCTGTTTTGTGATTGGCAAACACCGAAACAAGCGCATGCCTCATTTCAGTGCGTGGTTAGTTGCAATGTGGTTCTGGTCAGTGAGCTCAGCTTAGTTAAGCAAACCATTCTCTCTCAGCCAAAACCTCTCCCCCTCCCAATTTGTAACATTTGTTGCTGTTGTTAATTACTCTTGGCCTACTTTATAGGGTTGGAAACATTACTGAGGACTGTGTAACCTTTTGAGAACTGGTGAAAAATGCCATGTAAATGTCCTTTTCTAAGGAATCTTTCCCCACGGTATCAATAGCTGGGAAATGGGCTTTCTGATAGTAAAGTTTTTCTGCTCTTTCTGTATTATGTCAAGTGAGTATGAGCATCCTCTGTTAGGCCCTGAGGATTCTAATCATTCTACCAAAATGAGGAACAGATTGGCTATGATGGGCTACAGACTGCAACTGACTCCAGCTGAATGTTGAATTTCATTTTCCTGAGCCACTCAAAATTCAGAGCCTGTTCAAGCTGCTGTGTTGTCCTCCTTAGTTATGAATTTTCCTCTGCAATCATTGGCTGAATATTACCCCCACAATATTATTTCAGATATGCCTAAACATAAAGATTTATTGCTTTGTTTTGGCTTTTTAAAAGTTAAGCTCTTTTGTCATTTCCCCCCTACCTCGTTAAACTGACAGCTCAAAACAAGGGCATTTATTATATAGTTTTTGTGCCTGTTTCATGCCGCATCTGAACTCGCTTGCAGAATCTCCATCTCTCTCATGCCCCTCATTAAAGTAACAGCCATGGCACTTTTTGTGTTTTCCACAAGTAATACTAAGTCAAGGTGGTCTGCCTAGGGAGGATGGGAGCCATAGTCCAAAATATTGGGAGGGCACTGGGTTGGGGAAGCCTGCTATAGCATAATTTGGAACCATTTATGAGGCCTACTTTGTATGAAGACAAGCAACTGCTTATAGATATACAGTGGTACCTTGGTTTAAGAACAGCTTAGTTTATGAACAACTTGGATTAAGAACGCTGCAAACCTGGAAGTAGGTGATTTGGTTTGTGAACTTTGCCTTGGAAGCAGAACATGTTTCGCTTCCTGTTGAGTGTGTTTCATTTGTAAATGGAGTTCCCCACTGCTATGGGAAAGCACACCTTGGTTTAAGAAAGCTTTGGTTTAAGAATGGACTTCTGGAATGGATTAAGTTCGTAAACCAAGGTACCACTGTATAGGTATTTCCAATGAATTCCAGAAGTCTGCTCAGCAGTTAGTTAAGTGGTAATGAGAATAAATGTGAGTAGAAAGTCTGTGGAGGTGAGGAATCACAACCTTCTTGGGAAAGACATAACCCGCCACAAGCCATGCTGAGCTTCTTGACTAGGCTTGCCACCTGCCCCTAGAAAAATGTGATTGTCCGTTTTTAAAGAGAAAAGTGTCCTGTGTCCTGTTTGGATGCCTTTTTTCATGTTTTCAAGCTCATCCTCCTCCTCAAAACTGTGTGGGCAGAGAGTAGGGTCAGACTTGGAGAACGAGAAAGGGGGTATGCATGGCTTTGGTGGAGAGCAGGTGGAAAGAGTTTTTGTGTGCTTGAAGACAGAGACTCAGAGAGCTAGAGAGAGTAAGGGCTTGCTTTGAAGTCATTTCTGCACCAGGTAAAGTAATTTTTAGCTCCCCAATTCCCACCCTGACCTGTCCTGTATTTTGCCCAACCAAAGGTGGCAACCCTGCTCTCAACTCAAGTGTCAGACTGGGGAGGTGGCAGAATGAGCGCCCCCCTCCTGCTGTTCTGCCCAAGCTCCTCTTGTGCCGCCTGAGTCCCCGCTGATCTGCATGTAAGTTCAGGACCAGTAAATTAGGGCAGACCACTTTAAAATGCTGCTGCTGCATAGCAAGCTTCATGTCCAAGCAAGGGCCTCTGATGGGGACCTAAATGTCCAACTGGGCAAAGGTGGAGGCAGGTTATACTTCAAGCCCCCTGGCACCAAGGCTGGACATGATTTAAAGGACAAGACCATCACTTGGAACTGGGCCCAGAAATAGGCTGGGAGCTGTTCCAACCAGTGAAGGGCTGACATGATATGCTCATAGCAGCTGTTCCCAAGGAGAGAACAATGCAACTGTATTGAACTCCTTGGAGAAAATGTAGTGTATAAATGTAATAATAATTTGTCTTGGTGACTCGCACGTTGTGTAGGCCTCATGTTCTATGTTTTACTTTTCCTGCCTTGTTTGTTGCCCTCTACAGTAAAGAGGCATTAAATTCCTCCATTGAGAATAGGCCTAATCCTTGTCTTATAAATGTTGATGTCAAATAAAATATTATATATTTACTCCATCAATAATAGGTCATATGGTTAGTCGGCATCCAGTGGCTACTGAGAATGCTCAGTCCTCATCCGTCTTTCGCCTCCCCCTTTTGGGTTTTCCCCACCTTTTTTTGGTACTTTGGGGTTCTTCCAAGCATGCTGATATCTCCCTCTTGTGTGTAGATGTTGCTGCTTTGGCTACAAAAGCAGCACTGTCCATGACAGGACATGGTAGTGGAAGTGACCCATAATGAACAACAACATTGCAAAACAAGATGATGCCTCTGAGGGGAGGGTATGCCCAGTCAGTCCATTGCAGCTGTACATGCATATAATTTTGATGTCTTTCTTCTTATTTCAAAATATAGTCCAGCTGGCTCTCAAATCCATCACTCTAAAGGTCAGTAAAATTAAACTCTGAAAGGCTGAACAGTGGCAGTTTTAAACAATTGATGACTACACCCCAGTGGGTCATTTTGTAGCACCTCAATAAATCAGATGTGTAGTTTTTTATTTTAAAAAAGTTTGTGTGATACTTTTTACTGTTATTTTTACTTATTATGTTCTCTTCACTTGAAAGCAGTTCATTGCAAGTAATAAAACAGCATTCTGAAGCATATTTTATTGCTTTGGGATCTCTTGAGCTTCCACTATTCTGAAAAGCTGTGAAGGGGGGAGAGGTCTCTTTCATGGTAGATATAAGCCCTTCACTTTGCAAATATCTTCACTTGCGGTTAAAGTTTCTTAGGTGGACAGATAGTCATTTGCATCATCTGCTACAGCCATCATTGCGTTGTCAGATGGTTTTTACCTGTGAACTACAGGGGCTTTGTGAACACCCTTCAGCAGCTATGTTTACAAAGGTCTTTCAGATGTGCCCCCCAGGTTTCTCCTCCAAATGGGGGAAATATGTGGGGTGGGGGATTGAAGGTGTACTCCCCCCCTGGGTGGATGGGAACATACCTTTCTCAATCAAAGGAATAACCAGGAGATTTCAGCTCCCAGTTGTTCCTTTGAAGCCCTTAGGTGGGCACGGCTTCCTGAAAACGGCGTGAGCCAAATGAGGAGGTCTGGAGGACCATCTTTGGTCTGTGAGCTTGTGGTTCCTCAGTCCTGGCTTAGTGTGCCATGGCAGAGAGCAAGGCCAGAAACGGGCCTTTTTCCTTCTCAGGAGATTAGATATTCTACATCAGAACAACCAGTCAGTGCAGGATAACAGATGCTAAGGCTTGGTCAGTTGTTGACAGATCAACAGATCAACTAGAGGGCAATATAAGAATTAGCACAATGCCCACTTGTTGTGATCCCCTCCCACCTGCATGTTAATTCTACATATGTAATAGCATCTACATTAACATTATAAATTGATTTTGCACTCCCATGAAACTCTGGGAGCTGTAGTTCTAGGAGGGAGTCTAGGGATCTCAACAGATAATTCTTACCATCTTTGCATGCTATGATTTCCATGATTTTTTTGCAGTGCAGGAGAGACCTTAACGAGTTAAATAGGTGCAAAACTGCAATAGGTTTGCACAGTAGATATACCTTGAAATGACTAGTAAATTGCAGTGGGACCACTTAACATCTTGTGGTGAAGAACAATGCAAGAACAGCATTTACTGGGAGGATTTTCATAGCAATAGTTTTATATTTAAACTTCTGTCCCGCAGCGTTTTTATCTGGGGCCTGTGCTTTGACTGTAATTCATACATTCAGAAAAAAGATGTCCTGAAAGATTATTTTCTGTGCAAATACGGAGCTGCGATGAGGCAGCAGTATAATTTACTTATACAAGCTGTGGGCAACCAACCATTAAATGACGCATTGTCTCTGGCTGAATGCCACATAGCCTGCAAATTAGGTCCAAACTGTCTTGAATTATGTGCTGGTGATAGCATCTTGTTATAACCACTTTATTTTAAGATATAAATATATTGCCTTTTCTTTCCCTTTGTAACTTGGCAATAGCTTTTTTCTTGCTGTTGCTATTTTTGGCTTTTAATGTTAGCACCGCAGTCTGTGTTGGTCTTTGATAAAGACAGGGATTTTTCACTTAGAAGTGACCCGTGGGACTCTCAAACCCCATTTTTGAGCTCTCTTGTAGAATAGTGGTTGCTTTGTAAAGGCAATTAAATGTGCCATTTTCCATACTCTCAAGTCAAGCAAGAAAACAGGTGTTTTGCTAACACCGCAGCCACTCTCATGTAATGAGGCTGAAGAAATCTTCTTTTCTTACAAGTCGTGGTTTTCAGCGTCTACTTCTAGGGATAAAGCTTGTGCTACATTACATCCTAAATCATAATTGTCAGGTGATGCCCAGGGCTGCAACATTTCCACACTCCTCCACACTGTGGTGTGGACCAGGGCAGAGTGGCCACAAGCTCTAATGCTTTGGATAATAAAAAATGTAGGCCAAGGGACCTCATCAGCCAACCTGACAACCAGATGGAATAAAGGAGGCCAGAGCTGCAGATGCGGCTACAGGCCATTTTGGATGGCCCAAGGAGAAACTGAGCAGTGGGGAAGGACTGAGAAAGAAAGCAGATATTAATATTGCACAGTTTGAAGTGACTGGAAGCGTAAGAACTGACTCCTATGGGAAGAAATCATGGTCCAGACCCATAAAAATATTATTCAGCGCTCTTTGAAAACAGAACATAAGCATCAAAGATACAACCCAAATATCCAGACAATTTCATGTGCTGTCCAGCACAGGACCAGTATCTTAGAAACAAAAGATAGCTCCCCAAATCAAACTGTATCTCTCCTCCCCATTCCAGCCTGCCTTAGTCTGCCATGGCTATGCATGGGCTGGGCCTCCACAGTGGCAGTCTCTCTTCCTCCTCGCCTGCTCTCCAGAATCTGCTACGAGCTGCCCAAGGGAGGAGGTCAGATGATCGCTCTCAGCCGCCGCCTCTCAGGACAAGTGCCAGCTCCTCCTCCTCCCTGAGCTCGGTGGCGGTGGCACTGCCGGGGTGTGTGTGGAAATGCACATTCTGAGATCAGATAAGAAGCTGGGATGGCTTTCATAATTCTGGGACTGTTCCTGAAAAATAAGGGACACGGGTGGCACTGTGGGTTAAATCACAGAGCCTAAGACTTGCTGCTCAGAAGGTCGGCGGTTCGAATCCCCGCAACAGGGTGAGCGGTGAGCTCCCATTGCTCGGTCCCTTCTCCTGCCAACCTAGCAGTTCGAAAGCACATCAAAGTTCAAGTAGATAAATAGGTACCGCTCCGGAGGAAAGGTAAACAGCATTTCTGTGCGCTGCTCTGGTTCGCCAGAAGCAGCTTAGTCATGCTGGCCACATGACCCAGAAGCTGTACGCTGGCTCCCTTGGCCAATAAAGCGATATGAGCGCCGCAACCCCAGAGTCGGCCATGACTGGACCTAATGGTCAGGGGTCCCTTTACCTTTACCTGTAAAATAGGGGCACTTGATGGGAGTTGTGGTCCAGCAACATCTGGAGGGCAAAGGTTGCCTAGACCTGTTGTAGACAGATATGCATGTCTCACACATGCGTGCAAGGTGGGTGGGTTTTGAGCAGACCCACCCCCACTTTTATGTAGCATTTTCAGATTTCTAATTGTGCCTTACCTATTACTTAAGTTTCAAAAATGAAAATGTAACTTGTAACCTGTAGGCAGTTCCACAGCAGCCCTATGTGTCTTCTTGCATGATGAAGGATTAATAAATGTCCGAGAGTGTAAAATCACATGGTAGTTTTCAACTGGAGAGTCTTTAATTTCTTTCTCTGCTTCTGTAATAAATCAGTAACATGGTCACCGGCTACCCTCTCTGAGCAAAGGATTCTTCACACATTAAAGCACCAAGACCTTGTTGCCTTCCTGTCTCTTTCCATAAGGCACAGCTCAAGCCTGCAGTGTGATTTTTATGAGCCAAAACAAACATTGTTATTCTCTCCCCAACCCTCGAAGAAGGTTGGTTAGCTTAGAATATTAATACTGAACTGCAATAAAATGCAGAAGGACATTTTTCTTATAGACAAATACAATTTAATTCTGAGAACAGAAAGTAGTTAAGCCTGGCACAAAGGGCGGAGCAATCCTGAGGTTCATTACAAACAGTTTTTGAATTGTACTGGCCTTGGGCCATTACTCATGAGAATAAGAAAGTGGATGTTTGACTATAGACTGAATACCAATTGCCTTACTATATCCGGTATTTGGGTGATGGGAGATTGTTCTTTTTTCCCATTAACGTAGCATTTCATTATTTTGTCCCCATCCCTAAAAGAGTCTGTTGTGTCACTGACTTTGGTAAACAAGTAAATTATTTTTAATGCAGTTTAAATCTGACAACTTGGTGACAATATCTTCTAAATAACATTTTATTTGTAGTGTAGAAAGTGTTTAGGGAAGAGAAATTCACAAACTGATGTGTTGAAACAATAAAGTAATAGATAGTCTCTGTGAACCTTAGCACTATGTAGAAGTTGCTTGCTCTGAATGTGGAAGGTCCTGTACGAGGGGCCCAATCCACCGGGAAAGTAGCCTATGAAAGAAATGATTGACAAAGTCTTGAGATCTATTTCTGCAAACTTTGATTCGTTTATGGAAAACTTTCCCCCTCTGAGGTATGGTTGGTGCTGACTTTGTGGCCATTTTCTCCTCTGCAGTTAAAAAATATGCAAACGACAAGCATGCAGTTTTGTTTAGTTGTATAGTTAACACCCAAAACAGAAACTGTAATCTTCTTATGGCCAACTTCTAGAGTTGGAGACATCTGTAAAATGCTTTTATAAGAGATGAAAACTGGATCAACTTTGCAACTAATTAAAATCTCTTGGAGATGATGCATGGGCCAGAAATATTACAGCACTGCAGGAATCTGGGGTTCTCCTCTGTACTAGATTAATGTAAATGAACTGTTTTTCTATGTTGCTTTTAATACACAGTATGGAAGATATCCTTTTTATTAAGATGTTTGGCTATGTTGCTTTTTAATACACAGTGTGGAAGATATCCTTTTTATTAGGATGTTTCTGGCAGGCTAACAGACAGTAAAAATTATCGGTATCATATACTGATGTGGTATCCTACTAGGATAGAAGCCAATTAAATATTTGTTAAATCCAAACAGTTAGCAGTGCTTTCCTTCTCCCTTGATTCTGATTACATGGCAGTGAGAAGAGATAGAAGTGGTGAAGCAGATTTTTATTTTATTCTAATCCTGAGCAAATAAATCAAAACATGCCAAAATGTGTCTTACAGGGAAAAGGCAGCCCTACAATTTCTTTCAGCGTTTGCTGGCAGTGGAATACATATTCGAACGTTAGTCTGATTGTTTATTTAAAATGTCTTAATGAGCTCTTGGGTAGTTGGAGAAAACACAGAGTAATGAAAACATCACTGAAATGAAGGCTTTGATGACATCTTTTAGCTGACTGTCAAGAATGTTTGAGTAGACGTGGCATTTTAGTTTTCTTCTCAGTTTAAGGCAGTAACACATTTTCCCTCAAGACCTGTCCACCCACTAGCAGAAAGCAAGGAGTAGCCTACCTAAAATAGCAATGGCATTATGCTTTCTATCATTTATCTTGATAGCTTAAGCAAGTGCAACGTGACTGGGCCATTGCTTTCCCTCTCTTTCTTTTTTTCACTTAGATCGCCTTTGTTCTTTAAGGCAGCTTTAATTATTTCTTGTGCGAACCATAATGTCCTTTGCTACACCCATCATGCACTGGCATTATTTGAAAAACTTCTGCCTCTGGATAACTCCTCTCCATGATACAGTCATACCTTGGTTTTCGAACAGCTTAGTTTTGGCTCCCGAACACCGCAAACCTGGAAGTGACTGTTCCAGTTTGTGAAGTATTATTGGAAGCCGAATGTCCGAATGGGCTTCCGATTGGCTGCAGGAAGCCGCACTTTGGTTTCTGAATGTTTTGTTTCAATGGATGTTTGTAATGTTAAAAAATATAGAAGAAGAAGAAGAAGAAGAAGAAGAAGAAGAAGAAGAAGAAGAAGAAGAAGAAGAAGAAGAAGAGAGACCTCTCTGCAAAGACCGAAATTACGGCTTCTACACACACACAAATCTGACAAGAGGCCTATTTCATTTTAACGGACAGGCTATTCCCCCCCCCCCCCCGGTTGGTAATCATAATCCAAAGGGAGAATAAAATTGTCAGCAATACTTTCTGCTCTCTGTGCTCTACATGAAGTTATATTGGAAGGGGTGACGGTAATATCCTCATTTGCTCAGGAGGAAGCAATCGCTGCAAGAGCAAATAGGAAGATAATAGAGCTCGTGGAAGGTGAGTCAGTAGCAGCAACAGCAGCTGGTGAACTCATGATTTGCCAAGAGCATCTGGCAAGGTGAAGCAAGCATGAGTGTGCTTGGATGCATTTCCCAGCCATTTCTACTTGTGTTGGCATCTGGAGGACTGCATCTGCTCCTTCCTTCCAGTGGCTAGTACAGACAGGGCAGGTCTTTATTACAAGTGTTTCCTCATTAAGAGGGTAATATGTGAATCATTGTAATAATGCATTCCTCAAGGAAAGACCCTACAAATGTTTGAGGTTCAATACACACCCACACAGGCAGTTTAGTTACAAACAGAGGTATTTGGGTCAAAATGTAGCAAGATCAACTTTCTTCTACCTTGACTGAAAGTGCAAAAAAGCAGAGGGAGGCAAATGAGACTTCCCAAAACATAATATGTTCTCTGAGCGAAACATCTGCCATGTTTTTCTATGATGGAAGGGAAAACAGGTGTCAAATGCATAGGGGAAAGCTGATTATGTGAAAGAGACAGAAACAAGCTTAAATAAGAGTTTTAATTTTATTTTCAAAGTGTTCTGTAATCTAGTTCTTATACTGCAATTTGCAGAAGTCATATTTTACATTCAAGGTAAACAGCATGGTTTGGATGAATAGTGTATCAGAGCCAAACTAGACATGACATTTGTCATGTTGTCTGCTTTTCTACAACTCATTCTTTATTTTATGAATAGTTGGTGCCCTTGGGGCTAGTGAGTTTCCCTCCTATAGGGTGAGGGGTCCTAGTTGGGACTGTGATGGGGCAAAGAGTTAAAATAGAGGCGGCTAATCAAAGGCCCTCTAGATGTTGCTGAACTACAATTCCCATCATCCTCTGACAGAAGAACATAAGAGACTGCCCCAGAATGAACTTAATTTACATTCATCTTACCTGGCAATTATGAGAACTTCTTTTTGGTGTAGTTCAGAAATTCAGTGAACTTTGTGACACTTAAGTACTTTGTTTCAAACACTGATCATCTTAAGAGAAACTAGTATACTTAAAAAGTTATGAAAGCCAAGGTTTTTTTTAAAGAAACACACACATTGATCTGCCACTTGAACATTTCAGTATGTTATCTAGCCTTGCCAGACGTTACAGTGTGCCCTAGACATTTTTGGTTTGTGCTTTTGTTTTCTCATCAGACCTTGTCATGCCTTGCCTAATATCTGACAAGCCTGGCATTTTCTAGGTTATTCCCCCCCCCCCATGAAAACATAACTCGACAATGAGTGAACATAACATACATTGTTGTCACCAACATAATGCACCGTCTTAGTCCGGTACACTTTAACGGGAAAGGATTTGACATTTGCGAACTTTCCTTGCATTTCAGTGACCCAAACTGGACTCCCAAATTAGTTTGAGGTGGCAACAAGATGTTATCTTGGCAAATGCATTTCTCCAAACTCACATTTGCCAAGATAACACATTTACTGAACTGAGACAGCACATTATATTGTCCAATGAGAACAATGGCTGCTAAAGGTCTGTGTAGAAGACAGATCTTTGGTTGAGTTTTCTTGCTTTAATTGTAAAAAAGGGGTGCAACAATCAAGATACCATTAGGCTTGTCAGATGTTATTAGATAAGATGTGACAACACTCTTAGGCCCATTGGAGTTAACACAAAACCACGGTCATGTAGTGGTAAATTTTGAAGTGAAGGTGAAGGAGCTAATAATGAAAGCCCCCCTTACCCCATAACCACAGAGTCCAAAAATGGAAACAGCTATGTCAAGCCATTATTTATTCACTCCCTTCCCAAACAGCAATACTACAACCAATGTATTAGGATCAGAACAACGTCGTTCTATGTATAGTTTCCTTGGGAGTAATTTCCACTGAACACAACAGTGCTCACATAGGTTTGACTCATAAAACACATTGAGCTTTAATGAATGGTCTTCAGCTAGCTGAAATACAGCCTATAACTTTTCGTTAGAAAGTGCCCATCATCTTGCAAAGAAGTGTTTCCATTTAAACTGCTAGCCTGAAGTTGGAACCCTATCAAAGAAAAGGAAAGAAGTACCCAGGCTGTGCTTGTTTATATTCCTCATTCCCTTCGTTGGGCACTTCCCTGGGCACCTCCAGACTATTACCATTTTGCGGGAGGTTTGTGCAGTTAGTGGATTAAAGCACTCTTTTGTCCTAGCAGAACAAGCCCACTTTAAAAAAAGAAATGGACTTTGTGTGGTTAGGAAAATGATGCGGAAATGAATTCAGCGTGAATGCTCCTTGCCATATAGCCTTCCTGTAAAACAAACCAGAATGCATGCTTAATAAAGACAAGAACTGTGAAAGCAGATCAGGACCAATGCTCAATATATAGGAGCCCCAGATCAATTTTTGCACCTACTGACTCTTCCCCCTCACCCACCATTTCCCCCCTCAATTGTTTTGAAGAAACAAAGATGTCACACCATGACATACTTGACAAAGAGGATTTGGGCAGATTTTTCAGTATTACAGAAACTGCAACATTTCACCTTTCCTGCCTCTGGTGTTTTGGTCAAATTGGTGGTGATATGTCACCTAATGCTCTTTAGGTCAAAAAGCCACAAAGCAGTTCATGGAAAGGTCCTTTTATTAAGTGTACCTAAGAGCAAAATGTCACAGACAGTTACTAGCTACGTTACATTTACTGCCAGTCTGTGCATCAGCTTGCAAGTTTTAAACTTTCTGTGTATGGAATGTATGAGTGTCAGTTTTTTAACAACTCATTCTCTGCTTCTGTCCTCATTCCTTGCCCCATCAAGGATGCGTTTGAAGTAATGGCTGAAAACTATGAGTTCAGAGAAGATGAAGGGCATTGCCTTGCATTTAGGAGAGCTGCTTCTGTGTTGAAATTTCTTCCTTTTGCTGTCGTTAGAGTAAGTGATGTTGAAGGATTGCCTTGGATGGGAGAACAAGTCAAAGCGATCATAGAGGTAAGTTATAATGCTTTTAAAAACACACACAGATACATTGTCTTTTTAGTGTTTTGATGTCAGCAGAATTGTCGAATGAAGGTAGAAAACAATTAAAGAACATATATTGTGGGATGAATAATAAACCCAATTAAATGAAGGCTACAAATGCTGGACAATGCATTTAGCATTAACTTGATTCTGACCAAGCTAAGCCTCATAGAGCAAAATATATATAGGAGACTTAGTTTGGTCAGAATTGAGTATACACTTCCAGAATTAACGCCCAGGGTTTTTAGACTTGTCTACCCATGTCCTATCTGGAACCAAAGGGGGGACATTGTTTGCCAGCTATAGAATACATTGGCATTATTTTCAGCTCTCCTGACCCCACAATTTAGACTGCAGCCTTCAGGGGTGCCAACTTGGCCCCACGACTGTGCAGCATGCATGGCCCTGGCACTGAAATTTGTGGGTGCCTGGCCCCTTCATGGGGAATTTTGTGGGTGCTTGGGCACCCATGGCCCAGGGAGTTGGCATCTATGGCAGCCTTCATCTTAAAACAAAACTGCCAAGCTTTTAGAAGTTGAGGGTGGTAAGTTTGTAAACATGACCTCATCAGACTTTATTCTCCTATAAACAAACCCTATAAAAAAAACCATTCTACAATAAAGATCTGTATGCATCTCATATATACAGGATATAATAGAAGATGGGGAGAGTCCTCGAGTGAATGCTGTGTTAAACAGCGAAAACTATAGATCAATAAAAGTAAGTCTATTTTGCTCTTTTCTTTTTTTGCACATAGAATTGATCTTCTAGCTCACCCCCCCTAATGTGTTGCCTTCCTTTCCATTCAATGTGCACAATCGCTTGGTTTCAGACATGAAGGGAAATCTTATTATTTCAGTCAATGGATCAAATGAGAAAATGACTGCTTAAGTGTACATGTTCTCTCTGTTGAAACAAATGAAATAGCTTTTACAGGCAAAGGAGCATCACATGTCTATTAAAGTTCCCAATCCTGTAAGAATTACTAGATGGAAACTATAAGAAAACAAATATTAAATGTTAATTTAGATTTTTTAAATATATATATATATATTTCCTGTACAGTATTTCAATGCCACCTTTCAGGGCCAAAGTTATTCTGAGGTGACTGACATACAAAGTTAATATATAAAATATGTTACAATGAATGCTCAAAGTCTGGTGAATTTTGACATTTACACATGAATCCTGGCATCAAAGAAGAATTTTATGACTGTCCAAATTATATATGTCAACATCTGTACAACTGAGCAACATTTTCTCTCCTCACACATAGAGGTTAGTTGGATTTGGAGGAAATGGATATTAAGAAGAAACTGAGTATGATTTCCAGGTTTTTAAAAATATATATTTTAAAAAAATTCAGAACAATTACACCACACTTTTTTTCCTCATGTAGAAAATGTAGATTGTGAACAGTTTGTGGGGTGGTAATACAGCTGTGAAAAAATGACACACACACACATGTAACAGAATTTTATTCTATAAGTAGTTTACTATAACAGAAACTGTAAGTAGCATTGCATAGCTTGACATCAGAAGAACGAAAGGAGCAAAAAGATAGAAAGGAAGATGCTTGGATCAGATAAAAAAGGAAAACAAACAAGCACTAGCCAACTCAAAGGATACGTTACAGCCCCACCTACTGTTGGGAAGGAACAAAATATATTCATAGACAGTATACATTGATCAGTAGTTTTTGTTTTTTGTTTTCCTTTTCTGACCAGGAACTTACCTTTAACCCAACATGCCTTTGGGGACCCATTTCTTATTTTTTTAATCATCTATCTATATGATGGTAGTACTGCAACCAAGTTCGAAAGCATCTTCGGGTGCAAGTAGATAAATAGGAACCGCTTACCAGCGGGAAGGTAAACGGCGTTCCGTGTGCTGCGCTAGCTCGCCAGATGCAGCTTGTCATGCTGGCCACGTGGCCCGGAGGTGTCTGCCTATAGAGTGAGATGAGCGCACAACCCTAGAGTCTGGCAAGACTGGCCCGTACGGGCAGGGGTACCTTTACCTTACTGCAACCAAGACTCACTTTATATCAAACTATCACTTGTGGTTCAAGGACCCGACCCCCGCAGTGTGAAAAGAATACACAAGGACACGAGATATAAGGTTAATGGGCAAGGAAAGGCCACAACTTTATTGATTACAGCAGTGAAAGGTATTGGCTTAGGCATTGGATGTCAAAACGAATGGGGGGGAGTTATTCACCAGTAGGTGGAGCCTGTTGATGCTCATCCAACTATAGGCTCTCCCCTGATGTCACCGAGGGTTGTGCCATGGCCTCCCGCCAAGCAGGCATCAGACAGAATACACGACCGCCAGATTTCTTTAACGGAATACCCAAAATATTGAAGGCATAGGCGATGGCCACACCTAGCTCTTCAACACCACAACACATTTTTTCCAATGCCTAACCTACCCACCAATGCCACAAAAGTTGTGACGATTGCTACGAGGTAGGCGAAAAAAACCAAAAAGCCTAATGCCAAATGGAAAAACTCCTACCAGGAAAAACTGGACAACCAGGGCAACCAACCTAAGGTCCATAGCAAGGCCAAGGAAAAATCAGGCCCTGAGCTCAAAGGGAGTGGAGGGTGGGTGACTTGCGACGGGACGACGGAGAATGAGGCCGAGGAGGGGCTGGCGCCACAGCATTAAGCTGCTGTAAACGCCCCCTCGGAGGCACCTGGTTGGGTGCCTGCCGATGGGCGTGGGCGCCAGCCAGGTGAGTGGGGGAGGCGGGGCTCGGGCTCCCGCCCACAACCACTCCCCTCTCTTCCAGGGAGGAGAGTCCTTAATAATAGGTCCCAACCCATGGACTGAAGACCAATGATCTGAATCACTTTGCACATTGTAACTTCTTCTGCATCCCTTTTCAATGGTAGGTGTACCATTCTTCTGTAAATTCCAGAGCACAACTGCAATCTTTTCTTCAGGTGGGCAATACTGAATGTCAACAATTTCTTGTTGATGCCTGCTAAACCTTTTCAGACTTTTGATTGTGCTTGAACACTGATATTGGTTCAGGTCTATCCCGTCTTAAATTTAATCTAAATGGCTTCTTGATGTACTTTTGCACCTGCCACATATTATTCTTCCATTGAGGGAGGTGCATCAGTTGCTTCCTTTCAACCGTTGGTGGACTTGAGAGTGGTGGCACCCCCAGCCTAGTCAGCCTCCACATGCCCAATTCTCTTTTAATCTACAGTTGCTGGCGGTTGCAATTCCGTGCGGATTATTCACCTTGGCTACCATATCCCTGTTTTCACTGCATTCCAGTCACTTTGTGCTATGACTTTTCCTGCACAACATTACTGCAGCTCCAGCGCTATCCCTATAGATGTAACAGCATCAGTAGTGGACAGTGGACTGGGCTGGGCAGGGTTGTGTTGCTAATCAATGCTGCATGTTGCTGCCTGTTACTGAAAGGATGACAGGAGAGGTTGTTGTGTGGAGCTTGAAGGGGTGCCTACTTCAGCCTACTTCTATGGTGGTTTTCACTTTGTTTGAGTGCCTCACTTGAGCATTCATCCTGATTTGTTCTGCACAAAGCTTGCATGGAGGTTCTGTGATGTCTGCTGTTCACTGAGCAATGGTTCTGATTTGTTTGTGTGGAAATTATATGACTTTCCATCAATCCATTGTTGTTGCCCCACACTTTCTAGCACATTTCCCCATCAGTTTCCTTGCGACAAAAAATAATAATGCATTTTTGTTGCTTTCTTACTTGTACATTGTAGTGCAAGGGTGCCAGAGTACGTGAATCTACTTTAATTGTGCAAACCTAAATTTGCTGGTATGTGATTGAATTCATCCCACAAAATAGTTACAATCTGGAGTGGACCTTTGTATCTTTTTCAAGCTGAAATGTCCCAGTATGACTGCGATATTTTTGTTTTGAATTAAAGCTCCTGTCCCCCTTTCCTTCCATCTGGATGTTAGGGTGATTTGTGATGTTTCCCAGGTCTTTCATTTCAAAATGTTGATTTGATTTGCGTATTATCCTATTGCTTGTCTCGCTTTTGTTAAAAGCAAATCATTATATCAACAATGAAAAAGCAGCCCACATATGCCCATTTATTCTCTTGTTTTCTGGAGTGCAAGTTTGGATTGGTTTTACCTTGTATGAATCATTCCTTGGTAAGTACTTCATTTATTTTCTCATTCCATGCTCCAGCAGCCAGTTTAATTCCATAGACACTCTTTTGAGGTTTACACATGAGGTTCTTGTCCTTTAATTCCTTTAAATGGGGTGGCTGGTCCATGTAAGTGTCTTCCTTTATGACACCAGGCAAGAAGGCAATATTTATGCATAGGTCCTTGATTTGCATCCCCCTTCTGGCTGCCACACTTAGGAGTGCTTTTATAGTGATGTGCTTTACAACTCGGATGAATGTTTCATCATATTCTTTGGCCACAAATCTATAAACGGAACACCTCTTCTGCACTGCATATTATTTTAAATGTCCATTTACATCCTATAGTTTTCCATCCAGGTAGCAACAGAGTGAGCATCTATCATTGTGAAGGTTTTGGTTCTCTCCTGCTGTTGCCTCTTTCTGCTTCCTGGCCTCATTGTTGGGCAGATTTGAGATTACTTTGCAGGATGAAATTTCAACATTTTCCCTCTCTTGGCAAAACCTTTGGCTGTTCCAGTTGAACACCAGGCACCCATTGCCATGCTAGTTTTGCAGGGCCAGTCTAATACATTTTGCTGCCTGACAGGAAGGAAAAAGTATCATCCCTTGCAATTCCAAATCCAGCAGATGGCCATGGCATGGTTCTCTAGTGTTTCGTATCCTGTTCCTGTTGATAGGCTTTCACTTCCTTTCCTTTGTATTCCTCCTATTGTCTGTGCAGAGTATTTGCAGCTTCCATTGAAACTTGTTTCTGGGTGCTGCCATAAGCTCTAATAATTTTTCAAGCATCTCGTTTTTCTGCTTCACGAGAGATGTGACAGTGTGCCTGGAATAGTCCTCCATGAAGATCACCAGGTATTTGCTCCCACTTGGCATGTGAGTCCTCTTGGGTTCACAAATGTCACTATGGATATTTTCCAAAGAATGAGTAATCTTGCTTTGGATGCTTTTGGGAAGTAGGGTGCTTTCGCTTTTATACCGCACATGCCCTACACTCCTGTGGCATGACAACATCCTTGTCTCCTTTGCTGAATTTTGTTTTGTGAACTCCTCTATGGCCCCTGGAGTTCTCTGTCCTAGGCATCTGTGCCACAAGTGGGTACTGAATGGTATTTCAGCCTGCTTGTTCTTGTAATGAATTTGTACAGGGGTTTGTTCACAATTGACTTCTGATTTTTGTTCTTCTGGTAATGGCCTCTTACCTGGTCTGGAAGGTAGGCAGTGGTTGCAGCCCAGCCCAGCAGCTCCTCACACACCCGATGGTCAAATTGACTTCACCATGGTGGCCTGCCATTGGAATGCCTCCCTGGCTGGCTGCCATCCTGATGTTGGAATTTTCCCAATCAGGGGCAAGCTGAGGGTGGGAGTGGAGCCTGGGTGGTGGACCTGAGTGGAGAAGTCTTCACTCTGGCCCGCCTCCAGGAGCTAAAGGCCGACTGGCCCCAAGGATGGCACAATGGAAATTTACAAATTTGTGATAAGATGTACAAAATTTATACTAATCTGAACATCAGGTTTTGGGGAGATGTGCAAGTTTCTCCATCCCATCTTACTGAAGGTGCAGAAAGCAGAAGCACAAGTTATCAGAATTCATTTTTACTTGTGAGTAAGTTTAGTTGGCTCCTTTGAGACTAATTTCAAAGGAAATTTCTTTGTCCTGAAGCGTAAGTGCAGGTAAAGCTACTCACTAACAGAAAGACAGTTATCAGTGAATCTAACTTGACTCACAGTTTTAAAAGAGACAATATTCTTTAGAGGAAGAAAAGTTTTTAATTTTGTTTCTTTTTACTATCATTGATAGCCCATTTTTTATATAAAAAAGAAAACCATTCTAATCTTTACACAAGAACTAATACAACTTCTTTGAATCCTCCAGATCCCATTAAAACACTGCTAAGCAAACAAAGTACTAAAAATTAATAGATAAGAATCTAAATAATTTTTGAAAAATGAGATTACAAAATACAATTACTCTTCCTTATAAACAGAAAGCTGTCCACAAAGAGTAGGCAATTTCACTCTTTATATCTTAAATGTTGAGTAATATGTATTTTAAATTGTCCAGGATTTCCATCCCCTTCTTTTCTTTATCATAATTGCTTAAAAAAATAGTCTCATTAGAAAGACAAGATAAAATTAGCATGGTCCATGTTTCAAAGACTGGACTCACTAGGAAGAGAATTATAATGGGACTTTACAGACAGTTCTCAAATCAAATGAATGGCTGTGAAGCATTGAGGAAACACCACATTGATAAAATATATATAGAAGTGCATTGTTCATGTAGGATTCATATCTGGAAATGTTTGCTGCACTTCACTTTTCCTATAAAAATATTACTATAGCAATTGTCAATTAGTCAAACACATTATTTGGAATAATCCACCAGGACTTTTCTCCTGTAAAACCTTCAGAGAATGGAAGGAATAAGACTCAGACAAGGGTATGGATGTCCTATTGAATAAGTCCTGTTCATTTCTGTAAGACTTGCGCAGGAGAAGCTCCCAGTGGGTAGTGCCTATTTCTGGCTACCTAGCCAGAATATCTGATCTGAATATGATGTTTCTTGAATATCTGATAGAATCATACAGTTGGTAAAACTTTTGTGGCTAACTAGTTCAACCCTTCCGCTCAGTGCAAGACTTGAAGTTCTCGTACATAGGTTAGTGAGTTTTGTTTATTTAATTTATGAGTCACTTTGCACAGCAGACAGTCCTGAAGTAAATACATTTGGTCCAGTTCTGTTTACCAGTGCTTTGTTGTGCCCAGAACTGTCATGGAATTCTACTCAATATTGATCCAGAGTAGATTCCACTGTATAGTTAGCAGAGTAAAAACTTAAACATGTTGCAGGATTCCCAAAAATTAGACCAGAGGCAATTATATTTCATCCAGCAGAGCTTTACTGCTACTGAAGACAAATGAGCATAATGGTCACAAATTCAATACCTTCAGGTTGGGCACTGTCTATAAGAAATCCAGTTGCAGCATACTTAACTTAAACTTACAATACCTTATAATAAGCCTAAACCTTAACACTCAGCATGCTATGTACAGTGGTACCTCGGGTTACAGACACCTCAGGTTACAGACTATTCAGGTTACATACTCTGCTAACCCAGAAATCGTACCTTGGGTTAAGAACTTTGCTTCAGGATGAGAACAGAAATCGTGTGGTGGTGGCGCGGTGGCAGTGGGAGGG
This sequence comes from Podarcis melisellensis, assembly GCF_964234715.1. Taxonomy (NCBI): domain Eukaryota; kingdom Metazoa; phylum Chordata; class Lepidosauria; order Squamata; family Lacertidae; genus Podarcis; species Podarcis melisellensis. The sequence continues at coordinate 62,079,292 of NC_138537.1, read as the reverse complement.
CCCATTAGCTAAAGTGGTACCTCAGGTTAAGAACAGTTTCAGGTTAAGAACGGACCTCCAGAACGAATTAAGTTCTTAACTTGAGGTACCACTGTATAGAACACCACACCAGAAGGAAAAGGGAGAGAAAGAGAAAGGAGAAGGATGATGATGGACACATGTCTTGGTTAAATAGGCCACAACTTTATTGGTAGCAGCTTACATGGTGAAAAAGCAGGTGAGACACCTGAAGACTCTGAAAACTGGTGACATGAGAGATTTATCTCCCAGTTCATCTTCTCAGCATGCGCAGGAAAGAAGACTAGCTTGGGGCAACACACAATGTAGGTCTTTCCTGCCACACCCACAATCTGATTCAACATCCAATATATCATCAATATTAAAATAGAAAAACCAAATGGCCATTTCATAATGCTGAAGATAATTTATTTTAATACATTTTATTAAATGAAATTAATAATAATAACATTAATATTTATACCCCGCCCATCTGGCTGGGTTTCCGCAGCTACTTTGGGTGGCTTCCAACAAAATATTAAAATTCAACAATTCATCAAATATCAAAAGCTTTCCTAAATAGGGCTGCCTTAAGATGTCTTCTAAAAGTCAGATAGTTGTTTATTTCCTTGACATCTGAAGGGAGGGCATTCCACAGGGCAGGTGCCACTACTGAGAAGACCCTCTGTCTGGTTCCCTGTAGCTTCACTTCTCACAGTGAGGGAACCACCAGAAGGCCCTCGGTGCTGGACCTAAGTGTCCGGGCAGAACAATGGGGGTGGAGATGCTCCTTCAGGTATACTGGGCCAAGGCCACTTGCATATCTTGATGATACTGTCTAAACACCAAACCCTTCCCAATGTTCTGTCTGAGCAAGCATTGTAGCTTGCCAGACAGGACAATACTCCTTTTCCTCTTCCCCCCATGTGCTGTTCTGGGGGCTTTTCCAACACCCTCGAGCCAATGTCAAAGTGCAGGGAAGGGGGCACATGGGAGAGGAGAGGGGGAAAATTGCCTTGGCAGGGCTTCCATTGGCGAGGTGTATTAGGAGAATCCTGTCCCAAGAGTGGCAGAAAGGTTTGATGCTGGAAAATCTGAAGATCTGCGCACAACAGCATTAAGAGTGTTTGTCATCTTCATAATTCATGGAATCCTACCAGACATGAACTCTGTGGTCATCATTTGCAATGGAGTTGGGGCAATGGGGTTGAGACTCTTTCTTTATGCTAAAATGCTAAAGAGGGAAACATGGAAGCATTGTTGTCCACAGCTATCCCAAAGCTCCACAGCTCATTAAACTGAGCATCATTCCATTCTATGTAGCTCTTCACTTCTGTTTTTGGAGTGGGACTGAAGACATCTGAGAAGTGGTACAGGATGGGTTTCCGGACACTGGAAGAAGTAAAATGCGACAAGAACTTAAAACTGACAAGAATGCAAAGAGCAGGTAATATCTTGTTACCATGGAATCTAGGTTAAGTTTTGAAAGCAGCATGAATCAGAATAGCTATTACCGATGAGTGTAAAAATATGATCTATTTCATCCACATATGTCTTACATATTTATTGGCTATTCACAGAATATGTAATAAAGCTGAATATTTTTTTACCAGAACATGCTTGTTTTGAAAATCTCTATTTCCCATGATAAATTACAAGGTCAATCATCCTAGGTAATATAAAGAAAACTCTCCTGATTGGTTTTAGGTTGGAAAATGAGATGTTTCATATTTTATCTCAATAAACATTATCTTGATAGGAAGCATTCTCTTGTTAAAATGACATAAATTAGTATTGCCAACAAATATTGTTCTAAGCCACAAAATAACTGCACAAGAATCACATAAATTGGATTTTATGCTATAAATAAGTCAAATTCTGTTTCTTTGGTAGCTCAGTGCTCAGAGAGAATGTGCCATTTATTTGTTTTATTTGTCTTGATGATAATCTTCTCTTCTTCCCTTCCATCTTACTTAAATGTTCACTTTTTTCTTCAGCAAAATCAAAACCTAACCATCAGTCCTTCAATGCCAACCATGAGCTAGAAAATAGAGTTCTAGATGAATTTATGCCAAAGGCCTAGCCTCTGGAATTTTACAATATCTGTCGGTTCAGTTTTCAGGAAGAATTATAAATGAAACTTCATACTCAAAACTGTTTGACCATCTCAGTGGGTTACCTCTCATTTTGCATAAAATATCCAAAAATGTATACTTTTTACATAATATGTACAACAATATAGACTTATTATTTGAGGCCTTCTGTTTCAGTGGCCCTTTGTCTGGTTTCAAAAAGAAGCAATTTTTGGATTGAGTTTATTCTGTATGAAAACTAATCACTGAACAATTTCAGCCCCTATCTTCCCCTGTGTGTTCTGCCCCCAAGGCTCCCTGCTCTCAAATGATGCAGGTAGCGCTGTGGTCTAAACCACTGAGCCTCTTGGGCTTGCCGAACGGAAGGTTGGTGGTTCAAATCCGCATGGCGGGGTGAGCTCCCATTGCTCTGTCCCAGCTCCTGCCAACCTAGCAGTTTGAAAGCATGCCAGTCCAAGTAGATAGGTACCACTGCAGCAAGAAGGTAAACAATGTTTCCATGCAGTCTGGTTTTTGTCAAGGTGTTCCATTGCACCAGAAGCAGTTTAGTCATGCTGGCCACATGACCCAGAAAGCTGTCTGTGGACAAATGCCGGCATGAAAGTGAGATGAGCACTACAACCCCATAGTCACCTTTGACTGGACTTAACCATCCGGGGTCCTTTACCTTTTACCTTTACATAAACTCTGTAGTCCTGCTTTGTGTTTTCAGTGTTGCAAGACTCCTAGAGCATGAGCTGAACCACAGATCTCATGAGATTACCAAGTACAAGTTCTTTAACCAGAGCTACCCATCCATTTCCTTTCCGATTCTTATTCCTACGCTGCCCCCATCTCACTTTACAATAGGTACAGATAGCCACATTTCCCCCTTAACTGGAAAAATCTCATTCTTCAAGACTTACTTTTCTGTTTTGAAAACAAGGATGGTCTTATTGCAGTCGACATCATTACCTATATTTTTACATCCTTTTTTGTGTGGATGGGAGGAAACCTCATGGAGCAGGTTGAATAATAATAATAATAATAATAATAATAATAATTTATTATTTATACCCCACCCATCTGGCTAAGTTTGCCCAACAGTATAAAGTAGCCAATCAAAAATAATCAGATAGAGCTCTGGAAAAGGACAAAACCTGAATAAAACCAGGCATCACTCTTAACAGTGCAGTCCTATGCATGCTTGCATACCAAAGCAAGCATCATTGAATCCATTGTACAGTGGTACCTCAGGTTAAGTACTTAATTTGTTCCAGAGGTCTGTTCTTAACCTGAAACTGTTCTTAACCTGAAGCACCACTTTAGCTAATAGGGCCTCCTGCTGCTGCCGTGCCACCGGAGCCCAATTTCTGTTCTTATCCCGAAGCAAAGTTCTTAACCTGAAGCACTATTTCTGGGTTAGTGGAGTCTGTAACCTGAAGTGTATGTAACCTGAAGCGTATATAACCCGAGGTACCACTGTATCTGGAAACAAACTAACACACTGGCACCCAAAGAATAGCAACGTCAGTGCTAAACAAGTCTTTTTTTGTGAAACTTTCCAAAGACAAAGATCACTAGAGAAAACTCTACCCACCCATTCAATATAGAAAGCAGGGACTTGTAGAAAGGCTGCACGGCAGATCTTAACATCATGGCAGGTTTGTGTATTTGGATCTGAGCCGCCTGAATGAGGAAACCTTCTGGGATAGGCAGATTAAAATATTGTAAAATGATTGACCCTGTGGAGCTTATGTATCTTCCAATGATGTTTAATGGAGCTTTTATTTTGAAACAGAGGACACACAGAATTGTCACATAAGAAAATAAATAGTCTCATTTAAAATAAAACAAAATCTTAGATATTTCCTTTCCCGTGCATTCTATTAAAAAAAATTTTCCTGGTAAAATGTCTGCTTTTAGTTGAAAAATGCCACTCATTTAGCATAGAATCAAAGTCTCACTGACTCCTGTCGCTTAGGGGAATTTTCTTGCAATGATATCACTACTTTGCAGGAAATTTGACACACATATTTACATTCATGGAATATTAGCCAGCTTTCGGTTAGAAAACAACAATGGTGAGTGAACTGTTAGTGAAAGTTATTTATTGGCCTTGGTACATTTCCATAATATATTATGATCTTTATTCCAAGCCTACAAGGTAGCTAATTTTTAGCTTAGATGGCAAGCAAAGACTGACAGTGAGTTGAGCAACATCCAATTAGTCCCTGCTTCATCTGGGACTTGAACTTAGGCCTCCTAGATTTTCAAGCTTAATATGTTGTCCACTAGACTATGCTCATTATACCAAACTTAAATTGCTTTTCAGGATTCCTGCACTATGAAGACCTTGTTAGCTGTGTATCTAAGGCAGAGGCAGATGCAGCAAGCCTAATTGTTAAGGAGTCTGTGCAGAGATTTTCCCCCAGCGCTTTGGTAACTTTGACTGGTGGTTTCAGAAGGTATGTATAACGAACCATGGGCCTTTTGGCCACCTTTGATTTGTGGGACATCATGTCCCAAAGGGTGACATGGGGGGTAAAGCTCTCTTGGGACCAATCTCACATACAGTCCATCCTCCAAGGCCTCAAGAAAGCTTTCCCTGCTCCAAAAACCAGGTCATTAAAAGCTTCCATGGCTCAGGTGTCTACTGCCCCTACTGCCCATAGGGTGTTGCATTTGTGTTTTGGGGACCCATCACCACCCCGATTCCAACTGCCTCCTGGAAAGAATTCTCATCCTCTGTGCACATGTAGCTACATCACTGGGGGGATGGAGAGGGGAAGACTCAGCGGAGGTTGAGGGATGGGGAGAAGGACTCTGCAAAAGTCCAGTTGAGTTTTTGCACGTGTTCACTTAGAAAGCTCACATGGATTCAACCAACCCTTTTGTGGCAAGCGGCAGGAAGCTATCACGTCTATTTTGGCCCTCAATCTAAATACCTAGCAGTGTATAGAAGCAACACGTACACCTGTCTCAGAGGCAGGACAGATTGAGGGCAACGTTCTCGAAGCAGCTCTGAAGGCTGGAGTGACCTCTTTGAGACAGATACGTCTATTGCTGCGTCTATTTATTCAGACATGTGTGTGATTCCTAGGATTGCTTCTCTGTTATTTAAATGATTTCTCCCCTATATTGCTTTTTTGACAAGGGAATACAGACACTACTTAGTAGCCTGATAATCCCAAAAGTATTAAACTTCAGGAAAATTGATCTGAAGCCCAAGACAGTTTGTTAATGGGTGGATCATTGTTTCCTAGTTGTATTAGAAAGAGGGGCGTGTTTTCTGTAAATCTGCTGTCTTATCAGCACAGTGAAGACGTGATTGCTGTTTGTTTCTCTGTTTTGTACCTTTTGAAGTACATTTATATGAAAGTGAAGCATATATTACTCATCCAACTTTCTTCCCCAAGGTTCTTACACATGCCACATCAACAAAACATGACAGCAGAAGCTAAGATAGTTCTCTGCAATCTGTTCAGCCCATGTGTTGCATTTTTATATCTTGAGATTTAACTGTATAGCTCTGCTTTGCAAAGAGCTGAGTTTTAGCTAAGTGTTTGTCAGAGTTGGAAATTAATGTTTTGCCAGTTGTTCCATGGTGGTACTGACCTGTCATCTTGTTTGTGGTGAAGAAATCCAGCAATAATTTCAGCACTGATTTTAACATTCAACCACTTTCCATGCTATACTATTCCAAAAGTGTCATGTTGATTGTCCCTAAGTAGTGCTGAAGTATGGTTCCTTCTCTGGCCAACATTTCCTTCACATGAAAGGTCACTCCAGAGAGGCAGAGACTTCAGGTGATAAGATAAAACATGGCTAGTTCTTCAACCAGAGGTCACTGCCTTTTAAAAAAGGAGGGAAATGGGTTATTGACAGTAATCTGACACATTATTTTTTTTTACATCTTTTCACATGAGTCAGCTATCAGGCCACACTGCTCAGTTCAGAAGCCACAAAACTTTTCAGCAGAGGCAATTTCTAACCAAATCAATCATTTCTACTTTCTTAAATGCCTACATACAAAACAAGCTGGTTTTTCACTGACCTGAAGTGAAATGCAGCTTATGTCAGCCACAGGTTAGCTCTTATTCATAACAAATAAAATATGGCAAGCAGATATGAAACACAAATCTATGGACAGTAAATAACACCAAAATAGATTTACATTGAAATATAATGCCTTAATTGGTTTGTGCCTTGCAGTCTGAGTCAAGTACAGAAAGCAAGCAGGTTCAAAGTAAATCTGAATCTAGAAAGCTATGTGAATAATGTACCACTTCACAATTCTCAGGTGAAGTATTACTCTTTCAGCTGAAGTCAATGGAACTTACTCCCCAAAATGCATGCTTAGGATTTCAGACTTGGGCCATAATTCTGAAATCACTTATCTAGAAGTAATCAGTGGACTTTACTTCTGCCTGACAGGCAGACTTTACTTCTGAGTAAAGGTAAAGGTAAAGGGACCCCTGACAATTAGGTCCAGTCACGGATGACTCTGGGGTTGCGGCGCTCATCTGGCTTTATTGGCCGAGGGAGCCGGCGTACAGCTTCCGGGTCATGTGGCCAGCATGACTAAGCTGCTTCTAGCAAACCAGAGCAGCGCATGGAAATGCTGTTTACCTTCCCGCTGGAGTGGTACCTATTTATCTACTTACACTTTGACGTGCTTTCAAACTGCTAGGTGGGCAGGAGCAGGGACTGAGCAATGGGAGCTCACCCCGTCGCGGGGATTCGAACCACTGACCTTCCGATCGGCAAGCCCTGGGCCCTGTGGTTTAGACCACAGAGCCACCTGCGTCCCTCTTACTTCTGAGTAGACACGGACAAATATGTCATTGTTGTTTCTTATTTTTCCAATCCACATTTCCACACCAGCTTGTGATTTAAAAAAAACCACCGTCATGAATATTCATTAGTATTTCAGTGTGAATCTCTCCTAACATACATATGTTTCATGGCATTTTGCCTAATAATACACTTTTTTTTCAAAGCAGTTTCCCTTATTACAATGTATTTGTGTATATTAATTTCACTAACATATGCATTTTTGTGCAATCTTTGCCCCAGTATATGCACTTTTGTATACATTATTTGACTGGAGAACTGCATTGCAAAATCAACAGGAGCACAAATTTTGAAGGCTGACTGTGCTTTGCTTATTGTTTCAAAAAGTATGAATTAGGCTGGTTTGCCTTTCAATGCAAACTGAATCTAATCTCCCCCAGCCCTACTTATGAGTAAATGTGGTTGGGATTAGGGCTACATGAAAGTTGTACTTTTACTTGTGCATGTGTAGTGGAAGTAAAAACCCAGCTGAATTTCAAATGTTCTTTTCCCCCCTCTTGTGATTTGCAACTTTTAGCTTGTGTCTGTCTGGTGTACCAGGCTGGGAGATGATAAAAATGCCTTTCAGCAATCACACTTGTATCTGGGTGATTTTTGAAAAACAAATGGCAAAGCAGAAAGTCTTGTGTAAATTTAGAACAGCTGTGATAAAAGACTAAATATATCTCCTGCTTTTCCACCCACACCGTCAATGGGAATGCATTTTATTGTTTATTTATTAAGGCTGTTGAACAAAGCAGATCAGTAGACACATTTTGGCAAAGGTGTTAAGAATCAGCACATGATGTTATGAGTTATCAATGTGGACTGCCACGTATTATGCACTGCGGCAGTACAATAATAAGTAGGTACCACCTTATACCATACAAGAAGCATAAGACTTTAAACCTGTCACTAAGGAAGTTTTGTTTATTTCTCACTCTTAAAACTATTAAGGCATCCCTTCTCTTTCAAGGCTAATTTGGAACAAAGGCAAAGCCTAGGACTTTCTCAACTTGGTGCTCTCCTGGTGTTTTGAACTCCCAATTCCCATCATTCCTGGCTATTGGCGATATGGGCTGATGGGAATTGTAGTCCAAACTATCTGAAGGACTCTGGGTTGGGAAAGGCTGCTATAGAGATTAAAGGAGTACCGCTTGCCATATATCACTCAGCCAGAATAGTATAGATCTAAAGTAAATCGTTGGCTGAAAACCATCTCAGTCAGGGAGATAAGTCTGCTTGGTACTTGGATGTTAACACAGTAAACGATGTTGCCACTTTGTACCTAGCTGTGATTTCTCTACGCCTTTTCCTTTGTCTGAAACATTAGCTGTAATAAAGGAAAAGAGAATTTGCACTGAAATGCTCAAGTGCAAATGACAGTAATTTTTGTAGATTTCTTCACTGTGCAGTTCTGGGGATGACAACTGTGTTATCAAGCTGTTATTTCCCTTTTTTTTTTTTTTGGTGGGAACAAATCTACTTTAAGGGAGCATTGTGGTAATTTTGCTGCATGGATGCTTGAGACAATCAGTTGGTTTGTACATTCTCTAACTTAAACAAATCCTAGTGGGATTTGGCTGTTCTGTCAAGGACAGAGGCTAAGGAGAGCCTTTGGACATGTTCCATGCCCTCAGTTCTGCCTCTGGTAAACTACTCCGCTGCACATCAGGGAATCCCCCCAGGGACCATACCAATCCATTCCGTCATATAACCCACCGAAAATACATTCAGTCTCAGTCTAGAGAGTTCTTTGCAGATGCATTTAATAGAACTTGCTGATCTGGTGCATCTTCAAAAATTTACTACGAGAGAATTGAGTGACATGTTATGCAGTGAGCTATATGAGCAGCATCAGACGAACTCTGAATGATGAGACAAGCTCAAAAGAGACATGTGCACAAGACAAGGGCATGTGCTAATTTGGTGCTTCCAGACCACCTAAATCCCATGCGCTCTATGTTCTTGAGCCGCTGCCTGTTTGAGAGTTGACATCATTGACCTAGTGCAAACACCGCGATGCACGTTACCTATGCTGCCTTTGTGGTGTTGCCTGCATAGGTAAAGGTAAAGGGACCCCTGACCATTAGGTCCAGTCGTGGCTGGCTCTGGGGTTGTGGTGCTCATCTCGCTTTATTGGCCAAGGGAGCCGGCGTACAGCTTCCGGGTCATGTGGCCAGCATGACTAAGCCGCTTCTGACGAAGCGGAGCAGTGCACGGAAACGCCGTTTACCTTCCCGCTGAAGTGGTACCTATTTATCTACTTGCACTTTGACGTGCTTTCAAACTGCTAGGTTGGCAGGAGCAGGGACCGAGCAATGGGAGCTCATCCCATCGCGGGGATTCGAACCGCCGACCTACTGATCGGCAAAGTCCTAGGCTCTGTCACTTTTGAGCTTGTCTCATCATTCATTCTTGAGCCGCTGCCTGTTTGAGAGTTGACATCATTGACCTAGTGCAAACACCGTGATGCATGTTAACCTATGCTGTCTTTGTGGCGTTGCCTGCATACTGGTGCTGAAATACACCTCCAATTCTAGGAATAGAAGGTGGCCCCAGAAAGATGTGTCCCAAGACAACCAAAATGCAGTATGTGTGTGTTTATCTAAGGAATTACAAAACTCTATCCTAGCACCATTGTCCACGCCAGATGTTGGGAGACCCTTAAGCAAGATATCCTCAGTGAGGTTCCCTCCATGAGTGGGTGCATATATTTCCTACGGTCACTACCTGCCCTCTCTCTCCTGGCCCAGAAGGAGAAATACTTCTCCTTCTTGCTCCTATTACTGCTCAAATACTTAGAGACGACAGGTGAACAGGCAGCAACAGATGGAGTGTTGGCCTCAGGTACTGCTCAGCAATGCTGAACCCTAATGTAGGTCCACACAGCTGCTCATCACTCAGGAACTGCCTTGTTAATTATTGCTAAAAGAATGATAACTTCTGGAAGAAAAATGTGTGTTGAAAGTGTATACATTTAATCCTGGAAGCATGCATTGAAGTTTTCACTCGGCTACTTCCACTTTGCATTTGACACATTACACAATTAACCATGTAAATGGTTGTTGTGATTTGTTTATTGTGGGTTCAGTCTAGAACAGCTGTGTGATACGTGTAATCCTCCAGGGTGAGAGAGACTCTGTGTACTGACCAGCACTTTCATTGAAAACATCCAAGGGCTTATCTGCTCTTCCTCTTGTCCCAGTGCTTTCCCCTGTAGAAAGCAGCTCTTTGGTGCTCATTTGGAGCAAACAGCAATCAGATTTTCATCAAATTACCGGGCTAAAGAGTCTGTTTTCCCTGGGACAGGAGCAGGGCAAAAGGAAAACTCCTTGGACCTTTGCTTTCTAGGCACAGGACAAGCAGAAATTTGGATAAACCCTAAGTAAACTTCCCAGAACTGAGCTTTTCGGGAGGGGGCTGATCCTGACACCTCTCTTGTAAGAGAGGTGCATTGCACCCTGCCCTACAGCTCCTGCTCAGTAACGCTTATTTTCCTTCTGTCTTGTCCTTCAGTGGTAGAGAGAAGGAAGTTAAGCTGTGATTCTGCTGGGAACCAGCCAGGATCAGAGTTAAGCACCATCTTCTAAGGGAAGAGAGAAGAAAGCTGAGCTCCTTTCATTCTGAAAACCCTCTAAATCTGGGATGGGGAATGGACTTCAGCTTCTATTATCCATGGCCATTGGCCAAGCTGGCTAGGGAGCAACATCTGGAGGACTCCAGTTTCTCCATCCTTGTTCTTGGGTCAGATCTTGGCTTCCATTTCCCACAGGAGAGCGATGAAGAACAGGGAACTGAGGTTAACCATACTTCTGCAACCTCTAGTGCATCTAGTATTTTCTGTTAGGTATTTAAGTGCATTCAAAATTTATCAGAATCTTATAAACCACTTTGTTTATTGTTGACCAGAACCCAAAGCGGTTTTCATAAAAGTGCACATCAATAATAACAAAATCAATAAAATACCATGAAAATATAATATAATAATAAATGACACTAAAGGGTGACACTTTCATCTTCAGGGAGTACAGGATTCAGTGACTGTCATACTGGAAGCTTATTCCATTTCATACTGGAGAAGTTGCAGTCCCTTGCATGCTAACATAATTCACTGGCATTCTTTAATGCTCTTTGTCACAAGCAAGCTGATAGATGTTTATTACTGCCCAGACATCTTCAAAAGCTCTACAAGGGACTGGCTGCCGATTAATGTGACCCTTACAAGTGAGACACACACTTGTTGGCAATTATCTTCAATGCATAACTGCCCATCTCTGTGGTCTCCTGTGGCGTCTCAAGGAGTGTTGGTGATGATATGCAAACAAGGATGGCAAAGCAATAACAGGAAATGGAGTGGAGTGAATGAAATGGGTCTAAAAAAAGAAAAGAGAGCTCTCCTTGTGAGTAGTTCATGTGAATGCATTCATCTGCATACCGCATAAGAGCAAGCTGTCAAATACCCACAGGAGCCAATGAAGTTATCACCTTTGATTCTTTCTATAATTTTTCTTTTAAGGTCACGCATCATCATTTTTCCTACACGAGGGCCATCCACTTGACAACTCCGGGCTTCTAAATTATACGGACATATTTTTAGAAAGCCTGCCATTGCGTAAAACCAAAATGTTAATGGCATTGCTAAGTCAAATTAAATTTTAATGGCCCCGGTTTAATTTTTCTTTTAGCCCGTTCACATCCTTTAAATAGCATTTAATGTGATTCAGTCGACTTTAATACCGGCAGCTGACCTGAATAGCCTTTTCAATTAGCCTTTTTAGGTGAAGCAAATCTGATACGTTTTAAATAAATAAAGATAGTTTTTATTATTGGTTAAATGCCAATATTCATGGCTCATTTAATCCATTTATTAAGAAGCAATGTCAAAAGAATAGCACTTCTTGGGGAGATCCCTGTTTTAGTGAATGAACTCCTGGTAAGGGGGAAAAGGGATCTCTGTGTGTCTGTTGAGTATGCAAAGGAAACAGCCTGTTAAATGTTATTAAAAGAAAATGATTTGCTCAATTAAAATCACTTGACGAACCTTGCGTATAGTGCAATCTCAAAACAAAGTTAGAACTTCGCCTGTGGTCTCTATAGCCAACTATTCTGTGTTCATGTAATACGATTTAATAGAATATCTTCACAGCCAATTCAAGCGCTTTAAAGACACATAGGCTTATAAATAATGGCATTATGGTGATACTTTGAAAGAGCAACTGCAACCCTTTGGTGTGTTCAGCACCATCTTTGATTTGCTCACAATAACGTTGTTTCAGCTTTATTTTAATTTCTCTGCGACAGGCTCTCAAAACCATCTGTACAAAGTGGAGACTCCTACTGAGATAAAACCTTCACTGTACTTAGAAGTGGAGATAGTGAGAGAAATATAAGCCTGAATATCAAGCAGGGAAATCAACGACCCTAATTCTGACATGATGGAGTTCTCTCTCTTTACCTGTGTAAGCATGTCGAAAGGACTATGACTTTGCTGCACTGAAGTCTGACATAATGCCATTTTTGTGTAACTATTGCTATTGTTGTTTGACTAGCTGCAGTAGTCGCATATAAAAACATTTTTTTTTGTCATTCTTATGAATTTCTGGACCTACCAAACCAAGTAAAAGAGCTTCTGGGTTGTTGTTTTTTGGAAATGTAAATTTCAACATTTTTTAAATTTCATTGTAAATCATGAAAAGTCTTTTACTTTTTTACATTCCCACCACATATTGCCCTCCTTTTCTTTAAATTTCCAACATTTATTATTTGTTTTGTACATCTTGGCTAGTTTTACTGGTGTTTTATATATATATACCATCTATACATCATTTTCGTTATATTTTCTTTTAACGCACTGCAAGCAGTAAAATTTATTCCCTCTTCTTTCATGCTGCCTTTGATCCCGGAGGCAGTCTAGAGCCTGATGGTCTTGCCTGCCATGATTTTAGCTGATCCTCCTTTTAAAGAAGCCCAAGTTGGTGGAGCAAATGGAGATGGTGGAGAGTAGAGCTGAAATCAATGGATTAAAGTTACAAGAAAGGGGGTTTGTATTGAACAATTAGGATGAACTTTCTGATGCTGGCACAAACAGTTTGACAGTGGGGGAAAAAACCTCCACCAGAATGTGGTGGTCTTTTTCTTCATGAGAGGTTTCTAAGCAGAGGTAGAATGCAACCTATCAGGGGTGCTACAGCAGAGGTGAATTTTGTGCATTGACAGAAGTTCAGATTAGATACCCTTTGAGGAACTCTGATTGTATCTGGGATATTTTGGCTCAGCCATAGGAAGAACCCAGGCAGTATTCATAGGCAGCTTCTTATCAACCATGTTTGCCTACACTTTTGTATTGCAATGGAAATGAAAGTATTCAGCAGGCAACAAGCAACATATCAGCCATGCTCATTGGCTTTGAGACATTTATCTTCTCAGATGTTACACTCTGCTGTTACTTAAACTCGCTTGCCCCCAGGCACTATTAGAATGTGTGGTGCACTATAGTGGTGGTTTGGTGGTTCTGCAGCCAAAGTATATGTCAACTGTACTAAAACTGAATTATTAAGATGAATTTAAGTGCTAGAATTTCTGTTTCAAATACTGAGTGTCTGCTGATCATGTGTTCCGATAATTTATGATGAGTGACTGCCAAGGCAGATGTGAAAATATCTGAATTACATAAAAATGTTGTTCTTATTTAAAGAGAGACTGCACAAGCAATTGTTGCCTGACAATAAAATGGAAGGGGATCATTCTGAAGAATGTACTACTTTCAAATCTGTGGGAGGAATGTCAAGATGTTCTATACAAACCAACCTCAGCCAAGATCAATGATGGGATTAGTAGTATTTTGCAACAGAATTGTTATCAAATGGTTTTCTAGTAAACTGAAGAGGGCAGTGGTCTTCTGTTCATTTCTCCTTTTACATGCTTGTAGCCTCAGCAGAGTTATTTTGTCTGAGACAGTGAGAAATTCTGCAAGTTTTCCAAGAAGGAAAGCAGAGATCCGGAGCTTTTGATTTTGCAGGACATGCACTTTATTATTTATAGGATCAAATCAAAGACTAAAGATTACTGAGGTTTTAAGCGATAGGCTTACTGTATCTCACACATCTCTTGGATGGAGGGAGTTAGTCCATACAGTGACCAAAGCTCTTCCATGAGTTCCCATTAAAATTTCATTCAATAAGTAATCTTGGCTGAAAAGGTGTCAGAAAAAAGTAGGCCTTTAAAAGTACCAAACGAAGAGTAGTGGTTGTAGGGATTCACCAGGGAGCTTTTCTGGGCTCTGTGCCCCTTGTTTGATTATTGTAGGGTGTAAGAGTGCATGCACAAAGATGTGGCAAGGTTTATGCATACAACTAATGTAAATAACGTAACGTAATGTTTGTCTGACAGACTGCAAAGACTTTTAAAGCTTAGCCGTGCTATGAACTCAAAGAACAATCCTATATCACCTACCTGGGAATGAGTCCCATTTGATCATGAGTAGGCATTCATACAATTGCATGTTAAAGTGGTTAAGCAGTCATTCCACTCTTTGGGGAAACCATAACAGCTAGACCTGCATAGTCTTAGCTCAGAGGCAGAACTTATGCTTTGCACACAAAAGGGTCTCAGGTTCAATCCCTGCTATGAAAGACCATTGCATGATATCCTGGAGAGCCACCACTATACCAGATGGAGCTGGTAGATAGCTGTTCTGGACACAGAATTAATCTGCATCTCCATGGACAGGGAGTCCAATATGACTCCCAGGCTGTGCACCTGGTCCTTCAGGGGCACAGTTACCCCATTCAGGACCAGGGAGTCTTCTGCACCTGCCTGCCCCCTGTCCCCCCATAAACAGTACTTCTGTCTTGTAAGGATTCAGCCTCAGTGTTAGCCTCCATCCATTTTCCAACCGCTTCCAGACACTCACACAGGACATTCACTGCCTTCACTGGTTCTGATTTAAAAGAGAGGTAGAGCTGGGTATCATCCACATATCGATGGACACCCAGCCCAAATGCCCTGATGATCTCTCCCAGCGGCTGCATGTAGATGTTGAAAAGCATGGGGAAGAGGATGGAACCCTGAAGCACCACACAAGTGAGAGCCCAGGGGTCTGAACACTCATCCCCCAACACCGCATTCTGGACACGGCCCAGGAGGAAGGAGCGGAACCACTGTATAACAGCGCCCCCAGCTCCTCGCCCCTCTAGACGGTCCAGAAGGATGTAATGGTCAATGGTATCAATGCCACTGAGAGATCCAGCAGAACTAAGAAACAGCTTTCACCTAAGAGGACAAACAGATTTGGTACAAGGCAGCTTCCTATGTTCCATAGTTTGATCCTATACAACTGTAAGAACAGACAATACAATGGAAGATTATAATTGGAATGTTCCAACTGCTAAATGGACACTGGGGGGGATGAAACAGATTTACACATCTTTGGGTTCTAAATTTGGCAATTGATATTCAAGGTCCTCAAATTCAGGATGGGCAAAAGGTAGATGGATAGGTAGATCTCTGCTGCGTGATTTGCAATAGATCAGCAAGGGTTTTGTAGATCAGTAGGTTGTCTCCCAATCAGGTACTGACTACACCCAGATCAGCTTAATTTCTGCAAGGTGATTGCATCATGTGCCCTCTTGATTCCAAATCAATGGATTGTATCCAATACAGCTCTAGTTTAAATTCACTTAGCAGTATACTTGTTCCACTGGTGAAATGTTTGGTGCTAGTGGTGAGCAAGAGGTTGCTGGTAACTTTGCTGTGCAATGGATTGCACAGTCTGCTGTGCAACTAGCCCAGGAATTCTTGTACAAGCAGACCCAGAATATCAGATAAACCCCAATATAAATAGCTTTTTAAATTTTTTTAAATGATTCTCCTCCATGGCTGGTCTTGTGCTAATTGCTTCTCTCTCACCATCGGTACCCCTCTCCTGTAAAAATAAGAGTCACAATTGGTTGCCTTTGACCAAGGCTCTGTGCAGCTCTGCTGGTGAGTCATAGCATTTGCAGATGTTGGAATATCTGATGTTAATAATTCAGATGTGGTTAATGTGCTTGTATGTGCAGGCGAACCCAGTGTATGGCTCATGTAATGCAGGAGGTCATTGGCTTCCCCACCCCGCCGAGCCACTATTATGCACTTGGCTGTGGGTGTCAGATCTTGGGGTTCTAGTAAAAAAATGAAGTAGATCCTGCAAGCTTGTATCCTTCCCATCCCTGCTGCAAATGGCAATCTCTCCTTCCTTCCCCCCTCCTCCTCCTCCTGCTCTTGTGCTTTTAGGAGCTGCAAAATTTGCCTTATTGGTAACCCTCAGCCGTGTCCTGGTAATGGGATGATGTGCAATTTGGAGAAGCAGAATAGGAAATGCCACCTTTTTTTCTGAGCCAATGGATCCAGAACCCCATCAGCAGTAGCCTTTAGTAGCAAAGTCACCACCCTTAACATTGTTCTTACTCGCTGGGACTGATTAAGAGAGTTAATTGTCAAGAACGGGCAAACTTAATGTTTAAGTTCCCTAATCAAAAGCAGCAGCAAGCTGGCATCTCTTCTTTGTTTCTGATCTATCTACCATTTACACTTTACAAACCCTCTCATCTTTAAATAGCATTGTTTATTCCTTCCCCTGAGCAATGCAAGCAAAAAGCTTGACATGTTCTTGCTATTCTAGGGCTGTTTTGTTCCTCTTTCATCTTATGTATAAATACATTCCTTCTTCAGTGTCAATATTTTATTTCTGTAGGGTTGTGGAGGCTTTGCAAGAAAAATAGTTTCCTTGAGTAGGGAATTTGTTTCCAACAATAGGCCTACTCAGAGTAGACCCACTGAAATTAATTATCTAACTTAGGTCCATTAATTGCAATGGGTCTGCTCTGAGTATATGGATGCAACTCCATCTTCCCATGTTTTAAATAGTAAATAGGTATCATAGCCTCAATGGTCAGATTGCTCATTTTGCTGCCCATAATCACAGCTGGCCTGCCATTAGGCAGAATGAATGAAGTACAGTAGCTACCTCAGGCAGTGGGGCATGGAGAAGTGGAGAGGTGTTAGAGGCTGAGCTGGTGCAAGACACTCTGTCCCCTGACTGCCGCCTCTGTCCCCTGGCTGCCCTTGAATACTGTCATCCTCCTTTTTGTCAGGGCCAGCCTTATCGTTAGGCAGAATGAGGCAGCTGCTTCAGGCAGCAGAGGACTGGGAGACAAGGTGGGATTGAGAGTGGCTACCTTCAGATGCAATACAGAGCACTGTTAGATCATCAGTGCTGAAGTAAGATTCATCTGCCAGTCCATTTAGTTTCTGAATGTGGAAAGGAAGAGTGTCACTGTGTCCTTTGCCTCAGGTAACAAAATGTCCTGACCTGGCCCTGTTCGTTGCTTTTGTCACTGCAGCAGCACTGAGCATGCTGAGGCTCTCCAGGGCTTCACACCAGACAGTATCTTGCTGTAGTGAAACACCAGATGCTGAAGGATTCTTTAAAGCTTAATAGTAGTAAACTATTTACCACTTGAAGCAGTATTTACCATGTTAGAGTGAGGGAGGCACTCTGTCAAGCCACCTCACATATGCAGTCATACCTTGGTTCTCAAATGCCTTGATACTTGTACATTTTGGATCCCGAATGCCGAAAACCCAGAATTGTGTGTTATGGCTTTTGAACGTTCTTTGGAACCCTAACACCCAACATGGCTTCCACAGCTTCTGAATGAGTGCAAGAAGCTCCTGCAGCCAAACGGAAGCTGTGCCTTATTTTTTGAACGTTTTCAGAAGTCAAACAGACTTCCGGAATGGATTACATTCGAGAACCAAGGCATGACTATAATAGCAAGGAGTGGGTGACTCAGCACCACTAAAAAAAACTATGTAAGAGTCCCACTGATCATTTTGATGAAATGGCAGCAGCATTCCTAGTGCTAAACTGTGGTGGCTGACTGGCCAGGCAAATCTACTGGACTTCCCAGTCTGCCACCTGAGCAAAGATCTCTGTTTGACTAACAGGTGGGCGAGCCCTGCTTGGAAAACAGAGCTGCATTAGCTGCATCAGCTGCCCTGAGCAGGCTTGTTGCCCTTAGGTATGGTTGTGTGAATGCTTTCGTAGTGGCAGTGAAATAAGATACAACTGGCTGTCCTGTCAGCTTCTGTATATGGAAAGGGGCAGATTCATTCCCCCCCCCCCCCATTGCTTCAGGTTGGAAAATACTTAGCCTGGCCTGGGTCCAACCTTCCACATTCAGAATACAACAGAAACCCTGAATTTTAGTAGTGAGTACATGCATTCTGTACAGATACTGTTCTAACTCCGTGGTAATACTTTAAAGAAGGATACGTTTGCGTAAGTTTTGGAAGTTGCAAATAAGCGGTGCCAGCTTTCTACATGATGAATTCTGCATTCATCTTTAAATATTGCCTGGACAGCTTTGTGATGCAAGACCTTTTGGGGATATTACAAAACAAGCAGGACCAGATGAGTGTGGAAGAAGGCTGTTTGCAATATTTGAAACAACTGTACAAAGAGAATAAGGGGGAAGAGAGAATAAGTCTCAAAGAAGTCTTAGCAATGTTTCAGTGAAACCAATTTGCTGGTAGATCCATATGGATGAATTTAATTGTGACCTCCGAGAGCAACAGCAATTTAAAGGAAATGATTCACACAAATCAAATTAGCATGGTGCGGAAGCCACAACAATTACATTCCGTACAAAAATTCAACGGGAGTTCGTTTATCATCCAATGTATGAGACCTAATTCCCAAGTCCCTACAAAACGTTATGTTATTTATTTATTTAACAACCTTCCTATACTGCTTAGCTGTAAATAAAACCTCTAAGCTGTTTAGAAAAGATATAAAATGTATATTAAATTTGTCAATAAAAATCAAATTTAAAAGCAAAACGAAGAAAATCCACAGTTAAAAGTATACATCGTAAGCTAAAGTTATGGAATAAAACACACATCAGCTTTACCTGTCTGGGAAGGCTTACCTAAACTGAAATGTTTTTAGCAGGCACTGAAAAGAATACAGTGAAGACGTCTGCCTAATGTCAATGGGCAGGGAGTTCCACAGTGTAGGAGCTGCCGGTCACACTAAAAGATTGATTCCTTACAAATGTGGAATGAACATTTGTGCCAGTTTCACAGATTGCAGTGTTTGAGTGGGTCTATATGGGATGAGGTGATCTTTTGATTAATAGATGTCAAAAAGTTAAGAAGAATCTTTTGCACCAGGCCATCCAACAATGAGGGGGTGGGGTGGTGAGAACATTAAACCCCAAGATTGTCTCTCATTGCTCCTTTCATAGCTTCAGCAAGCTTGGGTCCATAGCAGCAGCCAACCACGGTCCCTGGTCTCTCAGTCCCTGGTCTCTGCCAGTCAAAGTGCATTGAGTTCTGCTCACTTCATCCTTCCAAGAAACCCCTGCTCCCCCAAACCTCACCCCTTTCCCCCCTGTGGTGACATCATGACCACTGTTACCCGGCAACCTCCCCCTCACAACAGTATTTCCTTCTGCTCATAGTGAAAGAGGAACTTCACACTCTCCTTGTCTGCTGCTGAACGCTTTGCATTTTGTTAGGGAAATGACTCTTGTGGTTCGAGGACCCGATCCCCGCATAGTGGAATGAAAACACACGGACACATGATATAAGGTTAATGGGCAAGAAAAGGCCACAACTTTGATTACAGCAAGTGAAAGGTATTGGCTTAGGTCAGTTGACTCCACCCACTCGGAGAGGGGTGAGCCTGAAAGGGGGGTTTATTCACCAGTAGGTGGAGCCTGTTGATGCTAATCCAACTATAAGCTCTCCCCTGATGTCACCGAGGGTCGTGCCATGGCCTCCCGCCAAGCAGGCATCGGACAGAATACACGACCGCCGGATTCCTTTAACGGAATACCCAAAAATTGAAGGCGTAGGCGATGGACACACCTAGCTCTTCCACACACCACAACACTTTATTCCAATGCCTAACCTACCCACCAATACCACGAAAGTTGTGACGATTGCTACGAGGTAGGCGAAAAACCACAAAGCCTAATGCCAAATGGAAAAGTTCCTACCAGGCCCCCCGGACAACCAGGGTGACCAACCTAAGGTCCATAGCAAGGCCAAAAGAAAACTGAGACCCTGAGCTCTAAGGGAGTGGAGGGTGGGTGACTCGCGACGGGACGACGAAGAATGAGGCCGCATGGCTGGCACAGCAGCGATTTATGCTGCCGTCCACGCCCCTTCGAAGGCACCTGGTTGGGTGCCTGCCCGTGGGCGTGGTGCCAGCCAGGTGAGTGGGAGGCAGGGGGCTAACGCCCCCTGCTTGAGGCGGAGACCGGCTCCCACCCACAACCACTCTCCTCTTTTGCAGGAGGAGAGTCTTTCTCATGTTCTTTGATAGCACCCATCTAAGCCAATCTCCTGAGGAAGATGGCTTGACTTCAAACCCAATATTTACTAATTTCAGAGATTACGGGGAAGAACCTGGCTCTCAGGAATTTTAGGGGATCCTTGCTCCCTGCAAACCCACAACACTAGTTAGATAGAATCATTAAGTCATTTAAAAGAATCTCTTAAAATGTAATATCACCTTCACTGGTACCAAAAATGGTGGCCCATTTCTTGAAGTAAACAGGAAAAAATCCCCATGATGGAGCGTATCAAATTACAGGCACCTATTTATTTTTTGGAAAAAAAGAAAGAAAGAATAGCAGTGAAGGAAACAACCCAAAGTTTAGACAACTTAACTTTCCAAAATGAGTCCCTTTCATGTCTCATTGACTTCACCAGCTGTGTAAACAGCTGTGCACTCATTACTGCCATCCCAGCACCAATTCATAGCGAAAAGGAACACGATTCCCATTTTATGTTAAAGGACTGTCCAACCGGTGTGATTTTCTTCATTTGGCTGAATTTAAGTAATCTGTTTTTCACTTCAGAGCACTTTAATAGAAAAGCTGTCATGTTTACATAACTTCTACTACAATTGCGCTGGAAGCCAATAGCAACCATTTTGCTTATGGTTGGCTGATTCTGATGGGGCTGGTCCACTTCAGATGAATGTGAGAGCGAGATTTGTATTTTGGATACCAGCATAGATTTCTAAATATATTCTATATATTCTGCTGGGTTTCCATTTCCATTCAAAAGAGGTGGCAGGACATGAACCCAGATAGATCTTCTCTGTTCATTAAAAGGAATAGGAAAGCCCAGTTACACAGGAGTGCCCCGTTGCCTCAGATCCATCAGAGCATGAACAGAACGATGGATTGACAGCATTATCTTTTGAAGGATTAAAAACAACAACACTGCTAGGTTTGTTGACATGCTAAAATAGACGTGCATTTAAAAAGAGCATATTAGAAGTTTCAGCGGTAAGTGAGACAATGAAATAAATCACTGAAAACCTTCAAAGCAGACAGAGGGAGTTTGAGTTGAAAGCACACTTCCCCCAGCACATCAGACTGCATTAACCCAGCAAACATTGCTGCCATTAAGTAATTTGTTACTTTTATTAGAGCTTCGATAAATAAAAATGTCTTCCTCCTCCTTCCTACACAATAGAGTATCATCGCTCAAACTTATTTGTGTGTGTGTGTGTGAGAGAGATTCTGAGTAAGGAGAATAGAAATATAATTCCAAAACAAACAACTCTCTTTTGGATAATAAAAATTGGAACTAGTAAATTGAAATTGCCTTGCTTCAAAACCCCTCCCTTTCTAGCAGTTGTTTAAAAAGTGCAACAAATAGCATTATAAAATCAGATTTTCAGAATACAGAGCTTTCATAATTAATAAGCTGAAACACTGTCCACTTATTTCAGCAAATAATTTTTATGCAGCTGACCTTTCTCTTTTACACAGCTACATTATTAATGAAAGTGGAGCAATCACTTGGTTATTGTTTGAGCAAATCTGGCTCTTCCCACTAATCCATTTTATAATTTAGTAACTTTGGTTAGCAGATTATGTAAAAATAGTCTTTAAATTAAGGCGTCTGCTGGTGAAATTCTGTATAAAAAAATAATAAAAGCCTTAAAAAGGCATTACTAGATGTGTTCTACCATTCCTTCTAACATTAACAGCAAACTGAGGTAGCAGAGTACCTAATTGTTTAGAAACAAAACTGGGCCACCATAAAATAAGGCAGTGCTCTCTTCACACTCAGGGGACTCCTGAGGTAAGCACAAGTATTTTAGCTGAAAAGTTAAAACACACACTTTTTTTAACCTCACCATAATGAGCTGACAAGGACCTGTGAATTTCCAGGATTTGCAGAATGCTGATGATAATTGAGCCTAGAGAGATTAAAATCAACAACGCTAGAGTAGCATGTCCCACTCCCAGGATACAGAATTCTGGTTTATTTTGCAATGCACTCTTATGCAGGCCTACTACTAGGGAGTTCAATGGGATTTACTCCCAAGTAGGCGATTATTGGAAATGGGAGATGCTCATAGTAAACAAAGGCAAACTCCAGGATTTGAGTGCAGCTGTGTGTTTTGTAGCTAGCATCTAGCCCCAAACAGGAGGCTGGAACACGTCATGGTCTTTTAAACTTATTTTCTCTAGAAATGTTTCTGTTTGTTAAGTTTTTTTAACATTTAAAAATCCATTGTGGCTGCATCTAAGTAAGTGGGGCATGAGGCTTGGAGGCTGACAAAGGCATTTGGGCTTGGAGAAAATCTGAGGGTGCAATTTAAATGGATTTGATATTTTTTTATAACTGTAGGGGATTTTTTGCCTGGAGACAGAAATCAACCTTGGCCATACCTGTAAAATGCAATATTAACCATGGGATTTACTGCAGGGCGGTTCTCAAGCATAAGAACCCTCAACCACCTTGATTATGGAGATAAGGAAATGCACTGGTATTGGGACTGGTATTGGCACTGGTGAGGTCAATTGTTTAATTCAGAAGGAGCAAATCCATGACCCTCCAGAATTTGTCCCCACTGGCATGGCCAGGGAAGATGGAAGTTGTAGTCCAGCAACATTTAGAGGACCACAAGTTCCCTATCCTCATTGAAGTGATTAAAATTCCAGAGTACCTATAAGTTGAGGTCTGCCAGGGAGGCCCTGTTGGTTTTGTCATCATCAACATGGATCTGTTTGGTTGGTTCTGACATCAGGTTAAAATATTCTTGTTTCATTGGGCCTTTGAGCAAAAGTAACAGTCTCTTCATTGTCTTGTCAGATATGGATTGGTATTGAATCTTTGATTATGCAGCTCTTGTTGAGCTGTATAATTACATGGTTTGAGAGCATGTGTACTTGAAATTGTTGTTTATTTATTCTTACATTTATATCCAACTTTTCCTCCAAGAAAGTAGATGGTTCTTCTCCTCATCATTTTATCCTTGCAACAACAACAACAAGGTAGGGTTAGGCTCAGAGACTGGCCCCAGGTCACCCACTGAGTTTCGTTGATCAGTGATCCCTCAAATAATTCAATAATCCCTCAAGTAAATGGGTCCCAAGATATTAAGGACTTAATATCTTACTAATCAACCATCAGTATGTAAACCTTGAGCTTGGTCGATTAGTAAATCTGAAGCCTGAGCAGATCTTTGAACAGAACTATAATGTGCTGGTAGGCTCTCACTTCTATCAGCTGTTATGCTACAGAATAATTCTGCATTCTGCACCAATTGGAGTTTCAGCACCAACACCAAGGGAAGTAACCCAGTCTTGATGTTATCAATGCTTGGATACTGTGGTCAAGCTATCCCAGTATAGAAATAGCCACAGAAGTTGCACCAGATGAACCTAGTGGAAGGCACTTTTAGCCACAAGGGGTCAACTGGACTTCTGGTAACAAAACTGGATAAAGGAGCACCTCTCAAATTGTGTACCTGCTGCTTCAGAAGGAGGGCAACCCCACTCAGGGCAAGCAGCTGACCCATTTCTTGGACACAGGAACCACTCACCCGCAGAACCTGTGCTTTACCAGTATTCAAACTCAGTTTATTTCCCTTCATTCAGCCTAGCCCGGCATCCAGACACTAGTCCAAGCCCTGCACAGGCTTTCCTGATTTAAATGTTATGGAGAAACAGAGCTGAGTGTCATCAGCATAGTGCTAGCACCTTGCTGCAAATCTAATGAGCACCCCATATAAATACTAAATAGTATTCATATATGGCTTTGTAAAAATAGTAAATCGTTCTGAGGACAAAATGGTGCACTTCAGCTCACAACAGTAACAACAACAACAACAACAACAACAACAACAACAACAACAACAACAACAACAACAATTTATTATTTATACCCCGCCCATCTGGCTCAGTTTCCCCAGCCACTCTGGGCAGCTCCCACTCAAGTGTTAAGAACAGTACAGCAAAAAAAATTCCTTCCAGTAGCACCTTAAAGACCAACTGAGTTAGTTCTTGGTATGAGCTTTCGTGTGCATGCACACTTCTTCAGATACACACAGTGTATCTGAAGAAGTGTGCATGCACACGAAAGCTCATACCAAGAACTAACTTAGTTGGTCTTTAAGGTGCTACTGGAAGGAATTTTGTTTTGTTTTGACTATGGCAGACCAACACGGCTACCAATCTGTAACTGGAACAGTACAGCGTAAGATATGCAGTTGAAGAGCTCTTGACCTCATAGGAAGAAGCAAAATCACTGTAAGACAGTCCCCCAATAACCATCCCATGAAACTGGTCCATGATCAACAGCATCAAAACAACAGAGTGTTTGAGAAGCAGGGACAAGAGCTACTCCCTTTGTCCCATTCTCAGTACAGCTAATCCATCAGGGTGACTGAGGCTGATTTGGGCACATGGCCAGGCCTGAACACAGATCAGAATTAATCTCAAATGAAAGGTCTGAATTCTGGATTGTCCAGTCTGTTTTATCATGTCACACAGGACATTTCACCTATTAGGAAATTTGCTGCAGAGCGTGAGGAAATGTGCTGACAGTTATTTTGTGCGTGTATGCAAAACCCAGATAGATGTTTTAAGACTAAGAATTGCCGACTGTATGCTCTTAACATTTCAGCTGAGTACAGCTGGGCCCCGAATATGCATCAATATTCACCGGGGTGTATGTCTTTTATTTATTTATTTAAACAAGTAGAAGGTTTCTGGGCCCCCCCCATCCCTTCAGCATTGATTGGCACTCACAAAAATTTATGCATGCAGGAAGTTGCCATGATGTCACTTGAAATGCTTGATTGGAAAGGAATGCAATTTACAAGATCTGCCAAGACAGCAAAAGGAAAACTCGAGCCATGTATTTTATGACTTCATATAAAACAGTGACAGATTGGTATGTTACATTTCATAAGCTCTAAATGCTTGAAATTCTGTGGACGGCTTCCAGGTACAGTTGTTTTATTTACATGAACCTGAGACTAGCAAGTCAAAGCTTAAGCACGGTGCTGGTTTTGGATGGTAAAGTACTGGAGAGACTCCAGGAGAATTAGGAATTATCCAGTCTGGATAATTTAGTAGTAGACTGGAGCTTTAGTATTAAAACTTCAACTTGAACCAAAGCCCAAACAGGAGCAGCCTCCAGCATTAGGCTATAATTAAAGAGCGTAACATTTATATGCTTAAAGTATGCACCTTTCAGTCTACATCAGCTTAGTCCCAGATAAAATGGCTGCCTAAGAATCCGTTATAATTTTGCATGTTGAAATAAATGTGATGACTTTCTTCAGCTTTTGACCATTTGATTTATAAAAAAGCTCTGGGTCATACCCAGCTGTGGCATCCCCACTTGTGCAACAGCCAGTCTACTAGTGAAAATCTCATTCTTAGCTTAACATAACAGCCAAATTCAAAGGGCGCATTAACCCTTGCAAAAAGCGTTGCGCAGCTCCTAGTGCGACAGCAGCAATGATTATATTCAGTGACCGTGAAGCTTGCCTGCTCCCATTTATGCAAGAATGTCAATGCCTAAAACCGATTGCACTACCTTTATGTTGGGTCTTGCCCTCCAGCTTTAGAATTTCCTTTTTTTAATTTCCCAACATTTGTATTCCACTGTGGAAGCCAAGGTGGCATACTTGCAATTTATATGTGGTATTGTTAATAAATACCATATAGTACTCACACGTGTGCTGCCTTGGATTCCACAGCGGAATATAAATGTAAGAAAATAAATAAATAAAATATGACTGCTAGAGGGTGAATCCAGTGTAATGTTAGTGCAGGGGGTTTAGAGAGCTGATGTCATTGTC
Source organism: Podarcis melisellensis (assembly GCF_964234715.1). Classification (NCBI taxonomy): domain Eukaryota; kingdom Metazoa; phylum Chordata; class Lepidosauria; order Squamata; family Lacertidae; genus Podarcis; species Podarcis melisellensis. The sequence continues at coordinate 62,053,213 of NC_138537.1, read as the reverse complement.
ACAGACCAAAAGCTTTACTTATTGCTAAGGTGGTATTAATCGAAAACAAATTATTTACACTTAGTTTTTGCTGAGAGGGAAATAACATAGGAGGTGAGTATTTTAAAACTAATTCTAGAAAAAATAATAATGCAAAATTGGTTTTTGATGGTACATTATTATCTTCTACCGCAGAATGCAAGCACTGTTAATGTACATGATAATATATTTGTTTGCTCAGGTGTTAACGTTTTAATTTGTCAATGCTGAGTGGAAGAAAATAGCTGCTTTTGACTCTGAAGAGAACAGCTTTTAACTAGAAGTAGAAATTATGACCAAATTTAATCATCAAATAGAGCCACTTTCAGTCATTTTGGCACCCGTGGAGCATTAAAATAACATTTCTGTTTTATTAGTGAAGTCATTAGTGCCCATATTCAGGTGGGTTGGTGCTGGTCACTTGTATAGAAAAAGTGTGTGAGCCTAAAGGCAGATAGATATAGTGATTTGCAGCACAATCTTATTCAGGTTTGCTTCTAAGCTGGTCCCCCCTGAGACTATCATCTACATATTTATCATCTATCTATCTATTATCTATCTATCTATCTATCTATCTATCTATCTATCTATCTATCTATCTATCATCTATCTATCTATCTATCATCTATCTATCTATCTATCTATCTATCTATCTATCTATCTATCATCTATCTATCTATCTATCTATCTATCTATCTATCTATCTATCTATCTATCTATCTATCATCTATCTATCTATCATCTATCATCTATCTATCCATCTATCTATCTATCTATCTATCTATCTATCTATCTATCTATCTATCATCTATCTATCATCTATCTATCATCTATCTATCTTCTATCTATCATCTATCTATCATCTATCTATCTATCTATCTATCTATCTATCTATCTATCATCTATCTATCTATCTATCTATCTATCTATATCTATCTATCACCTATCTATCATCTATCTATCTATCTATTATCTATCTATCTATCTATCTATCTATCTATCTATCTATCTATCTATCATCTATCTATCTATCTATCTATCTATCTATCTATCATCTATCTATCTATCTATCATCTATCTATTTATCTATCTAATCTATCTATCATCTATCTATCTATCATCTATCTATCTATCTATCTATCTATCTATCTATCTATCTATATCTATCATCTATCTATCTATCTATCATCTATCATCATCTATCATCTATCATCTATCTATCATCTATCTATATCTATCTATCATCTATCTATATCTATCTATCATCTATCTATCTATCATCTATCTAATACAGTGGTACCTTGAGTTACAAATGCCTCAGGTTACATACTCTGCTAACCTGGAAGCGTTACCTCGAGTTGAGAACTTTGCCCCAGGATGAGAATGGAAATCATGTGCCGGCGGCGCAGCGGCAGCAAGAGGCCCCATTAGCGAAAGCACGCCTCTAGTTAAGAACAGTTTCAGGTTAAGAACAGACCTCCATTAAGAATTAACAAATTAAGTTCGTAAGTAGAGGTACCACTGTATTCTGCTCTTCATCATAAGATTTCATGGTGCTTCACAGAATAAAATACAAGTAAAAAATTAAAATAAAAACAGCAAAACCAACCCCCCCACATTTAAAAGGCTGTAGATAGAATATTAACCAGCCAAAGGTTTGGCTGAAGAGGAACATTTTTGCCTGGCGCCTAAAAATATATAATGAAGGCACCGGGTGAACCTTCCTGGGGCCAGCATTCCACAAATAGAGAGAAAGAGGTTTCTCTAGAGCATCCAAGTGATGGGAATTCCAAGTTGCCCACCTGCAGACTGCAGTGTTGTTGTTTTTAAAAAGCTATTTTTTATTAAAGATTTCTTGGTTTACAAAAGTACGTTCAAGTGTTGAGGCCAGTAGGGTCTTAAACAATAAAATTATCATTTGTTAAAGGAATACAACGAAAGAGCCATCAACAATGAATTAAGATGTGCCTGCTACTGCCAATAAAATATTTGACTCCACTGAAATAAACAGAAGTTTAGGCCTAATTAGCATTCTCCACCTGGAATGGTTCTTTCCTTTTTCTTTGGTACAGGCACAACACTGAAACTGCAGGAATTCTACTTCAGTATCAGAACTCTAAACAGAAGACTGGGTGGAAGGATATGCAATGCTAAGAGAGTCCTGGGAGATAAGTTGGATTTAATGGTGCCGAAGTATCAGGACAGCCTTATTTTCTGGAATGGCCTTCCACATTCATGGGACATATCTAATCAGATGGCAGCAGCTTGTTCAAAGCTGACATGTTGTTTCAGCTACAGTATTATGTACTATAAGAGCCACTGCTCCATACCTCTCCATGCTCTAGGCATATAAAACTCTGAATTGCATGTCTCTTCTGTGATAGTCCCAAGCCTACCACAAAGAGCTTTCCCTTCCCCTTGTATAAAGAATGCAGGTTTGAGTCTATAATGAATTATTTTAGACACGACCTTTGTGATGTCTTGTCATTCTGTGTTTTGGTACACCATATTCTCATGGTTCTCTGTAGCTTCTGACCATATATCATGATGAATTATAAAATGAAATCTTGCCTCCGGCTTTGTCATCAATCTTGCATCTTTGTCCCCAGTTGGCAGATGAAGGAATAAAGATCATGCAGCAAATGCTCAGGTGAGCTCAGCGCAGAGCTTATATGATCAAATGCCTGGGATTTCATCTCAACACAATTCTTTCTCTCCTTTTGCTTCCCCGTTCATTAACAAACAGAAAGTGTACAATGGAAGATAAACCTGGGGAGAAAGAATGGCAACTTTTTGCATTTTGTTCTCTCCCGTGTTTTTCTCCACTGTTGTTTGGACTGACACTGCTGATTTGTTTGGTTTTGCAGTTTAGGGAACCTTTATTTTCTGACTCTAAAAGTATGTGAGCAGCTATTTCACTGACAGCATGAATCCAAATGCTATTTTGAAAAGCTGTCTTGAATGCACATGTGACCAGAAACAACCACGCTTAATCTGGCCATTCAGCGCATGCTACTTCCTGTTGGAACAGGAAGTCTGGTGTGGACTTCTTCAGCTTTCTCTTGCAAGAGTCAATGCCTGTTCTTTCCTAATGGAAAAGGGGAGTGGGGAATCTTGGAATTTTCATTTTCTAGAAAAAGTTACTAACGGTGCGGTAATATGCACCGCTGCTCAGAAATAAGCTTCACTGTGTTGCATCAAACTAGACGAGTCGTGTCCATTGGGTTGTATCCAGTGTGGTGCTAAGTTAAAGTCACTTAATGGTATACCTGTTCCGCTGGTGAAATTTTTGCCAGACATTGTTGCACGAGAAAAGCACACAAGGAAGTTGCTAGAAACTTTGTTGCACAATAGATTGTACAAAGAGTTCCTGCTTGTGCAACTGTTGCATTTGATTCCTTTTTTGCACAACATTGTAACTTACCTGTTTGCTAGTGCAAGAAAATGCTAGCAAGCAGAGAGTGTTGGGTACAGCTCATTGATTTCAGTGGATCTACTCTGAGTATGATTTAGATATTAAAAGACAATGAGGCTTACTCCTAGGTAAGCAGATACAGGATTGGAGCCCAAAAGATTACGAAATGCAAAATACAATAAGATTAAATACGTTCTAGTTATAAAGAATAAAGATATACTTTGAAAGGTTATTGGATTTTTTAAAAACTGGGCTTCAGTAACTTGCTCAGTTTTTAGTTAGAAAGAGTTTCAGAGGAAATGATGCTAAAATAATGAAAATAATTTTTCAGCAGGTTCCATCTAAATAATTTTTTTTATTGATTAGGAGATTTATATTCCACCCTTCATGTTATCATACCCAGGGTGGCATACAAGGATTGTGAAATAAACACGCAACACATTGAAACAAGAAAACATCAGAATGGTGAAAAATAGAAAAGCAGTGGAAATAAAGTAAGTTTTAAAAAATGTGTTTTAAAAGCCTGGGATAATAAAATCCTTTACCAGGCACTAAAAAGACTTGAGTGGGGGCATCAGGTGAGTCTCCATGGGGGCGAGGATTCCATAAGCAGGGTGCCAAAACTGAAAATGGCCTTGGCAGATGATATCAGCATGCTGGCAGGCTCATGTGGCTGTAGACAGCCCTGTCTATTCCATACAGCCATGTATATTATTTTTCTTCCGAGATGATGAAGATGAAAGAGACCACCTTACTCACCGCAGAATGAGACAACCCACCAGGTGGCGGGGGGAGACTGTCAAGTTAACTCCGGCAGTTGGTAGCGGTAGAACTCATTTTATAGGTTGAACCAGCTAGTAAATTAGCTTGTAAATTGAAGGGGGGGGGATAAACCCAACTCTTTAAGTAACCAGTACGAATGACAAGCAATCAATGCCCTCCAAACTTGTGAAAGTTCTTCAAAATTTCCACATGTCTGATTTCATCCTCTTCACTTATCACTGTCTCTTCTAATATAATATTTCTTTAAAATTCAAGAAAGTAGATCCAAACTTGGTTGGTGTTTGCATGTGAGGCTTTGTACAAACTCCACACATGACATTCTGAGTATCTCAGTTGTTTGAGGTCTGGGATTCTCTTGGCTGATTATTGGCTCCTTTGTGGAATAAATAACTTACTTATTTTTTTTAAAAAGCACCCATCATAACCCTAAATTATTTCAGCTGCCTAATAGCTATCATTTTCTGAAGGCTATTTTTCAGTTGATTCTCCCTCACCCATCTACTCAATAGGCATTGAAATGATTGAGGTAAAGCTATCTATTAGCACTGCTAATGCAGTTTGAATTTGTGAAATAGGCATGTGACTCCAGCTACTGCTCTCATTCTTAGGTTTTTTAAAAAATAAAATGGGTGGCTTCTGGTTTATAGCAGTGTTAACAGCTTGGAAGCTGGCTCTGCTCAGTCCCTTCACCACTTGTTCTGCCTCATTCACACATCGTTCTAAAATTACTTAAAAAGAATAAATAAAACACACCGAGGGCCTGTTAGTAAGGGGGGGGGGGGAGATTCTTTACTTCCAGTTTCTTCAAATTTCCAAGGATTTCAAACCTACAAGGTGAGAGCTGGTTTCTCCTGCAGGAGAAAGCGGGGCTGAGGTACAGAGCTTGTGGGTTGAGTAGGAAATCACAACATGTATTTTCCTCTATCTGTTAGTCTCAACCCTGCTCTCAACTGACTGGAGGCATGCAACATTGCTTATATCTAACACTTATTTCATCATCCTCTTTGCTCAAAATGTTATTCATCATCAGTAATCTGTGAACTATGATTCCAGAAGCTCAAGAATAGGGGAGGGGCGTCTGTCAGGTCAGGGACTGAAAGCAACCATCCAGGCCTCTCTGCTTGGCCTCTTCTGCCTTGCTCTAGACCAGGCTTCCTCAACCTCAGCCCTCCAGATGTTTTGAGACTACAATTCCCATCTTCCCTGACCACTGGTCCTGCTAGCTAGGGAGCATGGGAGTTGTAGGCCAAAAACATCTGGAGGGCTGAGGTTGAGGAAGCCTGCTCTAGACCACTCTCTCTCTCTCCCTCTCCCCAGGCCACACTGCCCACTGCCTCTTTTCCACACCCTCCTCAGGTGTCCTCAAACTGTGATCATGCCTATTGCTTGGTTGGATGAAGGATGGAGAAAGCGGGAGCTTTTCCCCGTGAAAACTCCTGGCACAGAACTTTCAACCCAGAATGAGAATGTGGGAACAGGGAGTGCTAAAGTCCTCCACCACGCTGTACCAAGGTTTCAGTTGGACGCAACCCCAGCCCACCACTGGCAATTTGTGGAAGAAAAAGGCCTGCATTCAAGGACAAACGATACGATTTGTGTCACGAATAGTTTGGCCCTAAATGCTGTGATAGGCTCTCATGTCCTTCTCTGTAATCTTTGCAGATGATGATGATTATGATGATGATTTAGGTACCACCCCCATCTGACTGGGTTGCCCCAGACACTCTGGGTGGCTTCCAACACATATAAAAACACAACAAAACATTAAAAAACCTTCCCTTGCACTGAACTTATGACACACATATTGTGGGAGCCTTTTTTAGTGTAACTAAACCAGACTATTTTAGGAGCAATGTAGAGCATCATGGTTTTTAGTATAGTTGAAAAAAATGAAGAGCATATTGTACATCTGCAGTACAGTGGTACCTCCTGTTATGAACTTAATTCGTTCCGGAGGTCCGTTCTTAAGCCAAAACTGTTCTTAACATGAGGCGCGCTTTCACTAATGGGGCCTCCTGCTGCTGCTGCACCGCCGGCGCTTGACTGCTGCTCGCATCCCGGGGCAAAGTTTGCAACTAGGGGCATCTACTTCTGGGTTAGCGGAACTTGTTACCCGAAGCATTCGTAAGGAGGACAGTACGTAACCCAAGGTTCCACTGTAGTAATGAAATACTTAATGACGTATTATTTTCATAATTTAGTGCTTTCAGATCACAGAACTCTTAAAATGTTTTGATATTGAAGGATGTGATTCAGGGAAGTTCATGAAAAGCTTTGGATGCATCTGAAATGCTGATTGTAGGGTGAAACATTTTTAATAGCACACAAATTCTAACCATCATGCTAGCATATCCACCCTAAATATCATTTCCAACTGAAATCTATAAGCAATTCGAAGTAGGATATATTGTATATCATATTGAAGAACAGGAATATAAAACTGCCAAAATATTTTGGAGGTGCAAAATATGTATTTGTGCATCTTTTCTTCTTTCTCCTAGCAAGGGCAGTGATAGCTTTCTAGTCGAAATTGAACCTGGCGTGCATAACCCTCCATGACAACATCTTTAGTTATTAAAAGGAATGGTTAAAAATTACAATTCTAAAACATCTAACTGTTTCTGAGGGACTGAAATGTCTGAGTGCCATAAGGGGACAAATTAAAGACTGGAACTTTCCAAAGCATCTTGAATTTACTCTGCAGATACTGCATTTTTTGTTCTGTTTATGTTTTCTTGTCACATATCTGGTTAATGTAAGCATTTAATCTTGCAGGCCTGTGACTTTTTTTGTTAGTTCTTTTTCTTACAGTTCAAAGGGTTGGGGGCTTACAACAAACTGATAGTTTACCTGGAGGCAAGAACAGAAATTGAAGTCCATTGTTTCCCCCTGTAAGCACTTGAACTCTATATGAGCATGAAAATTACTGAATAGTTTGCGAGGTTTTGACAGATTGTCATGCTTCACAAAAAGAGTGTTTGAGTCCTTCCATTAGTGAAGTTTTTCTAATATGCTAGGAGGAGAAATAGCACTCCGTCAAATTCCAGCTAAATATGGTGAGCGTCTATTCTTTAAACTGCATCGAAGAGATAATTACTTCAGCTTCCTTTTTCATGTGATACTTTCACAATGATGCCTTAAGAAAACGACTTTATAGATAACAATGAAGCCTTCACTCTGGAAGCCATCACATAACTAATAAAAATAGTTAGCATTTATATAGTGCATTTCAAGAGTAGAAAGTACTTCATATGTACTGTGATGTATTTAGGTAGTAGGAAAATGAGAGTACCCCTAAACATTTGTTTAAAGAAAAAAAAGCACTGCTTACGGGTGGTAATGCAGCTTACTAATGGTGGCAGTGCCAAACCAAGCATGGAATTTCCTTAACCAGGCCTGTAAATATGTCAAACTACTTCGTGCCTGGTCTGTTATGACTTGATTAGTTAGAAGTCAGGAAGAATAGAACTATATCTGCATTTTCTGGAGGGCTCTTCCTGGTATGAATAACTAGTAAGAGTTTTGCATTGATCATTCAGCGTCAAACTACAACATTGCTCTTGGTTGTCTTGAGCCTCTGCATGATGTACCAATTGCAGGTAGCATGGGGATTCTCTGGGGCCAAGGTGTTAGGGGGAATACTTAAAATGACAGTGTGGTCAAGCCTCTCAGTAACACTCTGCAGACGTGTTTGTGCTTCATCTTTGTTCTTCCATGGCAATAGCAGGTGAGATCTGTACTTGGCTACAGACAGGTATATAAATAAATGTGCTTAGAATCTGAGGCACTCCACTAAAGCTATTATTAATACTGAAACACAAAAGACCTTCATTACTCCTATATTGTAAAAGGAAAGAAATACCTGAATTGTGAGCAGAAAAGAAAGAGAATAAAATTACCTGCAACTAGACACTTTTTTTTTTGTAATTAAAATGTCCATCAACATTTAAACCAGAACGTTAGATGGTGACAGGACTGCCAGGCTTATCAGAAGTTACTGCCTTGGATTAATAAAACACGTCTAGATCTGTATCTGTATCTCAATTATTATTTCCTTTACAGAAGACTAATGCCTTCTTTTTCAGGATTAACAGAAAAAGAAGCAACATCACACCTTGCCCCAAAAGATCTGTATTATCTAGTTTGAATAAGAGATGAAATACATCAAGCCCTTTAAATTATTGCTTAACAAAGAACAGTGACAGTCCTTGTAAAAGAAATAGGAGATTTCAATTTGATTATGTTTTAAGAAACATTGCTATCATTTTATCCTGCAAGCTGTTTTCATAAGGCCTGGGTGGGGGGAGTCTTTGAAAGTTGGACTTGGATCTCAGCAAAAAGTTATATGGGTGTTTTTTTCCTCCCAAAGACAGAGCACCTCTGAGTTTTATTCTGCTTTGCTTGTTTGTTATTGACAGGGAAAAGAAAGCTGGACATGATGTAGACTTTTTGATCACAGTTCCAGGATCAAGTCAGGAGGATGAATTGTTACACCTAGTGATTGACTTTTGGAAAAAGCAGGTAGGACAAATTGTCGTAAGATCACTGTGTTCAGCACTCTCAACTTGATGAATGTAGGTAGATGTTGAATACTTTATCTCCTCCGATCAACACCCCAGAAGTTATTTTTCAATCACACTTATTGGCTTGTGCTAATTTGCGAGGGGTGCTAAATAGAAAAGGGTACTAATTGCATTCTGCTCATCTTGCTGTTTCTTGACCAGAGATACTTAATTGCTCATTTGCTTGCCAGAATGACCAGCAGAATCTCTGGGTTGATACATGACTACTATATTCTTTCTCTGAAGTTTATTTTCTAAGTAAAATCCAGTTGTACAACACTATACCTCTGACTCAGATTGCAGTGACATCACAAAATGCCTCAGGTCACTGAATGGGGAGCAATGATATTGTGATGATATTGCTTATAAGCCTTATGGTCTATATCAGTTACATGCATTTTTATTAAAAGAAAAAGGATGAGTTATTGAAAATAAAAGGCAATGTAGGAATTGAGCAATAGTGGCATCAGAGGGAGGTGGGATAAACACAGGGGATGGTCTGAAATGGCACATGATGCAGCAAAACAAAGACAAATTTGGCTGAAGACAAATCAGAGTTTGGTCAGTGTCTGGATTTTGATTTTCTATGAGTTTCATAATACCATGAATTCAATATAAGTGTACCTTAATGCAATAAAAACAAAACAAAACAGTCATTGTTAGACAACAATACAAAATAGCATACTTCTAAATTGTCCAGATTTTGCTTATTTATTTATCTTAAAATGCCTTTTAAATGTGTTGCTGGGAAGGGGAGGTTATTGGGGTTTTTGGTTTTATTATGTATTTTGTGTTCTCATTTTGTATTTTTATGTTGTGAGCTGCCCTGTGATCTTCAGATGAAGGGTGGTATACAAATTCAATAAATAATAAATAATAATAAATGATGTAACTATCAGATACAGTGGTACCTCTGGTGACATACACTTCAGGTTACATATGCTCCAGGTTACAGATTCCGCTAACCCAGAAATATTACCTCGGATTAAGAACTTTGCTTCAGGATGAGAACAGAAATTGCGAAGTGGCGGCGTGGTGGCAGCGGGAGGCCCCATTAGCTAAAATGGTGCTTCAGGTTAAGAACAATTTCAGGTTAAGAACAGACCTCCAGACTAATTTCTTAACCTGAGGTACCACTGTACTAGGAGAAAGTTTTGTTTTGATTTGCTGTGGAGGCAGCTGCAGCTGGGGAGGGAGGACATAATTAAACCTCCCCTCCCTGTGTGAGCCTCATCCAGATTTGCCCTTTTGTACTTATGTTTGAGTTTAAGAGAAAAAGCACATGCATAGCTGCAGGCTTGTAGTTTGATCCACAGTCACCATTTTAAAAGCATGTCATTTTTGAGAGTGGCTAAAGGAAATTTCTCAAGGACAGTAGCTTCAGAATTTTTTATATTCTTCTTGCCTTTTGTAACACTGCATTTCTCAGCAGAGCGCTCATAAATTTGATTCCTGTATTTCTTGGATGGCTTATCGAGATGAGACTCCTTTCTGCTAGCTATTCTGTTTGCATTGCATTATGAATAGCCAAGGGTGGGATCTCCTCTATATCTATTATCTCTCCTAACCAGGAGAGAATGAATATCAATACTGTAATTCTTCGTTCTCTCTTCCCTCTGGATATCCCCTTTAAAGTGAAAGTTGCCGTGCTTTTTGTTAGAGTCAAGCTGCCCCATTCTGTTGGTCTCTACTGAGATTTAGTGCATCTCTCTGAAACTGAAAACTCGTCTCAGGAGCTGAATCTGCCACTTTAGCTCTGGGTCTCTGATTTTATCATCACATTCTCTGATTTGAGTCTGTATTGGATCTGCTCTCTCTGCTAATTTAGCCCTCAGGCCAACTTTACAACTTCTCAGTAAGTTGCTTGGGGCTGCTATATATTTTCTTATCAGGATTGTCATTACTCAAATCATTACTTCTTCTTTGAACTCACCTGAACCTTCCACCATCTCAATGATTCTCAGTAGATTTCCCAACTGCTCTGTCTGTTAAGTGCTCACTATTTCAGTATTACAAGGCTGAACACCAAGTACCTTTCAAAGGTCCTACTGTGTGCTAAAGTTTTTCTCTAATTTCAGAGATCCCCTATTTATTTGAGTTGAACTCTCTCTGTTTTAGCCTCAGGAATTTCTGGTGCTGCTTCTCCAACAGTGGCAGAGGCAACAGGGCAGGTGGACTGGCCACAGGAATGTAGCATCGGTTATGTGGTGGGAATGTAAAAAAATCAGAGAGTTCTGGGACATTGTATATAATGAATTAAAAAAGATACTCAAATTCCCATTCACAAAAAGACCAGAGGCCTTCTTATTAGGGATAATGTCAACTGAAATCAAGAAAGAAGTAAGACCACTCTTTATTTATGCAACATCTGCAGCCAGGAGTCTGTATAATTTGAAGAGTTAAATTATACCTACAAAGTCAGAATGGCAGGTAAAAATGACAGAATACATCCAAGTGGCAATAATGATGGGGAGAGTTAGAGGGTACTCAATGCAGAGGGTGAATAAAGAATGGATAGTATTTAAAGAATATTTGAAAAACTACGATGATAGCAAAAATCTCCTGGCAGACCTTGAATGATTCTTGTAATATATAGATAATAAACTAAAGAATTTTTCTCCGAAGGAAATTAAGGAAACAAAGTACAATAACATGATACTGTGTAAAAAATAACAAATGAGATTCATTTTTTGGAGAACAATTGGAAGTTTATTTTAACTTTCTTATCTTTAGTCTTTATTTTCTTTTTTCTTTTTCTCTATTTTTCAATGTATTTTTCCTTTTTCCGTGTAGTGTACATGCATAAATTTCAGCATGGTAAATTGTTGTGTAAATATGTGGTTGAATGTTTAATAAAGATTTTTTTTTAAAGGAATGTTGTATCAGCAACTTCTACCACCTGAGGCGGCTGCTTCTCCATGCCACATTATAGGGCCAGTCCTGTATAGACCTCATTTTAAACTGACTGTAATTCTCAAAGCAGAGACAGATGGGTGCCAACAACCATTGTAGAAAGAATGTGCTTTCAGCACTTTCAGCACAGACTTAGAGATGCATGAATGAAGCTTTGAGTTGAGAATGAAATATCCAAGCCAAGGACAGTAAGGCAGAATATGTGATAACGTAGTGATCTGTCAATTGGGAAAGTTGAAATCAATTATTCTCCTGGGAATTTCCATGGTTTGTAAAGCATGAACCTGCTGCCTCGCTGCCCATTCTTTCAGCTGATTGCAACCCTGTTTCAGTCCTCTTAAGCCCTTTCCCTACCATCAGGGCTGAAGGAATTGGCTGTCAACAAATATCAAAATGCAAAAAAAAGACAAAAAGACCTATACTCCCCCTGCCTTTTCTGAAAAGCATCTTTGATTGCTATGCAAATGGAAAGCATGCTTTTATACTTGTGACAGCAAGCCTGTCTCTGTATTCACTCCTTTCCTGCTTTCGTGCAACAACTTCAAAGCCCAAAATGCATCAAAAAGAAAGCCACTAAGGTCACAGTGCTGACTTTCTTTCAGCTCTTTTCTTGAGAAAGAATTCTGCAGCATTTAACTTGTAAACAATGAATAAACCTACCCCTCCCATCAGTTCAGTAGTTTGGAAGCATTGCTTTTCCTCAGCTGAAAGTTTAACATTGTCACATCCTCTTAAAGGCAGTTGAAAACAAATGGGGTAAGTCAGGCCTATGATGCTTTTTGATGTGGCATCATTGGGGATAAGCGAGTCTAGGAACAGAGGCTAAAAAGGGGCCTCTCAACTTAAAAGGGTAACAATAAAACAGAAAAGCTGCATCGCAATTGATGGATTATCTTTTACATTAATGCTTTTATAAACATGCCACATGGGCCTTATAAAATGAATTTGCTGTGGGCTGCCATCTGGAATGCTATAGACCAGTCATTAGTATATATTGATGCACTTTAAAGCAAATGTTCTTCCACCCAATGATCTGGGAGTTGCCAGGAACTAAGATGGTTGGATGGCGTCATGTACGCCTCCTTCCGGCAACTCTGCAGCTAAGCTAGTGCCAAATGTATCGCTCTGCTTTCCTTTGGACCACATCAGAGAGGCTGAGAGTGGGGGTCTTGTCATATGTGCAGCCCAGGACCTTTGTAATACTGCCCAGGTTGCGCCCCAGAGAGGTCACTTCAGTGCCGGTAACGCAGCAGAAACAACGTGGGAGGCAGCAGTACCAAATTACTGGTCTCTGCGGCCACAGCAGGCACTGTGATTCTCCAGTGGTTTCACTTCACCCCTGGAGGCACACTCCATTGTCTCTCTAGACAGACAGATGCCAACAACAAAAGCAAATGTTGAGAGAGCCTTCATATTTGGTGTTATATTTCAGTGCATAGCTTGGGATAATAACATAAAGGCCTCTAGGAGTTGGTGTCACAGTCAGAATACCCCTCTCGAGGAGGCCTGGAGTAGGAGAATTATATGTCTTTAGTAAAGGGTGGTAGAGAAATGAGAGATAAAAGATCGTGGCCCTGTCCAATCTTAGCTCCGACTCTACCCATAGTCGTCATGACCCTCTGATAGGAAGGACCCCCTTGAAGGAATACAGACCTCAAGAGCAAAAATGTGGCCTCTCTATTCCCACTGTCTAGCCACGCTCTCTCTTGTCCTGCTTTTATGATCTGTACTACCAGGCTCCGTCGCTCGAAGGAGACATTGATCTGCCTCTCCCCCACTGCACGCTACATATAATGTGCTTCCTCAGAACGGAAATATGAAGCATAATATCCAAAGTAATCACCATTGAAAGTCAATGGTAGTCTTGCATCTGGATAATGTCTTTTGTTTTGTAAGCATAGCCCTTGGCTTCAAATCAATATCTTGAGTCCTATTGGAAATCTATAGGCTTTTAGCTATTGTCTTCAGAGTACTCTGAAAACAACTTCAATTAAATGTGTGTTCATGGAGCTCTTTGAGCTTCAGTGTTGTGGGTTTCCACGTGTCAAAGCTGCTGTATATCCTTCTAAAATCACTGGAGTTATTTCTATGCCACTGGTGTAATATCACCAGGGCTACCTATATTCAGGGCTGAAATAATATTTGTCACCAAGGAAAACTGAATTCATTTATGCACTTTGGGTAAATTTGTATAATTTCTCTTATTTTACATAGTCAGCAATGGTATATTTTGTGTTTTACCTGCCTTGTTTTTTTATGCTTCTCATATTGTATTTTATTATTTTATCGTAGTAGTAGCAGCATTGATTTGGGCTACCTTGATATCCATTTTGTGGAAAAGCAGGATACAAATATACATGGGTTCTTGGAATTTTATCCTATAATTGTTTAACTATTGTGATTAAAAAGAAATGCCTGGATTAGCATGGTTTTATCCTTAGGTTTTTTCATCTGTGTGTAAATTGCCTTGCCTTAAATTAGAACAGGTTTTTAATTGCAAAGACTCTCCTCCCTGAAAGAGAGGGGAGTGGTTGTGGGCGGGAGCCCGAGCACCGCCCAGCAGGGGGCGTTGCCCCCTGCCTCCAGCTCACCTGGCTGGTGCTCACGACCCCCCGGTGGCTACCCAACCAGGTGCCGCGGTGGGGGCGTGTTCAGCAGCCTTTTGCTGCAGCGTCAGCCTTTCCCTGGCCTCATTCCTCATTCCTCGTCGTCGTCCCATCACGAGTCACCCACCCTCCACTCCCTTTTAGTTAGGGCTTAGGTCATTGGCCTTGCTATGGACCTTAGGTTGGTCGCCCTGGTTGCCCGGGGGGCCTGGTAGGAGTTTTTCCATTTGGCACTAGGCTTTTTGGTTTTTTTGCCTACCTCGTAGCAATCGTCACAACTTTTGTGGTATTGGTGGGTAGGTTAGGCATTGGAATAATGTGTTGTGGTGTGTCGAAGTGCTAGGTGTGGCCATCGCCTATGCCTTCAATTTTTAGGGGTATTCCGTTAAAGGAATCTGGCGGTCGTGTATTCTGTCCGATGCCTGCTTGGCGGGAGGCCATGGCACGACCCGCGGTGACAGCAGGGGTGAGCCTATAGTTGAATTAGCATCAACAGGTGATGAACCCCTGGTGAATAAACCCACTTGTTTCGATCCAATGCCTAAGCCAATACCTTTTCATTGCTGTAATCAATAAAGTTGTGGCCTTTTCTAGCCCATTAACCTTATATCATGTGTCCTTGTGTCTTCATTTCACTTTGCGGGGGTCGGGCCCTCGAACCACAAACTTCCTTAGGGTGAATGGGTGGGAGGAGAAAGGTCTTCATACCTAACTGAATGGCTGGTCTGAAAATCTAGTGGTGCTAAAAACTCTTTTTCAGTCATCT
Source organism: Podarcis melisellensis (assembly GCF_964234715.1). NCBI lineage: Eukaryota > Metazoa > Chordata > Lepidosauria > Squamata > Lacertidae > Podarcis > Podarcis melisellensis. Next base: position 62,038,150 of record NC_138537.1, on the reverse strand, counting down.
TAATAGTTTTACTAGCACAGACTGAAGGCAATTTTTTTTTTCTGCAGCACAATCAATTTTGGATAAAGCTGTAACTTGGTCACTGAAAACAAACTCTTAAATGATAGTTTGGGATTTGCACATTAGATGGACCCTAAAATTATGCAGTTTGTAATTTTTTCCAGCCTAATAATTTTCTCCTGTTCTTGTTGCTAGAACAGTGGTTTCCTGCTACGTGAAACAATTACAGTCTCACTCATGCCGACTGATTTAGCAGCTGTCTAAAGATGGATGCATTTGTGCTTGTCAAGCTATGCTAGAAAGAGAGTCTAGGTCAAATCCTCAGCTGGTCTGACTTGGCACAATGTCTCTGGGAGCCAATGGAACGTTGCCATTTTACACTCGCTGAGGCCTGGCATGCTCTAAGATGTTGTGATGATGAACGATGCCTCTCTAGGCTTTTTTCTTTTAGTGTAAACTCTGCTGGGTGAGGGCTTACAAAGCAGGGCCAGTAGTATATCAACTACTAATAATTTATCATGTCTTGGATGGTTAATATGCCTGCATTTGCTGCAGCAATGGAAATGAAGAGACAAACACAAGGCTCTGGGATGAGAAAGCCACAACTTCATTGAGTATGATTTGTAAGGCATTCAGGTCAAGATAGCCAGCACAGGGAAGAATCTAGCTTGCTCCAGCTAAACCACTAAGTTTCCAACTCAGGCTCACCACATGGGGTCTGCCTTCACAGTTTGTTCCATTTAATACACATTTCCTTTAAGAGATAAGTGAGCATGGGTTTTCTCAGGAGCGTACCTTAGGGTTGGGTAGGTTGGCCCCTGCCAAGGGTGCAGGCCCAGTGTGTGTGTGTGCATGCAAAAACCAAGCCTCTCCACTCTGTCTCAGAGTGGCTAGAACCTCTGCTTCTCTGGGTGGCCAGGTTAGTCATGCAGGCTCCTCTGGGTGCCTTGGTGGAACTCTGTACCAAGGCCACAAGAGATAGTGTCCCCCCTCGCATACAGTTCCTTTCCAAGGGCACAAGGGACCCTAGGATTGACCCTGAAGTTCCAGCTTCACTGCTCCCTGGAGCTTGCTGGATGGCAGTGGCAGAAGGTGGACCTGAGTCCCAGATTTGTCTGTCCACTGGAATAACAAATGCTGCTCTTCACTTGTGATTTTTTGGGAGTTTGCATCAACTCCAGCCTTCTGACTGCTTTCTGCCATCTCTTCATAGCACCCTAATTGTGACTCTAACTTTCCCTACACTTTTCTCTCTACCCAATGCCATTTGCTAGTTTTACATTATCTCAACTCCACTTCCCACCCTTTTACTCAATCCAAAGGGGAGTACAGACCTGGTTAAGTTTACATTTTACAAAATTTGTTATGTTTCTGTGTCTTCAAGTATTTAGGATTCATTCTCTTCTCTTGAACTTGTGAATGTTCCACCCCTTGCATAGAGCAGCCCATATCTAAAAGAACCACATTTCTATTAATTAAATCTGTATGTCACCTAAACTGAAGCTTCTAGGTGAGTCACAGCAAACAAAATAGGAATGCAGTTTGGAATCCATAAATACAATCACATAATAACATCATTATGCCATCTGTCCATTATACAACACTTTATGAAATGGTTTCCCCATCCCAAACCTTGAAAATAGACCACAAAACCCTAAAAACATAATACAAAATGGCTGAAACAATTTCAAGTCTTCACAAAGGCTGTAAGGTGACTTGACACATTCTGAATGGCACCCTATTAGTCTAGATAATAAGCTAACCCTGCAGTAGCTCCCAGAATTTTATTCCTCAAAAAATGAGGAACCTTTTCAATGTTTAAACTAGTGCAATTGACACAAAACTGGCAATTTTGACAAACAGTTGGTTTATATAAGAAAAAACTTTTCATTTTTTAATGTTAAAAAGTCTATCCAAAGGCCAGAAATACTGCCTTGTATTAACACTGAGCAGAACAATTGAACTCCATGTTAAAATGGTCTGTATGATAACCCTCAGTTAAAATTTAAATCTGGCATATAGTCCTTTGCAAGTGCAGGAATATTAAAATGGGGGTGGGAGTAGAGAGAGATGCTTGAGGAACTGACATAAAAGTGTTGTTTATTTCATATTCTGTAGACTACAATGCTCAGATTAGAGCATTTTAAGATTTTCACGGCTAGCTGCCTTCACAAAAGGCCCCATTTGTAACCTAGAGAAGTGCTGCTTCAGCTGTGTTATGTGAAACAAGGGTATTGTCCGGTGCCTCGTCAAATTAAGTTAATCAGAAACATTGTCTCAATGGATATATACTAGGCCTTGATTACTGTTTAGAAGTTGCATTCTGACTTTGAGTCAGATTTCAATTGCTTGCTGAAGTCAGCATCCGTGTAACTGTTGCCTAATTGCATTTTAAAAAAGAAAAAGAAAGAAAAAGAAAAGCAATGATATGGTTATTTGCAGGTTTCTAGCCTTTGTGTGTTCTTACTTACTTCTACAAATTGCTAAGCCATTTAATGATAGGGAGGCAGTAAAGAATAACTTAGAGGCATTCATTCCTAAAATGCCTTTCTCATCATATTTGCCACACAGCACCATCCACAGATTCTGAAACCGTATCCACTTGAGTTTATATTATTAAATCAGCAAGGGAGAAAGAATGTTTCATACCTATGTTTTATTGCTAACTTATTTAATGGCCTATAATTGCCTGGATTAAGGGAGTGAAGTGCTCTCTGGAAGGGTCCAAGCCACAAAACTGGAAGTGAAGATTGCTGTAATGAATGAATCATTTCAGGGGTTTCTCTTGGTATCTGCAGAAATGTGGTTAAAAATTAAAATCACAGCGATGGGATTTTGTGCCTGGAACAAGTGGGAAGACTCAGATTTGTGAGATCTGCTTTGTTTTTTTACTGTCCAGAGTCAGACCAAAATACAGTGGTACCTTGGTTTGCAACCATTTTGGATTACAACCACGTCAAAATTGGAAGTTTGTGTGTCCCCCCTTTTTTTATTACAACCAATTTTGGGGGGGAGGCCCCACTGGCGAAAGCATGCCTTGGGTTACAACCTTTTTGGGTTTACAACCGGACCTCCGGAACGGATTATGGTTGTAAACCAAGGTACCACTGTAGTGGGCTGGGTCAGAACCAGGTGCTGCTTCAGGGGGTGGAGCTAATTACATATTGCATTCCATGAGCTTAAGATTGGAATGATCTGCATATATAAACTTATGAACCATCACCTACAGATTTGAAATCTAATTTAAAGAGGGAAGGGGTGGAGCGGGGAAGAGCTGTTTGTTGGCAGGAACATAGGAAACAGTCTTATGTCATTTGCCCATCTAGCACAGCGGTGACTCTTCCAACTCCCCTGGCAGCAGCTTTGCAGGAACACAAGCAGAAGAGAGATTGCCCAACTGAGGCATCAGAATGCACTGCAACATGTCACAGGAAAGAGATTCAGAAAACAAAATTCAAAAGCAACAGCAACATTGCAGCAGATGACAAAAATGGGTAGAAATGGCTCAATAAAGGTTCTCTTGAAAACCCCACAGATAGAGCACAACTTGCATCCTGCTGGTAGAATAGTGGTGGTTGCCAATATGCAGGTGATTGGCATGGATGTAAACTGAAATGTTAGAAATAACAAAGTGACTTCTGATAAGTTAAAGGGCTGTAAAAATAAGAAATGCATATTTTTATCCCCCCCTCAAAAATCCTTCTTTTCCACCACCACCTAGAAAACTCTCCATGGCTCCAAAATTTCCAGAAAAGTTGTGTCTCTAGGTCAGCGGTGATGGGAGGGTGATGGGAGTTGTAGTTAAACAACATTTGGGGACCCACAGGTTGAGAAAGGCTGCTCTAGGTGTTGTTTGAAGAAGGGAAAGGCCCCTTCATCTAGTGGGAACTAAATGGTTGTCTAGATTGTTGTTCTGCTTTCCCTTTACCCATCCACTCAGAGTGAGATTGTCCTTATGGTTATGGTTGGAGGAGGAAGTGACCATCTCAGCTGGAACAATGGAAAGCTGGATGGAGAGGCCTCTCATTAGGCTGTTATGTCTTCTCTTTCTCCGCCTCTTGGGGCAAGATGACTCTCAGATAGTTGTGTGGTGGTCCTAAGACTTGCTGTCCATTGAGCATTAACCTACATTACTAGTCTTCTGATTTCAGCTATTAATTAATTATCTGAATTGTGTGTTCTTTCTAGGGATTGGTCTTATACTATGATCTCATTGAATCTACATTTGAGAAGAAAAAGCTGCCGAGCAAAAAAGTTGATGGTTTAGATAATTTTCAGAAGTGCTTTATAATTTTAAAATTACCCAAGGGAAAAGTGGACTTTGGCAACTCTGTTATATCAGTTGCTTCTGCTGAGGAAGGAAAGAAGGACTGGAAAGCAATTCGTGTGGATCTCGTTGTAAGCCCCTTTGAACAATACGCATTTGCACTCTTAGGATGGAGTGGATCTAGGGTAAGTAACCTCCCTTCCTTAATTTGAAACCTCAGCCGAAATTCTGATATTTGCAGCATAATAGGAAGATCCAGATATCTGAACAATATTTCATTTTCTAATGTTTCCCATTGTCCACAGTGGGGGTTATTTATTTTAAAATGTGTCTATCATTCTTCTACCAAAGAATTGAGAGTGCTCTTTTATTTTCTGACTAGTCTGAGAAATAGTGACCTGACCAAGTTTTGTCATTGAGCTTTTTAGCTTATTGGGGATTTGAACCCAGATCACCCCGGTGCAGGTTCAGTTCTCTGTCCTTTACACAGTACTGGCTCCATACTAGGTTGTGCTAGGTGTTAAGAAATTGTTTACATTGTTAGAAAATGCAGTTGTTAAAAAATCAGTCCTAATTTTAAAATTAATCATGAATCTTTGGCACATTGGGGATTTGTGGAATTTGAAATATTTCAGCAAATGATGAGCCATCTGGGACCATTCTCTAGACATTTATTTTCCCCGAGATTGTGGCTAACATTTCCCAAACATTCTCAAACAACCATGAGAACTACAAATGTACTTCTTTGAAAAGACAGCTGAGTATTGTTATCCTTTTAAAAATGGAATTTCTAGTTTCTAAGACCCCTTAATGAAAGCACCAGAACTGGAAAACCCTAATGTCTCCCTTTCCATATTGCATAGTATTCATGTTTGTGACAGAGAACCTGATATGTCCCGTTACTGCTCCTTTCAAGAAATAACAGATATTAATGAGCCCCATCAAACTCTATAGGACTTATTTCTGAACAGACATGCACTGGAATGCTATATAAGCCTGAAAACAATGCTATGTTCAGTGTGTTCCTTTGGCAGCAGCGTGAATGCCTTTAGGCAGATAGCTGCAGCCAAGCACTTTGCAAACTTCTGTGCTCACTGGAAAAGTGCAAACACTTAAGCTTTTTAGACTCAGACAAATTGTGTGAGTCACAAGCAAATGGAGTCCAGTATGTGTTTAAATTAAACTATCTCTTCTTATAAAACTATAACAATCGGCAAGGCAGTTAGTATCAGACAAAGCTAATGTGATGTAGTATTACATGTCAAAAGACAGTCCCTCTGGGTGAGCATCCATTATGGAACTCGCATGAACTGCAGGCTACATTCATTACAGAGAAGAGGGTAATGTATGATCGCAATTTCATATTTCTTAATGTTATCTGTACAGTAATGGGATCCTGACAGACTTCCTTGTAGATGGCGACTTTGCCTTCCCCATTCTTTTAATGCCGGCTCTAAAGAATCAGTCTTACTCCAGTATTTCAAAGTAGCCAAAATTGATGGAGATCTGTTGAATGCATCAATTTCAAGTCAGGGAAGTGTGTTGCAACACGAGCCTTTGGTAAATCGTATGCTGTGAATGCATCTTTTCCCCTTTACTGAAATCAGAAAACACCATTTCTTCTTAAAAGGTGTCATTTCAGCGAGTTTGAATTTGGAGATTCATTTTGGTTTATTATCATATCGTTGCTATTTTTCTGTCTGTGTAGCAATTTGAACGTGACCTGCGGAGATACGCTACCCACGAAAAGAAAATGATGCTGGATAATCACGCGTTATATGATAAAACCAAGGTATTCTCTCTCTCTCCCCACACTTTCAAATAGCATTGTTGAATTCATAAAGCTTCCCTTATGTTGTGTGCTGTCTGTCTTGGCTCAACCCAGTCGTATCAAACAGTGGCATCCAATTCTTTCAGTAAGAATGTTAACTCCCAGAAAACCATAATGGCTGCCAATAGACCTCTTATTGCTAGGTTAATTAAAGGTCAGTAAGCAATTACTGTGAAATATTTCACAAGAGCAGCAGTATGCAAAAAGTGCAAATAAACTATATATTTTTATTTATGTTTGCTGATGCAATGGCCACACGTCAGTGATTTCGCAGCTTAATAAACTGAGATATGAATAAACCTCCTGCATCCACATGCAGATGATTCACTCATCCCTTAGCCAAAGAGTGAAACAAGTCAGAAAACTGCAGTTAACTATAGTCTCCTGCTATACCGAAACCTGGAAATTATGGTTAATGGCTTCCAAATAAACCAGGATATGAAGCCATGGTTTAAATTTGGCTGGATAGCCTGGCTTGTTTGGAAACCATGAAGTGTTGTTCTCAGTTTTGGATGCAATGGGAAACCATAGTTAACTGCAGTTTTCTGGCTTGTTTCACTGCTTCTGAAAAAGGAGGGGCAACACAGCTATGTGTGGGTACACAAAAATCCTTCATATCTGATGGTATCTGATGAAGGTATCTGATGAAGTCTGATCATCCAAATGAAACCAGCGACTGATAGCTATCTTTCTTTCAAAAGTTGGACCCGTGTCTGTTTTGCCGCCCACTTCTAATGCATCTGTTTGATTTCATGTTGGGGAGTGAAGCTCCCCGTCAGGAAGTAATCATAGTTTGGAAAGTGATTGCTTTGCCCATCACGGATAAATTTCACTTAGCCAACCTATGGAAACATTTTCATCTGATTTAGCTAAATGGATTTGAAAACCGAAGCCTTGCCACTCAAACATGTAGTTAGATAATAATAGCTTTTAAATAGAAGCTGGAGCCTGAGAGAAGAAAAGGCCCCCATTCTCATTTTCCTAGTTTCTTTAATCCTCAAGGGAATATATTATATGAGCTTACATTGTTCTTGCAAACAGAGACTTAAGTAATTATACAAACCTCACACAAAGAAGGGAGATGTACTCTCATAAAAATAGAGCAAAGCCTAGAGAATATTCTTGAAAGGCCAATAGTGCAGTTTGGCTGTTGAAACACAGCTAGTCTGAGAACCAGAGGTAAACTGCTCTGAGGAAGAACGGAGCATAACAGAACTTTCCTCTATAGCCAGACCTTCGGCCTTTAATCTATGGCCATTTAGAAGTTGGCAGGATGTTTTTAATGTATATCTTTTCCCTCCTGGTTTTAATGTATCTATGTGAGGTTTTTTTGGTCTGGTTGGTTGGTTGTAAGTCCATAGGCGCCGACTCCATGGGGCCTGAGGGGGCCCGAGCCCCCTCAAAAATTCGTTTGGGGGAGCTACGCCCCCCCAATAATTTAAGAAAATTATTACCGTATTTTTCCCTCAAAAAGAGGAAGCGGCTGCTTTCCTGCATTCTGCCTCAGGGTCTTACTGCCCACCCTCCTCTGTTTCCTTGCTGTGTTTGCTCAAACGGAACAAAGAGCAGGGAAAGCCCCTCCCCTCCAGGCAAGGAGAGGGCTGAAAACATGCAGGAGGGAGAGAGAGAGAGAGAGAGAGAGAGAGAGAGAGAGCGCGAGAGAGCGCGCGCATGCGAGCTGGCTGGCTTGGGTGGGTAGGTGAGGGAAAACTTTTGCCTTCCTTTCCTCCCTGCCGTTATACCCCTCCCCTGCATTCTTAGCCAGCTGCTTCTCTGCACACCCCTCTCGTGCTCCTTGTCCGTTCTGTGTTTTTCCTTCCCTCCCCACTTAAAATGTGGTTAAAAAGCACGGATCCACATGGATCCTCAGGATCTTTGCATTGGGTCACCCCAAATTCACCAACAGATCACATAGCATGTCCATGGCTACAGCCTGCCCCCCAAAAATCACACACCCACTGTTGCCTGGGGCTGCAATGGTGCAAAAACGTGGTTACAAAGCATGGATCCACAGGGATTCTCAGGATTTTTGCATTGGGGCACCCCAAATTCATCATCAGGTCACATGTCTGTGGCCACAGCATGAAGCACAAAAATGATACATCATTAATATTCACCGCCCACGGCGGCAGCCAATCGGCTGCCGCAAAGGGCGGGCCCTCACAGGTTCACTTAAGGTCGGGGCAACCCGGGGCTTGCCCCTTTCGTTCCCCCAGCAGCAGCGGTTTGGAGGTCTTGGGCCCCCCAATATTTTTTATAAGTCGGTATGGGCCCCCCCAATATTTTTTATAAGTCGGCGCCCCTGTGTAAGTCACTTTGGATTTCCCTAGTCAAGGTAAAGTGACTAACAAATTCAGTGAATAATAATGATGGTGATGGTGTTTTCTACAAAGATTCTATAAATGTTTACTTCAGAAGTCAGTCTCTCATGATATTTACTAATAGGAAAGTGTGCATAGGGTTGCAGCCTTTCTCTAATATTAATGAAAATAGGCCACATCTCACTTACAACTTGAAAGAAGCTTGTAAGAGGTACAGTGGTAGCTTGGTTTTCAAATGTCATCTGTTCCAGAAGACTGTTTGAGTTCTGAAACATTCGAAAACCGAAAACTCAATAGCCGGTGTCAGGGAACTGACATCGGAGACAGGAGTGGAGGCAGGGCTCCCAAGCGATGCCGGAGAAGGGCCAAGCAGGGAGAGAGGGGACTCAGCAGCTGGGGAAGGAATTCAGTGTAACACCAGGGGTGAAGGGGGGCAGATGGGGGAATCGGAGAGAGGGCTCCAGGACTCTTCGCTGGAGACCAGCGGGGAGAGCACAGGTCCTCCGCTACCCACACCCACCCTGCGCAGAAGACTTCCGCGCAAGGAAAGTAGGCGTAGACTTGGCGTCAAAGAATTTCTTTGCTGGAAGAAATTCAAGAACCGCCCACTGACGGATTCTGCTAGCGACTGAACAGCCATGAAGTGAAGGGCTGTCCAGCCAGGAAAGGTTAAACTAGGCTACCTAGCCAGGAGCGGCGGCAACTTACGCACGAGCAACCCCATATAACCATTACAGCCGGCAGCGAGGTCACAGGATTTTGCATTCAGAGGAAGCCGCGTGGCATGTTCAACTTCTGAGGCGTGTTTGAAAACTGAAGCATTTACTTGCAGGTTTATGGCGTTTGAAAACCGAAATGTTCGTCAACACAGACATTCGAAAACTGAGGTACCACTGTACTCATTTGGGCTGCTCACAGCTTTAGAAGACAGGATGTGTTTTACATCACAATCTAACCTAGTATCCTTTCAGGGCTCATCCTGGCCCACATTTTATGGATGAATCAGAGCAAATGACAACCTATGGAAAATCCTATTGCCATTTGCTCCAATTTAGCGGTAAAACACAAGTTTTCCCAGGAAAAGTGCTGGGACAAAGGAAAACAAATACCCACTCTTCAGACACGGAGCTTTAAAGCTTGTACCCGTGTCTAAAAATGTGGCACTAAAGGAAGTCTGGATGAGCCCTCTATAACATTGACCAGGTAGGTTTTTCTGGGTTCATGAGTATGAAGGACAAGTAATAGCTGACTAAACTGGATGTCTAGCAGTGAGACATTTAGGGAGAGCACTGTTCTTATATCTTCACGTAGAGATTATACCCTCCATGCGCTGCCTCCAGATACTGTAAAACGTTTATTTCCATTCACAGTGCAAAATTGTATACTCTAATTCCTTCTCTCTGTGAAGGGAGGACGTTTGATCCACTGCTGCTGCTATCCAGTGTAACATTTGTTTGTACCAGATTAGTTTCATAGCTTGGGGGGGGGGAAACATTTACTTTCAACACTGTAGGACCCAAGGTTCTCCACCCCCACCCCCACCCCAGTTAAAGAATCATAGGTAGCAGAACTAGAATCTTGGGGAGTTGTCGGCTTCTTCTGTGTAAGACAGATTCATATATGCCATCTGAAACTGGTCCTCTGACTTGTCACGTATGAATATGGCCTGTAACTCTCCAAAAGGCTCTTTGGGTTCCAGGCGGTGTTTATGTTGCTTATCTACTGAAAATAAATAAATAAATAAATAAAAACCCCTGCATTTTTTTAAAGGCAGTTGCCTTTCTGTAGGAACACAGAACATTTTGTTTCATACTTGCTTTTATTACAAAGAAACTCTAGAAGTGGATTTGCTTGCCAAGTTAAAGAGGGGCTTTTAATGGTTCTTTGCAAAACTGGATGCTCTAGTCTAGAGTTTGGCAGATGCTCAGCTAAAATTATTTGGTGATAACAGAGAGGCAGTCAGTCTTGAGAGAACATCTTGATGAATTAAACATGGTACAGCTGCAGTGTTTGCTTTAGATGTCTGCAGTAATGACTGGATTAGCCATAAAGTAAACATAAAGATTCCAAATTTATAATATTGATTTCCAATGTGATTGGTGTTGTTCACATAGTCATTACTACAATTAAACACTGAGTCATTGTAAACAGATGCACATTCTTTCACTTACTAAGTGCTTCCCCAGCTTTTATCTCTCTGGGCAGAAGAGCAATTTTGCATTCAACTCTGGGAATTTGTTTTTCTCTGCACCTGGCCTGCTTTAGAAATCAAGTGCTCAGATAATCTCAGCTCTTCCTCCAAAAAAAGAAAGAAAAGAATGACCATGCATTGTTTTGCATATTAAAGCTTCCTGCACAGCAATCCAGTTGGTAACTTTAATTGCTAGAGATTCATAATTGATAGGTCACTTTTACATGGGCAATGTACAAATCCACTTAAATCTGAAACTAATTAAATTACTTTGCACACAGAATTCTTAGCTGTTGGGTTTTTGCTTAGGATAAAAACATAGAAATCCCCTGTTCAGCACAAAAGGTTGTGATAGAAGCACCTGTGAAACTGTGAAAATGTTAACAACACAAATCTAACAGTTGACAACCTGTTAGCTGACAAATCCACCAATGTGGTGGGCAGTATAACTTCTTATAAGAGCCTCTGCTTCTGTTTTGTCTACTTGCCACGTTTTCACTCCAGCCAAGTGATTCTTTAACGCCAATAAAACCAAATCAGTTCACTTGGGGCTTGCAAGAGGCTTTCGCATGTCACAGTGAGCCTTCATTCCCTTTACAAGTCAGCCAGCTATGACTGCCATTGGCTCAGATATTATGGTGTTTGTGATATCATTGAACCATGGGGACACACAACTGACTGTATTGGGGCAATGGATTGTGCGTTCTGAGGTCCATGAGCAACTTTTGTATAATTAAAGCTTGCTGCTGCGTGTTGATACCAAGGGGATTCTGATAAAGATTGGTTTAAAGAGCCTCAGAGCCTTTTGCTGTAAAGGGACAGACTTCTCTAAGCTGCTTATAAAGTAGAATAGCTAACTAAAACACTGCTTCAGAGTTATAGGAAACAGTAGCTCTCATATGAATACTGTATCTTAAAATGTTTTACCTATGCTTTCCTTTATCTACCTGCTATGAAGCTCTGAGGTGCTAATATTCTTGTCACAGCTGGCATTTTGGGATAATTTATCTGAAAGTACATCTGAAAAATGGTTAGATAATTTCATCATGATCATGGGCACAATCCAGTGCAGTATCTTGTACCCTTCTACACCACTGAGTTCAACAGAATTTAAGTGCATATAAATGTCCACGGTTAGTATCCCATGAGTATCAATATGTCCTGTACCACAGACATGTTGCCATTGGTTTGGAGAGAAAGACAGCAACCATCTTTATCTTTGGTCCATGTTTTGTCAATTTGTTTACTTGTTTATTGATTTGTACATGACCCTGGAATCTACTAGGGTGAAAAGCAGTGCATAAATATTTTGAATAAACACATCTTAAACTTTCCATTCCTTCTCATAGAACAGCCTTCTATGTGGCATCTACTGATCCTACACTAGGGCTTCACCTTTAAGAAATAGCTAAAAACATGCCCATCAGATGTTTGGTGAAGAAGCAGGAGCTGAAGCCGTGTGCTTTCCCTTCCATTGGAATGCCAGCTTTCTTTGAACAATTGAACATGCACAACCCTGGCATATTGGCCTAGAAAGGAGAAATGCATGTCTGATATCTGTTTGCATGCACAATTGTGTATTGGTCTGGGATCTGATTGTGCATGCACTTGGAGCCTAGCTAGACTGGGCCTTGGATTTTACACACAACTTGTACCGGACTTAGGAAAAGGTGACTCTCATCAGATATATTAGTTTACATGGGATTTGGGGCACAATTCTTTCCTGCATAAACTCACATGCAGAAGGATTCCTGTATGCTTATTTCTTCTCCCTCCAACTTTGCACATGCGCAGTCAGCTGACCAGAGTTGCCTCGGGGAATGAGAGACCCACACATACTCCCCATATTCCCATTCAGTCACCCACCTCTTTCTCATAACCATCTGATGCACTCTATGTGCTGAGAGAAGGAGCATGGAGCTCTATTGCATTCTATGGGAATTCCTCTGCAGACACCACATCCTCCCATAGGGAAATACTATGCCCATGGGATTATATAACAATATAATATAAATATGGTGAGCATATGATCATTCCAAAGGAACAGGGGAATAAACCTGATGTGCTTGCAATATTTTTTGCCAAGCAATTTGTAAACACTTGTTAGTTCCAACATTTGCTTGATAAATCAGTTTTATCTAATAAGCACATTAGAGGTAATTTTTTTTCATAGGATAGATATCACAAAAAAATCATTTATAGAAACATATAGGGCTTCATTAATTTATGATTCTAAAACTTGTCCAATGATCAAATGAAACTAGGGTACATAATTCTGGTTCATATTTGCTTCAAAGTGTATTCATGCTTAGACTGCTTAGAATAAATTCCACTGCATATTTTAATACTGTTCCTCATGATTTTTCTCAAGGGCTTCGAGTCAGTGGCTTATGTTCGGAAAACTCCTTGTTCAATCAGAGTTTGTTATAATGTCATTTCAAAGAGTGATGGTTTTCCATCTAATTTATTTGTCGTTATATTTGTAGCTGGATTAAGGATAGATTAGATCGTTAAAGCATGCACTGTAATGCGAACATTTCTACAACAAAATGCCAGTTAAATGTGGAATTTACATTCGTTGTATAATATAAGGCACAAGGCATGTCAAATTGTTTACCCCTGGAGCCTGTTTTATCAAAGTGAACATACATAAATATCTCATGTACAATACAGTGCAAAATTACCTCTTCTCTTCTCCCGTCCAACACAAATTTCATGCCGTTATCTCATTTGCCCTTTCAGACTTGACCCAGTTTGCACATAACAATAAGCCAAATTTTAGCAAGTGTGCTGCTGCATGGTGAGAATATTTTTGCCATTTTGTTCTTCCTCTGGTCCTGGTGCTGCTGCACTATGGTTTGGCTTAGCATTACATCAGAACATGGATTTGTAGTTTTTCTTCCTCCAAACAAACCACAGGCTGCAATCAAGGTTTGTTCTTGGCTCACCAAAGTGGCTGTGATTTTCTCACTGTACACCAGCACAATTGCTTGTTCACACTAAGCCACAGTTCATGCTAAGCAGACTCATTTTTTCCCCAACCTGTTAATCATTTTGAAGATCAGGAACTTAATCCCAAATCTGTCACATCATCCACTTAGCAAATAAGCTTCAATAATTGGATACAATTTTTGCGCACACCAGCAGCCGGTATAACTTCTGGGCAAATAGCTATGAAATAGACAAAGGTATGTATGCTTTAAGATGTCTTCTGAACAGGAATCTTTTATTTTCTTCATTAGTAAGTTATTCATACTGATGTCATTTAATAAATGAGTATCAATAAAGATAAATTTGATAAAATGTGATATTGCAATCGTCTTGGGAAGAAACGTTTTTCTTGGTTTTCTGTATGGCACCATGCACATTGATGTTACGACATCATCATTGTCATCATAATAAGCATCATCTCAGATACAGTAGAAACAATAGTGTTTCGACTTGCTACTAAAATATTTTGTATTCCATCTAGCATTAAAGAAGTTGGGTAGAGCTTTCTGCAACCTGATTCACAAACCTGCATTATGTTTAACTCAGCATTGCATCCATTAATTCACATCCCAAGGTATTAGTAATGCCTTTGTGATCTGAATTTCTCAATTATTATTTTTTTTATGCTGTTCAGACTTCCAAAGGAAGAAGGTGCTGTTCTTCACAAAGCCGGGAGATTTGCTTAAAAACTCTAGCTCTGTATTCTTTCTGGTTTTCTGACACAATTTTCATGTAGTTCTCAGTCAGTTACAGATTGCCAATGGAAACCTTTAAAATATCTGTTTTTTTTAAAAAGGGCTTGTTAATCTAAAAGGCATAAAATAAATGAGACAAGACAAAGCTAGATTTCAGATAGAATGTATAAAGCAAGCAAGGGATAGAGGTGGGAGAAGAGAAGAGGAAAGTTCCATAATAAGTGGTAATCAAATGGGTAGTCCTGAGCAGGAGCCAGACCAATATATATGACATGGGGATCCAATCAAATTATGTTCCCACTCAGTTTTATTGACAGAAGCACTAGATCTGTCTTACTGGATGTTGCAGCTGTTTAATCTGTGTTGTATCCTCTGCAATTGAATGAAATAGGTAATAATTGGGGAAGCCTGTACAGTGGTACCTCAGGTTACATACGCTTTAGGTTACATACGTTTCAGGTTACATACTCTGCTAACCCAGAAATAGTGCTTCAGGTTAAGAACTTTGCTTCAGGTTGAGAACAGAAATTGTGCTCCAGCGGCGCGGCGGCAGCAGGACGCCCCATTAGCTAAAGTGGTGCTTCAGGTTAAGAACAGTTTCAGGTTAAATATGGACCTCCCGAATGAATTAAGTACTTAACCCGAGGTACCACTGTAGTTCCGCCCAATATTTCAATTGAAGACTAACTATTGATGTTAATATTTGTGCAGTGAAATATCTGAGAAGAACATTTTCATCTTGTTGGCTTGTGCTCTTGGGCCACCATACCTTTGAGTCCATGCCTAATTTTTCATCCATGATATTGCCTTGTCTAGAGAATTCTCCCTCCCCCAACCTAGTGTGTCTCTGCCTCCTCAGTAGGATATTCCATTCTGTGCTTTTATTTAGGATTATTCAATCCTGAGCGCTTTAGGAAGATGCTGCCAAGTGCTGCAGACTCATGGGACTGGGGGACGTGTAATTGAAATCGATAGGAACAAGAAAATAATCACTTAGAAGTGCTATTTTGGGATTTGTAGAAACGTGAATGTCAATAAGATGAGCATCCAGTTATTTGTGCTGTAGTGTTTGTTTTGTTGACATTTGATCACTTAGTCCATTCAAACTCATTTCTGATTTACCCATCTTTGGGGGGAGTCAAAAGTGTATGAACCAAGCACATCCCATTTGATTAATTACCAATTTTCTTTGGACAGCAATAAAAGACTGCATGTAATTCCTGAAATATCTCAATGTTAAGAATGGGGGAAACCTTCAAGAGTGTTTGGTGTTGGGGAGATGTTTGGTGTTGCCTTTGCTGTTAATTTAATCTGCTCAAGGCTTCCCTATCTTGCATGCTATAATGTGGAACGGAATCTCCCTTTACAGCAGAGTGGATAGACAAAGGGGATGATTGATAATTGGTTATGCCTCCTCCCCCTTGTGATGGAAATGACATTGGTTAGGATCTCAAACGCAGGGGAGACCCCAGTTAGCAGTGGAAACAGTTTTGTGGCACAGTTCCATGCTGTCTTGCCAAATGCCAACTCCAGCTACAGAGAAGTCAGTAGGAGAACACTTCAATCTCCCAGGACATTCAATACAAGATCTCAAAGCAACTGTTTTATTACCAAAGAATTTCAGAAACAGACTTGAAAGAGAAGTTGCTGAATTACAACTTATCACTAAACTGAAAACTATGGAGAGGCCTGGTCTTAATAGAGATTTTGGATTCCTGTCTCATTACGTACGCTAATCATCTGCATACTATCCCTTGCTTTTTTTGTAGGACTAATTGCAGTCATTAACAGTCGTCAACAGGTTTACCATAGCCATTGAGTCAATCACCCATCTCCTACCACCCTCCTGAGAAAAAACCCACCCCACTATATATAAGGGAGCACTATATATAAGGGGCTGGTGACTTCTGTTTCGGTGTATCTGAAGAAGTGTGCATGCACATGAAAGCTTATACCAAGAACAAACTTAGTTGGTCTCTAAGGTGCTACTGGACAATTTTATAATTTTTTTATATACTGTATTTCAACTGTGTCAGACCAACACGGCTACTTACCTGAATCCAGATACCTTGTAATCAATAACATTGTGGCCTGTTTTAACCCCCACATACATTTCGGCTTTATTGTTACCCAACCTTTGTCTCTGGAGCAGCTTAACATGCCCACCCCACAACTCTCATAGTCCCTGACCATTGACCATGCTAGCTGGAATCCAAAACATCTGTGGAGCACCACTGGCTCCCCCTGCTCTAGGCACACACAAACACCCATTCTTATTATAGAACTTCAGCTGAAATCTTATATTCACTAACCTGGCAGTAAGCCCCATTGAACTCAGTGGGACTTCTACTTTAAACGAAGCTTAGGGCTATGATGCAGGACATGGGCTACAGAATGGCATTTGTCAACTTGGCTATCTTTCTGAAGGCTTGTCTGCCAAGACTGACTAATTGGCCACACAGCTGAGGGGTTTAATGAAAAAACAGCTATAAAATTTACTTTTAATACCAAATTATCTTTTAATTCTTTGAGATAAATCCATCCATTTTGCTAAATGTTTGGAACTATGCAAGTTCATAAACCCAGGAATATTAAATTCCAAATGCAATGTGTGTGTATGGTTTTTTTTTTTAATCAGTTCTGGTTTTGGGTAGATGTTCCCTATGTGATGGCCTTTCCTGCCTGAACTTCCCTTTTTGGTGTGTGTGCCATTTTTCAGTATATGTCTCTTCTGCTGTGTAAGATTAAATGCATAAAATAATTTGTACTCTTTTCCTCATATGGCATTGCTCACAACTTCACTTGAAGACATCATTGTTTCAGGCTCAGTATTCAATTGGCATTTATATATTAAGGCTATATATACCTGAATCACAAGAACACCTGCATGTATATATTGTGAAGGTGGGTATTCTCTGAGCCTGAGAATGTATTCATTGATCATATTTCCCATTCAAGCCATTCTTTCAGAAGAAAAGGTTAGGAATATGATCAGCCAACATTGAACATGTTTAATTTCAATGGGTTTCAAAGTTTGACTGCAACTTTTTGAAGAGTTAAGTGCATGTGATCTTGGTTGGATCATGTTCCTATCTTCATTCTCTTACACTTCCCCCATTAACTGTGACTCATTAAAATAGTAATTAAAGTATAACATATATATTTCTTATAATTTGCACACTATCATTAATAAGTCTGTTGAAAGTGAAATTATGATCCACATATATATGGGTCTAGTAAGGGGTGATAGAGCTGTCTAACATTTTCCATGGAAGAAATAATTTGTGTTTTATTGGAATGTTTTAAATATTATTGTTCACTCGTGAAAATTTTCCAAAAGGTGGACTATACTTTTATTTATTTCTTAGTTTAAAAGTCAAAAGGACTGTGCAGATTCCTAATGAGTAAGAATATATGCCACTGCATTTATATGAATCACTGCTGTGAGGCTGAATTTTCCCTGAGGCCCATAAGCTACACTCAGTGGAATTTTAGCTCATAGGAACTGAGGCACCAGGTAAATACATCTTTCCAGACTGGATTCCACCCCCACTGGATTTTATCCATATGTTGTTCAACAATGTAGGAAACGCTAAGGATGGTAGCCATTATAAGTGAATGTACTGAAATCAATACACTTCCTGTGGCAATGACTTACCGGGAGATGGTTGCTGAACCTTGATTCCTTGGTATCCTAAAAGAACGAGCATGAAAGAAGCCTGAGTGGAGGCTGATGCCAGTAGTGTAAGAGAAACCCTCCTGGATCTGACCAAAAGCCCATCTAGTCCAGCATCCTGTTTTCTCCTCTTCTTGTGTCCTTTTTTTGTGTGCTTCAGAATTTCAAGCCTGCTCTGCTCTGCTTGGTTTCACAGCCCAGGTGATTATTCTGTTTTCCTGGGCTCATTTCCTCCAACCTTGGATGCCTGCCTTATTGGCTCTCTGGATCCAAACCATTCTGAGAGCTAATTAACAAGCATTGAGTTTATTGCATCTGACTAGTGACTTAAGCCTTGTTCTGATATTACATTGTACATGTGGTTCTCCTGTTTTGTGATAATGCAGACGTCAATGGCTTTTTTGCATTTCCCCACATAAATTAGGAAGTGTCCACAGTTGTGCATCAGAATGACTTGATATGAATGAATCAGAAGCTTGGATGGAGAACATCAGAACATGCAGATGGATTGGTGTTAATGCTGCAATACATGCCGCCAATTTTCATGGTGCTAGGAGTAAAACAGAAAAAAAGCTCCTTTGAGAGTGTCTCTCATTATCGGGCACTTCATCTACATAGAACTGAAGTTCGTGTCTCAGATAGAAAATCCATCCTAGCAATTTCCAGCAATGAACTGATCGTGATAATTGCATGTGTAACTTGAGAAATGTGCACTCTGAATATTGACTTTAAGACAAATGCACAGTGGTTTGTAGCTTGAGGAATATGTGCAGCTTTAGGTGGCAAAATATGAATCGGTACCACCCAACAGCATATAGAATTTCAAAAGAAAAATATTTTATATTGAAATGGACAAGAGGGCAGTTTGACTGCTCTGTGTGAAACTTTCCATCTGTCTTTTGGTTAATTTAGTTGAAAGTTCTTTTTCTGTCCCCATCCTTTCTGATTCTGCCCATCTTAGCTGCCAGCAGTACATGTAAGCTCAGAGTAGGGTCTACTTGAAATACAATAAATGAAAAAGGACCCAAGTTGAAGCCTGAAAAAGAGTGTTTTGTTCCTTGTTCCACAGGCTTTTTGGGATAACAAAAACATGGCTTTCAGTTACACGTATTTCATGTAATAACTGTTGGTCTGTCAAGAAAAACCTCTATGGACTGTGGCGATGTTTCTGGGATTGGCTGCACAAGTGTACTGATACATTCAATAAATATCAGTGGGCTCTTGACTTTATAGAACCTTTCCACCTCTTAGACTACCATGAATTTTGAGCAAATGTATCCATTCATGTGATTTCAACCACATATCATTGTTGGAAGCAGCAGCATTTCTTCGTGGGTTTGATCATATTCTTGCAAATATGATCTCCTGATCCAATTTAGGGCCTGATCAGACCCTTTGAAGAGGCCATGGAGATTTGGGGCCAAGCTGGATCTGGGCTCCGAACCAAATCAGGGGCCGGGAATAGTCTTTGGTTAGGCTTGAAAATCCTGGTTAAACATGTGGCTGAGGGTGCCTGCATGCATCTCCCCCCTACCTCTTGCTCCCAGACATAGACCTCTCTTTGGCAGCCCTGGTTTGCTCTTGGTGTTCCTGATCTGATCCAGGGTGATCCAGGGCCACCTCAGCCTGCTCTATCCTAATCCAAGCTCAATCAAAATCACCTCAGTTTGGATCAGGATTTTCTTGTGCACAACTCACTCACCTTTGTGTTCTGCAAGCCGTTTGGGGGTCTCTTGTTACATAAAAGTGGGGTACAAGTTAATGTGCATCCATAACAATAACAAGTTCCTAGCAGAGGCAAGAGTCAAACCAGAGACTTCCCAGTCTGTAGCTCGCTCGCTTAGCCCCATGCTGTGTCCTCTGAGATAGTAACAATAATATATGGGCTCTAGGAGAGGGAGAGAGGAGAAATTGCAGGACCTCTCCCTAAGCTCTGCTGAAAGACCAGCAACTTTTGGCTCCTCATCTCCATGGAAATCTTTCCATTTCAGCTGGCCATGACAAGAACTCAGCAACTAAGAAATAGTGCCTGAGTTTGCTTTGTTCCTCCTCTCCCAACCTCCCTTCCTTTTGTGTCATGCCTTTAAGATTTTAAGCCAGAGAGTGGGGGAGTTTTATCTTAACATTTGTAAGCCCCCCTTTTTTTTGCCTGAGGAGTGTGAGAAAAATGTTTATGTTGTGTATGTAATAAAGACAACAAGCATGAAGATTTTTTAAAAAATGGATCAGGATCTGGGATTTGGCCCAAACAGCCATAGCAAGTACTCATTGTTATGATTGGTGGTGGGGGGGAGGAGGAAGAGGAAGATGAGGTCAGAACCAAGCTCGCCTGGCTTTTTTCTAGACCTGTGAGGTAGTGCCTCTTTGTGTGCTCCACAGAGAAAGAGGCCTTGGCCTCTCCTTTTAGCAGAATTGGCTGTGATTGAGGCAAGAGAAATATCCTTCCCCTTCTAGAACTGCCTCTGCTGTCACTGCTGTCGTGCCCTTAGGGGGGGCAAGCTTGTGGTAATGGGAGATGAAGACCAAACTCAACTCTATGAAAGGGAGGCCTTCCTTTTCTGGGTGTGCTCTTGCATATCTCTTCTTGGCTGATTTTTGTCCAGGAAGGCAAATCCAGTGGTGAAGTTCCTTTGTGCGTAAAGTGTCTCTGTGCCTTCTACAAACAGAATACCTTTTCCCATTATTATCTGAACTACTCATGGCTATTGACTTTGCAAGACCCAGCCTTCAGAGCACAATAGGCAGATGAAACCACTTTGTTCCTTCATCTTTATTGTGATTGACCCACCTGCATGAATCTTGAAGTGCTTTCAGGAAGAAATGGTTTCATTATTGCCCTTTGTGCAGAGCCCTATTGAAAAGGAAATCATAGAATTCTATGATTTCCTTTTCAATAAGGCTGTGCACAAAGGGCAATATTTGGGTTCAGATTTGTAACATTAGTGCTAGGAAGGATCCCCGTGCTCTGCTCCAGCTGTCACCTCTCCCTCTCCCATTGAGATCCCAGTTTCTGCTGTCACATTCTTATCACTTTCTGTATTCAAAGTGGCACCACTTAAACTTGTGAGTGAGGAGGGCTTGGGTGAGAAAAGCAGGTGGAGGCAAGGAGGAGGCAGTTGGGACAACAGGCGAGGGACAGAGAGGGGGTGAGAGATTGGACTGAATGTGCACATTTTCTAATTTCAATCTTTCTTAAAGCTGTGCACAGCACTTAACGTTTAACTTACAGAGCCAGATTGTTCAGGGCAATTTAATTTTATTGAGTACCTTCTAGGAGCCATTTACAAGAAGCTCAAAGACTTGTTTAGAGATGCAGAAGAACGGAATGTCCATCAAAACATTTTATATCTCAGAGTGAAATCACAGCACAAGGTCATGTAAGCCATGCCTAAATGTTGATGCACATTTCACGAGACGTCAAACACGTGAAGCGTGTTATCAGGTCATCCTTTGCTTAGGGGCTCCCAGGTTGCATGTTGAAGAGTCACCGTTTCCCTTTAAAACTTCTACTTCATTGGGAGACTTGGGCACATTCTCAATCCTGCATTCTGTTCTCCTCCTCGATCCTATGTAATGCAACTGTCCCAATATATTATGGTTGGGGTAGGTAATAGGTATGGGCAGGAGAATTTGTGGCTGCCTTATGTCTCAATTTAGCAGTGATTCAAACCTCCTGGTCTGAAGAGCACTGGATATTTTATATAGATTATATGGAACAAAATATAATAACAAGAAAATTATCATAACTGGATGAACAAATAGCAGTATATGCTACAACATGAGACAATGTAAGCTAATGAGAATAATGTAGAAGAGCAAGAAAACACAGTTAAAACCATAGTAGATAGGAAACCAAGGAAAGAGTGGAAGGGAAGTAAAAGTAAGGATATATAGGATTTAAACAGCTTGGAGGAATATATATATGTTAGTATTATTATTACATGTTTATGTTTTATATTTATGTTATCATTCTTCTTTTCGGTTTGTGCATGAATGTAACAGAGTATGTGTTGATGGCGAGATATAACAGAAAAGCAAATAAAAAATATTTGGGGGATGGTTCTGGTAGAATAGCAAGATCAGAACCAGTGGGAACAAAAAGTAGAAATCCTACAGCTCTGGGTTATAAATGTATTTAACTGAATATATTTATAGCTCACCTTCCCAGCCAGTATGCCATTCATTCACAACCTAGTTAACGAAGGGCACTTTGGAAATAGTGCTCAGCAAAGATAATTTGTGAATTTAAGATTTCTCTTGTATGTCAAATCATTTTGGAAAAGCTACATTTGCAATATTAATAGAACAAAACCAAAACAAGTTATGAGTTAAGAGGTGGTTTTGAAATCTGATCCTGGTGCACTAACAAAGATTCATTGATTAAAATGTTAACGAAGATCATTCACTTCACGCTTCACATGTCTTATTGATAATTGAAACCAGAATGAGAAATACAGCATTGCAATTCATAGACAGAAGTCATTTGCAAAACAGCCATTTTGTATTAAGTGTAGTTAATGGTCATGTTACCAACCATAAATGTCATATTTATATTCATTGAAATAATTGCTCAGTTGAGATAGGGAGAGAGTTCCTGCAGACACAAATAATTGATCCTGAGTTACAAAAACATCATTACAAGCATAAAGAAAAGCGAAGCCTCTGTATTTTTGCGTTTCTGCACACTCTATGAAAAGTTAGTTCATTTGTCAGTCCAGAAAAGGATGGCCCTTCATTAAGAACATGATGATGAATTTTCTGGTTCTTTCTGATGAGATTGAGATTAGTAGTATCTCTGTGATTCTCTACCCAGTTCTTTGGGAATCACTGCATTGAATTTGATGGGATTTACTTCTGAGTAGACATTTTATATTACATTTTATATTACATTTTATATTACTTCTTGAGAAGTAGAGACATCACCTTGCCAACAAAGGTTCGTATAGTTAAAGCTATGGTTTTCCCAGTAGTGGTGTATGGAAGTGAGAGCTGAACCATAAAGAAGGCTGATCGCCGAAGAATTGATACTTTTGAATTATGGTGCTGGAGGAGACTCTTGAGAGTCCCATGGACTGCAAGAAGATCAAACCTCTCCATTCTGAAGGAAATCAGCCCTGAGTGCTCACTGGAAGGACAGATTGTGAAGCTGAGGCTCCAGTACTTTGGCCACCTCATTAGAAGAGAAGACTCCCTGGAGAAGACCCTGATGTTGGGAAAGATGGAGGGCACAAGAAGAAGGGGGCGACAGAGGACGAGATGGTTGGATAGTGTTTTCGAGGTTACCAGCATGAGTTTGACCAAACTGCGGGAGGCAGTGGAGGACAGAGGTGCCTGGCGTTCTCTAGTCCATGGGGTCACAAAGAGTCGGACACGACTAAACGACTAAACAACAACAACAGACATTTTATAGGGTTGGATTATAAAATGGCTAAGAATGCTATTTCAAATAGAAATGTGTGTTTTTTGTTTTCAAAAAATATTACTTTCCCAAGGCTTATGCTGCTCTCTTTTTTATTTTTACAGAAAATTTTCCTGAAAGCTGCAAGTGAGGAAGAAATTTTTGCACATCTTGGTTTGGATTACATTGAACCATGGGAAAGAAATGCATAGAGTGACTTGTTAGTGTGCTATTACGAATTCACAGCATTTATTATTATTATTAAAAACCTTGAGCATTGTAGAGGCGCATTTACCTGACAAGCCTGTCTTTATTATTTAAAAGTCACATATTAAATATACATAGATAGTCAGGTGTAGGTGTCATTATCCTCTGAATAGTTAAAAGAAAGAGGATTAATTTAGTGCATCTGTACATAAACTGTCACATTTGATTGTATTTTTCATGTTACAAAAAAAAAACAGTGTTGAAGAAAATGTATTGTACCATACTTTTCTGTGTATAAGGCTAGGTTTTTTTATTTCAAAATTATGTTGAAAATTGTGGGTCGTCTTATACATGGGGGCGTCTTATACACTGAAAAATACGGTATACAGGTAATATTGACACAACTGAATCAGGAAGGTGAAACACAGACTAAGGTTGCACTCCTTTACTGATTTACCTGGGATTAAGTCTCACTGAACGCAATGGGGCTTACATATGAGCAGACATGCACAGGTCTGTTACCTTAATTGACTATTGTGCATTTGATTTCTATAGCATTTAAGGTGGTGTAGAGATTTTGAGGGTCTGGTCTTATGGATCCTGCAACTTGCTGCATAATTCTCTTTTGGAAGCTTGAATTATTCAAGGTGACCAACCGTCATAATGTTACCAGCAGCACCAAATGTTACCTGAATAAAAACTATTGAAAATGTTGAGAATGCCTTGCAACGGTCTGGGACATTTTGCATGTGCTTTAAGATGAGGAAAGGAGCCTTGCTCAGAATCAAGGCTATGCATGTCCCATAATTAGGAGAATAGAATCGTAGAATTGGAGAGTTGGAAGGGACCCAGTGAGTCATCTTGTCCAACTCAATCTCAGCTAGATCATACATAACAGATGACCACCCAAACTCTACTTAAAAACCTCCAAAGAAGGACAGCCCACCATCACTTGTGGAAGTCTGTTCCACTGCTGAATAGCTCAAAGCACAAGGCACAAAACTAGCAGGCTGGTTCCACAAACAATACAAATTCAGAATGCTCTGCCGCTGTCCCTTGAGCTTCACATCTGGGTCAATAGCCACTGTTGCAGCCACCATTGCCATTTGCTTTGGTTTTGCTTTTACATCAATCCATACACCATGCAGCAAACATTACTGGGCAGCTCCAGACTGGAAGTATCAGGCAGTAGTCTTTATCCCGATTCAGCTGACCCCAACTCAACTAAATACATGTTCTATGCACTCCTCCACACAGATCAAGAGAAGCTTGTGGTATGGTTACTAATTGACGGGTGTCTTTTCTCTATGAATACTGATGTATAATTACATTGGTTCTTGCTAAACAAATGTTATTGCTTTGATTTAAATAAAGGATTGTGGGCTTGAGTAAAGGTGGTGTTTAACATGATGCCAAAAGCTCTTGTATAAGTATATGATTACTTTTTGGTGCTAAGTGGTTTGAGCAATGGGGCCAGATGTCAGCAAGCTGAAGTCCAATAATGGTGTCGGCACTTAGATGTAGGCAGAATGACTAGCTGCAGTGAAAATTACTGGGGTGGTAAGTGGCACATTTTGTCCTTTAATATTCTTATTCGGAGCAAAGGCATTACTTTATCCAAAATACGAGGTTACAGAGTGATTTCTAAAGTGTCACTGTAAAATTATGGGCATTTGAGCCCATTGGGTTGGGACTGGATAAGTACTTTCTTGTTAGCTGCATATTTTCTTAATGCTTAGAGAGGCTTGTTTCCTACAGTTTCACAGTGGGAATTCAAAGACTTGAGGGATCCTGCCCATCAAATTATCCCCAATGTTAATAACAATCCATATTTAAATATTCCATGGCAACACTAGACTTTAAAAGGTTTCTCATATACAAAAAACAAAACTAAAAACAACAACCCATGGCACTAATGGAAGGATGATTTGAAGTGTGGCTCTGAAAAGTAATTAATATCTGGAATTTCTTTCTTTCTTTTTGAAAAGCTGCTCTAGAGAAGTACTGCTGTGTTAGTAAACATGACTGTCAAAAAAATCCTTCCAGTACATATTTCATTATGCCAAAATTTGACTCCAATTTATTTTTTAAAAAAGATAGATAACACACTGTGTACTTCTGTGAAGTGTGACCTCATTTTACTGAATAAAAAATTCCAAAGATCTTTCGTAAGAATGAAATCTTGGCACAGTTACAATATGGCAGGTATGGAGGAAGCCTGTCTGTCCTGTAACATTCACTTATGAGAAGAACAGCCAATTAGTTTAATGGACTTGTTCATGGAACCAAGGGTCTGTGGGAAGTGAAGAACAGCTGTGGTAAAATGTACAATAAATATACAAAAGAAAGAAGAGTGGTTTGTGTAGACACAGCTGGCATATGCAAACTTGGCTAAATAATTCAGGTCTAAACCCAAGTAGTGGATGAGTTCAAGTGGATCAAGTCTTAAGCCAAGGTTGAACTCTTTGTACTATGGTGTTGTCCCATTTTAAACTTGGGCCTGCCCCACCATTATTTCCTGTTGAATTTAATTAATTAGACTTGGGTAATAAAAGGCCACTTTTGATTGTAAAAATATATCTATAATTTAATTTATACTGCATCTAGGCTAAAATTCTGAAAGCTCTTTACTCATGAAAGGTCTGGTTGCCATCAGTGCTGTTTTTCTAGAAAAAGAGGTGCTGGAACTCACCATGAACACCTCCCTCTTTCTCTTAGAATGGGAATGGCACCCACCTGAATGGTGCTAGAACTGAGTTCCTGTGAGTTCCCCCTGAAAAAAAGCCCTGGCCACAATAGAACTGTGAGTTGTCTTAGGTTTCAAGACTCAGGCTTCTGAATGACTAGGCTGCCTTGGCTGTTTAGAAAACTTGTAAACCGGAAAACCACAGATAAGAGAAAAATGCAACAAATCACATTTTAGGTGATGCTATTTTGTTAACTTTTACATTATGTTGATTTCATAATAAATGAATGCCAAATTGTTAAAAATAATCGTATCTCTTGCTATTTGCATGGGTTCAGTGCTTGAAGTGGGGTAGAGGTTGTGTACACAACCATCTATTTAAAGCACATGACTCGCCCTCCCTGAGAATCCTGGGGACTACAGTTTACTCCTCACAAAACTATTATTCCCAACACCAAGCTGCAATTCCCAGGATTCTCTGGGGGAAGTCAGATGCTTATAAACGTGTGATGTCCATGTAGCCAGGATGGCATGGGATGCCATCCCATTTCTTTTTAGGTGAATCTAAAAGCACCCCTCTTCTTTCCAATAGTTATAGAACCATCTCAGAGTGCTGTACAGAAAACGGTTACACCAATACTGTGAAATGTCACTAGATCCAGGCCAGAGCTGTTTGTGGAGCTGGGAGAGGCAGATACCAGCAAAGGCAGTTTCATCTTTATCCAACAACTGCAATCTCAGATTCATGAGAGCCTCTGCTGAGTTTAGAGCTTGTAGCCCTCCATATGTTGCTGGACTATAACTCCAATTGTCCCTGGTGATTGGCCATGCTGGCATGGGCTGATGGGAGTTGTAGTCCAACAAATATTTGGAGGGCCACAGGCTTCCCACTCCTTGGTTAGAAATAGGCCAAATACATGAGAATATTATGGCATTTTTTTGAAGGGATGCCATCATGACTAATATTAAGCCACAAACATGAAAGGTTTGACTTTCTTTACTGGCAACATTCTTTCCCTGGTGGGCTGGTAGTGATGGCTAATGGGCCATAGCTATTTCAAAGTGTGAATGTACTAACTCAAACTTGCTATCAAATATGCATGGTTATTAAAAATGGTGAGAATGGCTTTGTTTGAAATGAGACAGTTTCAGTTTTTTTCTCCCCACCCAAAACTTCAAGCGCTGCATGGAATTTAAGACCTTTCCCCCTTTTGGAACATTCTTGACATCCATCACTAGTGATGTGTTTGTCATGCTGGGTGGGTAATGCTGGCCCTCGCTGAAGAGGCATCATATACATATAAGGTTTATGTTGCCTTATGAGGAGATCTAAGTGAATGCCATGTTGCTGGGCACCTGGAGTAGAGGGCATTTCTCATCTCTGAGGTCACTAGAGTTGGGTAGAGAGCAGGTTGGGTTCACCAAACCCACTCAAATGATGAATTAGAAACATTTAGTTTATTCCAGGGACTGTTACAATGCAGCATAGCTGCCTCCCTGCACCCACAGTGATTATTTAATGTAACTAGGTTTCCATCAGTCTAGTGGTAGAAAGGTGGTTAGAAACAGATCAGACTCAATGAGATTTGAGCTGGAAGCAAGTGGAATGCCCTGCTGTGATCCATACACTGTCATGCTGCTGGGATTGGGTTTAGGTTGGCAGGCTCTGAAGGAGGACGAGGAAAACCAAGGGAATGGGATGAATTGTGGGCTTCTGGGTTGGTATCTCCCCCAACCACACTGGCTTCAGTCACTTTGGATGGGGCAGCAAGGATGCCAGCTCTATTGAGGTTATGAATATTGCACACTTGGAAGCAATAGGATGAATAAAAACTGTCTCTTCCTGAAATAAAAATTGTCCATTCCAAAACTACGGTTCAAAAGCTTTTCTTTCATCCAAGTACAGCTACAATCTAGGGCTTTCACTCAAGAAATTCCAGGCTGTGCCTCATGTAATTCTCTCAGAACCTGTTTTCCAGGCTGAAGTGCAAGTTGGGCTGTAAGACGGGAAGGAGACCCTGTGTCACAAGCTGGCCTGGGACACACAGACAACACATGGAAGACAGGGGGGCTAGCTTTGTCCCTCAGTGCTGCAGTGCCCCACCACTGTGCATAGCTCCACCCTTCTCTTAGAGTTTCTTTTTTCTTTTGCCAAAGGTGACCAAGTCACTTTAGATTTCCATTTGCATGATAACTAGCAAAGGTACAGCCAAAACAATGTGTGTAATTAGTTCTATTGATCTATAGTATCGATCAAACTTGGATTAGAAAATGAAAACAGTACACAGGAGCCAAGTGCAGTCACTTAAATGTACTGGGAAAAGTAAAGGTTCATTGAGATATCAATGTTATAACTGAGCAGTAACATTCCAAATGGGTAGCATGTAGAAACAGTTCACAGTTTACTGTGCTCAGCACTTTTATATGCAGCACTTTATAGGCAAGTGAATAAAGCAGTTTGCATCAGATTCTGCCATTGTATGCCAGATTTTGATTTCTCCCTTTGTTACTTGGCATCCTTATCAATGAGGGGGGGAAATGCTCCCTTCCCCAGTTTTGAAGGAGATTGTACTTCAATTGGCATGTGTTTGCAATGTGGCCGTGGTCTTGGTCCCACTGCAGCCACAGCACCGCTGCTTCTTAACCAATGTCTGCAGCCTGTTAAAATATCTTTCCTATTCACCTTCTTCCTTCCTGCACCTGCCAAAGAGGTTGCTTGCTCACTCAGATTTGAACTTCATATCTGCAAACGGTGGGTGGGGGGAGTTGCCGTGAGAGCTGAACTTTGCAGCTGTGAAGGTCATTATGCAAGGAATCATTTGCAAGGACCTTCGAGAGGGAAGATGATGATTGTGAGTGAATATCAACATGCTACAGCTTATAATCCAAAGGGCGCTCAAAGCATTTGTGTATTCAAATGATGTCTATATGTATGAACATTGATGGCACAACAGATATCACTATTTGATCTATGTATTAAGCAGGACCGCAATATTAGCCCAGCTTTTCCGTTGGAATTTAGTGTTAGTGTCATGCATGCGCCAAAACACCCTTGAGGATTGATTTGATCTTGGGATGGGGATTCTAAGACATTTCATGTGCAAATGGGGTTCCCCTTATGTTTTAAATATGAGGAAGGTTCCTTTCTTTTTTCCCCCCGTATAAGGAAAAAGAAGGGGCATCAGAACTTCATTTACAGTATAAGACTGCTTGTGAAAGATGTTCGGATTTTGTCACAGAAAGTCACTGGATATCTACTTCCAATTTTGCAGGGGGCAAATGGTCCTACAAATATGTGGGAAGGAGGAAAAATACTTGATCCAGCTTTTTTCTGTATATGCTCTAGTTCCCCACCCCCCACCCCAGAAAAAGAAAGACATCTCTGTGCCCAGATACTCCAAGGTTTGGGCTAAACAATATTCTGTGCCAAAGATAAATTATGAATATTGACAAAATGTTCATAGTTCTGGTTATTATTATTTTTTTTTTTACTTTTTTTGGTAAATTCTCTTTGTCTGGATTTGCAGTAGTTTTGGCATCTGAAAGCCTTTTTTTCCAGAAAAAAAAACTTTCCTGTTTTCCAAGCAGTGTCTCTCCTTGCTTGTTGTAGTGGTACACTTACACACACTATCATGATACCTCTAAGGATTGTAGTTTGCTTTCAGTTACTGTGTCTCAAAGCACCAGCCATAAAGGAGAGCAACTTGGAAACTTTACCCTCTCCCCTTACAACAAACACACTGTACAACAAGAGAAGAGTTTTGATCTCAAGCAGCACCCACAGAGAATATTGGCACGGAAATGTCTGCTTTGTTGGTTACATAACTCAGAATGGCAAACAAGAGTTGAACTGAGAGGAAGGAGTTAACATACAAGACATCCTACAGAAGAAGATGCACAGATTTGCAAAGCACCTGCACTGCTGAATGCTGACGGCACACATCCAGAACCTTCATTAACATTCTAAGGTGGAGGACGATGTCTTTAGGAAATGGCAATCAATTTGCAATACAGCCGAGTATTATAAGCTAAGCAAATGCACACTCCAAAGTAGGTAAATGGGAATTTTGGAAAATCATTACTTAATTGGCAAAGATATGGGAAAGGGTGGAAGAAAGTGGAATAATTCAGCCATGACACTGCATATGAGTAAAGTAAGCAAATAAGGGTTAGTGATTGAGAATATCTTCATTAGTTGAGTGAGGAGGAAATCAAGTTAGTGGATACTTAGGAGGAATAGGGGATGATGGGCAAAGAGACAGGGCAGCAAATGAGATAAACGTGAATGCTCCAGTGCCATTCAGATAATCATCCAAATGTGTTGCTAAATATGCTGCTGTCCTGAATTTGCTAGGAAAGGAAGGATATATATATATTTAAATAGAGCAATCCTAACCCCAACTGGTGTCACATCCTAAACCCTGCTGGCTTGCATGAGCTATGACAGAAGGGGAGAAGCACCGTATGGATATATATTCAAAAAGTTCAGAATATTAAATCTGGAGTTCCCGGATTAGCTTTCTGCAACCTGGAACCCACAAGATGTTTGGGACTATAGCTCCCATAATGCCTGAGCATTTGACCATGTTCACTAGTGCTGATGGGAGTTTGGAGTTCAAAACATCTGGAAGGCAAAAGCTTTTAGAATGCTGAAAGAATGGAGAAGTTCATTGAAAGGACAAGATCCAAACCAGTATAAGTTTCCTGTGCTCAGATATCACGAAAGCCAGGAATAGATGTGGCATTTACTCTGTACAGTGGTACCTCAGGTTACATACGCTTCAGGTTACATACGCTTCAGGTTACAGACTCCGCTAACCCAGAAATAGTACCTCGGGATAAGAACTTTGCTTCAGGATGAGAACAGAAATTGTGCTTCGGTGGCGCAGCAGCAGCAGGAGGCCCCATTAGCTAAAGTGGTGTTTCAGGTTAAGAACAGTTTCAGGTTAAGAACAGACCTCTGGAATGAATTAAGTACTTAACCCGAGGTACCACTGTAAATGACAACTTAGTAGTGTGCTGTCACATACTATTATAGTCAAGCGAGTATAGGCTGGAGAAACAAATTAGCACCACAGTTTTCTGTAAGGTGGTGGGAAAGAAACACAGTTTCTGCATGTTCCTGCTGGATGAGCTCCAATTTGCTGATAAAGGAATACTGACCACTTAAGCCAACGTGTGAACAGCAACAGCAGCAGACCTAAATGGAATAACGAACGAATGTGTTACTTTATTACAGATAGTGTAATAAAATAATTAATTTTTACCAACAAAATTTAAGCAGAAGTTGGGCTTCACTGATGATTGCACTAACAAACTAATAGATTTCAGAAAGATGCTAAAAAGTGCTGTGGCTACTAAAAATATCTTAGCTCAACACAAAAATCCAGTTTCCTCAAACACATTAGCATTTGTGACTGATAATGCAAATGTGAATTATGTCACGGTACACTCAACGTACCATCTGCTCCAAAAAGAAAAACAGCTGTTGGTAAATGTAAGTTGCAGAGTTGACGTGGTATGCAATATGCTCAGATACTGTATGGAATAAATCAGTTGGATGTTGACGATATATTGTGTTAAAAATTATTCATCTGCTTTTTTAAAAGTTTGCAGAAAAGGAAAGCACTCAGCTGCAAGCAGTTTTGAGATAGCAGAGGAAAATGCAATGCAACATCCTGACCAGATGGCTTTTTCTCAAGGCAGTCATTGACAGGCTACTCCATGGGTCGGCAAACTAAGGACCACGGGCCGGATCAGGCCCAATTGCCTTCTGGATCCGGCCCACGGACGGCCCAGGAATCGCCGTGTGGATCACCAGCATGCATGTTCTTTCCCTCTCCCTCACACGATGTCAGCGTCAGTGCCTCCTCCCTCCCTCCTCTTGGCTTCTTCCTGCCCTGCCTAGAAGAGGAAGGGGGCTGGGCTTTGTTGGTGCCAGCAGCAGCAGTGCTTGAGTGGCCGCCATTTTAAGCAGCCCCTCTCCAAAGCCCTTTCACACTCTACTCATTTCCCCTCCACCGCCGCCAGCCCCTGCCGCTCGCAAGACACAGTTAAGCAGCCACCGGGGCTCGTGGTGCTCTTGCATAATCCCCCCCAAAAATATAGTCTGCCCCCCCACAAGGTCTTAGGAACAGTGGACCGGCCCCCTGCTGAAAAAGTTTGCTCATATCATTTGCAGTTAATATTCCTTCAAATGCCTTTGGAATTAATTGGCCGGTGAGTTCAGTTGTAGTGTTGTGGTGGTGAACCCAAAGCAGGGTTTAAGAGCAGAAACCAAGAGTCAGGATCTCGCAGCCAAATTAGGAGTTGAGCTAGCTGAACATGGTTGGGTGCAATGCATGCATGCATGCATGCATGCATGAATGAATGAGCAAGGTAAGAAAAGAGATGGACTAGTTCAGCAAACCTTTAGCTCAACAGCAGATGACATGGTGGGACTGTGCCACTTACCTGACCACCCTATGTTTCAGTTGCTGCTGCATTTCAGGATAGAGGGGAGGAGGGGCAAGGTTGGTGCTGTGCAGTTGCACCTGTGGAACCAATCCAGCATTCCTGCAACCACATTTGCACCTCACCAACCCCCTACTGCTTCACCTTTCTCATCCCAGTATATAGCAGGAACTCAGCTGGAGGGAGGAAAACTGAGTGTGCCTTTTGCTACTGCTTGAGTCTTAGGAATGTAGGAAATTGCCTTATACTGAGTCAGACCACTGGTCCACCTTGCTCACTAACTGGCAGCAGTTCCCCATGGTTTCTGGTGGTAGTTCTTCACAGCCCAACCTTACAGATGCCAGGGACTGAACCTGAGACCTTCTGAATACAGAGCATGTGCTCTACCACCAAACTACAGCCCTTTTGAGTCCTGCAAATGTTTTTTGGTGCTACTCTCAGCCTCTAAGAAGCAACATGAATGGAATCTCATGTGCAGTTTAATAATTTTGTATTGTTTCATGCAAAGGTGTAGAGAGGTGTTCAGTGCAAAGGAATATGCTATTGAAGCATTTCCAGCAGGAGTATAAAAAATGACCATGCTTGAATGTTCATATTTGGGTTTATTAAGCCAAGAGGTAGATGAGTCATGTGCACCCTTGAGTGTTTATGGAAGCAGGAAGTTAGGGCTTCTTTCATACCATTGTTTCCTACCCTGGCTTCTTTGGAAGTCATTAAACAAAGTTTTTCAGTTCCAACTTCATGGGAAGCTGTAATTAACAGAAGACTTCCTGGCTTGTTTGATCTCTCATGCAAAGGGAGGAGTAAAGTGGCTACACAGAGAGGCATGGGAAGTGCTATCATCAGAACACGATCCTTTTTGTTGTTGTTATTTAGTCATTTAGTCGTGTCCGATTCTTCGTGACCCCATGGACCAGAGCACGCCAGGCACTCCTGTCTTCCACTGCCTCCCACAGTTTGGTCAAATTCATGCTGGTAGCTTCGAGAACACTCTCCAACCACCTCATCCTCTGTTGTCCCCTTCTCCTTGTGCCCTCCATCTTTTCCAACATCAGGGTCTTTTCCAGGGAGTCTTCTCTTCTCATGAGGTGGTCAAAGTATTGGAACCTCAGCTTCAGGATCTGTCCTTCCAGTGAGCACTCAGGGCTGATTTCCTTAAGAATGGATAGGTTTGATCTTCTTGCAGTCCATGGGACTCTCAAGAGTCTCCTCCAGCAGCATAATTCAAAAGCATCAATTCTTTGGCGATCAGCCTTCTTTATGGTCCAGCTCTCACTTCTATACATCACTACTGGGAAAACGTGATCCTAGAGGCTATCAAAATCTTGTGTGAATGTCTGCCTGCCTAGATCCAGTCAATGAGGAATCTGAGCAATAAAACCTGGGCTGGAACTGCTGCAGATTCTGGCTTGCTGAGAGCGGAGCAATGTGTTATATATGACATGGGGATGCCATTGAAAGTGACACCTCCATGGTACCATCTTGTCTTCTTCCTTGAAGCACATAGGATTGATTTCCTCAGGTTGGGCAGTATCACATTTCTTTACCTCCTTTGCCACTTCATTGGCTGCCACTGAGAGGTGCAGGGAAATGCACAAGATGATGGTATCATGCCATGGACGTGAGTATTCCCACATTGGTTGTATGCAAGTAGTGCTACATAGACATTCCTGCCCTTCTCTCATTCCCCCAAACCCCTAAATCTGTTCTAGGGGGTTCCTTCAAAGCCTAGCAGAATTGCGGGGAGAACAGGAGGCACATTCGTGGGAAAGAGAAAAAGTCCTGTTGCGAAAGTGGGAATCCTTAGGCTGATAGCTGAATACCACCTTATGTTGCAAGCGACAGGAGAAATGCATATAAAAGGAATGCCATTCTCGCCAACATCCCCAACTCACACCTGTGTCTTTCCGCCTGAAGCTAATTCAAAAAAGAGAATCAAGGCATTATATCCATTTGAATTCAAGGACTAATCTTAATCTTGAACTTCAAATCCCTGGGTTGTAGAAGTGCCTGTCTGGAAAAAAGCAAGTCTGCTGAGCTCCACAGCTGCTCCACATCTAGGGTGCCTTGGTGTGTGTGTGTGTGTGTGAGAGAGAGAGAGAGAGGGAGGGAGGGAGGGGGAGAGAGAGAAAAGGAGATTTTGAAGACAGTGGCCAGGATGCTTGCGGCTTTGGACTCTTGTTTCTTGGACAGCCATCTCCTCCACTGCCACACTTCACAGCAAGCCACTTATGTAATTGCAGAGAGTTTCAAAATCAGTATGTAATGTGGCATCAGGTGGTCTCTGCTGTTCAAAGGAGGGGGAAAGTCAAAAATTTCACTGGTGTCTGCCAGCCCTTGGGCTTGCCTAGAGCAGCTGCTGGCTACTTAGCCGGAATTTTATGTTGAAATGGAAATGATTAAAAAAAAAAAGTATGGCATGAACCCTAAATACCTGATTTTACTTTCCTATACAGGAAAAAATATATTTTCCACTAGAGTTTTAGCTCATGTGCTATTGCTAATAGTCCTCAGAAGTAGCATTTGACAATATACTTCTTCTTTTCTTTTAAGCTACCTTGCTTTAATAAATATGACTGAAGAGGACATTATGGCTTTCTTTAAGTTCACCTGGAGAAATGATTCTGCTTGTAGAAAGTGTTACAGCTCTGCAAGGGGCAACTACTGATACATGTGCCTACCCTCAAGGACCAAAGTGGAAGATTTACTGTTGGCGTAAAGGGGACAATAACTTATGGGTAGCATGCTTTTTTAAAAAGTTTAAGTGAAATAAGAGAGAGCAAAACAGTATACCATGCAGGTAGTGCAAGACTCCATGAAGTGAATGGAGGTGGCAGAAGCATAGAGCAAATGGCCTACAAAACTACAAAGGACAAAGGAAATCTTAAAAAAAAAAATCCTTGCACAATTACCCCTTCTTGAAATTTGGTGTGCTCCCTTTACCCAGAAGGGGCTAACTAGGCCCGCAAATCTCATTGATTCTGCAAAAGGAAAGAAATGTTTGATATCTCCATTCTAGTTAATGGAGATGATATCAGAGTCTTCAGAAAAACGAGGCCAAGCTCTGCCTCAGTCCTGAGGTGAAAAATGATGCCACTCTGAACTAGAGAGACCCACCGTTTGAGGTGGGTTCTGAGAAGAACATGGGTTTGTGTTTTTACAGGCCTCTTAATATTTACTAGCCAGGAAGTGGTTACAGCATAGTGGTAAGAAGGGAAGTGAGAATAATCTGGTGCGACTGTGCATGCACAAAGACCTCCCGCCCCCAAAAGAATGGCATCTCCTAGTGGCCTGAAGGGAATAAAATGGTGATAGGAGTTTGAAAGAGATGTGTGCCTTCTAGTCAGAGCTGTCCATGATGAATAGCAACAGTTAAGGGTGTGGGCTGGTTGATTAGCCAGACACATTCCAGGTAAGTTCACATTTAGGGGACAACATTTGTGGTATGAGACTCCAATACTTTGGCCACCTCATGAGAAGAGAAGACTCCCTGGAAAAGACCCTGATGTTGGGAAAGATGGAGGGTACAAGGAGAAGGGGACGACAGAGGACGAGATGGTTGGACAGTGTTCTTGAAGCTACCAGCATGAGTTTGACCAAACTGCGGGAGGCAGTGGAAGACAGGAGTGCCTGGCGTGCTCTGGTCCATGGGGTCACGAAGAATCGGACACGACTAAACGACTAAATAACAACAACATTTGTGGTATAGCCAAACAGTTGTGCGGTTTGTTAGCAAATGAGCATCAGCTGAATGGTCATGAGGGAACCAAGTCTTGTACCTTTGCCACAGATGCTGGGGCTCTCAGCAAGGGGCCAGAAGCCTTTTTTCAGCATTCCCTTCTGAGCAACCTTCCAAGAGTCACAAGCTGGGTTGGGGCTGGGGGGGTGGGATGCTAATCCAAAAAGAGAGAAACGAAGTTAATAATAAAAAAGAGAATCAAGGCATTACATTCATTTGAATTCAAGGGGTAGGCAGGACCACAGGCAAAAGTGGGAGGAGCAACAAACGTAAATGTTACCTTTGTACAGTAACCTAGTTTCTCCTCATGGTCACACAACCGTCCCTATTGCACATCTCGATAAGCAAGAGGCATCATCAGAGTTAAAGGACACATTCCAGCCAGGCAAAAAACATTCAAGGTGTGACACAAGGTCTAGTGAGGGGTGGGGGTCTTCAGGGAAGTGTGGGGCCTGGAGAAATTTCTGAGGACCAAATAGAGAGGCCTGGGGGCCTCTGGTCCATGGGGTCACGAAGAGTCGGACACAACTAAACGACTAAACAACAACATTAGGGGAAACTGCTTGTGAAAATGTGTTGCATTCATCAAAACTGTCTATAAAATGTGTTTATCAGGGGAGATTTGCATTGAAATGCTGATGAATTTTCACAAGGATTTAAAATAAAAATAAATTCCTGAGGACAAAAATGTGAAGAACTGAATTGAAGATTAGGAAAATTAGAAACTAAGTGAACCAGATTCTTCCACCCAGTGCCTTTTTTTCTGGGGATACTCAAGGGTACGCAACACTGGCACTTGTGAAAAGCATGGGACTTACTGTAACAACGTCATGGTGAGTACTGGCACCTTTTTCTTTTACAGGAAAAGCACTGCTTCCACCCCTAAGGAATTGTAAATGAGAACACCCTTTGCACAACCATGTTAGATTTGTTTGGGGGTGTTTAGTTTTTAAAAGCAGATGTTAGAAACACCTTGGCAGAAACCCTGGAGAGATGCCTCTAGGCAGAACAGAAAACACTGGGTCAGATGTACCAGTGATCTGTCTCAAGTATAAAGTAGCATCATATGTTCTTATAGTATTATGGCATGTCCAGTTTTTTTCTGGTTGTTGTTGGTGGGTTGTTTCTTGCTCAAAGCTGGGCTATGAGCCTCGAGGCAGCATGCTCAATTCACCCCCCTCTTTCATTCGCCCTCCCCTTTTCACATTTTAACTGAATGAAGGCTAGGAATGTTGTGTGGCACTAATAAGTATGGTTGGACTGGCAGGTTCACACTCCTGCCCAAACCCTTTCTCAAAATTAAATCCAAAATATTTCAACCCATCTTGTAGCGCTGATCAGATGAACAATGTGGTATCACTGAGAATGCCTGAGGGACAGAAGCTGTTCCAGAAAGATATAGCAGAGTATCAGCATCCATGTACATTTCCAGCAAATTAGCCCTCTGAGTGCCAGCATATAAATTAGGGAAAATGCTGGGCCCAGAAAAGACGCCTCTGGGGACCATCAGAGCTAAGCGTAATGTTCAGGAAACGGAAGAAAAAATAGCCCAAGGTCAAAAAACTGACCACTCTGCTGCAGATTAAAACACAGCAAGCCCAGTGTAGCACCAGCGGCATGCAATGTAGCTATACAGAACTACTCAGTGTTCAAAGACATCAGTGGTCTGCGGTAGAGCAAGACAATACAGAGACTCAAAAGGCCTTTGTGTCACTCCTGGAATTGCTTAAGGTCTGATTTCCTGAGCACACACTAAGTGGAGATTCTAGATGTTAGCAGATCAAATGTTTCTCATCATCTGTAGTCTGCGTACTGTTTGCTAAGATTAAGTATAATTTTTCAAAGAGATTTCCCCACTTAGTGCCATATGTGCCATTGGGTCATACATTTTCAATAAACCCTACCGTGTTCCAGTGTAAAGCTTTGTAAAGCCACCAGGTGCTGTGTTTTGAATAGCTGCTTGCAGGTATAGACCTAGTCAGTGGCAAAGCTGCATGCTTTGGCATGTCTGTAACCTGAAGCGTCTGTAACCTGAAGCATCTGTAACCTGAGGTACCACTGTATATTAGTAATCTCAGCCGATGGTAGCTCTTTGGAGATATGGCCACCCTGGTCCATGGCCACCATAGTTCATTGCATTGTATAGACATGTTTCTGTGAAGAGGGACACCTGCATGGAATTTAGCAGCATTGGCCTTGGGCGCAATTGGGAACATTAGATGGTTCCATGGACTGAGATGGTTGTGTGACAATAGGTTCTTTATGGGAAAGGGATGTAGCTCAGGGGTTGAGCATCTGCTTTGCATGCAGAAGGTCACAGGTTTAATCCCCAGCCTCACCAGGTGGGGCTGGGAGAGAATTCCTGTCTGAAACCCTGGAGAGCTGCTGCCAGTCAGTGTAGAAAATACTTAGCTCGAGAGGCCAGAGGGCTGCTTTCTATGTTTCTATGCTTTCATTTTGTCCTGATTGATGTTTAGCAGGGTCAAAGCACCATAAATCATGGAACTACTTTATGAGATGGGAAGAAAGAACGGTTTAATATCTGATATGATTTTAACATCGCTGATTTATTTGGTGTGGTCTCTTTTACTGTGTTTTTGCATTTTGTTATTTATTTGTTGAACATTGTCAACTTGCAACTGGTTCCATGGCCCAAGGAAACTTGTCTTTCTCAGAAAGCCTCCATGCTAAAGGGCAACTAAGAGGGCCAACCAGTGTTCAATGGAAAAAAATATAAAACAAAAAAACCCACTTTGTGTATCCAAGCTTTTGGGGAGTATAATATAGCTCTTTGGCCAGTTCCGGATTTACGTATAAGCTAAGCAAGCTATAGCTTAGGGCCCCATTCTCTTGGCCCCCCCCAAAAAAAAACTTGAAAGGAAAAACAACAACTGGATGTACGTTTCCAAAATATAAGATAAAAAACAAATAAAATAAAACCTACATACAGCAACAGTGTTTTGTGTTGTGTAGGTCCATAAATTACCATATAGCATACTTGCCGATCGAAAGGTCGGCAGTTCGAATCCCTGCTGCGGGGTGCGCTCCCGCTGCTCGGTCCCAGCGCCTGCCAACCTAGCAGTTCGAAAGCACCTCCGGGTGCAAGTAGATAAATAGGGACCGCTTACTAGCGGGAAGGTAAACGGCGTTTCCGTGTGCGGCTCTGGCTTGCCAGAGCAGCGATGTCACGCTGGCCACGTGACCCGGAAGTGTCTCCGGACAGCGCTGGCCCCTGGCCTCTTAAGTGAGATGGGCGCACAACCCCAGAGTCTGTCAAGACTGGCCCGTACGGGCAGGGGTACCTTTACCTTTACCTTTATACATTCAACACAAAAAACAGTGACAATTTGTTGTTGACAAAGAACAGCTGGACATATAAAGGGCCCCATTACCTTCAGTAGCTTAGGGCCTCATCAGACTGAATCTGGCCTTCTTTGGCTTTTGGACAATGCAATTAAGTTAAAGAAAGTTTGTTCTCTGTGTAAGTTCAGACCTCTGTGTGTAGTATCCCTTCTGAAATATGCTTCAGAAATGGGCTTCTTTTCAGGACATTTTCAGATGATACTGGCCTTGCTGAGAAGCCAGTGAAATAACTCATGCAATCAGCATAAAACTGCTTACTGTTTTCAGCAGCAGGGGCCATTGTAGCCTGGTATTGCCATGGGAAACCTGGGGGGAGAGTCTCCTGTCAGTGCACCTGGTTGACGTCATCATCAGCCGATCATGGGGGCTGATGGGATTTCCTGCCAAAAATTTCAAAATTAAAATTCTCTGAAGCATTTACAAAAGGTGTTGTTGGTTCCTAACCCCAATCAATCCTAGTTGCTATGGCCAATGGTCAGGGATGATGGGAACTGTAATCCTGTAACATGAAGAGGTCCCTGTGTTCACCATCCCAATTTACAAATTCACCTTATTTGCTTGTAACATTGTAGGTTCTTCTCTCTCTCTCTCTCTCTCTGATATAAGAAGGCATCGTTTTTGATTCCAGCCTGTATTTGTTGCATGTAGCACTGTTTCTGCGCCGCTGCAGTTTATCTTCTGCCCAAAACTACATTATTTATCTCTCTGTCAGCTATGGAGGAATTGTGTTGGAATTCTCTGACATCCCTTCGTATGAGGTGTCATAGTTATGTATGTCTTTATGGTTACTTTACACTCATATTTTATCTTGTAATTACTTCGCCCTGAAAAAGAAAAGAAAAAGATTTTGTGTCTCCCTTACTAAATAGTGCATGATGAAATTTCAGAAAT
Organism: Podarcis melisellensis; assembly: GCF_964234715.1. Classification (NCBI taxonomy): domain Eukaryota; kingdom Metazoa; phylum Chordata; class Lepidosauria; order Squamata; family Lacertidae; genus Podarcis; species Podarcis melisellensis. The sequence continues at coordinate 61,997,441 of NC_138537.1, read as the reverse complement.
GCTTCAAACATTCTTTATGACAGTTTTTCTGGAAGGATTTCTAGTCAGTGCAGGGAATAGGTCATTGCAACTGTGAAATAGAGCAGGTTCATTTAAAATTTTTGGCAACTCCCCCCCTTTTTTTTTTTACAAATCTTGCTTGACAGCCATTGGGATAAAAGACAAGGATATTTGATAAGCCAGGCAAAGAAATGGAGCTTGAGAAGGCAGAATCGGAAAGGGGTTGGGAGGTTGGGAGAAGTAACAGAATGTCTGAAGAGAAGAGCTTTGCTCTCCTGGGAGACTGCAGAAGTGCTGGCGGTTGACAGACCGAGAGAAGTGCCTGGCTTCTGTGCCTGAGGGCAGGAGAGCCAAAAACCTAAAAGGGCTGGAGGAACATGGCCCTGGAAAAATAGTATTTTGTAAAGAAAGAAGTTGGTGCAAAGTTCAACAAACTATATATAAAAGAGAAGTGTCCATGAAATGAAAGGCAGGCGGGTTTTAACAATTATGGCAGCCATTTTCTTACCTGTAGTTAACTGTGACAGCAAAGAGAGCCCTTAGGCCAGAAGAAGCTTCCTTGACAGCATGAGGATGAGAGCTTAGGCTTCCACTCCAACATCAGAAATGGGCTACCAAGCCACCAAGAAATCTACTTGCTGTTCCATTGTGCTCGGCTTTTAGAGTGTCTCCCTGCAGTCCCTAATGTTGGGTTATGCCATTTGGTGCATAGCAGCTGGTATAAGGAGACAGGCTTCCTCTGATACCAGAGGCAGAACATAACCACCCTGGCTGGTAGCCACTGGAAACCTTATTTGAATTTGCCTAACCTCCTTTTAAAGCCATGCAAGTTGGTGGCCACCACCACATCTTGCTGTGAGTTCCAGAGCTTAACTAGGCACTGCATGGAGAAGCACTTCCTCTTTCAACTTCATGGGATGGCCTTAAATTCTAATGTGATGAGAGAGGCAGAACAATACCTACCTATCCCCTTGTCCACACATACATAATTTTATAGACCTCCTTACCTTTTTTCTAAGCTACAAATCCCTTGCAGGTTGCCAGGCAATCAGCTGATACACATCTATCTCTTGTGAATCTTTATGTTTTATCTGATGTTAAAACCAGTGATCCCACCTTTCTTTCTGATTTGAGGAATTATCTTTTTTGGGGGAAGAGTTCTGGCAAAACTGACATTTTCAAAAGCAGGAGCTACATTTTGGAGTATTACTGCTTATGCTGAGAGATTTTCTCCATGGAAGAAAACTGATAAGTGGTCTTCCCATTTGAGGGCTTCATCAGCCAGTACAGATTAAGGAGGGAAGAATCAAACAAGCTTACCTCTGTCATGTCCTCCTAAGTGAATGAATCCTGAGCGCACATCATGGAGAGTAAAGATCCTTTATGCTATGGGAAAGTGATGTCCTTAATGGATTCATTTGCTGTTTATGGTCACATGTTCTCTCACATTTGAGTGACACTGCCTTTGTGCTGTCTGTGAGTGACAATCCGTAAAGACTTCAAATTGCAAGGCATGATATATTTTTTCCCCCAGTGAATGTTTATATTTGCAGAGATTGCTTAATTGTATGGCTGAGCCAATTTTTCAAAACTTTCTTTTCAAAAAGTTTTATTTATGCTTTTCAGGTTTATACATTTCACTAATTTTACAATCATTTTAACATTTCGAAACTTGACTTCTTTCCCCCTCTTTCTGCGGTTCCTTAAATTTATTTTCAATAAATTCTGCATATCCAAATGAATTTGCTCATTTATTCATCTACTTTAAATATATACTCTTATGAAACTGCAGGTTATTACAATGATCTTGCCAATTTTCTTATCTGTTTACAATTTATCTGTAAATATCCAGTAAACCATTTCCATTCTTTTATAAAAAGTTTATCTTGATTTCTTATTCTTCTGGTAGGTTGTGTTTTCTGCATCCAGAGGTGACATTGGGAATAGCGGCAGCAGCAGCTGCTTCAGGGGAGTCAATCCGAAGCACACATCCCTTCTCACTTGTCAAGACTGAGATGGGCAAGACTGTGCTACACACAGAGAGAGATGTTGATGGCTTCCTTTAAAGTAGCAACAGTCACCCTGAAGGAGGCAAAGACTTTTGCTCCTGTTTCTTTGCCCTCCAACAAATCATCAAAATAGAGGTGCCTCTTTTCACAGGCACGAGCTACTTAGCAATAAAGGGAGGCCCAGTTATGCTCCAGCCTACTTAATATAGATTCCCTTTGTAGAAGGAATTGGAATTAGTTTAAATATATTACCAACAATGGGGTCAACCAACTCCTCCTTGGTATTGCAGAACCTCATTTATTCCAGCATTGCCTGCTGTGGGCTGCGCTGGAAGGTTGCATTCCTTTTTTAGCTAAAAACCTCTACCTCAGACTGACATGCAATTAGCTCGGGTGAAAACAGTTAAGTAACATATTTTAAAGAAACTACAGTAGTGTTTGCAAATTTTCTGCTTTCGGCTGTGGTACAACCCCTCAGCAGATAATCATGTCATGTAAAGGCATACAGAGGTAACACATAAACATTGTGCCATTGTACTGAAGACCTATGAAAATCCTAGTTGGTAGAATTTACCTTGGGAGTTCTCCGCCACGAGAGTCTGCTCAGTGACGAAGGCCTCATTAGCTCCATCTCTTGTGTTGTGTTATGTTGTGTGCATAAAATGAGTTCCTCCCAGCTCCTGCCTTGATGTTTTTTTCTTTATGCTCTTTCAATCTTCCTCTCTGGAAATGCATCTTGCAAAAGATTGAGAAGAGAGCTATCAAAATGAAGGTCTGAGGACACAAATCTTATGAGGGTGTGGTCTAAAGCAACTGGATGTAGGCAGACACCGAGGTCCAACTCCAAGAGCCTTCTGGCGGTTCCCTCCCTGTGAGAAGTGAGGTTACAGGGAACCAGGCAGAGGGCCTTCTCGGTGGTGGCCCCCGCCCCATGGAACGCCCTCCCAACAGATGTCAAGGAAATAAACAACTATCTGACTTTTAGAAGACCTCTGAAGGCAGCCCTATTTAGGGCTGTTTAGGGAGGTTTTTAATGTTTGATCTTTTATCGTGTTTTTAATATTCTGTTGGGAGCTGCCCAGAGTGGCTGGGAAAACCCAGCCAGATGGGGGGTGGAGTATAAATAAATTATTATTATTATTATTATTATTATTATTATTATTATTATTATTTTCAAAAATTAAAAATAATCTCAAATAGGGAATTGCTAAGTCTGTCCTCAAAGGAGAAGACAATAAGCAACTATTATTTACTGCAATGTGAGGCTACAGTCAGAACTTACTGTTTGAGAGTATGAAGTAACATTTAAACATTAGGAGGAATTCCCAAACTGTAAAACGCATGCTTGTATGTTATTTTCACCAACCCATGCATTTGTGTGCTCACATTAGCTGGATATATATATATGCATTCTTGTATCAATTACTTGGATAGAGAAATCCCTTGCAAAATTGAGAAAAATGCAGATTTTGAAGGATGACTGTGTTTTAGTTCAGTTGCAAATTCTGCATGTTTGCCTTTAAACATGAACTGACGTCTCCCCTATCCTTAGCTGGGTGAAAGTGTGTTCAGAATAAAGGGCCCTCTGTCTTCTGTCCCTGTTCCATAATTCTTTGCAGCCAACCTTATTATAATGCATCATTTGAGAGTAATATTTTTAAAGTGTCATTACTGCCCAGTGTATTAGAATGTAGTCACAACACAGCTTAATGAGAGAGAAAGAAAGGCATGAAGGGGGGGGGGGAGAGAAAACCTCCAGCTCAGATGAATGATCACTTGGCAGCAGAGGTTATTTTAATAGATGCATCACTTTCAGCTAAGCTTTCACCATCTGCTCTGTGGTTCCTAACTATAAATGCAAAAGGAACATAATTCACAAGTGTACCATAAAGGAGGGAAATATAATTGATTAAATGATCTTTCTGTGTATGTGTGCTTTGGTTATTTGGTGTAGCTGTTTTCTTCCTCCATTTCTTTTTTTAATTTGACACATAAATCTGGGTACTATATGGTAATGTTTTTCATAGTGAAGTGTGCACAAAAGTATTCCAAACAATCATGGGATAGATTCCCTTTAGCCACAAGTGTAATGTGGAGCATTTTGCAGAACAAACATATATCAATAACAAGGCCTTGATGGTTGTGTTTGTGTGAATCTTGCTATCAAGAACTGCAAAAGGTCATCACCTACTGGGCACTAAAGGAAGGTCCAAAACAGTCCCTACATTTTCCCATTGCATTAATTTGACTTTTATCATATACAGTGGTACCTCGGGTTACAGACGCTTCAGGTTCCAGATGCTTTCAGGTTACAGACTCCGCTAACCCAGAAATAGTACCTCGGATTAAGAACTTTGCTTCAGGATGAGAACAGAAATCGCGCAGCAGCAGCGCGGTGGAAGCGGGAGGCCCCATTAGCTAAAGTGGTACCTCAGGTTAAGAACAGTTTCAGGTTAAGGATGGACCTCCAAAACGAATTAAGTACTTAAACCAAGGTACCACTGTAATGGGCATGATCAGCCATAGAAAAATAAGTCCAAGGCTGATTGACTCTAACAGAAAAAATAAGCAAATATTTATGTACGGTATATCATTTCCCAGAATGCTTTTAGAACCTTACAGCTCCATCACATATGATAGAAGGTGCCTTCCTTTTGCTTACATTTCCAGCAGATATTTGCACTTGTCTTATACATTTTAGCAAGCTTACCAGGTGTCAAATACCACTGGTACATCATTTTCATATAATTTTCTTTCAGCGTACCACATGCTGAGAATTTCACCACCGCCCAAGCCTCCCTCACCTGGATTGTGCAGCGGTGCCTGGCAGCAACAATGGCAGATTCTGGTGAGATCTTGTGAGATCTCACTGAGCTCTTGCAACATCTTACAGAGCTCATGAGATCTTGTGAGATTTCAGGAAGATCTCACAAGATCTTGCTAGCCTAATAAGTCTCTTACTTTTGTACTCCAATACCATCCAAAACACTTGTTTTATGCACAGAATTATGTTCCTCACAAAACTATCATAACTGGTAGTCATGTGACAATAGCCCAGAATTATGTTCTGCCCTCTGGAGGAGAAATAGTACTTAAGAACATAGGAAGCTGACTGAGCCAGATAATTGGTCCATCTAGTTCAGTATAGTTTACACTGACTGGGAGTAGCTGTCCAGGGTTTCAGATCGGAACCTTTCCCACTCCCACCTGGAGCCTGGGGACTGAACCTTAAGCATGTGCTCTGCTTTCTTTCTGTCCTTTCTGAGGTAGACAGAGATAGATAGTTCACAGCAGTACAATGTTTGGGAGATGAACCACAGCTGCATGTGCCTTTTATGCAGACAGTCCCTGGTTTATAATACAGTGGTACCTTGGTTCTCAAACTTAATCCGTTCTGGGAGTCCATTCGACATCCAAAACCATTCAAAAACCCAGGTGTGGCTTCAATTGGCTGCAGGAACTTCCTGCACTCAATCAGAAGCCACGGAAGCAAACATTTGCAAACTGGAACACTTACTTCCGTGTTTGTGGTTTTCGGGAGCCGATTTGTTTGACGGCTAAACTGTTCGGGAACCAAGGAACCACTGTACATGCATAATTTTATTTGTATGCTGCCTTTCCATAGTTCAAACCATGTTCAAGGTGGCTTACAACATGAAAAAAGTAATATATTCAAGACCCGACATCTCCATTTAGAAGGGCTGAGTAACAGGTGATGTGAAAGACCTCTGCCTCAATCTTTGAAGAGCCAGCTCAGATAGACTGGACAAATATGATCTTTTATACAAGTTATTGCTCATTTATTTTATCATTAATCCCCAACCCACTTTTCTTCCAAGGAACTCAAGGTAGCATACACAGTTCTTCCCAGGGCTGTCTTAAGCATATGTGGTGCCGGGGTGCAAAGATCTACCCGGCGCACCCCCCCCCCAGGTTGCCCAGTCCCAGGCACACAGGAGGGCGGAACTGGCCAGCTGGCCGCCTCAGCGTCTCGCTAGCTCAGTCACCCCTGAACTCGTGGTGCAGAGCCGTCCACAGCAGAAAAGCCCGCCGCAACGCTCCAACCAATGGGTGGACTCTTCCCTGGACTCAACTCTTGGGCCCTGGACTCTCGGCTCGGCACCCTGAGAGCCTGGCACCCAGGTGCCCCGCACCCCTATTGCCTATGGCCCTGGTTCTTCCCCTTGTTATCCTGTGAGGCAGGCTAGGCTAAGAGAGCATGACTGGCCCAAGGTCACCAGTGACCTTCCTGGCTAAGCATAGATTTGAACCCGGGGCTCCCTAGTCCCAGTCCAGCACCCTCACTATGTCACACTGGATTTCTCTTTTTGGAGGGACGGGGGGGGGGTGTCACAACCAGCTTGCTAGCTTGACGATGAAGTACTAGCTGTCCCTAATTCTTTAGTAGATGCATACCTCTATCCAGCACTGCCATTCATAAAATACACTTGCAACATTGTACAATGTATTTTTAAAGGCATTTCTGGCTTGCTGATTTTCAGGTTTTGATCATCTATAGTACCCTTTGTTTTTCAAGTCACTAAGATGGAAGGAACATAAATTGTGCCATCAGTATGACACACTCTTTATTTTCCAATTTACTGAGATGGGAGGAATAGAGATTGCACCACCAATATTTTATTTAATCCAGATAATAGATATGTTTGCTGTTTGGCCCTCGGTCTTCTACCAAGCACTGCACAACACTCCAGTTGTGTCACGTCACATCATGTATTTTGGCTTTCGCTGTAACATCTCCCTTCTTCCTTTTGACAGGTAATTTAGAAAGCTTGCCACATACAACTGTCTTGAAACTGACTCCATGAGGTGTGAAGGGAATGTGTGAGCTAATGCAGTTTGAACAAAGCAATGTTTAGTTTTCCCACTGTCTGCGAACTATTAAATAAACATCTCTCACAGGTTTCCAATGGAACCCATGGGCAGTAGAGAGAAAAGTGCAATCTGCTTATTGGAAACAAAAAAGTTGACTTCCCCCTCTATCTTCAACTTTTGCTGAATATTTGGGTTTCAATGAAGATGATGATGACGACTTATAAACTGCTTCATAGTCAGAAGCTCTTGTGCAATAAGATTAAATGGGGCAAAATACCCCAAAGATACAGACTCCAATAGCAATATAAATTACTAAAGATGCAGGCTTTAAAATTAGACCAATTAACATTCCATAAATGACTGGGTCACACATCAGGGAAAGCCTTCTTAAACAAAAACATGTTCAAGAGCTGCCTAGACATCATGATGTACCTATATAATTTCAGCTGGTTGCTGATTCCAGAGGGCTGGAACTGCAACTTTAAAAGCCTGGCTACTAGTACAAACAAGTACACCTGTGGGACATGCACTACTCTCAGAAATGCCCCATCTGAGGAGTGTAATTGCCAGGCGGGGTTATATGGAGCAACATGGTCCCTTAGGAAACTGCATTTAACTGCATAGAACTGTAATTCTGTAATAACTTCTAGCATTTTTTTAAAACCCAGACCAGCCTTCCCATTAGTCAGGATGGCTGGGGCTGATGGGAGTTGACATTCAAAGCATCTGAAGGGGTCCAGGTTTGTGAAAGCTGACCTAGGCTGTTATGATCAAAAGCTCTTGGCTAGTGGGACCAGGATTGGGATCGCAGCACGTAGGGAGGGCTGTTGAATTTCAGCCTATGCTGTAATTGTTGGAATTGTGTTTAATGTTGTTAGTTGCATTGCGGTCAAATTGCTATAAAGAATGCATTGAGCAGCCATTTCCCCCCCATACAGCTGATGTTTTTCCACTCAAAGGTGTGGCATGCCACTAAGTCTTGTGTTTGGATCACAAGTTAAATCCCAAGGCAGTGGTGAGAGGAGCTGTCACCTGAGTGTGTCTGCTAGCGTTTTTATAAGCAAAGGGAGCTGCTTGCATGACACAGACACGCAAAGAAATGCACAGAGCAGGTGGTCTTGGGGTGTTGGCCAGTATGCAGCAGGAGGAAGGGAGAGTAACTGTATTTTGATTTGTAGCTGAAAGGCTACTTTTTAGTAAAAATGTTTAAAGGCTCACATTTGGACCAGTGTGAGAAAGTTTGTAAGAATGAAACCAATGTATCTCTTGTCATTTGTAACAATTAAAACAAAGTTCTGCAAGTAAACTCATTTCCTATGTTAAAGAATATTTATTTGTGTGCAAGAGTCAGATCAGAAAACTTCTCTCTCTCTCTCTCTCTCTCTCTCTCTCACACACACACACACACACACACAAAGGGTGGGGGAGGCTACTATTTGACACAGAAGGGAAGCTCCTATTGAGCTCAATGGAAACTTTCCTCTCAAGCTAAATAGCAGTATGGGGTGTCATCAGGAGGTGCACAAGGTTCAGATCGTTCCTCTGCATGCACTATTATCCTAATAACAACCCTACTCCTCTACAGCTTTCATATTTACAGTAAAACATAATAATACTTGCAATGTTAAATCATGTGCTTAACATCACATGCAATAAGTGGCTAAACAGGAGCAGCACATTAGGTAGGGCTGATGTGCAATTTGAGGAACATCGTGAACTATGTACAGCAGTAAAGTTTTTGACCTCACAAACTTTTGCCACTGGTCCAATGAAGATGTCCTTTGGACAAAGTGCAATTGCTGCAGTTGCGATAGCATTTGGTGACATGATGAAACTCAGGCATCTTCTCACACTCTTTTTGGTTGGCACAGCCATTCCATCATCACAATGCTGATTTGTTTTACAGCACAGGGCAGAGAGGTGGTGGTGGTGGGCATGGCAAGAAACACCCTGTTGTATGTATCTGTCTAACTATTGCAGGATCCTTTTGCAACAGGATTACCACTGGCAAGTGGAAGACTAGGACAAACTTACTCTACCAAGCATATGCGCCCTGCAATTTCCAGTCCCCATACAAAACAAAAATGATTTCAACGTCCTTTTTCAGGATCATGGATCCTCCCCAAAGCATCCCACAAAAGTAACACAGTAAAAATATATACATTTATACAGTGAAATGACTATACAATTGAAACAACTATATATTAAGCACAAAACAAAAGGAACAGACAGTAAAACCACTACCTCTATCTCCCAATTGGGGCACAGGATACCAACCACCCCGTCTTATTTTAAACCAAAAGCAGATTGGGAAAGAAAACTCAATAGGCCTCCCCTAAATTGAAGCCAGGAGGGAACCAAACATAACTCTTGGGGAAGGGTGTTGCATAAACATTTATAGGACACATACAATAACACATAGAAGAAGACTATCCAAATAGAAAAAATAAAAATAAAAACTGGAAGAAAAATAAGGAGAGAGCAGCAAGTGCAGAGCAAGTGCTTTGTGTCGCTCAGTGGTAGAGCATCTGTTTTGCATGCTAAAGATGCCAGCTTCCATCCTTGACATCCCCAGGTCCCTGATACCTTTGGAATGTCCTCTGCCTCAAACCCGGAACAGTCACTGCCAGCCAGTGCAGCCAGTACTGAATTAGATGGACCAATGGTCCATAGCTGTCAACTTACAGATTTGAAAATAAAGGACCAGCAGCCTCGAAAATAAGGGATCAGCAGCCAAAATAAGGGATTTTCCAAGCACAGGTATGTTCGACTTCTGAGCCCCTCTGAGCCAAAGGCAGAAAGCCCAGCCAGCAGCCAATGAAGCCTCAAGGAAAACCACCGTCACCTCTCTGCTGGGAAGCGCTGAGCAAAGGCGAGTCTCCAGGCAACGCAGCCAATTTGATCAGCACAAGGCATGCAAGCTCCATCCCCCAGTCGTTCTTAGACTTCTTATTGGGTGACCAACGCAGCCAAGCAACACAGTTGGAGCCTCCCTCCTCTTGGAGCCTCCCTCCTCCCTGGCCGGCAGGGAGGGAGGGAGAGGAGCTGCTTCCTTTGAAACCCGGGAAATTTAAGGGACATCATCAATAAGGGACAGCAGCGGGACACAGCACTGGAATAAGGGACTGTCCAGCCAAATAAGGGACGCTTGACAGCTATGCAATGGTCTGAGCTGGCATTAGGGGAGTTCCTATGCTCCTAAGAACTTAGAAAGTGTAATCCAAGCAACAGCCAACATCTTTCACTAGTGTAACTGTCTCTCTTGATTAAAACATTTATTGTTCCACCTTTTCTGAACTCAGCATCCAATGACTAACATCCTCTGTAACGTAGACTCCTGTTTACTATAGTCAGCATCACCTTGCCAGCTGTTTGGCTAGTCATATTTTGTTGTAAAACTTAACTCACAGACTCCCTGGAGATGAAGGAAGGAAACCTCTAAGGCATAAGACATATGGACCTGGTGCAATCCAGATCATAATCCAATGCATGATCCAAGTTCTCCGAGAGCCATATCACCTAGCTGCTGTGTGTGATAATATACAAATTACAATTTATACTAATTAACTTTGTACATTTCCCCCTGTAAATCATATGCTGAACCTCATGGGGCTTCCATCAAACATTTGTACACATGACAAAAGGTTAATTGTTCCGGGAAAGACATGAGAAAGGGCACCTCAACAGCTCCAAATAGAAAGGAGGAAAGCAATTAATTTTTTTTCCTGCAGAAATTCTCTTCCTTCATGTTGGATAAGCCAAGTATTAATATTAGCAGAGATGAGTTTATCTTTTTGTGATGAGAGTGTGCACCTGACCATAGTTGCATGCATGCAAAATTACACGAAACTGAGAATTTAGTAAGGGTAATTACATTTTTTCTGGAATAATTGCCATATTTGCTATTTGAGTACATCTCGACAGCTGTGACATTGGATAGGTTACCATATAATATGCATATATTCTGCATGCAACAGAAATCACCCATGAGGGAGGAGCAGCCAGTATCATGCAGGATTGGATGCTCCTGCTTAACAGCTGTTAAGGTTTCTTCTAAAGGGGGATCCAATCTTGCATGAGTATGGCTTCACAAGCGGCTTTTCCTGTACCCACAGGATTGATACCTCCTGTTGAGCAGAGAAACCAGAAAACCAGGCACAAGGAGTTATGAATTGAGTACCCAGACACTCTGAACAGAAGTATGCCATGCTACACAGTACCATTGTGGGTCTCACTTGTTTCTAATAAATGTAAAAATGGGTGTACATCCCTTCTGCTCCCAGGGAGGATTCTGGCATGTAAGCACATGCAGCCAATGTGTCAGGAATGAGCCAGCTCCTAGTAGAACTTTACAGCCGGCTGCAGAACAGAGAGGTTTAGATTTGACACAGGCGGAACAGCGGCCAGTGCTGACTCCCCCAGACATCGGATTGCCAGTTGCCAAGGGAACAACTGAGAGCGGGCTGGAACACAGCCAAAGCTCTCAGGAAGCTCAAACAGGCTCACACAGACACAGAAACAGTCTGGCGTAACAGGAAGAGGTTGGAGCTGATACAATAAGTCTGAAGAGTCAGCGAATGGGAGGGCTGCTAGACAGGAAGCAAAACAAGAGACATAAAGGGCGACGGTTCAATATATTCTGTAGGAACCGGAAGGAATCTTCAGAAGAGTCATCTTGAATGATAATGTGGGTCCCTTCATTGGAGCCGTCCGGAGCTATCTGTTTGTTTTGGCAATAAATCCTCCTTTTTAATTACCTATGCTTACTGTGTTATCAAGACCGGAACCTGGACTCCTGACACAATGGGAGCCCATTAAGTGAGGTCCCCACACTCTCACTCTGAGGTTCTCAGTTCAAAATTCAAAGTCTCTTGACAACAACTGAGCTGCCCAGGGCTCCCATTCATCTCTCTGGGGCTTGTACAAGAGTACTTCCAAGCAGATTTTGACCATACAGTGGTACCTCGGGTTAAGTAATTAATTCGTTACGGAGGTCCGTACTTAACCTGAAACTGTTCTTAACCTGAAGCACCACTTTAGCTAATGGGGCCTCCTGCTGCCACTGCGCCGCTGGAGCACGATTTCTGTTCTCATCCTGAAGCAAAGTTCTTAACCTGAAGCACTATTTCTGGATTAGGGGAGTCTGTAACCTGAAGCTTATGTAACCTGAAGTGTATGTAACCCGAGGTACCACTGTACTTATTAACATGCTTTCAGGAGGAAACAATCTGTATATGAACCTCAAACGAGTAGAAATTGGGTAACATTTTCAGTGGATTAATTCGAAAGACCTTTTATGCTTCCAATCCATGTCTTTTCCTTTTTGCTAAATGAAGGTTAACTTATTTGAGGCAGTTGTTCTGAAATCTATATCCTGGCATATGGGCAAAATAAAATATTGTTGAAATGAAAGGTTGATGTGTAGCTAGGGGGGCAGAGTATGACCTTGGTAAAAGCAGCAAAGCTCAACTGACTTCAGCAGGAGGCCTGATTGCATGTGACTGAGTTCATAGATAACAAAGGGATGCTTGATCCCACCAGTGACAAATCATTGTGGGAAAAATACCCCTGGCAGATTAACATAATTACGTCCAAAGAAACTGACAAAATGCATATGACTGTTACACCAGGTTCTGTATTTGCCTAACAGCAAGTAACTGTCAAAATTATTTTTCCTCACTTAGGCTGGAGGGAAATTAAAATCTGCTGGTGGGGGAGGGGGGGAGAACCACATGAAAATGAGAAATCTGCAGAGACATGTTCAATAGGCTTCAGTATTTATATCTCATTATGCTAATTTGGATACATTTTAGCTTTGATGGAATGTTGATGATGCTATTTTTGAGATTAAGGGAGGAAAGAAAGACCATTTCCCTATATCTGCAGAATCTTATCTCAGGAATAAAGGAATGTTTATGCCCATATGAGTCTCCCCATAAGATATTAAGAAGGGCTTCCATGACCCACCACTGTCCAATGGTGGTGATATTAAATATTCTCTCTCTCTCTCTCTCTCTCTCTCTCTCTCTCTCTCTCTCTCTCTCTCTCTCTCTCTCTCTCTGTGTGTGTCACAAGAGGGCCCACAGACTAGATGGCCCACCAAGCCCAAAAATCTTAAATTATCATAAATTAAATCATTGTTATATTCTAACATAACTCTCTCGTGTCAATTAATATTATATATAAAAATGCACTATAATTGATAGTAGTAGCAGGAATAATAATAATAATAATAATAATAATAATAATAATAATAATAATTTATACCCTAGCCACTGGGTGGCTTACAGCATACAGTATATAGAACCATAGTAAAATATCATGCATTAAAAACTTCCCAATACAGGGCTGCCTTCAGATGTCTTCTAAAAGTTGTGCTGTTCTTTAGATAGATATTCTAAAACTCTGTAGTCCATCTTTAGCTAAATTTCTACTCATAATAATGTTTCATCTATGATCAGAATGTATGTAATGTAATTGGATGCTAGTGTATTAGACTAAATTGGGAGGCCCCCCCCAGTATTTTGCACAAGGGCCCACAACAATGTGTGGCCATCACTACCTCTGCCTGAGCTTATGTTGGTGAATATACACAAGCCTGGTGCCCTCCAGATGTTTAGGCTATAACTCCCATTGGCTATGCTGACTGTGGCTTAAGGAAATTATAGCCCCAAACATCTTCCCCCAGATGTTGGAGGAGTCACTAGGATCATACACAGTGAAATGGCTCATCAGCACCTTATTATAGCAACCCACAAAGTTGGAAGTACAAGGTGAAAAATGGCTGAGCTTTCCAATCTACTCTTGGTTCACATATCTTTCAGAGAAGATTTCCCGTCTATGTCCCTGGAAAATACTTCAAATGTGGCTAGTATTTTTTTTAAGAGGCAAATGCTTCATTCTCAGTCCTTTCTCCATACTTTGAAGTCCTATTGCTTTTAAATAAGAGCATTAAGCATGCACTTAAGGATTTTTTTTTTATTGCTGGGTGAACACAATTTTGCATAAAGCTGTTAGAAAAGTGCAATTCTGTGTCGTCAAAACCTTCCCTTTTTCATATATCTGTATGGTACCCATGAAATCACCTGCTTTTGAACTCTGGGCTTCATGTAGTCCGTTAATGGGGCAGTTTTTAAATGGCACTGAAGCCAGCTTAAAGGGTGCAGCCATTGCTTATTGGGACTCAAGAGCTCATCCTACTTCTCCATATTTAAGTAAATGAGCCCTCATTACATTATATTTGCCCTTCTTTCAAATAACTCCCTTGCAGGCAATGAAGAATTTTGGTTGAGAACCTCTTAAAGTCTCACCTGTTTCCTTCAGTTTTGAAATAGAAGCAGTCTTCTTTCTGAATCTTCAGCTTTTGCTGGCAGAGTTGCCAAAGATGGGAATAATGAATTGGCCACTTGACAAGACTTCAGTGCTTGGCAAACACACAATCGTGGGTTTTTTTGCTCTCTGTAAGCAGGTCTGACTAGGAAAGCATTACTCTGCCAGATGCACATGGTTTACCTACTGCTGGAACTATTTGTGTGAAAGGCAGTAAATGTAAGTATCAAGGACACATTACTCTTGTGGATGATGCCCTGTTTTGATTGCTGGAAGTCTAAGTAAGCAAAGGCCAGGGAAGAAGTTTGGGTTTGTTTCTTTGTTTTTAACATGGTTAAGAGCTATAGAAACCAAAATGACTTGGAGTTTATACAGGAAGGGATAGGTGTCATTCCTCCAGAAATCAAGAGTGAGGACAAGAACTGCTGTAGAAACTACTGCAGCACAAAAACCACACACAGTTTTACTAACATCAGAAATTTCGAAAACCATCTAATGTGCAAATCTCTATTTTTGCCAATGGTGTCTACTTTCAACAACAGCGATGGGGAACCTGCAGCCCCAGCCAGCATGTGTACCTGCAAGCAAGACCTGGGTGCAACAGGGCTTTCCCCACTGAAAACCAGCCTGGTAGTCATAGATGACTAGGAGTGCCATGTAGGTGAGTGAGCAGCTTGGTGGAAGAGTGATGGGGCTCCCCATCCCTGTTCTGCACCCAGAAACCAAATGGACTGTAGAGAAGAGAAGCCCCGTCTTCACCCAGTATGGAGGTGCCACACTATGTCCCTTCTCTGTTCCCAGCAGGGTAGTGACTTTTCTGGGTTTATTTACAAGGGCCTAGAGAAGAACATGCTAGTGGATACCTCTATGTGAGACGCAGAAGAGATATCCTTAACCGGCAACAAGCTTAGGATGTTGCAGTGCGCCAACATCTTCTCCAGCGACATGATCAAATGCAGGGTGAGAAGAAGGCAGAGCTTGGAAACAGCAAGAGGATAAAGATTCAGCAAGTGACAACTGTAGGAGGAACAGTTGTTGTGAGATGAGACAGAGAAAAGAAAGAGAGAGAAAGGGGAGAAGAAAGCAGATAGGATGTCAGAAAGAATCTGAAGGGTAGAATGGAAAGCTACAAAAACTAATAGACTGAGAGGAATGGACTAGACTGATTGCTATCCAGCTAATGATGGATGGCTGACAAAAAGGAGTTTGGTCTCATGTTTCTTCATTGTTTATGTGCACTAATTATTCATTTGGGTTCAAGAAACCTGTTTAAGCACCCCTGAGATCAAGATAATTTGACAGTTCGCCTCTTCACACCTGCCATTGACAACTATAGCCATTTTACCTTGGCATGAGGTGGAACAGCTCAGCAGGAGTCCCGTGGAGATTCTCATGTTGCTGTGCATAAGGAGACACTAGATCATGCCTCTGATTTGTAAAGGCTGTCAACCAAGATACCTGTGTAAAAATAACCATTGTGCATTTATAAAGGATTTGCAATTAGAGGCTTATTTCATATGCCACCCAGAGGAGATGAAAATCTTAAGACTCTGAACATCTATGAAGCAAATGTATGGGCTTCTAGAGTAAGACACAGAAATACTATTGAAAAAGCAATATTTCAATATAGCAATAAAATGCATGTGGAAGACCTTTTGGGGAACTAACACATACCATAACATGTGTGCTGTGTCTTTTAAAGATTTCTATCATCATCATCATTTAACCGAGTCAAGATTTACAAACGCTTCCTACCTACCCCAAGAGAGACAATATTTTTTCTATCCCCCCAAAAAACAATGTCAGAAAAGGCTTCTAGTGTTATAGTCATTCTCACTTTGATTTTTTAAATAAGATTTATAGTAATATTAATAGACTATAGATTATATTCAGTAGGGTAGGCACCTAGATCCTGACCACTTTCCCCTGAAAAGAAACCCTCTGCTTTTGACCCAGCTTCCAAGAGGCTGTGCTTTCGGAGTGTGCCCTCCTAACCACCTTAATACAGAGACTTATTTGCAACTGCAAGTTAGATTTGAGAAATGAGTATATCTATATGCATGCATTAAACTCGGTGTTACATTCCTCGCCTCAATTTACATTTTATAGCTATCTTCTTTAAGGACAATTATGAAGCTAATGAGACATACACTGCACAATGACTACAGCAACAAAGAAGCAATAACTATTTATTAACCTGACAATAAATATTGTTTAGCCGAAAAGTGCCTATATTAAATAACATTAAAACGCCATTGGGGTGTGCAAAATGGAATAAAATACAAACCAAGAGTCCTAAAATATGAGAATAAGAACACAACTTTCTCATAAATGGCATTTCAGCTACAGTAACATTGTGTCAGCTCCGCTGAAGTCAATTGGCAACCAGTGTTTTCTGTTTTTGCCACTGCTGCGTTGGCTCATCCCACAAATAGAATGAATGGGCATTTATGCATTTATGCCCATGTGTGGACTTCCATTTGTGCCCATTTGTTCTCCTCTGAGCAGAGAATTTCCTGCAGGACAAATGAAAACGAAGCTGAAATGAACACCATTCAGTTTGATTTGCTATTTGCTCCATACTCACCCCGGGGAAATAGTGGAATGTACACCCACTTAAATCACAAGAAGGTAAATTCAGAAGTAGGGGATAAGGCTGTTTTTGCCTCATAGGAACCGCTCCTTGCAAAATCCAGCTCCTTTTCACTTAGCCAGATTTTCTATGGACAGTGGGTGGAATTCAATACCATGCCATGATGAATGTTGCATCTGCATAAGCATTGCAGCTTGCCAAACAGAAAGATCACCCCTATAGTCACAACACACACTGTTCTGAAGGTTCTCACAAGCCCCCACCTGAGCCAATTTGGGAAGGAGAGGAGGGAAATCCCCGTTGCACAAGTGGAAGTCCTTGTGCAGTGATACAGCTGATGGGGCTTATTAGATGAATCCCACCCACCCAGTATGCGCATTATCATACTAGGTCTCCACATCAGAATGCTAGCAGCAGGGCAGAGATGTATTATGGTGTAGTCCTATTTCTTCTTTGGCGATCACTTGTAGCTGAGTAAGATTGTCTTCCATAAACATGGTTTTGAAAGTGAGTCCGTAAGTGACTGTGGAGGCCAATTCTGGATACACACGTCCTTCCACAGTGGGGACATAGGTTTCCGGGTGGGGGTTGATCATGGTGAGGGCTTACCAAGCGTGCCTTCCTCTTACGGTCTTAGCACATTTCTCCCTTTCGTTCTGAGTTTGAGCATCTTCAAAACCCATAACACCTTTGATAACGGCTGTTCTCCAGTTGGAGCGCTCACAGGCCAGTGTTTCCCACTTGTCGGTGTTTATACTATTTTCTATTTTTATTTTAGTCCTATATGTATCTAAACAGAAGTGAGTCACATTAATATCCCATTAATGTGTGTTTAATCCCATGTGTGTGTTTATAGCAGAGGCCAGATGTTGTAGAGCTATAGTTCTCAGGATCCTTGGACATTGGCCATGCCAGCTGGGGTTGATAGGAACTGGAACTGAACAACAGCTACAGGGCCACAGCTTTCCCCATTCCTTCCTTATAGGATTGCAGCCTTTCTCCAATGTAGCACCTATAACTTGCCAGAAAGAGTTTTTCAACATGATTGGTGCTGATGGCTAATAGGTGGTACTGCAGCAATCAACATTGTAAGATCAAATTGCACTGGGAGGCGTCTGACCCAATAAAGCTGCTATCTTGGCTTGTACCCTTAGTCTGAGCTACTATTGCTGAGCCACAGGGTTTACTTGAGTCGGTTCCATCAGTCATATCCAAGTTCTAGAGATGCCTCTTTAGACTACTTTGGACAACCACCATTATTTTCCTCCTTCTTTAACTCTAGTCGCACCACTTTTCCTCAAATGCAGTTACACTGCCATCAGCATGTCTTGTGGTAGTAAATCTGTTAGGTCACTTTTATGCTGTCGGTGAGAAATAGCATTTCACTTGGATCCAGTGGGCTGCTCCTTAATTCTGCCTTGTGACCTTGGGTTCTCCTTTACAAAAAGTGTCCCAAGTGGTTCCTGGTTCCTGCTTCACAGTGTTGATTAAGTTTGTTTAATCATGTTGATTAAACATGATGCAATGTTAATGCTGATGGGCCTGCTCTCATTTATAGAGCTATAATGTTCGTGAAATAAATAGCTTTACATTGGGGGTCCCTTAAATGGGGAGCTTTTCCATCAGCCAGTTCATTATGAACATAATATCCTTGGAAATGTTTTGCACTCGGTAAATGCAGGTGGTATTATTCATCTCATTTCCTCAGCTCAATCTTTAGCTGAGCTACGGAACATGAAATGGAAGAAATAGCTAGTGCAGAGACCTGCTTCTCAGTTAAGTGTTCCCTACTTATTAATTCTTAAAACAAGTCAATTTGATTTCGAGTTCACTGGGAAGGTTATGGCTGGGTCAGGGGGAAGGATGGTGTCTGAGCCACCTCTTTGCTACAGCAACTTTCAGTGTCAAAGTTTGCAGCTTGTGTAGCCATGGAAGCTTTTCTCACCTGCCAACAATGCCCTTCAGCTGCTTACACTTAGCAGCCTAACTGGAAGGTAGCCCTTACATAATAAGAAAAGAGACAAAAAACATCTTAAACTTTCAGCACTGAAACCAACTGGAAGCTTTCCGGACGTACTAGATCCTCTACACTAGTGTTTTCCAAACTTGGGTCTCCAGCTGTTGTTTGACTACAACACCCATCATCCCTGGCTAGCAGGACAAATAGTCAGGGACAATAGGAATTGTAGTTCAAAAGCAGCTGGATAGCCAAGTAATGTGACTCACTTCTGTTTAGATACATATAGGACTAAACCAAGGGTGGGGAAATGCTCTCTCCAGATGTTGCTAGACTGATTTAATCCTAAACCAGCCAGATGGGTGGGGTATAAATGTAATAATAATAATACAGAGTGTTGAAACTGTAGATTTTCCCTGTGGGTTTTTATGCCAATCAGCTTATCATTACAGTGGTACCTCGGGTTACAGAAGCTTCAGGTTGCAGATGCTTCACGTTACAGACTCCTCTAACCCAGAAATAGTACCTCGGGCTAAGAACTTTGCTTCAGGATGAGAACAGAAATCGTGCTCCAGTGGTGCGGCGGCAGCGGGAGGCCCCATTAGCTAAAGTGGTGCTTCAGGATAAGAACAGTTTTAGGTTAAGAACGGACCTCCGGAACGAATTAAGTACTTAACCTGAGGTACCACTGTACCTGCAAAACACACCAGACCTGAAAGCATCATGGCGGATGTGCTACACACTCCATAACCATTATCTGATGTTCATTACCTTTTCTCAAATTATGATTACTTGTACAGAATACACATTTTTAAATGGCAGCAGGAGCTGTGCTACTTTCTGGATCACATATATCATTTAGTTCTCTGAGTCAACATGTCTCAGTTCAGACATTTGGATGTCTAGAAGACACTTTAGGCAATTTACTTATGAGCGTGTATGTGCTTTTTTTTTAAAAAAAGAGATAATTTATAAAATGATCACTTCATGAATAACTGCAATGGTAAAATGTTGCTTTCCCCCTATAATCATAGGTTTGAGTGGCATATATACATGCATACTGTAGGTTGGGTGTTCATTTATAATTGCTTTGTTGACTCACCCGCCACCACCTCTAGCTAGTCAATGTTCTACCAGAGCAATTATGACAATGTAATTCCACTTGGTTTCCTGCCAGTTTGGTAATTTAGCAATTCCAGTGGTCAATCAAAAGTTGCCTTTCTTCCCAATGCTTCAATTAGAAAAGTGCTTGCTTATTTGTGGGCATGATTTAGACTTTCAGAAGAAGGTGACAGAGTAATGGAATGCATCGCTGTTGTTACTATTCTGCAGAGCGGGCTGGATCTTCAGGCAGAGCACTTGGGGCATTTCTCAAGCTGAAGTATAGTTCAGGTGCTGAAAATGTAATGTCAGGGATTGAGTGATTGCCCATCTCTCTAGAAGGGGGAAAAACTGCTTACCACCAGCTGTTGGAGTGGCCTCCAGGCTCAAATGCAACTGGGGGAGGACATAGCTTCTTCTTCCTCCCGGTGTGCTGGCTACTGGGGCTCACCCATGGTTGTAGCCAATCGTGGGGAAGCCAGGGGGTGTGGTTTGTGGAGTGGACCAAAGGGAAGACTTCTTTCCTGTGGTCCTCTCTCTGTCCAGGCCCTGGCTTCGGTTGATACTGGATTCCCCATGCACTCTGCTCTTTATGTGAGCAGGCCCTGCAGAGGACCTTGCTATGGAAATCTTTGGTCACTAAATTCAGGGCCTGGAATGAATTTGCCTTCAGACAAATTGGGCCTGTCTGGGAGTTTTGCCTACCAAAGAGTTATGGAAGCTGTTGCTTGTTAAGTGTGCTGAGAGCTGTTAGGAGACCCCCTATCCCCTCACAGAGCTGTAATTCCCAGTGGTTTAACAGCCAGCCCCTCGTCACAGGAATCTCTGAGATTTGTAGTGAATAGGGGCCACCTAACAACTCTCAGCATCCTTAACGAAACAACAACTCCCAGAATTGTGGGGTGGGGAGCCATGACTATGTCAAGTGGTGTTTGCAGGTGGTTCTGGGAGACCACACTCTATAAGCTCTCAGCTAAGGTCTGGTAGTTGCTGTAACAACAGGAAGAAGAAGGGCTGTGGCTTAATTGTAGAGCATTTGCCTTGCATGCTGAAGATCCCAGATTCCGTCCCCAGCATTTCCACATAAGTGCTGGGAGAGAGTCCCATTTGAAACCCCAGAGAACTGCTGCCAGTCAGTCTAAAAAAATACTGAGCTAGTATTTGCTCTTTTGGACACGAATGGCACTGTGGGTTAAACCACAGAGCCTAGGGCTTGCCGATCAGAAGGTCGGTGGTTCAAATCCCCGCGATGGGGTGAGCTCCTGTTGCTCGGTCCCTGCTCCTGCCAACCTAGCAGTTCGAAAGCATGCCAAAGTGCAAGTAGATAAATAGGTACCGCTCCAGCGGGAAGGTAAACAGTGTTTCCATGCTTAGTCATGCTGGCCACATGACCCGGAAGCTGTACGCCGGCTCCCTTGGCCAATAAAGCGAGATGAGTGCTGCAACCCCAGAGCCGGTCACGACTGGACCTATTGGTCAGGGGTCCCTTTACCTTTATTTGCTCTTTACACAAAGCCAGGAAGAGAAGGAAGAATTGTGCATGCTCTGGTCTTGCATCTTATGTAGAAATGTGCAGCTTGGCCTCAAGAGACCAAGAAACTGGTACTGGAATGATATCTGCTTACAGGGCTAATGCTTCACACATCCTGGTAATGCTGCATGATTAGAAAAGCAATATTCCTGCTGATCTTGTTTCCCACTTCCAGTATCAGTGCCATCCCTGTTGCAGCATGCATGCCGCTTATCTCACAAAACTACTCTGTGCGTCATACCTTTCAGCCCCCAATCAACTGCAGATCCTACATGCCGATTCGGTGTGATTGTTATGACAAGCTGACACACATCAAGACTCGTGCATTAGCTATTTTTTTCCACGCTATATAAAGACCTCTGCATAAAAGAGGAAGAGGGTTCACTTTCAAAGAAAATGAGATTTTCTTTTTAAAAATAATGTTCAATACTTTCACAAAAGAATGAGCACGTTGGTATTGACAAATGCTGCTTTTTCTATGCCCATGAGTAAGCTGTTGTATGCCAAACGCCCAATCACATCTAACTATACTAGCACTCTCGTTGAATGGATCTATTAATTATAGCCAGGGCCAGCACAAACATTTGGCAGAGCGAGGCATCCACTTTAGGTGGCACCCTTAGGAGAGTCCACATATTTCTTTCTTCTTTTGGAATAAATACATACCACTCTTCAACAAGAAGTTTTAAAAAGCAGATTACACAGGGGGAAAATGGGCAACGATGCAAAACATCCTGAAGCATCTTTTTCTTTTGTTCTCAAGTTTTCACATCAGTTCCTCCTCTTCTGCCCTTGTCCTCGAGCAGGTTGATCCTTGTGTCTGTAGGTTTCACTGGGCAGATGCTATGATCCTGGCTATTTGAACTTTCACTTACTTCCAAATGTGGAAAGCCAGCCCTGCTGCGTTGGGGCCCTGGATATTTTCCTCCTGGTGTTTTGCAAGCTCAACTTTGGAAGCACATTCAAGCAACCTTGTTAGCTTAGGTCACATCCAAGCCACACATTTAAAGCATTATTATGCTGCTTAAACAGGTCCCCATTGGCATTGTACATTGTGCTGCTTTAAACAGGCATGTACTCTCCCCCAAAGAATCCTGGGAAATGTAGTTCATTAAGCACACTGAGAATTGTTAGGAGTTCTCTATTCTCCTCACAATTTCCTGAGTGGTTTAATAGTCAATCCGTTCTCACAGGGAACTCTGAGAATTGTAGCTCTGTGAGGGGAGAATAAGGATCCTCTAAAAACTCGCAGCATCCTTAACAAACTACGGTTCCCACCAGGATTTTTTGCAGGAAGCCATGACTGTTTAAAATGATATGATACTGCTTTAAATGTGTAGTGCAGCTGGGGACACAGTCTTAGTTTGCCCCTTTCTCAGTTTACTTGTGAGTTTATTCCTATGAGTGGTTTAAAAAACAACAACCTCTCCACAATACATATTGCTGTTGTGCCAGGACGTGTTCATCAAGATAAGGCAGTTTAAGATGCCTCAGACATAACTTTGAAAACAAGACATTCCCTATCATCTCTAAACTTTGTGTGTGTGAATGTGTGAATGATGAATTGTTTAATAGAGTCAGCAGAACCAAGTGGCAAAATCTTCCTTGGACTGTACTAGGGGTGAGGGAAGGATGTTGCACAGAACTTTCCACGAACCTACTAGAAAATCATCATCAACATATTATGGAGAAGGCTAGATTGAACCTTTCTTCCTGACATTGTCAGGAAACTATTCTGTCTTCCAGAGGCAAAACATTCCATTCCATTTCCCCTCACCCCTCCTCCTACTGATTAATACTTATTTCCTACGGGTGTAAATCAGATTGGTCCATCTGCTTTCTAACAACATCTCCTCTGCCTAGCCTGGTAAAGCAGACCGGGAGGACAAGGTGAACAGGAACATGTTTTCTCTTGTCAACAGCACAAGAGATATTCTGTAAAGGTTGGGGTGACTCTTTCCTGGGAAAGGGAGAGAATGCTACTTTAGCCAAGATCCAGATTACAATGGTACCTCAGGTTACATAAGCTTCAGGTTACAGACTCTGCTAACTCAGAAATAGTGCTTCAGGTTAAGAACTTTGCTTCAGGATGAGAACAGAAATCGTGCTCCGGCGGCGTGGCGGCAGTGGGAGGCCCCATTAGCTAAAGTGGTGCTTCAGGTTAAGAACAGTTTCAGGTTAAAAACAGACCTCTGGAAGGAATTAAGTACTTAACCCGAGGTACCACTGTATTGCCAGACAAACAAGACCTGCAACAAATGTGCTGTGTGCCAGTTTCTAGCCAGCCATGCTGTCATCCAGGACCCTCCATATCATCCCTGTCTCTGGTTTCCCATTTTTCTTTTACTGCTGACGACACAGCATAGATATATTCTCAGTACGCGGGTGGCACTGTGGATTAAACCACAGAGCCTAGGACTTGCTGATCAGAAGGTCGGTGGTTCGAATCCCTGTGACGGGGTGAGCTCCCGTTGCTCGGTCCCTGCTTCTGCCAACCTAGCAGTTCGAAAGCATGTCAAAAGTGCAAGTAGATAAATAGGTACCGCTCCAGTGGGAAGGTAAACAGTGTTTCCATACACTGCTTTGGTTCACCAGAAGCAGCTTAGTCATGCTGGCCACATGACCCGGAAGCTGTACGCCGGCTCCCTTGGCCAGTAAAGCGAGATGAGCGCCGCAATCCCAGAGTCAGCCACGACTGGACCTAATGGTCAGTGGTCCCTTTACCTTTACCTTTTATTCCACAAACCATGGCAAACAAGCTGATACCTCCCTTGGGCTTTTGAGTGGCCCTGTTTGGGCTACAACCCTATTGGCACTAACAGAGTTCACAATTAGAGGGAATGATGGACAACATTTTTCCTCCCACTCCCTACATTTTCTCCAGAAACCATGTTCATCAATGGCAGCCCCCGCCTCTCACCACCCATTGGATGTCATACCTATGGTGTCTGCTATGGAACCCCAGGAATTCTGCAACTGATGTGACTGAATTGGTCACGCTCCCCTAGATCCACTTTTGTTATGGCACACTCTGAGCAGAGCCAAAGGAGATCAGAAAGGTTTGTTTCCGTGCTATCATTGTTTTTCGACACTGAGACCTTCCTGATTCTGGAATGTGTAACACAAGCAGAAGAATGCCAACTAAACTCAGCTATGGTTTGAGTCCTAGCTTTTCCAGTGTTAGCTTGAATTAAAAGTTTGACCCACTGCTGTCACACACACACAAAAATCTATTATAATGAAAACCCATTTATCATTAAGTTGTACTTGCTGAGACAGGAAGTCTCAAGTGTATTTCTTTGGGGTAGTATTTAGAAGAGAAAATTGCAGTTGGCATGACTTCTGCAGCTGACACTCAAAATTAAGCTCACTCTCAGTGAAGACTGATATTTGACAAAGGTTAAGCACATGCACACAAGACTGAAGAGGAACTCTGCCCTATGCTGGAGGTTCCAGTTGGGTAAAAGGGGAATAAAACTGACCAACAGCATGCAAATATAGCATTAGAAAACACTCCACATGTTGTGATGTTCAGAGGTGGAATAATGTCAGCCACAAATATTTCCACTGGCTTTAATTACTCCTGCCTGGGCAAGTTGGTTAAGATCATGTGATTCCTCTACAATTAGATTAGGTGAACTAGTTAATCCCAAATAGAGAGGCACAATATATGTCACCACAAAAAATATGAATTATTTTCATGTTTTACCCAGAATTTATTTAACCTTACCATGCTGGGAGTCAACTTCATTAATTCTTTTTCTGCTCTTTCTGTTTGTTGTTAAGTTTTGCTCAAGTAATATATCATTAATTTTTTGTGGGTGTTCCCCCCCCCCATGATTGCTGAGTTACTTTCCTTTAGATTGCTTTCTTTTATAGGAACACATTAAAAAAACACACCAAGTAATATTGTTTGGTTTTGGAATAATTTTTCTGTTGCCTGGCTCTTTTTCTTTCTGCTGTGCCTTACACTGGCAGTTATATATATATATTCTCTCTCTCTCTCTCTCTCTCTCTCTCTCTCTCTCTCTCTCTCTCTCTCTCTCTCTCTCCTGTACACACACACACACACACACACACACACACACACACACAGGCTTTACAAAACCCTGCCTCTATTCAAAATCTACCTGTTGTCAATTTATGTCGTTCCTTCTCAGTCCATTAAGTCCTTGTGATCCCAATCAGCAAAAATAGTAATATTGTTTTCCATTCCTACTGACAATGTGAACTTTTGGTGGAACCCAATATTTCATTTCATTTGGAATTCCCTTCCTAGACAAGCTAGACTGGCTCCCTCCCTGTTGTCATTCCATTAGCAGGTAAAGACTGTTTTATTCTGGCAGGCTTTGGGGAACTGACTGCTTTTAAGGAAAGGGCTCTTGATGGTGCACCAAACTGCCCCCTCCCGCATTTTAATAAATGTTTTGTTGCATTGTTTTAATAAAACATAATATTATATATGTTTTATCTGTATTTGTTTTCAGTTTTGTGAGTCACCTTGAGTCCTATTTCCAGGGAAAATGCAGGAGATAAATAAATACAAAAATAAACAAACTGTCTCCTAACACACTGTGAAGGGGACGCGGGTGGCACTGTGGGTTAAACCACAGAGCCTAGGACTTGTCGATCAGAAGATCAGTGGTTTGAATCCCTGTGACGGGGTGAGCTCCCGTTGCTCAGTCCCTGCTCCTGCCAACCTAGCAGTTCGAAAGCACGTCAAAGTGCAAGTAGATAAATAGGTACTCTCCTATTAGAAGCTAGTAATGTTGGTCCCAAAGAGCTCCTCCCCTCCCCTCTCCCTACTATGGCATTTTCTTTATTTGGCAAACTTTGAAAGAAATGTTTCTGTTTTTTGCAGACATACTGTCTGCTGTGCCTTTTTAGTGTCCCAATCTCCAATGTGCTTCAAATCATTGGAGGTTGCTTCTTCAGTTCCAAGTACTTTGAAGAGATCTTGCTTTGATCCAGATAAGCCTCAAGGCTGCCCACTTCCATTTTAAATTGATGATTCATCCAAATGTGATGGGCATCCTTTGCATCAGTCACTTAGAGCTGACCTTCATATTATGAGATCCCTTCAATGGGAGGACATAGGAAATCTTTCACAACTGCTGCAGCTGACCACAAAGCCTGCAATGGATGTGAGCTAAGTGACTGGCCTGACTGCTTGCATATTTGGGTCAGTACACAGAGACTTTACGTACAGCTGGGCCTTGTGTCAAGCAGCTTGCAAATGTGAGAACTGCTGTGTGGTGCTGATGCCATGCAGAACCTTTTCTGGTTACCAGGACAGATGAACCTCTCCGTTTCTTACCACACTGAACATTGTGTCAGGACAGGCTAGTCTCAGCACTCTATAATTTCACTGATTTCTTTTTGCATCCCTTGCCTTTAAAACAAACTAATCTTGAAGTCCATAAGCCTGACAAACTTTGGGTTAAAAGAACTTGCTTTGTGAGGCTGGTTTTTGCCAATGTTATCTGTGCTTAACACAGAACCTTTGTTCCACATCCTTGTGTAGCCAGAGTTGAAGGTGCAGTGAAAAAGCCCACTGTTCATCTCTCCCTCTTTTGAAAAATGATAATATTACAGTTGTTAGAATCCTTCTCCCTTCAAAGATATAATGACATGTTTTCCTCTTATCTGTCCTTAAGACATTAAATCTTTTATATGAATTGCTTGACAGGATTTTTTTTTTGAAGGATAACCTTTTCAGCACCATAAAATAAATAGAGGTGGTGAAGGATTTAGATTCTAAATGCTGTACCAGTGCACTAATAATTTGATGAGCACTTCTATCATTTTTCTAAAATGGCAGTAGATTAAATCTTACTCTTCCTGCAAATTCCTTTGAAAAGGCTCACCTTTAAAGAGTTGATTCCACTAAACAGCCTTGAAATGTAATTGTGATGGCTGAAATGTCCTCCATCGCAGAGTCCATTTTCTTGGCGTTGCATTTTGAGCATTTTTGTTCGTTTCCCATTGGACTCGTTTTATTATTTAAAATATGTTTACAAGGGCAGGATGCCATTTTTCTTGCCACAGTTCATTGTAGTGCCTTGGAAACTTTAGCACTTAGGGGCTGTTTCTCTCCCCCGCCCCCCGGGCACAAGGCATTCATGTCAGCAACACGAAGCCATGATGTGATAGGAAATTGCTTCCAGCCCCTCTCAAATTGCTTGCTTGGCTTGAATTAATCTTAATCGAATTTCTGTCTGAGATGTTTAAAAACCTTACAGAATCTCATCGTTGGAGCACAGCTCTGCTAATTTGATTCCATATAAAACATTCTGAAAAGTGACGACGGCTTTTGTGGCACAGCAGGTCTTCTGTTGCTGATAATGTTCCTGTGCAGGTGGCAGAGGCCGGCTGTGCATTTATATGACCGACCTTTATGTTCATAATGAACGTCCACCCAGCAGCTGTGGAGGCAGTTTCATTGTCTTTGGAACGGACTGCACAACTTTGGTTGCTGAACATCCAACCTCATGAAGAACCCTCCATACATTTAGGGGAGGTGAAATGTGTCTTACGGTATTTTGAACCAGGAAAGAAAATTTCAACCTAGCGACTTCTTTCACGTGCCTTGTTTCTAAACGCTACAGAAATAATGGGAAATGTGACAAGATCAGCAAAGAAGTATAAGAGGCTATATCAGTATATCACTGAAAAAACAACTTGTGTGATGTCAACATTAGATAGACCGCTGAGTTCTGTTTCACGTGAAGAAATGAATGGCAGTTGTGTAAATATAGTACACTCTGGAGGGCAGGGGGACAGCCACATGGAGAACATATCCTGCCCTGGCTTCCTAGTGTAAGCCAGCCAGGATTTGTAAGGGGTGACTCATCCATCACTTCAGGCTGTGCAAATACCTTTAAAGGTACATTCCAAATTCTGGGCACTTTAGTTTCTTATAGGTTACTGGGAATTGTACTTCTGTGAGAGGTGGCTGAAATATTGTCAGGGTGCCATGTGGTACAGCCACATGTCTCACCCTTCAGCCCTTGAGTTGACCATTTTTTCACCACACAAACATATGGCAGTGCTGCCACTGAAAATAGCAGCCATGGCCAACCTAAAAGCTGCAGCCCCCCCCAACCAGAAAACTGCAGCCAACCCCACCACTCCTAGCAGTGCAGCACCACAAGTTCTGGGGTTGGGTTTCCTGCTCTGCCACAACTGCTTTTGTGTTCGGGTCACAAAAGTATTAGCATCATTTGGGACCAAATCTCATTGCAGTAGTCTTGCCGTGAGGAAAAAGCTGGAGGGAGCTACTGCTCAATGATAGAGCACATTTATTTGGGGGTGGGGAGGACCATAGGTCAGTGGAAGAGCACATGCTATGAATGCTTCAGCCAGGTTGGCTTCAAAAGAACCCTGATGTAAAACCTGAAAAAGTCACTTCCAGACTATATGGACAATGCTGAGTTTCGGTGGACAAATTGGCTTACTTCACCGCAGATTTGAAGTACACCCAATACACATTTAAAGCACATGAATTTCCCCAAAGAATCATGGGAATGGTAGTTTCCCATAACAGAGCTACAATTCCCAGCCCCCTTAACAGGTTCCAAATATGCTTTAAACTATATGATATAGTTCCGCCCTCAGTTTCTCATGTGTCCAATATTCAGTTCGCCACATTTCTGCATCAGTCTGCTTTTTTGCTTTAACATCCTCATGAAAAGGCGTTTTGGTACACAATCCTAATATACACATTTTTGCAAGTGGTATTTCTTAGCGTGATGTGCTTTCGTATGCTCTCTTTCACTCATATATGCATTTTATGCTCTCTTTCCCTTTTTATATGCATTTTTTTTGGCACACATTTCTTAGTTGGAGAACTACATTGCAAAATTCAGAGACATGCATATTTCAAAGAGTACTGCATTTTGGTTCCTGTATTGTTTTAGGAAATGTGAATCCAGTCAATTCCCATTTAAAATGCACACCAAACTGCATTTCTCCTGGATCCCTAAGGTGGAACTGGATGAGCCAATGACCTGACACAGTTCAAGATGCTTACTAGATCCCATTGAAGTCAATGCCAGGCTTCTGATTGATTTGATAGATGAAGAAAGCCTGAAATTAGCAAAAAAAAAAAAAAATTCCTTCCAGTAGCACCTTAAAGACCAACTAAGTTAGTTCTTGGTATGAGCTTTCGTGTGCATGCACACTTCTTCAGATACACAGAAGTGTGCATGCACACGAAAGCTCATACCAAGAACTAACTTAGTTGGTCTTTAAGGTGCTACTGGAAGGAATTTTTTTTGTTTTGACTATGGCAGACCAACACGACTACCTATCTGTAACTGAAATTAGCCACTTATCTGAATAACCAGATTCAAACGCAAACTTCTCAAACAGTGAGAACAGTGGCATTACCTGGGAGCTGCGGTGATTACTATTCAAAGAGCACCATGCATGGCTTACATATTCATTTTGCGAAGCCGTTCTCTGATAGCTGTAATATCAAATCTTGAGTCAAAGCTGCATGATAGAAACAAGTGCTGCATTTTTCTTTTGTTTGTTTCCCATTGTTTGTCACGCACGTTATATATCAGATGTTAACATGATGCACTGTAAGGGATGTAATGCGTCCAGAGAAGTTATAAACGAGGAGGCGGTTTTGGACATATGTAGTGCATCATGAGAACTTGGTAAACTAAAATCTCCCATTTTCCTCTACCCTCTATGTATAATAACATGGTCTCTTCACACATTGACTTTTGAAGTCTGTAGACTTTCTAGGGATTGGAAGTAACTATGTTTCACCTCTATTCACTGAGGCAGGATCCAACAGACACAAAGTCCCCTGAAACAGTGGCCAAAATCCTGTTCAAGCAAAATCCTGTTCAAGGAGGTAAGAAACGCCCAAAATGTGTCAAAGCAGTTTAACAAAACAGTGAAGCTCACATGGTTGAAATAAGCAGCACCAATTCTAACATTAAAAGATGGGGGTCAGGGTGCGGGCAGGGGGAGGGGCCAGTGCATGGGAGAGGGGAATGGCCTGACACCAAGGCTGGGTGTTGGGGGTGGGTTAGCTGCTTGAAGTTTACTTGCCTACCCACCCACCCACCAAGACGCTGCTGCCCAGGTGAAGAGGCCTCCTCTGGATGTTGCTGTTGCCATTGCTGCCATTGCTTACCTGCTGGCAGCTGTTTGGCAAGGGAGGCGCCTTTCCTGCTGGCAGGGCTCCACAGGCCATCCCCCCTCCCCTGCCTGGCTTGTGCTCTCTCACTTATGGGGCAGCCGGCCAAGTCTCGTGCTCTGCTACGTTGGGCAGTCAGTGGCTCCCAGGTGCAACTTCAATCTACTGCTTGCCCCCACAAGCGAACTCCAGCCTCTGCTCCCTTGTCCTTCTCTCACACACCAGACTGCTTCAGCCAAGTGCGCTCGCTCTCTCTCTCTCTCTCTCTCTCTCTCTCTCTCTCTCTCTCTCTCTCTCATATCTGCCCCCAAGCTCCCACGCAGGGATAAGGAGGGGGTGAATGGCTATGTTAATGTGTGGTGTGTGCAATGCCTGAAAGCTGTGGGTGATGGAGGAGGGCACTTTCCTGAGTTCTTCCTGCACTCTGTTGCTCTGGTCTGGGGCAGTGGTGGTCTCGAAGCCTCTGACTCACCCAGGCTCCATCTGACCCTTTATTTTATTGCAGTGGCCACAATCTGCCTACAGTGCCACCCCCCCCCAGTAACATTCTTGCTTCTCCTCAGCAGCAGCCAAATGGCAGTCCTGAACTCTTGTGAGTGTATTTGGTAGGAAAAAGTGGTGGTATTGTGTTTTGGTGCATTCTGCCAGGGGGAAAAAAGCACTAGTATAATGAATTGGACCAGGGTCCTTTTAGACTGTAGTTCAGGGACTGCACATTTCACTCAGGCCTGGGCAGGATAATTTCCTAAACTAGGGACTCCCTAAATCTTCATAGGGTGGGGAGTGTCTTCCTTTTTTAAAAAAAATAGTATTTATTGAAGTTTTAAGGTTACGAAAAGAAAATAGAAGAAACACCAAATTAAATAAAAGCAAAACAACACATCACAATAAAAAAAAACAGAAAAATGGAAACAATTAAAAAAAATTGAACCTTTCCATAACTTGCCTTTCATTTGCTTGTTTCCCTGACCTCCTCATACCTCCCTTTTTGTATTCTAAGTCAATTATCTATTTCAGCAAATCCTTTCCCTCTCTTCAAATTTTTATCCTGAAAATTTATCTTAATATTAATATAAGTTTACTTTCCCTCCTTTCACCAATTAACAATCTATTTTTCTTAAATCTTTGTTACATTTTTGCTAGAATCACATAAATTCATTCCAACATCATTCTAACATTCATTAATTTTACAATGTTTCTGTAAATAGTCTTTAAATTTCTTCCAATCTTCCTCCACCGATAGGGTGGGGAGTGTCTTCCAGCCTGTTCCTTGTTAAGGCTCATTTCAGCCTGAAAATTCTTATTGGAGCTGTTGAGCTTTTTTCATACATGTCCTTTTAAGATTTGCCTGGGAGCTCCATGGCTCCAAGGCTAGGATGCTTCTTGCATCAAAACACTTTTGAAAGCATTGATGTAGCTCACCACCTTTTCTTTATGCAAAAAGTTGTACCTTGTTTGAAGGGGAAGTTTCGAATTGAAACTGACAGACTTACCGCTTAGCCTCATTAAGGAAAATGACCAGATGACTACAAATGAACTCCATTGGCATGGAAATCACAGAGAACTGGCTTGGGAAAACATTAAGTGGTTGTCCACAGAGCATACGGAGCAGGATTGATATAATTTTGCAATATTAATTACATAGCAAAGTTGGCATAATTGAACAGAGCAGCAAAAATGAAAGCTGAGGGCTACAGCGAGATAGGCCTTGGCAAATGGTTCAGCAGGAGTGCTTGTCAGAGGAAAAAAAGCTCTGAATGTTCCTTTTCAGGAATGAAACTCTTCTGTTAACACAGTTAACACAGTGTCACAGGACTATGTGAACTCTTCAGTAAAGCATGATTTGCACGAACAGTTCTATGTGACAAGAGTTACTAGGTGGGGTCTCTCTCCCTTTTAAGGCCCTTATGTGGAACTTCCATTGTGCATGAATGAGACTTTGTCAGCATGTAACACTGTTCAGAGATCTGCATCAGGCTACGTTCAAGGTGCTGCTATTAGTATATAAAAAAGGGACATGAGTGGCACTGTGGTCTAAACCACTGAGCCTCTTGGGCTTGCTGATCGGAAGGTTGGCGGTTCGAATCCCCGCAACAGACTGAGCTCCCGTTGCTCTCTCCCAGCTCCTGCCAACATAGCAGTTTGAAAGCACACCAGTGCAAGGAGATAAATAGGTACTTCTGCGGCAGGAAGGTAAACGGTGTTTCCGTGCGCTCTGGTTTCTGTCATGGTGTTCCATTGTGCCA
This sequence comes from Podarcis melisellensis, assembly GCF_964234715.1. NCBI lineage: Eukaryota > Metazoa > Chordata > Lepidosauria > Squamata > Lacertidae > Podarcis > Podarcis melisellensis. The sequence continues at coordinate 61,964,685 of NC_138537.1, read as the reverse complement.
GAAGTGGTTTAGTCATGCTGGCCAGATGATCCAGAAAGCTGTCTGTGGACAAACACTGGCTCCCTTGGCCTGAAAGCGAGATGAGTGCCACAACCCCATAGTCACCTTTGACTGGACTTAACCATCCAGGGGTCCTTTACCTTTACTTTTACCTATTAGTCTATAAAGCACTTAAGAACTCAGATTATAAACATGATAGTTTGGGACAGTTCTGGCACTTCTCAGGTGGGTGCCATTGCCACTCTAAGAGAGGGAGGTGTTCATGGTGAATTCCAGCACCTCTTTTTCTAGAAAAATAGAATTGGTTTGAAACTCCAACTTTACATCCCAATTCACTGAGAATATCTATAAATTGGTGCCCCTCAGTTCCCCCTGAGGGCATAAGTGCTCTAATCCAGCTCCTATCAGCCCCAGGAGGCATGGCCAATTGTGGGAGTTGTGATTCACCTCCAACTGAAGGACCACAGAGCGAGCCATCCCTGCTAGAATAAATTGGCCTTATGAACAGCTTTTGTTTATGGAATTCTAAGTTGTCTTACATTTTCCTCAATCTTGAGAGGTTTGTAATATGCAGATCGATGGAAATTATTAATGATCAAGTGACCGAGAATCTTGTAATTAGTTGACAGCCCTAATTTATTAGCAACATGTATGAAGCAATTCACAGAACAACTCAGAGATATCGCAGGCTCAATAATGTGTTCTACAAAGGAATATAACCCACATATAATGAACTCATCAAAATTAAGAACATTCCCCACAGAGCAACAACTGATTCTCATTTCAAAGAGAAGCTTACTACAGCTATATCTGCAGAAGAATCTAATGTTATGCAGCTGCTGAAAATAACAGGTTTACACGCATGCAATTAAACAAATCAAATTTATGCACAATACATCAAGAGACACCCTTCTAGAACTTTCACCACTCCGTTAGCATTGCTATCTATGCTGTCATTCATTTATATTTACAGCGAAGTGTCAGGCAACTGGTAAACACCGTCATTGCATGGATTTAATCAACACAGCTACGTTTCTGCCATGATAAAAAGGTATACCCACTTCTTCAAAACAGAACACATTTGCCAACCTGCAGCCACACATTCCTTGGTTGCCTCTAATCTGTTTTAAATAACATAGTTTTATAACAGGTTTTTCCAAACTGACCACAACTTTGTCCAGTCTTATTGGCTTTCCTTTTGATAATCCAATGCATGTGTTCCGTTTTCCTTCCAGAGATCCTAGTTCATTATGAAACTGTAATGAATGGGAGTGGTTAGGGGTCGAGGTTCCTGATCCAAGCCTCAAACTGCAGGGACCCAAACATAGGGATACATGGAGAAGTTGAGACAAAGAGTGTGTAAGCTACTGCAGAAGTAGCTGTTTTTGTGTGATGGATGGATGCAGAGGAATGGTGGGAGGAACCAGCTAGGTAAGCCCCAGGGGAAGAAGGTGCAGAGCCTGGGGAGTGGTGGTGGGACAACGATGAGTGGTCAGAGGGAGAAGATTGGGAAGAGGAAGTGTCAGAAGCTAAAGAGGTAACAAGGCTTAGTGAAATGGGAGAGTCTGTGGCAGAGAGAAGTCCAGAATCAGAGGCAGAAGCTGAAGCAAGAGAGGCGGCCAAGAGGCAGAGATGATTGTTTGCCAGAATCAGAAGAAGGCTGAAATGGGTGGAAAAGCAGCAGGCAGCATGCAGGCACAGTCTCCTATTGCTTGGGGAAAGCCCTGGAGAGGAAGGGACTTAGATAGCTGTGGGGAGGTGGGGACTACTGGTAGCTGAGCCCTACTGGAGATGAGCTGTTGTGCTCATTAGGCCTGACATTCCACCAAGTGAAGATCATGTTTTCTCTAATAAAGCATTAACTGCACTTTTGAGTGGTGTGATTTATCGCCGGCTCGCTCTTTGACAGCTTCCACGTGATGTGGATGTCTGAAAATGCCAGTGTACTGATTGTGTAGAAGCCTATGCATGTGGATATCTGGTACAGGGGGCCAGAGTGTGTGCCCAATACTGGGGGTTGTACCAAGACTCATGTCCCCTGATGCCCTTGTCACATGAGGAATACATCCTTCTATGGCCCTCAATGCTCAGGAGAAATGTACAAAAATCTCCCCTTTCAAGCTTTGCTATCAAGGTACCTTGGGCGATATATGTATCAAATTCTCAGACTCTTGTATGGAAGCACCTTAGCTTATTTGAGACAGGAGGTTCCAGAAACTGGCATTGGGGATCTGAGTGAGACATCAACCTTAGCAGGTCAAATTCATATTGCAAAGCAACTAAAGGACAATATAAGCATAATGGTTGTAATCTAGCAGCAATAATAAGTACTGAATACTGAATATTAAATATTAAGGGCAAGTTCTTTAAAGCACATAAAGTCAAAAACACATTGTTGTATGTTATCTTGCATTTCGTCATCCCAATACTTTATAAATGTGACCCAACTTTCAATGAATTTATTACCGTGTAGTGTATATTTGGCTCTGAAATAGTGTAAATTCAGTGTATCTTTTCAAGCATTTTGTGTAGCCTGGTTTTGAAGTCAGTAAATTAATACCTCCTACCACCTGTAGAGGGGATCCACTATAAGCCCAAAGTCCAGTATAGTGGTACCACTGTGGTAGGGCTCTGGTCTGGCGTGTATCTATTAGAACGTCTTGTGTACATCCCTCAGTCTGTGCTTGCTGTGTTTCCAGAAATAGATGGGGGCTTATGATTATTATGATTGTTTAGAGCTATGTTTGAAATTACTGTTAAGTCATCCTAGAGAAGTCATTTGGCCTTAACAGAGCAGCACAAAGCTATGTTTCATTATTAGTAATCCCCTGCTGTGCTTGGTAGCAGTGACAAAGTAATTTCACACTTTGCTACCATAAGAAATATCTCTCTAAGTCTGAAAAAGCAATGAACAAGGCAATACATCATGAAGCCCTGATGCCTAGAGGAGTCGATTGTTCCCATATTTGACCCGCTATTTCAAAGTGATATGGCAGTGATAAGGGCTACCCAGAAACCTTTAGCAAGTCTATGTTTTGCTTAAATTCTAAGGCATCCTGGGTCACAGACACAGAGCTCATAAAAGGTTAGACTGACTCACAGCCCTCAGTTCCAATCCCCTTTTGAAAGCTACCATTTGGTAGCACCCAGGATTATGTCACAGAGAAGGGAAGATGCTCTTCTCCTGCATCTCTTTGGGGAGACCTCATTTGGTTGACATTGGTTGCTAACTTAATTGTCATGTTCAACAGGAATTGCCTATCATATTCTGTAAGAGACTGTGGTCCTGGACAATGTTCCTGTTGGGCAAACATGAAGACCAGAGTTCTCCAATGGCAGCTTCTCATTCAAGTTGTATATTGGGAGAATGATAACTTTTTATTCTTCATCTTTAGGAGCCCCATAAAATTGTTTGTGCTCAACTATACAATGAAGGGTGCTTTTGAGTTTGTTAAAGCAAGTGCTTTATTTCCCTCAGGGACTGAAGTCCTATAGGATTTGTTTAAAACCATCAAACTGCTCACATTTAAAAATAGTTTTCATTTGTTTTTATTGTTGAGTATGTATTCATGAATTTTCATTGTTGTAACCTGCTCTGGGTTTGATTTCAATGAAGAGCAGTTAAAAGTGGTTCAAATAAATATGGAACGTGATTTTTCTCAACCAACAGAGCCCGTGTAGAATTCTTTAGTAGGTTAGATGGTCATTCTGCTCTTGCATATGCCTATGTTTCTAGGATAGCAGAGAGAGGAAATTAAGAGAGCTGATTCTGGTTCCATCTATGATTTTCCCTCAGGTGTAGAACCAATTGTCTTGTAGGTCAATTGCACGGGTGGTACAGGAGGAGTATTATGAAATTTGAGTTGATGTAAAACAGGCTAAACATACAGGGATGTATCTAACTCATAAATATAGTAGACCTATTAAAATGGATTGACTTAAGTCTATTGATTTCAACGGGTCTTCTCTGAATATGTTTTAGCTGGATACAACCCAGATTATGAAATGTTTTTTTTCCTGTAATGATATTTCCTTTTTTATTGTGATGGCAAGTAATACTTTTTGAGATTTGTGTTATTACACTAACAGAACAGAGTCATTTTATATTTGAATTCTGCAGCCTTGATCATTAATTACCTAATTGGTTTCTCAGGTGTTTCACAAGACCATTGGTGACCACCAGAGCTGCCTTATTATTTCTACAACTACTTATTAGAAATACTTGTCATTTCTTATTCTTGGCATTTCTACAGAGACATCAATGGTGCTTTACTTCGCAGAGAGCAGACGAAACAGAAACACAGAAACCAGAGCTCACAGAAGGAAAACAAAGCAGAATGAGAATGTTTAGATGCCAAGATTTAGCATGGAGAATGGGGTTATGGTAGAGGTCCCTTTGTGAGTAGCTCTAAATCTGGGGTGGGGAACTGTCCACCTCCCACTTCTAATAAGTGGAACCGAGACAGAATGTAAGGAGTCATTGAGTGTGCATTGTGGCTACACCTCTTTCCCCCATGGTGCATCATTGTCAGGGCAGGATGTTGTTCTGCCACCCCCCAATCTGCCATGGGACACATGCCATCACTCTCACCCCTCCACCTGGACCTGATCACAACTCTCCCTAGGACTATCCCCTCACCAGGTCACACCCTCACCAACCCTAGGCTGGCTAGAATGTGTCCTCGAACTGTGATATTGCCTCTGGCATGTCTGGGTGTAACCTGACCAGATGTAGAAACATCTGACTTTTGTATGGAGGAATGTATCCTATTGATCAAAGGTAAGAGTCACTTTCATGGTTCCACCTCTGGCCACAGTCACCACAGGCATATGGTCCCCCCCCCGAAGGTTCCCCATTGAAAAAGTTCTCCACCCTTTTGGCATATTTTAATGCCCAACTGGCTTCATAATCAGGAGAGGATAGCTAGGCAGTATTACTGCAACCCTTGCCCACCAAACAAATAGCTTGTTAACAGTGATGGCCACTTGTTTGGAAATGGGAAGATCCCAAATGTCTACTCTGGTAAATATCAGTGCTTACTTGCTGCATCATTCATGGATCTTTAGATACCTACGGTCTTGGGATTTATTTTATTTATTACGCTGTTTCTATCCTGCTTTTCCTCCAAGGAGCTCAGGGGGCGGGGGTTATGTGGTTCTCTCTCTCCTCATTTCATCCTCATGGCAACCTTGGGAGGAAGGTTAGGCTAAGATACAGTGACTGGCCCTGTGAGTTTCATGGCTGAGTGGGGATTTCAACTTGGGTCTCCACTCCAACTACTTTAACCACTACAGTACACTAGTTTCCCCATTACACCATACTGGTATTGCAATTTATATCTAAACCTCAAAGTTCAGATCCGACAATAATCTAACGCACAATATCTTGCTCTAAACTTCTGACCTCAAAATCTGTTGACCCAGAGCTGGTTTCTGACTGGATAATTTGCTTTACTGCAGGCTGATACTATTTTCCTCCCAAGTTTCTTATTTTAAAACTGCTTCATGGGACCTTCCAGCAAGTCTTAAGATAGGTATTCCCTTTAAGCTTTCTCTGACCCTGTTCCACCTTCTCAGTCAGCAAAGAGACAAAAAATCCCTTAAGACAAAGTCATCGTCTTCCTCCCACTATTTTTTCTGTCTTTTGCTATTTTTCATCTCAAGAAGCTTTCAGCAAAAATGATTCTGAGGGGAAAAATGAATCTCCTGTGTGAACCACGTGACTGTATTTTGCCCCAGAGGTAAAGACAATACATCAGGATTTCATGTACAGTGGTGGGTACCATAAAACCTGGATTCTGTTGGCACTTTAAATTTTATTTTTCTATTGTGCACTGTTCCGTCTAAAATGTAAGATAGATCTAAATCTTGCTCCTAACACACACACACACACACACACACACACACACACCTTTCCTGAAATCAAGCAGCGGGGTGTCATTAATTGTGACTGAATAGCTCATGTGCATTGAAATGACTGCCCCTGCAATATATACAGATATTTATATTGATGCCTCATTGCCTAATGCACTCCTACTTAAACACTTGCACACTATTAAGAATTGACACACTATGCATGCATTTCTCCCATCTAGCTTCCTCTGTTCCTCAAAGTTTGAAATTATGATGATGATTAGAAATTCATTGAGTATTGCAAGCATCAAATCCTTCCTCTTTGTCTCCTATCTAGTGAACTACTTTTGTTTTTGTGTGGGACTCTCAACTTTCCTGAGTGGTTGGAAGTTCCAGGAGGCAGCACTGAAGACTTAAGGCTATTAATGATTTTTTTGGGGGGGAACATAACTGTCTTATGCCAGGTCAGTCCATTGGGCCATCTTAAGTCAGTACTGTCTTTACCAGGGGTAGCTAATGTAGTGCTCTCATTACCCCTGAACAATGGGAGTTGTGGTCCATGTTGACAAAACTCCTTCGGGGAGCCATTTGTCGTGTGGTTTACAGCACCAGGAAAGCTAAACCACACCTGGATAGGACACTAAACCAAACGGTGGCTTAGCTCTGTGTGGTGCAGTAGTGAAAGGACCAGCTAGGACCAGGATGCCACCATCTCCTGGTGGCCCCCAACCCACTCCTCTTCACAGGGAACTCTGGAAATTTTGGCTCTGTGAGGGGGAACAGGGGCTACCTAACAACTCTCAGCACCCTCAATGGACTTCAGCTCCCATAATATTATGTGGGAAGCCGTAACTGTTTAAGGTGAGATGATGCTGCTTCAAATGTATGGTGGGGATGTTGCCATTCTCATGCATTCATGCTAGCCATGGTTTGGCTTAGCATGATATAAGAACCAAACCATTGTGTGGTTTTTTTGGTAAGGAAGGGAAGCGGTGGTTTCTTTTAGCAGGAGCAGCCAGCCCATGGGGCAGAGAGAGGGAGACTGAATGGGTCTCTCTCCGCCCCCCGCCCCGCCGCCTATGGAAATAAGTCAGGCTGTTAGACATGGGGTTCAGTAAAATGCATCACTCAGAGGCTTAATACTGTAAGAAAAATATGTGCCGCTGTGTATTATACACTGACATCACCTTTTCAGTTCCAGGGAACTGCTAATGCAGCAGCACTTATTTCCTTGCTTTTGAAAATTGCCTTTATTGTTTGTCACGTACTAGTTGACTGGGACCTGGCAAATGAGCTTGCGCCCTGCTGCTGGGAATGGGGCCCTTGTAGCTATTAATGTTCTTGTAAAACTGACAGTGCTGAGTTTAAAACCCTCCTTGTGTGCTTCAACCACACCCTGACTACATTTCAGTAACCATCTATACATACCTTCAGTTGTCATTCTGTGTTTTCTTCTGTTATGTTCTATACTTCAGGGAATCTCTCTAACCTCCCCCCCCCTTCATCCACTGCTAGTGCAGTATCCCCCTCCAAGCCGGGCAACATTTTGTAGCTTCTGCTAAGAGAAACTTTCATTCATTCAAACACCTCTTCTTCCAGATCCTGCAGCAAGCCTGATGTTTTGCACAATTTGGTCTGGAAGAACGGACATGATGCAGGCAATAAGCCCAAAGGCTATAATATATTTCTCTTCAGCTGCAAAGCTTTTTACATCATTGTATCAAGGCACTACTGATGCACTTAATGGAATAAATGAGTTTTTGGGTGGGGGGGCTCTTTAGACAATTCTGGGTTGTATCCAATGTTGTTTCTCCTCTTGCGCAACAGACTCCTGCCTGTGCAATGGAACTTCGCCCTCTCTCTTACAGCCCCCCCATCCTCAAAATCTGCTCCAGAGGTTTGGGGGACCCCCTGAAGCAGTTTGGGGGTACATGTGTGGAGTGGAGAGGAAGGGGAAGTCCCATTTGTGAGCACAACACTGCTTGCACAGTGCTAGATGCAATTAAATTGCAAATACCTGTCCCCCAGCTGCGGCCTAGGACCCACGTATCTATGGGACTGCCTCTCCTGGTATGCCCCACGGAGGACCTTAAGGTCCACAAATGACAACATTTTGGAGGTCCCAGGTCGCAAAATGGTTAGATTGGTCTCAACTAGGGCCAGGGCCTTTTCAGTACTGGCCCCAACTTGGTGGAACGCTCTGTCACAAGAGACTCGGGCCCTGCGGGACTTGACATCTTTCCACAGGGCCTGCAAGATGGAGCTGTTATGCCTGGCCTTTGGTTTGGACTCAATCTGACCCTTATGTTTTCCTCCCCTTATGGTTTTGATCTATGGGCTACTTTTTAAATGAGGCTGCATTTTAAATTGCATTTTAATCAGTATTTTAAATTGGTTGTTTATTATTATTATTATTATTATTATTATTATTATTATTATTATTATTATTTACTGTAATTGTAATGGTATTAGCCACCCTGAGCCCGGCTCTGGCTGGGGAGGGTGGGGTAGAAATAAAATTTGTTGTTGTTGCTGTTATTGGTCTTAGATTTTCTGAAAGTCCAGCCACCCAAATTGTTCTGTTGGCACCACTGTGCGGTGCAGGCAGGACAAAGAGCAGAATTTAGTTCAGTCCTGTCCTTGGCTGAGCACAGCAGCCATGTGGCCCGCACAGCAGTCTTCTCTCCCCTTATATTTCCCTTATATTGTACAACTGTTGGAAGAGATCAAGTGAGTCATAACCTACCAGGGGATAAAGTCTGGGCTTCTGGCTACTGTCTAAAGTGTTCTGACAGCTGAGCTAGGAGTCCCACTGGATTTTAATGCCAAGTCAACCATTGTGTGGAAATTTCCCTTTCTAATTTTGCATCTGGGATTTATTATGAAGCCTCATGCAGCTTGAGGCCCATTCTGACCTGTAGGGATGGCACATTGATTAGTCCTAAGACCGTAGGGCCATGATCCTGTCACATTCTGCTCTGAGTGTGGAAGAACTGAGGCTTTTGGGTTTCTGACAGGGGAGGACAGAGTGTAAGATACACCTCCTTATTTCTCCCCCTTGACAAATCTGTTATACTACATTTTTCTTTACACTCCTTTTATAATTGCAGTCTGGTACTTGAAATATTGAAGGCAGCATGAGATGGTCCAAGGAACAAGCAGCTGCTGCTGAAGGGCAGCCCCAGCTCTCCTCCCATGTAACGCCTAGTCAATAACAATGTGTGATACCCTTTGGGATAGGCAAAACTATCAATTTCAGTTTTTCTCAATTTCTCCCTCACATTTCTCCATATTTCCACATCAGTTTTTGAATTCCTTTTCTTTTTTAAGCCATGAAAACGTATCCACATTTTAGTGCCCATTTCTCACAGTACAGTGGTACCTCGGGTTAAGAACTTAATTCGTTCCGGAGGTCTGTTCTTAACCTGAAACTGTTCTTAACCTGAAGCACCACTTTAGCTAATTGGGCCTCCTACTGCCGCCACGCCGCCACTGCATGATTTCTGTTCTAATCCTGAAGCAAAGTTCTTAACCCGAGGTAATATTTCTTAGCGGAGTCTGTAACCTGAAGCGTATGTAACCTGAGGTACCACTCTATAGACATTTTGCATGCAATTTTGCCTAATATATGCATTTCCGCAAACAATTTTATTACATGTCATCTTCGCTAATTGATGCATTTTAGTGCACACTTTCCCCTAATATCTGCAATTTGTACACAGTCTTTGGCTGGAGAACTGCATCACATAATTTGGAAACGTGCAATTTTTAAAGGATGGCTGCATTTCAGCTCACATATGGATTCAGGAAGGGATGATTAGGTGAATTCACCTCGAAATATGAACAGAATTGAATTTCTCCCGCACCTTTAGACACCATTAACACATCCTCATGGAGTTGAGGGTTTCTACTTCACTGGTGGAATGTCGAAAGAGCAGTCCCTCCCTGGGTGGTTCTTATTGCAGGGATGGCTGTTTGTGATCTCCTATTCAGGGAGCTTTGTGGACCCTATTTTGTGTGGGCACTCCAATCTTCTTTGCGTGTGTTGTACTGCAAAGCAGTGCTTTGGGAACTATGTAATGGGATTTGAACACTTTCCTAGACAGATGACTGTGGCCAGCAATAGCAAGCTTGTTGCTGGCTGAACCTCTGGAGCTAATGCAGTGGGTGGGTGTGCACACTCTGGCATCATTATGTATGTCATGCTTGTTTCAATGCAGGGACATATGCTGGGTGTGTGTGTGTCCCGTTCATCGTGAACCTATTGGCTCCCTGCATGTGTGGGTGTGTCATGTGGACATCATCGCCAGTGCTGTTCCTGACTGGTGGGCTCTGGCTGTGTCTCCAGGGATATTGAGCTAGTGTCTGCTGTTTTTCTTCCATTTTTATATTTATTGAGCCGTGTGCCTTCCCCTCTCTTCCAAGGTTGAGTGAGCATAGTATACAGTGGGCATTCAGCCAGCCCAGCACCAACCCACCCACTTGGAAAGTCCCACCATCCACAGAAGTGCATGCCTTGGCTTGCTCTGTTAGATACATAATCGAAGTGAAATGGGTTGATTGATCCTTATGGCCATCATAAAACTATAAAAGCTGTGCTCATTATTTTAATTGTACAGTTGATAGGGACACATACTACTAGCTAACGGTAATATGCCTTCTGGCGGTTCCTTCACTGTGAAAAGTGAGGTTACAGGCAACCAGGCAGAGGGCCTTCTTGGTGGTGGCGCCCACCCTATGGAACGCCCTCCCATCAGATGTCAAGGAAATAAACAACTGAATTTTAGAAGACATCTGAAGGCAGCCCTGTTTAGGGAAGTTTTCAAAGTTTGATTCTATTTTTAATAGAAACCCAGCCAGATGGGCAGGGTATGAATGAATGAATGAATGAATGAATAAATAAATAAATAAAATAATGGCTGTTGTGATTAAAGTGATGGGCCATTTTTATTTTTCACTTATACCTATAGGCTACAAATGATTAAAGTATTCACCTTCTGGGATCTCTCCCATCCCCCTATGCTGTCTGAGTCCTGTTGGCTATCCTTGAAATGATGGAAAAGTCAAGGGGAAACTATATGGTTTAGTCATGCCTTTGCAATAGGGATTTTCTTTTTTTAACCAATCAGTATTTGCTGATTTTTTTTTTATCAGTGTTTTAAACGATCTTTTATGGATGCATTTTGTTGTTTTATTTCTTATTTGTACTATTTTTATGAAAGTGTGGATTATAAATAAATACATACATAAGTACATAAAAGCAGACATTCCTTCCCCCCCTGCACTGCAAAAGTGACAGTTCCAACACTTACGCTTTTCTACTGAGACTTGGGCACTGTATGCTTCCACGTTTCTTTTATCCTAAAATGTGCACCTGAGGCTACATTAAATGTATACCACACCAACTAGTGTTGGCACCATCTGCCTGTGAGGAAACATCTTGCCTTTTGTGGAAACAAACATCATACATTTTCTGGGCCTGAAGCTTGGTTGTGGGAGGAGGGTTATAGGGGGCCAAAAAGCTTGAGTAGAACACCATGTATAGGTGTTTATATGGGCATGGTAGTTGTCTCCAAGCTATGCTGGAGTTCTTCACTTTTAAAGAGATCATAGATGTAGTGGGCCTTACAGAAACCTGGTGGAACAGAGAAAAACTGCAGGATATGATTATTTCTGGATACAAACTCTAGAGGTAAGAAAGGGCAGTGTTGCTCTGTACATCAAAGAGAGCACTGTGTCAAACTATCAGGCTGAAAAAGGGCAGACTCATCCACAAAAACCTTGTAGGTAGAAATGCATGGCCTCAAAAGTAATTTAATGCTGGGAACATATTATTGCACCAAAAAGCTCAGGGGAGATGAAGGTGTGCTTTAAGAATAGATAAGGAAATGGCAGAGAAGCTGAATGGATTCTTTGTCTCTATCTCCACAGTAGAAGATGTAAGGCAGAGAGCTGTGCCTGAACTAACTTTTGCAGGAAGGAAGTGTGAGAAACTAAGGAAAATGGTGAGTACAAGAGAAGTCCTAGGGCTTATTCACAAATGAAAAGCTAACAAAACTCCAAGTCTAGATGATATAAACATGGAGTTGTTGATCTTCCAACAAAAATATGAATCTTGTTCCTCAGGACTGTCTTCATCTTGTGAGAATATTTGTAGTGTTTGATATCCAAAGAACTGCATGACTAATTCCACATGCCCATAGGGCTTTGGGGCTTTTGTGCTTCAAAAATTAGCCCTCCAAGACATGTGGGGAATTGCTTTCTAAACTGAGTGCTGAAAGGACCAAAATATCCAAGAAGGTCCACAACCTTGGGTATTCTCCAAGAGACACCTGAATCCAGCATTGAATACCCATTATTCACACAGTGTGTATGCACCCTTTGTCAAAATTCACCAGTGTTTTCAATATTTGTGGCAATTTTTGTTGCCAGTATAGCCATTAACTTTTACTTTTGAATATAATGAACTTTCAGGCCTTTCATATTCATCCCAGTGGAAATGTTTCCCAGGCAGGCACTTTTAGGCATATGATTGTATTATCATCCTATATGAAAGATGAAAATAATTTACCCCCACTATAGTGGCTAGTATTAATTTAAATATGCAGGAAGTAATCAAGGCATATACATCTAATAAAAGTGTTCGTCTAGGGTTGCTTTTATTTTTCAGAAGCCTATTAAGACAAGCGAGAGAGAGAAAGAGAAGAAATAGCCTTTTTATTTTCAAATACTGGCTGCAGACAGTAAAAGAGACTGACTTTTCTACATCATTGTGCAGGGCCAAATCAAACTGATGAATCTTCAGTCAAGTGCAAGTTAGCTGATAAAGGTCAAAATGCTTGAAACGAAAGGTGACGTAGCCCATTTATGACTAATGCACTGTGTACCTTTCAGAAGCAATTTTTTAAAATATAAAAAATCGCTACTAACTCATTGTTCGTAATGAAGGGGACAAGACAAATCATATATTCAGTACCAGGAGAAAAAAATTATAGAAAGTAAGGGGTTAAAATGTTTTTCAGCTAAATCATCCAGTGAATCCTATCCTAGTGCATTCCCAGTGAGAACAATTAAAAGTAGCAGTTGATAAACTAAATTTGAACTTGGTTATCTGAGATGTTAAGAAGCATGTCTAACAGGTTTTGCTCTGAATGTTCTCCATTGATTTTAATAAAGCAGGCTATCTGATACAATTAACTCATATTTTTCAGTTAGTAGCCTTACGGGAATGGGGCAAATAACTGCAGTCTTAAGGCTTTGCAGGAGGCAGACTAAAGGCAGCTGAACTTTCTTGTTTTTGTCCTGAGTAGAAATGAAGGTGTAGGAGCCTTACTTTTGGCCCTACCAATGTTGGTAGGGCCAGAGCTGTGAAAGTTGTGATTGTCAGGAGGGAAGACCTGAAATTGGATCTCACCATACCACCCTGGTTGGAATGCAATACTTTAGGAGAAAGTACCCTCTCCCACTTCGATCTTGCTAGTGTTGACACAAAACCTGTTCACCAAGCCTCCTCACATGTGCTTACTTTTCTTATTTGACATCAATTAACTCATTATGGTGCCTTAAAGCAAATACAGATATAATGAGCAATAGAAGCCAGTGTGTCCAGTGAACAGACGATTGGACTCAGAGAAGAGAGGCTTCCTGTGAGTTCACAGCCATTCATCACCTTTTCATCTCTGTACTCCATAGATAAGAATGCAATTGTTGCTGATTCTAACAATCTCTTGGATGCAAAGAGTGCTTTATCAACTTCATTATATTCATCCATGGTATTAGTACTTCACTCTGGCTTCATTTTACAGGCAGGTCCTGTTGCTTGGAGAAGGATTTGCTAAAGGTACACAAGCAATGGATGGCAGCAACGAGACATGAACCCATATTTCTTGGGTCAATTTTACAATGTGAAACAGGATAAACAGCAAAAATAATACAGTGGACCTTCGGGTTATGTTACCTTCGGGTAACATAACTTTCAGGTTGGGCACGTGTCAAACCCAGAAGTGTACAAACCCAGAAGTTTCGCCACACATGCATGAGCAGAAGCACTCTATTGTGTGTGCAGAAGCGGTGCCTCTAGATGCTGACTTTTCGGGCTACATACAGACCTCCGGAACGAATTAAGTTCGTACCCGGAGGGTCCATTGTATACTTAATTGTGCCATATCATTAAAGCACTATTAAAAAGGCATCTCCTCATCTTTAGGAATATTTCATAGTTCATTTTAAAATGCTGCAACAGCCTTGTAGATTGATTTAACTATACTTACGTTTATAAGTTAGGGGTTCTACATGTCTACATGGCATCTGAGCCCAATACAAGTAACTGAAGTGGTGCTGCGCTGATTTCTGTCCTGTTTTTCAACAGCACTTTAGAATTTAGGATTTGCGTGGGTACAGGATTTTGAGTATACGTTCTCATTGTGAGGTGGCCAAGGGTGGTTTGTACATTTTGTTTCCATCAAACGCTCCTCCAGCACTCTGCAGCCTCCCCAGTTGCCCACACTTCCTGACCTGGGAAGCCTGATGGGAGGAGCTACCTCATGACGTCCCCCTGGACACCTGGAATGGCTGCAGAGGACAGCCCACTGATGAGATTTTTTGTTGAATGAAAGAAAGGATGCCCACAAACAGACCTGGGCCCCCTCAAAAGTAAGATAAACCCAACAAATTACTTTGCACCCCACCCACCAGAATTTCATCAACAATTTCAAGCGCAGTTTCTTTTCTCCATTAATTGATGGAGGATGATTGGGGGCAGGGGAGGAGAAATGTGAAAGAAATTGTTGGCACAGCCCAACAGTTAAGGTCAAATTTTATCCTACCTTTTTTGCTTTTACATGTACTATAGAACCCATAGGATTAATCCCCCTTAATGTTGAAGCTGTTCACCTTTACGTCAACAATGTGCCACCTGAGTGTGAAGAACATTCTTCCTGCTCCCCAAAGGGTATCTGAACTACCCAGAGAGGGTCATGTGGAGTTCATGGAGCTTGATAACGTGCTCTTAGAAGAGACTTCTGAAAAGGGCACAGTTGTGGTTATATAAAAATTCGTGGGAAGGTTTCTGAGTTCCTCCTGCATCGGTTGGTTCTGTGTGTGCCCCCCCCCTTCGTTGCAAAAACCTATTCATCATCCTTGGAAGAGGATGACATTTTGTCCAAATACTTTGTATAACTAGGGATAAATTTCTCTTTTGCTTTACTGAGTTTGTCATGAAGGATTTGTCCGTTGTTGGAAATGTTTTTTTTTTATTGGTTCCCTCTCCTTGCACCCCAAATGCTTTTGCATGGTTCACTGATGCTGGATGTGTACTACGTAGAATAGCCTTTTCTTCAGTGTCTAGTCAGGAAGAATGTATTTCTAAAAATCCTATTCCTGTCCTTACATTAAGTATCTATCAGTTGTTCCTAAAGAATCTTAGTTTTCATTTGTTCAGCAAAAAGCTCTTTCCCCTGCTGTATATTTCACAAATACCATGATGGCACCAACCAGTCAATGTTTCTTATTCCTGTTTTGTGTTCTTCCTTTTCTACTGTTGCTTATTCCCTGTTCCTGTGTTCTGATCAGTTTTGTAATGTGTGGCCAGTTTCTCAGAACTGCTATATAGGCTTCAGTATAGAAACAACTCATTCTTTAGTCAGATTACTGGGTTGGTTAATTAGTTGCACATAGGTCCCGTGGAGATCAATGGGACTTCAGCTGGTCAAAACTAACTTGTCACATTGATTTAAAAGGGACCTAAGGGCAAAACTAAATTAGTCAGATCCATCCCAATTAATTCATTGGGCTACTTGAAAATAAATGATACCAGTATTGTTTTCTCTGCAATCCACAACATTTGAGGAGGATCTTTGAACGTGGTAATACAACTTACAAGGTAAGCATTTGGCTATTTAATTTAATGGATCTGGCTTGTTTTCCCCCCTGCAGATGTGATATTTAGAAATGTGTCATGAGCTTTCAGTTCTCACTGACATATAGCAACTGATTTCGCGTGTTCTTTCCTGGGCTTTCTATGCTTCTGTGTGGTGGTTCAGGGTAGTTGAGGTTGGTGGGTCAGTGCCCCATTCATCCTCCACTGAGTTCTCTCGGCTGTTTTCCTTTCATTCCCATATGCTACAAGTGACACCCATGAATAAGCTGTGTTATGAAAAATGTTGAATTAGGAGCAAATGCATATTCATATAAATCACTTTTCCTAGCCGTTTTTTTAAAAAAAATGCAGCACATGATTTATTGCTTTATTTATTCTCTCACACTTTTGCACTTGAGCAGATTTGATCTTCCAAATTCAAAATCCTTTCTCATCTCCAACTCATTCTGCCCCCCTCTTGTGATTCCAGGTGCCGTCTACCCAGTGGGCTGAGCAGTTGAACTGATTAGATAATTAGTTGTGGAAAAAACCCTGTCCAATTAAGTCAGATCATTTTTGCTCTTTCTTCCTGATTTCATTATGTGATTGTGTTCATTATTACCAAAACATTCATCAAGAAGTTTCAGACAAGCATTTCCAGCCCAAATGTTTGCTGCATATTGCGCTCTCTCTCTCTCTCTCTCTCTCTCCCTCCCCCCCCCGCCACCTTTTGCTGTTCTAATCTGCTACATACAATGTGAGCTTGACTGCTCACTTCATTTTTGGGGTTACATATTCCTCGGCTGACTGAATATGAAAATGGAATACAGGAGCTTCTCAATGTTCTGGGGATATCACGTAAAGCAAAAACTGTGTATAGTAAAAACACATTGGATTCAATGGTGGGTGGGATTGCCAAAGTCTTTTTTCCCAGATGACCATCCCATCTCTGCCCCCTTTTTAAGGTGGTTAAATAAACATAAGTTGTGAGGCAACTCACAATGGATTTCCACCTGCTGGGAAACTAGCTTGCCTGTTTTGTCCCATCCAGTGAGCTGCTTCTGCAACCAGGTGATAATTGCAGTGATAGGTGTGATTGTCCCAGGACTTATCAAAACGCCTATGGACTTCCCTTCTGCTTGTTTTGGAAGATAGCGGTTCACTTCTACAAGCAGGTTAGCCTTCAAATACTATTTTAGTAATTAACAACCTGTGTTTCTCACAAAAAGATGATTACATTTATTAACTGTGCCTAACAATTTCTCACCTTTCAAATCGTCTGCAGACTCAGAGCTAATTTTTTTTAATCAAAGTTAAACAACCTATTATTTCTCACTTCCATAAAAGATTATATGCCACAATGCACGTTATTCAAAAGAGAAAAGAGAAAGAAAATTATTTTCCTTTCCCTCCAAACAACTGCATTATGCATGCAAGTAAAAGTTGTGTTTATCCTCACTTCAGCTGTTTTCTCCCTTTCTAATTTACAAACACCAATCAAAGAAGAAGGTAAAAGGCGCCTGAATGAATTGTTCAACTGAACTGTTGACTTTTATGGAGAGATAGCAGACTTTTTAGACTTTCTAGATTACTGATTTTACATACCAGTTAGATATCCTTTCAAAGCAGAGATGGAAAACCAGCACCCCTCCTGGTGTTGTTGGACTCCAATTCCCATTGTTCAGTACATGCAGAAGGGCCCAGGTTCTGTCCCTGGCATCTCCACTTACAAGGACCAGGATGAAGGTAATGTGAAAGTCCGCTACTGAAAGGGCTGGCCAGACCATTAGTCTATGTGAGGCAGTTGCCTCAAGCCACTGATTTTGGGTGTCACAAAGCACAGTGAATTGTTATTTATTTATTGTATTTTTTACTGCCAGGGAAGTGGAGAGAAGCTTGAAATTTTTTCTTGCCTGGCCTTGGGTGCTATGTGACTTGACTTGAGGTTTGCAAGCGGATATGAAATAATCTGCCAAATCTTAGGCTGGAGGACTCTAGTTTAAACTATGGATTCTTTCCTCAAAATACACGAGCTGTATTCCTGAAATACATCATCCCTACTTCTGTGTTCACCTTGGAGCTTATCTGGACCTTTTCTGTTTGGCAACTTTTATCTGCCAAGAGCCCTGAATGGATTGCTCACTTTCAGTTGTGGAAGTAGTAAAGTAATAATGAAGCTTACCTTGCCTGTTGGACTTTTGTGCTTTACTTTATAGCTACATATATAACATCTTGCCATGTACGGAACTGTTAGGTTAAGCAGCTCCAATGAGCCACATGAAGGTACAAATTCAGTATCCTAGCAAACATGACACATGGTTTATCTAATTATGGCATATAATATTATATCAAATAAAGTGCACACTCTAAAACAAAAAACAGTAAGTCATGGTGCACCATATTCAGGGAGAAGTAGATGAAACAAAACAGGTCCTTCCATTCTCCCCCCACCCCCAAAAAGCCAGTTACACATGGAAGCATCCGGCAGGCAAGTGATTTCATAATACCAATATGAAATTGACTGTATCATCCATGCCTACTTTCAGTTGTTACAGAAGACTTTTCTGAGTGCCCAGGGTTGAAAGAAAAACACATGTGGCATACAAAGGATGAACAAGTTAAATTGGTTATGATAAACAGGGCAAAGGACTTGGGACATAACATACAAATGGCAGATTGGGAGAGGCTATGGAGAACAGAATTGAAATTTACAGCATGTCGTACACTGAAAATAAAATTACAGTGGTGCCTCGCAAGACGAAATTAATCCGTTCCGTGAGTCTCTTCGTCTTGCGTTTTTTCATTTTGCGAAGCACGGCTATTAGCGGCTTAGTGGCTATTTGCGGCTTAGCGGCTTTAAGAAAAGGGAAACAAACTCGCAAGAACTCGCAAGACGTTTCGTCTTGTGAAGCAAGCCCATAAGGAAATTCGTCTTGCGGAACGACTCAAAAAATGGGAAACTCTTTCGTCTTCCATGTTTTTCGTCTTGCGAGGTACCACTGTATATGAAAATGATGTACCAGTGGTATCTGACTCCTACTAAGTTATTTAAAATGTATAAAACAAGCTCCAATATTTGTTGGAAGTGTAAAGAGAAGGAGGATACATTTTATCATATGTGGTGGTCATGTAAGTTAACAAAATCTTTTTGGAAATTGATATATAATGAATTAAAAAAAATGTTTAAAATGTCAAAAAAGAGAAGCTTTTCTAGTAGGAATTACAGCTTCTGACATCCCAAAAGACCAGAAAAGACTGTTTATGTATGCGATAACAGCTGCAAGGATGCTACTAGCCCAAAGATAGAAGGAACCTACAATCTCAACTAGTCTCAACTAGGGAAGAATGGCAAGCCAAACTGCTGGACTATGCTGAAATGGCAAAACTGACTGGGAGACTCAAGCATCAAGAAGATGGAATGGGGGAAATTCATAACTTACTGAGGAGACCATTGTAAACAAATAAAAACGTTAGCTGGATTTTAAAATTAACTTGTAAAAACTAATAAAACATATTTGTGTGGACAGGCAGAGACCCCCCAACCCCGGGCAACACCCGAGTGGAATAATCACTCAAGACAATGTTTTATGGGATTAAAATTGGCCACAACTTTATTAAAGCTTCAGATGTAAGGAGACCTTGGCTTAGGCACTGGGCATTTATCCCTCCCAGTCCCCGGCCGGGGATCTGGAGAACATCAGGGTTATCCAAAATGAGAGGGGATTGGCTCTAGAGGGGATTGGCTCTAGAGAATGTCTGTTCAAGCAGAGAGCCCGCCACCCATTTCGCTGCCATCGCAGGGGAGAGCGTATGGCCAATGCCTCCCCTCAAAAGAACCCCTTTAACGGGGAACCCTGGGATCACCACCGCAGGGGGGGGGGGTCACTGCTTCAGCCCCCCCCCCCCCCATTTAGGGAAGATAGACTAAAGGATTCCTCCCAAGGCCTGAAACTGCCAAAGTTGTGACGTTTTGCTATGGGAAAGGCAAAACCTGCCAATGCAGGAAAATTCCTTCCGGCCCTTCAACAGCGACCATAACGTAGCAGCACCCGCATACCTTTGAAGAAGAGGTTAACCTGCAAAAGAAGGCTTAACTGAGGGAGGGCAGGGTGGGAGAAGCTCTGGAGCTGACTGAGAACTCCCAGGTAAGTTCCACCCTCTATTGTGTGGGCAGGGCGGGCCCTCCCCTTACCTAGCCAACTCTCTCCTGGCAACGCCTCTCCAGCTGGGATTGGATAACTGGCAGAGGTAGGTGGCAACCTCCAGGTGTCCAGCCTGGGATGTGTGTGTGTGTGTGTGTGTGAATCCAGGCTGTACTGCCGGGAGCCACATGGGATCAGGGGGGCTGCACACGACCATTCAAAAGACTTCCATTTGATGTGGGGAGCGGTCATTCAAAACAAACAAACAAACAAACAAACAAACACACACGTGCATCAGCATGGACACAGATGGCTCTATTAAACAGGTTATTTGTTAGATTGTGCAAAAATGTTTAACCATAATTAATTGTCTTCTAATACCTTAGCAGTGTAATAATCTCTCCTCTTTGTATTTGATGCTTTTCCTGGTTTTGATTTTCTCCGAGCAGCTTCTGATGTTTTCCCCCCCACCTGCCACTCCAAAGAAAGGTTTCAGGACATCCAAGGGTAGATTTAGAAGGTAAGGAGAAGGCATGCCAACTGTCTCTTATTTTATCCATTGCACCTAGAGTGAAAGTTTAGCTATAAACGTATTTCAAGCTTTGTGTAGGGAACATGATCTAGGCATCAGTGCCATCACTGATTACCACTAACTGTATATATCCCTGTGATTGAATTATTTTCATGGAATCTGCTTTGACTGGAACTCTGGAAGAAAAACCCTAGTCCAGTTAAACATTCTGATTACTTATTTAGGGCTTGATATTGGCTATGGTTCATGTTGTCTCCTTAGGTTTGTGTCTCTTTCTTCACCCTCTGTTGACTTTCCAATTACAGTCGTACCTTGGAAGTTGAACAGAATCCGTCCTGGAAGTCCGTTCAACTTCCAAAATGTTCGGAAACCAAAGTGTGGCTTACGATTGGCTGCAGGAAGCTCTTGCAGCCAATTGGAAGCCATTGAAGCCCCATTGGCTTCCAAAAGTAGTTTGCAAACCGGAACAGTCACTTCTGGGTTTGTGGCATTCGGGAGCCAAAATGTTTGAGAACTAAGCTGTTCAGAAATCAAGATACAATTGTATTTATTTTAGATTATAAACTCAGATTATATCCTCAGTGATGGTCACAAAGGTGTGCGATCTGCCTTATCCAGCTTTTGGCTCCCCACGAAAGCTGAGATGTGGGCAGCAATGTGTCTGTTTTGTGCAATTCTGTAGAGTGCCATCCACTGTGGTTGGCTTAGCATTATGAGCAGTGGCCAGAACCAACCCAGACCCATCCCATTAAGAATATCACCATGGGCTAATATGTTATATTTAGGAATTGCCCTGCATACAAAATGTAATGTCTTGTGTTCCTTCCTGTGTAGTACTTTGAGGTTTTTGCTCTGAGATCTGATCCCTATGCATAATATCAAATGTTAACTTGCTTTTAAACACTGGATCATGTACAAATTTAAAAAGATGGCCTAGAGTGCAGTGTGTATTATGGCGAGTTCTCCTCCCGCTGCTTGCTGAGGTCAGGCATTCACTAACTGCTGCCAATCCTTAGTACCATTGTTATGCATACGATACAATGTTTTGCATTAGTGGGTCGGTTTTCATAATAGCTTGAAATAAAATGCCTTTGGAGCTCCTGGGAAATGACTGCCCAGTATGTATATAGTTTTCATTCTTATTTCTAAGATGTAATCAGAATTACTTGGATGACTTTTATAAAATATGTCCTATTTTAACATATTGCTTGAAAAATGCCTCTGGAAAGATTCATTTTAAATTTTTTATGGTATTTTTTATTACCGTATCAAAGGCTGTTGAGTTAAATTAGGAGTCCTCTAAATTAATAAGAATAGCTTTTCTTGTGAGAGGTAGACTGAAATGGGTTTCTTATATTGCTTTGCCATCCATTCATTATATCAATAACACACACACACACACACACACACACACACACACACACACAGACACACTGCAACTTTCTTGTAGGCTTCTCCTAAATTTCAACAACATGACTTAGTTTTATTAGATTTATATTTACTTTTCTCCCTTTGGGGGATTCCTCACAGGGACATATGCTTAGACAAAATTGATTGTACTATGGTGAAACATTCTACCTGTCCTAGTGAAGCCTTGTTCTCACAAATAGCATCATCTAGAAAAGCTGTAATGTTTCTAAGGGGAAAATCATGTTAGAAATGAAACGTATTAAGGGTACAGTCCTCTATACACTGGCATGGGAATAAATCACATTATACACGGTCAGTCAGTGCCCAGTAACAATGGGTGAATCGGTCAAGTTCAGTTTCTTATTTTTCCAATTCCCAGTTCAGTTCTTCATATTTTCACATTAGTTTGTTATTCTTTTTAAAATGCCCTCATGAAAATTCACCAGCATTTTCATGTGAATTTATCCCACTATACACATTTTTGCAAAGCAATTTTCCCCAGTGTAATGCATTTTTAAATGTCATTTTCAATGATACATACATTTTGAAGCACATTTTAGCTTACTATGTGCATTACACATGACTTTGTCGGAGAACTACAGTGAAAAATTCAGAGAAGCGTGAATTTTGACACACTTGGTTTTTGACAGTGATTCAGCTTGTGTATTTTTTTTCCCAGAAAGTGCAAATTTAAAAGGCTGCCTTTAATGTAAACCTAACTGAATTTCTCCCCTGTCCTTACCTCCAAGTAAGAGTAGTAAACTTAGGGCACAACAAGTTGGTTGAACCTGGTGTTGACTCCAAATCTCCTTACCCCCAAGCCAGGGTCAGGCAAGCTTCTCTTTATCCTTCCAATGTTTCCTGGCACCCACCATTACTCTCATCATTTCCCTTCTGCTCCTCAGGAGTACTTACTTACTGTGGCCTATTTAATCATAACTTGCTGCTGCACACCGTATCAGATAAAATAGAGTTGCCCCTCTCTCTAAATCCACCCCAAATTCTTGGTGTGAGCCAAAATATAATGAGAAACAGTGATGTCCTGCCCTGTCATGAGCCAGTTGAATAGAAGGACCGTACACCTGTTGTTCAAAGCCTAAAAAACTTTGGTTACCTGAGCCTAGTACTCAGCACTGTTTGCAATATAGCAGCAAATTGGATACACCAACTCTTGCTGTTGGTACCCTTGTAAGGGTCTGAACTGAGTCTTGCAGATTTAGTCTGATCTTTCCTTCCTTTCCATCATACTCCTTCCCTTCCATCATACTTATCTCCACCAGCAGATTTCTGACATAGTCTTCAATTGTCACGAAAATGCCAGGATGTTCATGAAAATCCTTAAGCCACCACGGCTCCTCACTTTGTCACGCAGAGTCCTGAATTCCCCATTACAAGTTACTTGAAGTTGCTCTTAAAGGGCCACGGGCAAAATTGCAGCTAGCTTGCAGGTTTAGCTTATCTGCAGTTTGGCCCATGGCCCCTTTAAGAGTCAGTAAAAGCGAGTGGAAGAGATCTCACATAATGTAGTAACAGTGCTCTTCTCTGCATGCTTTACATGTTTGGAAGTACTACAGCCCAGATACAGCAGCTTGGAGGGCCCCAGGCCTGATGTTCCCCTTTCCTTTGACAAATGGAGGGGAGGACTACATTCTTTCTATGATAAAAATATGGATTTGAGCACTGGGAAAATGCAATATCTCAGTGATAGAAACACAACCCTCAGGGAATATGTGAGGGTGGCAGCCATTAAATAAGAAACAGATGTTGGGTTTTTGGGGGTACTACAAATGGCTTGGAAAAGCTCCAAGCCCTTCAATATTTGTATTAGTGCAGCTGTGAATATAATTGTCTTTCTTAATGACATATTTTTAAACTGCCAAGTTAAAGCTCAATTAAAATGTAAAATAAGTTTGTCTCTGTAACGTTCTTGATAATGCCACTTGGATGATATATTACAACCATCTATTATCACAGCAACTGTTCTCAGATAGTGTACAGTATTAGAACAATAAATCATCACTTGGAAATAGCATCTTTTAGAATGACATGTTTTGTAAGGTGTTGTTTAAAACACATACACACGTATATATATTTATATATATGAAATTAATCAGAGCTTAGATGTTAGATTGAAGGGAGGAAACGTTATTAAATGGATGGAAGATTTCAATAGTTTGAAAAATGCATTAAGATTCACACAACTTAAGGAACAGGGAAGTGGAAACATTTCCCAGAGGGTCTTTGGACATAGTGCAGATCCTCCTATGTTGAGGGGTTTCTAGCTCTTCATGCTACATTCTGTTGTGTGTGGAGAGGATTCTACAAAGAGTGAGGCACCCCCTACTTCTATGGCTTTCCATGTGTACACTTAGGTCAGCCATTGCTGCTGTAGTTATCAATAAACAAATATGAGCTCTTCTTATATTCTTAAACAAATCAATTGAAAATAGTTTGACAGGGTATAATCGAATCATAGAATTGTGGAGTTGATTGGGCCTCCAAGGGTCACCTATTCTAACTCCCTGCAATGCAGGAATCTCAACTAAAGAATACATAACAGATGGCCATCCAGCCTCTACTTAAAAACCTCCAAGAGAGTCCATTTCACTGTCTAACAGGACTTACTGTTAGAAAGTTCTTCCTGACATTTAGTCAGAAGCTCCTTTCTTGTAACTTGACTCCATTGGTATTAGTCTTCCAGAGCAGGAGAAAACAAGCTTGCTCCATCTTCCATGTGACGGCCCTTGAGATACCTGAAGATGGCTATCATATCTCCTCTCAGTCTCTCTTTCCCAGGATAAACATCTCCAACTCCCTCAATTGTTCCTCATAAGGCTTGGCTTCCAGACCCTTGATCATCTTGGTTGCTCTTGTCTGCACACGTTCCAGGTTGTCAATATGCTTCTTAAATTGTGCTGCCCAGAACTGGGCACAGTATTCCAGGTGTGGTCTGACCAAGGCAGAATAGAGCAGTACTATTATTATGGGGACAAATGAACCTGACAATTTCTGCATACAAGGCAGGTGTTCTACCACCGGGTCAGAGAATGAGTGCATATGTGAATGCGCACAAATGGCCTTCTCACCACCAGTGCCAGCCATGCCCTCTGTGGGTGAGGTCCATTGGTATGCAGCTCTCCAAGCACCCTAAGCTCTCCAGTCCACCCAACCCCAGAGTCCTGTGTTCTGTAGGAGCAAAAATTTTACCCACCCCTGAATCATAGTTTGTGAGAGGTATATACATTTTAAAGGAAACCTATTTGATGCAAAATCGGAATAGCTTTTTCTTAATAGCTGGCTTCATTAAGGAATGTTTCAGCATAACAATTTTGAACAGTCAGACTCGGTTTGCTTAGACAGTGTTTACGATCAGGGAGCTGACACCAGAAGGAAAACCTCACTGCAAAAACAAATTAAGTTGATATTTTATTAACTTTGCCAGAGCTGTGGAATCAGTTCCGATTAGAACATCCCTCCTGTTCCAAGTCTTTGATTGTAGGCGAATGCTGAAAACTTATCATTCAAAACAGTGTGATGGACTGTTGCTTACGCCAGAAGAGGAAAGCAAAAGATCTTGAAACTCATTATCACTTCTCATTTCAAACATATGCGATCGCAGCTCTCCTGAGATACACTAGCAATGCTTTAATCCTTAGCGACACCATTCTTGTTCAAGCTTGCACTGATTCAATTATCACCAAATTTGAGCAGGGCTCTATTTCTACCAGTTAGGGGCTGTTGTTGTTGTAGTAGTAGTAGACAGGGTAAGCATATACTAGCTATCTTCATTGAACAGCAAGTGGAAAGCTGTGTGTTTTCATAATGTTCACACTAAAATAGTTTAACTTGCAATATAAATCCCAGTGATGAGTCCTTAGGTGATACATAGTACTGCGCGATGCCGCTTAAATTTTGTTTCTGCTGTGCTACAGAGGCTGCTGATGCATCTTCTTAACTGCTTGCTCAGTATTCTGAAGCTGAATCCACACTTCTCCTTTAATAAACTGTTGTGAAATGTTATGGTTCATTTCAGTTCAATCTACTACGGGTGTAAAAAATCTCACAAATCCTCCTCAACTTTCCTTAAGTATCTACGTTGTGTGTGGGTGTGGGAATATAAAATTGACCACCAAGTTGCGATCAAGCATGACAAACCACAAGAGGTGCATCACAATAGTGGTTGTATAAAATGGAGGTTTTGCCTTAGCGGAAAGCACTTCTTGCCATGCAAGTTGAGGCACCTGATTTTTGCTAAGATTATGTTCCTACTTGCAGCACTCTTCGCCATATCTCATTTTCCCCCAGAGGGTTCCCCAACCCTGAGAAGCAACGTTTTAGTGAAGATAGGAGGATTGAGTGAGGAAGGGGGTTCAGTGAAAATGAGATACTCCAACACATAAACGGAAATGCTTTTCTTCTAAGGAAGGGAAGTGGAATCTGCAGTCTTCCAGATGTTGTGGGACTCCAACTCGCATCGGTCCAAGCAAGCATAGCCAATGGGCGAGAACGATGGGAGTTTGAGTCCAACAACATTTGCGGGGGCTGCAGGTTCCCCATCCAGGTACCAAGGCACCTTTGGACCTGACCCTTATTCACCAACTAATTTCTTGAGTGCAACCAAGATTCGTATGGCACCTTAAAGACTAACTTATGGTGGAATCAGTATTGTTATGTAAGAGTCTGTGTCTTTACATTAGATGTATGAAGTGGGCAGTGAAGGTGTAGGCAGAGACGGGTTGAATGAGGAGATCTACTCTACAAGGTGATTAAAAGACAAAGCAGACATTATCTTGTTGACTGAATCTTCTTTGTTTCAATTCATTGACCCATGTATGCTATCCTTCCTTTAAAGATATATCCCTTTATCTTTGACTGCATGATCCTATGCATGTATTTACAGGTGTAAGTCTCATTGAGTTCAATAGGCCATACTCCCAGGTAAGTGTGTATTGGATTGCAGTGTTAATCTCACAATGTAAAACCATTTTTTTTCTTCCACTGGACACATGAGCATTTTCACCTGCCATCTACTGAAGTAGATGTTACCTATGAACCCCCTTGGCATGTTATTTAAGGTGATACAGAACTCTTCATTTCTGGCTCCAACAAAATGCAACACAGTACGCTCTCTCTCTCTCTGGCCTACAAGAAACAGATTTCTTATAAATATCCTCTGGCTATAAGATGTTCATCAGTCATTTTGGCTTCATTTCTCTTAGATACAGGGAACTACTTAACGTTGTAAAGTGAAATTCAAAGCAACATGTTTTCATTGTACCGCTTTTTTACAAGTGGTTTTGTTTCAGTCACTAAAACACTCCATAACATGAATTCAACTGTGTGCATGCACAGAGCCACACATTTAAAGCACATGACTCCCCCCCCCCAAAAAAAAATCCCTGCAAAGTGTAGTTTGTTAAAGGTTCTGGGAATTGTATCTCTGGGAAGGGGAACTACAGTTCCCAAGATAAGAAGACATATGAAAAGCAAAGAAGAGAGATGAAAAGAACAGTGCAATTTCTCAGGTGGGATGCTCACATGAATAAGTTGCAACTTAGTTTTGTATAAAACAAAGTCCCATGTAAATTGGGTCATCCTGGTTGGCCAAAATACCCAAGGAATTTTGAAAGGTGCAAAATGTTTCCCTAATGCTAGTAACATTTCTCAGGGTATGCTTGCAGACTGCTAGCATCTCCAGCCCTTCTTGTGGCAATTCCCTTGTTGTCTCTTGTTGCCGGTCATAAGTCCTGAAATACTTTCTTCCTTCTTCACCCAGTGAACATCATGTCTCTTTCAACCTTCCTCTGTTGCAATTCAAAATAAATTTCATTGAAGCCATAGCATTGATTTAATATGGCACCCCCTTTTTTGCCTTCTCTAAACTTAACAAAGGGAGACGGATGAAAAATGGAGGAGGTGAGGATCTTAAAGGTCACTCACAACTTTTGAGACAAAGCAAGGATGAAAGGTTTCCTGTCATCTTGTCTCATACCCTGTTCACGGGATCATTTTTCTTTCCACACGTATTACACCATCATATATATGGGAAAATATTACTTAAAAACTCACTGACCTTTGCCTAGCTGCCTCTTCCTTATTGATCACAGTGCTGGAGCCAATTATAGCTTAATTAAATCTACTCTGAAATTAAACTTGGATCTTGGTCACACTGCCATTTTCTTTTGCATTTATAGCATCCTGGATTTTAGCCACAATAGAAGCTGCATTGGCAAGCACTTCTGCTGCTCTGTACACAAGATATTTAGATTTATAACCCAATCCATCCTAAGGGCTTGGAACATCATGAATTTCATTGAAAATGGCACTAAGCATTATCAACAAGGCATTTCCTATAGTGTGGGGAAGTAGCTTGTTTGCAAATCTATGGAAATGGGAGACCCAAAAGCCTACTAGCTCAGCATCTACTTACCAGCTTAGTTCCCCTCTTTCTCCTTGTTTATGTGCAACCTAAGGCACTTACACTAACACACATGGTCAAAGGCCTGGAAACGATGCCTTATGAGGAACGGCTAAGGGAGCTGGGCATGTTTAGCCTGGAGAAGAGGAGGTTAAGGGGTGATATGATAGCCATGTTCAAATATATAAAAGGATGTCACATAGAGGAGGGAGAAAGGTTGTTTTCTGCTGCTCCAGAGAAGTGGACACGGAGCAATGGATCCAAACTACAAGAAAGAAGATTCCACCTAAACATTAGGAAGAACTTCCTGACAGTAAGAGCTGTTCGACAGTGGAATTTGCTGCCAAGGAGTGTGGTGGAGTCTCCTTCTTTGGAGGTCTTTAAGCAGAGGCTTGACAACCATATGTCAGGAGTGCTCTGATGGTGTTTCCTGCTTGGCAGGGGGTTGGACTCAATGGCCCTTGTGGTCTCTTCGAACTCTATGATTCTATGATTCTATGATTCTACATATATTCAGTGTCTGTACAAAAATGCATCTCATCAACCCTAACCCTCCAGGTTTTTGCCAGTGATTCTGATAGCTTAGGCTTGCCATAAGTCAGAAATATTCCTGACATGTCCTGGTTTTGGGGTGTAAAAATGGCACATGGGGTGTGTGGATTTTTGCCAAATTGGGAAAACTTCAGGGAAAATACAGATGTGTGGAAACACGGTGGGAAAAGCAGCAGAAACAGCTCAAAAAGCTTAAATTCACAACAACTTTGCGGGTTTTGAAATACAGCAACCCTAAATAGCTGCATCTAAGAAATGTTAAGGATAATAAGTAACTGGCACTAGGGTAACCATCAAATTACCATTAAATTACCATCAAATTTTAATGGGCAATATTAATTATGGGGAAATCGGCTTTCTCTATTAATAGTATATCTTAAATGGAATCCCATTTGCTACTGTGTGGTTGCTGCTTAGCTCAGGCTGGTGCAAATGTCCTTCTGCAACTGTAAAACCACAGCTCAGAAAAATAAATATTTTAAAAGGGAAATCCATGTTACCAGGCTTCCAGAAAGCCTGTTACCTGTAGAAACTCCCCGTCTACCTAAGAACATATATAAGAACAGCCTGCTAGATCAGTCTACATGGCCCATCTAGTCCAGCATCCTTTTCTCAAAGAGGCCAGCTTCTCTATGGGAAGCCAACAAACAGGCCTTGAATGCAACAGTCTCCTCATCTCCTGTGCTTTCCAGCAACTGGTATTCAGAAGCATTCCTGCCTCCAACCATGGAAGCAGAGCAAAAGCACCATGGTTAGTAGCTATTCATAACCTAATCGTCCATGGGTCTGTCCACCTTTGGTCTGTCCACGCCCACAGGTGCCAACACCCTGAGGCCCCAGGTGCCTGAGCACCTACAAAATTCCCTATGAAAGTGCCATGCACCCACAAATTTTGGTGCCAGGGTCATGCATGCGGCATTGCACCCATGGCCCTGGGCACCCATGGTTGTGGGGCCAAGTTGGCACTCCTGCTGTCCCTACTCTAGAGCCCAGGACAAGCT
Organism: Podarcis melisellensis; assembly: GCF_964234715.1. NCBI lineage: Eukaryota > Metazoa > Chordata > Lepidosauria > Squamata > Lacertidae > Podarcis > Podarcis melisellensis. Next base: position 61,934,921 of record NC_138537.1, on the reverse strand, counting down.
TCCTTGAGTTGTCAAGAACAGCAGCATGAGCATCATTCCTTGACTATACACTGAGAGTATCAGGTGCTATGCTTCTCCTAAGACCTTCACGCATGCCAGATAACTCAAGGGAGTACTAATCAAAATGATTCTTTATTAGGGCTTCTCACAGGCACCTGGCTGACCATTGAGAGAACAGAATGCTAGACAAGATGGGTCTTTGGTTTGACCTATCAGGGCTCTTCTTATAGAAGACTTCACTCTAAAGTTTTCACTCTAAAACTAAACACTTGTTTATACTAGGCTTTTTCAAGAAAACAACAACAACACATACTTTGCCCTGAGCACTCTTAGCATTTTCCCCAAAGCATTGAAGAATCTTAAATCAATTAGCACTTTGCCTGTTTTTTCTGTTTTCTTTTTCTTAAAAAAAGCAGTCCCTGTAGTTCAAATAGAATTGCAATTAAGCTGCATTCTGCAGCCACAGAGAAGCAAATAATAATGGCACCCCCTGCCCGCCACACACACACAAGTAAGTCTTAGAAAGCTGGCATTCCAGAAAGCATCGTCTCTCAGCATTTCTGTTAAGTGGCAAATGGCCTCCCACATTATCCATTAACATTCAGGGCACATTATAATTAACTTGGAGGGAAGATCACTTTTGTGCTGAAGTATATTGGTAGCATGGAACTTTCAGTGGTCTAATTTTAGTTCCTGATAGTAAAAGCAATTTGAGGGACCCTGAAAATCTCAACTTTGGGCCTTTCAGTTCATTACTGGAGAACAGTCGGTGAGTTTTACTGAGGAACAAAAGAATTTTCACAGCATCTTTCTTCCCCTCTTGATGATCTCAGCAGCAAAATAGATGAGGTGCCATATGGAAATATTTAAACAAATCTGAAATAAGGTTCTTTCAGCTTCTCATTTCTTTCCCCCTTCCCCCCCAAAATGGTGCTGTATCCAGTGCTCTCTCTGTGCATGAGCAGAATGGCCTTCACTCTGAGCAAGGCCTCAGAATCTCCTCCAGAGGAGAGAAAAGGAAGGCGAAGTACTGCTGCAAAGGACCAAAGTTAGAGTCACCCATTACTTAATGTGATAATTTTTAAGTTGAAACGAGATAAAAGACCTCAAGAATAATATTTGTAATCTTTACTTGCAAATAAATAAGTATGCAGGGAGCAGCACCCTGCAGGACTGAACTCGCCTGCTCTGGGAAGTGGGCAAAGATGCAGCATGTACTTTTTCCACCTCCTGACCATATGTTGAAAAGAGCATTTAAAAAACCCTCAGCCCCACCCCTAAATTGCTTCAGGGGTGGATCCAAGGTGAGGTGGATGGAGCCTTGGTCAGCACAGTGCAGAGGGCCAGATCCAGGGACCACAGACTGGAGCCATGGGGCAGATGGGGGAATACAACCCTGTCTTATACAACCCTGTCTGTTTTCCTATAACTCTCTGTGTCTCTTGGTCAATGGGCTTTGCAGGCAGTGAAGCTATCCAAAATATTGCCTGCAGAGTACTAAAGAGTTCTGGGCGGTTGTTGTTGTTTGTTAAAGCAAAGCAGTGAGAGAATTAAAAAAAATGTTTTAAAACTTCATTTAAGTTCCCCCCCCCAACCCCCATGTCCCTCCCCCAAACCCCTTTGTTCTGCTTTAACAAAAACAACAGAGCTTTTCAGAACTCTTCTGGCAAGACCTATGTTTCAAGGCCTATTGAAGGGCACAAACAAGCACCAGAAAGGAAGGTATGAAGCTATGAAGTTTTAAAAGATGTATAAGCAAGAATGCACACCAAGCAGCTGTTTCTGTATTATTTTAAGATAAGAAAGCGAGAGGTGACTCCCCTTTCCCACCTCATAAGGAATTACAGAGGAAATTTCATCTCTTTTATGTCCGCCACAAAATGCCCCAGGACGTTTTTGTTTGCAATTTGGAGACTTAGTCTACTCTTTGCCTGCAAATTTTACCCACTTTGTCCAATGAGAAAAAAGTTATTGCTGTATTTAGATTCCCCATTATAGTGAATGAGGAATGTGGAGCTTCATTTTGTCCAGAATAACTCGGATTCTGAAACAGATCTAACTGGAGAGAGCACAGAGTGATTCAGAAATGCATCAGAATTTCATGAAATGCACAGATACAATGCAAATCCTGGAACCTGTGCACTCCCCAGCTAAACACCTAGACCCCATAAATGCATTGACACTCACTGTTTGTGTTAACCTCATAGTTCAAAATTTCCCCTTGCATCTGTAAGTATTTGGGGTGAGAGATACGGGAGCATGGATAATAGGAGATTCAACAACATATACTTAAAAAGAGAGTGAATGAATATTGACTGATTTGTTAGACATTTAGAGTTATAACTAGCAGGATTTAGAAGCTAGGCAGACCATATCTATAGTGCCAAAGACATTTTTAACTGGGGTGGGATGTTAATGGTGATTTCATTTTACTTGCCTTATGTGGTGTCCAAACTTTTTTCAAAGAGGGCCAGATTTGATGAAGTGAAGATCCGTGGGGGACGACCAAAGGGCCGACCAAAGTTGTTGAGCTTTTTTCTTTTTTTTAGGGTTGGAGTTGTTGAGGTGTTTTTTTAGGATTTTACCCCAGGAAATAAACAGCCACATGGGCTGGATTAAACCAACTGGCAGGTTGGATTAGGCCCCCAAAACGGACATTTGGACATGCCTGGCTTATGCAGACCAACTTTAAATGTGCTAATGGAAACTCTGGGAAATCCCATGTTCTCAGAACCAATGTGTGATCCCAGGCCACAAAATTTAACTGGGATTAATAGAAAACCTGATTTATTAGAAGCAGGTGTGAAATAAACTCATTTGTTCAGTTCGACAGTTTCCTCCCAACAGTTGCCTCTGTGAGCATAGAGACAATTTTAAGATCTCTCTCTGACTTTGAAAGTGAACAAAACTTTAATGATTCAAACACTTAAAGCTCAAAATGATTAAAAAGGAAGGCAATTTCAGTGAATGCACAATCTGTGTTTTGTCTATAAAAAAATCCATGGGAGAAGTGTACAGAGATGAGAATTACCACCACAAATTATCCTTCTGAGCATCATTAGTCTTTCTGTTGATTCCAAAGTGAACTTAAAACTGACTTGCATTTTCACATTACCAAAAGGCCTGTGATTTGGATGGTAGGCGACAGTGTGTTTGATGGGATCAGAAGCTAGCAATCTGATCCATGTAATGAAGTGAGACCTGAATAAAATGCAGTATATTACTCATTGCAGAGACTTGCTCTTCCAAGCAAGACGGTCTGCCATTGGTATAAAAGATTCTTTATGGAAGGCTCTTATCAACACCCACATCTACACTTCAGCAGTAAAGCAAAATTGGATAATGCACTTTTGCTTTGAAATGTCCTTACTCAAAAAAGGTTATTTATTCAAAGGCTGCATCTCAACTTTATAAATTATCCATTTGGGTTTATTTTTGATTTTATTTTTTTAAAAGCTCATTGTCATATTTCTATTTTTGCCTTTATTTTCAACTTGACAGTATCATATTTCATATGGAAAAAGTTTATGGGGAAAGCAAGGCAATTGTATAGACAAAAATAGCAGAAAAAAACAGAAGCTGTGAGTGGGGTGGGCTTAAGTCTGCTGATCAATGACCTATCTAACTTTTTCAACTGTATCTGAGATGCACTAACCTTTTCCTGGAAAACACAGTCAGAAGGGATGGAGGAGAAGTGGCCAGAGGTGAGATAAAAGTCTCTAAGCTAGGATGGGTAATTAAAAATTGCAAGGGTCTCTGGGCCAAAGTGGGGCAACCCTTGTTCCCACAAGTGGTTTACTTGTTATATCTTTTTTAAATAATAGAAAATAAAAATGGTAGTTGTCACTTGCTACCATCCAAAACAGTGTTTGATTTAGCCTTCACGGTATCTGTGTGCTTTCAAAATCAAATGCAGTTTGCTAGTAGAGCACAACAATAAATTAAGCAAAGGGGAATGCAGATGGTTTAAATCCAAAGGCAATTTACAGAGCAGTGTTATGCGGGGAAGTTAAAAAACTGCCTTAATAGAGGAGGGGAGGGAGAGATGCAAATGGGAAAGCCATTACAAATATCCTCTCCCTCTAAAAAGAAGACTCCATACCAACATTTGTCAAACTCCACCCCCAATGGACCAGAGTACACTGTTCCAGTTCCATATTATGAAATCCCAGGTCCTACCTTCATAGCTTGTTGGATGGTCCAAATAGCCTTTATTTCTGTTATCAGAAAGTCACCTGTGATTTGCACACCACCTTATGATAATTTCCGTTTTAAGGATGTGGGAGAAATTTGGTTAGTTTGTATATTATTGTGAACCTAACTCATTTGCACAGAAATAATCCATGAGCTGAAATACAGCTACTGAAATTCTCGGCATTTGGAATGCAGTTCTCCAAAAAAATCTTGTGGGGGGAAATTATATATTAGAGGAAAGAGTGCATTAAAATGTTTACATTGGAAAACTAATGAGCAAAATTGAAGTATATTGGGGCATATAGCTTGTGAAAATGAGTATATTAGTACAAATATGCATTAAAATGCTGGCTTTCATGACAGCTTTTTTTTTTTAAAAAAAATTACAAACTGATGCAGAAATATGACAAACTGAACAATGGAAAAATAAGAAACAGAGAAATTGAAACAGAGATTTGGCCATCACTAACAGTTACCAGTTTCTTTTTTTCTATCAGACGTATGGTAAATCACTAGAATAACTGTCACTTGAATTAACTCATGCTACCTTTTTATAGTCCTGGAGTAAACACCCTGACTTTATTAGATGTGGTATTCATATTACAATATTATAAATAATGATAAAAGCAAATGCCTCAAAGCAGCTAACAATCTCCTTTCCCTTCCTCCCCCACAACGAACACTCTGTGAGGTAAATGAGGCTGAGGGTCTTTAGAGAAGTGTGACTAGCCCAAGGTCACCCAGCAGCTGCATGTGGAGGAGCAGAGACATGAACCCGGTTCACCATATTACAAGTCCACCGCTCTTAACCACTACACCATGCTGGCTCTCTATACCACGCTGCTGGAAGGTGCCTAGCAGATGTGGTCCTATTTCCCGCATTCCAGTTCAGTGGATACTTGGAAGATATGCCTTTACCCATGTGGTGACAATCCCATAGAACAACTTGTCTGAAATGGTCCGGTGCAGAATGGAAATGGTCCAGTGCAGAATGGAACCCAGAGGCAACATTTGTTGGGAATTTGTAAACTGGAAAATGGCCAACAAGCACTTGAGTTTATCATCCACTGGAACTTTTCTGATACCCAAGGTCTACTTAACTCTGTTCCCATTGTTGCTACAAATGTCAATGCACAATCATAAAATGCCCAAAGTTGCATTTGTGAAATATGAAACACACAACAAATATTCTCAAAATGTGCTTCTTACAAATATAATGTAAACATGTGCATAACTGTCCTATTTAATCCAGTAGATTTACCTCTCTGTAAACTCATTTGCAAATATGTTTAAGTAATTTTTCCATGGCGATATGCCAACAAGCTGCAGCATTATAGGAGTAAAAGAAACTTACTCAACTAAAATGTCTTAAATAATAAAACCTGCCATATTTTTGGAGTGGTAAAATAGCTACAATTAATTTGCTTTCTTGCAGAGTTTTTCCTGTAAGGGTCAGCTTTGCAACACTAGCAATCCCATATCCTTAATCCACCTTCCTTTGACTTCTCCCATTAGATTTTTTTCTACACGGTCAGCAAAGTTATTCCTTGCATTATATTGCCGATGCTGTTTGTTTGTATAAACACAAGAATAAATCAGAAATATCCTATCCCCCCTCCCCAAATAGTCTTCACTATACAAACAAAACAGAGGCACAATTCTCATTTGGAAAAGAGCAGTTGTCATGACGGAATATTTATGCAATATGAAATAGGTTATGATGGACGTTGATAGATTGTGCTGAAGTTTTAGTGACCTAGAAAGAATTAAATCTTCCTTTAAAAAACCCCCAAAACCCTGAATCAATTTCCTGATGGAAATTACTCAGAAACAGAGGTCATCATTCCACCCTGTAAATCTAGAAAACACCTTGTTTGTTCCCAAACACTGTATCCAGAGTTTCTTTTGATGACACATAGGAAGCTGCCTTTAACTGAGTCAGACCATGCAGCTAGCTATTTGATTCTAAGAACCTCTATAGCTTTATGAAAGCATAGGCCTGGGATAACGCTAGAGGACTTAGTCTTAGGATGATGCACTAGGTTAAACAACCTTGTCCTCATTTCCCTGTCTTGAGATCTCTCCAATGACTCCTGCAGGGTGCTCCTACCATGTATTTAGGCTCTCGCCTAGGACTTGCCGATCAGAAGGTTGGCTGTTCGAATCCCTGCAAGGGGGTGAACTCCTGTTGCTTGGTCCCTGCTCCTGCCAACCTAGCAGTTTGAAAGCATGTCAAAGTGCAAGTAGATAAATAGGTACCGCTCCGGCGGGAAAGTAAACGGCGTTTCCGTGCGCTGCTCTGGTTCGCCAGAAGTGGCTTAGTCATGCTGGTCACATGACCCGGAAGCTGTACGCTGGCTCCTTCGGCCAGTAAAGCGAGATGAGTGCCGCAACCCCAGAGTCGTCCATGACTGGACCTAACGGTCAGGGGTCCCTTTACCTTTACCTTACCCATTCCTGGAGCAGGTGATGGAGAGATTGCTCCCAGAATGAAAAACAAGGTGAACAAATGAACAATCTACATGTGACTTTATAAGCATCACTTCAAGTTTCATGGTGCTTTTTCCAACTCTAAATAGGAAGCAGCAGAGGGAAGTGGGGGCAGAGAGAGCAGAGAATCAGGAATGGATCTGTGGCACATGGGATGGGGTTCCCATGTGTTTAACCCTTTCCTCCCCCACTGAATTCACAACAACCCCCCCCTTAGAACTTTTCCATTTGTGTACACACCTGCCCAACTTTTCCATTTGTGTACACACCTGCCCAATGCAGTGAGCCAGCCATTGCCTGCTGAACCACCTGCATAGGCAGTTAGGTATCTTTGGGTGTTGGGTTGAACCCATCTATCCATGATGGCCATTGGCTCCATCTAGATAGGAAGGACAGGAAGAGGGTAACAAGGCCTTCCTGAACTCTAGTGTTTATTATGCCTTCTGGCTTGCTCCTTGCTCCTGCTTCCTGGTTTGCCCTTTGGGTCTGGCTCCATCCGGCTTCCTGGTCTGTCTTTCAGTTCAGATTTGCTCTTTGGTCCTGCCTTTGGGCTTTTTTCACAGCTCCTGGTTCTGGGATGACCACCAACTGCTGCTCCCGGCTCAGCCCTGACACACTTGCAGCTGCTTTCAAACTCCTGGATGGAAGCTTCCGTCAGTTCCAAAAGTGCCTCCCTGTGCTTGGATTTATAGGCTGTGCTTAGTACAGTGTTCTTCTGTGAAATTTGAACAAATTCTCTAACTAGTTACTTGATTGTATTTAGCCCTGTCAGACCAGAAAGGTAATTTGTCTAGAAAATGTATTGAAAACGCATTGTAACATTTGTCATAAATGATTTGACAAATATTACCAGCATGTGTCAGGCTGTGATGAATATACACATTGCTAGATTTTCTCTGTGGAATTATTTCAGAGTGTCTCAGTGACAGAGGTCGAAACTGGAAAAATCAATGTTTTCCTATATTCAACACACAGCCAGAACTGTATTTTCTGAGTACTTAGACATGAGTAGCAAGAGAACGTCTACCATTTCTGAACTGCAAATGTACTTTGCAGTGTATCCTCTTTTAATTATACGTACAAGAAATGCTAATGGAAAGGGGCCAGAAACAGTATAATGCATCGTATGTTTAATATTCTATTGCTCTTTCCATCATATAGTCAAAGATGTGAAAGGCTGGGTTTTTTCTTCCCCTTCATATTTCTGCAGTGCAATCTTCCTCCATATTTCCCCCACAGTTGTGAGTTGCACTAGTGTGAGTGTATTTACGTGTGAAAACGTTATTCTGATCTCTGTGATTTTAAGAGTAAGGATATATTTGTTTGTTTATCTATCTGTATTTTTTTATCGTGTGCTTTTCACTACAAAGGAACCCCAAAACAGGATCCAGTCACAATGAATTAAAACCATACACATCGGTAACAAAGAAAGATCTGTAAAACATTAACATTTCAAGAGAGTTCATCAAAAAGCCTAAGAAAATTAGTAGGCCTTTGAATATTAGCGGAAACTCATAAGGGGTGGCACCACCACCAGCAGAAACTCACAAATTTGAACAGTCGGCACATAAAATGAATAGTGGGAAATTGTGCGTCAGGGAGAAAGTTCTAGATTAAACTTGGAAAAAAGAGATACCTAGAGAACCAAAACTGACAGATTTCTTCATCCCTACTTGAGGTTAATCCTTCTCAACTGTTGAGCCCCCAAACCTGTCTGTTTCAGAAAGTTTTGGATCTTGCATGATGTAAATATCTTTCCAACATTTCTTTGTTGGATACAGACAGTTTCCCCAAGCCACCCCCCCCCCCACAGCAAGAAAAGTCGTGTGCCTAATGTTCAAACAGCTGAATACAATAGGTGCACATTTCCTCTGTGCACACATAAGCTTTTCCAAATACTGCTTCTTAAAAAACCCCACCTTTTGGATTATGGGGCTTTCCTAGTCATCATTTCCTAGTCACGAAAGGCAGTCTGCCATCGTTTAATCTGGCTCTCTGCCAATTACTGCAGGCAGCTTGGCTTTCCATAGCTGTTTGTGTCACTGTTGAGTTTAAAACAAACTATGCAGCCTGTCGTTATATCCAGAATGTAATTTTCTTTCCACTCATCACTGGTAGGTATGTACAGATTGCTTGCATTTTAGCAGCATGATACCTGACCTTCACCTCGGCACCTGCCATTCTCAATTACTGCAGCACACAGAAGGCCTACTTGCTTTCACAGGTATCTCCAGAAGCTAATTGCTTGTGAAAATTCACTTAATCCCTTGCAAGTTGACATGGCAGCAATTGCAACACCCAGCCACCCCTCCAATCTCTGGACATTAAGTTGAGGGGAAGAAGCTCTTTAAATCCATTTCTTGTGAGATGGGGTCTTTTTTGGGGGGGATGACCAGATACTGACAGATACTGAGCACCAAATATGCATAATTCGAAATGATTCGAAGGATATATATAGGTACATATCAGGTCTTTCCCCTTCGGAATGGATGGCAGGCTGAAAAATAGATTGGATTACACTCATGCATGTTTTGAAGAAGTAAGCCTACATTTATGTAGATGTACCACAAACCTTGGGCAGGCACCTTTTTCTCTAAGGAGCACAAGGGGTATATGGTTCTTCCCCTCCTCATGGAATCCCCACAACAACACTGTGAGGTAGGTTAGGCTGAGAGGCAGTGACTGGCCCAAGGTCACCCCAGTGAGCTTCATAGCTGGTCCTAGTCTGACACTCTAACCACTACGCCACACTGACTCTTGTCAAGATCGGGGGGCCAAAGTTTCCATGCATCTGGCTTAGAATGCTGGTTGACAACAAGCTTTAAAGGAGGACTACTTGGAGGAGTGAAAGACAGATGGCAGAGCAGAATCCCACCACACCCTTCCATCCATTTGCTCACTGCAGATGTGCCTTTTTTGGCCCAGGAGCCGCCAGTTGTCCATGCCTAAATCTGGAGATCTTGTGCCCTGGCTTGGGGGGGGGCTTCTCATTTTCTCTCTCCATAAGACACCAATTATGAGCCCAACAGCAGCCCATCTTGACAGCAAGTTAGTAAGAGCACTGCCATTTCCAAGTGTCCATAAAATGCTACTCAGACTTGTACTTGGTTATATCAGATGGTATTGTATTCCCACATACCCCAATATATCACAAGGAATATATACCACCAGGTTATTTCACATTAATCCACAACATATTATTTTGGCCCCCAAAATTGCAATCAGAAATTTAGTCAAAAGAGTTTTAGATGTGATTTCATATGCTGTGCTATAAATATTGTATTTGTTATATTCATGCTATATCATCAGTGCCCGTGAGCTATTCATAACTCTTTTTTAGTAGTAAGAAGTCATTATTAAAGAACAACCCCTGTACAGTATATGCATTTAGGTGTCTGTTTGGTCTTAGGCAGCATGCCCTGCTCAGAAATAAACTTTCAGAAACTTTTAAATTGTTCATTCGTTTATATTGGGCTATGAATTTTTAAAATAATGATGTGGATATTTATATTTTAACTTGAGCCTGATAAAAGAAAATTGCATCCATCGTTTATTTATTTGAAGCATTTTAACCCTGCTCTTCAGCCAAAAAAACCCCTCCCCTAGCAGCTTGCAAAGATCAATAACAAAGCAGACCCTGTCCTCAGGCTTGCAATCTAAAAGTCACAGCACAAAAGGGATTGGGAGGGAGGCAGAAAAAAAAGCCAACCCAGGCATTTGTTCTTAGGTCACATCCACACTCTCATACCACTTAAATAGTCATGGCTTCCCTACAAAGAATCCTGGGAACTGTATTTTGTTAAGGGTGCTGGGAATTGGAGAAACGTGAGGGCTAAACTATAGTTCCCATAATTCTTTGGCAGAAGCCATGTTCTTTAAGTGTGCTTCAATTTCACAGGGTAATTGCAGCCAAAGTTCCAATGGGTCTGTGTTTAAATAATATTACAGTGGTACCTTGGGTTACATACGCTTCGGGTTACAGACTCCGCTAACCCAGAAATAGTACCTTGGGTTAAGAACTTTGCTTCAGGATGAGAACAGAAATTGTGCTCCGGCGGTGCAGCAAGAGGCCCCATTAGCTAAAGTGGTGCTTCAGGTTAAGAACAGTTTCAGGTTAAGAACGGACCTCTGGAACAAATTAAGTACGTAACCAGAGGTACCGCTGTACAGGTCATCAAATAGCCCTTTCCTGGTGTAGTATGGAACAATAGTTATCTGTGAAATCAAAGCTCTTCATTATAGCAGGCATGGGAACCTTGTGCCACCCCCTATTGTTACTGGACTACAGTTCCTATCAAGCCCAAAGGCCATGCTGGCAAGGGATGATAGGAATTGGAATCAGCAACATCTGAAGGGCCAGAGGTCCTTCAATTGCTTGCCTGCTACATCTGAAGTATGTGCCCACACTTTCCTCCTCAGGGGCAGAGTTCCAGATTTTGCAGGCCATGCACTAAGCAAGAAGTCTGATGACTCCAGGGCTACAGAATTCATATCTGAGTCTGGCAGTGGGCTGGAGCTGTCATGAGACATTGTCATGGCACAGGTGAGTCGGTCCCTCGGATAATCAGGGCCGATCTGATGAAACAGGTTAAGGATGAGGAATGAGGCCTTGAATTTGATGCGATATTCCTCAGAGAGTCAGCAGAGCGAGTGCCGGTATGATATGCACTCTGGTCCCAAAACAATTGTAGCATTGCACATGTCAGCAATTTCAGTCCAGATAATTGAAATAATCACGCCTGAGGGTTGTGAATATGTGAACTTATCATGTATGGCAAATCATGATGGCTGATTCCAAATCCAGGACGACAGGGAATAATTTGCTTTTTCTCTGACATCAATAGAAGGAAAACTAGGTTTTGCTCTCTAGAAATGTGGGTAATGGCAAAATGGCCTCCCCTGAGTAAGAAATGATATGGCTTATATTTTAGAGCTTTCGTTTAAGGTTGCAGCTGTGACTGTTGTGTTCAAGCCAAAGGGTATATAAGAAACTGCTGTCATTCAGTGGTGCAGCTAGGCCTGGATCTCAGACCCAAAGTCCAGGATCTCTGATCCAGGGGACATCCAAATTACCACCTGATGTCAGGGACTGGACATTGGAGGAGGAATGGTGGAGTCAGCCCTCCCTCTGCATAGTATAGTGGTTTGCAGAAGGTCATAGTTCAGAGGCTGCAGAGGGAAGAAGCTGGGAAATATTGTGGGTGAGCAGGAGAAGGAAGAAGAAGAACCAGGGGAGAGACAGCCGACAGACTCAGTGCCTTTAGACAGCATTCCTGATCCCACCTCTCCCAGGATGTGGCGTGCATTGCAAGTAGTAGAACAGAAAGCTCAGAGGCAGAAAGCCCAGATTAGCCAGCACAGGGGTGACATCGAAAAGGAGAGACGGAGGGGGTGGGACTTTACTTGGAGCAACACCATTATCAAAGAGAGATGACATTTCTATGAGAGCCAGTGTGGTGTGGTGGTTAAGAGCGGTGGACTCGTAATCAGGGAACCGGGTTCGCATCCCCGCTCCTCCACATGCAGCTGCTGGGTGACCTTGGGCTAGTCACACTTTTCTGAAGTCTCTCAGCCCCACTCACCTCACAGAGTGTTTGTTGTAGGGGAGGAAGGGAAAGGAGATTGTTAGCCGCTTTGAGACTCCTTCGGGTAGTGATAAAGCAGGATATCAAACCCAAACTCTTCTTCTACTCTCTGTGTGAATATTGAATAAAGACTGGTAAGAACTCTTCTTGTGTTTCTATTTCTTGACTACCACCATGGGAGGGATTGGACTCCCTGAAGTCTTGACACCCAGAGAACAACATATGGTGGGATCAGGTCCCATTTCAGCACCAGGGACAGTATGAGCATGCCAGAGCCCATTGGGGCATATACTGGTCACTACCATATCTCTCCTTCCCCTCCTTCCTTCCTTCCTTCCTTCCTTCCTTCCTTCTTTCCTTCCTTCTCCTCCTCCTTCTTAACACATAGTCAGGAGGCAGCTGGCCAGTTGTGTGCATGACTATTTTAATATTTTTGCTTTGAAAATACGCTACCCTTTTCTACAATAAAATGATGCATATTCCCAAGTTAAAAATGTGTTTAGGATCAGGGCAGCTGAGTAAAGGTAAAAGGTAAAGGACCCGTGGACGGTTAAGTCCAATCAAAGTTGACTATGGGGTTGTGGCCCTTATCTCGCTTTCAGGCCAAGAAAGCCACCGTTTGTCCACAGACAGCTTTCTGGGTCATGTGGCCAGCATGACTAAACTGCTTTGGTGCAACGGAATACCGTTACGGAAACCAGAGCGCACAGAAACACCATTTACCTTCCTACCGCAGCGGTACCTATTTGTCTACTTGTACTGGTGTGCTTTCGAACTGCTAGGTTCACAGGAGTTGGGACAGAGCAACGGGAGCTCAATCCGTCATGGGGATTCAAACCGCTGACCTACTGATCGGCAAGCCCAAGACAAGAGACTCAGTGGTTTAGACCACAGCACCACCCGCGCTGAAGTAAACTCTGTTTTATCCTTGCAGTCATGATGGTGCTATGATTTAAATGCATTTAAAATATGAAGCTGCGCATGCAAGCTGGTTACATTGCAGGAAGAGAAGGTACAGCAACTTGAGGCCTGCCTATACGCACTTGAAGACATTGGGCAAGATGAGGATTTTCTTGCTAGAGCAGAGTGGACTATCCTGGAACAGCAATGCTGAGGGGCAGGAGGGGTGCCCCTAGGAAAGAGGAAGGTTGTTCACTGCGGGAGACAAACCCCTGGAGGAATAAGACACACAGAAGCAGGACTGTCAGGAGCCATGCTGTGTCACTGGGGCTGAAAACTTGATTCCTCAGCTTGGACACCAATTCTGGGTCAGAGGAGCAAGGACAGCTGATGTACACCTCAGAACTTACTGAGGTAGCTGTGGAAGGTACAATGTACAGAATGATTTCTGCTACTCCCCAGAGGAGGAAGAGATGTGTGGTGGTGATAGGTGACTCCCTACTGAGGGGGACAGGGTGGAGGTAACAGGATGTCCCAAGAGGTATGCTGTCTTCCAGATGCCAAATTCATGATGTGACAGAGAAGTTGTCAAGTCTTATAAAGCCCACTGACCTCAACACCTTCGTTTTATTGTTACAAACAATATTGCTAGACACAGCCTTCAATGTGTAGCAAGGGAATTTGAGACTCTGGGTACAGATGGTTTTTTCATCAGTCCTTCCTGTGGAAGGTCATGGCCCAGGAAGAGAAAGGAAAAATACTGGAAGTAAACCAGGTTTGGCTTACTGGACTATGGTCTCTGCTTTCTTGATGAAGGACTTCTGGCAAGTAATGGATTGAACCTCACAGCAGTTGACAAGAATATGTTTGCTAAGAGTCTCACAAACCTGGTCAGGAGAGCTTTAAACTAAACCCTGAGAGGGAGGGTTTAATATTAAGATAATATTACAGACAACAGGGGAACACCAGGTACAGGGAATAATAGTTTCATGGATGCACAGGAAACTGAAGTGGTGTTACTGAAACCTGCTAAATGGCAGGAAACTACAAGAAAGAAACAGCTGGAGGCAATGACTCAACATTAAATTGGCTCTATCCTAATACACAGAGTATGGGAAACAAGCAAGACAAATTTGGAAGGCATGTATAACAAATGGAAGAAACGGGAAATCATGAAGAAAGAGTATATGTGAATAGTCAACAGTTACATGATAGAGAGAAGGCGGAATATCTGCTCACCCTTTCAGTGTCAGTGGATGGCCCCAAGTTCAAGTATCATGAGAAAGGAAGACGTGTCCTTGTCCATTTTCTCTACATCGTGCATCATTTCATACACTTCTACCATAAATAAGAAAATTTTTACAGATGTATATTGTTATAAGCTGTGTTATATGTACCGGAAAACAGGTTTTCATAAAGTATTTTGAGGTGTCTCCGGGGAAATCTAAATAAATATATGAAAAGTTATTTGTTGCACCAGGGTGAGGGAGCACTTTAATCTGTTTTAATTGTGCAAACCTAAGTATCCAGTGTGTGCTTGAATCTTTCCCTCAAAATACCGGCAGTCTGGAGGCAATCACAGTTCAACTCAACATTTGGGACAAGAGAACATTCTGAGCACAGGGTATCTTTGCCAGGAGGCATTTTCAAATGGATTTAATGGTGACTGGTTCAGATGTGCCACAGTTTTATCTTCCTTAATGAGGACAGGAGGCTCAGCAAAGGTACCGTCTCTTGCTGATCAGCTCAGTGGGTGGCTGCGGTGGAGTGGACAAATAGAAACACAGAGCGATGGAGTTAGTTTTAGCCCCTACATTGAAAGTGTGTGTGTGTGTGTGTGTGTGTGTGTGTGTGTGATGAGTGTAACAGCAAGTACTACACTGCAGCTGAGTCACAATAATACATATTGATTACAGGAAATAGAGAAGAGCACAATTAAATATAAATCTACTATGCTTACCGCTGCCACTACCGTATTTTGGTGCTCTGTTAAACAGCAAATACGGCAAGCTAATTTGGCTCATGGCATAATGTCAAGAAAAACTGAGGAAGAGATCAATGACTTAGGCGCTGGGGGTCATCATCTACTGTTCTTTATGAATGTGCTCTGCTCTTTAATGTAATTCATTTTCTTCCACTTTGCTCTCTCTGCTGCCTGCCTTTTCTTTGACGGGCACAGATCTGTCTAAATACACGTCTAAAAGAGGTTTGTGCTGCTCTGATCAACTAAGGAAGCCATTTGTCTTTTGTCTCATATTTTTGATGTCCTGTTCTCTTTCCTTTAGAAATCAAGACGGATGGATTGATTTCAAAACTTTGGCATCGGCGGCTGTCATTCTCTCTGTAGCCTGCTCCACTTTAATTTCCCAAAGATGTCCAATCCACGCAGTAGATGGAGCAAAGAACTGCAGGAGAAACTGTGCTGGTGCTTAATAAGCTGCAGGGAGCCAGAGCAATCTAGCAAAATAACAGCCATGATGTTCTGAAGGAAGTAACTAGTGAGTGTGAAATACCCAAAATCTTTTCATAGCATATATCTATATATATCTATATATCTATATATATATATATCCATGCCTCTTTAAAGAATGACACTTCTTCTTTTGATTTTTTTTAAAGGCAGCTTTTACTTGTATTTAAGAATTTCCAACACCATATCAAATATTGTGTTTCTCATTTGCTGTACCTTCCATTTATCCTTAATCTCAATCCCACTCCCATTCCTGTGACATTAGAGTGGCAATATTTTTTTTTATTTCTGCCTGTCATATAGCTATTGAAGCCTCAGTGTCTTCATCAGGAAAATGGAAACAACAGTTTTTAGGAGTGTTGTCAACTGAGCAGTTAATCTGCAAAACAACTGGTCTTTGTGCACATTCACCAGACTTCATGGGGAAGTTGTGCTTAATCTGTCCACAAAAAAGGGAATTGCACATATTTCCCGATCAATATACCTAATCTCCAACAAGTATTGGGGAATGTGCATTTAATAATAATAATAATAATAATAATAATAATAATAATAATAGTAATATATTTCTACCCTGTCCATCTGGGCAGCTCCCAGCAGAATATTAAAAACACAATGCAGCATTAAACATTAAAAACTTCCCTAAACAGGGCTGTCTTCAGATGTCTTCTAAAAGTCAGATAGTTGTTTATTTCCTTGACATCTGATGGAAGGGCATTCCACAGGGCCGGCGCCACTGCCAAAAGGCCCTCTGCCTGGTTCCCTGTAACCTCACTTCTCGCAGGGAGGGAACCGCCAGAAGGCCCTCAGAGCTGGACCTCAGTGCTGGACCGCCAGAAGGCCCTCAGAGCTGGACCTCTGGGCTGAACGATGGGGGTGGAGACCGAGGCCATTTAGGGCTTTAAAGGTCAGCACCAACACTTTGAATTGTGCTAAAAAATGTACTGGGAGCCAGTTTAGGTCTCTCAGAACTGGTATTATATGGTCTTGGTGGCCACTCCCAGTCACCAGTCTAGCTGCTGCATTCTGGATTAACTGAGGTCCAGCGCCGAGGGCCTTCTGGCGGTTCCCTCACTGCGAGAAGCCAAGTTACAGGGAACCAGGCAGAGGGCCTTCTCAGTAGTGGTGCCTGCCCTGTGGAACGCCCTCCCATGAGATGTCAAAGAGAAAAACAACTACCAGACTTTTAGAAGAAATCTGAAGGCAGCCCTGTTTATGGAAGCTTTTAATGTTTAACAGACCATTGTATGTTAATATTTTGTTGGAAGCCTCCCTGAGTGGCTGGGGAAACCCAGCCAGATGAGCGGGGTATAAAGAATAAGTTCTTCTTCTTGTTGTTGTTATTGCAGTTTCCGAGTCACCTTCAAAGGTAGCCCCATGTAGAGCGCATTGCAGTAGTCAACTGCATTTTATCCAGGCAATATGTATGTTCTCCCACCAGTATGAATCATTTTGACTAATTTACACAGGTTTTGCAATCAATTTTCCCTTATATAATGCATTTTATATGCTCTTTGCATTTATATGCACAATTTCCCTTAATGGTTGTAAACCTTGTTTGAATGGAGAACCACACTGAAAAAATCAGATAACTGCAATTTTCAAAGAGCAGCTCTGTTTATTTTGGAATGAAATTTATCAGGAGATAGCAAAGATTATTAAAACATACATTCAGATTTCTCCCTAGTTATCTCTACTAAATATGTGGACAGATACTGTGAATACATTTTGCCAAAATAAATTTTTGACATGGATGCTGTCAGCTGTCAGGATCTGTATAGGACAACAGTGGACATTATTGTAGAGAGTCGTGTTCAACAGCTAAAGCAGACCCAGGAACAGATTGCTGTGGGCTATAGTTTTACGTGTGTGTTTGTGTGTGTGTGTGTGTGTGTGTGTGTGTGTGTGTGTTTGAACATCTGAGGAGGGAGGGGATCATAGTGTTCTACTTACTTTACCACAAAGATGCTGTTTGATAGTCAGAAATTCAGCAGGCAGACTTTTCTCCATCATTGAATCCTCAGCATAGGCTGCATGTGGCTGTTGAATTTCTGAGATACAGTTGTTGAAGGCACAAGGATGAAGATGTGATTCATGTGTTATATTGTTATAGTTGTTAATGCCAACCACTTTTTTTTGAGTGGCAGGAAGTTTGTGTTATGGGTATTTTTATTTGGGCTGCAATTGTATTCCCAGTGTGCTTTACAAGAAATAATATTATTTCCTTCCCAAATATAACAGCATGCCCCTGGAATACTTCAGGGCAAGTATCCATTTTGCCAGCTAGCTGTGAAAACCTCCACCAAAACACTCACTGGCCACTGCAAATCTGCCTGATCCAAGCCACATCCTAACTGGTAGAAAAACTAACCATTAATAATAATAATAATAATAATAATAATAATAATAATAATAATTGTACCCCATGCATCTGACTGGGTTGCCCCAGCCACTCTGGGCAGCTTCCAACAAATGTAAAAACATAATAATGTCTTGGAAAAATATAGAGCAACATCAAAATAATAAGCATATCTTATTACTAAACTTGTTCTGGATATGGATGTCTCAACAAGGGATTGTCTACCTCTGTATCTATGGTTGGCCGCCTAGCCTGCGGCTGATAGATACAGGACAAAGGCAAGTGGAAATCTTCATGCCATAATTTCTCACTCCAGGCTGTAAGGTGATTCCTTTAACAACTCCCCAATGCAATCAATAGACTCCTGCTTCAAAACTGCTGGTTTAATATGATTATCTAGAATTTTGAAAGCTTCCTTTTGCTTCCATGCCATATACATATAGATTAAGTCAATTGATTTTTCTTATGAAGCACCTTTCCTTTCGTTATGAAGTCCTTTGTACTCATTCCCACTTTGACAGGCCTCGGAAGTTTGGGCTGTCATATTATTACACAATGGGAATCAGTTAAGTTCTGCTAGTGCCAGCTCTGTTTAATTTTCACCGGATACAATTACACTGAAGCCTTCCTTCATGATTTGCCTCTTTTCAAAAGACAGGTTGAAATGGGGAAATGCTTTCATATCGCCTGTCAGAAGCTGCTTGTTCTGCAGCCCTTGCAGTTTAGCACAACTCATGCTGCAATCCTAACCGAGTCTGTTTAGAAGTAAGTCCCACTAAATTCAACAGGGCTTACTCCCAGGTGAGCGGGGTTAGGATTGCAGCCTTTACAGTTTAATAAGTGGCAAATGTGATCATTTTATACCAGGATAAAATGCACAGGGACAGCATCGGCAAATAGTATTTGATGACTACATCTCAGCTGTTTTCCTGTTGCAGAATTAAAAGATCACTCAGGATAGAGTGTTCTGTAGCTGCGTACTTCAGGTTGTGTTTCCTAACTGATTATGCAAAGTGGTGATGTGAGGAGCATTTCAAAACTATTCTTGGCAACGTGAATTTGCAAGGTAAAGTACCAGAATGGAAACTCCAATGGGAAAAACTTTGCCATCACTCTAAGACAGTGATTGGTTGCTGATGGCGTGGTAGGGCAGTGGCACTTACCTGACCTCTGGTTGGTCACATTCCTGCTGCTTGAGAGGGGAGGGGAATAAGGCTGGTGCTGTGCTAATGCATTAGCTAGAGCATCGGACTGGCTCCACTAGTGCACTTGCACAGTGCTGATGTGGTCCCTTCCCTCTACCTCCTGTTAGCACTGCAGCAGTGAGGCAACCAGGTAAGCATTGGTGACCCACCATGCTGTCCACTATTGGCAGTGATCCCCAGTGAAAATGAAGGACCTTTTATTTCTTCTCTTCATTCTTCACTTCAGGGAACAAGGTCTGGAACTGGGTACACACGGTTGTAAACTGAGCACTCAAAACCTATTTTTAAATAGCTTTATAAATAATATATATAGAAAGAACTATTCCCCCCAAACAAACGAATACACACTGATATACCATTTTGTCATCTTATAAACAATCCCAGCTTATACAACTGCTACAGTATTGACTATTTAAACATACACAAATAGACCAAACGAACCAGAAAAGAAAAGAAAAACCAGATTACATATTCAAAATCAAATTACCCCAAGCAAAGGATAAGGTTTTATGGTATGCAGAACTCTGTCACTCCAATAAAAAAAATTAAAGACTCAGTTTCTCGGTGAATTGGTTTTAGCCTGCTGTTTAAAACTTTATGCAAACTGATTCAGTCTAGATACAACAATGTGTTTCAGCAAAAGGAAAAGGAAATTATGTAAAATGCAGTTGTTCTGTACTAGCCATGAGAGAGCCAGACAATCCCTTCATAGAAAAATGACAAATTGCCAAGTTCAAAATTCTAAGCAGCCCTTTATCTTAAGCCAGTCTTTCCCCGTAAAATTAAGTTGTTGAAGCCAGAAATATGTAACATTTATTTTGCATTTTTGGTATTGATGGGGGAAAAGGTAAATACTTTATTGAAATACAGGCTGTAAAGAAAAAGCCTGCTTTTCTGGATGTGGAACCTATTTTTATAATGCTTTTATAGTATGTTTGATATGATAAAGTGGTATCGAAGAGGAATATGTGGCAATTCAACAATTTACCAATAGTGGTAGAATGGACAACAGTCTTGTAATAATTTACATGGTCTCAACAGGAACAGGCAAGACTGTCACAGAAGACTACTGATTCACCCAAGGAGAAATTTAGATGTGGGCACCAAACACCCATAACAGAAATCAGGAATGAAACTCCTCCTCCTCTTTACTGTTATTAGACCACCTGTCAGCCAAAGGTTCCTGGATTTTATTCAGAAGAGACCCATTGAAATTAATGGACCTAACTTAGTCTTGTTCATAAATTTCAGTGAGTCTACTCTGGGTAAACCTTAGTTGCTTACTACTCACAGTAAAATATGACATAAAATCACCCAGTAGCAAAACAGCAGCAATACAGAACTGGCCGGCCATTTCTTCAGTCCCCAAAGGCCCTTTAGAACTGATATGTCTTTAATAGTTGTCAAAAGGGATGTCAAAGACTGGCACAAATATATCTTTAATGGGAGAAAGCACCCTAGAGCCTATTTTTCTAAACTGGAAAAATGTATGAGGTGCTTACTCTCCTCATGCATCTATCCCACTACTACAAGATTACAGGAACTGCATACACCTTGAATATTTCTTAGATGTTATTTCCCTGATTTTGTCTTAACAGTGTTTATTTATTTTATTTAAAGCATGTCTAGATTAAACATCTCAGTTAAAAATGCCCAGGGCAATTTAATAGATTTAAAGTAAGGGGGCAATTTATATTTGTACCCTGCTAATAAAGCACAAAATGTTACCAGTTTGTAGGATATAATGAACTCCACTCCCACCTGTCATTCCAGCAAGCTGCATGGAGATGATGAGAGACCCATCCTTACATACTACCACAATGGCTAATAATAATAATAATAATAATAATAATAGGTTCAGGCCCAGGATCTGCTACAGAGGCAGAACCTCACGTCTTATGGCATTACACAATAATCATTTTGGTGATTCAGAATGACATACACTGCAATCCTGTGCACAATTAAGCTATTCAAACACCACTAAACATGTAAAAGATCAGTCCAAGGGTCCACCTGATTCACTATTGTGTTACTAACAGTCAGCCGAATACATCTGTGAGGCGCACATCCTTCCTTGGTTCCCATTGTATTTGGAGGAATGACCACATTTCATTTTCATGGATAACTTTACCAAATCTAATGGCATTTAAACAGTGTCACTGTGTGCAGGATTAGAGCTGGTGTGTGTGCATTTCCTCTGAGAGTTCTTTTACATTTAGCCACTGAATCTCTGCCATTTACCCATGGGGCATCTTCAATGTGGCCTGTGACTGACCACAGCTCAAATGAGAGAAGTGGGGCTAGTGAGTTCCAATCTCAGCAGTGCCTTTTAATGGGGGTATTCAAGGGTTAAGCAGTACTGGCACCTTTTCCCCCCTAGAAGAAAAGCACTGAATCTCAGTATCCTTATTCAGGTAGCCTGCTGCAGAGTCCAAGCAGTTCAACATCCACGCCTTCCTTAGGACAACAAACTCCTCCTCAGATATATATAGAACTATATAGAAGGGTCTGGTAACTTCTGTTTCAGTGTATCTGAAGAAGTGTGCATGCACACGAAAGCTCATACCAAGAACTAACTTAGTTGGTCTTTAAGGTGCTACTGGAAGGATTTTTTTTGTTTTTCCTCCTCAGATGTTTCTGGAGGTGGTAAACGCTCCCCTGGCAACCTCTATTATTTTGTATTCCTCCATTCTCCCCTTCTCCACCATCTCCACAGATGGTGACATCTCTCTGTTTCCCAAGCACCCAAAAAGTGTTGCCCTCTCTGCCAGTCTCACCTTGCCTTTGGGGTTTTTCCCCCCACTTCCATTCTCTCTCTTCCTCCCCCATCTCTTCCCAGCTTTCCTCTGCCATCTCCAAGCTACTTTTAAGCTGAATATGACTCCGTGGAGTTAATGCCCCTCCTGGTCTGGTCTCCTTGCTGGCATTCAGACCTGCCTCCAGCCCTCTGGTACCCACACTTCGGTACAAATTACCTGAGCTCAACTTGAGATTGTTAATTAGTTAGTGGAGTTTGTTAGTCACTTTTCTCACAGAGTGACCCAAAGTAATTTACATTAAAATCCATTTAAGAACGTTCAATAAAAATCTAAAAAAAACCACAGCTATATACAGATAAAAGGCAGGACTTAACAGGTCCCATCCCACTAAAGGTAAAGGGACCCCTGACCATTAGGTCCAGTCGTGACCTCATCTCCGCCGCTCATCTCGCTTTATTGGCCAAGGGAGCCGGTGTACAGCTTCTGGGTCATGTGGCCAGCATGACTAAGCTGCTTCTGGTGAACCAGAGCAGTGCACGGAAATGCCGTTTACCTTCCCGCCGGAGTGGTACCTAGTTATCTACTTGCACTTTGACGTGCTTTCCAACTGCTAGGTTGGCAGGAGCTGGGTACACCACCCGCGTACCTCCCATCCCACTAAAGGAGGCCAAAATGCCAGCCTTCAAATTAAGAGCCAAAAGCCTGGGTAAAGAGATAAGTTATACTGGGAGTGGGCTTATAACATGACCACCCCATCTTATATTGTTTTGACCCTCATAATACATAAATCAGGTCTTTTACCAAGGTAGAACATTTGTCGTCTCTTTGGCTGAGTACACATCCCTGTTTACTCTGCATCTGAAGCACCCCAACTGTTGGGCTGGGAAGTGGTACACATATGATGTTAGCTACAATCCATATATATCCTGCGGTTTTTATGAAAATACTGTGTTGTGATGCATTTTCCCCCAAGGCAGCTTCAATCCAAACTGATAAAAAGAACAAGTGAACTGTGTTTTAAGGCTTTGTTTCTATAATTCTGTAGAATAGAGCCCATTGTCTTAGTTTGATGGCCAAGCCATGCATACTAAGCCTGATGTTGACAATCTTACCCTCTGGAAGGTTTCCATCCCACTCCTGCCCCCTCCCTCCAATCCACTGTGTTGAATTCTAAGAAATATTGGCAGCAATAATCAGTAAAGCTACAGCTGCACTTTTGCCAAACTCTAAAGAGATTATACTTCCAATTCATCAGTGACTAGAAATAATTGAAAGAATGTACTTTTTCTGGGCGGCTTGTCAACCATGCTCCTCTGCTGCTTACTTTGAATATATATATATATATATATATAGAGAGAGAGAGAGAGAGAGAGAGAGAGAGAGAGAGAGAGAATGAGATCCTGAATGAACTGCATATGCAATTGTATTTTTCTGCTGGGGTTCGGTGGATCACTTTCTTTGCAAGCTGTGATGACCATAGCATTTTCCACATCACATAAATTTTCAGCAGCAACTCTTAAGGATCTTGCAGCACCTCAACAGCTGAAACACTGTGGGAATGCACGAGTTTCATGATTCAGTTCAAATATGAGCAAGATGACAAAAAGTGAACTGTCCAAAACAAATGCTCTGATTTCAAATACATTTCTTTTCTGTTTATGATGGCAAATGAGCTCTAAAAGAAAAACATTAGCAATGGTCACACAGTTTGGCCGCTTATAGGAATGTTGCTATATACTGTAGTTTTCAATGTATAAGATGATTTTTTAAAAAATTCTAAAATAATGTTAAAAATTGCGGGTTATCTTATGCACGGATAGTGCAGAGGTGTGACGGGTGATTGGTTGCAGCCTTGAGCAGGAGATTGTCATTGGTGATTGGGTTGGTGACTGGTGGCTGCGGCAAGGTCTGCTGTTGATTGGCTGCTGCTGTGGGAATTGGGCGGGTGATTGGTCAGTTGGGTGAGTGATTTTTGGTAATTCCCAAAAAAGCTCAACAACTCTGGGCATGCCCTCCCCCAAGCTTAACAATTCTGGGCAATCTCCCCCCATTCTCTTAATTTGGAGTCCCCCAAAATAGGGGTTGTCTTATACACGGGGGCGTGTTATACACGGAAAAATACTGTATGTTTTAAAATAATGTATGATGACTGTAATACTGCATCTGGGCAATACCATTTTTAAAAAAAAATTCCCTGAATTTAGAAAAATAAAGAACGAGCTCCTGTGATTTTTTTTTAAAAAATACTACATCAAAATGAAGGTTCTAGTCCATCTCGTCATTTGCTATGCTGGTTTTCTGCTTCCTGGGAGTTTCTCACATAGGGTGACATTAAAAAATGAGCACCCTAAATGGTACCATTCATTTTATTGCCCCAGAACTCTACCACTTCATTTCACTCTTTGTAATATGGGGAATAACAGAGCACTTCACAGAACTGAAACACTCTCTAAACTGAAAGCTCAATAGATAATATCCTAAAACACTTCTAACCTTTTCCAATGTGGGAAGAATCCCCTGCTCAAGTGATGTGATTAGGAAAGCACTTCTGTTTGAGTGAAAATGCTGAACACTTTGAGTTTTCTAAAGCAGAGTGTTACAAAGCCAGTTACAGGCAGAATGGTACCATTTGAAACTGTGTCTGTATGGCAGACTCCTCCCCCCACCCAAAGAACCCTTTATGAAAATAGTTTCCACCTATCCTGCCATTGTACTTTCAGATGTAAATTGCTCTCAGGAACAGGGAGGATAGAAAAAGGCTTGCTATCCTATTTTTATTCTCAAAACATGAATAGGTCTCTTTTGCATGATCCAGATTGCAAAAGCCTAACCATTGTCCAAGGTCTGTTTGAGTCAAAGCTGGGTTGCTCCCTTTCCCAGAGAACAAAAACAAATTGCTTATATTAATTTAAATGCACATATAGTTACACTAGCCCTCAGATTAGTGCAGGATGTTGGAATAGCCAGTGAGAGAATGTCTTTAATAAGGACCACTGCATGCATCATTGTCAATTTATTCATGTTAGGGTGCCAGTTCAGGATAACTTTTTTTTAAATGATGTTCTTATTGAGTTCTTTTATTCTATAATGTATGAAGAATGTGTACTTATTGAACATGCTGGGAAATCATCACACTGTACATCGCTCATCAGAGAATGAGGGAACCTTGGGAATAGTTGATATATACTCATTTCTGTGATAGTCTTATATGCATGATGGAAAATAAAACCCACAATGCTATGGAGAAGGCTGATTTTCTAGATGCATTTCAATCAAGATTCAGACCCAGTTTCGGTATAGAAACTACCCTGGTCATGCTGTATGGTGACTGGTGTCAGGAGACAACAGGGAGAGTGTGGCTTTGTTTGTTGTCCACCATCTCTTTTCAATACTATCAACCATTGTATTCATATGGGGGGGGGACTGGGGGGATTATTTGTGGGATGTAATCCACTAGTATAGTCAAATGCAAGATTTCTTATTTCCCCAGAGTGGGTACATGCAGGGCAACATCCAGTCGGTGTAACTTCCTGTTCCACTGGTCTAGAGCTTCCTTCCCCTGCATGTGTCCTGGGAGATGGGTGTGGCTCTGGCTGACTCTATAAAAGAGCCAAGTCATGCAGCCATTTCCCCACTTGCAGTTTTGTCTTTCTGTCGTCTTGTTGCTGCTCTCCTGCAGCCATTTTGTTGTCTTCATGTAATTTTGTTGTCTGCTGGCTCTCAGCCAGCAGCACATGAGTTCAGTCTCCCTATGAAATGAACTCATACTTTCTTTATGTAACTACCAGGTAAAGCCTGCCTTTCAGGGATCAAATCGTGAACTGAAATGTGAGCAAACATTTTGTTACTTTACTCAGAAAGACGCTTGTGTCTTTATTCTTTCAAGAGGGATTAAAGGGGACACCAGGAAATAATCTTAACTAAGAGATTCGAATGAATTTGCAAACTAGCTTCTAGCTATATCAATTGCTACATCAATTACTAGTATGAGTGAAGGAAGGATAATACTTATTCAATATAATCTTTCCTACTATCCTTAACATTCCCACAGTATTGCAGTGGTTCCACTCTTACCTGGATTGTCAGCTATAGAAAGTGCTGCTGGGGGCGGAGTATTGCAAAACCCTGTGGCTTCTCCAGTATGGAGTTCCACAGCAATTCTGCACTCTGTGGAATATAGGATCTGCTTTATACTATGTCAGACCTTTGGCCTCTCTAGTCAATATTGTCTACACTGAGTGGTAGCAGCTGTCCAGGATTTCAGGTGCTGTTCACTTGGAGATACCAGGGACTGCAACTGGGACTTTCTTAATGCAAAGCAAACTGAAACAACAAGTCTACTGTCAACTGTAATGTCAGCATTTTTTATGCAAATAGTTTGAAATTAAATGGCATTATCCTTGCATCTCTCACCCCCACACCTGCTGGCCAAATTCCAGACAAAGGATTCCTGCTGTAGAGGCAATTTCAAAAGGAATACAGATGCATCATAACTGCTATCTTTACTAGATAGAGTTTTCCTATAAGTCAGTTTTACTACTTTCTTCCACCCACCCAACGACCTTTCTGTGAACTGTACACAGAATAATGACCACTATATTCAATGCAAAGCACGGAATGAATGAATTTTCATTTGTTTCATTGTCATTCATTCGGATTCCCATTTGTCGGTGCCTATAACCATCAATGAATGCATGGGGCTCATTTGTTCATTTCCCCCATTCATTTTAAAAATGAATGCACATCCCTAACCTATCTGTTATTCTGAAGGCCAATGCATATAGACATAATGGTAGAGTCTTCATACAGGGAATCTACCAGCTGATGCTTCATGTTTCACATTTGTTTGAAAGCACTTGCATGTGAAATGTTCTCCTACTAAGTAAATGATCATATTTGGAGGGAGGGGGATGATGGAAGTGGTGTTTTTAGTCTGCAGCAATTTTTTGTTGGTTCAATAGCAATATCAGGCAAAAGCTTCAGTGCTCACTTGAGGACTCTACCTCTGAGTCATGTATGTATTGACCCACTCTACAAAAACCCAGTTTTACCAATAGTCTCCTTTGACATTTGATCTTCATTCATTTGCTTGTCTGAGTTTAGATTCTAATCATTAAGGTTTAAGAAAAGTTTGTCATTGGAAACTTCTTCAAAAGATTTCTAAAAATATGAATAAGTAATGCCATCTGCCATTAAGAACTTTAAGACCTCCTCTAAAGTATCTGGAAAGAAAGAATGGCAGAAAGCTTGAAATTCCTTGTCATGCCAGTTACAGTACCTCCTATTAAATTATTGCTATTCTCCAGAGTCTTCCTTGTTAAAAAAAAGAAAAGTATCTATCTGATGCTATTTCTCTTTGCTAATTACCTAGAAACATGTAGGTGACATCTGGCCTAAATATATCCTTTTTCTTTTTTGTAGCAGAATGGTAAGTTTTCTCTGTGATGCTATAGATGCCATTCCTCCCCCTCCCCTTTAGCATTATAAAGGTAAAGGGACCCCTGACCATTAGGTCCAGTCGTGACCGACTCTGGGGTTGCGGCGCTCATCTCGCTTTATTGGCCGAGGGAGTCGGCGTACGGCTTCCAGGTCATGTGGCCAGCATGACTAAGCCGCTTCTGGCGAACCAGAGCAGCACACGGAAACACCGTTTACCTTCCCGCCAGAGCGGTACCTATTTATCTACTTGCACTTTAACGTGCTTTCGAACTGCTAGGTTGGCAGGAGCAAGGACCGAGCGATGGGAGCTCACCCCGTCGCAGGGATTTGAACCGCCGACCTTCTGATCGGCAAGCCCTAGGCTCAGTGGTTTAGACCACAGCGCCACCCGTGTCCCTTGCGGGACCCACCCATACTTGCTCCCATACTTGTTGACTTGTCTTCTGTCAAGCCAGCTTAACTAGTGCACTATTGGTATAATCATAGAATCATAGAATGGTAGAGTTGGAAAGGACCATGAGGGTCATCTAGTCTAACCCCCTGCAATTCAGGAATCTTGTGCCCAACATGGGGCTCAAACCCACAACTCTGGGATTAACAGTCTCATGCTTTACCAACCGAGCAAGGAGTTCTTCTCCTGCTCAGATTATGTTCCAAGCTGAAGAACTGTGCTTGTTTGTTTGCTTTGCTCCGGATACTGTCAAGCTTTATTTTAAGCTGTGGAACTTCATTTCCTAAATCCCTCTCCCCACCAATCCCACTTTTTGGTGGCTTAACTAATTATGAGACAGAGGTGGGGAAACTCTGTCATTCCCCCCCTTAGTTATTATTTTTCCAAATTAAAAGCTCCAAACACTTAAGCCTTTCCTCTTGGCAAAGGTGCTGAAGTCTTTGGATGATTATTGTTTCCATTTTATACCTCTTTTCCAGCTCTGTATGTTCTTTTTTGAGATGGCTTGATCAGAACTATATTATCATTTATTAAGCAAATATTCACCCTACCTTCCCACCCTCGAGACAATGAGATTACAAAAGCATATTAAAATATAATACAATTAAAAAATAATTTAAAAACACTAAAAAGAAAAAGAAAAAGCTAACATAACATAGCAAGAGCAGAAGAAAATAGCACTGCAAGAAAAATATGTAGGGAAAAAGGGAGTGATTCAACTAAATGAGAAATCATCAGTAAAATATAATAGCTTTTACCTGGCATCTGAAATCCAGTTCAGAGGCAGTAACATGGGCCTTCTGCCTTAGGATGTCCCACCATCTGGTCCACAAGGAGAAGGCCTAGTCCTCTGCCCAGTAGAAGCCAGCAGGGCCACATCACTGACCTGGCTTCAAAATGCTGAGCATTACTGCTGGTTACCAAGAGGCAGGGGGGGAAAGTCAAGGCAGCATGGAGCTTGGTATGGTGTGGGCACAGTGGAATTGGCTGCTACTGCCTTGACCAACCACACTTCAGTCTAGCATAGTATTCCAATTGCATCCTCACCATTGCTTTACATAATGCCATTAAAATATAGGTGATTTCCCCCAGCCAATCACTTTCTCAATTATCCCCACCACAGAAGTTCTGTAGCTCAGTGGTGGAATGCATGCTTTGCTGGCAACAGGCTCTAAGTCCAATCTTTGGCAGTTCAAGGTATGAAAGATCTCTGCCCGAAACCCTGGAAAACTGCTGCTAGTCAACACAGATCATGGGTGGGCAACCTTTTTCAGCCAGGGAGCCACATTCTTTCATGGGCAACCATCTGGGGAGCACATGCCTGTAGTGAGTGAAGCCAGATGCAATAGATGTTACTCTTACTTTGTATAGCAGGCCACACAAAGTCAGGAGGGTTCTACACATACCTCTCCATCCTTCCTCCTGGTGAGCAAGAGCCATTATCATAATTCAAGGGCACAAATTGAGTCTTTTGCTACTCTTGCTGGAAAAGCAGCTTACAGCACAAATCTACTTACCTACTCCAAAGAAAGCCCCACTGAATTGAATAGAACTTAGTCCCATGCAAATGAACATAGGTTAGATTTTAACAAATAACTGCAATACACGTCACCTGCCATGTTCTCCATTCACATACTGGTGAGATCCTTTTCAAGCTCTTCACAGTGTGTCTAAGTATTCACTATAATGTGGTGCCATTCATAAATTGGCTATCTTGCTGCTTGCCCCTGACTCCAGTTCATTTATGAGCAACTTAAATACAATTTATGAATGGTATTTAAAAATAGCTTCAATCTGAGGGCTTCTTCAAGCTATCATTTTCTGATATTGCTTAGCTTAATGTTAAAATCATGATGTATTTCTTCTAGGAGTAGGTTGGAAAAAGAGGCCATTTACTTTCCATATGGCCTTATCAAATGCCATCTTGCAAGACATGTTTTGAATTCTATATAGAATGCGTCAAAGTATCTCTCTATCAAACATTGCACTGCACATATCCTGGAATCCTTGATGCTCAAGAAGTGGTAAAGTAACTACATCAAAAGTATTTCTACAATATTCATTTACCCAATGAATTTAACAATATTTTGATGCAGCTACTTTACTAATCAGGAACTAATCAGTATGTGACATGAAAGGTAACTTCTCTTGTTATAAAGGTCTTTAGCCTCAGGCAATAAATGTAGAATCCATCTCAGGAAATTGTGTAGTTTGTAATACTGAAGTAATAAATATACTAAAGTCCTCAGTCTGATTCCATCCAGTTTCCTAAGCCTATCAATTAATTGTGTTTAAGATCATCCAGTTATGCTTAGGTTATTATTTAAGAGCAAATCCTATCAAAATCACTGGAGCTTATGTCTGATAGGATCAGGTGGCATAACTAACATAAGACATGGGATCAGAACTCTTGGAGAAGACTACTAGACTTTACAGTATTCTAACTAGCAAATAACAAATGTCATAAGGCTCTCAAAAGAATAATGCTGTATGCTTGGGCGATCTCCCTATTGAAACAGTTACTCTTGGTCAGGAATGCAGAATTAGTAGTCTTCCCAATGTTATTGGACTACAGCTCCCATCATCCCTGACTACCGGCTGATGGGGATTGTAGTCCAACAATACCTTGAAAGCCACATGTTCCCCATTCCTGCAATGGTTTGTTGTTGTTGTTGTTGTTTAGTCATTTAGTCATGTCCAACTCTTCAAGACCCCATGGACCAGAGCACACCAGGCACTCCTGTTTTCCACTGCCTCCCGCAGTTTGGTCAAACTCATGTTAATAGCTTTGAGAACACTGTCCAACCATCTCGTCCTCTGTCGTCCCCTTCTTCTTGTCCCCTCAATCTTTCCCAACATCAGGGTCTTTTCCAGGGAGTCTTCTCTTCTCATGAGGTGGCCAAAGTACTGGAGCCTCAGCTTCAGGATCTGTCCTTTTCCAGTGAGCACTCAGGGCTGATTTCCTTAAGAATGGATAGGTTTGATCTTCTTGCAGTCCATGGGACTCTCAAGAGTCTCCTCCCCTGCGATGAGTACCTTATGGTGAGCCCCTGGAATGGTAAATGGTAAAGGTACCCCTGACCGTTAGATCCAGTCGTGGACAACTCTGGGGTTGTGCGCTATAGGCTGAGGGAGCTGGTGTTTGTCCACAGACAGTTTTCCCAGGTCATGTGGCCAGCATGAATAAGCCGCTTCTGGTGAAACCAGAGCAGCGCTCAGAAACACTGTTTACCTTCCTGCCAGAGCAGTACCTATTTATCTACTTGCACTTTGATGTTCTTTCGAACTGCTAGGTTGGCAGGAACAGGGACAGAGCAATGGGAGCTCACCCTGTCGCAGGGATTCGAACCACCGACCTTCTGATCGGCAAGCCCTAGGCTCTGTGGTTTAGACCACAGTGCCACCCACGTCCCTGCAATGGTACCTTCCTTTAAATATATTTACTTGAAATCTAATCCTGTTTGTCTGAGAGGTGTTTTTTTTGTTTTGCAACATGATTTTTTCAAGCAGTTACTACAATTCATCGAAGAGTAAACTCTCATTTAATACAATCTAATATAAATTAGTTGCGACAAAATCCTACTGCAACCTATGGAGTGGATCATGCATTCCTAGCCTGTGAATGTTTACATAGAAGTAAGTTCCACAGACTTACTTGCCAATAGGAACTGCATACATTAGTCAGAGCTACCTTGGATTCTACCCAATGCGTTTAGGTTTAGGATGCCAATCTCTCTTTATAGCTGCATCTGGTTTTAGGCTAAGAGAGCATTCAGCTGTCTGGCTGCATTTACAAAACCTCCTCTACTAGATGTAAATAGACTGGTACATTGTAAACAAATTTATGTGAGTTTCAATGGAAAATCTAAATGATATGAGTAACACACATTAATGTAATATTGTACGGAGCAATAACTTGTGGCACATCATTTATTTCTAGGAGTTATGGATGACCTCATAACTCAGGAGTGATGGAGCAAAGCAGAACTACAAGTGAGTTATGAAAGGCCATCAAAAGAAATAAATGGGGAACCCAGAAACCAACCTGCTGTACAAGTTCCATTTACGCAATACCAATTTGAGCCAGTGTTGATGGCCTGTAATATTTTATACCAAGTGCTGCATCAATATGGGAACCTGCTTATGGACTTAGTTGTTACATTAATATTGGTGGAAACATGAAGGAGGATTAGTCGTAGACCGCTGACCCAGACTAGATATGCCCGAAAGAGTGGCTACCACAATCCTGTGTTCCATTCCTTGAGTCCTCTTGATAACATTTAAGATAGCAAGTCATATGACTGCATCACACATCTGGGATATTTCCACATCCATGTCATCCAGAACATATTTTTGCAAGGCCCTTTCTGATTCTCAAACACCTGCCATGCCTTGAGATTTACTCAGAGTAGACACAGTGATTTTTATTAACCTACCTTAGCCATGCTTATTAATTTCAATGCATCTCCTCTGAGTTAAATTTAGCTGAATGCCATTCAATGTCTTAATTATATGCAGCTTTATGCAACTTTAACCAGTCAATGAAGCTGACAGTCAATATAACTGATTGTCTAAGAATTATTAGTCATATTCTTTAATTTCAATGGGTTTCCTCTGAGTAAACTGAAGGTGACCCAGTGGTCAACCACAAAGATGCAGCTACATGGAGGTAGGAATGACTGATTCAAAAAGTCACTGGCAAGTAATTAGTACTCCAAACTAAAGAGCAGTTTACATGTTCAATGTTTTTTGTTTTTAAAAAAGAGAGACTGCGGCAGGGCTTTTATCACAAGCTGGAAAAAAAACCTCTCTCATTCTTCTGTGGTTAATTCATACAAATAGTTCCCCCGATCATAAAAAACCGAACACCTTGTGCTCCTTGCATGATTTTGGGGTGCATAAGTAACAACAGAAGAATCCTTCTGTGGCTTTCTTTCCCCACTTCTGCCCACTTCATCTGGCGGTGATGTGTCTCTGCAAAGTAGTGGCTGAGCTGACTTTATCACAGACTGGCAAGCTGAAGATACTTGGAAAATACTGCCGCTTATTCAACATGCATAGAGACTAATGAACATACTCATAGCTAGGCTCTTGGACCTCTTTGAATGTGGAATGCGCCTCTGCCACTGTGTTTTAAGACTAAGGAAGTGAGAAGTGTCCATTTTTCCATAGCATATGAGTTGCGATGATGCAGCTACTCTATAGTGAAGAAGCTACCGGTGTACCAATTTGCACTGGCTCATCCTGCTGTGCATTGGTTTGCTTTCAGCTCTTTTAAAATCCACTTAAACCCTGTGACTCCCGGTCCCATCAAAACTGGATAATTAGATATATATTTCTGCAGCATTGTTTCAACATTTTAAAAGCGCTTAGATCTTTGTTATTGCCTAATGCAGCACCAACAGAGTATCTATTGTTAGTGACAAGTCTTTGAATCCCTAATTAATTCTGGTGAATCATTAGCTGCATCTTCATTTCTGTATCTTTCACCATCTCTGTGTCTCAGAAGTTCTTAGCAATTAGAGAGGAGCTGAATTACCCAATCTCTCTCTCTCTCTCTCTCTCTCTCTCTCTCTCTCTCTCTCTCTCTCTCTCTCTCTCTCTCTCTCTCTCTCTCACACACACACACACACACACACCCTCTGCCATATACTCTTTGAGTACAATATTTATTCTCATGTTCCTTTTTACCCTGGAGGTCTGCACAACATCACCACCGCCTTCCTTATTTTTAGCACTATCTGGTAGCTTAATCCCAGACTGACTCATTATATTTTCTCTGAGGTTCACTATTCCACCCGCACCTCCACTCCACCCCCCATCCCGTGGTGATCTTCCTTGTGATGCGCACACTTTCTCTTATGTTTTTGTCTTCCAGAAATTCCGAAATCCCCATGTGCTGAATTAATAGAAACACCTTTCCTTGGGAATAATCTTCCTCTCATAATTATGAGGTTGATTAACAAATGCCAGTATTTTGAATACTGCATCTGTGTGGAGGAATCCCCAAAAGTGCCTTCCTAGTTACTTGTTGAGAGAGAAGGAATCCATTATTATTATTTTTTAACTTCACTTCTGGAAAGGCACATTCCAGAAGGATTTTGTAACTCTGTCATATGGGGAATCACTGGCTGCTAGATTTGTGGACCTGTTTTACCTTCACAGTTTTTAACATGCTTAGATATCGGGCTGATCCACACTTCTGCTTGTCCTGTGTCTAGAAAGTAATGGGTTCTGAGCAGTTTCCCCCTTGCCCCACTCCTTTCCCAGGGAAAACTCACTCTTTGGTGCTTAATCAGAGCAAATGTCAGTCCAGAGAAGACCCAAATTGCTGTTTGCTCCAACTGAGTGCTAAAGAGTAGTTTTCTCTGGGGGAAGGTGGCAAGGAAAGAGGAAGTGTGGGTGACCCCCCAGTGCTTTTTTTTTGTCAGTACACAACAGTATAGTGTACTGCCACCTCTTTTCCCCCTGCCACCATCTTGCCGCTGTCTCTTGCCTGTTTGCTCACTCCCCCCCCACCTTTGCCGCTTCCTCATCCATTGCAGCTGCTTCCTAGAGTTGCCAAGGCGCCTTCAAGGAAGATGCTTGATGATTGTTTGTCAGTCACCTTTCTGAAAGGTGTTTTGGCAATTGTAAGGGTCACACCAAAGTGGGAAGTGACAGCAATGGAATAGGAGGAAGCAGCAAAGGTGGGGGGAGGAACGATCAAGCAGGTGTGGCAGGCAAGCAGTGGCAGGGGTAGTGGTGAGGGCATGGTGTGTACTGGCACCTATTTTTATTCAGAAATAACAACAACAACAACAACAACAACAACAACAACAACAACAAACAAAGTTATTTATACCCCGCCCTCCCCAGCCACAACCGGGCTCAGGGCGGCTAACACCAAATATATAATACATTAAAACACAAAATCAAATGATTAGTTTAAAATACAATTCAAATCACATTTAAAATCAAAATAAAATTAAGTGGGAACCCACAAATCATAACTGTAGGGGTAAGGAATTTAAAGTTCACCAGGCCCAGCCACTCATGTTGGTCCCATATGGGCCGATAGAAAGAGCCAAAGAGGCCACTTACATACAGGTCCCATAGAAAGAAGGTGGTCAGAATGGGCCTGGACGAAAGGCCTGGAAACCCCGCCCCCCCTCACACACTGGTGAGCCCTTAAAACAAATACATTGCAACAAACATTTCAAGAGAATGGGTAGTCTAAATAGGGACAAGACAGCACTTACATAAACACAAGTCCAGCTACAGCAACAAGTAGAACAGAACATGTTGAGCAAGAAGGAAGAAGAAGAAATGAGAACGGATGTTTTGGACACAACTTGAAGCAGAATCGGCTTAAATTAGTGCTATGCGGTAGCACTAGGTTGCACCATAGTCAGATTCCTCCCACCCTGCACAGACAGAATCCTGCCTCTCCTCTCCCCTTAGCCAGGAGTATCATTAGTACAGTATTTCATTTTCAGCATATCTTCAGAACAGGATGAGGCAATTAATACGTATCAAATCATAATTGACAAAATGGAAGCTGCTCTCTTTGGCTGTGCTTATTTCTCTGTTTGACAGACAATTAAGGAAAAGCCCAAGAATGGAGGAAAGAGCCAATCTTTCAGGGCACTCAGCAATCCCAGCTAAAACGGATAAAGCAGGAAAGGACACTACTCCCTTTCACTATGAGACGCAGACCAAGTAAATGTAAGGCCACATGCAATTTGTGTCTTTATACGGGGTGCCAAGGGGGTGACCTTGGGCTAGTCACTATTCCTAAATGGCACTGTTGTGGGAATTAATGTGTGTGGGTAAGGGGGGGCACTACATTTGTCCTAGTAGGAACGAATACATAAAAACAACAACAACAACAATTTCCTTGCTCATAGTATACCGCACATCTAAAGCAAGTTGTTATACAGTCTCTTCTGGTTACATTAGTGTGAATTTATTATCCCCTGCGAAGGAAGATAATAAATGCAAGATTACCTGTTTCTCTGGGTAGTTGTGAGGATTAATTAGATGAAGCTTGCCAAACTGTTTGAAGATGAAACATACCGTCAGAATTCTAAGTATTATTGAACAGTTAATTATATAAAGGGTCATATTTCCCAGTACAGATGATTCCCGTGTTAACTTTGAGTGTTACATCTTGAAATTCAACTCATGAGTTCGTGAATTATAGAAAGGTTTAGAGCAACATCGATCTCAAACACAGGCCTCTCAAAGGACCTCAGCCTCTTCTTGTTGAAATCAATGGCAGGATCACCCCAAAGCCTTTCATAACTGTTGTTGTTTTATGCAGGACCATATGCAGACACAAGGATCCACAAATTCCAATTCCGGGAAAAGCCGATTTACTTCAGTGGGATTCTGGCTTGACCTTACAACAACATAGTCTACTCCAGTGTGCCTAATTCTACAATGAACCACAAGCTGGAATAATGTGAATAAGAGGAAAGAGCTGTAATAGAAATTATGTTATTGCTTATAAAACAGAACAACCTCATTAGTTCTAATGTGAAGAATGAAATGTTCTTCCAAAACATAAACAGGAAGCTTTTAAAGCAACAACAAACAAATGATCATTGTAGGATTATATAAATATGTAGCTGCTGTGGAACGGAAGGAAATCATGGGAGGTTTTGACTAATGGAGGTCCTGATCATGCAGATTCTACAATATTAATGCTTTCGTTTCAAGGTTTGCTGGACACTCTCTCTCTCTCTCTCTCTCTCTCTCTCTCTCTCTCTCTCTCTCTCTCTCAGCTTCTTGCCTTTCTCCTCTACATGTCCCTGATTCCACTATGTTAGCATCAATCTGCCATATTAATTGCCACTTTGCCTAGGGAGTTCATATCTTCCATTTATCTTCTTTTATTGCAGTGTCAGGCCCCAAATCACAACCTTGCATATGCACTGTAGCTAAAGCATGATAATCCCACCAAGAAACTCAGCAGTTGTCGAGTTTAAGGCCAGAGAGATCCCCTAGAATAGATGCAGCATGGGGTGAATATCAACAAGTCATTTCCCATTGAGGTATACAGGCTGATTGAGAGGAGGAAGGATGGTGCTCAAGATCCCTCTCTGGTTGAATGCAGATCATCTTCTTTGGGCTATGTTCACATTAGTGGCTTGAAATGCAACAAGGCCATTTCCCACCACTGCATTTCCAAGTAGTTCCCTTCCCCCTGCTGTTCACACTAGAACACACTAGGGTTCACACCCAACCATTTCTTTCCCCACACAGAACTCTAAAGTTGGAGAAACTTTCATCTGCACACACATGCCATCATCTGCATGTTCACTTGTTCGCCCCACAATGGAACACAACTTCTGTTTTTGAATCACATGGAAGCCTGTTTGAGAAAAAAAGCATATGAAAGAGTATTTCTCTAAAAGCTACAGGATGCAGAGGGCTAATGGCTAATGTGGGAGTTCACTGCAGCCACAATAAATAGTAAAGTGAATATATCCTTGGAGTGCACCAATAGCTAGGGAGAAAGGCCAAAAGCTGAAAGAGCTTGCTGAGGACTATGGGGGAAATTAGTTTGCATTTAAAGGTGAGTCCAACAGATCCACAGTTTTCAGAACAATGCAAGAAACAAAAACACAGCTATTATTTTGAAATCCACACTTTTCCATTTGTTTTCCAATGCAGTTCTTTGGCCAAGTAATCTATACAAAGATGCATATACTGGGTGTGTCTGTAGGAAGGCATATATTAGTGAAAATAACCTAAAATGCATTTTTAAGGGAAATTCCGTTGCAAAAACTGTGTATAGTAGGCCAAATTGCATGCAAATATTTAAAGGGCATTATCAGAACCTCCATTAGTCTGATAATTTGAATTCACCGTTTTCCTCCCCTTCCACATCAGCTATTTGTGTTTTGTAAGTCACGTAGAACATATACCGTAACACATGTATTGTAAGTTGCTGTAATCCTGTAATTTTGCATAGCTTTTTTTTGAGGGGGGTGTCCCTTTTTTATTGTGCTATAGCACAGACATTCACCTCCAGATGGCACAACATTAGAGATGTATCACAGTACAACCAATAAAGTTGAATGCTGTGTGGATGGTCCAGTATAAATCCATCAGGAATGCATTATTACTGCATGAATATGTTGCACAATATACCCATAAACATGCGCAACCAAAACAAACCTTTATTACCATTTTTCCAGCCTAGGCTTATTTTTGTCCTTTTAAATTTGTCCCAGTTAATTGTGATTCTCGTACTGCTACTATTCTGTTTTATTGTGTGCTAAATTGATTTGGGTAGATTTCCTTCCCACCCCTTGGGATTTTGGTCTTCTTGTTAGTAAGTTTCTCTGAGTGCTTGGTGAAAGAGTGACAATTAAAAAAAAAATAGATAGTTTCTATAGGCAGCACCATCTTGAATAACTTTGGCAATGATCGAAAGCTGCAACTGAAATAGCTACTCCCAGAAGCACCAACCTGCGAGGGTGATGGGGGCAGCAGTGATGTTGTGCACATGACATCGCATGTGTGTGATGTCCCAACATCGCACATGCAACATCAAGACATCGGAAAGAACCAGCATGTGGAGCTGAACATGGCGACAGCATGGCTTCAACGGCTGGTGGCTCCTCCTCTTCCTCTTCCTGCTGCTGCCACCTGCTTCAACCCTCCTTCCCCTCCATGGCAGGAGGAGGAGTAGGACTTGGCCGCTGAAGCTGTGCCACCTCTGTCTCCTCTACCCCCTGATTTTTTGAATCAGCCCCCAGCAGTTGGTGCCCCTGGCTAATCCCAGGTTGAGGGTGGGCTGAGGGCTCCCTTTTTGAAAAGCACAGCTCCCAGAATGACAGCTCCGTGATGGGAAAAGTGCCCTCTTTGAAATTCTCCCAGCCAGGCAGCTGTTCAAGGCACAGCGATCCTGCCAAGAGGATCCCTCTTGTGCATGAAAATGAAATAGTGGCTGTGATCTAAATTCTAATTTGTTCTTTAGAGAGCGAAACCCTGAGATGTAGATTTAACTAGCGTTCCTAACCCATTCTGCACTAAAATGAAGAAAAGCATTTCACCCTGAACTCATTTCAGTTCAGCCTTCTAAAGTGCAGCAGCAGCAGGCACACAATCTCCTAAGCTTTTAGCCACGGTGCCTCTTAAATCAAGGTCTAGATGTAAAAGGGCATTGCTGAGTCCCTGAACTGCATATTTCAGAAGGCCAAACCTTTATGTTTCCATGGTTAATGCTCTGATCATTCTGGCATTGGTTAGCAGACAGAGTGCATTAATATGTAGGTATTCAGTGCCTTTATATGACATCTCTTACTGCTTGCAAATGTACACTAAGCTGTCAAGGGTAAGCAGCTAAATAAATAATGGTTTAAAAGTATCTGAAATAAAAGATTTATTGGTATTTTCTGCGAAATTGGATGTGACTACTAAATTTAAGATGAATACTGTAATGTTATTGGGTCAATCTGAGAGTACAAAAGTTAATTATGAGCCTGCATCACTGTGTTTGGAGAAAGAATAATCTTTGCCAAGAAAAACAAATAGAGTTGTATTTGGAACCCTATTCATGTGAAATACATTATATGATGAATATGTGGAGGGAAGCCGAGATTGTGCCCTGGGCTACAAATGTAAGGAGACGTCCATTTCCCTTCTGCAATGCAGTGCTGTTTCCATTCAGTAGCAGTTCATCTTCTGCCAAAAACAGTTATTCGTCTCATGGTCCACCATGGCAAAATTGCAAAACTTTCATAATTTACATAATTATGTCAGTTATGTGTGTTTTATTATCATTATGTTATTCCGCCCCATTTATTCCAATGCAAAGGAATGTAATGCAAAGTGAGGGATGTAATCCACTACGCATTGTTTGTGGACTGAGAGCAGCAACAACGGTGAATATCAATGGGTTTCGGTGGATTGATTTCCATTCCAGACATTGAATGAATATGTAAACACCCGCAATTTCAGTTCCCATTTCTGTTTCCATGAGAATTCTCTGATATCCCTACCACCAAGCCCCAGGAGCAGATTTTGACACAAAGGCTTTGTTCAGTTAACACTTGTGCTCTGCTCTTATGTAGCCTCCAACCTGCACAGAGCTGTCCAGGGTACTGATGAAATCTTTCCTCGCCTCCATACTGCTGAGGTTGTTGCTGAACAATTCCCCATCCCTCACCCAGATGATCCAAGAACTCATAAAAATTCCCTCTCATCTCACCTGTCCAGACTCCTAGCCCCCTCCAAAAGCTAAGGTCCCTGCGGAGCTGAATCTGAAAAGTGTTCAGAAACTGCCAATGGCTGACTGGAGACAGCACCTGCTATTATAACCGACACAATCCAAAGAGCTGGTTCCAACTCTATTAAAGCCCTAAATGACTTGGAACCAGGATACCTAAAAGACCAACCCATGCACAGCTGCATGGTTTTTAAGATCTTTGGGAGAAATGACTTCTTTCCTGCCAATATACCAAGTGCACATTCTAATCTCTCAAGAAACTAGGGAGGCGGCCTTTTCAATGGCTATTCCTAGGCTCTGAACATCCTTTCCCAGGGGATACTCATTTAGATCCCTCTCTCATCACTTTCCTCTGACAACCCTTCTTAATTAGACCATTCTTTGCTCTCACTAGCTAACTTATGTGTTGCATGTGTGTGTGTGTCCTTGTACTGGTTTTAATTAGCCACTGTTTCATTGATTTGTTTTTATCTGATCTCATTGTTATATGGTGACTTTTTTTATTGTGATAGTTTATTTTGCATTCATTTTATTGTTGTTAGTGGCCTCGTGCACATTCTCATGGAAAGGCGGAATATAATTTAGTATATAAGTCAAGAATTCAACTGAGTGAAATCACTTTATTGTCTTGTATCGGGGGAAGCGGAGTCAGCAAGAGTGAAATATCATGGGTCCTCAGATGAGGTTGGATTCCTTTTCCAAATTCAAAAATCACCCTTGCATGGTTCACTGACCCACCACTATACAATCTAACGGACCAAAGCCTTTAGCTTGCATGGGGCAAGGGTGGGGGCAGAAATTCCACAAGGCCTAAGCTAGCAATTATTCTCTGGTTTGGATTTCAAGCCCTTGATTTCCCCCCCTCTCCTGTCCAAGCCTATGTCTTAAGAAGTCCATTGGTTTCTCTAAGCCCTAATAGACAACACTTTATATTGCAGCCTGAGGCTACAGTCATAATCACTCTTACAGATGATTAAGTCCCATTATACTAAGAACTAAAATTGGGCTGCATGGCTGTGCTTCTCAGCACAAATACCAGAGATTAAGCTCCCCTGGGAGTCAATGGGACTTACTTCTGAGTAGCCACACTTAGGATGTTGTTGCTGTTGTTACTGCAGAACAAGTTACCGTAAGTAATGTCTTTTTATTGGGTCAGCAAATGTTTAAGGGGGGGGGGACTAGAAATGTGACCTTTCAGGCTACACAACACACTCTATGTGTGTATGTAAGAGAGGAAATTTTCAATGTCAAACTAAAAAAAAAACCTTTACATGGCAGGTGTGAATGGGGGTCAGCACTAATTAGATTACAAACAGTGGCATTGCTAGAGGGATCAGATTATATCTTCCCAGAGGCAAAGTATCAAGAAGGGAATGCAGAGAAGCTAGAAGGCAAAGCATTTATATATTCCCTGCACATTAGATCAACAGAACTCTTACAAGCTAGAGAGTGGAGATAACGTGAAACAGACAATTCTCATCAGCAGGGATACATTTGAGAAGTGACCTGGGTTAAACTGCAGCTATAGGTACATTTCTACAGTATTACCTAGTGTCTGGGGTGTGTGTGTTTCTGTGTTGCATCTTCTCCACGCCTCTCAATAACTCTTAAATATTTGGTTCTTCTACTGTAGACCTTTATCTTTGGGTTTAAAGTTCTGCCTGCCCTGACATTGTAATTTCGTACCCTCAGGTTTTACATAACATGCTTGTCATTTTTTGCAGTGGTTGACTAATACAGATGGAAAACATTTGGGGATGTCTACTCTCCTCTGGCATTTTCATCTGAAGACCTGGCAGCAGTGAGATATGATAATGGAATGGAATAAAAATAGATACAATGCATTTCTCAACAACAGCCTCCTCCAACCTGATGTCCTCCAAATGTCTTGGACTATGGGCTGCCCCGTTAACTTTTGCTAACTTGTTAGCTAACTGTTGTGCTAACATAAGGGTGAGAAGAAGGGTTGCACGATGTGAAATCCAACACAACAGTTGAGTTAGTAGAAGCTTGTGGTGCAGTAGTATCAGGGATACAGCAATCAGTCGCACAACCAGTCACAAAAACCATACTGGCTCCCTGCCCTTCTCTTGCACAAGCCATTCCACTAGCACAAGCAGTATGGGACATTTACTTAGTCCAGTGTTGAAATTCTCCAAGGGATCTTGGATGTCATCTACCCTAGATCACTGCTCTGTACAGGGCCTACAATGTAGGGATACAACTCCAGCATCCTTGATGGATGGAAGCCCAACCTCTGCTTATATTCTTCCAGCGAAGAAGAGTCCAATACAGCCCAGGTTGGCCTGTTCTGTTGTCAGCAGCACTTACCATTAGAAAGCTACATACAGTATATAAAAAAATCTGCTTCCTTGCCATTTCTACCCATTATTTCTAGTCCTGCCCTCTGAAGCAATAGCGCAGGTGAGAGGAACCAGAGCTGGATGACAGACCAGGTCCTTTTCTCCACACATCTCCATGGGACAAATTTGATAGGTGGACGATGCCACCAACTTCTCAATCATATAAAATCACAATGACATAACTTGTTTTTGCCTGCATGGTTTGAAATAAAACTGATGAATGTGTGTGCTTTACTTCCCAAGTGCCAACAGGACTGTGGTGAGTCTCCCCAACGAATCAGACCCATGACCTATGAAATGTAATTTTCCAGCAACTCACTCACATTGTGTTTTTTAAAAAAACACACACCAAAAAACCAGGATCGAGAAAGCATTACTAAATGAGCAGAGACCTGGGCACCTGTTTACTATTGAGGAGGTATGATTTAACTGTGTGCACATTCATGAAAACGAGCATAGGACTAAAGCTCGGGAGGCACTAAGTTTTAATAAAACTGTGTCCACTGTTTCTCTAGAAAGAAGGACAGGAAAAGAACTGGAAAAGGTGGAGACCACACAACATTTCTCCCATGCCAGAAAAACAACTGTGACAGTAGAGACCCCCCTCTGAGCCAAAGTAGAACATATTTTAGTTTAGTTTACAAGGGAGAAGAATGGGGAGAAAACCAGAACTTGGCCATGTCCACGTGACCTTATTGGCTACACTCCATGGCCTTCTAGCAACCCTACCAGGTCTAGTGGTCACCAGCTGCCACTGAGACAGGTTCCTTTCTTACCTCCTGGACAAAATTTCTCCTGAAAGTGCCTCTCTTCCACGACCTCATTCTGCCTTCCTAGCCTAAAGAGTTGCAATTTCTTTAATTAAAACATTAATATTTTATTTTTCAAATAAAACAAAATGGGAGGGTTTTTCTTTTTTGCAAACCATTCAAACATGATTCATAACATATTACCACTGCCTGCTTGCTGCAAGCAACATTGCCCAGAAGTGAAATCCCAAACCTAGTCTAAAAGCAAATTGTTCCCAAGAATGGTGTGGGAGGAAGAATAGATATGGCTGCTCAACTCATTAATGTTGCCACTGTAATAAAAATTGGGAGTAAAGAGAAAGCGACTTGATGCTGCAGAGAGAGATCTTTGCTTGCTTTTATGGCCAATGGAGTTTCTTTAAAGGATGAAAGCTGCTGGTATACACTTTCATGCCAAAAGTTAACAAAGAGAGCACACTACAACTTTGAAATCTAGAAAAAGAAGAAGGAAATCCAGAAAAAGAAAGCCCAGTGGGATTCGTGTATGCCATTGCCATTGCTGTCATAATTGAACTAGGTGATTTATCATCCGTAGTCCTTATCTCAGGCTTGCAAAGCGAAATATGAGTTTCTCT
Organism: Podarcis melisellensis; assembly: GCF_964234715.1. Classification (NCBI taxonomy): domain Eukaryota; kingdom Metazoa; phylum Chordata; class Lepidosauria; order Squamata; family Lacertidae; genus Podarcis; species Podarcis melisellensis. The sequence continues at coordinate 61,891,099 of NC_138537.1, read as the reverse complement.
CACTGTTTACAAAATCACAACAAGTTGAAACTCATATATTTCAGTAGCGAAGCCCAGGCAGCTTTCCGTGAGAATCATTCAACAACAGACCACTGTCTAATGCTGTCCTTCCTAGCTGAGAAGTATACCAGACACCTACAGGGTAAACTATTCGTGGCCTTTATGGACCTGAAATCAGCATTTGACTCCATCCCCAGATCCCAGCTATGGTCCAAATTGAGTCTGATCTTGCAGGACAAATGACTTCTCTTTCTTATAAAAGCCCTGTACAATGGAACCAAACTGCAGGTCCGATGCGGTCGACAGGGACAGCTATCGAACAGCATCGAGATGACTAGGGGGGTGAGACAGGGTTGTATTTTGGCCCTCACATTGTTCTGCCTATTCCTAAATGACCTAGAAGAGAACTTAATGGACCCAGATGGACACATTCCAAAAATAGGAATGAGAAGGACCCCTTTGTTGTTGTATGCTGATGACGCAGCCATCATCTCGCATTCCAGGCCGGGCTTGAATTATCTGGAGAGGAAATTTTCTGATTACTGTTCTGGAAATGGTTTATCCATTAATTATGAAAAATCTAAAATCTTAGTCTTCGAAAGAAGATTCTCCCAGTCTAAATGGGTGCTGGATGGCCATAACCTCGAACAGGTAAAATACTTCAGTTACCTAGGGCTCACATTCCATCATACAAGATCTTGGAAGCACCATTGGCAAACCTCCCTTCAAAAGGCGGAGATTACAAAGCTAGCCATACATAAATTCTTCTTCACAAAGGGCGGCAAATATGTTCCAGCAGCCTTAAGGGTTTTCAACACAAAGCCCGTTTCCCAACCCCTGTATGCAGCAAATGTCTGGCATAATGGGGACCTGCCAAAGCTAGATGGCTTTCAGGCAAAATTTATACGATCTCTGCTGCAGGTACCTAACTGCGTCCCCAACTCCGTACTTCTGTTGGAAGCTGGTGAATGCCCAATTTCAGCTAGAGCATGGTGGGCTGCCCTAAGACATTGGCTCAGGAATTCAATGTTTAATCTAGGGAAGGGTCTGTACCAACATATCACCAATGAGGAATTTGTCAGCAAATGGCAGAAAACCATGGCTAAAAAAGCCACCTCTATTGGTCTGTCTCCCCCCCAACTGTATTACCTGGGCTATGAAGGCGCCCAAAAGGCTTTAAAGCAAAGATTATGGGACAATGCACACAGTGACTTGCGATCTCGGTCACACGCAGTCTGTAGTCCACTGGCAGCAGGAGTTCAATATGGGTATGTCTTTGAGTTAACACCTTACATCAAAAACCTGACAGTACCTAACTATCGAAGCCTTTTCACCAAGACCAGACTGAATGTCTTCCCCTCTGCAGTGCTGGATGGTAGGTTGAGAAGAGTTCCCTACCAGGACAGACTTTGCTCGTGTGCTCAAGACATCGAGTCCATAAATCATATTTTGTTACATTGTGCGAAGTATGAGCAGGCCAGGGCTGAACTGATACTACCCTTGCTGGTGCCTTTCCCGGGAAAGTCAGAGGCTCACTATGTCAGGTTCCTACTGGAAGACCGGACAAAAGCTAGAACTTTGGCAGTGGCAAAGTTTTTATCGGTGGTTGAAAGAACAAATGAGCCCTATATTCCAAACAAAGTGCTTGATTAACCTGGAGGTAGGCTGTATGAACTCTGTATTGATTTGTAATGTTTTGTTGGTCTCTGGACCGTAATAAAGATTGTTGTTGTTGTTGTTGTAAATAAATAAATAAATATTTCAATAGCATGTCTTCACCAGTATGCATGCAGAGCTTCTGTGCATGTAGACATCTCAATTCATTCAATGAGAAGATAGCTCCCCCTATACCAGCTGTTATGGTGTGATTAACTGTTAAATGCCAACTGAATCTGAAATGCCAATGGAGGGGCAATTTGTTTCAGCTCACATTTAAAAGTGAACCTACACAATGTGCCCTTCCCAAAACAATGCATTGTACAGCCTTTGAAATTTGCACATCCGTGAATTTTGCCCTTCAGTTCCCAGGCCAAGTAATGTGCACAAAAATTCACACACTGGTGTTAATTACAAGTGAAAATACATATATTAGGGGGGAATAAGATTAAAAATGCATTATTTTAAGGGAGATAGCTTTGCAAAAATATGCATATTATGCAAAATTGCATATAAAAGTTATGATTAACTGTCATGAGGGCCTTTTTTAAAAAACGAAAAAGCCAATTGTTGTGGAAATGTGGAGAGCTGAACTTAAAACTGTAAAAATGAAAAACTGAGAAAACCCAAAGTGGACAGATATGTGCATCCCTAGTCTGCAGGGCCATATGATTTGCTACAAGAGCCAGAGTAGCATCTTACCCACCACTGGCCTAATTTGGAACACTTTCTGTTAACTTTCTTTTTCTTAGAAGATGGCTGTCATTTCATACACCCTTTTCCACAACTTGGAAAGGAAACAAAGAGAATATTAAGGCATTTGCTTCCTGCGTTGATAACACAAGGATATTTAATGATTAATCACATGGATATTTTGAGAACAAGAGGATCCCTGTGTACACAATTTATTTATGAAAACAACAATTTTCCCTTTGGGAATCTTTCTCCTTTGGAGGCACAGTTTGTGACAGCTTTGCTCTGTGTAATTTGCAGGCATGTAATATTTAAGATACGTTTGTGAATTAAGCATTCCCCCACTAATGGTACATCATTTGCATAGGGTATTTAGTTAACTGGGGATATTGTCTGTGCTACCAAAACCATTTGAGGGTTACGGCCTAGGAAATAAGATAATGATTCTGTGTGTGATATAACCAGTTTTAGTGGTAATAATAAATATTCTAGTTACCGGGGTTTTTCTGTGTATAAGACGCCCCCTATTTTGGGGGACTCCAAATTGCCCAGAGTTGTTGAGCTTTTTGGGGGAGGATCGCCCAGCAAAAGCCAACAATTGTCTGTCCCATCGCTGGCAGAATAAGCCAATCCCCGCCCAATTGCCGCAGCCACAGCCAATCAACACCACCCCTTGCCGCAACTACCAATAACATGCTGCAGACAATATCAGGCTTGTGGCACCAACCAATCTCATGTCCCTCCAATGCACTATCCATGTATAAGATAACCCTCAATTTTAAACATAATATTTGAGTAAAAAAACCCACCTTGTCTTATACATTGGAAAAGTATGGTAATTCCAAATTCATTAGCCCTCCCAACCAGGATATTTCACAAAATAATAATAATAATCATTTGTCTTCCTACTCCAGATGCTCACACATTTCAATTTAGTTTATTTTATTCTAAATGTTGGCAATGTGGAGGTCAGCAACTGGAAGCCTCTTGGTCAAATCCGGCAAGGGTGAGGAGCCTCTGTCTGAGACTTGGAACTCGATTTGGGCCACTTTCCATCCCCCACTTTCTACAACCCCTTTCCCCAGATCACACACTCACCAACCTTGCTTCTCATCTTACTTGAGTATTTTTGCATGGCTGAAATGTGTCCTTGCCTAAATAAAGGATTGTGTGTGTGTGTGTGTGTGTAGAAGCTGGCCTATTGCCAAGTTTTTGCCTCTGGCTCCACCCTCCACTGGTATGTAGCCCTTGGAAGGTTGTTCATAAGGGAATGTGACCCTTAGCCTTCAAAATACTCTTCATCCATGCTGTATGACTTCTAAAAGGCCCACCAAATTGCCAGAGGAAAAGAAGAAGAAGAACATAAGTTGCTGGTAGGCCATCAATAAATTAGATGTCCCCGAATATCTCTATGAAAAACCAAGGGTACAGCTAGGTCATTTTAGGCTCTGGAACTCTGTAGATGGTAATGTGCATTGCTATACTTACCTCAAAATGTGGCTAGGCAGCCCCATTGTTTTGAGGGGTCCTTCTGCTTATTCTGCTAACTGGGCCCCTGGATTTCTGCTCAGATGGGCACCAGCGGAAAAGCTGCTTTTCTGTCTGAGAAACTGAAGGCACAAAAGGGGGGGGGGGAGAGATGCCTTTTAAAATACATGCACAACAGCACCTTAAATAACAGTTTCTGGCAGGCGAGCGAAACACATTTGCAGCTAGAGTGCAATTTTTCATATATAAAAAAAGTTCTAAACAAAGATTTAGAAGAGAAATGCTGACAAGTCTTGAACAGCAGTGGAGGTAGCAGGCGCTGTGGTCATGCTGCCTAATGTGAAAAGTTCCTGAAGCTGACCCACCGTTTCTGTTTTGTGTAATTACAGTACTTAGGGAAGCATTTCCCAGCACAAGAGGAAAAGGGTAACCTTCACTTCACCAGACTTGTCATTCTGCCTCCTTTCCTCTCTGGCATCTCTAACTTTCTTGGAGGTCATGTTTAATGAGTGCATACACACACCTGAAAAATCAGGTGCATGAATTAAATACCAATTAGAGTGGTAAGAAAGCACGATTTAATTACTAGTTTCTATATTTAAGTCCACTCATTAGTTGTACCCAGGCCTGCGTGTTTATCGCACGGCAATTACTGAATCTCCAAAGGAAAAATAGTGCTTTCATTATGTTGCTCTCTTGAAATGGGATGTTTACATGCATCAAAAAAGTCCCTTGTACGCTCACAAATCAGTTGCCAGAGTTGAAAGAGTACTGTTATTTTAAAACATAATAAATGTGTAATAGTTATTGTTCTGCAGCTTACACACATACACACACACCCCCCCGCACACACACACCTACCTTGCATTTAATATAATCAGTGTGAAGTAGATGTTGACCTACATTTTCAATTAATTGCAGAGGGAACACAAAATTGGTATTACAACAATGATTTTCTTCACTGGGTTACCTGTGACAGATCATCAAAAATAATAAATTACATCCTATCAAAAGTACCAACAGTGAAATATTGTCATATCACAAAACCGAAGCCACAGCATGACTTTAGAAAAATGTGGGAAATTGGGCTTGGTGAGCAGCATAAAGTTTAGATATGAGATTGAGAAAGAAGTGAAAAGCATCTTAGGAAATAAATATGAGCACTAGAAACTCTTTTATTCTGACCATTGTTCTGTCTAGTCCAGTAGACTTTATGGCATCCTTCGCCATTCTTATACCCTCCCATTGCTGAACTCCCATTGACCTCAGCCAACATGACCAATGGTCAGAAATTATAGACCAACAAGATCTGAAGGGCACTAGGTTGTAGAATCCTGGTCTATTCTGGCTGATGATGAGTCTTACCCATCCCTATAGCATGAAATCCTTTGAATTGGAGGTGCTAAGGACTGAACACTTTGCATGCACAGCACATGGTTTACCACTGGAGCCATGGAGCCTCTCCATCATACTATTGCCCAGTATAAACCTCAGGCAAGTTAATGGCTTCCTAAACATGTTGTAGAAGATGGGAGGTAGTATGAAACTCCTGGCAATGGTCTGTGATGTCTCTACACACACACACACACACACACACACACACCTGACAATGCTGCAGTTAAAAAGCAAGGATCCTACATATGTGAATTTAATCTTATACAGCCTCCAGCTTACTTTCAAGGTTCAATTTCTGAAAATTCACAGATGTGGACCATCTACCCAAAAAATCATGTCTGTGGGCTGTTTTTGACAAGAAGTATGACCAAGGATCACATGTTAGAAACAATTAACTTAGCAATGCTAGGATGATAGTTAATTAACTGAGTTAATTAACTTAGCAATGCTAGAATGATAGTGTCATCACCAATTACTGCTGTTGTGGAGGGTCACAACTGACCTGTCACTAAATTGACATATTTGAAGATGGCTATCATATCTCCTCTCAGTTTCCTCTTTTTCAGGCAAAACATACCCAGCTCCTTCAACCATTCCTCATAAGGCTTGGTTTCCAGGTCCATGATCATCTTGGTTGCCCTCCTCTGCACACGTTCCAGCTTGTCAACATCCTTCCTAATTTGTGGTGCCTAGAATTGGACCCAGTATTCCAGGTGTGGTCTGATCAAGGCAGAAAAGTGTGGTACTATTACTTCCCTTGATCTGGACACTATAGTTCTGATGATATTGTGGCCTAGTGGTAATCTAATCCTGGGACCCACTAGTCTTAAATTCGGTTCTCCGCATTTCTGCCAAAATTTCTGATTTTTTATTTTAAACTTAATCAGCATTCTGTGGTGAATTTATTCTAATAAACACATTTATGTATGCACTTTTGACTAATGCGCACAGTTTATCAAGTGGTTCCCCACAATATAATGTCTTTTTGTATTACACTAATATACCTTTTTATGCACTGTTTACCTTGGAATGTGCATTTTTGTAAATATTGGTTGTTTGGAGAACTGCCTCACAAATTTTGAATAAGTGCAAATTGTGAAGGATGGCTGTATTGCGGTTCTCACATTGTTTCAGAAAGTGCAACTTAGACAGCTTTGGCTTTAAATGTGTACTGAATTGAATTTCTCCCCCATCCCTTGTTGTCACTGCTATTCCAAAGGCAACACAATTTTGAGTAATGTGCCATTTGCAGCAGGGGCCATTATGGACATTTCCTTGATGAGTTCATTCAAGCACTGCATTTACCATGGTTGAAATCAAGTACTCACTCTCCAAATTAGTCTTGCATCACTAAATGTAAGTCATCCATTCCCACTCTATTATCTTCCATCATATATTGTTATATCGCCCATATCGAATGGCATAAAGCATCTTGAAGCAGTTTCTCTGTTTAGCTCTCGATTCACTTACAGCAGCCAGTTTGCTGATGCAAGTAAGAATATCATTTAGGCCAATATCTGACTGCGAGCGAGCCAACTCCTGTTTATGTTACTACCACCATGCACCTGTACGGTCTTGAATTCTGGTTGTTGCATTTGAAAAAGATTCTGTCCATTTAACATGAATTATCCACAAGGCTGTGGTGACAGAGGTTAATGGCGGCATTATTAGCTATTAACACAGTGCTGGGAATATGTGCTAATCAGCATTGGCTCTCAGACCAACCATTATTCCCCATAAAAATTCTATTAAGCATGCAGTTCAGGCATGTCAACAACATTTGCTTGGCTGCAGAGAGTTCATTATCAACAAAAATGAAAATTTTGCAGTACCTAAATTTGTTAAAATTTGTCTCTGAATGCTGTATCTGCCTTTTAGGTCTATGTTCCCTGTGACTTGGCATGTGTGCACCAAGTATTTTGTTGCACGCACCACAGTTTCTGCACAGGAAGAAGGCTGATGGTGTTGCTGGATTCAATTTCCTTTGGATGAAAGCATATCAGAGACATATGGTCTAGCTGTGATGGTTGCTATATTTACAAAATATACAAGTATGCTTGGAGAAAGATGTGTGCTGCTACTAAGTAGACCCTCAAAGAGCACCTTGGGCAGCATGAAAAGAAGACGAGCCCTGCTGGATCAGGCCAAGGCCCATCTAGTCCAATATCCTGCCCTCACAGTGGCAGCTGGATGCCTGTGATAAGGCCTCAAAGAGGACATGAGTGCAATAACACTCTTTCTGTTTGTGATTCCCAGCAACTAGGACTCAGAGGCATGCCACCTGTTAAGTTCCACCCACTCAGTAACAGCTAACTTCAGCTAGAAATTCTCGGCTCTCCCCTTCCTTTCTAAAAAAACTGCCAATTGCTGTTTCTCACACATACACACATTTTTATTTATTTATGTATTGGCATTTGACAGCCAACGTAATCAGGGGCTGAAGCAACTTTCCTGTGAGATAGAGGTGGGATAGAGGTTGATATAATTATGCCTGATGTGGGTTTCAGTGTTCGGGATAGAGGTTGATATAATTATGCCTGGCGCGGACGGAGAAAAGTTTTTTCTCCATCTCTCATTATACTATGGCCTGGAGCCATCCAATGAAGCTAAATGGTGGGAGATTCGGGACAGGCGAAAGGAAGTGCTTCTTCACAGGGCATGTAGTTAAGTAAACTGTGAAATTTGCTACCCCAAGATGTCATAAAATGGAGGATAAATGGCTGCCAAACATACAGCCATCATGTCAATTCCTGAATCATGGCGTTGCTGGGGAGCAACAGTTGGAGAGGCTAATACTGTCATGATCTGCTTTTCGGTTTCTCACAGGAATCTGGTTGGCCACCATGGAAAACAGGATGCTGGGCTAGATAGACCTTTGACCAGCTTTTTTTAAATGTTCCTGTTTCCTCTTCCCTCAACAAGTGTGTGTGTGTGTGTGTGTGTGTGACCTTCCCCAGACCTGATGAGCTTTCTCATTCAAAAACAAAGCCACTCCAACCTAACCATTAACCCCATTTTGACAAAACTTCAGCTGACCATAACAGACTGTGAAGCGGCCACCCGTCTAACAAAACTGTGGCTGACCTTCAGCCGTAACAATATGACAACAAAGTTCGCTCAATAGTCATGCTGTTGGGTCTGTTGACTTTGCTGAAGTTTTAATCGTTGTTTTTATTAATGTTTAATGTGTTTGCTTTTTTGTGGGGGCTGTCATGCTGTAATGCAAGCTGCCTATTGTGGTTTGAACCAAAAGAAAAAGCTACAAATCAATAGAATAAAATAAAAGGAACAAACGTGTGTGCTTGGATCAGGAATTTACAAAAGAAGACATGAATGCAGGAAAACGTGAAGAGGTGTCGTATGGGCAAGTGTGAGCTGCAAAAATACTGACTGGAAAGACTGATGGCCTTGATGTCCGGATCACAGCTGAAATCTCCCCAAAGCTTTTGTCAACTAGGCAGTTGTCTAGCCAGTAATTTGCTAGAAAGGAACTTAGGTGGTGTATACAGTCACCATGCATTTAATTCAAACCTACCTGTCAGGGAACTGCCATCAGAGCTAGAGGCGGAGGCAAGGCTCCAGAGCGATGCTGGAGAAGGGCCCAGCAGGGAGAGAGGCAGCCCATCTGCTGGGGAAGGAAATCAGCGTAACACCAGGGGTGAAGGGGGGCAGATGGGGGAATCAGCGAGGGGGCTCCTGGACTCCTCGCTGGAGACCAGCGGGGAGAGCACGGGTCCTCCGCTGCCCACACCCACCCTGCGCAGAAGACTTCCGCACAGGGAGAGTAGGTGGAGACTTGGCGTCAAAGAACTTCTTTGCTGGAAGAAGTTCAAGAAACGCCCACTGACGGATTCTGCCAGCGACTGAGACAGCCACGAAGTGAAAGGCTGTCCAGACAGAAAGGGTTTAACCAGGTAACCTAGTCATGAGTGGCGACAACTTACGCACAAGCAACCCCTATAACCATTACACCACCCAAATAATTCTGGGAACTGTAGTTTGCCCCTCAGGCAGTTAGTTTCCTGCAACCTTCACAAACTACAGTTCCCATGATTCTTTGGGGGAAGCCATGTGCTTTAAATGTATAGTGTGTACAGAGCCTTAATTTTAAAAAGCCATACTAGCTTTCCCTTAATCTTCAGAACAGATGAAATATAAGATCTGCCTTGTTAATAAGGCTTCATGTTTACATCTCTCTCTCATTCTATTTTCCCAGCTCAGAATTAGTCAGGGCTGCACACACAACAGTCTGCCTGTGAATAGCCAAGGAGACACTGATTATTCAGTTATAGGGGGAGTGTTTTTTAATGCCTCTTCGGTGTTGCAGGGTTGTCAGATCTTAGGATCCGCTGTTTGCTTGACTTCTGCCCAGGATTTTTGGGAACCCAGAATTTCAGGGAAAGAAACCAGTTGCTAAAAGCTAAGAGAAAGGGGTACAGGTATGGCTAGACTTGGGGTTAGAATCCAGCACCTTCCAAATCCCTCCCAGAGAGCAGCAAATGATGAGGACAGTTGCAAACATGCTCTGAGGGGCTGATAATTATCAGGACTATATCAGGCATGGAGAATGAATTGATAAATCAGAGGGGGGAAATTCCTCCCATTGCAATTAACAGCTTCAAAAAAGGAGTATTCATCACGAATGCAGCAGGCAATAAATGGGTTAACCCCCCACTTTCCTACCTGCTGCAATTCTGATCATTATCACCACAAACACACCTGTTATTTACATGTTTAAAACATGACATTATGTGCAAAGCAACATTAACATCTAGTTTCACCCTGATAGGTAAACATGAATAAGGCATATTTTGAAACCACACAAGGAAAAGCGCAATAAGCTTCTGAGCCCTTAAGCTCCTGAGTTCTCAGGATCTGACAACCTTATGTGTGATGCTGGGCTTTTTCATCACTGGTGGGCCTCAGATCATGGGGGATAGCTTCTCACCTTACATTTTACATGCAAGCTCAGGTAGCAGATGGCAGAATACTGTGTGCATGAACTGCATTAGTTGTGAAAGCCCAATCCTTTCCCAGCTGCTGCTTTTGAGGAAGCAGCATTCATTCTTTACTTTCTGGGATAGGGATTTTCTGGCCCTCCAGCTCATGTTGGTCAGCATGAGCTTTGTTCAGAAATGGTGGGAGTTGTAGTCTGTCAATATCTGGAGGGCAGCATGTCCCCCCACTTCTCTTTTACTTTGCATATGTGCAAAATTTCATGGTGCTGATTTCAGGAATCATGCTAACCCTTCTGTGTACCCTAAAGACTGTCAAGGACCAGAACCCTTAGCATCCTTAACATCCAAAAGAACAATAATCAGATCAATTTAGCCAGTCAGTTTCTGGCTACTATAGCAGGAAAGTATCAGGGGGAAGAAACAGCTTTTTTTAAAAAACAGATACTTCTTCCACATGCCCTCCATAGCAGGAACCTAGCTAATTTCCTAAACACAAATTAGACACATTTTAGAGAGCTGGAGCCAATCAATGCTCTTCAGATGTTCACATGTTTATGGTTGTAAGTCTACCTTCGCATTTTGCACAGTTTGTTGCACATTTGTTGCATTTTATAGCCCACCTTTTCTTCCAAGGAGATCAAGGTAGCATACATGGTTCATCCCCTCCTCATTTAATCCCAACATCCCTGTGGGGTAGGTGAGATTGAGAGACAAGGGCAGGTCTAAGGTCACCCAGTGAGTTTCATGGTTTTGAACTGTGGTCTCCCAGGTCCTAGGGGACACTCTAAGCACTATACTATGCTGGCGCCAGACATAGGAAATGCCACCACAGCAACCAGAAACAGAATTGCTGCACGTAGAGTAGGGGTGGCTAATCTGTGACCCTTCCACATACCGCTGAACTGCAGCTTTCATCATCCATGCTGGTTGGGACTGATGAGTGTTGTAGTTCAGTAACATCCAGAGGACCAAAGCTTAGCCTGATCTATAGTGAAACAGCTCTGGGAAGAATTCACTTTCATGGCCAACACAAGTGAAATCTAGCTTTTTAAACAGCTTGTGATTTGACACCAGGATTTCAGCTCATGCTCACGAAGCTCAAATTCAGAATGCACCTTTCCCCTAATATAGATAATCTCTGCATAACATGAGGAGAGATGCCTTTGTTTTTCTTTTATTCTTTTTCCATCAGTTTTGGTCTCCAGGGAGAATGCTTTGCAGGGGAAAACATCTCTTAATTAAGCGATAATTCCCTGATATAATGCCATGAGATATTTAAGCAATTTTCACATCTCTTTCCATTTAACTTCCGTAATTCCCGATAACAGCCAATTAATATCTATTTCCAACTAGATGTTAGCTTTTCTAATTTTTCGAGGAAGTCAAGTGCAAACAATCTTCTTTGACATTAAATTGCTGTCTATCGCTCAGTGACTTCCTTCTATCAGCACATCTTGTCCAGCAACTTGTTTTCACAATGGCCTTCCAGATGCTTGTGGAAAACCCTCAGACAGGACCCAGATACAACAGCAATCTTCACTCTTGCAGTTTTCAGCAACTGGCATTCAGAAGCATTAATGCCTCAAACTGTGGAGGCAGAGCCTAGCCATCACAGCTAGGAGCCTTATCCTCCATAGATTTGCCAGGTCATCTTTTAAAGCCACCCAACTTGGTGGCCACCACTGCCTCCTTTGGGAGCAAGTTCCATAGTTTAACTATGTGCTGCATGAAGAAGTACTTTATTTTATCTGTATTGAGTCAAAGAACAAAAAGATGGGACAGAAAAAGCTGGCCCCTCCCCTTCCACTCTGGCTGGTGTGTAGCTAGGTGGAGTTTAGGAAATGGGGGTTCTTCTGCCATGGATTCTTCCCACAACTCCATTGTGACACTAACTAAGATTGTCCACCCCAGAGCAGGCATTAGTTTAATGTTAATTAACAACAGAGCAGAGCAGAAATCTCACTGAGCAGGTTTGGGGCTTCTGGCTCACTGAGGTGCTTCTAAAAATTTTACCTCAGAGAATTTCCAGCAATTACCGGTATTTTCCCGTTTAGATTGACTCAGTTTTAAATCTTTAAATAACACTTTTATATTGGCAATAAGTTAAAACGGTTTTTATATGAACAATAAAAGGATATATCTTTTAAGTGCAATTCTTTATGCTCCTGAGCTGTTTTTGTTTTCTTTCAAAAACAGAACAGTAGGACACCTACTTTTCCTCCCTCCCTTTCTCTCCCATCCCTAATTTTTAAAAAAATCTATGTGTGTGTTTCTTTGAATGCTGTGGTAGAAGAACATTTGTTGGCCAAATTTGCTCAGCCCACTTCCCTCCAAATGAGAAAGGATATCATCATAAACCAGAGAGAAGAGCAACTTTACTGATGATCACATGGAAATATGTCCTTCACAGCATAACTCACTTTTCTTTTCAAGGAGTATAAAAATATGGGAAACAGCTGAAAAGAGCTTTCCTTCCCTCTCGTTCCTCACCTCAAGGGCTAAAATTTAAGGGTTAGACACTTAATCCCCCAATCTATAGCCCAGGGATGGGGAGCCTCAGTACAGGATACAAAATACAGCCCTCCAGGGCTCTCTATCTGGCCCTTGGGACTCTCCCCAGACCCTACCCCTCAGAAGCCACACACCCTTCTAGACCTTATTTGCACACACACCATTTGAGTGGTTGTGCCTGACTGGAACTCTGAACTTTGAGAATGTCTCTTGTTTGCCTGGATGGGGGAAAGAGGGTGGGGTGTGCCAGTGTGTGTAGAAACCAACCTACTGTACAAAGGTAAAATTCGCATTTGTTGCTCCTCTCAATTTGGTCCCCCCTGCCACTGTCATGTGGCCTCTGGAAAGTTGCATAGAGAGGAATGCAGTCCTTGTGCTGGAAAAATTTCCTCTGCCTGCTATAGTAGAAGTGGACAAGCCAACTTGTAGCTTTGTGATTGCTTGCTACATACTCATCTCTGTGGGTTACATTGGATTCACGCCACACCTGACTATAGTGGAGAAATTGCATCATTGTGAGAGATTGGGTTAGCATGGAAGGGTTAGTGGCTGAGAGTAGAGAATACTGTATAAGGTCCAGGCCCAACGCCATTGTCAGGCACCTGTCCAGGTCATTGCCCCTGTTAGAAGGCCACTGCTCGCCCAATGTGTCCTGGCCACCATGCTCCTCATTCTCCTCACTGTTGTTGCCTGTTCTCATGTCTTGCTGATCATAAAAGGAAAGCCTAGAATGAAGAGGTCCACCTGCAGCAACAACCTTTGCTTGCCTTGTGTTTGCTCTGAGCGGTTTTGCAGTTTGGGCCCAGAGGGAGAAGGCCCTAGGCAAATAGTCTGACCTTTGGTCCCTTTGAAATCAATGTGAAAACTTAGTCTTGACTGCAATCTTAACCTCACTCATCTGGAAAAAAGCCATATTGAAGAGAGTAGACATAGTTGGGCTTGAATCATGCCAAGTCCCACTGGTGTCCATGGGAACTATGTTCAACTAAGTTAGACTGGATAAAGCCCAGTGCACTTTCGTGTTTGTGTCTTCTGTAGCTGTTAAGAGCCATAACAATCATCACAGCCATTTGTTCTACAGCAGCAGAAGACTGGAAAGAACTTCCCGGATACCTAGATAATGGAACTACATTTTCCCAGCCTGCAGGAGGATCTCAAAGTGGCTTCACATTGTTTAAGCAACCAGGCAGCTCTGTCTTCTATTTTATTATTGTAGAACCAAATGGTTGTGATGAATACCATGCCTGCAAAAACCCAGAAAAGAAAGAACATGGGGATCAAGAGTGGTGTCTGTGTGTGTGTGTTTAAAGAGCACAATAGTCAAAACTTCATCCCCCTCCCTGCAAAGCACAAGTGATACCAGGCCACAAAGTTCAAAGCTTAGTTTTGCTCAGCTCAAGATGCCCCATTACCTTAGTCACACCACTGTAATCTGTGCTCCATCGCCCCAGGGGATAATAACAGTTGCTGCAAGGATTATGGCAGCTGTTAAGTGCTACTGTCAGGATTGCTTAGAACATTCTTCCTTTAGCCGACAGGTAGTCCTGCTTTGGAAGCCTCTAAATACGGCGGCATCCAGATTTGTTAGGTCAACGAGAGCAGAAGACTGAAGGTGCACAGCAATGCACTGATGCATATATGTGCAGTGATATTTGGTGGGGGGGGGGAAGAAGGTATGCACTGACCTTTGTGAAAATGTACAGACTGCATAAAAGTTTCTTTCCTGTTGACTCTTCTGCAGTGCGTCATAGTTATCCATATGGCAGCATTTTCCTGCAGGAGCTCTGGGCTACTTTGCACCTCCTTGGCATGTCTGACAGATGTTTGCCAGATGTACCTGTCGTGCTTTGAAACGCCACTGAGTATGGTAGAACACCCAATGGAGTTGAAAATGATGTCGCGGGGATTCCAGCAGAGGAAAGGTTAATTCATTTTTCATGGCTCCGTCGACTCCTGTGGCTACATCATTTGCTTGCTAACATTTGTCTTTATTGAATGCCACCTTTAGGAGACGCATGATCAATGTGCACACCTCAGCACACTCCTTTTGTCTTCACACCTCCTTCATGCCTCCTTTGGAGATGCAGGGAGGCAGTGAAATTTATTCATTAGACAGTGTACTGCAAATAATCCTCAGCCTACTGGACGATAGGAATGTGTGAAACTACTTTCCAAAGGCCTCTGCCTCCCGAGAGAGATTGCTTGTGTGTTTACTTCAAAAAGCAAAGTTGACAAACATTCTGTTTTTCTCAGCTTCCAAGCTAAAGAGATTTGAAAATTCAATCTGCCTTCAAATAATGCTTGACATTCTCTCCTTTCTCTCCTTTCTTTTTTACTAAATAGTTATAGACCTCCATATTTTCGATAAAAGTAGCCCTTGGCTAGCCACTACCCCTGTGATATATGTGTCAATAACTCAGTGAGATTGTTAACAGCTTGCTTCCTAAATTCCTCTCTGCTTTCTCAGCCATGTTGCAAACAGGGCTGGCCCAAGACAGCATCCCATTTTGCATTCCATCTACAGAAGTGAACTGGAATGGTAGTTAAATCTTACCTCAACACTAACAATGAGACAGCATCTTCCACCATAACTGAGGGCAGCAGGCAGCAGACTAGAATAGGAGGCAAAGTGCAGGCTTCATGGCCTAGGCCAGTAGTTTTCAACCAGTGTGCCATGGCACCCTGGGGTGCCTTGAATGGTGGTCAGGGGTTTAGTAAAGCAACACTGGCCTCTGTCCCTCTTTCCATTCCTCCCTTCTCTGATGCCCTCTCACGTCTCTGCCTCCCAAAGGCTTGCACAGCTGTTCATTGCAGCAGCCTTGGCTACAAGCTCCCCAGGCGAATGGTGCCTCTGGGGCTGGTCAGTGGATGCTTCCCAGGCTCCTATGGGGCAGTGTGAGGAGGCACCTCTCTTTTGGGTGGATGGGTGGGTGGGGTGTGATAGCTCAGAGACCAGAGGCAGCAGCTGCAGCTGCCCAGAGGCCCAGAGAGGGGAGAGGAAAGGAGGCCGAGGGAACCCTCCATAAGGGAGGGTGATCGGAAAAGGGTGAAAGGCTGGCAGCTCTGCAGGCAAGGAGTGGCAAAAAACTGACTGATGAGCCCCATGGGGGTGCTGTAGAAAAAATGTAGTTGGTCAAGGGAGCTGTGGACACCAAAAGGCTGAAATCCTCTGGCCTAGGCAGTTCTGTCCTCCACTATTTCACTGGCACTCCTAGCATCTGCTGTCTGAGGTAACAACCTCACTTGGCCAAACGTTAGGGCCGGTCTTGCAGATGATGGCTTCTAAACAGTTTAAACCTGTTTAAACCTGAGAGCCAGTGTGGTGTAGTGGTTAAGAGCCGTAGTCTCGTAATCTGGGGAACCGGGTTCGCGTCTCCGCTCCTCCACATGCAGCTGCTTGGTGACCTTGGGCCAGTCACACTTCTCTGAAGTCTGTCAGCCCCACTCACCTCACAGAGTGTTTGTTGTGGGGGAGGAAGGGAAAGGAGAATGTTAGCCACTTTGAAACTCCTTCGGGTAGTGATAAAGTGGGATATCAAATCCAAACTCTTCTTTAAACCTTTAAAAACTAAGATACAGAATCTAGAACTGCAGGTGGAAGGGCAGCACACCTTGCAAGTGTAAAAGCCCTCCTATGACTATATAGGTACAGAATCCATCTCCATTGTCAGATGCTGATGGTGGTTGCGCGTGAGTAACCAGGCAGGCCTCCAACCTGTCTTTTACAGGTTTTATTGTGCTAACTATTTACAGTGCAGATCTACCAAGTTCAAGTCCGTCTCAGTCACTTGCAGAATCTGGGAGTGGCCCCCTCCGGCTTCTCCCCCAACATAAGAACTTCAGCACCCCAGGACGGAAGTGGCGTGCCTCCCTCCTGGCCAGCCTGGTGAGGTGAGATGCTGGGGCTCTTAGCAGCATCCTCAAGCCCTCTCTTCGGTGGCTGGCCCCTTCCCTCTTTTCCTCACTGGAGGTGTGGCTTTTCCCACCGCTGGAAGAGGAACTGCTCCTCAGGAGTTTCAGAGGCTCTCTGTATTCCAGCGGCCCCCCTGCCTCCCTCCCTGGTTCAGATGGCAATCTCCTGACATCCATATATGATATAGATCAATCTGCAATAAGTTTTTATCTTCAGGATTAAGCCAATTTTTCAATTAGATATAGATTGTGTGTGGACTGTGGGGGGGGGGGACCCAACACTAAGTTTCCATGGATTCCAGAATAAAATGTTGTGCATATGCAGCCACTCCCCATTCTGGAGACTTAACTGGAAGTCAATAAATGATGCTACTTACATATATGTCATGTATTACATGCATTAGATTAAATGCATTTTAATAGCATCATTCATTGACTTCCAGCTAAGTTTCCAGATTCTCATTTCAGATCTGAAAGCCATTTCAGGACTGGACATATTACCTAACAAGAAAACTGTGGAAATAAAGAAATGTGGCTTTTGTGCTTCCTTATTATTTCAGCAATATATATTATATTGGACATTTCAATATTTTAACAATGAAGAGTAGACACCCCCCCCCCCCCGCTAAACCTTAACATGACTGTCATTATGTGCTGGGGAAAGTCACATTGTTTCTGTTCTCCAGACAATGGTGTTTTGCGGGGGCATTTGCTTTCCCTGACATATGCCAAATTATACAGAATCTCATCCATCTAATTGCATATCATGTACAGTGACTTTTAGAAGTGCAAGTTAAGGCTCCTAGACGCTAACCTTTGAAAAAGAGCTCAATCCAAATGTAGTGCCACTTTCTCTTTTTTTTTTTAAGTATAACAGAACAAGCAACTATATTTTGTTGCTTGTGGTTTTTTTTATAATAATTTTTATTGATTTTCAAAACAGACAACAAAAAAAACAAAAAAACCAAACACACCTCAAAAGACAAATACATACAAATAAAATTTGACTTCCCCATACCTTCCTTTCACTGCATCCTTATTTTACCATTTTTTAGCAACCCTTCAATCAATTCTAATTAACTCTCTTTAGATTTTCTTAACATTATCATTTACAGCTGTAGTTCTCTGTTTCTTACCCCTTAACATCTTATCAGTCCACAATTTTCCAACAATTTTTAAGATATACTTTAAATTTTCCCCAATCCTCCTCCACTGTCTCTTTCCTCTGGTCGCGGATTCTGCCGGTCATCTCTGCCAGTCCCATAAATTCAGTCACCTTCGTCTGCCATTCTTCCAGTGTAGTGCCACTTTCTCTACCCTCCCAGCTCAAAATTTTCCATTGGCTCCCTGTGCATTATCTGTCTCTTAGCCCTAGGCTTTGTCCTGGCTCAACAGAATCAGATTTCCTGGTTGATACTGTTTCATGCCTTGTCCAACTTTCTGGTGTCTATCTGCCCCCATAGTCTGATGACATCCATCTATTGTAGGGAATTTTATGTTGATGTTTATGAGGCTCTTCAAAGTACACTTTCCAACAGGGATCCTACTATCTCACTTAAAGGTGCGAATCTGAAGTTTGCTGGAGCCTTCCCAATATCTGAATCAAGCAGGAACAGATCATACAAGTTCACATTATATTAACGATTTATTAAGCTGCAGCTAGAACAGAACTGATAGACTAAAGAATCAGAAATAACACACTAAACAATTAACAACACATACAAATGTCCTTCTTGCTTCTCTCCTGCACTTGCTCACAGTCTAGGCAGTTCCTCCATTCCCAGTCTTACCCCTCTGCCATCTGTATCCTTTTATCTCCTTTTCACTGTCCTTACAAAAATAAACTTCTGTCTTAAAGTCTTGCACAAGCATGCTTTATGTCCTTGCCTTGCTTCTGTTCATGTTGTAAGTTCCTAACTGCTTTTAGCTATGATATGCTGTAAGTCTCGTGAGTTCATGTCCCCATAATCTTACCCCTTTGATTAATCAGAAAATAATATATGTATGTCAATATGTACCTCTTGTTCTAGTCTTACACTATATCATTTTCAGCCATCACCTTGATATTGATGATTACTTCTTTTGTACCTATTATGCATATGGAGGGTGATCAGGAAGATTTGGGGTTTCCATCCTCTTGCTTTGAACCCCCCCCCAAAAAAAAATCCATTGTTGTGCTACCACAGTGGAATAAGGCTTATTCATTAGATATAGTTCCAGTTATAGATAGGTAGCCGTGTTGGTCTGCCATAGTCTTATCTCATTATACATGACAAAGCCATTTTTCACCTTCTCACCCCTTGCTTTTTCCTGTAAGACCTATTGCAGTCGTTAAGAGTCGTCAACAGGCTCATCACAGCTATCTGCCAATCACCCATTCCCACCACCCTTCTGAGTAATACCCCCCACCTTCTCACTATATAGAAGGGTCTGGTGACTTCTGTTTCAGTGTATCTGAAGAAGTGTGCATGCACACGAAAGCTCATACCAAGAACTAACTTAGTTGGTCTTTAAGGTGCTACTGGAAGGAATTTTTTTATTTCATTAGATATAGGTGGCTGTGCGCACACTCCCATTTATTCTGCATCCACATGCTCCCACGGGTGGTTTGTGAAACCATGCACACACAATGTTAGCCACAATCCACATCTAACCTGTAAATTGCTGTGTTTGGGTGGGTGTGTCCCCCTCCCCCCCAAAAAAAAATCAGCTTTGATCTAATTTGAAAATGTAAGCCATATGAAATCATCCACTGGTGTGGACAGACAGCAGGCAACTTGAAAACACACCCAACCATACTGATGTGGAAATGCGATTTGAAATTCAGTGGAAGAAATCAGTCTGTGTTTTAAGCTGGCAATGTGTATGCAGCCAAATAGTCCGAGAAAGGATATTCTATTTACTTCCTCTTCTGTGCCTCACGGAGAGCCCAAGAAGTCTGGCAGCTAAAGGTCTGACCTGAAAGCCTTTTAACCCCTCCAAGTTGCTTTTAAATGTTTCTGTGCTCATTCTGCTGTCCTGTCCTTTCGTTGAGGATTAAGTGAGAGTTACTTCAGATCTGTCGTGAGCTTTCTGAATTGACAAAAGCAGGAGGGTTTGAGTGGCAGAAGTTATTCGCTCTTTTCCAAGTATAGTCACCTCCTCGAGGTTCCCAGCATTTGCTGTTTTCGGGAATTAAGAAAGTGAAATCCACATTCATAAAGATTACAAGCTTCACAGCTATGTATTTGGGGTGCCTGATCCTGTCAGTCATCCCCCCCAATAGAGGAGGAAAACTCAGAACGATGATGTCACGTCCAAAAATCTCTTTTGCTCCACAATACCAAGGGGGAGAAGAGAAGTGATGCAGCTCTACAGTTCTGGGTGATAGCCATATGTCTCATATGGTGTATAATTTTGCTGCTCTGAAAGCAAAAAGCAAAGCCAAGATCAGAGGCAATGGAGGAGAAATGAAGCTTTAGGAGGGGGTGATACTGTGCTGAGGATTCTATCCAGAATAGGAACAAAGAAAGATTACATCTCCATGTAGTTCAGTATTGTTTACACTGACTGGCAGAAACTCTCAAGGATTTCGTAAAGGGGGATCTGCCCCTTCTAGCCCTAAATTCATGGGTCTAATAGGTGTTAGAATTTAATCAATGCTTGGAGCATTAAAACCAGGAAATAGTCAGATCTTGTGTGTTAGACACATGTGTATTAGGACAGACCCGTGTGTATTAAGCTGTGTTAGACACTTGTAAATCCTGCAATCATCAAGTGTTAGAAGTTAATTAAACTAGACACATTTGATCCTCTGAAATTAGCATGTGTTGAGGGCTAATTAAGCAAAGCTAACTTCCTCATGAGGTAGGGCCTGGGGATGAGCCATTAAAGTAGAGCTTTCCAAACTTTTCATGCTGGTGACACACTTTTTTAGACATGCATCTTTTCGCGACACAGTAATCCAGTTTTGCTAGCAAACCAGAGGTTAAATTAACCCCTTCCCATCACTGGGAAGAGAGCAGGGAGAGTTTGCGTGACACACCTACACACTGCAACTGACTGCAACGTGTTGCGACACAGAGTTTGGAAAGCTCAGCATTAAAGGAACAAAATAGATGAAAGGAACTCTGTAAATGATGGGTAGGGCCCCTTCCACTCCACAGATAAACCCATGTGAGCTAGGCACTTGGAGGAGGGAGTTTTGTGACCAGGATAAGCAGAAAGTAGCGGACAGAGAAATAGCTGTGGACTACTTGAATCCAGACTGTGGCTATGAAAGATGCAAGACTTTGGGGGGGGGTATACCGTATTTTTCGCCCTATAGGACGCACCATCCCATAAGGCGCACCTAGGTTTTTTTTGGGGGGGGAAATAAAGGAAAAAAAATATTTCCCCCCCAGGCGCGGGGGCGGGGGAAGCCTGAGCTTCCCCCGACCCCAGCCACCAGAACAGGCAACTCTCTGCAAGCGGTGGGAGCCCGGTGCCGGGCTCCCGCACCTTGCGGAGACCTGCGCGAAGCCTGGAGAGCGAGAGGGGTCAGTGCGCGCCGACCCCTCTCACTCTCCAGGCTTCAGCGAAAGCCTGCATTCACCCCATAGGACGCACACACATTTCCCCTTCATTTTTGGAGGGGAAAAGTGCATCCTATAGGGCGAAAAATACGGTAATTCTGAGGACCTACCCATCATAGGCTCAGGTTGTATATGTGTGTAAATAAACCATATAACCTAAAGACACCACAGTCTCTGCTATGCCTCATTGCTCAAAAGGAAACATAGACTCTGGGTAAGCGTGCCTGGAACTCTTACAATCTCACACTGCTGTGGAGATTGGAGTGGTGTGTAACAATATATTGTGTGAGTAAGGCAATGGTTTCTTCCAAGTAAGATAAGGGTATCTTAATTGAAATAACACATCATACTTGACCCTTCAGTTCAGATTGTTTGAGCTGTTCTTAGCGCACCCTGAATTGCTTTTTCCCTAGTTGTTTTTTATACCTGAGCTGGAATAATGCCATGTTATTTCTACTACACTGCACAGAAACCACAGCCGAAATTTCCCCTCATTTATACCTGATCCAAGACTGTTGTGAAGTCCAAGTCACTTCAGTCACTAGGCAACAACAATGTAGCTACAACAAGCAACACTATTGTGTAAAGTATCTATGGGCTTCAACACTTAGGAAATAATACTTAGGAAATGTAATTGTTTCCGCCACACCCTTCCCCCTTTAAAAAGCCACATCCTAAATATTATGGGATGCATTCAACTAACGTTTACTCAAAATAGAAACACTGAAACTTATGGGCCTAAGACATGGCCATTAATCTCAATGGGTCTAGTCAGTAAAAGTTAGCTGAATACAACACAGATAATTTGGACTGGCAATAAAGAAATCACACACACACACACACACACACACACACACGTGCATGGCCCAGTAATGGAGAGTACATTATTTGCATGCAGAAGCTCTATTCTAGCATCTGTAGTTATAGTTTTAAAAGAACATTGATAGTACAGGAAGTGAATGATCTCTGCTTTGTGAGCCTAGAAAGTGACTTTTTAATCAGGGTAGCCCATTCTAAGATAGATGGGCCACTGTTCTGACAGTATAAGGTAATGTAAAGGGGGAAATGCATGTGGTTCACCTTTTACTGCTAACCTACTTTATTCATACTTTATATGAATATATACTTCCCAAAGGCAGATATAATTTGAGATTCACATCTCTCTGAATTTTGAGATGTGGTTAAGTCAAAAATACATCCTCAAAGGCATACATTAAGGGGAGGGGAGCTCAAAAGTGTGCATATTAATGAAAATAATGCACAACAATGTATTGTGTTGGGGAAAACTGCATGCAACAATGTGCATATTAGGCAAAAATAGATTTCAAAAATCATGTGTGCAAAAGAAATGCACACACAAATGTGTACACGCTTTCATTCAGACTTTTTTTTTTTAAAAAAGCACATGCTGTTAAAGAAATGAGGAGAACTAAAATTACAAGTGAGAAACTAAGAGAAACTGGCACAGACAGATTCATCCGTCTCCAGCGTAAGGCAACTTTATATGTTTATACACATGACACTTTATTTCAGTGTTGACACTGAGACTGTTGAACTGTAGCAGCACACAGATGACAAAGGTATCATCCTGTCTGTACTATGACATCATGTAGCACAGATAATCCCTTTCATCTAAGAGTAAGCTGACTAAAAAAAAGGTCATATCAGTGGAAATTAGTATGTCTTTTCAGCTCCGGTAATGAAATTTTATTTCAGCATAGTTGTAATATAGGTCAAGCAAATTAGCTGGAAAAGATAATTAAATATCATACTAGTTTACTTAAGCAGAGAAATACCAAATAAAAAATAAAATAAAATAAAATTCATCCTGCCTGTGGTTTTAAAGAAGGGTTGTTGTTTTTTTCCATAATGATTGCCTTCCTTCAGGGGCAAAAACCCATGAGTATCACCACAGTGTTGTGGAGTAAGGCCTAGAGCAATAAATGAAAAGGGGGGGGGGAGATATTCTACGAGAAAGAGACTGCAGCTGATAAATATTTGATCAGATACACAAATTCACACAGTTTGATAATGCCTGGAGGAATTTGCCATCATTTATTAACTTGCGCAATGTAAATGTACAGCACTATGTTTCTGAAGAAACAAAACATTGATAAAAGTCATTACCTTTCAACCCTCCCCCCCTTCTGCTGCGTCTTCGCTTGGGATTTTGCCAAAAATATAAGCGTCTGAAACACTGTCAGACTTCACACTTTGGCGGATGAAACAAGGGAGTCAAACAAAAGGAGCCACAGAATCTCAGTGCAAATCAAATCACCAGCATGTCTATTGTGCCCTGGATAGGATGGGGGGGGGGTACTCACACCAAATGTTTACTCTACACAAGGAAAGTTGATTGTGGGTGTAGCGGGGTTCCATTCAGTGTGCATTGGTGTGCAAAGAGATTGTGAAAATGTCCATTTTGATAGGTGCACACTTGGCAGCAATGTATAGCAGGTTCCTGAATGTATACCAAGGACACTGTGCATGATTCTTGCTACATCGCCGTATGCATGGAAAACGTCATCTTTAAAGAAACACTTTGCATGGAATAAATAGCCCACCTAGGCTTGTGCTTTTTGGAGTTTTATAATCAGAAAACTGCTGCTGTAGCATAGCTTCTTTGGGGGAAAGAATATCCTGCTGTAAATAAAAGGCTGGCCCTGCCATTTTGGGGAAATAATGATGCAGCCAAAATAAAATTTCAGGTGTTGCTAAATAAGCGAAGGATTATGACACTGTAAATTCCCAGAGAGGATACTCTGTGAGATTACACCCCTTGTTTGCCCTGGCGGGAAAAGTAACAATGGGAAAATGATCCTTATTACCGTATTTTTTGCACCATAACACTCACTTTTTTCCTCCTAAAAAGTAAGGGGGATTGTCTGTGCGTGTTATGGAGGGAATGCCTACGGGTGGCATGCCTACGGATTTTCCTCTTCTAAAAACTACGTGTGTGTTATGGTCGGGTGTGTGTTATAGAGCAAAAAATATGGTACTTCCTTATTACCTCCTTCCTGCTCGGAGCTCAGTCTGTTTCATTGCCATGGAAGTAGCTGGTGAGAATGGAGGCTAGCCCCACGCTCGTCTGAACACAACTCCATTTTAATTTCAACTCCATTTAATTTCAACTATGTATTTTGTAATCTAGAAGTATAATCTGCCTGACTTGTTTTTCACAGCTGCTTACTGCTGAATCGATTCTGAAGTAAACAATATTTTACATTACAGACTTCTGTGGGATTATTTTTTCAAGGGATAAAATGGGAACGATCCTGTCAGATAAATCATTCTGGATGATTCTTAATAAGGTTAAACAACCATTGTCCCTGCAAAGGGATGGTAATTTTAAACTCTGTAAACTGGATGTTAAACTCAAACAAGTGAGTAAAGAAGGATAGTTAATAAATAACAGCCTATCCTACCCTTCAAATCCACCCAACACCATTTAGATAGAGTGAGACAGCTGGTGGCAGATGCCAGAGGTGGCAGAAGTCTTCCACCCTCTTCCTTGAGCGCCCTAGAGTAGCCCGCTGTCCTCAGGTACATTGGGGATGCTGCTCCATTGCTATCTTAGAGTAATATTCCAATGTGCCAGTCTGGTCAGAATCTTTACCTGGAACAGAAGTGGAGCACCAGACAGGTATTTTCCATTGGGCTGTTCCAGATTAAATATGATTTAATGAAAGCATTTCTCTAAATTCCCCAGTAAGTTTTCTGGTGGCTCAAGTGGATGGGGGCTGTCCACGTCTGTAGTGAGGTGTTACTATTTGAGAAGGAATAGAATATATATATTTACTGTTTCTAACAAACAGTCCACATAATTTGAGGGGTGGGCACATGCTCTTGTATGCTCCTTGGATGCAACAGAGAAACTGACTGCACAGAAATGAAGGAAGTAGCGCTCAGAATGAGAAATATGCTCACAGTTATTGGGCAGGCAGATGGAAATCTGGAGAATACATTCTCTGAGCAAACAGTATATCCTCAATGGTTGGTCTATTAAAAAATCCTCACACCCTTAGGTTTCCCTGTCTCTCAAGGGTCATAATCCACAATTCACTCATTCCAAGGTGGTTTCATTTGACTTTCATAGGGCTGCTCTAGAATAGATGGGTGGTGAAGTGCAGCCAAGGACACTTACGGCTTAGGGGGTTGTGTCTTTGCCCATATTTTCAGTGAGCATCTGCATTAAAAAGACCTCTGTGTATACTACTCCGAAAATTGTTCACAGCATCTGATGCTTTTTCTATTCCCAATATGGAAACTTCCCAATTTATTTCAGGAGGGGTAAGGGCAAACTCAAGAAGCCTCATTCAGCGTGCTTCCTTCAGCACAAACCCGTAAGTTTAATCCCCTAGGCTAGAACTCAGGCGGTACAAATTAGCTGGTAAGTTGCCCTGAAGAGACAGCTAGGCATTTCCTTTGTGTGTCTTTAGAGCTTCCCTTCCTGAGCTTTTGCAGCCCCATAACCGGGGAAGGAAACCTTCAGATGCAAATTCTGTGCGAGGGTGACCTTTTCCATTGTCTGCTGTAGCACAATGGCCACCTGCGATGCAGAATAAATCACATTGTTGTTTATAGAACTCCCGTAAAACCCCAAGTGAACTACATTAACGTATTATTGCAGAAAGCAAGTAAACATACAAAAGCAGCATGATTGTGAGTTATGGCCTACAAAAGCACACATTTCATACAGAAAAAAAAGAGAAAGGGCTCTTGGGAGACTTGCCGAGACGTGGGGCTCGCAGGACTGCATTTATTAATTTATTGGTGCCAACGCATATAAAACAGACAAAACTTGCACTAAGCTCCAGGCCTCCTTGACAATGACTTACAAGCCTGCAGCCAGTTCAGCGTACAAAACTAGAAGTCCTCCATGCCATGGGCCAAAGTGCACACAAAATGCCACACAAAAGAAACAGATTTTGCCATGTTTCTATCATACCACAAATGGAGTGTGTATGTGCATGGGTAGATAATTTGCATATACCTTTGCTATCTTCCTTTGCTCCAGGTAAAGGCTATCCTGTTTCCAAAGGGCTCTTATTCCCTGATGCTCTACATTGTATTAATTAGTAGACAGAGTTATTAGTGAGTTATTAGTGCCATTTGGGAAGGCACTGGTGGTCTGTTATGGTCTGTGGACTGCTGGCACTGCTTTGATTACTGCTGCTTTGGAAATATGGGCTTGTTTTATCTGCTGCTATTGGGTTTTTACTGCTTCTGTATTGTTATTTTAATGGCTTTTTTATTTTCCTGAGAGCTGCCTGGAACACCACTGCGTGGAAGAAATGCAGTGTTAAATAAATAAATGGCTAGCATCTTGTCTGCATGCAAGTGATGGGTACAGGACTACTCTAGAGTCACTGACAGCACTGGTACAGCACAGCAGCTAAGAGCACGAGGAAGCCATTGATTCAGATCTCACCATTGTCATTAACTTATCAAGCAGCCTTAAGCAGACAGCCCCCACAAGCACATTCATCCAATCTACAATTTGGCGGTGATAATACACTGGCCTACCTAACAGAGCTGTTGGGAGGATTACAGTTAGACCATGTAACATAAAGCTTTATAGGAAAGCTATGTATGTATGATGATAATGATGATGACCTTATGCATCAGAAAGTACCTCTCTGTGTTTATATACATCAAATTCATATGCACATCTATACTGTAGTATATCTTCTCATCCCCTATGTGGAAAGAAACTGGAGATGTAATGAGGTCGAGGGTATATTCTTTCATATTTGGTGGACCTGTAAAAGATTAAAAGAGTATTGGGAAATAATTTATAATGAATTGAAAAAAATGTTTAAAGGCACTTTTCAAAAAGCAACAACCAGAGTCCTTTCTGTTGGGGATAATTCAGACGGAAATTCCCAGGTGTCAAAAAAGGTCATTTATGTATGCCACTACTGCAGCCTGTGTTTCGTTAACCCAAGAATGCCAAAATTAGTGAGGTCCCAGCCAAAGAAGAATGGCAACTTAAACTGATAGAATATATGCAGCTTGCGGACCTAACTTATAGAATAAGAGAACAAGAAGAACATATGTTTAAAGATTGGAAAATGCTTATTGAATATATGGGGGGGGGCAATTGTGTACATTTGAAAATGTTGGCAGCATTAAGATAAATTCAACAGTGTAAATAAGCTTTTATGGATGTAATGATAGAATACTTAATGGTTTAGTTTATGTAAAATATGCAGGAATTTGTGTTATGCAAAGTGAACCATGGAAAGAGAAGAAGGAAAGTCACTGATATTTTAAGGTTGTTTAAATGAATATTTTAAACTGTAAACAGAATGTGTGTGTGTGTGTGTGTGTGTGTATACATACATACATACAGTCTGTGTGAGATATATATATATATGAGAAACTCAATCAACATCTCTTTATAGAGAGAGAGAGAGGGAGGGAGAGCTGCTGCATATGGGCTTGCTTTGATTTCATATCTTGGTTTCTAAGACATCAGCATATGCTGCTATTGTCTTTGAGATTTATTTACCCAGCCATGAGGGTTAAAAGCACAGCACATTTTTACATGAATTGCTCACCATGGGTCAGTGTCTATTAGAGGCATCTGACCTGCCTTATCCTGCATGGTGGAAGGCATCTGTACACTGACAGCATATGGGAATCGGTAGAAAATGGTTGTTACTATGCCAAAGATCTGGATATGGAACAACTGATTGGTTCAAAATTGAACTGGATATGGAACAACTGATTGGTTCAAAATTGAACTGGATATGGAACAACTGATTGGTTCAAAATTGGGAAAGGAGTACGACAAGGCTGTATATTGTCTCCCTGCTTATTTAACTTATATGCAGAATTCATCATGCGAAGGCTGGGCTGGATGAATCACAAGCCGGAATTAAGATCACCGGAAGAAATATCAACAACCTCAGATATGCAGATGACACAACCTTGATGGCAGAAAGTGAGGAGGAATTAAAGAACCTTTTATTGAGGGTGAAAGAGGAGAGCGCAAAATATGGTCTGAAGCTCAACATCAAAAAAACGAAGATCATGGCCACTGGTCCCATCACCTCCTGGCAAATAGAAGGGGAAGAAATGGAGGCAGTGAGAGATTTTACCTTCTAGGGCTCCATGATCACTGCAGATGGTGACAGCAGCCACGAAATTAAGAGACGCCTGCTTCTTGGGAGGGAAGCAATGACAAACCTAGACAGCATCTTAAAAAGTAGAGACATCACCTTGCCAACAAAGGTCTGTATAGTAAAAGCTATGGTTTTCCCAGTAGCGATGTATGGAAGTGAGAGCTGGACCATAAAGAAGGCAGATCGCCGAAGAATTGATGCTTTTGAATTATGGTGCTGGAGGAGACTCTTGAGAGTCCCATGGACTGCAAGAAGAACAAACCAATCCATTCTTAAGGAAATCAGCCCTGAGTGCTCACTGGAAGGACAGATCGTGAAGCTGAGGTTCCAATACTTTGGCCACCTCATGAGAAGAGAAGACTCCCTGGAAAAGACCCTGGTGTTGGGAAAGATGGAGGGCACAAGGAGAAGGGGATGACAGAGGACGAGATGGTTGGATAGTGTCTTCGAAGCTACAAACATGAGTCTGACCAAACTGCGGGAGGCAGTGGAAGACAGAAGTGCCTGGCGTGCTCTGGTCCATGGGGTCACGAAGAGTCGGACACGACTAAACGACTAAACAACAACATGTCAAAGATCATATTGATAAAAGAGGCACCAGTTTTCCCGCTTCAGCTAATAATGTGGGGGGGAAATGTGTAGATGAATAGGGGATAATGGCTCCATGTGCTTTCTTCTGGATCCAAATATTATATTTGTTAGTGGGGGGTGGTGGTTCTGTCTTTGAATGCTATACTTGCGTTAATTTTGGTCCACACTCTTAACTATCCAGGATGAGGAATGACAATAAAAACACAGGGAATTTCTGTTCTTGCTAAGGATGTACAATACAATGCCATGCATGTGTACTCAGATTTAAGTCATACCATGCCAAGTGGATCCCACTTTCATAGCACAATCCTATGTATATCTAGAGTACACCAGGAATAAGTCCTACCAGAGTCAATGGGACTCACCCTCAAGTAAGTATCTATAGGATGATACCCTAAGGCTAAAATCCTATAAATGTGTACCTGGATGCAAGTCCCACTGAATGAAATGGGATTTCTGATTAGACATGGATAGGATTGCAACCTAGGAGCCAGGGTGAAAGACATCACTGGAGAGCTTATTGTTTTCCTGAGTTTCCTTATGCAAAACAGTTGAGGTTTGTGACATGGAAGCTTGACTTGCTAAGCCAATACACCATACTATTCACAGTGCATGTTGGAAGATTCAGAAAAGCAAATCCTTCTTCTCATATAGTACATAGTTGAATGATGGAACTACGATCACCAGCTTGTCTGGCTTTTAAAATGGATTGGACAAATTCACTGTCCAATGATCAATGGCTACTAGCCTTGGTGGCTCTGCTCTGTGTGGCTCCACAATCAGAGGCAGAAATACTTCTAAATCCCAGAATCCCACAGGAGGGGAATAGCATTTTTCAGCTTGGTTCCTGATGGTGGGTTTCCCACAGGAAACTGAGTGGGCACTGTGAGAATAGGATGCTGGATTTAATGGGCCTTTGATCTGATCCAGCAGTCTCTTCTTATGTTTTTAGGTGCATTGTGTGCCACATGATCACTCCCTGTAGCATATCCATCCTGCTGGAAGATAAGCATTACCATCAGTGCTGCGGAAGTTAAGCCCTATATTTCTGGGGAAAGGGGTGTGCGAGAAATTATGTTCACACTCATGTGCATGCAGGTGTTCTGGATGCAGAAGTAAGCTTCAGGGTTTAGCCCTGAAAGGATGGGCTAATTTTTTTTATTCTGAAAGTGTGGCCCCCCAGAGAAAAATGTTTGACAACCACTCTTAGCAGCCATGTACAAATTTCACTTGCTGCTGTTGTCCCGTTGCTCTGGGACTAAAATGGTCTGCAAAGGAGTAGCTTGAGAAAGCCAAGAAACACGTGCGCACGGCCTGACTACAGAGCTTTCCAAGTAACAATTACATATTTCAGTTTGGATGAAGAGCGACAGTTGGTTGCATTGTTGTTGTGTTAATTATACTGACTTATGAATTTAGCTCTATGTAGGCAATTACTTTGTTGCTCTGTACAATTTTGTTTCTAAGGAAAAACATTTTTGTTCAGTTCAAATCTTTCCTAGCATTTTTCCAACTAAGCCTAGGACCCCCACAGGCAGAGAAATGCACGAAATTGACAGTGTACACTCCCTTTAAGTACACTACAATCCTCCAGGCTTGACCCACCATGATCCTTCTTCTTCCCTTGGATCAGAACAAGGGTTTTCAACCCCAAAGGACCATTGAAGACAGCTGGACATTACTGACCTCCCCCCACCCAGTTACAAAATGGTGGCACAGGTGCAGAGTCCATCACAACATGGTGGTGGACGGAAGTGGAATCTGTACAGATCCATTGGCAATCACTGACATAATTTTCTATTCATATCAAATCTATCTTTGGACATTGCTATTTTTTTCCATAACATTTTCCTTGTGACACAGAGTTCCATTGCTCAGCTTTCCAAGCTCTGGAGATATTGCCACCCTATTTTAGACAGAATTTGCTGGTACCTTTTTCTTACACATTTCCTGTAAGTCTTCTTTCACACTCAGCTTGTACTTTACCTTCCCTGCACCACACTCAACCTGCCAATTTCTTTTTCATCCTTTCCCCTCTGGCCCTTTTGCATTTACTTTTTTTGTTTGTAGCAGCTTTCTTCTCTTATCCCCACCTTTCTGTTCCCAGTTTTATTTACGGTATTTCCCCTTTTATCTCACTTTCAGTCACATCAACACCATGCATGTAAAGTCCACAGCTTCCCCTAAAAGAATCTTGGCAACTGTAGTTTAACCCTCTTCGAGCTATAATTACCAGCACCCTTAACAAACAACAGTTCCCAGAATTATTTGGAGGAAGCAGTGTGCTTTAAACATATGATATGGAGGTCCTTTGACATCTCTTCTGGCTCGTCTCCTTTTCCTTGCTGAAACTATTCTTTAAGCAGGCCTTAAAAGATCAGAGTCTTTCTCAAGCATCTTTTCCACTTTCAGATACAGTGATACCTTGGGTTAAGTACTTAATTCGTTCCGGAGGTCTGTTCTTAACCTGAAACTGTTCTTAACCTGAAGCACCACTTTAGCTAATGGGGCCTCCCGCTGCACCGCCGGAGCACGATTTCTGTTCTCATTCTGAAGCAAAGTTCTTAACCCGAGGTAATATTTCTGGGTTAGCGGAGTCTGTAACCTGAAGCGTATGTAACCCGAGGTACCACTGTACAGAGTTATTGTCCCCCAAGAGAAATCTAATTGAGTCCTTTCACTTATTAGGACTGCAGTGCCAATATTGGAAGCTGGAGAAAATGATTTCCTGCTTGCTCCCTATGTTGATAAAAGGACCATCCCATTCTGTAGCCACTGCCATTTGAATCAGCTGAAATCTTTGTCCAGGGCAGGAGGCTCGTCTTTGAGGGGAAGACATAAATCACTGCTGAGAGCCTCCCATTGCAGAGTAATTGCAAGGAGCTTGAATATGTTTTGCATGCACTCTCGCATATTTGTAACTAAGAGTCCCTGCCTCAGTGATTTCATGATTTAAGGCAATGCACTTATAATTGTTTATCTTAGCCTAAAGGTAAAGGAATTGGTTTTTTCCTTCAATACATTCCATTAGCGCTGCTAGTGCATCTTCTCTCCTAGCTTTTGTAGACTGGCATTATTTATAGCATATAATTTTATTATGATTAATCATTTACACAGCCTTTTTCATGTGTTAAGCGCCTTACAATCCATAGCACGTTTGTCTTCACAACAGCTCCCTAAAAGTCCGCCGTGTTTCAAATTTACAAAACAGTAACTGAACTTTTGGCCCTCCCGGTGTTGCTGAACGACAACTTCCACCAGCCCTGGCAAGCATGGTCAATGTCCAGTGATGATGGGAATTCACAGCAATGCCTGGAAGGTCAAAGGTTCTGCACACCTGCCTTAATGTGATAATTTGCCCAGGGCCAGCCAATGAGCTGAACTGTGCAAGCTAATAGCATAGCAAGCCAGCTGCCGCAGACATCTGCATAGACGTAGCAAGGAAGCAAATGTGTAGCATTACAGTTGTACCTCGGGTTACAGATGCTTCAGGTTACAGACACTTCAGATTACAGACTCCGCCATCCCAGAAATAGTACCTCAGGTTAAGCACTTTGCTTCAGGATGAGAAGAGAAATCGCTCAATGGTGGCACGGCGGCAGTGGGATGCCCCATTAGCTAAAGTGGTACCTCAGGTTAAGAACAGTTTCAGGTTAAGAATGGACCTCCAGAATGAATTAAGTTCTTAACCCGAGGTTAAGAAGGGGGAACTGTTTGCAAAAAATGTGCATCTGTTGTGGGGTGGCAACCTCATAGGAGCACATGTTTTTTGTCTCCTTTTTGCTCTGCCTTTACAGTTATAAGCAAATATTATTTTTATAAACAAACACTCATTGTTCTCTTTGCTCCAAAGGAAATGCACTTCTCCCTTTTTAGGGATATGGAGGATGCACAGCAAGATTCAACACTGAGGTGGGGGACTAGTTCCTTTCTCACAGCAAAGCTCATATGAACAACAATGCAGGAATCATCGTTTTACATGCTGCTTATGAACAGCTCTTTGGTTCTGTTCTGGACTCCTTCAGGTCAAGATGTTCTAGCAAGCAGTCCTCTGAAGCAAACTCTGACTCAGCCAGTGAAATCAAATGGAACTTCTCTGATTGCCATCCACCAAGCATCTCTTACAGCCCAAGGTTCACTCAGGAGGCTAATGAAATATTTCATATCTGGAGATGACTACACCTGGGTACAACATTTCTCTCAGATGTACGAAAGGGAAATCACCTTTTACATCCCAGTGAAATATGTTGCCTCCCACTGGGAATATGAGCTTCTGTGCTGGTTATATGTGCAAAGCTGCATTCTGAATGGTAAAATCTGTACTATTTATGTCTGGGTCAGGATGTCTCAGGGCCTAATTAACAATGTGATTAGAAATTACTTTTTTTTTAATGAAATGTCAGAAACATCTCTCCTGGAGGTGGGGGACAGTTGTCATCAGCACAACAGTGGATAAGAGGGTATTTAAACATTCCCTCCCCAGTGGCAATCTGTGTGAAAATTGCCACACCGACCTGTGGCAATTAGCACTAGGGGGGAAAATCCCCCACTAACTCCAGCAATAAAAAAGCTGTAAAAATACAACTAATACAACACCATTTATTTATTTATTTATTTATTTATTTATTTATTTATTTGGTAAAAGTACAGCTAATGACCCTGGCTTATTTGCTATGGTTCCAAATCCTGCACCCCTTCCCTCTCAACTCATCCAATCCCTACAGTTGAAGTTGCTATTTAAAACACAGAACCCAAGCACTACAAATGCTTAGACTCCTTTAATGTTATATCAAGGTTGGGTTTCCATGATAAATTGTTTGGAGTGTAGAGACCAAGTGAAACCCTATTGTTTCCTTGAGTTACCTCATGACACAAGAGTCCAATAGGATTCCCTTTGCAGCTATGCTCTTGTGGCAACTTCCTATTCCAATGAGCTACCATTGTGGCATGTGGGAAGGAAGCTGCCTGGATCCTCCTGGTAAAGTTTGTGCTTTGAGCTTATTGTCGCATCACTTATCAAATAGACTTCTGCTGCTCCTCTTGCCTTGGTACAATTACTTTTTCCTGTTCTCTCTGTTTGTAGCATGCATAATACCCAGGGGTCAGCAAACTTTTTCAGCAGGGGGCCAGTCCACTGTCTCTCAGACCTTTTGGGGGTCAGAATGAATGAATTTCTATGCCCCACAAATAACCCAGAGATGAATAATAAATAAAATAAAAGCACACATTCTATTCATGTAAAAACACGCTGATTCCTGGACCGTCCACAGGCTGGATTGAGAAGGAGATTGGGCTGGATCCAGCCCCCAGGCATAATACTTTGGTTTATTATGGGTTACATTTCTTGTTGTTGTTGTTGTTTAGTCATGTCCAACTCTTCGTGACCCCATGGACCAGAGCACGCCAGGCACACCTGTCTTCCACTGCCTCCCGCAGTTTAGTCAAACTCATGCTGGTAGCTTTGAGAACACTGTCCAACCATCTCGTCCTCAGTTGTCCCCTTCTCCTTGTGCCCTCAATCTTTCCCAGCATCAGGGTCTTTTCCAGGGAGTCTTCTCTTCTCATGAGGTGGCCAAAGTATTGGAGCCTCAGCTTCACGACCTGTCCTTCCAGTGAACACTCAGGGCTGATTTCCTTCAGAATGGAGAAGTCTGATCTTTTTGCAGTCCGTGGGACTCTCAAGAATCTCCTCCAGCATCATAATTCAAAAGCATCAATTCTTCGGCAATCAGCCTTCTTTATGGTCCAGCTCTCACTTCCATACATCACTACTGGGAAAACTACTGCTTTAACTATGTGAGTTACATAGCATTCTGTTATAGCTTAAACTTCCAAATTTTGTGTGTGTGTGTGTGTGTGTGTGTGTGTGAGAGAGAGAGAGAGAGAGAGAGAGAGAGACTGTTTAGGGTCAGCTCGCCACCCCACCATCTGCCGCTGCCGGTCGCCTAAAAAGCTCAACAACTTGGGATGATTACCCCCCCCCCAGCTTCTTAAAATATAGCAACCCTATTTTAGAGAATACTGACTCAAATAAAAGGGGTTAGGGAGGGCAGGAGGGGGAATTGTTTCCCCTTGTTTTGGGGCACATGCCATTCTTCTACAGAATTGCCTGTGTTTCTGTTTATTGTGAGATATAAAAAGTAACCACAAGAAATACTCTTGACCAGCACTACCTGTGCTTGCAATTTAATCATGAAAATACCAAGGATTTCTACTGCAAATATTATTATACTGAAAACAGCCTTGCTGAGACTTAAACTGCTGCCCCTGGGGTAAGAGTAAGGTCCCCATGGTTTTATTAGATGGTGGTGCAAAAATATGGAAGTTTGACCATGTTCCGTCTAAAAAAAATACACTTTACCTTGCAATATCCTGAAATTTGCAGCGAAAGGCATTTGATGCTTTGAAATACTACCATCAGCTTCTTAGTTAAAAAACACCTAAGCAGACTATTTTCTTTCCTGAGACTCAGTTATATGCTGTGAAGTAAGCTATGAAATATATACTTGCATCCAGCAAGAACATTACAGTAATGTGCCAATAAACTGTGATTCTGCTGCCTTGATTTGATTTTTCTTTCCACAGCACGGTCTCTCTCAAAGGAAGACTGCCTAAGGCTTATGAAAGATTAGAGGTGTTCTTTAGGTTTCCCTTTTCACCTAAAAGGAAGGCATTTTAAGTGTTAAGAGCCTAGGGTCAAATAAATCCCAGAGAATGTGTGCATTTTTATAGATATTAGTAAAATCTTTAGTGCAGCAGTAATAAAAATGGAAGTAAAAAATTGTATTTTGTTCTCACCCGGCAATACAAACCACAGTCTAATTAACTTAATGTAGGAGCCGAAGGCAAAATTCTCATACATGGTATACTCCTATATTATGGTCTTTAAAATTATAATATGAAATATAGGTTGCATTATTCTTCTGACACACTATAGTTATCATTTGCATATGCTATAGTATCACTCAAAGTCTTAACAGTTAAACCTCGTTGTGTAGTAGGCTGTTAGCATGCAGCCCTCTGTCTTTCATTTTATCTGCAAATGAAAGATAGAAAGATAGATGATGATAGATGATAGATAGATAGATGATAGATAGATAGATGATAGATAGATAGATAGATAGATAGATAGATGATAGATAGATAGATAGATAGATAGATAGATAGATAGATAGATAGATGATAGATATAGATAGATGATAGATAGATAGATGATAGATAGATAGATAGATAGATAGATAGATAGATAGATAGATGATAGATAGATGATAGATAGATAGATAGATGATAGATGATAGATAGATAGATAGATGATTGATAGATAGATAGACAGATAGATAGATAGATAGATAGATAGATAGATAGATAGATAGATAGACAGACAGACAGACAGACAGACAGACAGATTTGGTGAATTGTTGGACCAAAATCGTATTTTCCCATGCCTGTGTTAATTTCATACCCTCTTTGTCAAATATTTCTGAAGACCAAATCATCATTTGAGCCTTATCTGAATTGATGTGCATAGCACCTGAAACCATTCACAATGTATGTTCCAGTAGCTCAGTCATTTGGGTTGTGGGTTCGAGTCCCACATTGAACAAAAAGATTCCTGCCTTACAAGGGGTTGGAGTATATGACCCTCCTGGTCCCTTCCAAATCTATGATTCTGTGAAAACTATAGCCATGCCAGCGTTCAGCATGCAAACAAAGCACATCTGCCTTAATTTGAGACACTAGTCTATACTGCTTAGTATAGTCTATTTTGGAATTTAGGACATTTTAACTTTCCAAGAAGAGATTACTTAAAAAAAAAAGTTAGTCCTTAACATATTTTAATACTTTCCCCAATATATCTTGACCCTCTTTGTGACTGTCGTTTAGAAAGCAATCTATCTTTCAAAGTGAATTAATCAGAATAATAAACCAGAGTGCAATTACGGAAAGTGGAGCAGTCCCTGAAATGTGCCTGTTGTTCAGTTTCCGAGACAACGTATAGCCTAATTCAAGTCTTCATTTTTCTTTCCTATGCATGTGGAATTACATTGTTCCTCGTTCTAAGATCCATTTCAAAATAAGCATACACCTTTGCTATATAGCCACCTTTCTTATGCCTGCAGAAAGGTCCCTTGATGGTGATTCCAGAAATGTGTTTTATAATCCCACACAGAACACCGTGACTTCCAACTGTTTATGCTACCCTAATTATACACCACATTTAGACCTTATTTATTTATTTCCCTGCCAGTGCCCTGTCTTCAGATTGCTGGTGCAGGCATTCTCTCTCACTGCATCTAGCCAAGTGATCTCTCCTGTGGCTGACCCACATTTGTGAAGCTCTTTCCCCTTGTGATTCATCAAAGTCTGATTCTAAGCATATTCTAGATGCTTTATAACAAGAGAAAACTTTTTTTTCAGGGGGAGGGACATCAATGGCTGGGGTTACACAAGCAAGGGAAAATTCAATTCATTTTAGTATAAGATATATTAAAGTCTGCTGTACCAGCCTGCCCACTGACCTCTGTGTCCTGTGGTGGAGGTTCAAAGCATCTTCTCATTGCCTGCATCTAAATTGTCCTGCTTTCCTGCAGTATTTTAACATATGACAAAATCTATTTTGTTTTGGCAGGATTTTGGTTTTCATTGGATAGGTAACTTGTTTTATCTGGTGCCTTTGTTTTATTTGCTGAAACGGTTTTATTTGCTGAAATTCTCCCTGTTTTTGTTATAATGTATTTTTGTAATGATACTTCTTTTCAGAGTTCATTATAATTATTATTGGCCACCCCAAGTGGTGTTTAAGGTCTGAAACAGTACAATATAAATCTCTGCACAAATAAATAAAGTGTAGGTCCAAAATGTGGAAAATGTTGACATTTTGTAGTGGTCCAAAAGCTTAGTGATACCTTCAGTGAATGCTAAGAGTCACCCAGCTAAAATTGCTTCTTTCCCCAGGGTTTGCTTGAGAAGCAGGAACTGAGAGAATTCTGACATTTGGGGAAAAGAATTGCCACAAATTGGACAGTGAATATTCATATTCTGCCAGGCTGTGAAGG
Organism: Podarcis melisellensis; assembly: GCF_964234715.1. Classification (NCBI taxonomy): domain Eukaryota; kingdom Metazoa; phylum Chordata; class Lepidosauria; order Squamata; family Lacertidae; genus Podarcis; species Podarcis melisellensis. Next base: position 61,853,156 of record NC_138537.1, on the reverse strand, counting down.
CAATTAAGGATACAGTACATATTTCCAAAATGGTTAACTGAAGTATGTTCTCAGGTTTTATATAGTTTTGTGTATTTTTGTTATAAACCCCTTTTGGCTATTTTCTATGAAATGGTGGTATATCAATATTTTTATCAATAAATGGATCGGCCCACATTATATACTTTTTCTCTGTCACACTAACACTAATGTACATCTGCAAACATGTGATGTCAAGCACATCTATGCATAATACAAATACTCCACACACACAAAAATCATGCTCAAAGCAGCTTACAAAAACCCCCCCACATTTCAATACTATAAATATATCAAGATTACTTAAACAGCATACAGCATCCAGTAGCAAAAATAACAAGCAAGCTTCACAGATTTACCTCAGTCCTAGAAACATTCAGTATCCCTGTCCTTCAGCCACTTGCAAGACTTTGAAGAAAGAACAAGGGCTGAGGTAGCTGTCCCATGATCTTACATACTGACATCCCGTGCCGGATTTACGTATAAGCTAAACAAGTTATAGCTTAGGGCCCCACTCTCTCCCCCCCCAAAAAAAAAAGTTAAAGGAAAGAAAAACCTGAATGTACATTTCCAAAATATAAGATAAAAAACAAATAAAATAAAACCTACATACAGCAGCAGTGGCAAATGGCTTTAGATACCCATTAGGTCCATAATTTACCATATAGCATATATTCAACACAAAAAACTGTGACAAATTGTTGTTGACAAAGGACAGCTGGACATATAAAGGGCCTCATGAAACCTAAATCTGGCCCTGCTGACATCTATTCATACACAAAAGACATATACTTTAGATCAGGGATGGGGAATTGCAAGCTCATGGGCCAAATTTAGTCAACCAGGCCTGCCCGTTTGGCCCACGTGCTGGTTCCTCCTTCAAAAAAAAAAAAAACTATGCCCTCCATCATATGAGATGTTAGGTGTAGAGCAGGTAGAGAGTTGGCTAGGTTCTATGACTGGAAAGCAGGATTGAACTTGTGCACATTAGCTGAAATTCAGGTTGCCTCATTTCCTGCCCCAAGTCTGCAGAATTTTACCTAATCTAGCATCCCATTTCCCATCCAGATGCTTGCAGGTAGCTCACAAGCACGACACAATGGCAAGCAGCATCTCCCACTGTTACTTATGAACATCACCAGCCTTAGGTCTTTAAACCTAAATAATTCTTCTGAAAGGAATAGCGCTCTCCCATTACTGTCCTTGGTATACAAAGAAACAGAGGTCACATGCCTTTTTCCGTGCTTGAGTTCCCATTTTGTCTCCCTGCACCGAGAACTTTCAAGACCTATTCCTTGCTTTTGAAATTTCAAGCCTCTGGTCATCTTTCTGCTTCATGTCCCTAGAATTTTCTTGGGGCAAAACATCTCACTTTGTGAGATTTCACTCCCCCCTCACCCTTGTGATTTAACTCTGGGCTCCATGACTCCTTTTCTATTTACCTTGTCTTCCCTCCCACCCCTTTAATTCAGTCTGCTTCTATCATTTCTCAAAAGCACTCATGGAGCAACACTTCCCTAAGCTTGCAGTCATGCAGAGCCTGTCAGATCCTCCTGTTGCTGTTTATTGCTTCAGTGTTATTAAACCTTTTGGGAAACAGAATTCCAATTTAGGGGTTTCTTTTGTAAATGGTCTCCCCAGAAAGGGAGGGGGCTGAGAATCATATTAAGAATGCTAATAGAAAGGCAAATTAAATGGCATGTCAGATTAATTAAACTGTCATGCTTTGTTCAGCAGAAAGGATACCTTCTGTTGTTAATGTAAGAACATAAGGTGAGAGTGCTGGATCAGGCCAGTGGCCCATCTAGTCCAGCCTCCTGTTTTCAAAGTGGCCAACCAGTGAACCATTTTGGGAAGCCCGCAATTGGGATCTGAGTGCAGTAACTTTCTCCCCTTCCAGTTGGTTTCCCAGCAACTGGTATTCAGAAGCTTAGTGCCTCTGACAGTTTGTGGAAGGTTCTGGTTTGGCTTCTATGCTCGGCAAAAGCAATGAGAAGCTGGCTATAGAAGCCTCCCTGCATACTGCAGTTTAATATTGTAGCAAACCAGCAATGAAACCTTCATTAAAATGACTTGGGGGTGATTCGTGCTTTCATGTTCTTCGCTCTATGCCTCATTACTTGATCACTCAATGGTTGAAGATTCACAAATGAATGTGTGGACTTGCTGTCTTATCACTTGATTGTGCACTCAAAGGCACACAAAGTGGGGGACAAAAATACATTCATACATGTTTGAATAGAGCCTAGGCTTGGTGAGAGTCTGAGATACTGCAGCGCTGAAGGACTCTGGGAACTGTTGGGCAAAAATGAGCAGCAACCAGCTTCAGATTTATCAATGGTGATGGAAGATCTGGAGCATTCTGGGAATTGTAGCACCCAAAAGAGCAGCAGCCTACCTGAGATGCAATAATACAGGTGAGGGAAACGAAGCATTATGGGAACTGTAGTTCAAAACATGAACACTAACCATTTAAACAAGGAACTGCTATTTCCAGCAGAGAAAAAAATCTGTTCTGGTTTTTAAAGAAAACAATGGATACTCGACTCCTTTAAAAGAGGAATGTTTGTACTTAAAAATTTAAAATTACAAAAAACATGATGCAGAATTAATTAAAATACATGTACGTCTCAGTTCTATGCATGCTCATTCTGAAACAAGCACCACTGTGTTCCATGTCCTGGGCAAAGCACTAATATTTTGTGTGTACATGTGTAGATGCTGCCCATAGCCTGAGCAATTTGCTACAGCCAGGGTGAGAGGTATGGGGCAAATATTTCATTACCTTCTCCTCTGAGCTTTTCCTCCTTGCATTGATGAGAATTCCCTATTGGCCAAAAGGCCACACATGGTATAACCCTTCAACGCCCCCCTTTGGGAGTGAATCTTCCAAGTCATCTTTCAGGAAGCGGAGTAAGGGCAAATGCACCCCTGATAGAAGAGAGGGAACGATATTCCCCGTAAGTCTGTTTAAGATTGCAACTAGGCATTCACAAGATGTTCTGAATAAACACACATCATTTATTAAGTTCATCATATAAGGAATGGTCAGCTTGTATCCACTTCTCAATATTGTCAACTGTAGCTAACATCACTTTAAAAAATAAAATAAAATACTGTTTTTATTTAGCTAACATCACTTTTGACTACTATTAGCAATTCAGGTTTGAATATGTGTAATCTTGTATGGAAAAAGAAGAAGGTGCCTTTCTTTAGTTACTTTACAATCAGAATACAACAATGGATGCCACAGTGCACCTAGTAACAAGATTATTGATGTGCTTTTGAATGTTGTAGCTCTGATTTTGTTATCACATAGACATTATTTGGCAAGGGTTTGCTAGATTACCACACAGTAAGACTCCCACCTCCCCCAATGGAAAAGAGACTAATACATATTTCAGCCTTTAATGCATTTTCTACTAGTCTGGAGCTTTGAAACAACCCAGAACACCTCTAAGTAATTCACTTTTATGAATTCAAGCCTTTGACCACTCTTGATGCATAATTGGTGCATTTCAGCATGACGTACAGCTAAGGAATATGCATAATGCTGATTCATACCTTCCTTTTCCATATGGGGTTATAATGCATTCTCCCAAGTTTTGGAGTAAAGCTCTGAAAGAATTGCAGCTCTGAATGATAAACAATGGCGCCAGGTTCCATGGTGTGAAATTGTGCACTTTATTTGCATGGTGTGTAGGTAGCCTAGGGCAGCACAATGCAAGGACCTTCCACCCATGCCAGGAGCAATGTGCAGGTTTGGGCTTATGTCCTATTTCTAACTCATCATCTCAAGTCAGAATCTGCTCCAGGATTCTTTGAAAGCATCACCGATGTTCAGTGGTATCATGGAGGAATCTCTGATAAACTTCCCAAAAGCCCAAGGGTTACTTGGAACATATTTTGAAAAGCATTGCTTTGTAGGTCTCTAGAGCTGAGACAGGTCCACCTGCCCAATTCTGTGGGCTTTTCTTATTCAAGAACAGTACTCTTGGTTCCTGGACCATTCAGTTCTCTTCGTTCCTTATGTGTCTTCTTGAGTGCATCTTTCTTGGTTGAAATCTCTAGAGTCTGTGGGAACACGGCCTGAGATGGAGCCTATGTAATTTTGTGGAAACCTGCTAAAATATGAATACAATGGTACCTCAGGTTAAGTACTTAATTCGTTCCGGAGGTCCGTACTTAACCTGAAACGGTTCTTAACCTGAAGCACCACTTTAGCTAATGGGGCCTCCTGCTGCTGCCACGCCGCCGGAGCACAATTTCTGTTCTCATCCTGAAGCAAAGTTCTTAACCTGAAGCACTATTTCTGGGCTAGCGGAGTCTGTAAACTGAAGCATATGTAACCCGAGGTACCACTGTACTATCTTAGCCAAATTATTTAGAAAAGTCAAAATTCCCAACTAATCATGCAGTTTCTCATTTTGTGCTATTTTCCATTGCTTTTACTCTATGATAAGCCACCTTTGTTCTGATAAGAATTGTCTTCATGTATGAATATCTCACCCTTGCTGTATAGAAAGAATCTGCCTTGGGATATTTGGCTAACCTCTTCTTGCAGAATGCATCAATGCCCAGATTCACTGGGGAAACCAGGCTCTGTAGTTTGCTTTATTTAGTTTCTTTTAAAAACTTAACGTTCTGGAGAACTTTGATCTGTGACTAACAGATCAAAATGCCAAAAAATAAAAAAATAAAAATTCAGACATAAAACAATACCCAAGTTAAACTGAGTCTTAAGTCACTCCCATCCAAGTCAGTCATAATTCAAACACAACAAGGAATTAGGCAGAAATCAATTGGCCAAAAGGGTCGCGGGTGGCACTGTGGTCTAAACCACAGAGCCTAGGACTTGCCAATCAGAAGGTCGGCAGTTCGAATCGCCAGGACAGGGTGAGCCCCCGTTGTTCGTTCCCAGCTCCTGCCAGTCTAGCAGTTCGAAAGCACGTCAAAGTGCAAGTAGATAAATAGTTACTGCTCCAGCGGGAAGGTAAACGGTGTTTGCGTATGCTGCTCTGGTTTGCCAGAAGCGGCTTAGTCATGCTGGCCACATAACCCCGGAAGCTGTACGCTGGCTCCCTCAGCCAATAAAGCAAGATGAGCACTGCAACCCCAGAGTCGGCCACGACTGGACCTAATGGTCAGGGGTCCCTTTACCCTTTACCTTAAATTGGCCAAAAGCCTGTTTGAGCAGCCTCATCCTTACCATAGCATCATATAGTCGTGGGGCCTGACAAAACCTGACTAGGCAAAGCATTCCACAGGGTGGGTGCCACCCAGAAAATGCCCTAGCTCTAATTGCCAGAAGCCATGCCTTGAAAGGTCTTGTGATCTGGAGCAGAGCCTCAGATGCTGATTGAACAACGTAGAAAGCAACGTATGGAAGAAGCCGGACCTTAGGGTACCCAGGTCTCATGCAACTTGGTATTTTTAAAGGGTGTTTGAGGGTACCCATGTTGACCCTCACAAATTTTGGGCTGTTATTGCTTCCTACCTATTTCTTTGGATGTTTTATGTGAACCAGCTGTAGAACTCAAGTGGAGATGTTTAATAAACACCTCTGCTTGGTCTGGGCTTGGCACACCACAGTGAAGTGAGAAGTAAAATGAAAAATGCCCAAGTGAGACTGATATGGATCTTAATATCCATGTTGATTCAGATAGATGTAATATATGAAGCAGCTTTCAGTATAGCTGGCTTCATGAGAATACTCCTTCTAGCAGAACATCACTTATATAGATAAGTAATTTTTCTTTACCAAATATTAGGCCATATATTTAATGTATGATTAAATCTGAAGCCGAGGGAAAGGGCATGTCATGGTATACTGAAAAATGTCTTAATTTCTTATAGCACCAGCCATGATCTATCCTGAGGCAGAAGGTGGGAGGATCTTCTGCATCCATCTGTTCCACTGGGAGGTTATGAATTTGCTCTGCATAACTCATCTAGCACAAGAGAAATGGTTGGGAACAGCTCCAAGAAATTCTCTGTAGGCCTTCCCAGATGACAGAAAATGGGGGGAGGGATTTTATTCTTAGCTTTATTCTACTGATAGCTGTAGCACTGATCCTGTTGCAGTCGTTCTATGCCCATGTCCCCCAGAAAGCTATAGCCATCAAATGACAAAACAAAGCACTTAATGCAATCTGCAGTTTGCTGTCCAAATCACTAGGTTGGCATCCAATCACTCGAGTATTCCAAGTCATTAGATTAGTATATGTACTTCTCTGCCAAGAAAGCTCTTTGAATATAGTAATTAGCAAGCCCTGACCATGTGTATGTGCAGGGCAACTGTACAAAGACCTGGATTCTGCTTTGCATCTTTATAGTTGCATTTTCAGACACGTGGGCAAGTTGGTGCTACTCAAAAACCCAGGGTCCAGAAGAGTTAGGAGGCTGTCAGGCTTGACCATCATAAGAACACAAGAAGATTCTATTGCTAATCTCGATCAGCATCCTCTTCTCACAGTGGACAACTGAATACTTATGGAGAGCCCAAAAGCAGGAGATGAGTGAATTCTCCTCACTTGTGATTCACAGAAACTGGCATTCAGGGACATGCTGCCTTTCATGGTGGAGGCAGAAAATCATACAAACACTGTGCTCTTATGCGACTGACTCCATTGCAGGATGTTATTTCTCGTGATCTGCATTATACAGTGGTACCTCGGGTTACATATGCTTCAGGTTACAGACTCTGCTAACCCAGAAATATTACCTCGGGTTAAGAACTTTGCTTCAGGATGAGAAGAGAAATCGCTCGGTGGCAGCACGGCAGCAGCAGGAGGCCCCATTAGCTAAAGTGGTGCTTCAGGTTAGCAACAATTTCAGGTTAAGAACAGACCTCCGGAACGTATGTAACCAGAGGTACCACTGTAGTCTTATTCTTTTAAGTGCTTCTTCTATAAGAGAAGCAGTTTTTCCAAAGATGTTTACATTTACCAATTCTATGTTTTGTAATTCAAGTTCTTGGTGCAAGTGCCCCCCCTCCCCATTTGTATTCTAACCTGAATTTTTTAAAAGGTTGAAATGCGAGTGCTTTGATATGTTGCCATTTCTTGAATGTTTCGACAACTGCCCATGATGACATGTCATAAGGTGGCAACTGGGAAATATTTCAAACATCAAATACTATTGCATTAAGGTTATCAAATATTGTCAAATACAACTGCATATCAGCTACTGAACGCTATCAAATACTAAATGCAACGCACATCAAATACACTCAAATGCGAAAACTTTATTGCAGGTCAATGCAATATACCATCAGATACTAAATACTATTTAACATTGATTGCAAAATACTTAAACCAGCTATCAAATATTGGAATGGAAGTTTATTTGACGATCTAATACGGATGTCAAATGTCAGAGGAATATCGGGGGAAAACTCAACATCAACTTTGTGAAAGAGAACTTTTTGGTGGGATTCCCCCCCCCCCCGCTCTAGATTTTTCTATTATAATTTCATCATGTACAATTTGCAATGCTCTTGACACATATGCCATTCCACAATATGATGCCTGAAGATTCTGTGTGTACTCGTCAGTAATATTTCATGGCAGTGTGGGAGAAAACCTATTAACAGACAGTATGATTTATTTATATTCTGGGGCACATGGCTGTTAAAACATACCATTCTGCGCCTACTTCTGGATAGGTAGGTAGGAAAGGGCAGTTGTTTGCAATTGACCATTTTTATCTAAGAACGGGATAAGATCTCTTCAAGGTCTCTCTCCCCAAAGGCTTTGAATTGGATTTTGATAAAAGATCATGCTAGTCAAGTGTGCAACAAAGTAAATGAAAGATGTAAAACTGTGTTATTTATACTCGGCTTCTTAATGCCAGTTGGGTGATGAAGCAGCAGCAGTCATACAAACATGATGTGTTAAATGTCAGTCTTTTTAATTTGGCATTCGAGCAAGATGGTATTTCAGTGACATAATGTGACTATCTGAAATTCATGTCAACTGCCTATAACCAGCATGACTTAGCTTTAAGAGGGAAAAAATGAGTCATTTTCCTTACCTCTTCTAGTGTGTCTTTTAGAATGCAATTGACACTAGTTATCCTTGGGTATGTAACCATAGGGTTTAGATTTGAGAAGCAGAAGTCAAAAATCTTATTGCAAATTCACTGATACCAAATGATTTTGTGTGTGTGAAAATATGTTTTAAAAACCAACAATTTCTTGAACTGGGAGGGAAGGGTAACATCTCCAAATTTTTTGGAAATCGAAATTCTTCTGCCAGATTTTCATTAATTGAATTTGAACATCATCGCCCCTGATCATTGGCTGCATTCAGATCACGTCATTCCATTTCCCCAACATTCCTTTACTTGATAACCTCCACATTTTATGCAATCTTTCACATGACATAAAAGTCACTTTTGGAAATCTAGCGGAATCCAGCAGAAGTTTAGTGCATATTTCCATGTTGATTGCTTCCAGAAAACATCCATTTGCGAAATCTGTTTTGCGCTGCCATTTTCACACAGTTTTCATGGCTTATGCCATGTGATGAAATTGGGGGTGGTATTCAGGCAGGCAGAACTTGAATCATGAAAACCACTTGCCTGAGGCTCCGGGAGGGAGGGGCAACATTTGCCACATGGCGTTGCCACAGTGGGTATGAGAAGACTGCCATCTTCCAACAGAGCCAGGAGAGGAGATGGTAACCTGCTGCCACCTGCCTCCAGCCACAACAGCCTATCAGGTATGGGCAGGCCATGCCCACAAGGCCAACTAATGGCAGGGGCTTGAGGTCTGCACTCAGCCTGCCCCTGGCCTATTTAGGAGAGCATCCAGGTACAGGCAGCAACAGAAGCACACATGCACATAGAAAGTGGTGATTTGTCCAATTACATCCTTTGTTGTGTCGTACCACACTCATTGATGTGAATGAGATTTAGTGTGACATGGCACTATAGGAACCAAAAAGCTACAGTTCCATAATGTAACAGTATAAAGGAATGTTAGAAACAAGGACCGAAGCACTAGCATTATAACCAGGAAAACCAGCACAATAATCCCCATGTTTGAAAGCATTCACTGAGAGGTGTTGAAAAATCCATTGTATGGAAATGGGGGGGGGGGGTTGCTCCTATAAAGCCAGGATTTGCAATTTTCCAAGTATTATATGTGTCAGGTTTTGTCTTTCTACCTTGTTTAATAGACAAGATGTAGGGATATTTACCAACGACCAATGCAAAAGTAAGAAGCAATTATTGGTACCAGTGTCAAATAAATATTTGTATTAGTTTGGGTTTTTGATCTTATATATATCTCCAGTTCCTCCTCCCCCCATGTTTCCTAATTGGAAAGGAACATTCTGGTAGCAATGGCAATGCCCCATGTTGACTGCCAGGCTGACAGTCTCAGAGAACTCATGTTATATGATTGGAAATTGAATTGAGCACTGACCTTTTAAAGAATAGTTATGGAATATGCTTTCCACCCAGTTTAAGAATAAATTGTCCTCGAAATAAGACTTTACAATATATATGTTTTTTTCTACACCAAAGAATCAACAAAGGTCAGTCAAGCATACGCTTTGTACAGTTTTGTTGACCATGTTCACTACAATGGGTGACAATTTTCTTAGCTCCGGAGCTAAACAAAGCAATGGGGGGGGGGGAAAGGTTATGTCCTCTAGCCATGTGCCTCAATCCTAAATAGAATGCTCAGAAGTATTAGAAACGAGAGGCATATGTTTTCAAGCAATGCATTTTGGGCTGTGCACAGTCAGTATACAATATGATAGGATAGCACCGTAAGATTAATGGAGATTTTCTTTTATTTGTTTTTTATCTTGTATTTTAGAAATGTACATCCAGGTTTTTTTTTCTTTAATTTTTTTGGGTGCCCCCAAGAGAGTGGGGTCCTAAGCTATAGCTTGTTTAGCTTATACGTAAATCTGCACTGATTACTGTACAGAATCAATAGTCTGTGTACAGGATCAGTGTAAGGTATCCAGATGGCTCTAAGCCATGATGGGAAAGGAAAAACAGGATTTTGGTCTGAAAAGTGAGACGAAGATCTAATAAAAATAAATAAATAAATTCCCAGCTATCTCATTCTGAGCTTGTGAAGCAGAAAAATACTGGCTGTAATTTTCTTAACTTGGAAACTGTTTTAGCTATCCACATTTCATTTGCCTCTGGAGCATACTGTTTTACCAAGCTAGTAGTTCTTTTCCTATTAGGGAAATCTATTTATTTTTTTTGCTACACTGCAGTGAGATCAGTTCATTTAAAACAAAACTTCCCAACTTTGCCCAAGCTGATATTGCTTAGTGACAAATGGGTTATGAGTATTCTGGATATATGTTTCATTTTGTACAGCTGTCTAATATTTGTCTAGAACCATCCTTCCTTTTCAGCTTGAATTTACTGGTACATCAAAGCCTGGGTGGAATGAGAAGAGATAGTGCTAGCAAAAACAAGCTCTTGTTTCTGACTGCTCTCCATGTAGCAACTGCTACCAATCATTTGGAAGAAGCTCTGATGAAGCAAAAAATGTCACTGGTCAAGCATGTCTGAAGCACTCCATAAATCACAAATCCTGTACATTGAAAGAGTTTGTGCATGTACACCGCTACCCTTCCACTCACCCTTCAACACAGTAAAATAAACTATAATTTGTCCTCATGATTTGCATAGTTAGAAAGCAGGGAAGCCCACTCCTTGCTGCATGGAAACAATGGCATCTAAATAAATTACTATGATAATTCAATGGGTACAAAAATAGGCCATGTTATGCTGCTGATTGAAAACCCTTTTGGCACATATACCAGCTTTTGATGTTCATCCTGCTGCTCGTTCAGCTGATTACAAGCTATGGGTAACTCTGAGCATTCATATAAAATCAATGCTCAGGGAAATAGGATCTTTATCGTAAGTAGCCCTAAGCACAGTTCTTGCTGAACTATCAGTTCCATCCTCAGGTAATATTGATTCCAGCAGTTGATGCAGCCACCAGAGGTTTGCATCAGAATCTTGAAAATCTCAGGTCTTGCTGTGGGGGGAAATGGAAATCATCTTTCTAATCATTCTTGAGAAAATGTGAGCAAAAGCTTCAGAAGTAAATCAGACTGGTAAGGAATATAGGCCCCAAAGCTGGAACTAGGGATAAAAATAGCTGTTTATTTGTTTATACATCCTTTCCAGCGAGTGACCCAAGGGGTCTTGGTTCTGTGTTGTCACATATAGGATTGTGCTAAATCCTGGGTTCATGGAAGCAAGGGTTGTCAATGGCTAGTAGCCATGATGGCTTTTGAATACCAGTTGCTGTAAACCACAGGAGGGGATATGGCTCTTGTAGCTGAATCCTGCTTGCAGGTTTCCCACAGGGATCTGGTTGACCACTGCAATAACAGGATGCTGGACATTGGCCTGATCCAGCAAACTCTTCTTATGCTCTTATGGGTGGTTAAAAGTATTATACTCTGCTAAATTCCAAATCATAAAAATATAAATACAAAATGGCACCCTAGATAAACAATCTCAAAATAGCAGGCTAAAACTGTATCTAATGATCTCATTAAAACCACCAGTGGAAGAATACTGATATGGAGATCAGACACAAACTAATACAGAGTAACTTAACGTAGCACGAAGTAACCATCCTATGAACACAAGGATTTCTGATTGTGCAACAGGATATTCCCCCCCCCCCCATATTCCCATTACCTACATGCCCCCTAAATCTATTTGGGGTTCTTCTAACCCTCCAGAGCAGATTGGAGAGAGGAACTCACAGAGGAGAAGGAGGAGGGGACAAAGTCCCATTGCACAAATTCTTGCACTGAAGGGATGAGTGAATTGGACACCTCTCATAAAATCAAAGGCCTTCTTTAAAAAAGAAAGCCTTGCCATCTCGCAGAAAGCTAGTAAAGAAGGGACAAGACAGACCTCCCTGGAGAACAGTAGGAGCCAGCATGGTGGGCTAGCACTGCAGAGCTGCCCTCCCAACACTGGCATCACTGCAGCTATCTGGGTGGTGCTGGGGCACAGCAGAACAGCAACAGAGTCAGCACTACTCAGATGTACCGATGGAGTCAAACCAACATGCCCCATTGAGCCTTAACCTCACATCACCCGGCTGTGCCCCAGTGCCTTCTAGATAAACTGCAGAGATACCAGTGCTAGGTGGGTACTGAATGGGAGAGAGTGCCACAGTCCCTGAACTACTACCAAGCAGATAGGCAAACCACAGAGGTAGATGGGCTACATAACAAGGGCCCCCCTCTGCTTTTAGAGCCTCCATATATGATCACAGACTGGCAGACTTCTCTTAGGTTCTTATTACAATAAGTTCCTAGGAATATCCTAGGAACAAAGTGCGCCTGGTGGGAAACTCATTCCAAGCTGTACTTTGGAATGAACCTGGTTCCACCAGCACTTTGCGCTGCAATGAAGGTTACATAACAAGGTAACATAGAATGGTATGCTAGGTGCCAAACTAGATATTATTTTCATCAAGGAGTTTGCTCTGAGCATGTAATTTTTATAGCTCAAATAGTAGGCATGGGAGCCCTCATCCAGTTTGGGACCCAGGCTTGGGGATCCTTGGGGGGGGGGGTTAACCCTATACCTACTGCTGGGGTTCCCCACCCCTGCTATTTCCAGGAGGAAGGAAAAGATTGAATCTAGTGGAATGCCCTCCCATCAGATGTCAAGGTACTAAGTAACTATACAACCTTTAGAAGACATCTGAAGGCAGCCATAACTGGTACATAGACCTAGTTCATGGATAACACTATGTCAAGCATACCTTGCTTGGTTTTGACTGGAGAATGTATTTACCATTTGAAATTTGCAAATCTTAGAGGAAATCTTTTCTTTCTTTTTTTAAGTATCACTACTGAAAAGTTAACCAAAGCTCCATCTCTGGAAAATAACATGGATAAGGTCAAATAATCAAACAGATTATTCACAATGTGTGATCTGCTTTAAAATTAGCATCTGACCTTGGGGCACAAATTTTTCACCCTTTTCTAGAAAACAAACCAGCCTTCTGATGTGGTTTTATATAAATGCAAATGAGCTCGGGGGGGAAATAAATTGTCCATGTATGGCATGTTTGTATTCTAACTCATATGTTAATGATGTGCTAATAAATGCCACAACACATATTATATTCTCACACCAGAGGCTGACAATTCTGCACTTCATCTTTTTCTTTTAGTTTGCAGCTATTTTAAAAACAAACAGATGCAACTTTAATACATTCTTCTATCAAGTTCTCTGCTTGATTATGACAGGTAAGCTTCCGAATGTCAGTGGTATTTGCAGTTTAGTGTATCGCACACCAGATGCATGCAGGTGAGGGACAAGACCCGCTGCCCTCTTGTGGCAGTTTAAGCTGACGAAACTGTGTCATTAATTTTGCTGTTGCTTGTAACTGAAATAGCCTAGCAGCAAAACAAGGCATGCGTGCATAATATACAGAAGCACACAAGAAGAAGGAGTATGCAGAAGAAGGCCCAAGTGTGGTCGCAAATGCAAAGTGAAAATTGATCAAATAATTGGGGTGTTGGAGTCATGCTGTTGTGTGTCCTCAGATGTGTTCGTATTGTTGAACGCTTTCAGAAACTTGTTGCCGCATGCTTCTAAGGCCCCATGTTAGTCACAGATGGCCCAGATTGTGAGAGGCCTTGAATCCCCCAGAAATACTCTGCTGGACACACTATGAAGATGCAATGATGTCAGAGGAGAACTGGTCCCTACTACTGCCACTGAGTTCTTACTACTGTTTGGTCAGGCTCAGTTTTATGCCATTTGCATTCCAACCATCTCCCTACCTGCATTATTACTCTCAGTGATCCAATACACCAAAAAGCCAACTGGCCCCTGGAGAAGATGCTTGGGAGGGATTGCGTTAGCTTCCTGAGACATCTCCAGGGTGATCAGGGCATCAACAGGAGTGTCAACCATGTCAACCAGTAGAGACCAGTAGAGTCCATCTGCTTCTGGGGTATGAACTATGCTAATGGGTCATCTGCTCCTGCAAAGAGGAAGGGCCACTGTAAGTCTAGAGTTCAGCAGGAACTGATTTGACCACAACAAAGGAGTTACTGAAAACCCTGTCCTCCTTCTGGATGAACATCCTTCCAATATACGCGTCAGGGAAGTGACATGCTGGGAAAGCCTTGAGGCTGGCATTGCATCCACGATGTCCTGGGGTGCTCCAGATAAGGAAGTCTTGGCATGGATGCTGAAGTCTCCCCAAATCAACATCCTAGTGGTCTTCAGCACCAAAACCATCTCCATCAGTTCAGGCAAGAATACTGCTGCACAGTGGAGTGGGCAGAAGCTGCAATCTGTCCCAGTTGCCCAGCCCAATATACAAACACTGAAAAGTGGTACACAATCCACCAAGAAGCCTAGAGATGGGGATGGAGAAGGATGAGTGGAATCCTTACAGAATGCAGCAAAACACCACCACCACTTTAGGTTTAAGCTGATGGTGAACTGAGTGCCCAGGTAGGCATAGTTGACCTAGGTCAACTGCACCCTGTTCGTCCACTCAGGTATCTGTGATACTTGTCCTCCATTGCATTCAGTACAGCACCACCAGGCCCAACAGCAGGTTGGCAGAACCACCATGGTCAGCATATTTAGAGAAAGGAGCAGTTAACTTCTGAGAAAGAGAGAAGGGCACCTATGCTTCATCAAACTAGGTAACGGTCCAAATTTCTCCTCTCCCTCCTTTCCATTCACTGAGGCACTCAGCACCATTTAGGCCCCCTTTTCTGAGGGTTGGGGAAACTGAGCCCTTCCAGATGTAGCTCGACTTCAACTCCCATCAGCTGCAGGCAGCATATAGTCACTGGTCAGGGATGATGGGAGTTGGAGTCCAACAACATCTGGAAGGGCACAGCTTCCCTTAACCATGCTTTAAAGGAACAAGTTCATGGTGGAACTGAATTATTGGGGAGTGCGGCTGGAGAAACCCGTGGAGCTGTATGACCAGTGCCTATGAACAGAAATAGTCACATCACTTATCAAGTGGTAAGTTCCCACCAAGAGCATGTAACCATCCTGTATTATCCTGCCAGATTGTGAGAGAAATCTTTCAGCTCCTCCTGTGCTCCTACAGTTCTGATCTGGTGTGGAAATCTACAACTGGAATTGCTAAGTACTATAGATGTATGGTTGCAACTATTTACCTCCCAAAGTATACCATACTTTTGCAATCTGAACAACTGTGATAGAATGTGAAAATCAATATAAGATACCTCATTTTGAGTGTAGCGCAGATTAATAACAAACCAGCATAATGTGAAATGGGATTCCGCTCCTCAGGTAGATCTGACATTGTCAGACGTGAATAAAGATACTTACTGCTATTAGTGTAAGTTTCTTGAATGAAAACATTATACAAATACACTCTCTATTAAACTCAATGAAGGTGAAAAAATACCATTCAAACACACACAAAGATACAACAGGTGGAAAATAAATAAAAAAACCAAACAAACTCCTGTCAGTGGAATTATACTGCAAGGTTTAAATAGAAGGTTAGCACTGAAAATACATCTACAAAGTACAGGATGATAATGTACTCTAGATTTAATTTCTGCTATTTCATCATTTTTAATGGAAAATGAATTAGGGAGAACCATGGCCATTTTTTACTATTTTGGAAAGAATCACCCAGTTCGTTAAACGAAGGAAATTTGGAGTGTTTCCAGACTGTCGTAATTTTCAGATGGGATTCAATCACATAGTGGCAAATTTAGGTTGTACGGTTAACAGTTGATTGGGAGGTCTTGCACAACAAATTTGCTTCCCTAAAAGATACTAAGGAAAATGGTGAGAAAATGCATGTGGAAGTGTGGGACAACACTTTCCTTCATGCTGTGTAAGAACATAAGACTGTAAAAGGAGCCTGCTGGATCAGGCCCATGGCCCATCTAGTCCAGCATCCTGTTCTCACAGTGGCCAACCAGAAGCCTGTGAGAAACCTGCAAGGAGGACCTGAGCACAAGCACACTCTCCCCTCCTGTGGCTTCCAGCAACTGGCACCCAGAAGCTTAACTGCCTCCAGCTGTGGAGACAGAGCATCTCCATAATGGCCTTTGATGACCCTCTCTTCCATGAATCTGCCTAATCCTCCTTTAAAGCCGTCTTGGTTGGTGGTTATCACTGTCTCCTTTGGGAGGGAGTTCCATGGGGTAATTATGGGCTGCATGAATGTCATCTAACCTCCCCACAAATAAATGCGTAGGGATGCTGATGAAACAGCCAACGCCATCTAATCTCCCTGCAGTGAAAATCAGGATGAATATTCATTAAACAGGTCATCTGGAAGAGTCCTCAGACTTATTCAAAGGAAAAGAAATTCTGAGCAGAATAAATTGAAATGATACAGAGAGTTAATGTAGGGGAGTCTAAAAGCAGATAACAGATCTTTTTCATTTAGTTTAAAGCAGGATTTTATTATACCGAATTTGAAACTTTCGTTTACTTGTCTTTTGTGAAACACAAATTTTGCATTGTTTTCTCTGAAGTATCCATGGCCAGTGGCTAGTACAAGAAAATTGCTGCTTGTCCATGTGACTTATACAATATTGATAAATTATAACAGGACGCGGGTGGCGCTGTGGGTTAAACCACAGAGCCTAGGACTTGCTGATCAGAAGGTTGGCGGTTCGAATCCCAGCGACAGGGTGAGCTCCCATTGCTCAGTCCCTGCTCCTGCCAACCTAGCAGTTCAAAAGCATGTCAAAGTGGAAGTAGATAAATAGGTACCACTCCAGCAGAAAGGTAAACGGTGTTTCCATGCGCTGCTCTGAAGCGCCAGAAATCGCGTGGCGGCAGTGGGAGGCCCCATCAGCTCAAGTGGTACCTCAGGTTAAGAACAGTTTCAGGTTAAGAACGGACCTCCAGAACTAATTAAGTTCTTAACCTGAGGTACCACGGTATGCTATTCTGGTGTTTTCCCCAACCCTGCAAAGCAGATTTGGGAGAGAGTGTGGGGCAGAAATCCTTGTACTGATTGAATGTTTACTTTGTAGTACAATGGAAGCAAGCCTTTTTTTTTGTATTTCAGGTTCTCTCATGCCTGCTGATATCTCCCTCTTGCACGTGGATGGTGCCATTTTCGCTACATAAGCAATGACGTGCACGTCCAAAACGTTGGAATTATATGGGGTGATTTCTGAACCTCTTCCTGCTCACCTCTCAAGGCAGAAACTTTCGTCTGTGTTATGAAGAGATTTCCCCTGTATTCAGCTGATCGGTATCTTTTCCATTGTTGATACAAATGACTAATAAATACAAAACAAGGTATGTTTTGCAGCATAACTTTATAACTTCCCCCAGCCTTGTTATCTTGAGTGTTCAGCCACCATTATCAGTTAACCTACATTTTTTCGAGCATCAGCGCTGAAATCCCTGTGACTATTTGCTTATAAGTGGCACATATTTAATATTTAAGCACTTTCAGCAAATCTTTGAGACAATTATCTGATAATGAGCAGCCCACATGCCAGCAAGCTAGTCTACAGTACTTCACAAATGCATGAAAATATTAACCTTTAACAAGGAAGAAAAAAGGCCACGCAAGCATCATCTCACCCAAAGTACTTTCAACAACTGAATGTATTATATTTACAGAAATGTCTTAGGCAAAGATGCTGTTTCTATAGAAAGTACCAAGTAGCTTTGCTACAATGGAATTTGCTTTGAAAACAAAAATAAATGAAGAAGAATCATGTTTCTAGAATACAGTTACGGACACAGATAAGCACACATATAATTCCAAAATCATGCCAGGTCATCTGTGTTCTTGTATTTTGAATTCCAGCAAATCAAGCCATTTTTATTTTTGTGGCGTTTGAACTCATTCATGCAAAAAATAAATTCATGCGTATGAACCATGGTTTATGTAGTCTTAAATCCAAGAAAACCTATGCTACACTGCAGCTGTAACTATAAAAACATGTGTGCCCTTATACAGAAAGGAAGTGAAGAGGGAAAGCTGTGCTTGCCTGTTACACAAGCTGTTAAAGGCACAAAACATCTGTCTGGCAGAAAAGCACTGCTGTATGCCCTTCTGAAAGCCGAGGGATTTAGGGGCCCATCCAGGGCTGGAAGATTTGCCAGTATAAATATGTCACCCTCACCTTGTCATGTAATTGATCAGAAAAACCTCCAGGTGACCAGCGTTGCATCCTCTTGGCTCAGCAGGCAACACAGGCAATCTATTTTAAAGTGTAATAACTGGCTGCTGTCTACCATTTCAAATAGTAGTATAGGTGTTTGTTATCCTGCATAATGGCAAAGCTTAGGTACAAAAAGGAGAGATGGATTTAGACTCGTTGACATAAAATCTTACTGATGCCGTTGAAAGATTCACAGGTACGGGCTACTTTGAACTGTTGAATAGACAGGCATGACTGTGATCTGATGAATCCTATCCTTTAATGTAGAGGTATGGGAATAAAGCCCAGAGGAAGAAATATTTTTAAAGAGGGGGTACACTGGGACATAAAAAGTATTACTGATTTAGATTATAAACACAAGTTTAAGAAAGCACAAGAATTCAGGGAGGAGCTGCCTATAAAGTGACTATTACTGGTTCTCCTGGGGACCAGCACCATTGGCTTACTCTAGAAATATTAAGGGCAAGTTGTGACAAGACTAAGGCTGCACTACAAATCCCCAATCTGCCATATTAAGGTTGGGGTTGGGGGGGGATCTGCCTGCAGAGTGATGATTGGGGCCCAATCCTAGCAGAGCATGATTTTGCCCTCCCTCGCTACCCCCTCCCCAGCCAGCATGAGAGGTGCAGGTGTGGGTGTTGCAGTAGCTATCCTGCTCCATCACACCCCAGTGCTGTCCAGCTGGGGTTAGGATGGCTCTGTAAGGCTGAAAGCTTATACAGACCTACCTAGGTGTGAGGCTTTCTCTTCTGGGATGAAGCCTAGCAGCTGCTGTTCCCTCTCTGAACAGTTAGCCAGCCGCTTGCTCCAATCGGCAGGAGAAAAGAGAGGGGAAGTTGGAAGGGCCTAACATGGCTTCATCCGCCATCTTCCCTTCCCCAGTTGCCCAGGCGGGCCTGTTCTGCCTTCCTTCTCCCCCTCTTCCAATTGACCTAAAAAGGAAGGAGAGCACTATAGGTGTGCGAGAGGTGTAGCAGGAGTGGGGGCATGGAAGTAGGTGCACTTCATTGATCACTGGCTGGCCTGCTGACTCACTAACTCTGACAGCAGCAGGAGTAATGAAGAAGAGGAAGAGGAAGAGGAAGAAGAAGAAGAAGAAGAAGAGGAGGAGTAGTAGTTTGGATTTGATATCCTGCTTTATCACTACCCTAAGGAGTCTCAAAGTGGCTAACATTCTCTTTTTCCTTCCTCCCCCACAACAAACACTCTGTGAGGTGAGTGGTGCTGAGAGACTTCAGAGAAGTGTGAGTGGCCCAAGGTCACCCAGCAGCTGAATGTGGAGGAGCGGAGACGCGAACCCGGTTCCCCAGATTACGAGTCTACTGCTCTTAACCACTACACCACACTGCCTCTGGTGTTGAGCAGCTGGGGTGTTGAGTTGCCATACCGTGGGAGCACATCAACTTGCTTTCCATTTCCATCCTAGGGGTACTGAAATGGCGGTGATGGGGGCTAGAGGAAGGGGGATGTCCCTTCCCACCTACCATGTAAACCATGTTTTCAGTGAGCCATCACCTCACCTCAGTGACACAGCAGGTAGGGGCCTACCCAGCAGAAGTAGCAGCAGGTAAGGAGGTAGAAAAATAGGGAAGTAAGGAGACATGATGTACATAGGTGTGTGCATGTCAATGGATTAATGGGTATGTGTGAGTGAGTGAGTGAGTGAGTGAGTGAGTGAGGGGTGTGCTTCTCTAGAGTATAACTTACCTTGCGACTGGTTCCACCCCCACCTCACCACCATTTTGTGACTAGCTCTGTTCTGAACCACCATTTTAATTGTGTGAAAGTTCAGCACTCCCAAGTGACCCCTCGCACCACAAAGTTTGAGAACCCCTGCTACCAAATAGAACAGTTTGGCAGAACAATGTGGATTAAGTCTTTATTTTCTATTTTACTGCATTTCTGAGTCGGCAAGGCATCTATTTTTCTTTGAACAAAAGGCAATTGATTTTGCATATTAAAAAAAAAAACTCCCATTGAGTTCAGCAGGAACTCACACACAAAATCTATGCAACCTTGAAGGTTACATAGATTTTTTTTTTTTAAGTTTGGAAGTTTTTTTTTAAGATGCCATTTGGACAGAAGGTTTTACAGAGGACAGCTGAAATAACAAACACTTAAGCAAAAATCCAAGGATATACAACTAGCATAATGGCTAACAGTGCAATCCGAAGTCAGTCCAATTGAATTCAGTGGACTTTGTTTCCATAAAAGTGAATAAAAGATTGCAGTCTAAGAGGCTGGGGAGTGAAAAGGAAGCTCCTGGTTTAAATCTCCTATTGTGGATTCACAGCATTTGAGTATTTCAAGCCACTCTCTTTTAGCCTTGGATTCCCATCTGAGGCATCAGAATAAAAGCTGTGAACTGCTTTACAGGGTCAGTGTAAGAAATGCAAAAATATAATGCACATGAATCACTTTGAAAGTGATCTAATTGCTAAGCATTGTCATTTACTTCAGAGTGAAGGAATAGGTAGCTCTTTGTTTGACTCCACAGTCCAAGGCAGTAAGGCTTCTAAATATCAGTTGGAAACTATGGCAAGGAAGAGCAGTTTTGTCCTTGCGTCCTGCCTGAAGGTTTCCCACTGGAATCAGGTTGGCCACTGTGAGAATAGGATGCTGGACTAGATGGGGCATTGGCCCTGTTAATATTGTCATTCTCCATTGCTGTTGGATCTTGTGATCCACCATTTACATTCCATTGTGATAGGAGTAAGAACGGAAGACAGACACTGTACTCCCATCCTATGTGCTTTTGTACCTGCTCTCCTTGTTCGTTGCTTTCGGACAGAGCAGACCTGTGTGAAGCTGCTGCTCACGCTAGCCAAGAAGGCTTTTCCAAGGCTCTCGTGTTCTTACATTCCAACTCCCATCAGGCCCAGCCAGCACGGTTAATACAGTCGTACCTTGGAAGTTGAACGGAATCCACTTCGGAAATCTGTTCCACTTCCAAAACATTCAGAAACCAAGGTGCGGCTTCTGATTGGCTGCAGGTAGCTCCTGCAGCCAATCGGAAACTATGGAACCCGCGCCAGACATTTGAGTTCCAAAGAATGTTCGCAAACTGGAACACTTACTTCCAGGTTTGTGGTGTTCAGGAACCAAACGTTCGACTCGCAAGGCGTTCAACTTCTGAGGTATGACTGTAGTCAGGGATGGTGGGAGTTGGAGTCCAACTGCAACATCTGGAGAGCCATAGGTTCCCACATCCCTGATTTAGTTGACACAAGACATGTCTGCCAAAAATATTCAAGTTAAGTTCACATAGCATGCTGCCTAATAGATATTTGTGGAGGTTTAATCACTGGCTACCTGAAGTGTTAGTGAGAGATGAGAGGAGCTGATAAAAGCTGGGGTCTCCTAGGTTATAGACCTGGAGAGAGAATTCAACCTCCTGTTGCAGACATGTATGGCCTTTACATTTGTCATTAAGGATGTCAGCTTTCACAGCATTCCTATCATGTGTGTGCCTGTGTGAAAGTGGATGAACTGGCAAATTCACAAGAAACAACAACACCATCAAACATCTAAAACTTCCCAAAATAGGGCTGCCTTCAGATGTCTATGGAAAATTATATGATTGTTTAACTCTCTGACATCTGCTGGGAGCTTATTCCACAGGGCGGGTGCGACTGTTGAAAAGGCCTTCTGCCTGGTTCCCTGTAGTTTCATATATTGCAGTGAGGGAACCACCAGAAGGCCCTTGGTGCTAGACCTCTGTCTGGGCTGAAAGACAGGGGTAGAGATGTTCCTTCAGGCATACACGGCTGAAGCCATGTAGGTCTTTAAAGGTCAGCACCAACACTTTGAATCGTGCTTGGAAAAGATTTATATACCACTGTTCTAATGCATTCAGATTGCTCACAGCACCTTATAACAGACATGAAAATAGTGGCTTAATTTTGGGAGGGGGAAACAGGACTTTAAACCCAGCATTTGCAAAATCTACCATGATCTGTCGTGAACATGCCCTGACACACCCCTTTCTCCCTTCTATCACCGTTGGCAAAGGGGGAAACTTCCATGGCTGCACAAAGAAGTGCCCATGGGCAGATATCCTGCTCTGTTCACAGAGCTCCATCTACACCAGCAGTGGGAGGAAGAGGGATCACAACAAAGTCCTATGGCCTTGAAAACACCATCCCATCATAGTGTTCCTGCAATTAGTGTTTTAATTAGTACTAAACACAAGAGAGAAACTTTGGTTTTTTTTAAAGTAATAGTTCACCTTTTTTAGGTCAGTAATGTAGTTTTGTTAGAACTTCAGCACCACCCCCAACCCCACCCGCAAATGTTGATGTCTTGTTGAAGGTGTTAGCAGCTCCAGCTTCTATTTCCAGATCAGGAGAATGAAGCAGATGGAGAAGGGGAGAGAGAAAGGCAGGAAAAGAAGAACAAGCGAGGTGAGGTGTTGCTTCACAGCGGGGAGGATTATAACAGATAAAAGAACTGATGCAAATGTTAGACAAGCAGGAAGGTCACAGCTAGTCACACAGGTAATAAACACCTTTATTTATTTATTTAAAAAAATCAAGGTAAGCTAATTCCACATCATTCCAACATTTCTAGGGTCTGCTTTCATGTCTAGAATTTCCAACCCATGCAGTGGTGTAGCGTGGGGGGTGCAGGGGGGGCCGGCCGCACCGGGCGCAACATCTGGGGGTTAGGGTTAGTGGGCGCAAATCCACGGGTTAGGGGGTGCAAATTACTTGCCTTGCCCCGGGTGCTGACAACCCACGCTACGCCACTGAACCCATGGCAACCCCCTTGGTTCCCAGTGAGGCCTCTCCGTATCCCAATTTTTAAAAAGATGAAATTGTGTTGTTGTTTGTGGAAGGTGCAAGGGATGCCTGGTTACTGCTATTTAATATGAATTTGCAAAAATCCAAATATCTATTTGCATATGTAAATCAATTTAATCATGTGCAAATTTCATAAAATTGATGGTTTTTTAGCATTGCTGTTGAGACGAAATAACAATCCCCATTTATGGAGGGGACACACACACACACACACACACAACCTGCTCTCACTCTCGCTCAGAATATATATATATATATATATTTAAATTAGGACATTTGAAGCCTTTCATGTAGCAATCATAGCTGTGAGATATTTTTCTCATTATCAACTTTCAAAGAAGCAATCCATGTGTTTCCTTGCAGGCAGCTTTGAACCTCATGACCTGTATTAATATATGGTTTGTTTTTCAGTCGGAAACTCAATATAGCTCAGTTAAGCTAAACTTGTTCTCTTGCAATCTAGCATGTGAAAAGACTCCGTGGCCGTATCCTTTCGCAGCAACGAAAGCTGTTTGTGGTTTAGCTGCCAGGGCTAAAGCCCATAGGACAGCTTTTACCAAGCTGGTGCCCTCCAAATGTTGCAGTGTGTGACTCCCATCAGCCCTAGCCGACTGTACTGCCAGGGACTGATGGGAATTTTAGTCCAAAACAAGGTTGGGTTAATGGTGGAGGGTGCCACAGGGAGGTGATTTAAATTTTTGTATCACCTTGTATCAGGTAGGACAGGATGCAAATGTCAATCAGTAAAGTATACCATCATGCAAAGAAGACCTCTTGCACAACAACTGACTTGTGTACATTTCATGTAGAAATCAGGCAATATATTTTCATATATTTTTAAGGGGATAGGATTGGATGGGTGGTCACTTACTATAAAGGACATTCCTTAAATCTTTTTTTCCCCCCAAAATACATTTGAAAGTCTCCCAAAAGATGTTCCGCCAAGTTCTGTCAAATTGCCAGCAGTTTTTAAAAGAGTGGTAGAATAATCTGAGTCTCCAGCTCTGGCCACTGAAAATAATTCCATCCCAAGGACATATATTGTTTTCAGAATCAAAGTATAGCCAGATTGGTGCATGATGCTTGCTTAGTTACTGTGAAGATGTATGTTGATCTGCTTCCTTCTCAAAGTGAAAGGACAAAGTTATTACGTAAAGGCATGTACTAATTTTGCAGGAAGGCCTTAAAATGACACCGATTTCAGTCAACTAACTAACTAACTAACTAACCCATTCATTGTCATTATTTCCCCTCCCATCATAGTATATTCATAACACTTCACAATTTCTCACATTCCTTTAAATTAAAATGGGTATATTTGTGCAGGAAGCAAAGATAAAGCCTTTGATCTAATGGAGCCTACCATTTACCTTTTGATATGCATTATTATTATTATTATTATTATTATTATTATTATTATTATTATTATTATATTTTAGGAAAGAGATTTCTTTCAAAATATACTTCTTCTACATATCCAGTCCTGTTGCCAGGATCTCCCAAATGCTACCACAAAGAAATTCAAGTCTTAAGCATGTCAATCAAATCCCAATTTTTACCTTTTAAAAAAATTAAACGATGGTAACCCAATCATGAGGGGACGCAGGTGGCGCTGTGGGTTAAAGCCTCAGCGCCTAGGACTTGCCGATCGAAAGGTCGGCAGTTCGAATCCCTGCGGCGGGGTGCGCTCCCGCTGCTCGGTCCCAGCGCCTGCCAACCTAGCAGTTCGAAAGCACCCTCGGGTGCAAGTAGATAAATAGGGACCGTTTACCAGCGGGAAGGTAAACTGCGTTTCCGTGTGCGGCTCTGGCTCACCAGAGCAGCGATGTCACGCTGGCCACGTGATCCGGAAGTGTCTCCGGACAGCGCTGGCCCCTGGCCTCTTGAGTGAGATGGGCGCACAACCCCAGAGTCTGTCAAGACTGGCCCGTACGGGCAGGGGTACCTTTACCTTTACCTTTACCTAACCCAATCATGAAGATAAAATGGGAAATCAAAATGGTGTTCTGTTTTTTCATGTGGGAACTTTCCTACACGTGCTAAGATTAAGCAAACAAAAGTCAAAACAAATAAGTTGAAGGGACAGTATATTAGCAGATTCAAAAATATAATCATTTATCAGTCAGCCTCTAGCCTACCTCACTGACTGATGGGCTCTACATTCTCTTTTCGAAAGCAGTAATGCCAGCAAGCTTTCCCTTTGTTCTCCGCATTTCTTTCTTCTGCAAGTATCCTTGTCATCTGTTACACCATAATGAATCTTTTACTTGATAAAGAGGATAATGATCATTCCCCAATGCCTGGATAAATAAGATTCCCAGCTTCAATTTTCTCAGCAGCAAAAAATTAATGTGGAACAGTTTTTAAAATAAGATATCTCTTCCATAACCCTCTCACACAAAGATGGAAATATGTGTCTCCTTCATGTCATTATACATACAGTCAGTCTTGGACTTAAATTAGCTCTTGTGAGACAAGGTGACCTCTGGAGAATCTGGAACAGCAGAACTACCAGTGGACTCAAAAGCAATTGAGTCCCCTCCTTCCCATGCCAAGGTAGAATCCTTCACCACCTGGATGGTGGGCTTGGGGAAAGTATAAATAAAAATGTGTTTCCTTATTGGAAGCATGTTTACCCCACTCACAGAGGAACTTACAAACATCAGTAAGAAGACAGCCGTCAGACTTCCAATTGAAAAGGGAAGGCACAAAAGGGAAAGGTTTGGGGAGGGAGGGAGGGAGGAAAAAGCAAACTTAGAATGCTAGTTCTTACAATAAACTTTGCAACAAATAACTAGTGTTTGTTTTCTTCCTGTCTCCCAAATCCCTTTTTTTTCTTACCCATAAAGAATGTAACAGGCAAGCAAACACAATTACACTGAAGAACTGAAGTGTGCTGCTAACCCTGGTTGTCCTGCTTGGAAAGATATGCCTAGATAACTGCAACAGCCCAGCCTAACAATGCAAAGGATGCTGCTATGATAATATAGGTCATCTCTCAGTGTGACTTGAAGGAAATCCCTCTCTGGCCTCTTAGTAACATGATAAAGTATAGTCTGGGTATGTAAACAAGACCAGCTCCTCAAGGCCCAACAGACAAACCCTAAGAACTTTGCTCTTTTTGCAAATCCCCAAAGTCTACTAACGTTCACAGTCCCATTACTTTTTACCAAGAGAGTTCATGTTCCTTCTTGCGATTTCTCCTTACCTTCCTGAGTCATATTCTCCAATCAGGCCAACTGTTCAATCAGGACATGCAATTTTTGTTAAGGATATGTGTTTCCTTTGTGCTTTCTTAAGATCCAGGCTGCAAAATACATCCTCAAGAGATATTTTGAAAGGCAGGAAAATAAGGGTTTCAGGTTAGGAGGAGAAAGAACTCTTGCTCTACTCCTGAGTCTTTCCACAAATAACGAATAATTGGAGGGGAAATCACCTCTAGCCAGGGGAAGTGCTTTGCCAACAAGACTGGATAATAATCCTTCAAGGCCTGCATTTGAGACCCTTCCTTTAAAGTTGCTATTACACTGCAATTATTGTATGATCTCCAGTCCCTTTCTATGAAATACCTACAATTGTATCCCACCTACACACCTCTGTCACTTAGCAGCATTAGTGACCAGGACATGCACATTGCTGCTTACCTCTTCATAAGGCTAATCACCATTCAAGTGATCCCATAAATATATATATATCCATAGACCTATATCACTCATATGAATTGTTATACTGTATACAGTATCTGATAGAGCCGAGAGGTGTCAAGTGCCCAACTATGTATCAATAGGATATGGACCTGAATATATAATTGGTGGTCAGACACAAGGTATGAAACCATGGTTTTGCTGCTCTGTTTCCTGTTCTGAATTCAATGAGCTCAGAATTGGGCTGGATCTAGACACATCAATGAAACGTTTCAGTTTAAAGCGTTGTGAATTTAAGCAGGGAAAACAGGGAGAGAAAAACAGGACTCCACACCGCCGTCTGGTGGCACAATGTTATATCGCACATACAACACATATAAATCGCTTTTTCTTTACCAACACTGCTTCCTCACTTACCATGACTAGAGGATAAGGACAATAAAGAGTACAGCTCATGCACTGAATATCCTTTCATTTTTAAAAAGTAGGTTTAGAACAGAAATACCACGAAATTGTGATTTTCTAAAGAGATGAGCAGGGGATCGTACAGACTGATATTATCCAGACAGCATACACCAGCCTGGACTACAATTTTCATCAGTCTAGTTGTAGACTAAATTTTAGACTCTAAAACATCTGGAGGGCACTGGGTTGGCCAAGGTTGGCCTATTACACCACATTACCATGGGAGTGCTTCTTGCCAGAATACACAAAGAGGGTTATAGATTGATGTAACATTTAAACCAAATCCTAATGTAGATGGAACCTCTGGGCAGCACTCCAAGAGCTTCTTCTCGCTACTATTATTCCGTTTGTTCTGGACAGCAATTAAACAGCTGCTACTGTGGCAAATCTTCCAGTGCTAAGCAACCATCCCTCTTCTATGTGTCCAGAGAGTGTTTAATGCCTTGTTTTCATATGCAAACAAAATTCTATGAGCTGTTACCCAAGGACTATCTAGGAGAAATTTGCTTGGTTTGCATTTCAGGGAAAACCT
Organism: Podarcis melisellensis; assembly: GCF_964234715.1. Taxonomy (NCBI): domain Eukaryota; kingdom Metazoa; phylum Chordata; class Lepidosauria; order Squamata; family Lacertidae; genus Podarcis; species Podarcis melisellensis. The sequence goes on along the minus strand of NC_138537.1, from coordinate 61,825,516 downwards.
ACTTAAGTATATGCGTTTTCCACACAGACCAAACAGCAGCTATCCTCTGAAATCCACACGTCTCCAAATTCTGCTCTGCAAGTTCTCCAACCAAAAATGCATACAGAAATGTGTGGAAAATGCACACAATAGTAAAAACAATGTACACAATAGGAAACCTAAATACACGAAAAGCATGCTTATGAGAATTGTGCACAAAAGTGTGCATTTTTTACTGAAAAATTGCAAACCGATGTGCAAACGGGGCAAATGGAATTTAAGAGTGAAAAAGAGAGAGAAGCTGAAACTGATAGATTCTTCACTCCTAGTGTATATGTGCTGTCTTACATCATTAGCTTGGTGTGTATGCAGCTAACACAAAGTGCTGGACTGGATCAGGAATATGGTGTAGAAGCAGGGGACTTTAACCCTTTGCCATCTGCTGGAGTTCTGGTTGGAATCCTGGCCACCTCTGCTATTTACAACAGGAGGTAAGCCTCTCATTGGTGCCAGAGAGAGCTTTTCTCTCGTTCTAAATAGCAGAAGTGGGCAGGAAACCCTTACCCACTATGGTACATAAATGGCTCTCCCCTTGCCAACTTTCCTTTAAAAGATGTTGTGTGCTGGGGCATCCCATGTGGCAAATATCTTCTCTAATTTGGACCTAATTCACTGGGGAAATCTACTCAGTAGCATGGTTAATTTCAGCAAATTGCACTGTACCAGTTCTTGCCTTCTTCCTTTGCTTATGAATAAATTAAGAGCAACAGAGCCACAAACAGGAAAGAAAACATAAGGCATCATAATGATACAACAATTGGCAAGAACATAGCCTGACATTGAGTACAGTTGGGATTCTTCCTTGCCAGTTACATTGAGTAAGCTTCAGGCACCTGATGCCATCTAGTCTGATCTTGTATTGCAAAGGCCAGTTCAGTTTCCCCTTGTTATTGAGATGTCAATGAGCAATGAAGAGACAGCAGAATTCTGCCTATCATAAAAGACAAAATCCAACCATATCTCATTGCAGGAGATAGATATATTCAAAACTGCCTGATGTTGAGCATTATTAACAGAATCTTTTATCCTTTAAATTGGTGTTTTGCAAAACCATCAGACCAGTTTAAAACCAAAGAATTGGCACATCTGTTAACAAGTCAAGTTCATCTTCTTACCCTCCTTGCTTTTCTCCTCCTCCTCTTCCCTTTTCCACCCTTTATTTTATTCTCTCTCTGCCTGTGTTTGTTAGGCAGTTAAATTTTCAAATAGCTACCCTCTTTTGAAGTGCTAATGTCAGCACTGCTGTTTCTGTTGCATTTAACTTTGCCGGCTGTCAGGTTTCACTATGACTCTTTTGTTTTGTGTTTGTTATTTTTTAATTATCAGGAGAAAAGCAACACAACAAAAAAGAAACTCTAATTAAGATTTGTGAATAAATGCTAAATCCCAGCTGCCCTACTACCTCAGGCTATGATCTTTTCAGATCTCACACGCAAGGAAGGTTGTGCCCAGCTAAGTAATTGGATTGGAGGCCTTACAGGGAAACCAAGGGCATTTGATGTGGAGCTGAAGATTTGAAACTTTTTAGCAGATATCATGTAGTCACTATAAGTGGGAGCCACTGAGTCCCTGGTTCAAATCCCATCTTAGCCATTAATGGGGCAGGGATCACAGCTCAATGGTCTACCTTGGCATGAAGAAGGTTCAATCCTTGGCATTGCCCACGAACAAGCAGCAGGTGATGGCAATGGCCACCACCACCTGCAAAATATGGAGAATAATGCTGCCCTCAGCATTTAAAAGGTAAAGGGACCCCTGACCATTAGGTCCAGTTGCGGATGACTCTGGGGTTGCAGTACTCATCTCGCTTTATTGGCCAAGGGAGCCGGCATACAGCTTCTGGGTCATGTGGCCAGCATGACTAAGCCGCTTCTGGTGAACCAGAGCAGTGCACGGAAACGCTGTTTACCTTCCCACTGGAGTGGTACCTATTTATCTACTTGCATTTTGATGTGCTTTTGAACTGCTAGGTTGGCAGGAGCAGGGACCAAGCAACAGGAGCTCACCCCGTCACGGGGATTCGAACCGCCGACCTTCTGATCGGCAAGCCCAAGCCCACTGTAGTATTATTAAGCTAAGCCTTAGAAACATAAGGATACTGTGACTGAGCTATCCCCCACTGATGTTAATAGATTGCATTTTTGCTGAGCTGTTCTCTATTGAAATGATGAATGTGTATATTGTGATTCTCTCCCTTTCTCTCTGTGAGTGCAATAAATATCCCAATTTTTAAGACGTGTGAGTGTAAATCACTAGGTAAATTTGCCAAGACGTGCTATTGCCAATGTCTAAAGATCTTAATTCACAAATCTCCTAGAACATGTGTATATAAAATATATGTCTGCTGAAGTTTGCTAACAGAATCCTACCTGCACTGGGGTGCAAGGGAAGAGAATTCTCACATATGCACTATGTTCAAGGGTCCTTACCTGGGGAAGCAGGAGCAGCACAGACCCTCTAAGCATCCCTATCTTCCAGGTGCAGTCCCAGATTTGCAGAAGCTGTCCCGGTTTCTGATTTGATTCTTGAATGTCCTGCATTTCCATAGGATGTCCCTCTTTTCAACAGTGAAATGTTGGAGGGTATGGCAGTGAAATGCCATTTGTATAACTTTTCTGTTGCCTCTGCATAGCTTTGCTTCTGCTGTACTACCAGTAACAACTATGCTGTAGGGTTTACATAGCTAAACAATACATCACCTGTGGTATTCAATAAAATCAGTGACATTTGGACATCGAAATAAGACCTTAGCCCCTAATCCAGCCAACACTTGGAGTTAATTTTGCTGTTGTGGTAGAACATTCATATTCACACTCAACAACGGCATAACTCTTTGAGCAGACTATTCTTCCAGCAGAAAGGCTATACAATAGTTATTTATATGTTAATGTGTATAGCACTTTGGGGACTTATGGATTAACTATAAACATGTGGTTTTATTAAAGCAACTATCATGGTATAAAGTTACTACATTAATCCACATTGGCAGGGAGTGCAAAGGTTGTGGTAGGAGCTGCATTCTAGCAAAGCAAGAAGTGTAATTCATGACTGTGCTATGCTGCTAATTTTCAGCAGCACAGAAGAATCTGCTCAGTAAAATGGAAAGCCTGTGATTGTGCTGTGGGCAATTTATCAGGGAGCAGCTACAATTCTCATTTGTTAATATTGTATGCTTTACAGCCCCACAGTAATCATATTGCAGAACTTCAGCATTTTCCAGTCTCTTCAAATTTTAATTTATTATGGAAGTTTAATCAGTTAGCTTGCTGCAGTGATTTCACAGAGGAACTGGGTGAAAAAGGTCATACAAGATACTTTCAGATCTTGTGACATTTTCTCAGGCTATATGGGAACCCACATATAGAAGTGGAGATAGAACCACCTTATATGACTGAAGACCAGGATCATTCATGGGGTGCATATTCTTCCCACATAAGAAACTGAGATTGCAAAAAATTGTCTTGGAATGCATTGTAGGATTGCAACTAGGACTAATCAACTGCAGGCTAATTGAAATGTACATCTTCATTCCCTTTGCTAATGATCCATGAATGAGAATAATAGGTCATGTTAAAGCAACCATTTTTGAGAAAAGGCCAGGTGTTATCTGCATTTGGTGCTCCGTTTTCGGACTATATCTCTTGTTTTCTTTTACTTCAATTGTTTCCCTCTAATAGCAAACTTGGCTTTCTGTGTGTGTGTGTGTGTGTGTGTGTGTGTGTAAACAGGGAACTTAAGGGTTCAAAACGATGACAAAACCAGCACAATGAGAATTGGGCGTGCTTAGTAGCCCCCGAAATGTTGAGTGTCAGGTCACATCCACACCAGATATTTAAAGCACTCTTATACCACTTTAACAGTCATGGCTTCACCCAAGGAATTCTGGGAACTGTGGATTCCTAAGGATGCTGACCTCACAGAACTACAGTTCCCAGCACCCTTAAACTACATTTCCCAGGGTTCTCCATAAGTGTTAAAGTGATATCCAAATGCTTTAAATATATAGAGTGGATGTGACCTCAGATGGGGGGGGAGCAGAGAAGAAAGTGGAAGTGGAAGGGCCCTGCTTCATCCCCTTATATCTTATGGGATCCAAGCAGAGGCCGTAGCTTGCCAGGCTCTTACCAAGAGCCAGTGGTGTAGCGTGGGTTGCCAGCACCCGGGGCTGCATGGAGGGGGGAGTACACATGTGCATTCAACTGCCCCTAATGACATCCAAGTCACCCAGGAGATCACAGTCACAGAGATAAAAAAAGAAGCGTCGTTCTGTTGTCTTGAGAGGTCACTCAATACAGCACTGTATTGAGGCAGCACTGGGTTTTGAAATTTTGCACCCCTAACCACCAGCCGTATGGACCTCCACCCACTGCTATGTCACTGCCTAGAGCACATGCTGCAGGAGAGATTTTACACTGCAGATTCCACCTGCTTTAAAAAAATTCCTTAATTTCTTACTTGACTCAACATTGAAAATCTTGCAAGGATAATTTTCCTTTAATGTTTTGCACTTGGGTGTGGATATCCACATATATGACAAGACTGGCACATGGAAAATTTCCACTTGGTTGGAAATGTACAGAACTTGGCATGTGCAGCAGCTGTCATTAAATAATTTCCACACACATGCAGTTTGATCAGCATATATCAGGCTACCACCGATAATATAAGATTGCATTTTCTCTATCCATCTAAGCTGCCCAGGAATGCCAGTTGGCATTGAGAGTACAGGGTTTATTTATTTAATTATTATACAACTAAATTAAAAAAAAAGCTGTTCAAAGTAGACTGTATGAGTTACAGAAGAAATGTAGGTTGGGTCAACCACCTTAAAACCTGCTGAAGCAATTGTATGTCTATTTTTATGGCACACACTTAGCCATTGAACTACATTCTCAGTGCAAATTGGATGTGAATTTGTAAAATCGGGAAGGATCTTTTTGTTAAAAAAAATGGGAAGCAGAGTAATTAAAGAACTGTGTGACAATTCTGAAATTGTCCCTAATTTGACAGCGAATGTCAAATTTTATATCATTAACATTAACCATTCAAGACAGGCATAAATCAACTCAGAATATATGTTTTTACTGGCATGCTCCCAGTATTTCCAGTCTGTCACTTTAATATTAATAAGACTTTCTAACTGGCTGCATGTCTTCTGTGGAAAACATTATTTCATTATAATTAAGAGGTCAAGGATTATAGTGCTTAATTACTAAAGAAACATTATACAAAATGTATTTCTCTGGAGGCGTTAAAAGGTTAGTGTTGTGTAAATGCCAACTGAAGTAGAAGCCAACCTCTTGGGTTCTGATATTGTAAAGTTCATCTGTCTTTTACAAAATCTACACACAATATTTAGATATCAGCTTGAAGATACAGAGCTGTGCTTTAGGAAACCTAGGCCAATATAGTGTAAATTCCACTAGCTCCCATTAGATTACATCAAAAATTAATTCCAAAGGAACACCCACATTAGGGTCTGTCACAAGATTATCTTGAGCAGTTATCTTTTCTGCTCAAAGTCCATACCAACTGAAGGGTTAACAAGGCTGATTTCACAATCTTGTGCATGTCTACTCAAAGGTTCACTGGAATTTATTTACGGATAAGTATGCACAGAGCTGCAGTCTCAGCTTATCTAGTCCCTTAAACTTTAGAAGAACGTCTTACTAAAGCAGGCAGGATGAGGGATTGGGGAAAACACCTTCTGAAACTAACATGTTGGTAGTGTGACCATCAGTATTATAAGACTTAGAGATGTGGGAACATAAAAATTCATTTAAAAGAAAAATATATGAGGAAGGAATAATTGAGAGAGATTTTTTCTCTCTTTCTTTTTCACCACTGAATAATGTTTGGAAGGTACTTGATGATAAGGTAGGGTTGGGAATTTGCAGCTCTGCAAATGTTGTTGGACTACAACTCCCATTATTCCTGACCATTGGCTATGCTTGATGAAGCTGATGGGAGATGGAATCCAGCACCATTTGGAGAGCCATAGCTTATCCATCCCTGTTATAAGGACACTAAAATCCTGTTCCCACTTGTTTGAGAGTAAGTCCCACTCAATATAACGAAGCTTACTTCTGAGTAGAAATTCAGTTGTTAGTTACCAAAAGCCAAACCCAGTGTAGGCTGTAAATCTGTACCTAAATAAATCATATTCCCAACCAACAGTGGTTCAGTCTTATCTGGTTTAAGTTTCAGCTTAATCATCCTCATCCAGCTATACTGTTGGTCTTTGATGCTGCTTCAGAATTTAGTCTGTTGCACCAGATAAAATATATTCTGTGGTGCCTTTGGTACTAGAGCTTCAACTGTATCAATTCCAGGTGACAAGATGCATCAAAGATGAATTATTCCTGTTTCCTTCTGGAACTAGTTTTAATAAGTCATAGTTCATTTCCCAACCTAGGAATTTATTTAAAACATTTTTACACTGCTTTTCCTAATAATTCAAAATGAATCACAGCATGAAATAACAAAAGAAAGATACCTTCCCTCTTGGTTAGTTCCCTGTAGCTGAATTAGACTGGTTTTCAGGGATTATCAACACATTATTCACACAATCATAGGTGTCTGGATGTCTGGAACTTTTCATACTGTGGTAATTCATCTTTCCAATGCTTCTTCATTGTCATGTTTGGTCAGCATTTAGAAACCAAATCTCTCCTGCTACCCAAAGCCATATGGTTTGTAGTTCGTAAGGTTCAGTTTCAGCTGAGAAAATATAGTTTTATGTGCAGAAGTCATAGATTTCCATATCCAAAAGAGGACAGGACTCCAGCAGCTGTAATGGTAGAGGGAATTTCAGCATATGGCCATCTTATTTCTGTACTTGCCTAACAGCATAAGCCTTTCCACATCAATTCAGGTGTAAGGTCCATTGAATTCAACATGGCCAAACAGGCCAAGTGGGGTTTACTTTGAGTAAACAGGCATGCAGACATATACAGCTGTGTATGGGATGTAGGGATGAGAAACCTGTGGCCCTCCAGATGTTATTTGTCTGCAACACTCACCACTGGCCTCATTGGTTGTGCCTTATGAGAGCTAGAGTCCAACAACATCAGAATGCCACAGGTTCCCCACTCCCATTCTAAAAACTCCTCCTAGGAACTTAGTTCTGCTGAAAGCAATGGAAGATATATCCAGATGAAGGTTTTCGTTAATGTGTTTGGCTTAGGGTGTGACTAAAGTGTATTACTGTATATGTATGCTTAATGTCTACAGCCATATTTATTCAGTTCTCTATCTCAGTTAACTTCATGGCTTGTAGATTTGTAGGACATCGGCTGCAACAAGAGGAAATTAAAGCAAAAATGTTGAGGTGGGGTGAGGAGTAAAAAAACTCCTCAACAGATTACACTTTTTTAAGTGGATCATTTAAAACCTTCTTCTCTATCTACAAGAATTTAATTGTCCTCGGAATAACTGCTTTCTCAAACTGGGTTTAAATTTAAGCTTTCAAGCATGAAATACAGAGTTTTGAATTTAACAATACAAGTAGAAGTGAAATTTGACTCTAAGATTTCAAACCATAGCTGTCTTTTCTATAGGAAACAAATAAAAATTTATATGAAAGGGCGTGGGAGAGAGAAATGAGAGAAAACTATAAAAAGCTAATAAATACTGTAGAGGCAAATATCCTCTGAGAGTAGTCCCTCCCCGCATCTAATTTTGTGCTTTTTGCTACCGCCTTACAATGGAATTTAAATATGCAATCATTAAAAGTACTTCACATGTTGCTAGACTCCAGCTTCCATCATCCCTGACCACTGGTTGTGGTGTCTAGGACTTAAGGGTGTTGGGAGCTCAGCAAACATAAGGAAGACCACAGGTTCCCTATTCTTGGCCAAGGTTGAATAGTGATTGGTTTGGGGGAGGGGGAAGGACAGCTGACAGTTACTGCAGATGCGGGTGGTGCTGTGGTCTAAACCACAGAGCCTAGGGCTTGCCAATCAGAAGGTCGGCGGTTTGAATCCCCGTGACAGGGTGAGCTCCCGTTGCTCGGTCCCAGCTCCTGCCAATCTAGCAGTTCGAAAGCATGACAAAGTGCAAGTAAATAGGTACTGCTCTGGCAGGAAGGTAAATGGCGTTTCCATGCACTGCTCTGGTTCTCCAGAAGCGGCTTAGTCATGCTGGCCACATGACCCAGAAGCTGTATGCCGGCTCCCTCGGCCAATAAAGCGAGATGAGTGCCGCAACCCCAGAGTCGTTCGCGACTGGACCTAACGGTCAGAGGTACCTTTACCTTTACCTTTACCTAAGTGCACTGCACTGCAACAGTTTTATAGCTCAATCGTATGCAAGTCTACTCAGAAGGAAGCCCCACAGACTGTAGTGGGAAGCGTGTATAGGATTGTAGCTTAGGTCAACCAAAGTTGCTGAGAAGGCAGAGTGCCAATTGTATAGGAGCTAAGACACTGGGACCTGCTTGCTGGATACCTCACACACAACCTACAAAAAGAAAAAGAAAATACTTTCTGGAAAACCAGCATCTTAACTAAGACCAGCAAGGATGTAGCTAGCAGAGAGCTTTTTCACAGTGTGGTTGCCGCTCCACCATGGACAATGCAATTGTCTTATAAATGGGACATGGAGGACCATCTTTTCCATGTATCTGAGACAGAAGAAGGTGGTACCGATGAAGAAGGTGTACCTTAAGGTCCACATGGCCCAGACTATGTTGGGCCTTAACTCTCATCACCAGCACTTCAACTGTGCTCACAGGAATAAGATGCTGAAAGACATGTTTGGCCATTGTTGTTGGGAACAGGGCCCAATCATCACTTTTGGGGGACGGGGAACAAACGTGCAACATGGCCACCCTCCCAAACACATTCTGCAACCCCACCCCATAATACACTCATGATTCATAAAAGTTTCTATTTCAGTTCTGAAATTAGGTTTTCTACATTTCTGAAATGAAATCGCACATTGAGTCCAATGGAGCTTATTCCCGTATGTGTGGGATTATAGTTTAAGTAATACTGCTACCTATTGACATCAGGCAGGTGCCTCCATTGTACTTATTCTTTCTGGTACCTGCTGAAAATCTTTGTTTAGGAAAGCCAATCCAAACCCGTCAAACGTGTTTTAATCTGGTTTTCAGTTTATCTTTAATTTCATTTTTAAAAATGTTTTAAATAACTGTTCTAACTTTTTATTTTACTGAGAATTTTATTCTTTTTGTAAACCGCTTTGAGGTTTTATTTCAATTAAGTGAGGGACACTTCTCCCAGATGTTTCCCTGACGCAGCGTATTCTTATTTTATGCCACGGGCGGGAAAGAGAGATGGGGGAACCTGTGGCTCTCCAAGTGTGGTGACCACTGGCCATGCAGGCTGATACTGAGGGGAGCCGGAGTCCAGCAACATCTGGAGGGCCGATTCACTTGCAAACACCCTATCTAACACTCCGCGCTCTTTCCTCGCTGACCGCGATCCTGCCTCTGATTGGCCGCCCAATTTCGCTTCACCCCCTTGACGAACCTTGGACAAATCCGCGCTTGCATCGAGTGCGAGGCGCTGCCCTCTTTTTCTTTCTCTCTCTCCCCTCACCCCCCCCCCCCGCAAGAGCCAAGCTCTGCGCTCGTTTCCCAGGAGGAGCCGAGGGCGCCTGCGAGGGAGTCACCTGCCCCCGAAGCTCCTCCCCTTTTCCCAGCCCGGTCCCGCCCTAGCCTTAGCCGGGCAAAGGAAGAGGCGAGGCGCCCCGGTGTGCGTGCGTGTGTGTGGCACGCGCCGGGCGCCGGCCGTCAAGTGCCGCGCGCTCCAGCTGGCTGGCGAAGCGCGAGGGCAGCAGCCGGCACGCTCTTCCCCTCCCGCTGAGCGCCAAGGCGGGAGAATGCGAGAGTCATGAATCCATTAATGAACTCCGCTCGCGTCGGAGTAGTTTCAGCGGGGACCACGCTCGCGTTTCCTCCGAGCCCTTCGCTTTCCCTCTCTCTCTCTCTTCTGGTCCCCCCCCCCTTTCCCCCAACCCCAGCACCCACCGCTTTCTGTGGTTCTGGTCACTGGGACTGATTAATGAATCATGAGGTGGCTGCTGTTAATGCATTTATCTGGGACAGACTGTACCGCAGCCTTCAGCCTTCACACGGCGGGGTGAAGCGAGCGCGCGAGAGAGCGAGGCTCCCGCTTTCTCGGCGGGCTCCGACACCTGCAGCCGACCCCGCTGCTCTCCTCGCCCGCCTGCCCGTCTCCCGCCGTAGAGACAGAGGAGCTGAAGAACCGCCGCTCTCCATGGCTCCTGAGGAGGTAAGAACGTCAAGGGTCTTTCTTTTTGGGGGTCTCTTCCCCATCCGCCCCCCCCCCAGGAAGGAAGCCAGATTTCTCTTCCAGGGAAGGAAGAAGCTGGAATTTCGAGGGGAAGCCACGGAAGGGGTGCTTGGCATGGGGGGCGTCGTCGACGCCAACTGCTTCCCTCAGGGTTTGGCTGCCTCTAGTCACGGGGAGGGAGAGGAGTCCACGTGTAAATGGGTCGCGCGGGTGTGTGAAAACGATGTCCGCTCCCCCCCCCCCAATAAAAAATAAAAATAAAAAATCCCTCCGCGGAGCCTGGCGCAGGTTGAGTTTCGACTTCTCTCCGCTGGTGCTGCCAGGGGACAAAAATACCTTGTCCCTTTGAAATGGGGATGGGGAAACCCGGGGCAAACTTGCGGGTCATTGGGCGATGGCATGGGGTGGGTGGGAGGCTAGGAAGTGTACTAAACGCAGCTGATGCTCTCTGACTTCCTGTTCCCTTCCTTACACAAGAGTAACGAAGGCTTGCCAATGAATCTACCTACATACTGGGAATTAGCTTGGAAGGAAGAGGGAAATGCCAGTTCACCTCTCCATCCCATAAGAATGACACCCTGTAGAATCATTTTATTTTTGGCGGTGATGCTTTAGCCCCCTCTCCCGCCCTGCAGATCTCCAGAGAACTGTGTTAAAATTCCTACTTGGGGGGGAAAGAGTGGTGCCGTTTGAAGTGGTGTCAATTGCAGGCTAACTAATTTAGTTTGCAGTAAGCTGCAGTCATTTGTTGCAAGCCTGGAGTGAGCGAGAGTTGTCTTTTCTAATCTAAGCACAGATAATTTACTTCACTTGCTTAATTTATAAGAGGTCAACTGCCCCCGGGGCAGTTGTTGTTGTGCATCCTGATCCAGTAGCTTAACTCCTTCCAGATGTGTTTTGGATGGGGCTGCTGGTTCTGCAGCGTGGGAAAGGAACTCTGCATGTGCTCAGATGTGTGCTATGCTTAGTGCTTCACGTGTTTCATGGCTGAGCCCCCAGCACTGAAATTAGTTTCTCTATTTGAGCTATGCTCTTCATTGAGCACCGATTCACATACATTAGTCCATGTAAAATGGGCTGCTACTTCTTTTTTTAAAAGTGAAATCTGTGTCAGACTTAAACTATAGCATGATTGTCATTAAATATGTGATGTGTTGAATTTCAATTGTTTCTTTAAAAGGTAATCATGTACATTCAAGCGCTCTATTCAGTATAATGGGTAAGAACTTGTAGACACTTCTAGAAGTGCTGTCTTGTAAAGCTGCCATATATTGTTCAATATCATCCTATCCATTTAATAGGTCACACTCCTTGTGTGTGTGTTTTTTTTATCATGCATTCTTAGTTCAGTTTGTGATTAAACTAAAATGGATGAATTTGGCAGTGCATTTTGCTTCTGGTTAAACTGTGGGTTCTTTTGGTGGTCTGACTTTTTGACCTGGTCATTCCCTTAAAATCTGTTTTACAAAGCCCATTGTATGGGGAAGGGATGGAATGTACCGTAATTGAACATCAGCAAAACTTGTGTTTGTTGTAATGGCATATTTTACAGAGAAATCTGCAAAGCATCTGTTAAAAGCAGTGGCACAAAACCTGTCTAAAATGAGCAATGTCAGTTCAAGTTTGTTTGTGCAGCTTTGCAATATCCAGTATTTATGTCGACACCTGAGAGAAGAGACTCTGAAAGTTCTTCCCTAGTGTTACAAAATCAGCCTTTATCTTGGAGCCAAATATGACAGCCAGTTCCTTGGTGTGACAGCAAAACCCATCCTGTCACCTTAAGAAGAAAAACTTATTTAACATGATCCATCTGATATGTCACCTTTGGTTGTGGCCATTTCTAATTCTTGAAAGGGAACCATGAAAGATGAACATAAATAACTGAACATGTCAGACAGTGTAATTCTTCCTAATTTCAAGAGGCTAGCTGCTAAATTATGAGTGCCATGTGTAACTACCTTCCTGAGAGTAAATTCATTTGCTCCAGTGGACTTTATTGCTTGGTAAATGTGGTTAGGATCAAGTTACAGAGTCTATTGTACAGTGCTAAACCTCCTTTCGGTTTGTGTCTGTTTAGATAGACAGCTCCCAGCTGTTTACAGCTGTACTTCACCAAGAGGCAAAATTACAAATAGTTTCCCCAAAGGACATTTTCAGGTTGCTCTTGATGCATTAAATATGCCACTATTACCTATTCATTGTAGACAATCCAGAATCTCCTTTCAATGTTTGCAGAGACAACACATTTCCCTTGCCAATGGTGGATGTGATGTGCTTTATAGCTGGGGAAATGCAGTTCTTCTGCCACCTTGCAAATGCATTGCTTGTGGCATCTGTCAGCTGTGGTCTATGTTGCCATAAACGATGGCTGCACACAACTTTCCCCTTCATGTGCCTATCATTTTGTGAACTCCAATTTTTCAGTCTTAAAAATGACCCCAGTGACTATGAACTGGTATGCTACTAAAGAACGTGTGAAGAGCCCTACTGGACCGGAACAAAGGCCCATCTAGCCCAGCATTCTGTGCTCACAGTGGCCAACCAGATGCCTGTGGGGAGACCCAAAGCAGGACATGAGCACACTGGCATCCCCCTGCACTTTATTTCCAGTGGTTGGTATTGAGTGGCATACTTCGGTGTTGGCATGCTCATCCAGTGGTGCTTTGAAAGGGTAAACTGCTGTATTTTTCTAACTGCCCCTGTTGTTTCTATTTTAACTGTAAGCCACCTTAAGTCAATTTCAGGGGGAAAGGTTGGATATAAAAATCGTTTATGTTACTGTTCTTGGCTTGGATTTTTCATTGTTCGTTTATGGCTGTCGCTCCCTTGCTTTGCATAGCCAGTGCTGAAGTCCTTATGGTGTGTGTGTGTGTGTGTTTAAAGTTCCAGACAGCATGACAATTTCCCCCTTTCCTTGCAACAAGGGTGAGTTGTCCCCATTCCAATCCATCATGCAGGGATGGGAAATTGGAACTGACCAGAGGACTGGATTCACAGCTGGCCAACCCTCTGTGAGCTACATTGATCAGTGGGTGGGGCTTCCCAACTGTCAATCACCTGATGTCATGTGGCTGCAGTTCCTAACCTCTGCGGCTACAAAGGAAGATTCTTTACAGTAAGCCCAATAAACAAGCACACAATTCTCCTCTGTTTCCCAGCTTTCAACAGTCAGAGGTTTAGCAATACCTTTAGCACCATTATTAACCTTGTGCTCCAGGTGCTTTATCCTAGTTCATAATTTTTAGAAAGTGAAGGAGGTTATTATTTCACATATATTGGCCATGCTGAGATGTGAGTTTCTGGAAGCCCTGCTCACATTTTTCTGTCAAGAAGGGAGACAAATCTTGTGACAGTGGGGGCATCCTGGAACTTTATCACTGAGAGAGGTGTTGTGGCAATGACATGTATGTTGCTACCTTCCTGTGGCTGCAGTGATGGGACCACTCTATGTGGGATTTTTTTTAAAAAAATGGGCCAGGGCTGTGTCAATCCAGGAATGTTGGGGTTCTTCTGACCTAGAAGACCATGCACGGGAAAGTTGCTAAACTCAAAACTCTGAATGATACCTGCAAAAGTCTTCCATTCATGTCTGAGGCATAATCTAGACCAGCGGATGGAAGGAACCTGTGACCCTATAGATGTTGCTGAACTACAGCTTCTATCATCCCTGATGATTGGCCATGCTAGCTGGGGCTGATGGGAGCTGGAGTTCAGTGATGGAGTTCAGAGGGCCATAGGGTTCCAACCCTTAATCTAGACAAACAGTTAATCGTGTGATAAAACTGGACCAGGGATTTTCTCTTGGGTGCACTTCTTGAAGTTCCCCTTCTTGAAGTGTGGTGTAGCTACTTAGGTTAGTAGCAAAAGGAACCATGTTCAAAATGGTAATCATAAATCCCACTGCACATGTAGAAGCTCCCCACATGTTCCCTCAAATCTTAACAGGGTATTTTTTAAAATAAACAAAATCACAAGTGGTGATTTTGTAGAACGTGCCCTTTGTTACTCCTAATTTCCCCTATCTAACAGTGGTGCAGTTCAGAGCATTGAAACAACATGGCAGATCACATGGGGTATAACAGATGTGAGGTTTGTGATTTGTTGTAAGCCAGTTATAATGAAAATCTTCCACTTTTGATGTCTCTGTGAGTTTTGCACTTAAAAAAAAAAGAGTCAGGATTTCATATTCACACACAATACAATGAATGTTCTTAAAGAATGAGGCGGATCACCCTACAGACACACAAGTTTATTCTTGTTTACCTCCACCCATTTCTTTCGTATCTCATAAATGGGTTAGAATACAAACTGCAGTTCTACCTCTCTCTGCTGCCATATTTTAATAACATGATTGTTGGTTTGACTGTACCCGTTTATTATGGTATTTAAAAGTTATTGGAACCCACTGGAAAAACTGGCCCTGTTTATGCTTGCTTGCTTGACACACACTCTCTCTCTCCTCTCTCTCTGTTTCTTCCCTTTTGCTGCTCTCCCTGCCCTAATGTCTGGCATGAGAATATACTTGACTCATTTGAGTTTTGTCTTGGTTATATTTGTGAAAGGATGAAACCCCTTAATTTCTTGCCTTTGGGGAAATTTGCTGTGACAGTGTTGGAGAACTTTGTAGCTATTGAGCTTTTCAAGAGACTGGAATTTAGTCTGTGAATTAAGTTGAGTGTGACTGGCATATGCTGTACTAATATGCCAGGATGGGGAAACTTAGAGGGTTTCTGATGCAGAAAGGGGGCTGAAAACTTATTTTTCTTATAGTAACAGAACAAAAAAGCAAACATGACTAGTTGGCTAATTAGTGTGCTTTTATTTTAGTGTTGTTTCTCACATTTTGTTTTCCATGCGAGTTAGAGCTCATTGGACAACAAGAATAGTGGAATATATTACCTTTTGTATTGTTGATCAATCCATATCAATACCTTTCTGTAATGATGTGTGACAAAACAGTTCTATCTTGCTTTATCAACTCTTGCAGCTTTAGTTTTGCTTGTCTTTTTAAATCTTAAAAACCTGGTGCTACATGTTTGCAGATGATGCATGGTTTAAAAGGAGCTGAGCAGGGCGAAACTAGCCACAACATTGCTCAACAAACTGTAAATGATATACAATTCACCTTAAGACTACCGGTCTGTTTGATATGATATGAGCATGTTCTCTCTAGCTATCTAGTTTTGAGTTGAACATTATTCACTGGTGCTTGGCATCATAAATTGTACGTCAGTATGTTTAGAGATTAACATGTCAGTAATATGTTTCTCAGGGGTCAGCTGCAGCCATACATTTTTTAAGAATTGTGTGTGCACAGAACCTTACTAGATGGCATCATCTGTCTTCAAACTGCAAACCTGACAGTTCAGGAGTGCTTAGCTGAGCTATTTACTCTTTGATAGCTTTTCTTTTTACTGTCTTACAGTATTTCAACTTCTGTTGCAAAACAAAGTTGTCTGCTATTGCAAACATTTCTTACAAAAACATATTAAGTCTGTGAGCATGTTAACTGTACAGAGTGCTCATTTGTAGGCCAGCAAGTCTGCACATGGGTTAGGGAGAAAATGCTTTGAAACTTGCAATTTAAGTGATCTCTCTTTTCCTTAGCTGCTGGTGCCTGCTTTTACTGGCACAATCTCCAAACCCTTGTTCACATTCATTTCCTTTGGTCATCATAATCCTGTGTTTTTAAAAAGGTTGAAATGCATTAAGTAACCTAAGTTATAGAAGCAGAATGTATACAAGATGCGGTACTCAGATTTTATAAAAAAAATATTCTTATTAGAAAGTAGGATTTTCATAACTTGTGGAGATTTTATAACTATATAGGTAAGCCGCCTTAGCAGTTAATGTCTATGCAACATTCTTTCTGTGTTTGTGTAACATTTTAAAATGGTTCTAGATTCAGGTAGGTAGCTGTGTTGGTCTGATGCAGTAGAAATATATATATGTACATATGTGTGTGTGTTTGTGTATATATATATATATATATATATATATATATATATATGCAGGTTTTGGTGTCCTCGGGTGTCTTCCCGTGTAAAAGTTGGGGTGTCTAGGCGACGTTTCGACGAGGTCTCACTCGTCATATGTATACACACATATACATCTCTCTCTCTCTCTCTCTCTCTCTCTCTCTCTATATATATATATACACACACACACACACATAATAAATTGTCAAGCAGCACTTTAGAGGCCAACTAAGTTTGTTCTTGGTATGAGCTTTCATGTGCATGCACACTTCTGGTGTTTCCTGTCATTTAGTGGGTTGAGGCAGGGAGACCCAGCCGTAAAGTTTCCTAGTACAGTACTGTATTCATAACAAACCATGAAACAACTGTAAGCCATAATAAGCTGTTCCTGAGCAAGCATCATAAAAAATCAAAGCAGTTTACAACAACTGTGTATGAGTTATAAAAGCCACATAAAAAAATATAAAACGTATCACCAGCTATTATAGAAACTTTGTAGCCTAATTGTCTGCATAAGACTGGCAGCAAAGGGAAGTTTTCAGCAAATGTTTAAAGGTCAATATAGAAGACAACTGCTGAGTCACTATTGGGAGACCATTCCGCAGGACTGCGCCAATGACACTAAAGGCTCTATTTCTTGTCAGTGTCAAATGAACCTTACTAACTCAGGGTTAAATGGAGATCATTCACTGTGGCGTGGCTCATAGAGTGTTGAATCAGGAAGCCTGATATAAAGCTCCCTCAAGGACCTTGGGACTTTTTTGCAGGCTGATCTATTTCATATGGTGATTTTGTATGTGTGTGTAGATATAGGGATTGCATTCAGTGCTGAACCAGTGGGGTTACGCTGGACCAGTGGAACTTCCATTCCCTCTCTTCTACTGTGCGCCGCCAAAATCTACTCCAAAGGGTGATTGTGAGCTGATTGTGAGGGTGAATGAGAGACTGGAAGGGACAGGATATGGAGAGGATGTCCCATTGCAGGCACAGAAGTCACTTGAACCAGCAGAGTTTCAGCATTGGATCCCTAGATATAGATCAGTGATGGCCACACTTGGCCCTCCAGCTGTTCTGAAACTACAGTTCCCATCATCCCCATCCCTGACCACTGGTCCTGTTAGCTAGGGATGATGGGAGTTGTAGTCTCAAAACAGCTGGAGGGCCAAGTTTGGCCATCACTGATATAGATGATATAGATGATGGGGCAGAAGAGAATACCATATGCACAGCTGTGAAATATCCCAGATGGCCCAGCTTGTATTTAGCCATTTAATGGAGAACTCTCCAAATAGAGAAGTCTCCAAAGAGGGTCAAGGGAAAGCCACTTTGGTATCCACTTATGGACAAGTGATGTGATGGAAATTTTTGGGAGGCTGCTAAGTTTAAGTGTTATCATGGTGCCTGATGTAAAAACCTTCAGCTCAGCCTGGCTTTCCTTGCATAGCTGAGTTCCTGGCTGAATAGGGGTGCTCGTGTTTATCTGCCTGCCTGCTTTAATATTAAGTTGTTAGGACTTTTAGCAGAGATGGGGAAGGAATGGATTGTATTTTTATGGACTATTGATTTTTGATCCATCCTTACTCTTGACTTTTGGATCCATCCTGTTTTATTAATATACAAGAAAATCTATTTTTATAATAAAAGGCTAAAATAAGGAGAACAGCTCCTGTTCTTAACTGTCTTGGCAGTGCTCTTTATTAATAGACTCAGCCTGCTTGAAGTAATGACTAATTAGCCCTGGGAATTTGGAAGCTAGTAATGCTACCGGCTTCCCACCTTCCATGGGAAAGCTATCATTCGGGTAAGAAGCCTCAGCCTCTGACACAGCCCTTGGAGCAAGGCAGCATAATACAATTTACCGTATAGCAGTGATATAGGCAGTTTTCAATATATAAGTCACTGTGCCCATTTTCCAGATATTTTGTCTCTATTGTTTCTCAGTCATAGCAATGCTGGTGCTGGCGCCTTTCTACATTACAGTGGTACCTCGGGTTAAGTATTTAATTCGTTCCGGAGGTCTGTACATAACCTGAAACTGTTCTTGACCTGAAGCACCACTTTAGCTAATAGGGCCTCCTGCTGCTGCTGCGCCGCTGATTTCTGTTCTCAACCTGAAGCAAAGTTCTTAACCTGAAGCACTATTTCTTGGTTAGCGGAGTATGTAACCTGAAGCGTATGTAACCTGAAGCGTATGTAACCTGAGGTACCACTGTACCAGCTTTTCAGGCTCTGTGGGTAGAAACACACCTTCTAAGTTGAGATACCCAGAATATGGAGCTCCCTCCCCCGAGATGTATGCTTGGACCTCCTCTTTCATCATTTCCGCTCTGTTTAAGTAAATTGTGGATATACGATTCTTAATTTTATTTATGAATTGCTTTCTGCAAAGCGTATCAAAGCCATTTCACAATAAAACAATCACATAAATAAAAACAGCTAAAGCAATTACACGTTTTAAAACAATTTAGAATTCAGTACAGTTACTGACTGTGATAAGAAAATTATCCACTTAGAAGGTTTGTTGAAAGAAGAAAATATTTGACAGGCACCGTAAGGACAACAAAGGCAGTGCCTGTCTGATGTAAAGGGAGAGAGCTCCAAAGGGCAGCTGCCACCACACCAAAGGCCTGATTCCTACATTCTGCAGCATGGACTTCTTGTTAAGATGATATGGTTTTAGGGCTCCCTCTCCTGCAGAGTGCAGTGGTCAGTTGGGTACATAAAGGATGAAACTCTCTTTTAGGTGTCCTGGTCTCAAGCTGTAAAGGCCTTTGTACACCAGCACCTTGAAGTTAGCTCAGTGGCTACTTGTCAGGGCCATGTAATTCTTACAGCAGCGGTATAACATTTTGACAGTATTCTGCTCTTTGAACCCCGATTTGTTGTTGGCTCCAAATTAACTGCTTTGTTTGCTGCTGGTTTGATTGTTTTTGTCGTATGATTTCATTATTGGTGTTAGGCACCTTGAGTACTGCCTAGGAACATGAAGAGCACTTAAAGATGGTGATAAAAATGGCTACCAAGGCGGAGTGAAAAGTATGTGGGTAGAAAGAACTTAAGGTGGAGCTCACCTATTTTACCTGTCCCTTCTATGACCCTCTGGGCCCAAAAGAAAAAAGAAAGTCACATGAGTCCTCTGGAATCAATTTGATGAGATAGAAGATAATCTTGCTGTGGGTTGGCTACCTTTTGGCTAACCAATTTCCTCAGATTACTGCCAAGGTAGCTAGCTTTTGTGCCGAAAGAAAGAAAGAAAGAAAGAAAGAAAGAAAGAAAGAAAGAAAGAAAGAAAGAAGGAAAGAAAGATGGTAGATAGAAGAGTACTTGAAAATTGAGAGGGGAATCTGCAATTCTTGTTCAAACAGAATGGGATATTTGGATGAAAGTCATTGTTTTTAGCATAAATCAGTGTATATACCAATTTATAAGTTTAAAGGACAATATTGAAGATTGGTAGAGAAGAAAATATGACAAATATTAAACCTGGGGTTTTGTTCTTCCATTTATTTATTTTTGCAGTATAGAAGTTGTTTAGTATACATTTCAGCAGGTGTGCTTCTACAGCATTACCCTTTGCAAAACAAGCTTTCTTCTAACTTCCATGAAATTATTTTCTTAGCTATAGCAGGAACAGTTTTGAAGACTTGCAAGAATAACTATTGTTCTCTCCATTGCTCTTTAAAATGTATACTTATTGCAGCTGCTCTCAGCTTTGTCTTCATGGAGTGATGCTGAAAGTGCTTCAGTACTTTGATAGACTTTTGTATGACAGCAGGTAAAAACAGAATAGTCTCAGTCAGTTCTTTTTCTGAGGCTTTGAGAAAGAACTTTGTGCAGCAGCGAGAGAGCCTTTGTTCTAAACACCCTGGAAGACAGTCCTGTCCTTTGTATTTCCAAGATTAACTTTCCAGCCATAACACAATCTTTCATAAATTATACTCTGTGAAAGTAAGTGAAGTAGGTTTTGTTGATACAAGCAAATGAGTAAGCTTTTGAAATGCTGACGAATGATGATTACATAGAGAAATGTTTCTTAAGTCTGCTTGTAATGTCTCTTCACAGATTCCTAATTTAGATTTTACAGATCACTCATTCTTTCTTGGTATATATGATTGTAATGTTCAAACCTCTCTGACAATAATGAGACCTGATCTAGGATAGGAGAAGTCCTGGTGCAGTGTGTGCACTGAACCAGAGGAAATAGGTCACATTCATGTATTGTAGGGACACATTTGAGTCCAGATTAAAATCATATCAATTAATAATCCCAAATAACAAGCCCCAGTTGAGCAGTTGCAACTCATTAGTCAAATATCAAGGTGAAAGAGAGCCTTGTATACATTAATGAACTTGCAGGACCTGAGGCATCAACTCCTACAAGGGTTGTTCATGTACAGTATTTTTAAAAAAGAATAGCTATATGGTCATCACAGGATAGATAGCCTTATAAAAACTATTAAGTTGTACATAGTGTATATTGTCAATGGACAACATGGAGTCTATGCCTTGTGCACCCAAATGTCACTTTTAACTTCGTTGTCAGAGACCTGACATAGTATATTTATAATCCATAGGCTCTCAACTGGTGCGTGAAGTAGTATGCAATGTGGGAAGTCTATTCTTTCCTTGACATGTAAGGAAACAAAAATAATTGGGACTGAAATGGAGGATAGCAATTTTTTTGAGGAAATTTAGAGAATGCTGACAAATGCAAGAGCACATGAATATGAATTGGAACTGGAAGGCGAAGGTGACAAGGATACAAAAAAACTCACAGTTGGATATGCCACAGGAAGAAAATGGTGAAAGGCAATGTACTTTTACTACAAGACCTAATAGAAGAAAACAGGAGTTATATAGCTATTAATTCCATGGTGGCAACCGCGGTTAAGAAAATTACTTGGCAAATCTACCTTTTAAATCTTATTATTGTCTTCTTTGCCATCATGTTTATTAGAGAATGTTTTACAGTAGTTCTCCAAGACTACAATCTCAGGCAAGTTTATCCCGAAGAAAACTGCATCAAGACAGATGAGCCTTTCTTTCTAGTCCCATTACGTAGGCTTCCATCACACTCTTTCTCTCTTATTGTATTTATACAGTCCTTTTCAACTGCTTCCATTCTCTGCACTGTTTGAACCTTCTACATTGCTGTTTGCATTCTCTTCCCATTTGACAATACACCTTCAAAAGTTTTTGTTACTTTAATTTTGGAAACATTTATAGTTCTACCCCAGCACACACACTCTTTTGTGTGTATTGTACTATAATTGCTTTTTCATAACTGTACTTAAATTCAGGACTGTTTTCCTTCTTCCTTGCTCGCTGCTTTTGCTTTAGATTTAGCACTTAGCATGCTAAAAAACAACAACCCCAAACCCTTCTTTTCCTCATTGAATTTGTCATAAAGAAGCATATTTATTTAGAAAGAAAATATCACTGCGTTTAATGGTGCATATTCCCTACAGTCTGCTTAGAAAGTTAAGCCCACAATCCTCAATTGTCAGTGTTCCCCTTTCTTCAGTGATAAAGACCCCCCCCCCGAAATTTTTTTATTGTCAAGGTATCATTTTTGTGTGTATGAATGTTGTGGGGAATGAGAGTGAAGGTTGAACAGAGTGAAGGGTTTACTTCTTCAACCCCTTCCCTATTATTGAATCCAGATAAGTTTTCCTGTTCACTCCAGAGCTTTTTTTAAAAGCAAATTTGTACCAAAACCTCCAAGTCCCCTTCTCTATCAGTCCCACACTCTTTGTTGGTTCATTTTGTTGCTAGCTCATTCATGCATGGAACACCCATTTTACTAATTTGGGGTGGGGGCAATAATTAATGCATGCTTTCTGAACAAGTCCTTCAAACACCACAGATCATTTACACACAAGTTACTTTATTTATTTGCTTATTAAATTTGTATGCCGCTCTTCATCCGAAGATCACAGGGCAGTTCACAACATAAAAATACAAAATGAGAAGACACAATACATAATAAAACAAAACCAAAGCAATACCCCCCATACATTTAAAAGGCCATAGACTGTTAATCAGCCAGAGGCCTGGTTATAGACAAACGTTTTCACCTGGTGCCTCAAGTTATACAATGAAGGTGCCAGGCAAGACTCCCTGGGTGCATAAACCAATCTGCACCTTGAGTGCCTGTTATAATAACCATATGTTATTAGTCGATGTTACCAATAAGCTTGGATTAATCGGAACTCTTCATGTGCCCCAAGACTCTGTATGTAATTTAGCTTTGCTTGGAGCAGCGAGTGCAAGGATAGTGTAATTGTGGTCAAATCAGAGACAGCAGGTATAGTCTAAGCCAAGTCTGATCCTGACAGGATGATGGTAAGCCACAGGCATGAGCAGGTCTTCATAAACCTAATTAACCCCCCAGAACATGGGGCCATATCCAATGCAAGGAATTCCCAAGTCCAGTAATTAATAATCTCTAGTAAATGATGGCTTCCTTCCAGCAAGCATACACCTAGCTAATTAAAGTAAGCACCCTGGCTAGCTTCTTCTGAAGAATCAAAGCTCACTCCTTACCAGGATCACAGGGATACTTGCTAAACACAACCTGATTTGTTACAATGTCCATGTAACTCCTCCACAACTCTTTGGCAGGAAACACAATTGCTATAACTCATAACCATACAGGGTAGCTCATTAATCATGTCTCTGTTATTTAATGTTGCACATGCCCAGCTTAGACACTAATGAGATCAGTTTGCAAATTTAGATTTCTGCCTGTAGATAAACCATATCCTATAACTAGACACCCTGAGTTTTTTCAACTTTTAGGACACATCCCTAGGTTGCTTTATACTTCTCCTTTTGAGATGCTCTGACACTGTTAATTGTGGCAGGAACATTCCTCTTTTTTCTCCAGCTTTAGTTAGCATTATCACCCTCTCCCTTGCCTTTTAGTCCACGTTTGTTGTTTTACCCAGGACTAGTCAGTTAATGGTATAGAGGGCTCCAGCCAGTGTCTTTCTACAAGGAAGTTGCCCCGTTTCCCCCCTAACTATTTAGGACTCCAGAGGCAAATATAAAATTTGGCCCCCAAGTTGGCTTTTCATCTGCCCCTTCCAGGACTTTGGCAAGGAGAAGGATTATCTTAACTTTAGTCTCATACAACACATCCTGCTGACATTTTCAAGTCCAGCTGTAGCCATCTATGAATTGTGTACAATAAAAACATAAAAACCTGAGTCTAACCTCTTCCTTCTTTTCCCATCTTCTCAATAGACAAGTAACCATTGTGTTCCATCCATCTCACTTCTGTCTGTGTTTGTGATTTCAGAAGTCTTGCTCTAGTGAGAAGCAAAGCTGAACTATTTGCATGTGAACTTTTAGCCTTCCTTGTTTATTTAATCTCCTGTTACAGAAATGCATGTCAGGCACATCTCTGCTTACAAACTGCTTAACTGTATGGTCTGGGCAGTGTGGGGTGGGTGTCCTTTACAATGTGTAACAAATAATCTTTTTATTCTTTCATATTTTAGTACTTGCACTTCAAGTCACAAAGCTGTCTTTATTTCCTGTCAGTCATTTGATGTAAATATATATTACACTAATAACAAATTCTCTAGTTCTTGTTAATTCCCTTTGCTTATTCCCCATAGCTTGTAAAATAACATTGGCATTTATTGATCACAGTCTAACTCTCCAAGTTTGACCATTATGATACTGGTATATTTTGAAGTAATCTTAGGCTGTGCAGTAACGTCAACTACAGGAGAGGCCCCCAAATTAGTACTTCGATGTGTAAGACATGGGTCCACAGAGAGAGAAGGAGAGAGAGCACTCTGGTAACATCAGGGATTTTCCAGTTAATTGTTTCAACAGGGAGAAAAGCTTTTGGTGATCTGTGTAGTGTACAATTGTATGCACACATGAGATTATTTTATGTTTCAAGCAAAGAAAGGAAGGAAACGGTGTTTTGCTGCTCAGATCAGAAAGAGTAGCCTTTCATTTCTGAAGATCATGGATATCTCAGTCAGTTCCTTTGTAAGGGAGAGAAAATAATTTAAATAAGAGGACCAGATGCACACCCTTCCAGAATATGTGAAACTAGAGAGATCTTGACAGCTGTTTTTTCTCCCTCATCTGTATTATTTTTTTGGTCATTGTATACCCTTTTTAAAAAGTGATAATAACCATATTTGAAGCCCAAGTGTTATTGTTCCAGTTCATTTCTCAGAGACTGTGAAATCTCTTCATGAATAAGCTGGAGCAGAGCTTCCGATTCTTCACTTCAATATCATTTTGTTTAAATGTCTGGAAACTGGTGCATAGTCCTTTGGGGAGAACAAAGAGTGTTGGTGTATTTGCTCTTTACAGCAGACAAATCTCTTTGGAACGTTGAAACGTGAAGAATTGGGGAGAAATGACTATAAGGTTGACAGCAATGGCAATCAAGTCTGAACTGAAGCACCGCTAACGGTATAGAACAAAGCAACTTCCAGTCTTTGATCTTTAGCCTTATTTTTCCAAACTAGAAAAAATATCTTCCCAAAATCTTATGAATGTATCTTGACAATGCTGCATTTGATAAAAGAAAATGCAGTAGTTTTCATCTGTTTCTTAAACAGAGGTGTTTGGTTGTGCATAAAAATAATAATCGTGATAGTGTTGTATCTGTATCTTTGGCAGGAGTCAATGGTTGTCAGTTGGCCTTGTTGGCAAAGCCAAAATTTGTGGTTGTTAGTGCCCCTCCCCATATTTCTTGGGAAAGGCTGGACAGGGCAATTCAGGCATGGCTGGTCACTGCTTCGCAAAGGTGAGTAGAGCACTTTTGTACAGCAACACCCAATGCCTGTGGTCTTTCCTTAGAGAAAAGTGGGCAAAGGGGGAGCCTGAGGAAAAGGCTTTGTAGAGGTAAGCATGCATTATTGGCACTGCTGGCCAAAGGCGGACTGGGTAGCACCCTTAGCATCTTCCCCACCTGCCACTACAACTTTTTATTGGAGGGAGGGTTATTGATTTGTCTCTATGTGGTTAAGTAATGATGCCTTCACCATATACCTGCTTAGCAACCTCCCTAGCCTTCCTCTCAACCTGGGAGTTGGCAGGGATTGCTACACAGCAGCTCAGATGATTCCACCCATCTTTGCATCTCTAGTGTTTAGGGGAAGGACAGTTAATCCCATTTAGAGGGTAGTGGCTTATTTGCCATGACAGAGTTATTTGTTGAATCCTGGTCCCTTGATTACTATAGGGAAAGCGCAATATTTAAGCTCCTACACAGCTACTGGTCTTCAGCAAGATGCAGGTAAATATGAAGTGAAACTAAACTTCATCCTTTTCCAATTTTTAAAGTTGAACTGCCTTGGTATAGGGAACTGTCCCCCTCATTATATACGTGGATGGTTCTATATAAGTAGTAATAAATCATTTCAACAGATGTTTGACCTACTTGTTCAAGAGTAGCAGCATGTGTTTCTGCTTGGGCATTATGCAAGCGATAGGCATTTGCTTATGTTGCATCACAGTACTGCACTTCATAAATTACGTATTAAAAGGCATGTTGCCACTAGCAGACAGTATGAGGCTTACAAAATTGTCAAGGTTGCAGAGGATAGAGTCAGTTGCCTATGTGTTTTTTTTCCTTGCTGTGCTTGGAAGAGTGAAAGATCGATGCAACTCAGTAGTGCCTCATTGAAGCTTCCACCTTGGAAACACATTGAGAAAGAAACATTTCTCATGACTGAGATATGAGAATTCTGTGTCTGGGGTAAATCATATATGCCTCCTATGGAGTGAAGTAGTGAGAATTGGAGTGCGGGGTCAAGTTTGTCTTTCATGGTCAGATTTGGAAGATGATGAAGTTGAGTGGAAACTTTGAAGCAGTTCTGATGGTGTACAGCTTTGATGGCACTCAGCAAATCATAACCATCTATAAGAAGCACAGTAATGTCACTGGGTTGTGTATTCTGCCATCACAACTTAGTTCTAAATATTATGGCACTCGATTTAAGAAAATATGGAAGGATAGAGACCCAAGAAGGCTTGGTGGAACATATTGATGCTGGCTGTAGTTCTTGAGGTACAGCCTCAAGCAGGGTTATGTACAGGCAAGTCACTCCATCTTTGCTGCTGTTTGCTTCTTCTCACCAGCCTGGTGAGAACTCCTGGGGAAAATATCTGGTTCTACAGCTTTCTCACCTATTTATCATCACCCGACATTCACTGGCCCTTTCTGGGAAGGGCAGACAAGCAGGTTCGTAGCAGTATTAAACCACAGTACTAGGGGCAGAGTACTCACCTGTAGTGGTAGAGGCCTTGATGAATGGCCAGCTAAACCAACCCTGCCATCAACCCTGCCAAATGTGTAGGAAGTGCATGAGTTGGGTTTATATGGTGGGTGTGGACAATCCCTGAATATTTAACTTCCACTGAAGGCTATTGAGCCATAAGTAGGACAACAACAACAATATTTATTACGGCCGTAGGCCCATACCGGTAAAAACAACACATAAATAACAGCTTGTGCACGTGGGGGAAAAAAACAGCCGCTAAAACACCACTATAACAATAAAATACTATAAGATAGAATGGCATACTACGCCTTAGTTAGCTTGTAGTGCTCCTTGGCGTCGCTTTTGGGTAAGGACAGCGACCAGGAACCTAGCCACTTTCAGGGTCGTATGAGTATCCTTATCCTGCAGGATTTGGGCATAAGTAGGACTGATTGTGACGTTCTAGTATGCCATGTTATTTCAATTGTTTCCCCTAGTTTAGACTGTAGAATCAAGTCCTCAGTATTATCAATGTGCATTATATTTTGTTCAAAAAAACAGTGCCAGGAAGAAAGAACACTGTATATTTGTATTCAAGGTCTTCAATTCTAGGAAAGCTTTCACATTTTAAAGTACATGAATCACAGGTGGTCTTTTGGGGTATCAGGATTTATTCTTAAACTAAAGTATGTGTTTAAATTACCCTGGCTGAATATAGCAAGTATGTCTATTGTTTAAAACTGAAATATGAAGTGACACATTTTTATTAGAACAATGGAACTTTACTGCCAATGCAAATCCTGTTTTCCTCTTCATTTCAGTGAGACATGCTGGTCCATTCTATTCTGGAGGATTACCCTAGTTCTGTTGAATCTCAGAGCAGTTGTTTCCTAGCCATAGAATCATAGAATTGTAGAGCTGGAAGGACCCCCAGGGGTCATCTAGTCCAACGCCCTGCAATGCAGGAATCTCAGCTAAAGCATCCATGATACATTTATGAATAGCTAATCTGAGTTTACTTGTTTTTACGTCTATAGTAATAATATATATTCCTAACTTTATTATTGGGTCCCTTTTATTTCATAACTTTTTAACAAATAAAGGGCCCCGGTTATATCCAAATAGTACCTGTACCATACCAATATAAATTTTCAGTCATGTACAAAATTGCTAAATAGCAAAGAGTACCAACAAGAGATCACCAGTAAAACGTCAATTTCACCAAGTTACTCCAAATGAATGGTAACTTCTAAATCCTTTGGGGAGAAGCTCACAATGAGAAATCTGTTTGAATGAACGATGAAGAACACTAGTCTTTCAGGACAGTTTGTTAGATGACATTCTTCCCGTTTGCAATGTCATCTTCTGTAACAATGTTGTTTACAATGTAGTGTATAAACACAAAAATGTAAAAATGAAATTACACACACAGCTGTGCTTTAAACCAAGTTGTCTGAAGCACTGTCTTTACTCTACCAGTCCAAGGAAAGACTGAATTCATTGAAGATCTCTTCTCAGCTGATAACTGCAGCAGTCTTCAGCAACCCATCTCTAGGGGCAATGTCTCATTTGTGCCATAATTGCATTATAATCATAAACATCCCACATATGTAAAAGAGACTTTGCTACTTGGACAGTTTCTAAAGCTGAAACACAATTGTTTACATTCAGACATACATATCCAGTACGTGAACATATATACACAAGATTTTAAACAACTTTTTTTTAAGGAAATCATTAAGAAGGCTAAGTATTTGGCTGCAGGAGCTCCCTGCAGCCAATCAGAAGCCATGCTTTGGTTTCTGAATGTTTTGGAAGTCAGATGGACTTCTGGAACATATTCCATTCGACTTCCAAGGTATGACTGTATTGTACTAAATTCTGGCGCTTAATGCAAAATATTCTAAGACACTTTACCTATTATAGGATATTGGTGGGCATCTGCACAAAGTACTACATTTAGATATAGCTTACAGTAAGAAGGGCCCCTCTAGTTACTAAAGGCTGTTTAAAATGTGGTATATGCTTATGTTGCTTGCAGTCTTTACAAAGCAGTTAATTAATCCTAAGTAAGCTAACATTTTTGCTTTGCAGAACATCATGGCAAATGTAACTTATATGATCCTATGCCCTTGCCCAGATGTATGTGCCAGGCACACAAATAAGGCTTTAAAGGTAAGATCAAAGCTAACTTACTTGAAGCTCCATTAATTCTGTATTTTTAGAACGTAGTCATTTACCCGAGAATTTTGTCAGCCGTTCTGATGCACTGTGCACGCCGGTGCAATCCTGTATAATCAAAACCTATTGAAAAAGGCTGCAAAGACCCTGTTCTCCCCCCGCCCCACCCTTTTAGTGACATTTCAGTGACATCTTTGTGATGTTTCTAGGTCCCTTCCAAGTTCGGCACAATTCACGTATACATGGTCACACACATATTGAATGGGGACTGCCTGTGTTGAGAAATACAGCTCCAAGGCCCAATTCTGGGTGATGAAGTAGAAATTCCAAAGTACCTGAATGTCATCTTAGTGATGCCACTGCCTACACAATCAAATTACTGAAGTAATCTAATAATTTGAATCATTGCTTGTGATATTCATGTCTGTTTAGCACATCTGTAGTAGATATAATGTAATAATATGTCATTGGTAGGAGAAAGAAATTTCAAAGCTTTATACCCTAGCCTTGGGGAAAATAGAGGAAAAAATATTAGGAGTCTCCTGCATTCGGAAACTTTTCTAGATAAGCCAATCATTCTAAATCTCATCAAAATATTAATAAAATCCAATTTTGATGGCTGTGTATGTAGAAAATGGTATTGTACCTTTCTTATACTTGCATGGTGCTGCACTGAGAAAATTGTCCTTCGATCCCATAGGGAATTGTTCTACTTTGCTCCTATAATGAAGTAGTTCCTTTAATCAAGTGAAAGCCAATGGGGATACAAAAACATCTAGCATGGTTTTATTTTGCCCAGTGGGGTACATTTTGGATTAACTCTGTCATGTACAACCAAGAAATGCAGTAAAAGCATTTTTAAAAATCAAAGTTGTAGAGCATATAGAGCTGTACCCCCCAAACCCTCCCAGAAATTCAGCTGAACTCTTTTAATCTAATCTTGAGCAGTGTTTGTGCTAAAATTAAAAAGTATTATTATTTTCCCCTGGAATACAGAATTAAAGGCAGTAGCAACAGCAAGTCTCATCCCTACCTCTGGGAACATTAAAACCTCCTTTCACATGTTGGAGAATGAATGGTAAAATCCAAAGTTCGATTTGGAACTCCCACCCATTCTCCCTGTTGCAATACTGTATTGCTGTATGGTTTCAGACATCAGCTTAACTTTGCATAGCAGTGCAAGGGTGACTATGTTTTGTGGTCTGTGAGTGTTTTGGCATATTGAAGAAACTAAGGTCAGCACTACAACACTCACTGCAACCAAGCACAACCCAAGCCTGATCTATTGGCTACAGCTGAATGTTTCTATTAAGCCTATTTTCAGCAAGCGGATGGGGAGAAAGCCTATGCAAGGGTATATGTGCCCTTCAATACCATGTTGGTGACCCCCCATAGAAGGATATCTATTCTGTGGCAAATGTTGCTTCCTTGAAGCCATTCAGGTATTTCACAATTGTGGAATATCAAGGAAAGCAATTGTGAATGCTGAAAGGATATGGTTTTCTTTATTTTCATATAATATGGAAAGCAATTAATCTGTTATATTTAATTATGTGGGCTACCACTTCTGTAGCACTAGTAGTGTAGTTCTGAGCTATTCTGCTGTATGCTCTCTCTGTCATCATCCTCCTGGGCCATTAGTAGGCTTTTCTGCTATGGCTATTTCACTAGGCTGCAATCCTATACAGACTGAAGAGTACCATTAAACTAAATGAGATTTATTTCTGAGTAGACATGTATAGAATTGCATTGTAAGTGTCACTGAGTTTTATTCAGTCCTACACCAGTGGGGTTCTGCTGGTGCAATGGGACTTCTATGTCTTCTCATCTTCCCAAATCTGCTCTGTGTGGGGGGGAGGTCCCCCCACTCCCCCCCCCCACAGATGGCCGCACCTCCTCTCCCCACAACCCAACTGAGCCAATGCCTAACCGACACCTTACAAGTTGTGACGATTTGCTAAGGGGTAGGCAAAAACCAAATGGCTAAAGCCAATCTGCCAAATGGAAAAACTCCTACCCAGCCCCTGTTCCAAAACAGGCGACCCAAACCAAAGCAATGCCAAGCGACTCTGCCTAAACTAGGGAGGGTGGGTGGGTGTTCAACGGTGTGAAGCTCCTTGCATCACACTGCTGTTTTTAAAGCCCCCGGGATCATGCCACCCACTGGCTATTGGCTAAAATCGCCTGGTGTGATCCCAGGGGAATGGCCAGGACTTCTTGCTCCTCCCCCCCATTTTAACCCTATCAGGTGAGCTCTTGGGTCCCACGCGCAACCAGGACCCTCTGTTATGAGGATCCCATATGACTGAGCCAGCCCATGACAATAGGAGAGAGCAAGGAAGTTCTATTGCACATATTTTATTTTATTTATTTCTTCCATTTCTATATCACCCTTCATTTGGGGATCACTAGAATACATATTTTACATGTTTATACATATTTTACATAGTAATAAACAAAAACAATAACCCCCCTATCACAGTTTAAAAGGCCACAGATTGTTAAATTAGCCAACGGCCTGTGAGAAGAGGAATGTTTTTGCCTGGTGCCTAGAGATATGTAACAGAGACAAAAGGTGAGCCTCCTTGGGGAAAGCACTCCACAAATGGGGAGCCAGCACAGAAAAGGCCCATTCTTCTGTTGCCAGCCCCTGGAACTCTCATGGAGCAAGCACATAAAGAAGGCCCTCAGATGATGATCGCAGGGTGCGGGTCAGTTCATATGGGAAGAAGCAGTCCTTGAGGTATTTGGAAGTCCCTTTTGCCATCAGAACTGCAGTGTTGGATAATAGACTATTGTATTCAGCATTCTTATGGCCTTATTTATTTCTTCTTGGGCTCTAGCCATGACACCCATCCCATTTTCTGTTGCTGCTTTGCCAGCAGTCACGTGGTTTCTGTGGAATAACCTCTTGGGTTGACTCTTGTCTGTTCTGACATGATTTCTGTTGATTACTCTGACTCGCTGCTGTGCCTTGCAGATGTCCTTCCCAGCTAAGATATCTGGGCTAGCTGACTGAGATACTTCTTAATGTATTCTGACTCAAAAATTGAAGGTTCAGATAGAAGGATTGAGAGTTTTAAATATAGACATCCTGGTTAATGTGTAAAATGTAGAAATCCGGGGAGACTTTAAAAAGGTATATATCACACCTAAAAAGGAAGCTTAGTGACTTAAAACAGGATCAATAAATCCTTTTTAGATAGAAAGGGAAGATGCTACTAAAGTTGCATAGGGAAAGCTTTTGTCTTTTTTATGGTGTTAGGCTTGTGGTACTGAAAGAGAGGCTTCCACGTTTGCAAATTCTCCTAAATTAGAAGGAGCAATGAAGTCACATTTCGAGTTGAAGAACTTCAGTTCAGGTTAATAGCTGCCATATGCAGTCTAATATGTAATGGCTCTTGGGGGTAAAGATTAAAGTGAAATATGTGCTTAATGGAAAGGTATGAGAATTGGATAGAAATGGAATATGAAAGATTGTGTTTTTTATATTTAAAAAACCCCATAATGTGCATTATAATTGCCCTGCCCAGTATGACTGTGAGTATATTATAGGTTATGATTCGCATTCGTGCCTCCTGAAGATTTACTTAGATTAGTCAGATTGTTACAAACTTAACCTGCATGGTTTATGGTTTGTGCCTTCACTTTAGTCAATTACTTCACACAAAAGAACCTTTTCCTCAAGAGATATTCTGCCTATCAATCACTACTAATTGCATGGGCTTGGCTAGGATTTTTGTTGGGGGGGGCAGGACTGATGTGATTGGTCAGTTAGTTAAGTATTTCTATTGTTTTACTTGACCTGGGCGGCAGGTGCCCCCCACCCCCCACCCTTGGCTATACCCATGACTAGTTGTGATGTCTTATTCTGTCTCCAGGATCAGAGGCAGCAGACTTCTGAATAATAAATGGTTGGGAACCACAGCTGCAACATAGGTATCTGCCCTGGTCAGACCATTGTTCCATCTAGCTCACTACTGTTGACACTGACTGACAATGACTCTCCAGAGTTTCAGTCAGGAAGTTTTTCACAGCCCTACTTGGAGATACTGTGGAATGAACCTAGATACCTTCTTTTTTTTTAAAAAAAAAAATATATATATTTTTTATTAAGGATTTTCTTGTTTTACAGAAGTGTAGTGCCTCGTATTTTTTTCTTCTTCTTCTTCCACGTAGCGTTTTTACAAATCTGTTTCATTTGTTGAGGCATTAGGGGGAGAAGAAAAAAGAAAGAAAAAAGAAAGGGGGTGGAGAGAGGGAAGATGGATGGGAGTGGGGTCGGGTGGCGGTGTTTCTATTATGCTTAATGTATGTAGAGTTTGGTGTCAGCGTGCTTGCGTTGTTCACTTGTGTTTCTTTGGTGGTGAGAGAGGTTGGGGTTGGCCTGCATGCGAAATGTGTGCTTTACTACTAACCCATGGACCTTTCCCAATGGGAGAGTGCTGCTGCATTCATGTACTGGCTTGTAGGTTTCCCATAAACATAAACTTGACCAGCGTGTAAAGCAGGATGTTGGACTAGATATAGGCCTCTGATCTGATCTAGGAGAATTGGCCTTATGATATTTTAAGGAAATTAAATAAAAGCCTTTAGATGCACACACTTAACTTTTTTGTTCACCTCTTAGAAATGTAAGAGTCAGTATCTAAAGAGCTGTATAACTGGTTCTTGTGGGTGGTAGGATATTGAAAACATGACAAAATACAACTAATATAAATTGAATAAAGTTGAAACCAATCCACAGATGTTGCTGGTGTCTACCTGTCTCAGGTGACAATGGAGTGCACCTCCAGGGGTGAAGTCAAACCACTGGAGAATCACAGTACCTGCTGTGTTTGCAGAGACCGGTAACTCATAATTGCTGTTTCCCATGTTGTTTATGCTGTGTTAGCAGAACCAAAGTGACGTCTCGGGGGTGCACGCTTTCGCAGTGTATATGGAAGTACTGGGCTGCCCAAATGGCAAGACCGTTCTCTTAACCTTGCTGATGTGATCCAAAGGAAAGCAGAGCAATACATTTGGCACCAGCTTGGCTTCAGCAGTTGTCAGAAGGAGGCATACAAGACACCATCCAACCTCCTTAGGGACTCTACTCCAGATTTGTGTGATATTTACCCCTTAGCCTTTTCTTCCCCTGAGGATGTCCCACAAGGCAGTGGGTATGGATTTTTCCTGGGGTTTGCTCCATGGATCAGTATAGCCACAAGGCAGTGAGAGTTTGGATTTGATTTTCCTTCTCCTAAATGGGCTACCTTCCCAGGTAAATCCACATATAGATTTATCCTAATACCATAGCAATGCTCATTC
This sequence comes from Podarcis melisellensis, assembly GCF_964234715.1. Classification (NCBI taxonomy): domain Eukaryota; kingdom Metazoa; phylum Chordata; class Lepidosauria; order Squamata; family Lacertidae; genus Podarcis; species Podarcis melisellensis. Next base: position 61,791,487 of record NC_138537.1, on the reverse strand, counting down.
TCTGAGGCTGCAATCTTATAGAAACTGGAAGTCCCATTGAACTCAATGGTGCTTACTTGATTTGATTTTGATTAGACTCACATATCACTTTATACTTAAAAAAAACTCAGTGATTTGCAATGTGTATAGTACAACAAATTGCAAATCACTCTGAGACTTTTTTGAATGTATAATACAACAAAGGATGCGGGTGGCGCTGTGGTCTAAACAACAGTGCCTAGGACTTGCCAGTCAGACGGTTGGTGGTCCAAATCCCTGTGACGGGGTGAGCTCCCGTTACTCAGTCCCTGCTCCTGCCAACCTAGCAGTTTGAAAGCATGTTAAAGTGCAAGTAGATAAATAGGTACCGCTCTGGCAGGAAGGTAAACGGCGTTTCTGTGTGCAGCTCTGGTTCGCCAGAAGCGGCTTAGTCATGCTGGCCACATGACCCGGAAGCTGTACGCCAGCTCCCTCTGCCAGTATAGCAAGATGAGCGTCCCAACCCCAGAGTCGTTCGTGACTGGACCTAACGGTCAGGGGTACATTTACCTTTATAGTACAACAAAACACAATAAAAACATTAAATAATGCACATTATCAATACAGTAAACTTTAGAATAATGCATACTCAAACCCAAGTTAAATAACTTTAGCAATATCATTAATGTTGCCCATATTCCCATGCGAATAAAACATTTTTACCTGGCATAGAAATTAGTAAAGTATGCGTCCATGAGAGAGTGTTCCAAGGGTAGAATTGCACAGTAACTTTTTCTGTTTGCCTCTTCCTACTGAGGATATAATAAAAGGATTCTATTGTTCTAGGAATGAATAAGTCTTGTTGTCCTAGAGGCTTTTTTTTGTATGTAAGCTCATTCCTTACTCTGATGTGTCATAGTTTCCTGGTGCTTGCATCAATTGTAGGTAATTATCTATTTACCAGTATTTAAAAAAAAATCTGTACAACTAAATCTGTGCATCCCACAGAAATTCCACCTTAGGTTTTGGGGGTTGTTTGTTTTGACAGCATCACGCCACCTTCTCCAATGTGAACTTCCATGATGCATGACGATATATTGTAGGAGTCTTCATTTCAAAGAAGAAAATGCTGAATCCCTCAAGGCATTCAATGGCACTAAAGAAGCTCTTTAGTTTAAACCACTAAGAAGAGGATAAGACTAGTCCACAAAAATGGTAGGAACTCCTCCAATGAGCCTTAATTGTAACATGGAGTTGTCTTCTAGGCTGCTGCTGCTTTTTCAAAATATTGACTTAAACAAAATGGTCCCCACCTAGACTTCTGTATAGCTTGATAGCTGGAGGTACTTTGTTGCAACATTAGGATGTAGAAGGAAAATTTGTCACCTTAAGAACTGCTTGGTTTGGGGTTTTTTAATGGAGATTAACTCAATATTTTTGCTATATTAAATACACACACACACAACCACCACAAGAGTAGAACAATAGAATTAACACTTGTATAGGATAATGATTAATCTTGCATTACTGTAAGAATTGTTTTAGTGTAGAGAGGAAAGGGGAAATTAAATAAGATTAGAGAAGAGCAGGATATGTTTTAAAGCTAACTTTGAAGTAATTTGATCTTCCCACACACGCATTATGCAGAATAAAACTGACAGGGATCATAGCACCCTTTTCGTAGAGATTTTTTAAAAGATGAAATCTACACCACCTACGTTGCAGATCTGAGATGCTCCTGCTTGTTATACAAGAACTACCTAAATCCTTTTAAAGTCTTATCTTCAGCATTCTTACCCATAAATATATACATATAATTACTGAACAATAACACAATATGCATATATGTCAGTCATAAAAACAAATTGGAATGCACCTGTTTTACCATACAAAGAACCAGATTGGGTGGTAGAATAGTCTTTATTTGCTATCTACTTATTTTGCTGAAGAAGTAAATCTTCAGTGCAGTTATGTATTAGTAGTTTGCATCACAAACAGCAATTCCACAGATAGTTTATTCCCCTCCCCTCCAAAAAAAAAAAGTTTACAAGAATAGGAGGTAAACTTTTTGGTGTGCTCAACCTGGTTGTCAGGTTGTAGCTGGACAAGCTGTAGCTGGACAAGCCACAACTGGGGTGGGGGGAAGCCTGATTCTGTCACAAGCAGCGAGGCCAGAGACAGAAGGCATGGTCAAAGTCTGGCTGATGATCAGGTTACAGGGGATTTAGATAGGAATCACAAGGGACAAAAGCAGAAACATAGCTGAAGTCAGGCCAGAAGTCAGGCTCAGGAAATATGGTCTATATTACCAGTTGTAGTAACAAATGGTTCATACTAACAAACAGGCTTGACCTTGGGGGTTTTATATGTTCTAGGGTATGACATTGTGAAAGCAGGGCAAGGTTTCTGTCAGCTAATGCATTTTTGGGTGGAATTCTGAGGCACCTGAATATTGCTGTCCCAGGAGCTAAGATGCAAGAGATTGGCTGCTGGAAACCCTGTCTCACCTTATAGTAGGACCTGCTGAGGTATTTTTTTACTAACACTTGGGGTGTGGTTTGGATAGAGTTTGATAGAATTGTTTTCTGGTGGATTGCTTCACTGTTCATTCCACAGCATCACAAATTCAGGATCTTATACTAGTCCATGAAGATAGTCTTCTCCATATGTATGAAAGGGAATGCAAATATTTTTTCATTTTTCAAGTGATGCAGTGCAGCATCGTGTCTTCCCCTATGGGCATCACTTCACCACATTCAGAAACTAATTTAATAAAGCCTGTTGAAGTGATATTATTCTTAGTTTCTGTGGATCTGCAACAAAGCTCATTGCATTTTGTTTGGCTTCATACCGATATTACAGTACTCGCATTGTGTAAATGTCTCTTCCCCCTTTCCCCATTATATTACTTATATAAAGTATGCAAAATTATCAAATTATCTTAGAATTCTTTTATGAGAATGTATTAAGTTTTTCCTGTCTTTCCCTTCTCATAGTCATAAACTTGGCATACTGCTAATCCCTTTTCATATAAAAGCATTAAACCTGTTTGAGCCATCTGACTGCAGAGCAACCTCATTCAACCAAATGACCTTGAGGGCATTCAAGTCATGGATGCTCCTGAGAATTCCTTTCCTCATCTCCCTTCCAGCCTCTGAAGCTGCATCTTTCACTGGTTCTTAAATCCACGTTTGGGATGTGCTGCCTGTAATCCATAACTTGCTAAGCTTCTGCTTTTAATTATTCTGCTTATGTGGGCAAACAGAAACATTCTCTTTTAGCAGGAATGATGCAGTATGAGATAATTTGCATGTCTACATGCCAAATAGGAATGAATTGGATATCAAATTGGAGGATGGGTACACATTAAGTGGCATCAGTTATGAAATCAGTTTTATATCACTGATGATTTTTTCCACAAAACAATTTATCACATTATATAGGACTATCATAATTTTCTGCTGAGAATGCTTTATGCCCTTTTAATCCATTTTTGGTAGGTATTGGTGGAGGGCTTTGGGAATATACGGTATATTGTACTATATATTTTGGGAACATGTTTGCTCACCTTGCAGTTGGACAGCACTTAAGATATAATAACCAGTTTTGCATTATGGTTCCTAAGATCAAGGAGCAGATTTTTGTTTCTTGGGAGAATATTTAACATCATTTTGAATAAAGATTGTGCATTGATTCTTTCACAACTACACTGATTTCAAGCACTGCTTCCCAAACTGCACTGCTTCTTAGAATTCTCATGCACCAGATACAAGGCTGCTAGTATTTTCATAAGAAAAGATTTGCTAGTCTTTTCTAGCAGGAAAATCTTGCCTTGAATTTCTCTACCAAGGTAACAAATATCCAGATTGGAATAATATTCAGGTAGCTTTATTATAAGCATCCATACATACAGTGGTACCTCAGGTTAAGAACTTAATTCGTTCTGGAGGTCTGTTCTTAACCTGAAACTGTTCTTAACCTGAGGTACCACTTTAGCTAATGGGGCCTCCCGCTGCTGCCGCATCACAATTTCTGTTCTCATCCTGAAGCAAAGTTCTTAACCCGAGGTACTATTTCTGGATTAGCAGAGTCTGTAACCTGAAGCGTCTGTAACCTGAAGCATCTGTAACCTGAGATACCACTGTACAGTGAATTACACAGGGTGGCGCTGTGGTCTAAACTGCTGAGCCTCTTGGGCTTGCCAATCGCAAAGTCAGCAGTTTGAATCTGCACAACAGGGTGAGCTCCCGTTGCTCTGTCCCAGGTTCTGCCAACCTAGCATACCGGTGCAAGTAGATGGATAGGCACCACTGCAGTGGGAAGGTAAATGGCTTTTCCATGCACTCTGGCACTTGTCACGGTCCTCCGTGTGCCAGAAGTAGTTTAGTCATGCTGGCCACATGACCTGAAAATCTGTCTGCAGAGAAACGCTGGCTCCCTCGGACTGAAGGCGGAGTTGAGCTCCACACAACAAAGTTGAATTCGACTAGACTTAACCATCTAGGGGTCCTTTACCTTTTGCTTCTTGCAGATTCTTGCATCTTAAAACAAATGGTTTTCATCTTTTATTTAGTTATTGTCTTTCAGGCTACAGTTTTTATAGGTAAACTCAAACATTGATTGTATGAGAACAAATATTATTCTAAGTACACCTAAATAGTATGAAAAAATGACATGCAGCATTAGTTCCAAATAATAATGTTACAGTGTATTAAGGAAATAGATAACATTGCAAAAATGCAATAGTAAATGGACTCGTTGATCCAGGGCAATGCCTGATCAACAAACTAACATGACTATTATATAATTAATGAATCATGCCTAAGATCAAATGTGTTTCAACCATGTGGATTTTTCTCAGTGGTCAAAATATTTGTTTAACATGCAGCTTGCCATGCAAAATGTCGCTACTTGGTTAGTCTGGCGTGGTGAGCTAACTACCCATAACCACAAAATTTCAATGCACAAGTGGCAATCTTGATGGCGTGCAAGCTAGTGTAAAATATTGTTTTTTTCTAAAAGGTAGTGTTTTCCAGTTGCACTCCCTTTTTGGGATATCTTCCAGATGTCAGCTACCCACCACCAGTTTTAATAGCATAACCTTCTTATTGACACACAACCTTGTTTGTGCACTGTTTGTCTGGCTTTCACCTCACTGCGAACCTTATAATGTAAGCTAAAACACTTGGTTCAGGCATTCAGAATTCTCTTATGGAATGTCTAGTTTTCTCCACTCTACAGCTAACCTTTGGCTGTCCAGGTGTTTATATACTTTGGCTGAAACAGGCACCTGTTGAGATATTGGTGCAGCACAGGTTAACTAACCCTGCCCTACTTAAATCCCTGGGTTTCCCTCCCCATCTATACATATAGTTTTTCTCTGCCCTTTGGTGATTTCATTATGTTCCATGGTTTACAAATGGTGCTGACTGTCAAAGTCTATTTTCCTGTTTCTGACTTATTTTACCTTATGTTCATTTCCACTGCTTTTGTGTCTTGTAGGTTTCATTGTGCCAAGGCCCTCTCCTCGAGCCGTTACACCTTTACTATTTTTAAAGTTCTTCTTTAAATCCCACTTTTCCAGCAAAGCCTTTCCTTATTATCCCTAGATCTACCCAAATTGTGCTTCTGCTACCGCTTGATCCCCCATCCCATGGATACTATTGGGTTGTCAGTTTCTTGGGAATTGTCTTTCAGCTATAACCACTCTGAAGAGGATTGTGTTACTCCTTTAAAATACAGGTGGCAGCCAAGATTGCTGATAAATATATTTTTCAAAAAAACAAACCAGAAATGGTATCTTTGTTGCTCATCCTTGTGGTGAGCAAAGAGAAAATCTCCAGAGTTACCGGTACTTCACTGTACAAGCTGCCCCTTGCCAAGCATGCATGAAAGTTCTCATTCTGGAGAGCTACTGAGCAGTAGTAAATGCTGGTTCTTGTACACCTTCGTTCGTGGCTTAAAGGATAAGAAATGAAATTGAGGGATATCCCAAATGTTCAGTCTCATTGCTATAATCGTGTTAGCTGGGGATTTTTATTCACATTTATAAGGTACAAAAAGATATAGTCTGGCAGGACTTCCTGATGATAGTATGTCTTCTGGCAAGGATTCATTCCAAAATATAGGCTTTTGAAAGCAGATTGTCATTCCCTGCTTTGAGGGGAAATGTGCCCACAACAGAGTTACTAGGACAGTGTTTTGTGGGCATAAAATCAGAGGCAGAGAGAGAGAGAGAGAGAGAGAGAGAGAGAGAACCCTTTCAGAAAAGAAGCTTTTAATCCTTGATTAGTTGGCTAGGAAAATTGCAGACAGTTAATCTGCTGCCACCATTAAAAATTATGTCGGTTCTGACCTTTCATTTTCCTTTAGGGTAACTAGAACCATGAAAATTGGCTTGTCACACAGAGCTGCCTCCCTGGCCAAAGAGTAATACCCGTCAGTTTCCTTTAGGGATATGAATTTTTTCATTACAAAACGGAGTTACTGTGTACAGTTGTAGACAATGTTTTTAGTTTATAATTTCTTTGTACAATGCAAGTTTAGTTTTGTGCACAGTCAATGCAAAGGAAAAATAATAATTATACGGTCGTGCTGTTTACATTATCTAGATCATGAGCAAAGCACAAATTCCCCTTATAAGGAACATCCACTCAGCATCCATTGTAACACTGAGCCAATGATGCTTCAAGGACTAGAGAGGAAATTTTGCCCTCAGTAACATCAAGTGTCAAAAACGTACTAGATGTAAGAGTGCATCTAGGACACAAATTTCTACTTGGCATTCTTCCTCTTCTTTGTTATGTTTTCAGATGACTTAATATCAGATTTGAGCCTTGTTTTGTTGTAATTTGATTTGATGTGACATATATACATGAGGAAAAGAAGCAATTCACATTCTGCATACCTTGATAGTACATTTAAAATAGATATTAGGAAAACATTAGGGGGGAAATGGAAGGGCATGCTGCAATATTCTGGATCTTATTCTGTATAGCTGATTCTAGGTTAGAAATATTTATAGTGTAGGCTGCCTTTAGGAGATGTAGGCCTGACTTCATCAGTCATTAATAAAGATTCTGTACCTGCAGGTCACTACTATGGTGATGGAATCTTTCTAAAATAATATTCAAATAAGGAAAAGAACGAGTCAGCATTGATTTATCTGTGATACTAGATGGCATAATTTATTTTTCAATAATAGCTATATGAAGAGGAAATTGTGACCTTAAGACTATCATTTCCATGTGTGCTACTAATTTTTTACTATCATTTCCTTATACACAAACATGATTTCAGTGTAGAATCCAAAGAGTGACTACAGTGATGCACCCTGTGTTATACTATCTCTTAATGGTTCTGTGATTCTATCCATGCAGAGTAGGTTCTCTTTCTACAATTTATTTGCACATGTCTCTCACCTTTAAATTTGCAGGCTAGTTCACACATAAGTGTTCATTACTTGATGATTGCAATTTCAGGTGGTGTCAAGCCTTGACTTAGCTCCAAGGCAGGATGCAACTAGAGTTCAGGCTTAGGTTGGAAAGAGCTGGCAGGGCATTAAATTGAGTACAGGAGGTCAAGCACTGGCTCAAGAAGATGTGGGTCAAAGGGTACAGAGTCAGAGGCAGTTGAAAAGTTGAATTCCAAGGTAGCAGTAGATGGTTAGAGGGGCAAGAAGCAGATAGAAGATCAAAAGGCAAAAAGGGGTCATGAAAAGCAAGGCAACACAAACAAAACAGCAGTCGCTATGTAGTTTTTTTTTAGCACCTTTTACATTAGGCATAAATCTAGTCAGATTTAATCATATATATTCTTCTGCTTGTCTTAAATCATGTCCAGTATACAGAATGAAAATTCATATAGTACCATTTGTTAGGACAGTTGTCAGAAGCAGAACCATTTTAGCTTTGGTAATTCATTTCGAAAAGCAAAATCCTTTTGTGGTTGGCAAGAAAACTGAAAAATGTGTGAAGTTTGTGCCCTGAGCACTGATTCTCTCAGATGCAGCATTCAGGATGTAGTTGTTAGACACAGAAGATAGACAATAAACTTAAAATATAAATCTGATTGTAGTTTGGTCTACTGACATAGACTTTCATAGAGAGATATACATGTGATATAGGATTGTCAAATATTTAGTAAATTAGTTGATTAACTACACTCAATCTTGTTACTTCTGCTGTTCTGACAGTCCAGCTTCTTCCTCCTTAGAACTTTTTCTTAGTCTGTGTAGTTTCTATTCTATCCATCCCTGTACTGTTTTCTGCCTACTGCTTGTTGCTTCTGCCATCATGGCACCTACATGCACCCTTCCCAAATCCCACCCTTATTTACTGGCTCCCTTTTCCTGCTTCTTGTGAAACTGCTCCTCTTTCATCAAGAAAGTAATTGTCCTCCATTATATTTTCATCTCTTGATCTCCATCTATTTGTTCTCACCAAAATTCAACTCTTCCCCTTTAGATATTGCTTCTTCTGCCAGGCACCTTGCTTTGAAGACCACTGCAGTGGCAGCAAAAGCCATTACTGTCTTTCTAAATTGTAATAGTTCCAGCCCCTTTTCAGCCTTTAGAGTTTATTCTATACGAATCTACTCCTCCTTGTTGCAGTCATTCACTCTACTCCATATTACAGTCTTACCTTGCCTCATAACCCCATCTCTTATCAGATCTAATAAAAGGATGGTGATACTTTTTTACAATACTTTCAAGTGTCCAAAGCACTTTACGTGCATTATTTAGTTACAACACAACAGTGCTAAGGTATCATTCCTTACATTGCTGATTGAGTGTGAGAGAAGACAGAGAATGACTTGTGATTGCATGGCAGAGGTAAGATTTGAACTGAGAACATTGTTTCATAGTTCAGCCTCTTAGCCTCTATGACACACTAACTCTCATCTGGATGCTTGACTCACCTTTTTCTTTTTTGACAAGACCCCCCCCCCCAATTGTTACTTCATTATTTTAAGATTCTTCTCTGACCAAACTGCTCCTCAACCTTTGCCATGACTCATCTAATTGTCTTGAATTTTCACAAAGAACTGCTTGGCCTCTGTCTGATTCCTCATCTCCACATTAGTATAACAGTATTATACTCCCCACACTCTGTTGCTGGTAAAGTGGCCCTCAGTGGACTATAACCTTCAAGGTACTAGGACAACTAGGATATGGTATTTTTGCCATGCCTATAATCAATAAAATTTTGAACTTACCTCATAGATGCAAATTTTAAATATCCAGGATGTATTCAGTTGCTCCCTGACAGGGCTATCAAAATTATGATTCTTCCACAATGCATAAAAAGTTGTAATTTGATACAAATAGTCCAACAGATCCTGATTATTAGTAAACAGGATAAGTTTACTTCTCTCCCTGACATGAAGTGAGTCATGAAGTGACCAACAGATTGTTACAGGACGATCTAAAGCATGAAGAAGAAATAAATGTGCGAAGAAGCTAGGAGTATAAGTATTTTTTAAAAAACCTATATATGACTTGCCACTTCACATTCATTAACAATATTCATTTTGGAGGAAGGTGGATTCTGTAGCAGCCTGTGCCATATTAAAATATAAGTTTCACTTATTAGTATACAATAAAACAGCAATCATACCATATCTCTAGAATAAAATATGTGGAACTTTAACTGCTTTTGCTGGGTTTTAATATCCATGCAATTATATGAATAATGTATGCAAGTTGTAAATGCCATCAAAGAAAAAACTGATGCTTTTGCGTTTTCTTCTAACTTTTATCTCTGAAGAAAACTAATGTTAACAATTGTTTTTGAAACATCTTGAAAAAAGGAAGATCCAAATCAGCCATCAAAGAAGGCTAGAAAACAGTGTTACTTAGCCATATGAAAATGTTGCTGGATTTATTGCAGAAATTCTAAACTTACACATCAGGTGTTACCAGTTAAAAGATATCCTTCCATTTGTTACATTTACAGATAGGTAGCCGTGTTGGTCTGCCATAGTCAAAACAAAAAAAAAATCCTTCCAGTAGCACCTTAAAGACCAACTAAGTTAGTTCTTGGTATGAGCTTTCGTGTGCATGCACACTTCTTCAGATACGAAAAAGTTAAACACTGAAAACCAGTAGTTCTAAATCAGATTTAAGGGTACACCATTAAACTCTTTCACCATTGTTTAAATGCTGTTAGAGTTTATAACACCAGCGTGGTGTAGTGGTTAAGAGTGGTGGACTCGTAATCTGGTGAACTGGGTTTGTGTCCCTGCTCCTCCACACACAGCTGCTGGGTGACCGTGGACTAGTCACAACTCTCTGAAGTCTCTCAGCCTCACTCACCTCACAGAGTGTTTGCTGTGGGGGAAGAAAGGAAAGGAGATTGTTAGCCGCTTTGAGACTCCTTAAGGGGAGTGAAAGGCGGGATATCAAGTCCAAACTCCTCCTCCTCCTCCTCCTCCTCCTCCTCCTCTTCTAATATACAGATCAGCAACTGTTTGTTCAAGGTTCAAGCCTTAACCTCAGAGGAGTGCTACTTAGCTCAAAGGTTGGGAGCCTGTGGCCCTCCCGATATTGATGGATTCCTATCCTCAGAGTGGCTGGGGAAACTCAACCAGATGGGTGGGCTATAAATAATAATGTTTATTATGAATATTAATATTTATTATCATCCCATTTTCTGACAGGAGAGAATTTGGATACTGATATGTGATATTGCATTCCATGGCGGATTGGTAGTATTGGAACATTCAGATAACATTATGTATGAAAGAGAGGGTGAAAACACATGAAAATAGTCAAATCTGAAACATAAAGCACTGGAAAACTTAGAGGATATTGTCCCTTTTCAAAATGCTTAACAAGTGAGGACTCTCTTGGCCAAATTGTCTGAAATATGGCAAGGATGATGCAGTAAAACAGCACCTGAAAATTCAGTGTTATAAGGATGGAAAACTTTGAGTGTGGGCATCAGAAGAAAGGCTGGGTCTTCCCAGTAATCAAAGTGGAAACAAAACAAATGAGAAACAAACAACAATAACAAATGAAACAATAATGGAAGTAAAACAAAACAAATGAGAACTATAGCAAATGAAAGACAAAACAAATGGGAGTGTCACAAATAAAATGATAAATGAAACAAAAATGGTTTGACTTGAGGTGCATTTCCCTACAGCTGTCTCTGCTAAACTCTTTCTTTACCTTTTCCACTCTAAAACTGCATCAGCATCCTGTATGGTCCGAATACATATTTGTAAACATCTATTTGGAAGCCTATGGTGAGGCGGGCGGGGGGGGGGGGATGTCATGGGGATTCAGGGTACAGAAGTAGCAAAGAAAAATATTTAAATATTTACTCTCCTGCCTCTACTTATCCACAACAAATCAACCCTTCCTGAGGAGTGAGGGAATAGTTAGGTCTTTAGGAACAGTTTACTGGACAGTTCTCAAAATCTAGAACTATTATCAGTTGTCTTTTGCTTCTTCAGTCTTTATGCTGTGGTGCAATTGGCTGGATTAGGAGAATACCCTGTGGGAATTTTGCTTAATAAAGGCAAATGAATTACACTAGATTATAACGTACCTTCCTTGCCTGTCTTATTTGCTTGTGTAAGATTTTGAAATCACCAAATATCTACAAGTTGGCTCTTCACTAAGCCCACCCATACGTTATGATGGTGTTGACAATGTGAAAATTGTGTTCCCTAGCAGATCTGTCTCCCTCTCATGCTTTCTTATCTGTAATAGAAAAGAAATACAGCATTTGTCCATGAGAGAGAGGGGAGAATGTAGAAACTTAGTGGTAATTGCTACTGATCAGCTATTGTAACCTACTACTCATCCAAAAAATTTTTATATAGCAATGTTATCAGTTGTCAGGAAATTATGAATAAGAATGTTTCTGGAATACTTTCCAGAAGATTTTGCTGTGCTGTATCAATCAAAGCAGATCTAGTGTGTCATGTTTAGTTGATATATATATATATGAAAGCATGTCATGTTGATTTAAAATGGCCTATACAGCATATTAAAATTTTCTACAAGCTAGCAAGAAGTAAGTGAACTAGAATATATGAATATATAGGGAAATCAACACTTGTGTAGTTTTAACTTTCAAACAAATTCAACGTTTTATGTAGGAATTCCAAGTTTTACTGTAATAGTTCTAAATATCTTGTAAATGTAGGACTTCTGTGCTGGGCATCTTTTCTATACTTTAAAGAAACCATCTACTTTTTTCTGAACTCGATTAAATGTGCAGACATGATAACTCTTTCCAAGGAGATGAATACGGCCAGCATTTAAAAGGGTGGTGGTTTTCCCTTACACTAAAAAGTATTCACTTAGTTCCTTCTTTTGTTTTTTTGTGTGGTTTTAATTTCAGAAAAAGAGGTGTGTGGGTGGTGCATATGTTCTAGGAGCCTTTATTTGGGGGTGGGGTGACCTAAACGGGATTACATGTATTCCTTCATCATTACTAATCATTTGAAGAAACAATAAATTTCTGAAAATTTAATTATTTTTTGTAGAAAATCAAGCAGTGGGTTTTGTTTAGTTTTTTGAAAATGTGTCACCCTGTATTACTGAAATAAACACACCTGGGATAGCAATTAATTGTTTTGCATTTTATCAGTTTTCATGTCTGACTGTTTTCCCCTACTAAAACAAATCTCTATTGAATTTTGCCTCCGCGATTCACACTTTTGCGTTAAACTCATGCAAGCCTCCTGCTGCTTGGCCTTTACTTACTTGAGATAATAGACTGTAGGAGTTGATCAGGACAATTTGAAAGATCTGTGTTCAGCATAGTAGGGGGTGGCATAGACACTGAGGAACATATGAAACTAATGCTGTACATTCAGTTTCTTCTCTTCACATTCTGTCCTGCATTAACATTCACAGTTGGCACAACTAGCATGACAGAGCCTCAGAGGCAATTTTTATTTTCTGAGTTCAAGCAGCTGCATGAAACTGGGTTAAGCTATTACAGTTCTCTTGTTCTGCAACTCACCCCAAGGCTGGAAAGGCAATAATGGGATGACTTTGCTGGTCCAATTTCTGGTTCTGTCACAAGATCTTTGATTTCTTAAATCACCAGGACTATCGCTACATAAATTTTGGGAATACAAATACGCTGCCGTAGAATTTCCTCTGACAGGGAATGATAGAGCAAAATGAAAAATGAGGCTATGCAATGACCATGAAGTCCCACACTGTACAATCAGAATGGCATGCTACAGTTCTTGGTTGCAAGTGACATGGGGAGTGGCAGATGCCTGTTTGAATGCTTCAGCATTTAAGCAGTTTCCTGCATATCGAAAAGTAACCAGAGGGACAGAGGGATTACATGCAAACACGCCTGGCATAAGTGATCTGCCTAAGATGAAAGGTGGCAAAATATTTAGCCAAGTTTGGAAAGATCCTACCTCCATGCTGTGATTTCTGATACAGCAATTTAAGTGCCTTCTTCTTCTTGCACTGAAACATAACATTATCGATAACCAATTGGAAGCGCATAAGAACAGATGGAACGATCAATATGAGGATGGTTTGGAATAAAAATAGGCATTTTGGGACTATTTTCATTTGGACAGCAGCAGTTTTCCCTTAAAACCGACAAATTTTTATTTTACCATTTCTTCAGATATTTCTTGATCTGTTTTGTCGGTGGCAAAATGTGAATTTTTTTTTGAGATTGGGGGGACTTGAACTCCCAAGTAACAAAAGCATTTATGGCAAATGGGTATCTTATGTCAGATACAAATCTATTCTGTGTTCTCAGGCGTGGGTTAATGATCATTTCAGATCTTAAATAGTATGGAGGTTTGCCACTGGTTCAAAGCCAGGAGTTCTTCATTGAGCTTAAGGAGCACTGCAATTGAATCACAGAACATTAGGGCCACATCTGTGGCCCTAATGTTCTGTGATTCAACTGGTGCACAATGACCTTCACCTGATAGTGATGCCTTAAAGGTATTTCTGGTTTGCGGGGCAGCAGAAAGAGATAACCAACCTGATTTGTGCCACAGTGCAACCATGGTTTTCTGTCCAGGCCAATAGTCTATATAGTGGACCTATTACGCTGATACAGTTGAGCTGAAGCTTATACAGAATTCCTTCCCAAATAATACACTTCCAGGGTTTAAAAAAGATAGCCCCACTCTAATGTATCAAAGGCTTTAAAGGTATCTAATAACAAAGTTACCAAAGGATTTTTGAATGCTTCCTATGGTGGATAAGTATGAGCACAATATCAAAATTTGGCAGCTAGAGACTGTTCTGATCTGCAAGGACAAAGGAGGGTCTGGGTGTGCGGTTTGATGCAGGGATACCCAAGGAGGATGCTATTATAGTAATAGCATCAACTCTTAGCTTTTCTGTCAAGTGGAATTTTGAGAATTTCCGTACCAGTTTATATAGTTTACCATACCAGATTATGTAATTGTTTTAGAATATGTTTTACTAATTCTAAACAATTTTACTTTATAATTACATTTTATGCAGATTAATAATCCTTAAGACTAATGTACAGATGCCAGTTTGGTGTCATAGATTGCCATATATAACCAAAAGAGATGCAGTTTGGTCCCCAGTTACCACTTACTAGAGTCAGCTTAAATTATCTAGGTATATCTAGGTATATATCAAATTATCTAGGTATCATCTCTTTAACAAAAGTGTATTTATTCTCTCACATATAGAAAAATAGCATCCCAAGTTCAAAGTACATTTAGAGAAGTAATTACAATAAATACACTTTTGATTGTTAAAAATGTAGCTTAAATATAGGTATACCTCTGTTTGATCTATATTGTGATGACCTTGAATTTTAACAAATTCATTTGTGCAACATTTTATTGACACATGAAGTTTTAGTAGAAATAATTGGTTTCTAAGTAAAAATAATATTATTCATATATGATTATAAAGCACCTGCTTTCTTAAGCTTATCTATTAAAGAAAATTTAGTTTACAATCATCTTAGTGATAATTAAAGGACAACCACGATTTGGTGTGTAAAGCAAATGTTCCCTAGTTTTTTTGTAGTCATGCTTGCATAAGAAAGATAGCTTATGACCTGGGCATAAGGAACATAGTTTTCTTTTGTTATCAGCTTTCCCAAACTAATTGGACATTTGGAATGGGCTAGTAGGTTGAGGTCTGGCTCAGCAGCACCATAGAGTTCTCCCCGTAAAGGTGGGCATCGTTTCAATTATGATCTAACCCCAACATAGCTCCTGGAAAGGAAAGCAAAAGTCCTATGAAGAAGACTTTAAAATACCCTGTTGAATAGCAAACACCAATGTTACATTTCACACTTCACTTTTGCAACTCTGTTAAATTTATAAAAGATTTGCCATGTGGGTGGAAAAGAGGGTTACTTTTCAAAACTAATGAGTTAAAAGCCCCACTTGTCTTGCCTATCTTAGTCCCATAGTGACTAGTTATCTGGATTGTGGCCTCTGCCTTGAAAATATCACCAATGTCATTTTATTCCCTGGCATTTACATAGGAGCAATTGATATTTAAACCACACTTTAATATAAAAAGTGCTGTATTAGACCTTGCCACTACTGAGGTTCATTGTTCAAAAACATCTAGGAGCATGTCAGATATGAAGCAAATAAAGTTCAGTGTGACATTGGGGAGCTGCCTTCAGGTCAGTTCTGGTATTATGAAGTACTCGAAAAAGCATTACTTGTTAATACTTTTCACAGGTGCAAGTGACTGATGTAGATTCACCTACCAAACATTTATTTTGGCTTCCAAAAAAACCATAAAGGAACATTTCACATGGAAGCAGCTTAAATAGCTTTGCATTTATTTACTGTGCAAATACAGTATTGTAATACAAATTTCCAGGAAAATCTGCCTTTGATAGTCTTTGTTTTTTTTTTTATAAATATTTTATTAGGTTTTTAATAAACAAATTTCCACTTTCAAATACAAACTTCCATAGATCCAATGGACTCCCCCCATCTCCCGAGCACTGCATTCCCTGTGTAACCAAAACCTCAGCAATTTGTTAACTTATTTTATACATAGCAATATATCTTCCATTTTATCGTGTTATCTGATGTAAACATTTCAGTACAATTGCATTAATTTTTAATTTCCACACAATAAAAATATTTCATTATCTCACTTCTGTCTTATAGTGTCTTATTTATCAATTCAGAAATTTGCCGATACTGAAGCTATACCTTCCTAGAAAGGAGCATTTTTTAACATTCATACAACTTATAATGCTTTTTCAAGTAGTCCTTAAAATTTTCCCAAACTTCCTCCGTTTCTTCTTCTCCCGAGTCTCGAATTCTGCCAGTCATTTCAGCCAACTCCATATAGTCCATCAGCTGCGTCTGCCATTCTTCCATTGTGGGTAGATTTTGTGTCTTCCAGTGCTTTGCCAACAAAATCCTCGCTGCTGTAGTAGCGTACATAAAGAAAGTTCTATCTTTCTTGACCATCCTCTGGTCTACCATGCCCAGAAGGAAGGCCTCCGGTTTCTTAGGTAAGGTGAATCTCAGCACCTTTTTTAGTTCATTATGTATCATTTCCCAGAAGGCCTTCACTTTCGGGCAGGTCCACCAGAGGTGTAAAAATGTCCCTTCCTCTTCCTTACATTTCCAACATTTATTATCGGACAGGTGATATATCTTTGCAAGCTTGACTGGGGTCATGTACCACCGGTATATCATTTTCATAATGTTTTCCTTCAAGGCAGTACATGCCGTGAATTTCATTCCGGTGTTCCATAACCTTTCCCAGTCTTCAAACATAATGTTATGCCCCAAGTCCTGTGCCCACTTTATCATAGAGGATTTGACAATCTCATCCTGTGTGTTCCATTTAAGCAACAAGTTATACATTCTCGAAATTAGCTTAGATTTTGGCTCAAGCAACTCTGTTTCTAGTTTCGATTTTTCCTCCTGAAAACCCACTTTTTTGTCTGCTTTAAAAACTTCCTGGATTTGAGCATAATGCAACCAATCTCGCACCTTGTTTTTTAACTTTTCCATACTCTGTAGCCTCCATTTATCTCCAATTTTTTCGATTATTTCCCAATATTTAGGCCAGTGGGCCTCCATATTGAGTCTTTTACGTGCTTTGGCCTCCATCGGTGAGTTTTACTCTCCAATAAGTCTTTATATTTTGACCAGACCATGAAAATTGCCCTTCTGACAATATGGTTTTTGAACAATTTATGAACTTTAACCTTGTCATACCACAGATATGCATGCCACCCAAAAGCATTATCAAATCCCTCCAGGTCAAGGACATCGGTGTTCTCCAATAAAATCCAATCCTTCAACCAGCAGAGGGCTGCTGCTTCATAATATAACCTCAAGTCCGGCAGGGCAAACCCCCCTCTTTCTTTCGCATCTGTTAGTATTTTAAACTTTATTCGGGGCTTTTTGCCCTGCCAGACAAATTTAGATAGATCCCTCTGCCATCTTCCAAAACATTCCACCTTGTCCACGATCTGGAGGGCCTGAAACAGAAATAACATTTTCGGCAATACATTCATCTTTATAGCAGCTATTCTACCCAACAAGGAAAGTTTCAGTCTTGACCATGTTTCCAAGTCTCTTTTGATCTCTGACCAACATTTCTCATAATTGTCCTTAAACAAATTCAAATTTTTGGAGGTCAAGTGCACCCCTAGATACTTTACTTTTTTAACCACATTTAATTCCGTTTCTTTTCTGAACTCCTCTATTTCAGTAGTTGTCAAATTTTTTGCTAGAACTTTAGTTTTTTGTTTGTTCAGCTTAAATCCCGCCACCCGACCAAAGTCAGAAATTAATTCTAACGCTCTTTTAGTACTAGAGGCTGGCTCCTGTAGTGTTAATACCAAGTCATCTGCAAATGCTTTCAGTTTATATTGTTTCTCTCCGACCACAATTCCCTGTGCCAACCGGTCATTTCTGATCATGTTCAATAGCACCTCCAGGACAGAAATAAACAACAGAGGAGATAGAGGGCACCCCTGTCGTGTCCCTTTTTCAATTTTAAACTCCTCTGTCACCACGTTGTTTACTATCAATTTAGCTTTTTGTTCTGAATAAATTGCTTCTATTCCATTTTCAAACCCCCGCCCTACTCCCATCCTTTCCAAATTTTTCTTCATAAACAGCCAAGAAATGTTGTCAAAGGCCTTCTCCGCATCAATAAAAATCAACACCGCTCTTGTGTTTGAATTAATCTGTAAAAACTCCAAAATGTCGATGATGTTTCTTGTGTTGTCAAATAAATGCCTACCAGGGAGAAAGCCTGCTTGGTCCTTATGAATCACTTCATTTAAAACTTTCTTAAACCTACTTGCCAAAATATCTGCAAAAATTTTGTAATCCACATTTAGGAGTGAGATAGGACGGTAGTTTTTAAGTTGAGTTTTTTCAGATTCTAGTTTTGGGATCAACGTGATGAAAGCTTCTTTCCACGTTTCCGGTGCCTTCCTCCCCTCCATAATCTGGTTGCAAACTTCCAGCAATGGTTGTATCAATGAATCCTTCAATACCTTATAATATTTGGAAGTAAGTCCATCAGGTCCCGGAGATTTGCCCAGTTGAAGGTTCTGAATGGCGCATTCAATTTCTTGAGTTGTAATATTACAGTTCAGGATTGCTCTCATTTCCTGGGGTATTTTTTGTAATCCATTAGTTACAACAAATTGGTCCACCTCTGAGCTTTTTTGTGGCCTTTGAGAATAAAGTTCTTTGAAATATCTCTGGAAGGACTTTCTAATTTCATCGGGTTTCTGAACCATTCTCCCTTCAATCTCCAGATTTGTAACTGTGTTAAGTTTTTGTCTCTTTTTCAACTGCCAAGCCAACAATTTTCCACATTTGTTAGCAGATTCAAAGAATCTTTGTTTCATTTGTTTAATTTTCCATTCCACCTCTTGATTTATCAGTTTCGAATATTGTGCCTGGAAAAACTTCACTTCTCTCAATACTTCCTTTGATTTAGGCCTGGATCTCAGTTTTCTCTCTCCTTCTCTTATTCTCTCCAAGATCTTCTCCTTCTTTTCATTCCAGAGTCTTTTTTTAATCGTGTTCTGTTGTATTAGAAACCCTCTTATAACTGCTTTGCTTGCGTCCCAGATTATTCTTTTTTCCACATTTGTCTTTAAGTTTATTTCAAAATAGTCCTTTAAAACTTTTTGGGCCTTCTTAACAATCTCCTGATCTCTTAACAAAGCGTCATTCATTCTCCATCTGAACGATCCGGTTGTATTTAGTCTCAGTTCCATTCTCAAGGCGTTGTGGTCGGAGCAGGTTTTTGGGCAGATTTCCACTTTTCTGGTCTTAGGTGCCAGCCCTCTAGTTGTCCATATTTGGTCGATTCGCGTCCATGTCATATGGGCCTCAGAAAAAAAAGTTCCTTCTTTCCCTAGAGGGTTCTTGATCCTCCATATGTCAATCAAATCCAAATTGTCAGTCATTTCAAAAAAGGTTTTTGGTAGTCTGCCATCTTTCGTTATATTAGCACTTTGTGACTTATCCATATTCACTGAGGCGACACCGTTCATGTCTCCCAACATGATAATGTTATTGTAGTCCAAATAGTCCAGCATAATCTCGTGCAGCTTCTTAAAAAATTCCGATTTTCCATCATTTGGGGCGTAGATTCCTAGAATTAAAAACTTTTCTCCTTGTGTCTGGATTTCAATTGCCAAGATTCTGCCCTGTTCATCTTTAAATACAAATTTTGGGGACAAGTTCTCCTTTGCATAAATCACCACTCCTCTTTTCTTAACTTTATCCGATGAAATAAATTCTTGGCCTAACCTTTTATTGATTAACACTTTTCTGTGGAGTCTTGTCACATGCGTTTCTTGCAGGCAAATAATGTCCAATTGTTCTTTTTTCAAAATATGAAATACTTTTCTGCGTTTTTCTGGAGAATTCCCGCCATTTATATTCCAACTAAGAAGCTGTAGAGACATCCCGGCCTACTTCTTGGGTATCACAGTTGGGTATCTAATTTGTCGTCCTTTTCCGGAAGCTGTGGTGCCGGGCCGCCTCCAGATGGTATAGATCCTGGTGGCAATCCCGGTGGTGGAGGCCAGGAATCTGTAGCTCTCTTTTGGAGGTCCTCCTCGTTGTCGTGTAGGAACTTCTGGTGGTCTTCTGGTGTTTTAATTCTTACCTTCTTTCCTCTATAGGTGAATGACAGACCTTGAGGAAATTCCCACCTATAAGGGATTGCGTTGTATCTTAACAATTTGGCCAAGTCTGTGTATGTGGCTCTAAGGTCCAACAGATATTTAGGAATGTCTCTATAAATTTCTGCCCTTTTGCCTTCAACTTCCAGGGATTTTTTAAAATGTTGGCCTAATATCTTGTCTCTTTCCTCTCTTGTTCTCAAACAAACCAAACAGTCTCTGGACTTATCTTTCTTAACCGATCTTCCCAGTCTGAAGGCCGTCACAATCCTGAAATCTTTATCTTCTTCAACCCCCCAAAATTTAGAGAACAACTCCGTCAAGAATTTCTCTAGGTTGCCCTGTTCCAACTCTGGGACAGCCCTCAGCCTAAGATTACATTCCTTACTTTTCAGTTCCACCATTGACAGGTAGGCTTGCTGTTCTCCTACCTGTCTTTTCAAAGGTCTTACTTCCCCTTTGATCTCTTCCACCTTCTTGCACGCTTGCTCAGCTTTTTGATTGGCTTCCGCAGCTAGTTTGTAATTCTCCGCCGTAGCTCCTTGCAGTTTCTCAATAGCCTGAGTGTGCTGCGAAACCTGATCTGTTAACTTGCTGATAGTAGATGTAGCTCTATCAATTTTAGATGACTGATCGTCCACCTTCTTATTCAGAAGTGCCAGTTGTTCCAAAATTTGTTTCAAGACTGGATCAGTTCCTCCAGCTGCCATTTCTTCTGTAGCAGGCGTTTCAACTTCTTCCTCCTGCGCCGTCAGCACAGTTGGCACCGAGGATCTACGATGATGAATCAAGGTTGTTTGGACAAGCTGCCCAGCTCTCTTATCTTCTTTCTTTTCTTTAGCTTCCTCAGCTAAAGCTTCCTTAGCTTTAGCTGCTCTTGTTTTCGCTGGGCCACTCATTCCCCAGCTGCTGTTCAAGGTCAAATAGTCTTTCAATCCATGAGAAAGGCAAGCCCAGAGTATAAACAATTAAACCACAAAAAATCCCAATAGGATACAGTTCCCAGACCTCAATGCCTCCGCAAATCCACTAGGGGGGGTTTTCATAGGAAAGAAAGTTTCTTTTCCACCATCAAAGCTCCTATTTCAACTGAAGTCCCCAAGTTCAGAAAGGAGGCTTTCAGAAAGTTCTGTTTCAAATTAGTGCCACAAGGTAACGGAGAGGTTTCAATGACAGTATTAAAGCGATAGTGTATCCATCAATGCAACAGTTTATGTTAAGGAAAAAGTTTCAGCAGCCTGACAGTACTCCTTTACAACACTGGCAGTCCAATAACTCGGTTATCCCCTTCAATTCCACATCTCTTCACAGTAGGAGGAGGATTCTCTAACACAATGAACCAAAAAATTTACTTCTTCACTCTTTTCAATTTCTAAAAACACACAGTCTAATGCCCCTTCTTACTTCTTTCAAAATCTCTTTTTAGCGCTTCAGCCCGCATCGGGTTCTTTTGCTTTGCTCTGATTAGCAGGACCGGAAGGCGGACTTCCTGTTACTCGCCTCCCGTTTTCAGCCGAAATAGACAAATTTAAATTAATCCTTAATCAGTTCTTTGATGCCCCTTACTCACGGGTAGATTGCAGCCAATTTCGATGTTTTTCAAGAAGAAAGGTCGGCGCTCATCAGCAACAGCAGCGCGGCTTCACTTCCGCGAAAAGAGCGATGAACTCACAGCGCCGCTCCCCCGTTCACGATCCGGAGCCTCTTACGAGGTCCCTTCCTCGCTTCTGGGGGGGCTTCTGGCACCCGCCGAGTCCCACGGCCACAGGCTCGCTCTGCCTGCGGTTTGTCTGAATGGGTCTCCGCTTCGCCGTAGCGGACGACCCTTTTTCGCGGAGCCCCTCTTCACTGAGTAAAGAGGACCGCCATTGCCGTTTTGCGCCGCCTCCGGAAGCCGCAAAACATTTATTTTGGCTTCCAAAAAAACCATAAAGGAACATTTCACATGGAAGCAGCTTAAATAGCTTTGCATTTATTTACTGTGCAAATACAGTATTGTAATACAAATTTCCAGGAAAATCTGCCTTTGATAGTCTTTGAAGCCTTTTGAGCAGCTCTCTCTCTCTCTCTCTCTCTCTCTCTCTCTCTCTCTCTCTCTCTCTCTCCCCCCCCCCCTTGATTCTCTGAACTTTTGGCACAGCCACACATTCCAGCTATGCAACAAAGTTATGTGATTTGTGAGTTATGCTCCCATTTTACTAAATAAATCAATAAAATCTCTCCTGCAGTATGATAGAAAGCAAGCGTTCACTCAGAGATTAGGGTCTTATGATGATATGATGATGTATCTGATGTTCTGTTGTTGTTGTTGTTGTTGTTGTTATATGCTTGAATGGTGGTATTGAAATTTTAATCCTGAATGGCTATTGTCATGCTTAATTTACAAGCACATCACAACAGAATCTACTTCTCCACCAACTGCTACCAGCAGGTATTGACAATAAAGCCATGTAAATTCTACAGATGACTGCTGATATCCTTAAAGGAGCAGAAAAGCATGCTCTTTTTCAGCATCCCACAGGGTGGGGTGGCTTTGTATATTAGACTGCAAGTTTTTCTGAAAGATGCAGTTAGGAGATTGCTGAAATCTATTGCTAATGTTCTAACTGCTATTGTAAAAAATATCCTATCAACCCCATGTTGTCAGTTTCAAAATTGCTATTATTTAAAAAGGAATAATTTCTAGGAAACTCCAAGATGCGGGGGGAAAACTTACGTTGAATGATTCTGAGGAAATAGTGTGCATTTATAATCCTACTGTTGTGCAGATGATTTTTCATGCATCATGGCTGTACCCTTGAAGCCGCCGTTTTCTCATAATAGCAAGATTCTTTCTTGCCTACCTCAGTTGAAATTTTAATTGGCCTACTAAAACTTTCTCATGGGTAGAGGGAAACATATTTTTGGGGGTATTCTAGTAATCCTACTTAGTCTTGATCACCCACTAAAATATAATGTGGCCCATATATAAACTTCAGAATGGATATATATATATACACACACACACACACTTTTCCCCCTAAACCCTACACAAGGAAATGCTTAACATTTTTATCCTCTTCAATGCCTGTGTGTTAATATCCCAAGGCATATTTTAGCATATTCTTGCTCAGCCAGGATGCACTGTGCATTAAGACAGTGGGCGTTGCTCACTGAAAACAAAAGTTGCTAAATCAGATGTTCACATATTGTTGCTAAGCACATCACCTGGAGGATTTCCTCTGACCCAGAATTCTATTAAAGATTACCTTGCCCAGTAGGTGAGGGTTTTGTGGGGTATGTTGCTGTGTTTTAAGACATTAATGTGTATATTTTCCTTACAGGTCTTAATAAATTCAGAAAGAAACATTACTCTATGGGTTGATGATGTGATTTCCTCCTGTCACAGTACAGTTCCTGGAACAATTCTCTATCATTTCCAAGAGTTTCTAACAATTGCTACACAATAAATCCAGGTAAGCACACTTTTGAGCTGTCCAAATAGTTTCCCCCCATAGATTCACAATAATTATCAATAAAGTGTTAATTAAAAAAATCTCTCACACAGTGACATAACTGTTCCACATATTCTTTGTCTCCTGAATGGATGTTGTGTTATATCAGGGAAATGCCGTATGTAAAGCAGACACAATCAAGGATTGGTCTCTTAGTTCATACTTAGATTGTTCTCATCTGCAAGTGTCATGAGTTCTGTGGAGACGTCTTGGAGCAGGTGGTCAACTGTGGAAGATGACCGGGGGAAGATGGGGCAGTTTGAGCTGGATTACCTGAGGAATGACCTAGCACAGTGGTGGCCAAACTTGGCCCTCTAGCTGTTTTGGGACTACAATTCCCATCATCCCTGACCACTGGTCCTGTTAGCTAGGGATGATGGGAGTTGTAGTCCAAAAACAGCTGAAGGGCCAAGTTTGGCCACCACTGACCTAGCAGGTTGTGGGAGGAAAGACTGGAATCCCAGAAGTTGTTTGGCCCTGAAGAGGGGCCCAGTGGCCTGGGAGGTAGAGGTTCAGATCTTGGGGAGGGGCCAAGCCTAAAACCACCTGCAGTGGAATTGCCTCTGTTGGAGCCTCCTGTCAGTGAAGAGTCCCTTCTGGGTAGGCAAGACTTGGACTGCTTGCCTTGCAAATAGCTGTGCCCACCCTGCACTTTGAAAGGAAGATGCAAGGGAGAGATTACTCATTGGATCAATGTCTTAGCTTCCACTTATCCACGTATTTTAACCTCTACTGTAGCATGGAACCAAGACATTGTAACCTGACTTATGTATAGCTCATTAAGTATTGGGCAGCTGATCTTAAAGAGTTCCCATTCTTTGTCCTGTATTGATAACCAGGGCAGAAGTTTAGAGTATCCATGCAGTTTCATAGCAAGCTACTATAGCAGCATGTTGATTGCTTTGTGTTGCCATTTTTGCCACGGTAATTTGCTATCTTGCATCTCCACTTCCACAAACATATAAAGACGGGGTGTTTCCTTTCCTTCACTATGTGTCCAGTGCCCTATTGCCCTTGTCTACATCACTGCAATTAACTAATTAAAATCCTATTGTGCAATAATAGTAACCTTCGTCAAATTATATGCTTTGTCCTCTGCTTTTCTCCTGTTGTGCATTCATATGTTTATTTGAAATACAGCTCAAGAATAATGTCTCTTTTTTAAAACAAAAAACAAAAACCTCAAACTACTCAACCATCTAAATGTTAGATTATCATGCTGTTAGTGTGTGGGCACAATGCAAACCAAACATAATTGGTTTTTTTTAAAAAACCTAGAACTGATACATTAAGAAAAATATTCTTTCTTATTTAAATAAGAATGGTATGGGGGCGGAATAGAGATTCAGATTCTATTTTTTTTTTTTTTCCCCGATATAAATTTTTATTAGTTATTCCATGAAAAAAAAAAAAAAAACAAAGGTTAACACACAGGTAAAGGAAAAGGTACACAAAAAGGGATAAAAAAAAACAATATACAATCAAAATAAATAAAAAATACAAAAATACACAAAATTATTATTTTCTTAACTCTCCTAATTCGTGGCTATATCTTTCAGGACTTCCTTCAGCTTGGCCGCAAATCATTCGAAGCAGTAGATAGGGTTACACGTTTCATCGTTGATATTGCCATTATACCTACTTTTGTTCTCTATTTTCCTTACACAATATCCCATAATCTATCACAGTACATCTTTAAATCCCTTTAGCGTTATTTGCCCTTCACTTATACATTCCAGATAATCTACGTACTTTCCCCAGTCCTTAGTGAACACTTGGTCTTTTATATATCTAATTTTCCCCGTTAATTTATCGAGCTCTGCATATTCCGATAGTTTAACTCTCCACTCCTCCACTGTTGGGGTTTCCTGCTGTTTCCACCTCTGAGCTATTACAACCCTTGCTGCCGCGAGCGCATAGTATACCAATCTGTGATCTTCCTTTTTTATCTCTTGTCGTAGTATCCCTAATAGGAAGATTTCCGGTTTTTTTATAAACGTGTACTTTAGTATCTTTTTTAATTCCGTATATACCTTCTCCCAAAACTGTTTTATTTTTCGGCATTCCCACCACATGTGGTAGAAGGAGCCCTCCACCTCTTTGCACCTCCAACACTTGTTATCCACCTTGTACATTTTTGAGAGTTTCATAGGTGTCAGGTGCCACCTATAAAACATCTTCATAACGTTTTCTTTTATCACAGTACACGCCGTAAAGTTCAACCCGTCCTTCCATAACCTTTCCCAATCCTCGAATTGTATACTATGGCCTATATCTTTCGCCCAGCGGATCATCACTGATTTGACTTCCTCATCGGCTAGATTCCAGTCTAACAGCATTCTATACACCTTAGATATATTTTTCACTTTGTTGTTTATTATCTCCGTCTGAAATTTAGAGTCTTTATCCGCATAGCCTCTTTCTTTAATATCCTTGCTAAGCAT
This sequence comes from Podarcis melisellensis, assembly GCF_964234715.1. Lineage (NCBI taxonomy): Eukaryota > Metazoa > Chordata > Lepidosauria > Squamata > Lacertidae > Podarcis > Podarcis melisellensis. The sequence continues at coordinate 61,765,447 of NC_138537.1, read as the reverse complement.
CTGGTTTACCTGTTGGTGGTGGAGCCAATCGTAAACATATTCTTTTATTTGGTCATAAGGTTTGGTTCTCCACTTTCCATCTACCTTTGTTACTAGTTGGTTGTATGTTGCCCAGTTGCTTCTCATATTAGTGACTTTTATACTTGTTATTTCAAGGGGTGACAGCCAGTGTGGTGTTTTCGGTTCCAGCAGGTTTTTATATCTTTCCCACACTTCAATTAGCGACCCTCTGAAGATATGGTTACTGAAACCTTTATGTACTTTCATTTTGTTCTTCCACAAATAGGCGTGCCAACCGAAGCAGTTATCGAAGCCCTCCAAATCGAGTAGCTCCGTATTTTCCAGTTTGACCCAATCCTTTAACCAGCTCAGGCACGATGCCTCGTAGTACAATTTCAGATCTGGCAGGGCAAATCCCCCCCTTTCCCTTACGTCTGTTAGTAATTTGAATTGAATTCTGGGTTTTCTGCCCTGCCAAATAAATCTCGAAACTGACCTCTGCCATTCTCTGAAAATCCTACTCCCTTTTATTATAGGGATAGTCTGGAATAGGAACATTAATCTTGATAGGACGTTCATCTTAATTATATTAATCCTTCCCCACATTGACAGTTTTAACCGTCCCCATTTTTCTAAATCTCTCTTTATTTCCCTCCACACTGGCTCATAATTATTTTTATATAGGTCTATATTTTTAGATGTTAGCCAGATGCCGAGATATTTAACTTTTTTGGCCGTCTCTATCTGCGTTTGCTGTTGGATTGATTCTATTGTCCTTGGGTCTACATTTTTACATATCATTTTTGTTTTTGTCTTGTTTAGTTTGAACCCAGCCACTTCTCCGAATAGTTCTATCTCCTTCAGTAACTCTTTTGTTGAGGTTACTGGGTCTTCTGTCATCACTACTAGGTCGTCCGCAAAGGCCTTGATTTTGTATACGTTATGTCCTAAAGTCAGATTCTAAATCCACTTGAATGCAAAGGATTCCAAGAGAAAACTCTCATAAAAATTGGCCCTTCACAATAAATAGTTAAGAAACTGAAAGCATTGCAGAATCTTAGCTCATTCAATCTCTGACTTAATTATATGATCAGAGGGTGACACTGAGATGGAAGTGAATTAGCAGCATGGAGAAGATAAGAACAATCGCTTTCCAAGGCTCTGTTAAGGTCTCATTCTTTATGCCAGTCGCTCCCCAACTCCCCACCACCACCACCACTTGAAAATTGCTGAAGGTCTTGGAAGACCACTAAATGATGTTTTTTGCCTGTTGTAGCAATTGTAATGTTCTGTGCTAAGTGATGTAATAAAGTGGTACCTCCAGTTGAGCATGGGATCCGTTCCGGAGCTCCAGTTGGATCCTGAGGAATTTGTAACCGGAGGTGCTGCTTCTGTGCATGCACATGGCATGGTAGAGCGCTTCTGCACATGCATGCGTGGCGAAACCCAGAAAAATACTTCGGGGTTTGCCGGGTTTGTATCCTGAAGGATACGCAACCAGAGGTGTGCATATCCAGAGGTGCTACTGTACAATAAAATGCAATATATATAAAAAATCATACAATATGAATTCCATAGAGCTTTACACTGTTCTTCACAGACAGACATACTGTGGACCACCTGAATGAAGCTCACAGATCACTGGTAGTCTGTGGGCCACAGTTTGGGAACCCTGCTATAAGCTGCACAAGCAGCTTTTATAAATTGATACCTAGAACACCAGAGATCATATAAGGTGCACAGCAATCATGGAATTAATTGTAGTAACACAGAATTTGGTTAACTAAACCGGGTTGCTATCATATATTTTCGTATCAGAAGAATCGTAAATAAATAAATACTTTAATACTGTAAAGGCATAATCTGGTTTAAATAGTATATGTGGTGTCATTTGATGGTTTGTTGAAAAATGATCTATTGATGCTTACTGATTTATAGAATATGCAATCATTGCCTCATAAAGTATTTTTATTCAGAAAATTCTCATTCCTTCAATCCTTACAAGTAAGATGTTATATGCAAAGAAGATACTGGTTTTTAATTTAAACAGGACACCCTTTGAAGGCCTTATAAATAACAATTGAATACTTAGTGGTATCTAAAACATATAAATAATTAATGGATGTTAACGCTATAGAAGCGTTGAAACAAAAGGGAACATGGATACACATTTCATATTTATTGAAGCATAAATTATGAAAAGATATTCATAAATATGCCCATAATTTTTATAATTTTAACAGTGGTCTAAATTCTGGCAGTTTAAATGCTTTGGAGTATAGGCTAATTGAAATCAAGAAATTATTTTTCAAAAAGGGTTGATGAAGAGTTATGCAGACATTGTGGAAGAAACAGATAAATAACATATTCCTTTATTTCAGTATTTACAAATCAGACAAAATTTAGTATGGTTCTTAAGTTTGCACAATTTTTGAAGTGGTGATATGATATAACTCAGCTAAGAAAATCTGGATACGGTACATGGTGTAGTGCAACCATATTTTTTATTTGGAGTAATCTCATCAGCTGCTGTTTATGTTACACTCAAGTTAAGGATACTTAGCATTTTAATTATTGTATGCTGCATGTTTTCCTTTGTACATATACTTATTCTATATTATTTTTGTTTGTTTATTATGGAATGGTTGTTTAATAACTAAATATGGCCTTAATACCAATACTAGGGAATTTTTAAATAAAACATTATCATCATATTCCTTAAAAATTAAGTTCTATATTTAAGATGTAAATGATTTAACAGATAGCATTAAAGATGTTATTTGTAGAAAATACTATTTTAGTTTCTATTTGCTATAGTGGGCTATCTGAAGGATAATAAATTGAAGCTAAACCTTGATAAAGAGATGCTGTGGCTGGACAATTTCTGGGTTTGGAAATTAGGAAACAGCCTGGTCTTTATAGGGTTGCACTATACTTGTAGGAGCTGCTGTGTAGTCTGGGATTGCTCATTTACTGAAGGCTGAGGTACCTGCAATGGTTCAGAGTACTGTTTCCCAGCTATTTCTAATTATGTACATAAGGCTTCTCTGAAACAGGAGCTGACCCAAACTGTGATGGCTCAACTTCTAAGTGGATTCTAGAGCAACATTGCACCACTCAGTCTCCTCTTTACCAGGCTAGCTAAAGGTAAAGGGACCCCTGACCATTAGGTCCAGTCGTGGCCGACTCTGGGGTTGCGGCGCTCATCTTGCTTTATTGGCCGAGGGAGCCGGCGTACAGCTTCTGGGTCATGTGGCCAGCATGACTAAGCCACTTCTGGCGAACCAGAGCAGCGCACGGAAAACCATTTACCTTCCTGCCGGAGCGGTACCTCTTTATCTACTTGCACTTTGACGTGCTTTTGAACTGCTAGGTTGGCAGGAGCAGGGACCGAGCAACGGGAGCTCACCCTGTCGCGGGGACCTTCTGATCAGCAAGTCCTAAGCTCTGTGGTTTAACCCACAATGCTACCCGCGTCCCTCTTTACCAGGCTACATATATCCAATTCCCTCAAAAGGTTTGGTTTCCAAACACTTTATCACCTTGACTGCCCTCCTCTGCACACATTTCAGCTTGTCAATATCCTCTTAAATTGTGATTTGCGGAACTGGACACAGTACTCCAGGTGTGGTCAGACCAAGGCAGAATAAAGCAGTACTATGACTTCCTTTGATCATGACACTATACTTCCATTGATGCCACCTTAGAATAGCTTTAGCTGTTTTTGCTGCTGCATCACACTGTTGACTCCTGTTAAGTTCGTGGTCTGCTAAGACTCTTAGATCCTTTTCACACATAATACTGACAATCCAGGTATCCCCAAATTTATATTTGGGCAGCTGGTTCTTCCTGCCTAGGTGTTGAAGCTTACATTTGTCCCTATTGAAATTCATTTTCTTAGTTTGAAATGAGTTCTCCAATATGTTACTGTCATTTTGAATCCTGAATCTGTCTTTTGTGGCATTAGCTATCCTTCCTAGTTTGGTGTCATCTGCAAATTTGATGAGAATCCCATCAATTCCTTCATCCAAGTCATTTATAAAGATGTTGAACAACAACGGGCCCAGGACAGAACCGTGCAGGACCCTGCTTGTCATTTTCCCCCCAGGATGTCAAGGATCAGTTAGTGAGCACTCTTTGGGTTTGGTCAGTCAACCAGTTACAAATCCATCAAACGGATACCTCACCCAGTCCACATTTTACCAGTTTCTTCACAAGACTGCCATGGGGTGGGGGGCTTTGTCAAAAGCCTTGCTGAAATCAAGATACATTATGTCCACGGTATTTCCCTGATCCACCAAGCTTGTATATTACAAAAAGAGAGATTTGTCTGGCATTACTTCAAGTCGAGGGGCCTAAATAAATAAATAAATAAAATTATCAATACATTTCCTTTTCTCTACCTACCATATGTTATTAACATGTGTATTTAAACACAGAGTTGATAGACTGACTACGGTTGACTCTGTGTTTATGCTTTACTATTATAATACACTGCATGTATTCAAGGATCTGCTTACCTTTCTTTAAAAAAAAATTCCTTTTCCATTTCTTGCAAATTTCAGTGTAAATAAAGGTGCTTGACTCATTATACTCATTAAAACTGAGTATACTCATTAAAACTGAAATGAGAATTTACTAGTTTGTAAAAAGGAAAAAAAATGTAATTGTAACAACTCTATCTCTGCATAGTTTGCCAATAGCTTATTTTAATATTGTGCAATCAGATTGTCACAGTTGTGGCACAGAAGAGATCCAGGACATATTTCTTTAGTGTTCAGAATAACAATCAAAACTGAGATACCACTCTAAGCCCTAATTTAAGAACCCAGGTGTTTAGACTAATCCCCTTACTTTACAGATGCTGGTTCCCTCTGTAAAAGCAGGTTTGGAGACAGGCTTCAAGAAATCTGCAATATATAAAAAGGAATTCTGCAGTCAGAACTACAGAAATTGGCATATTTCTGGACTCTTAGCAATAGGAATGTAAGAGGGCAAACTGGAGGACACTTCTCAAGTATTTGACCTAATTGGAATATAAAGAAAGTAGATAGAAAGAAGCTTTTGTCCCAGGCCCATCCATTGAAGATTAACATTGGGAGATTAAGTACAGACAAAAGGAAATATTTCTTCACATAGCACATACCTAGCTAAAATATGGAATTAAATACTACATGGCCTAGTGATGACTTTAAAAGAGGACCAGACAAATTCATGGAGGATAACACTATCAATGACTACTAGTTGCAATGGCTGTGTACCACTTCCAGTATTAGAGGCAGTACGTCTCTGAATGTCAGTACTGGGGAGTATGTGTGGGAAGTGCTGCTGTCCTTACCTCCTGCTTGTGTGTGGTTGGCCACTCTTGAGAACAGGAAGCTGGACTAGATAGGCATTTTGGTCAGATCCAACAGAGTGATTCTTAGCTTACACACTAGGGACAAGCAAGCATCCCCAGTCATTGGCTGTGCCAACTGGGCTGATGAAACCTGAGAACAACAAAACAGGGAAATTCTTTCTGTCATGCCCCATGGGAATCCCACAGTAGGCTAGCAAATAATATGTCCGTGGTGGACTGGGTGATCTTTACAAAATATAATTTATAAAGTAGCTCTGCATCACGAAGACCAAGTATGTAAAAGTGGCCAAACCCCACCCCACCCCAGATCAAAAAAACATACTGGGTTCTTCATTTTCAAGCATTTGTAGTGCTTTTCTTAGAATGGATACCTGCAAATGTAATGGCCCACATTTTCTCATTTATTCTTAACTTTGAATTATGTCATGTATTTATAAAACAGTAACTTATTTTAAGAAACTACTAAAATTGAGTTAATTAACTTCTCTATCAGTGCTAGCCTTTCGTAGGTGACAATTCTGTGTGATAGATAAATGATGAAACAATTCGCAAAGTTCTTCCCAATATTAATTAAAAAGTGACCAAATGCTGAAAATTGCAAACATGTCATGTATATTGTAAGGAATATTAATCAAGGTCTGACAAGTTCAACAGTGGTGAAGTATCACATTTGGAACAGAGAATTAAAACAGCCTCTCGGTGATTTTGTTGTACAACTGACAAGAATATGTTGAAATAATTAATATATATGCCTTTTTTTCCCTTCGAGGAACAGAAACCACTTACTGAAATAAGAAAGATCTGTCCATTTGGTACAGTAGTACTGTGAATTTGAAGAAACCTAATGGCACATTAAGGGACGCAGGTGGCGCTGTGGGTTAAAGCCTCAGCGCCTAGGACTTGCCGATCGAAAGGTCGGCGGTTCGAATCCCTGCGGCGGGGTGCGCTCCCGCTGCTCGGTCCCAGCGCCTGCCAACCTAGCAGTTCGAAAGCACCTCCGGGTGCAAGTAGATAAATAGGGACCGCTTACCAGCGGGAAGGTAAACGGCGTTTCTGTGTGCGGCTCTGGCTCGCCAGAGCAGCGATGTCACGCTGGCCACGTGACCCGGAAGTGTCTCCGGACAGCGCTGGCCCCTGGCCTCTTAAGTGAGATGGGCGCACAACCCCAGAGTCTGTCAAGACTGGCCCGTACGGGCAGGGGTACCTTTACCTTTACCTTAATGGCACATTGTGCAATTTATATCTTTAGGTCTTTGTACAATTGCCTGTGTTTTGTTTTTGTTTTGTTTTTTTAAAGTCTGGAGTTTAAATTTAGTATTGTACTCAAAAATGCTACATATGATAAGCATACTTACCATTGTAATAAATAATATTGTAAGATGTAATAAGAACTGCTGGGTGTATTTAAGAACTATAGAAGCTGATGGAAAAATAAAGCACCATCCATCCCTTCTTTGTGTACGAGAGGGAATCCCCATAACGTCTGAACGTGCTGCTACTGGGTTAGGTTCATTGCAGCTCACCTGCTTAGCTGTGAGAAGTGCATGCTTTTTATGATGGTAGCCTGCAAGCCAATGCTTGAAGATGACTGGGACCTCTGGATACATCTATAAAAGGCTTGGTATACTTGGTATTTGGAAAGGGTTGAATTGTACCCCATATTTGTATATTATATTGAATTATTATACGGAGTTGTAAGGTTAAAATATGAGGTGGCCTTAGGAAATAGATTTAAAGGACTGTGTACTGTATACTAATGAAGATGCAGTATTCTTCATAATTTCAAGATAAAATATTGAGCCAGTAATTTCATTTAGGCTGTTCATTTCACTTGAATCTTCTGTCATGCTTGGCATCATAGTTTTGTACATCAGCCTGTTTTTGCCTGGGGGAGGGTCTTTTTAATTGTTAACCACTTAAAACATACAGATATTTAAAAGTGTGCTCAGGAAAAAATGGAAATTAAATTGTGGTGGTGTGTAAGTTGTGTCATTTTGAAAAGATGCTGCCCAAGATTGAAGTTGTTTTGTTGAATGCATTCTCCCCTGTCATGTTCCTTTGTAAAGCAAAAAAACAAAACACTAGTTTATCACAGTGGCTGGTTCCTGGCTAGGTCTGAAGAACAGACAACGTAATTTCAGTAATCATCAACTAATTGGCCCTTGTTCTTTAAACATTTATAATTACAGAAGTATTTTCTTCCTTCAATCCCTGAAGTGGTCTGTTATCTCCCGCATGGATTATGAACATTTAACTATTATCTTGTAGATTATCAATACATAATTAAAATGCTATTGTAGATAAAGCACCATTCATTTCCCCCCCAAAGGGTAAACACAGTGGGGAAACAGATCATTCTGTTAACTGCAAGTTAAGTTTAAAAAAAGAATATCAAAACAATTTATGCCAGGGAAGGGCAGGGTGGTGGTGATGATGATGGAACACCTCTGGAAATGATGGAACTATCTAGTTAATATGCTTGATAATTTTTCATTTCATTTCACTTTTAATTTGTATACCACCTAGGTGGTTTGTAACCACAGAATATAAGAATCACACACCTTATAAATAATCTGATCCAATACAAAAGAGTTGTAATCTAATAAAAACATAACTTTAAAATAAACAACTCATATGAAATAAAGTAATGTTCAGTAATCCATTTCCTCCATTGCCTCGCTGACAATTCCATTTCCCAGAAGGTGGAAGAAGCAACAAGGGGTTCATCAACAAGGGTCTTGGACCTGGTCCTCACTAACTGATCAGGAACTCATTAATGAAGTTGAAGAATTGGGAAACTTGGGAGGAAGTGACAGTAAGAGCTGTTAAATAGTGGAACAGACTCTCTTGGATAGGGCTGCCATATTCTGAAGAGCAAAAAAGAGGACACATTTGCCAACTTCTACCTTAAACTATGGATCATTATGACAACTCTACCCATGAAAAAAGAGGACGTGTCCTAAAAAAAGAGGACATGTGGCCACCCTACAGATGGCAGCATTAGAGGTTTCATGGTTTCTGTCACTGATGTTTTAGTTGGGTCCCTTCCAACTCTGCAATTCTATTATTCTATAATACAATAGTCCACAGTAAAAGTAAATATAAAAATATTAGCAAATAGCTATACAGAAATTCAGTCTTAACAATTACAATAAATAATTACTAAACTATAATCAATAAAAAACAGCAAGTCGCAATGCATGAAATACCACAATACATACAAAACCATGTAGAAGAATTAAATTGAGAAACTATACACAACTATTTTTTTAAAAAAATGTATCCTAAACTCCTCTTCTCCCTTCCCAGCTTCTGTTGTTCTTAAAGCAATGACTTGGGAGAGGCTATTGCTCAGATAGACTTGATTGAGGGTACAGGAGGTGAGGCTCTTTTGCCCTTCTTTGCCTTTCCTTACTGAGGGAGCAAGGTGGCAGCATGCTGGGGCAGAAGTACCAGTAGATGTTAAAGTTGTCATTTCTCTTAAGTAGCCCTTTCTTCTCCTCATCTCTGTTTCTGCTCCCTATTCACTCATCATGTCAGACTAGTTGAAACCTCAATATAATGCACAGGGCAGCAACTTTGTTCTGAAAGTTCCTCAGGCTGGGGGTGGGGGCTGCACAGGTGAAACCAGTCACCCCATGAGAACAGACAATGTCTCACACCCCTTACAGTTCTCCCTTTGGAAATACCCCCCAAGGTTCCTGGGGCTGGAGAGTAGGGCAATAGAGGTGGGGAAAACCATGGCCAGCACAAAGTCTCTTGCCCCTCGCAGAATAAATGTTCCATTTCTTCTATTAAGAGCCTTCTACAGTGAACCCATTGACACTATTATATTTTAATATATTCTAAAATTCAGTTTGATCTAATTATTAAGCCTGGTCCTGAATAGTAAATATAGCTTTACAACACTTTGAACTACACATTAGAAAATGCTGGTTCTCAACATTCTTCTCACGTGATATTTTGTACTTCAGATTCAGATTCCTGAGTACAAAATACAGTGCCTTGCATCTGTTGTAACTGGTGTACTTGCGGTTAAACATCTGCTTTTATCTGCCAAAAAAACTGGTGACAATTGAAACAGGATCAAGCCTCAGCTGGGATTTTTGCTGAGAACTAGCCTTTTAAGCAAATGTGTACAATTCACGTTGACACAGGGCATATGTGTTAAACATCATTGGAAACCCCCTATCTGTCAAGCCTGCTTTGTTCCTGCTTAATTTGATAGACAAAAAGGCACAAGATGCACTCTTCAGAGAACTAATTCTATTTCTAATGCTGGCTGTTCTGTTAGTCATTGGATCAAACTAGGAAAATAGTGCTGAAATAGTCAACTCCACCAAGGACGCATTTAGAAAAAATGTAGGATAATCTGATGATGGGGAGGAAATTACATACCAAGGAAGACAAACCTGTGACCAAGGCTGCCCTGCAAATTACCCCATTACTTGTTTACTGTTTTGAAAGAGGCACTTTATAACCATCAAATGTACAGTACATTTTATTCAAGTTCTATAGTTCATTTGAATTATATGATGAGCAGCTAGTACAGCATATTTTAATTAGATTGTTAGATGAAGGAAACAAGTTACTCTTAGAGAACCAAAGAGGAGAGACAGTGAATTCTGTCTAGGGTACATATATGCAGATTGGAGTAATAATACAGAGCCATTGTCCCTAACAACTCCTGCTAATGGGATTCTAATGAGTGAAAGGTTTGGTGGATAAATTTTGGCTAACATTATAGACATGTTACATGAATGTAAGGGAGCAGCTACACATAACTGAAGAGAAAAAGAGGTGCCAGTACTCACCATAAAGTTGTTACAGTTAAGTGCCACACTTTTTAACAAAAAAAAGGTGCCATCACTGCATACCTTTGTGTACCCACTGAAGAAGAATAAAAGTACTGCAGAAGAGCATTCTGGAAAGCTCATGCTTGATCCCGCCAAAACAGGCATATTAGTTTAAGAAATGGCTTCTCTTACCTCTTTGTCTGCGGTAGTGAACAGTACAAAGAAAGTTATGAATTGGAAAATAGTTCGCTTGCATTCATGCAAATTGCTGCTCTGGGTCACAACCTTTTTCTCTGCAGGGAGCTCTACCACACATAAACATTCCGTATATGATACACTGTTGGGTTTATGATATGGTTCATGATCTAATTTATACACCCCAAAGGCTGCTTTGTTTCCTTTCTTTGGCCCCTAAATATAGCATCAACGTTTCTATAGTCTTCTCATAACTAATATTCAGAGAATTGTAATTAATGATTAAGTACAGTCTTTATGGATCTTGCTGCCTACTCAGTCACATAAAGAGACTTGCTCTGAAACCCATAAGCAGCTATATAATATGCAACTGTAATGTGAATAATTATTCCTCTGAAAGTCCTATAATTATGGTTCCTGAAGCAGTCTTATTATTAAGTCATCTTAATAGAAACTCAAAGCAAAATTGCCTTGAGTTTTGTGATGATATAAATATTGTTCACTGAAAACTTGAGTGCTTTGTCTCTCTTTACAATGCAGCAGAATAAATACGTGGTTGCAGGGATTTCATAGAAAACTTCCAGTGTGGTCTTTTGCCCAGCTTAAACCCACTAAGGCAGGACAGAACTGCCACTATGATGGAGGACAACACCCCAACTAACTGAGGAGTACAAATCTGTCTTGCCCAGAGATTCACTGGTGGAGCATGATCAAGGGTGAGACCTCATTAGCTCAGTGTTACCCTAACCATTCTTGTTTCCCTTGTTGGTTCTGCTCCTAGGACAAGCTGGGTAGCCAGTTGGGATGATGTTTGAAAGAGGACATGCAATGGAGGTCTTACTGGAACAATGACCAGAAGACACTGGCTGTTGATCAAATGTTTATAGGAGAAGTGTGTCTGCAAAGAGTGAAGGGAGGATGTTGAAGGAAAGGTGCCGTGGAGTAAGACTGAGTCATGAGTCAGCTAATTACCTGCATTGGTCTTTTCATTCATGCACTTACATTTCTGGCTACCTAGATTCAGGGTTATGTTTCTCTTCCTAGTCTTAGTTCCTAATAGCCCATAAAGGCTGGGGTGTTTTCTGTGCTAAATATGTGCTTTCTCACACATCCGCAGCTGCTTGGGACTGAGAGGAGGGATAAAGAAAGGGGTGCTAAAGGAATTTTTGGAAACTTTTAAAGCAGGTTAAACAGTAATGAAATTAAAGACAGAGTGAAGCACTTTTTAAAGTGTCTTTTGGAAAGGATGGTTCAACCATCAGTTCATTTGCAATTCTAGTGTTAAACAAAAAGGTAGATAATTGGGGCACATTCCTGATCCTTAAAGCATGGAGGATTAAAAAAGTTAGGTTTGAACTTCCCCAGTAAGTTATGTGTTGTATTTTTATATTATTGTGGGCTTCATACTGATTCCAGGGATTAGCTGGTCTTCACAGGAGCTAGTATGATCATCTACTCTTTCTTCCAGCTACCTGAGTTTTACAATGTGGAAAAAGTGGGCCATTCTTGACATAGTTATATAGAGGAGTCAAACATTTTTGCCCCATTTGATGGCCTCAAAAGATTATCAAGATGGGGAGGGTAGAGGGTGCACAGGGGCCAAACTTTTCTGCAAGAAACTGTTCCCCTTTTTAGTTTACTATTGAGTTTCAAAACACTATGCTTTGCATATTAACTAATCCTGATACTAGCTTCATGTTAAATGTTAAATCTCAGCAAGGGGGATACTCTGATGGTTCCTTTGTCATTCCTCTCTAGCATTCCTGGCCCTTCAGAGATCTTAGGCAATATTTCCTGCTGCTTTGTTAACAAGATAAATCTGCTGGATTTCTATTGCCCTATGGCTCCCACACATTTGCATGTGGGAAAGTGGGAGTACTTACACTTAAAACAGTTCATGGTTCCTGAATTTTCAGTTGATGCAGTTCTTGACAGCAGATAGCTTATTGAACTTGTAAATAAATTGCTTCTCCCAACAAATGTCCTGAAGCAATTTACAAAAATAATTTGCAAAATAAAATAAAATGCAGTAATAACTTTTTAAAAAATACATAGGCATGAAAATAAAAAAAATCATCGGTGCTGCCCAAATGCCTGGGAAAACAAAAGGATCTTTGCCCATGCCCAAATGTTGACAAAGTTGGTGCCAGGCAGGCCTCACTGGAGACAGCATTCTATAGAAAGGAAACTACTACAAAAAAGGCCCATTCTCACCACTTATCAGCAATGAGGTGCAAGAACAAAAATGGTCACCAGTACCCGTCCTTAGAAACTAAAATTCATCCATTAACCACAGACCAGATAGCACTCTGGATGCTTCTGGAACCAGGGGTGCCAACTTTAATAAAATATTGGGGTGGGGGAAGGTAAGCCCCACCCCACATATTTTATTGATCACAAGATGGAGCGCGCGTGTGCACACACACACACACACACACACACACACTATTTGAATGGCAGTGCCCATCAACTATGAGGGGGACGGCCCCCTCAAATATTTTTTTTGGGGGGTGAAGGAACTTTGTTGTCCTCTAGGAGTTGGCTCCTATGCCTGGAACATTACCTGCTACAGTAGCAGACTCCAAGCCCCTATGAAGCTCCTCTTTATTTTTATTATCATTATTGACAATGTATCCTTTAGTCAGTTTTGCATTTGTTTAATTTAATTACTCTTTCGCATGCACACTCTGAGTAGCAAGCAGGACCTAACCATGAAACTGGTTTTACTTAGTAAATGTAAATGCTACCACCACAATGTATCTTGCAATGATAATACAGCATTAGAAAGAATAGCACAACATACAAAAGTTAAGGTTTTGAGAGAAGGAAACTGCTCTGTCTTCTTAAATGTATTTTTGGGAAATATCCATATATATACACACTGTATTCAGAAAGAGCTGTCATCATTAACTGATAGCCTGCATTCTTCAATTTCATTGCTTTCTTAGTGAGTTATAAACAGAAATAACTCTTTCTGTTTATTGTATAACTTACAGTTCAATTTCAAATTTGGATTTATTGTCCCCTGTATGTATGTTTCTGAGGCATGGAGATTTCACATTTTATATATAATTCTGAAAAAGAGAGTTGGTAACGACAAAAATCAACATAGCATTTTAAAAGAATGATTACTGGAGAGGGAGATAGGCTACAAAATATATAGCAAGTTTTGCCGATCATAAGCACAAAGGGAATAAAAAACTCAAAACGTAAGAGGTAGTCAGATAATATGATCAATGATGATTTCTAAACAGACGTTTTTACCAAAATAGTTTTCACATTTGTCTTTTTAATGTTTAATGATTGCTATAACCCTGGTCTTTTGATCCAAGAAAGATATGAAGAACCTATGGAAACTACAGTATTTGAACATATATTTAGCTGACCACTAAGCCTTTAATCCCTACATTTTTATGTTCAGATAAAGAGGCACAAAAAAGCAATTTTAGCCCAGAAAGGAATACTGAAAATAAGTGTTGAAAGGAATAGTATGGTAAATCAATCAGCACTAAATCAGTTCTGAAGGCATTGGATTAAAAGAAGTTTCTGTATGGCCTGTTAAATGAAGGACAGCATGTTACCTTCTTGAATTACCACAAGGGCACTTCATGATAATAGTTAAGTTATCATTCACTGCAACACTTTTCATTAATCTCATAAAATGAAATATAGTAGTGAAAAGGCCAGTGGTCATCAACAAAGAGAGCCATGCACGAGCATCTGCAGATCAGCCCTAAAGATCTATGGAGTGACAGATGTCACAGCCAGATTTCATTCGCTTTTATAAACCTGAAACAGTATACTGTCAAGGTGGGTTAAAAAAAAATCCAAATTATATTACAGTATTAAAGTTTAGATAATTTGCAGTTCTAAAAATCAATATGTTTTTAACTTGCTCTTGGATTGGATTGCTTGTTTGTTTATTGTTTATATTGTAAAGACCTTTGACTACAAACAACAAAGCTCAGACAGAGATGTGCTCTTGCATTTAAACTCCCTTGAAGCCTTTAGCTTTTCTTGCCTCTTCCTTCCTTTTGCAATTGTCATTATATGGGAAGAAAGGCTAATTTTACTTTTTTTTATTAGCAACCAGTGTGGTGTGGCACTGTGAGGCCATACTCATTATATTGGGATAAGACAAGGCCATGGCCCAAGCAGCTTGGATTTATCATTCCAGATGTACACCCCAGGTTCCCTTGAACTGTTTTGGATGATACTGAGATGCAGCTTTTGAAGCAAGCGTAGTCATGTGAAACCTGGGAAGGATGCTCAGTCATCTGGGGTATATCTGGGAAATTCTGGGGTATATCTTTCATATTGCATACTGCTTCACTGGTGCCCTTAACACTATTCAAAAAACACAGAAGCTAGGACCAATTAAAATGTCACCAACTAATAGGCAAGTGATTGATTTCTGCTAAGCGGGAATGTTAAGCAAAACAACAGTGGCTGGGGAGCTAGGCATGATGTTGAAGCCCCTAAGTCAGCAGATTATTTTAAATCTTATAATGGAGCACAGGAGGTGTTATGCAGACTTAACAGTGCAGTTCCATGCAAGTCTGCTCAGAAATAGTTCTTAACTGAGTTCAATGGGACTTACTCCCGGGCAAATGTTCACATAAACTGCAGCCTTAATTAGATCAGACCCTGCTAGGTGCTAAACTGAGACATACTGGGAGAAGGAAAATATAAACACTAATAAGTGCTTTGATCTGACTCCAGCACTCAGCAGAACCCACAAGCTATGACCTTTGCTAAGGTAGAAAAAAAGAAATATGGCATCAGCAAAGCTGGATACTAATTTTAGGTGGTACACCAAGTTAAGAATTAATAAAAGACAAATTAGGTGCATTTTTGTGTGTGTCCACTGCCAATGCTTAGCCTTTTCTTTTCTCCCACCCATATCATTTTACTGAACTTCATGTCAGAAGAAGAGTTCTGGAGAACCTGAAAGCTCACTAGTTTGTGGTTTTTACTTGGTCCTAGTAAAGGTATCATGCTACTGGGGATATTTTTGGAATTTTTTTTGTTCCTAATAGACCAACACAGCCACCTACCATTTATGTGTTCTTTGCTATTGGGCTGCCTGTGGCAAGGTAGAGATTTTAAGTCATTTTGAGTTGCTCTCTTTTATAAATGTATGGTTGTTCCAGTTTACTCAGTTGTACATGGGTGCCAAGTTTATTTTACTGTTAGACTGTTACCTGTTTAAGCACTGGTGCATATGACCAGGTAGCTACACAGAGACCATTGAAAATGCAACAGTTTGTGTGACACAACTTGAAAAGCAAAGAAATGTTCTGTCTCTTCATCATCATTAAACCGTGCTTTAGTTCATACAGTTGTAAAATGATGCTAGCATGAAGGATGCCAGCTGCTATTTCAGTACAGCTACAATAATGGAATTTAATGCCAGCTCCTTCGGTATGCATCCCTATATGTCAAGCGTTTACATCAGCCTTCTCTGTCTGATCCTCAAGACTCTCTCAAAGTTGTACCACCTCCTCAGCCACGCCCATTATCCCCAGGCCACACCCTCAATGAACCCTCCCTTGTATTGGACCCTGAATATGTCTCTTGCCTGTCTGGGTGAAGGATTGTATGTGCAAATCTATTCTGATGTATGGAGGTAAAATTTACCTTCCTTGCTCTGCCCACATTTTCCTCTGGCCCTGCCCACCACTGGGATACAGCTCCTAAAAGGCTGCCCACAAAGGTATGCATCCCTCAGGCTGAAAAGTTTTCTCCATCCCTGGTTTACATGGTTGTGTATTTGTGTGTGGTGGTGGAATTTGTCAATATAATCCAAGGATAAAATAGCTCCTTTGTCCTCCAGATGGCTTGTCGAAGACTTTGTTAAGGGGTACATCAAGTAGTAACACATTCTGAATTAATCTTTATTGCTTCCGTTTCCTATGTTCACATGAAGAATGTAAGCCCATTGCTCTGTATTATGTTCCTTGTGTATCTGATTGAGCTGGTGCCATGTAATTTTTGTTAATGAAAATGTATTTCTGATCTCAGCCTGTTGCCTTTCAGCATCAGCATTAACTTCTGTGTTTTCTTTCCAGAAAGGCAGTAGTCAGTTTGTATTAGAGCACCTATGGCATGTGCTTTTGTTTGACTTGGCTGCTTTTCATCCACTTGTCATCTTTCCTCCAGCTTCTAGATTAAATTGTCTTATATCACATGTATCACTTTCCTTAGCAAAACAAAAAAACCCTGAGTGCATGTTAGTTGAGGTGGATTACAATCAAGATTGTTCTTTTCCTGATGTGTTGCACACAAGAAAAGAAATTAAATGACTCTAAATGATTTGTTGTTTTCCTGTCTGCTGGCCTAAATTATGAGATCAGAGGCATTTTATGACAAAGTTTCAGTGTAACCAACCCAATTAATCGAAATGAAATAATCTTAAACATTTTTTCATGCATGTACACAGGTTCTTTTTTAGTGTTTACAAATGAGCTCCTAGCCTGGAATTGCCATTTGAAGATTTGGCAATTGTCATGAATTGTTGGTTTCATACTTCAATGTAGTAAATGAGCAGTTCACATTTATTTTTTAATAATATTGTTACCCATTTCTCACTATGAGGTCCCTGGGTGGGTTACAACAATTTAAAAACCAAACAAAAATGAAATCAGTTAAAACATGTCACAGATGAAAGAATTTGAGTGAGCCCTAAAATATTTACCTCAGGTGTCAAGGGTCTTTAATTCCCCAAATTATGATCTAACCATATTATAGCCAGGGCAAAAATGTGAATTCAAAGACTAAAGAAGTTAGTTCCAAGTGCTAGACATGTTACCTCATGAAAACTAGGTTCCCAGTGCAGTGTTTCTAGTAAAACAGGAAGACATGGGAACATTTTCAGGAAGGAAGGACAAAAGTGGGAGTGGCTTTCCTTCACCTTTGCCCAAGACCAATTGCCAACTGTGGGAACCTAACTAGGGAAAACTGG
Organism: Podarcis melisellensis; assembly: GCF_964234715.1. Taxonomy (NCBI): domain Eukaryota; kingdom Metazoa; phylum Chordata; class Lepidosauria; order Squamata; family Lacertidae; genus Podarcis; species Podarcis melisellensis. The sequence continues at coordinate 61,748,133 of NC_138537.1, read as the reverse complement.
GAGTAAAATGGATGGGGAGGAAAGAATGCAGCAGAAAAGGAAGAGCTGTAGCTGAGTGGAAGTGTGCATGTTCTGCATACCAAATGTTCCAGTTTTGGTCCCTGGCATCTCCAATTACAACTGACTAAATTGTCACAGGGCCACTGCCAATTGGAGCAAACTTCAAATTACAGCCCATTTGTTCTTCTTGTTGTTGTGTTTGCTGAAGTAAAGTACTGCTCTGCCCTAAAGTGCCACCACAGCCATGATTGTGATAAAAATGTAACTTAAACTTTTTAAAATGGACAATTGGATATTTAGGACTATTGATATGACATATTTGATTCCAAATTCACAACACTTGAAATCATTAGTCAGATGTTCTACAGAACCAAATCTTCACTTTGTTTAAAAGTATAAATCTCTCAGGACAGACCTGCCTTTGTTCCAAACTACACTAAGGTCAACTGTCTAAACTCCAAAAAGAGACCACTGACCCATGTATCTTCAAGGAGATCAAACGTCTAAATACAAATAGAATAGTTACATACAAATGGATAATGACTGTTGTGACATTTCTGTGTCCATAGTTTTTAGGAGCACTAATCTGTCTCCTTAACTGAAATGTCACATTGAAGACTTTCTAGGCAATCGGGCAGAAAATTCCTATTTTTCATGACTTACCCTTGCTTCATAGGAGAGGCATGGCGGATAAACTTTCAGCTATCCTTTTTATATAATGTCAATGAAAAACCAAGGCCCTTCCATAATGGAGACTTGTACCCTTTTAAATGCCCATTTGTGAGGATGAATTGAGATTTAAAAAATTGTAAAGCCCTTTGCATCCTAGAAGTCCTTAAACACATACCCAAAATGTTGGTTTGTAGTCGCAGGGTGAAAGGAGCCTTTTCTGCATGTCAAGTCACTGTAGATAAATGGTTCTCCACAGGAGGGCAGTCCTACAGTGTAGACAATAGTTAGCTAGATGGACCTTTGTCTGAGTTGGTACAAGATATCTTCCTTCCAAACAAAAATAAATAAATGGTGCATTAAGAAAAATGACCAAAAATTTTTATAGCAATAGATCTCAGGGACCAGATGCAGGCAGGAAAGGAGACAGAAAAGGAGAAAGTACTGATAGGGGAACAAAGAGACACTATGGGTAGAGGAGAGAAAGGAATTGTCTCAGATCCAGAATGTCTAAGTACAATTGCATACATGTTTCTTCCATGATAGTACATATTTGATTTACATGTGATTATCAGTGCTGCTCCTTTCCACTGATAACTACATCAAATTATACTTTTTGTAACTATTTATTTACTACATCCATTTACAGAAGCATTCCCTAAGTGGATACATGCCATTAAGTTTCTAGGCACATTCAAAGTAATGCTATTTTAAATATGATGAATGTGGATTTCCTCCTATTGGTTCTTGAGATTAGCGTGCATTATTGTATTGTTTGTATATACTTGCATTATTGTAACAGAGTGGGATTGCAACCCAACGTGTCTACAAGAGTGCTTTTCTTCCCTTTCCCCAAAACTTTAGTTAACATCTAAGAGTTTGATCATCAACAATCCTAATGTGGTGCAGTGCTAATCTGCAGAAACATTGTAGTAAAATGTTACTGGAATGTATTGATTCTTAGGTTGGTTTCTACCAATATGATTTTAGCAACAAGAAAAGCAACTACACAGGTGTGGAAAGTTACTAAAGTATTACTGCTGCTTTGTCCAGCTCCCAATTTCACTCCAGATTCTCCTACCTCAATGTTAAGATGTATCAGTGTCAGCAGAATTATTTGTCACAGCTAAAACGTTTCCAAGCTCTAATTATATTGCACCCCATGGATTTCATGCAGCTGGAGGCCTTTCTTAACATTTTATAAACTCAGTTTCTGAATAGTTTTAAAATTCCACCATATTAATTCAGATTGAACTGAAATTCAGCACTGAAAGTAGTTCAGCTGACAGTGTTGTAAAGTGAGAGAAAACTCCCGTAAATAATACAGGTGTCATTGCTATATGCAAGCCCTTAATTAAATTTTAAATCTGAAGTGGGCAGAACACCAATGTAGTTGATCTTTGGATGATATGCAGAAGAGCACCAAGGATTTCTGATTCTCAGTTTTTTAAAAATGTAAATAACCTTTTTCCAAATTAAATTGCTGGAACACATGGCTTGGGGTTTTTGGGGTGTGGTGAGGGGCAGGATCAAGAATGCATTTTGAGTGAAAGGATTGTGACCTCAGTACCAATACAAAATCCTGTGCTAAGATTCCTTAATTCTAAGTGGATGTCTGCCCCTTGTCCTAAGCCACTATTTTGTCTCCAGCTGGTGGATCTTGGGGTCTAGCAAAATAGATCTCTCAAGCTTGAAGTTCATCTGCCTCTGTTCTAGAGTGCTTGTTTTTTGTTGTTTTTTTTAGCAGTGGCTTCTGAACCAGGTGCCCCATAGCATTTCAGGGCTTGTCCCAGGTGAGACAGGGTTTCTACAAGGTCCCATAAGTTGAAGTGGGGAATCCCAAAAGCTTTGTTCTATTCTGATGACTTGGTTGCAACCCACCCACCTACCCATTGCTATCATTTTTTTGTGACAAAGGAAACCAAGTTTACAAGAAATGCCCTTGAATGTGTGGGAAAGTGTGGGCAGAGAGGGAAGGAGGGATAGGCCATTTTGACTGAGAGGTTTAGAATTTAAGAGGGCTGTCCAATCACAATGCTTCATGAGAGAGAAGTTGAGAGAAACATATGTGTATTTGTCTCAAATGCTCATTGTTCTTTAGCAAGTTTTCTCTCCTGAGCAGACATAGAAGAGTTCTGCTGAATTAGGTGGTATCCCTCTTCCTACTGACTATACTTCTGAATCATTTTCAGTCTACCAGAAATAACGCATTACATCTACCACCTTTATTTTCATTCTGGTTTTTTCTGTTCCAGTACTTCTGCACAATTTTTTTATTTTTGTGCAGTCTTATTCCTCTTTTCTCCTACTTTCAGTTTTAGGGCTGGTATTCATCTGTGATGTTCAGTTTGTTCTTCCTGTATTTTCCTTTTTAGTAGAGTTTTTATCCTTGCCCCACTCTAGATCTGGGACTTTGCATGTGAATCTTTTTCAATTAAACTGAGCTATTTTATCTTATTTTTCACTCTGCTTGTTTCTCTCGTGCACTCAGGCCCAGCCCCCAGTTGTGTGCGTGCCTTTCTCTGACTCTGCCAGAATGAAATTGTTAATTTAAGCCCCCCCCCCCCTCTTATTCATGAGAGGCACATGCACCTGGCAACCCATGGGGTGCCCTAGCCCCCAACCCTACTGATAGGTTTAGACAAATGACTGGTGGGTCTGGTAATGGCAGTAGCAGAAGTATTAGCATCAGCAGCACTGTGTGTTCTGAATTCTCTCAAACTCAAACACTGATGTAGGCAAGAGGAGCAATTCTCAGCTTCTTTCTAAAGCTGGCATGAACAGTAGTGGGAGCAAGAGGCAGAGTATATTCTAGCATTGCTTTGAATCGTCAGTGGATCTGAAGGCATGCCATCTGCTTGCGTTACAGGAAACAGCTTGCAGGAAACTAATGGTTTAATATGTCACAAATATACTATAGATAGTAGCCATAGGACAAAGGCCCCAGGTAAAAGGGACTGTTGAATTGAAAAAAGTTTGGCATAGAATAAATCACCTAATGATCTCGGTGCAGTAAAGGTTTCAGCTGGTTCAGGCATAGCAGAGGCTTGTGAAAGTACAAAGGAAGACAGTTGAGAGGAAGTACATAAACAGGAACCCAAGACTGTACAACTACAGCACATGAATCAAACTTGCGGTTAGCGCAAGTGGTGTGTTGAAATTTCTCAGTAGTTTTCCTATCCTGCAAAAGAGGCTTCAACAATAGAGATGGTAAAAGTTGGTTCTTCCTGAGGCAGAGTGGGATCCGGACCCTGAGTCAAACCAGGAAGACTATGGAAGCACCTCAGGATGATACGAGCTGCTTCCCAAAGTGCAATATCGGTATCTGAACTGAATCTTGATGTTGGTGCTCCCCCCTGGCAACTGTTGATTTGAGGGCTAATTATGCTCAGTGCAAATACTTCCATACTGGATGTGCCTACCAGCCTTCAAGCTAGAAAGACCTAGAGTTTTCTAAAATTACTATTAAAGATATACTGAAAACTGTTTATTCAATGTGATACTTTTTTATTTTCAGTACATCAGACACTTGGCATAAATATGTTCTTATACTGTGATTGGAATATAGACTTTTCTTTTGAAAAAACAACAACCAAAAAGCCTAATTATATTTAAGATTCATTATGCATTTTAGCACAAAGTACTTAAAAGTACACTAAGATCCTGAGGTGTTTGGTGTGTGATTTTTTTTTTGTTTTTTGCTCAGTACTTTCATTAACCCTTCTTGTTTCATGCAGTCGAAAGATTTCAGGAATGCAACACAGTTTTAGAAATATTGATTTCAGACTTCTGAAATAAAGTCCTGTGTATTCTCTTGTCCATTTCCTTGCACTCTCTGTGGTACATATCAGCAACTACTTAATCTTAGTCAGTTAAAGCTGACAGTTGGCTGATAGGCAAGAGCTCTGTTCAGAGAAAAATCCAATCAGAAAAGCCTCTGTGGAGGCATCAAGTCTAGTTTAGGAGCCAAATGTTATTCTACAGCAATTCCATGGAGCACAAATGTAAAGGTTTGCCAATAGTCCATGGATCTGATTAGAGAAAGAAGTGAGGCATCCATCAATTGCCTTGTACTAAAGATGGGTCAAGACAAGAGTATTATGCTAGTCCAACCTTTTATGCTCAAAGAAATCTCAAACTTAGGAAACATGTTGAGAAGGAAAGTACCAGAGCACTAAGGCCAGTCAAATAAAATTTCATTTTGAGGAGGAGAGCCTTATCTAAAGGAAGCATGCAAGCCACAGCTCATCTTGGCAGAACTGGACTGTCTGCAAACAAATGTAAGCCATAGTGCAGGCAATATATTTGATTCCTTTGTAAATGTGATAGGAAAACATTAATAAAGAATTGCGGGAGGGTCAGCCAAAAATGAATCTGTGCAGTGTACTATCCTCACCATTCCAAATTAGGCAGGAATACATGTGATTTCTCTACCTTATATTGGTACTCTACTTATACAATGGGTATTGTGCGCTGTGCTAGTGTTAGGTAATAGTTGAAATAACTTTCCCATCACATATACACCTGTGAATTGGAGGTCACAGTTAATTACACCATAGATGTCACCCAGGAGGCAGAAAAATGGCACCCCCTCTGGGATCTGCAACCTGAATTGAAGAACTTGAAAGCTTGCCACATACTTCTCCTGATAAAGGTATTGCCCAACTGCAGATTTGGAAGTTGTTGTTTTTCCTTACAGAGCAACACAGTTTTCTTCTTTTTTCATATGCCTGAAATGAGCTGTTCCACATTTGCTTGATGTGCTAAGGTGCTAGCCCTTACTGTGAGAAAAAGCCGAATGTATTAATATAGCGATATTAGCAAGATGTTTTATTATTTTATCTATTTAACCATCTGTTCATTTCTTGCATTCAGTACTGAAAATATGCAATGTGCTTGGCCAAAAAGACCAAGAATAGATGGCATCAACATGGATTTAAGTACTTGTTAAATTATTGGCTCTTTGGCTTTTTTTCTCTCTCTTGACATTTCCCCGCTCCCTTTGCTAATGGAAAATGATTCACAATCATTTCACAGATGACAGGATTTCTATCTTTTAAGTGCAGAATGCTCAGCAGTATCTGCCAGAGTTGAAGGTGTTTTTTTTTATTTCTGAGGAGTTGAGGACCACCCTTTCAAGAATCTGTTGAATTGTCTAACGGCCCAGTCTGTGAAACCCTTAAAGAACCCAGCACTTTTATTGCAGGAAAGACAGCTTCAGCCTGCTTAAATATGGGAAACTGCATTAGCAGAATGTGAGAATTAGCAGCAGAGCACCTGAGTCTCCTGGCAGCAGGTTTCCTGGCTATACCTTCCTTTTGCTAGAAAAGCCCATTAGTTACTGGGTGAGCCAGGACAACTCCCAACACTCACATTCCAATTTGTTGGGCCAACATAGTATGAAGATCTGGGTCAGGCCGTGTAGGAAAAGCCATGGAAATCTTGCTGGTCTTTCTTCACTTGAAGTACAGTAGGATTTTAAAGACTTCTACTTTATCTTAAATAAATTTTTTTTAAGTTGAAAAAGGGGGGAAATAGTGTGTCTCTTTATCTTTCCCCAAATCCTTTCAGTTACAGAACCTGTTGTAGATCTGTATAATTTACTGCCGTATATAGCCTTTATTGCAATAATATACGACATGTTTTGAAACTGGCATCGTTTAGAGGACTGAATCTCATTAAACCAACTTAGCTTTTCTAGAATGTGACCTGTACAGGGGAAAGTTCCCTTTCAAATGGCTTCAATTATCATTTGTTCTTTGTTGATTGCATGGAAACCACAAATCAATATTGAAAGAATGATTGATGTACAACCATCACACTTGGTCTTTTGAATTTGATACACAACTCTGTGGGCGTATACATGCATTTATTTTGTGACAAGGTGGCAGAGAAAATGAAGATAATTTTCTCAAAGCTATACTTTTTCATCAGGGAATTTTACACCTAAAGTTATCAGGAATAGGGAGGGGGGAATAATTCTAGCCTTGGGGAAAATAAATCTTTCTAAAATGCCTATCTAAAAACATCACCTGCTAACCATTTAATGTAGTTATAGTTTATGCCTTCCATAGCATTACTTTTTAATCTATTCTAGTCTGTGTACCTGGTAAGAAGGAAGCCTGGAGCCAATTGCAATTGCTTTGCAACTCATATCTTTAGCCACCAAGTTGTTGGCTTTTTTCCCTTCCCTTTATTCCTCAAGGTTCCTGACTCTTGAGCTTTTAATGGAAATGATGCCTCATTAACACAAGTACCAACCATGTAGCTTCACTGCAGACTTTGGGTGCTTGAGTTTACCACTTCACTATCCTTTATTGTATCTGTAATACTCTCTGGCAATGTCTAAATAAAAGGGGAAAGCCTTTAAAAGAAAAATAAAATAAGGAATTGAAATGTACATTAGCAATGTTCCAAAGAGCCATGCACATGCGGTATCTGAACTTTTTTCTTTGAGCAGCAGATGTGTATGTATGCAAACACGCCTTATTATTATCATATAATTATTATTGTTATCATTATACCTCTTTTCTGAGCAGGAATTTATCCAAAGTGGGTTACAAAATTGGGGGGGAACAGAAGAAAAAAATAAAACAATTTTTAAATGATAATGTGGCATTGCTCTACTTAAAAATGCATTAACATAGCCAGAAAGAACACAATTCAACTTGACCATCTCCCACCTAATAAACATGCTTGGAAGGCTAGTGGGAGTGGAGGGAGTTTTTCTGGGCCGTCTGAAAACCCTGTAAAGTATCAATTTGCCATATATCCAGTCAGGGATGCCAACTTGAATAAAATATTTGGGGATCGCATATAAGCCCCACATAATCACGTGATGTGATACAGGTACACCATTTGAATTACCGTTGGGAGGCAGGCCCTTCAAATACGTTATTGAGGAAGGCAAAGGGACTCCCATAGCATGTTTGTAGTTCTGATCATAGAATCACAGAATTATAGTGTTGGAAGGGACTCCGAGGGTCACCTAGCCCAACCCCGAGTAAAACAGAAATCTCAACTAAAGCATCCATGACAGATGGCCATCCAACCTCTGCTTAAAAACCTCCAATGAAGAAGAGTCCACAAACTCCCAAGGAAGTCTGTTCCACTGCTGAACTGTCAGGAAATTTTGAGTGACAATAATAGCTTCATAACACACAGAGTGACCATCTATGCACTGGCTGCAAAAAAAGGGGGGGTGAGAATCAGGAAAAAGAATTTAAATATGGTAAAATCGCTATAAATTGTTGTGCTGATTCAGAGGTTTAATCCGAAATTAAGCTGGATTTGGGTTTGTTGGTGTTTCTGGTAACATTTCTCTTACATCATGGTTGTTCTTCCATTGGGGATGTTGGTTATTATGGATGTATGATCTGTATTTTATTCATACTGTTGCTGTGGGTTTGTCATGGCCATGGCTAGAACAAAAAACTTACACTGAATGGTGGAATGGATATTTGAATATTTTCAAACAGCAATGGCTGCCTATTGCACCTTGTGCAAAAGGCAGATAACATTCTGCATTTATTTATGAAAGCAAAGTAAGTTCTAGTGATCTTAGCCAAGCGACTTCAATTCTTTCCTCCACAATTTCTGTTTTCTGTGCTCAGTTTTGTTTGGCCTTCTATGTGAATATTCATTTACCTCATGAGACCATTGCAAGGAAATAAGGTTTGGCCAGCAATAATAAAAAAAAGTGTCATCATATAAACACTTATTAGAGGCCTACAAACTTCAACGCAGCAAAATCTAAACTATGAGATCTACCAAACTGAAGGGTTCCACAATGCAAATTTAAATTGATTCAGCTTCTGTTGTCTATGTAGTTAAGATCATTTGTTAGGCCTCATTCTTACAAACATTGTGATTAAAATTTCCTGCAGTTCAAAATATCTTGCCATCTTTCATTCATGAGCCTTGGTTTCTTAATATGTGTTGCTTTTTCTTTTTGCCTAATGTACACAATATCATTTTGTATCTAAGCAACAACATTACCAAATAATAGAAAAACATAACATGTAATAAGGTGCTATAATTCTGATGCTGTACTAGGGAGCTGGGGGGTGGGAGAGACAGAACTAATTTTTTAATTATGCACCATGGAGCTATTGCAAATGTACTGTGAGATAGGGAGAATGTGCAGTGTTGCAATTTCAAATCCATTGTTTTTATTATACAAACTCATTCATATTGCCTACTGAAACTGTGCATTTAATTCCACCAAGATGATAAAATACAGATATTATTTAGATAACACATTTCAATTAGCTGCTCTAACAGCACAGTCCTACACATGTCTACTCAGAAGTAAGCCCCATTGAGTTCAATGGGACTTACTCCTAAGTAATAGGATTGTAATCTAAATCTAGTTTAAACCGTCTTTATAGTCACATATCAATTATAACATAACCACAGGAACTAACATCTCTGAGCTTCATCAAAATCAATCAATTCTCTTAGGCTGAATCTGGAATGGTTGTTTCAATGGAATTGCTCCCACAGGCAGTTTTGATCCATTTAGTCTTCAGCTCTATAATGCATTCCGAATCAGATTATCCCTCATAATATATTCCTACGTAATGTTTTATTTCAGCAGCAACTTTTGCCATATAGAATAATAAATGAATCTGCAAACTTGCTAGAGCTGTCTGTGACAAGGGTGGAATCTACACACATATAAAAACTGCTGTGAAAATACTTTTTTTAAAAAAAAAAGGTTTGAAAAATACACTGAATTTGGCATAGCTCACTGTCACCGTCTATTGTCACATTTGTATACTGCACCTTACAAAACATTTAAAATGTTTTATTTGTTGCTGTATAGCTGAGTCCAAGGACTGAATGTATTTCATACTTCCATGGTTAGCCTATGGAAGCACAAATCATACTGGGAATCACAGTTTTCATTTACAAAGAAATTGCAAGTGGGTCATGGTCTGAGGACCATCTTGTTGGTCTGGGTCTGGTCAGAGCATTCTACCTTAAATTTCATTATGGAAGAAAGGCAGGCTATAAATAAAGTAATCCTTTATTTATTTGCATTACTGTACTGCTCTTTTACCTTTTTACTGCTCATTAAGAAAATGTTATCTGGACAATGCAGATAGAAGTGAAAATCTGGAAGTATAAAAATAAAGCATGGACATAAAATACCATATAAACAGTATGTGTGTGTGTTTAATTACAATAAAAGAACATCAAAATAAAACCAGCAACAAAAAACAATAGTTCAGAAAAATTTAAAACAACTAAAAATGATAAAAACATGTATAAAATATTGAATAGTAAAACACCACTATATGACTCCCAGTGCTTTTCTGAGCACAATTCAAAGTGTTGGTGCTGACCTTTAAAGCCCTAAATGGCATCAGCCCAGAATACCTGAAGGAGCATCTGCACTCCCATCGCTCAGGCTGAACACTGAAGTCCTTCTCCAGGGGTCTTCTGCTAGTTCCCTCAATGCGAGAAGCGAAGTTACAGGGAACCAGGCAGAGGGCCCTCTCAGTAGTGGCACCATCCCTGTGGAACACCCTCCCTTCAGATGTCAAAGGAACAAACAACTACTTGACTTCTAGAAGACATCTGAATGCAGCCCTGTTTAGGGAAGTTTTAAATATCTGATGTTTTATTGAGTTTTTATTATTCTGCAAGGAGCTGCCCAGATTAGCTGGGGAAACCCAGCAAGATAAATAGGGTATAAATAATAAAATTATTATTATTATTATTATTATTCCTGTCCAGATAGGGGTGCAGCTGGGCCCATTGATGTTCGTCTGAGAGGGGGCGCAGAGGCAGCTGCTTCAGGCACAAAAATTATTAGGGGCGTAACCCAAGCACTGCAGCGGTCCCAAAGGTGCTGCAAAACTGGGAGGGAGATGTATCCTTTTTCAGCAACACAGTATGAGCGTCTCTCAGGCAGCCAGTTATCTCGCTGCCCACTCCTTTCAGCACCTTAGTTCCGCATCCTTTGCTCAGAGGCACATGCACCACATGCTTCTCACATGCTATGGCTGCCACCACTGCCATGCACCCTGGATTGCTTCTGTGCCAGTTGGCCCCCTTGGCTCTCTCATGCTCCCACTTTGGTTCAAAGGCAAACAGGGCCCCTGTGGCATCACAGAGCCCCCAGTCCAGGCCTCTGTATGGGAGCAGGCAGTTGCAGGGATGTTGGGACGCTGCCAGAGTGTCAGCTGTGTGAACCTTGACTGACAGTGCACCAGCTCGTAGGCTGCACTGGCGAAGCTTCCTGTGAATATCCTATAGAGAGCTGAAATGGCTGGTGCAGGGTGAGCCACAGCGATGGAGGGGCTCCAGTTGGGCAGTTGGAGTCTGTGTCCAGCACCACCTGGGAGAGCCCGCATCTCAGAGGTTGTGCTAAAAATTGGGGGAGGAGGATCCACCGCGATATGCTAGCCCCCTTTCCCATGGTGATGCCGCCCCCTTTTGTGTCTTGTCCTAGGCACTGGCAACTCACGCTATGCCACTTCTGGGCTACCAGCCAAAACTGATGAAAGGCATATCATAGCTGTGTGTGCGCTCAGTACTGTAAGGTGTGTGTGTGTGAGAGAGAGAGGAATTTCAGATAAGACGCAAAGCTGTTCTCAAGCACAGTGTGTTTACAGATGACACTTGCAGTCAATATTTTGTATCAGTACCCATATGATTGTGAGTAAACATTTTGTGTTAACATTCATGATGATGTTCAGTAAATAATAATTTGAGTTTCTAAAATGTGTGTGTTACAGCCTGTGGAGTGGAAGTAAAATATTCCTTATTACAGCAAGAATACTTGCTTAGTCTGACTAAGAATCATTTTATTTCCATAGTGCTAGATATTGAAAGGGAACTGTTTTCCCATGTGTAATGATTTGCCTTTCCATAGACTTAATTAGGACATTGTGAATCAATATGAAACCAGATCTTGTTTACACTTAAAGTCATTGATTGAACATTGTTTTCAATGGCATTTCCATCTTCCTTTGGAAAATTGTCATTATTTTTTTAAAAACATGGCATTTATTTCCATTTCAAAGAAGTGCCTTTCATTTTGCATAATATACAAATTTTCAAGCTGCACAGACAAAAGATTCACTGCTTGACAGCTGGCATTATCTTTGGACTATTGTTCAGGTAGTTGGAACCAAGTTAGCTTTTACCTATTGCTATTTTATCATTTGCTTCACACCTTCAACAGAGCTACAGTCTCAACCTGACCTGCTGAAATTGAAAATGTAACCTTCCCAAAATAACAGATGAGGGATTCTTTGTGTTGACATTTTGTGTGGGTCTTATTCTCTGAGCCTGTGACCTACCACATGGAGAAACTTCTAAAAACTACCAACTTGCAATGCCAAAGACAGTTATATCCTCCTGGGGGCCTACATCCATTGAACTTCTATTGCAATGTTAACTCTAATGATCATAGAGGTTGAAAATGATAGGGGAAATGAACAATAGAATACAGCCAACTCTCCTAAAGAGTATTGTCTTGACAGTTCAAGGTGCTCATAACTTTGTTCATACACTGCAAGTCTAAATTTCAATAAGGGGTGGAAATAATTGCCCAGGGATTTCTAGCATAGTAGGGAACAAAAAATTGGTGAACGGATTAACTGTACAAAACAATAGAACACAAAACAAATATGTCTATAACTTTCATATGTTGAACATATTTAGTAGGAAACATGTGAATATATGAAAGGACACCAAACTGGAAGAGAAACTTTGTAATTACAAACTCTGGATGGGAACTGCACAACTAGTTCAACACATCTAAGGGAGCTTGAGCTTGTTTCTTAAATGGCAGCCTCCCTCATTCCACAGAGCAAATTAATTTTAATATTTTGGAGATGATTGAAAGCTGCTTGTGATATGATATGGAGGTCTCCCATTAGATCCAAAAGGAAAAAAATAATTACTCTGGTCTCTTTTCTGGGAGGGAGGTTTTTTTGGGGAGGAAAGCTAACTAAGACTTGCTGAACAGCCCCACTTCAACATGTTTACAGAGTTCTTGATTTCCCAATAAATGAATAATTTTATTTTTCGCCTTTTTTCATTCTGTCAGCTGCTCAGGGCCCAGGGACCAAACTTGGCCCTCAGGTTCTCTCTATCTGGCCTCAGAACTCTCTCTCTAGGCCACACAAACCCTGTTTCACATCCCAAATACTTTTGCCCGACTGGCCTGTGTCCTTGAACATTAATAATGCCTCTTGCTTGTTTCGATGTAGCCAAGAAAGTGGTTTGTGAGTGTGTGTAGAAACTAGCTTACTGTAGAATGGTAAAAATTTACATTTATTGCTGTAGCCCTGACTTTTGGCCCTCAGAAAGTTGCCCAGAAGGGAATGTGGCACTTGGGCTGAGAAGGTCTCCCCATCCCTGGTCTGTAAAGTGGTGCTATTTTGAACAAAATGACCAAACCTCACTTGCCTTCAAAACTTGCAGGTGAAAGCACAAGTCTCACTATTTCTATATGTATGTATGTTGGGTTGTTTTTTTCTGTCATGGCTTTTTAGAGGTGTCAGGTTCCATATGCAAGTCTTTTGCTATAGAGTTCAGGTAAACAAGATGCTGATTGCTGTCCTGTTCTTTCTGTCCCACAGATGCTTGAGAAATTTGTCGCTGCTTTGGCCCCAGTTCCATCAGCTGCCTCCTTGCGGGGACACGTGCTCATTGCTTCATCAGACCAGCACAACTGCATTTTGCACTGAGAGTTCCTTCTTCTCCACATGGCCTTTCTACTGGTGTCAGCATACCTTCTGCTGACTCATGCCCATGGCGCTCCAGTTGAGAACGGGGCTCTCATGGAGACGCTGAAGTCCCAAGTGATGCTGTTCAGCAATAAGAGTGAACACTATTCAGCACAAGTGAGACCTCCCGGAACGAGCAGACGGATACCTCACACAATCATCATCGGAGTTCGCAAAGGAGGGACCAGGGCCTTACTTGAAATGTTGGATGTTCACCCAAACATTGTGGTAGCGGCTACTGAAGTTCACTTCTTCGACTGGGATGAGAATTACGTGAAAGGAATTGACTGGTACAGGGGCCTGATGCCATTTTCATATGAAAATCAAATAACTATTGAGAAAACACCAGGCTATTTTACCTCGCCACAGGCTCCCGAAAGGATTCATGATATGAATAGTTCCATTAAACTGCTGCTTATTCTAAGAGACCCCACAGAGAGAGTTATCTCTGATTATACCCAAGTCTATTACAACAGGCTGGAAAGCCACAAGCCTGTTCAGCTCTTTGAAGACATTGTTATTAAAAATGGAGCACTTAATACCAAATACAAGGCTATCCAGCGAAGCCTGTATGACATCCACATGGAGAGGTGGCTTAAACATTTCCATTTGGATCAGATTCACATAGTAGATGGAAATACCTTGATCAAGGACCCTCTTCCTGAATTACAAAAAGTGGAAAGATTTCTGAACCTGCCATCCAGAATTATGTCTTCAAATTTTTATTTTAACCAGACCAAGGGGTTCTATTGCATTAGGAGTGATGGAAGGGAGAGATGTTTACATGAATCAAAAGGACGGCCACATCCTGTTGTCAACAGTACTGTTTTAGAGCAACTTTACTCCTACTTCAGAGAGCACAATGCAAATTTTTACAGAATGATTAATCATTCCTTTGACTGGCATTAGTAACTTGCGGGGGGAGGCAGTTTGTTTGTTTTCTAATGTCCTGCAGTAATTTATTTTCAAGCACTTCTCATAAACTCTGAGTTGCATCCAACTTGATATGAAGACCAGAGTTTTCTTCCCTGGGTTTAACACTAGAAGTCAATTGCATTAATGGCGGACACTCTTTAGTGTACTTGGGGGCAATAGGCTTAGTGTTGGCTTTTAACTACAATAATGAACTTGATTGCACCAGTCCAAGTCCACTGACTTCAATGGAGTTATTTCAGATTTACACTTGTATAGCCAAGATGACTCATTTGTCTCTCTTTATTCAAAGTTATAAGCAAATGGAGTTTCACAGAAAACCATTCCTTAACCGATGTATAACAAAAAAAATAGGGGTTGTGTAACTGAAATGGTATTATTCTAACCTTCAGGTTTTGTTGACTGCTTTTATTTTTCTATCTAGCTCCATGACAGTGGGATTGATTTCTATAACTTTTCATACAGTGAAATAATTATATATTAGAAGAAAAGATGACTTGAAGTGGTCCCATTATATAATTTAAAATCTTTGTTGTGAAATAATGATTGTAAAAAGTATATCTCACTTAAATGAGCCTCAAGGCTGCTCCCTGTTATGGCTCCCTCTATGTAGGGTCTTTATATTAAGTAAGACATTCATCATGTGCATGGGTATAAAGCCGTTTAACCTGTTCATACAAGTGTTAAGCGTTTCATATCTCCAATGCAAACAAATGAGGGCTCTAAAATAATCCCATTTTACACAGTAGACATCAAAAAGTACACAAGTGTCCATTTAATCACAAAAATCATGAGCCACTTACTTTTTTTATATAAAAAAATACCCTTCATCAATACACAATTATTGGTCTTGTTTGTATTTTGTAACCATTTGTTCCAATAGTTTATATAACTAATTTGGCACAAAATTTATTGCAAAAAAAAAAGTTTAATTGCCTGCTCTCCAAAGTGTGGAGTAACTTTTGTAATATCTATTTGCAAATCATAAGATGTACTCAGAGTGCAAAGTAACTTCATGTGGTATTGTATACTATACACACAATATTCAAAATATCAAGTATGGGTTTCTGGTTTATCTATAAAACTATACATCTACATGAATGCATTAGAATTTGTTTGTTTATAATATATTTTTACTTGATAAAGTAATGGTTGTCTCTCTTTTTAAATATGCTACTTTTCGTACCCACCCATCCACCAAAATGAAGGTTATTTTGCTCTGGACTTTATAGAACTGCAGGCATGGCTCCATATTAGGGCTGCCATATGTCCAGATTTTCCTGGTCATTACCAGGATTTCAAAGGCGGAATTGACGTTGGGGGGGGGGATTTCTGTTCTTCTGGTGTCCTGGTTTTTACTATTTGAAATATGGCCACCCTACTCCAGATGGAGCAGACTAATGTAAATAACAACTTACATGTTCACTTGCTTGGTCTCCCACCACAGGGCCCAAGCAAGAAAACCTTACAAAAGTTGGTTCTCTTTAAATGGCTGACACAAATAGGTGTAAAGGAAGCTGGCTAGTAAAATTTAGTTGGTTACTTTAGTGGATTTGATAGGTGCATATAAATGCCAATTGTTGCAAGGGAATTGGTGATAGCTTTAACTAAGACACATGCATTTTTATGCCATCCAAATATGAATATGGTTGACTAGCTTCTGGGCAGAGCATCAGACAGAAATCTTAAGATATGTTTTAGTAAAAAAAGAAATGTTTGAAGTATGATTGTTACCACCAGTGGTGAAAGAGTTTTTTAATAACTTGTTGAAATATGTCAAAACTATGAACATGAATAAGATCACCAAGAATGGGTAATGCAAGGTGCCAAAGGAAGTTGGAAAGATGAGAAAGAGAGAGAGAGAAGTCCAGTCAAAGACATGGAAAGGAGGCTCGGTACTACAGACTCACTACATCAGCTATACCAAGATGGAATCTACACACAATTAAAAAAACGCTGTGAAAATGCTTTTTAAAAATTTTTTGAAAAATACATTGAATTTTGCATAGCCCACTGTCACCATCTGGTGTCACATTTGTATATTGCCCTTTACAACACTTAAAACGTTCTATTTGCAGCTGTGTAGATGAGTCCAAACATAATGTCTACATAATGTCAATTGATCCTGTGCACTGCCAGCAGCTAGGCAAACCAGTCAAACAATGCCAGTTGAAACAAGTGATAATGCAGCAACATTGGCAGGTATGCATGGAAGGAACCAATCAATGAATGCATGGTGACAGAAGAACAAGCTCAGGCCATCACCCTGCACACCACATATGCAAAACAGAATGCAACAGTTAAAAGACACCATAATACTCCTTAGGATAGACCTCCGTGGTATAGAAACAGGAGCTATGCAACTAACAGACTTTAGGGCTATGGGCATACAGGGGTTCAAGTCACCTGGCTGCAAAAACACAGTCAGAAAATAGCCATCATTCCTCCAGACAAACAGGTGGCTTTTTCCAATCTCCTTCCACACACATGCTCCAGATTTGTATTTTTTATTTTTTGGACTCCACATTATTTGTGATCATTGCCCTGATGGCTGGAGCTGATGAAGGTGGTAGTCTAAGATCTCTGGGGTGCTTCAGTTTGAGGAAGGCTGATATTGAAAAACTTGCATGCCTTTTCTCTGTCAGGAAGAAGCATGATTGTAAACCCCCTTGGTGCTGCAGAGAATGGCTGGAGTCCTGTTGTAGAAGTGAGGCTGTCAGGGAAACACTTCAAACAATAGCATTGCACTGGGGAGCAAGCTTCTGCCAGATGACAATAGCAAAGCTAAGCAGGGTTTGGTATGGTTTCAAATTGGATGTGGGGCTATGTGTTGTGATTCCTGCTTTGTGGGGGTTGGGGGGACTAGATGAAACTCAAACTCCCTTCCAACTCTACAATTCTATGATTCTGTGATGTACTAGGAAGAGCAGAACTATGCTAAGAAGCTGCGGGACATACCTGCCATGGGAAAACATTGAACTGACCACCTTTTGGCTGCCTATCAATAACAACCAACAGTGCTACTGGATACAAAAAAATACTGAAGGTTGGAGGCAAAGGCTAATGCCTATACAGTATAGTGAAACCTTGGTTTTCGAATGTAATCCATTCAACTTCCGAAATGTTTGAAAACTGAGGATCAAAGGGAGGCTGGCAAATCTAATTTTTTAAAAATGAGAAATGTGCCTCACATTCAAAAATGGAAGCAGTCACTTCCAGGTTGTTGGCGTTCAGCTGCCGAGACGTTCAACATCTGAGGTTTGACTGTACTTTATTCACTACACATCAATGGCCTGCTACAGAACAAGCAAGTAAAAGACATATGTATGGACTTTATAATCCCCCAAATCACAATTTAGCTGCATAGACCCAGGACTCAATGGGCTTTGTATGGAGCAGTAGCCAGCAGTGTTGTGATAAACCAACTTGTCCTGGTTGTCCTCACTCTTGCTTTAAATAAAAAGAAGCAGCTGGGAATTGCACTTCCTCCTTCCTGTTCCACAGCACCAACTTGTGTCCTGAGTGTCTGGGAATTTTTAACTGTTCCCTGAAGGGAGTTCTGATGGGTACCATATATCCTAATGACTGAACTATGGCATCAGCTATGCATTGGACTCTTCCAGGCAGCAAGTAGAAGGGGCATAGAATGGCTTAAGGGGCATCATCCAGGCATTTTTGTATGTTGCTGCTTATTGATTAGTGCAACCATCATCAGGAGCAACATCAAGTCTATCATGGGCTGCTCTGTTAGCTCTGTTTTCTACTTCTACTATCATGCTTTTGATAAGGGGTGGGAAGCTTGTGGTTCTCTGAATGTTGTTGGACTCATCAGCCCCAGCCAGCATAGCCAGTGGTCAGGGATGATGGGAGTTGTAGTTCAGCGTCATCTGGAGGAACCCAGGTTCCCCATCCATGCTTTTGACAGTGCCACTAGGAACACATAGGATCCGAACCAGATATACTACTTTAAGCTGCAAAGAAAGCAACAGCCATATTAGCTGAACCTTAGATTTGCACTGCCTGGTGCAGCAACACTAGTTGCCAAAAAAAAAAAAACAACAACAACAAAAAACCTTGTCTGCAACTGTGAATATGTTAAGTGTCTGATTTTTCTTTTTAAAAAACCCATTTCAAGGAATGCTGATCTGGATGGTTTACTAATACATAAATCTACCAGACTTGTCAGCCGAGCCTTCATCCATTATTTGCTCAGCAGTTCTGGGGAAACTGCTGAGAGAATGAACTCAATTAAATAACAGACTAATACTGGAGACTGCTCTATTGGGCTTAGTATAACGGCACCAGCCACCTTTTAAAAACAACAACCTGTTCCTTAGGCTGCATTTTTGAATCCAATTCCACAGCAGCATAAGAATGTTAGAAGATGGCTGCTAGATTAAGGCCAAAGGCCCATCAAGCCCAGTAGCCCTATTCCTACAGTGGCCAACCAAGCTCTAAATTGGGAAAGTTACACTGGGTTAGGTGTATTGGGAAAGTTAGGTTTATTGGGAAAGTTACACTGGGTTAGGGTATTGTTGTAGGAATGAGAATCAGTTTCTACATGTAAATGTTATCCTCATTTTCCCTGGATATTTGTCCATGATGTGTGTCCATTAGGGATGTCAGAGAATTCTGATGGAAACAGGAGTGGAAAATCCAAGTGCTTGCTTATTCGTTTCATGTCCAGAACAGAAACCGATCCAGAAAATATGCAAACAATGCGTAATTAATTACATTTACCCCCAGTTGCTTTGTGTTCCCTTTGCAATGAAGTGGGAGAATTTGAAGTTTTCTATGGCTGAGACAATTTTAACCATTTCTGAATTTGAACTTTTCAGCCATTTCCCTATAATTCATTTCACAACAAAGACATCTGAGCAGCAAAATGGAGAGCTGACATTTTTGCTAACACTACAAGCCTATATAATCCCTCTGGTATTGTGGTATGTCCCCCACCCCACCCCACCAAGCAGGACTAGAATTCGCCTCCCTTCTCTTTTGGATTGTTGACAAGATTGTTTCCCCTTTGATCTGATCTGATTTTATTCATTATTCTTGACAGCGACATATACACTTTTGGGCATGAGGCCCAAGCTACACCCAAACAATTTTCACAAATGATGCTCTGAAATATCTGAAACAGGATGCCAGTGGAAGAGGAACCACTTCATGCCACATGCAGCCAGCCAGCAGTAGCAAAATTAATTTTGAAACTGTACCAGAGATGCCAACTGCATGGGAGTCAAAAGCATTGAGCTACTGCAGAGGGAAAGTGAACCTGTAGCCTTCCACATGTTACTAGTTACTGAAGGTTCACCATCTCTGCTCTAGCACAGCAAGACAATTCAATTTGGGTTTTATGAACTGAGGTCTACTGAAAACTTTTATCAAAGAATGTTTTAGATAGGGGAGAATTACTACACACACACACACAAAAAGAAAACACAGTTTTGAATTAGTGTACAGTTCTAAAAGAGTGTTTGACCATAAGACATTGCTGAACATATAGACTCGTCCTAAGAATCAGGTATGTAAAGTGAGGATATGCTCTTGAGATCAGAGAGAGGGGAATGGTTCACCATACTGTATTCATTCGAAGGACACAAAGGAGTGGTTTAAAATAGAAGATGGCAAAATGAGGTTAAGTATCGTGGACAAGCTTCCCTCCTGCAAGAATAAATCAGCACCATAATTACCTGCCTGTGGGAAGCATGTGCAGAACCACCTTCCTTGGAGGGGGATAAAGAAAAGCTGGAAAAAGGCACCTGTCCAGGAATGATGCAGGTGTAGATTTTTTTCTGATCAGGAGAGAAGTTCTCACCTAATCACCCTTGGGCTCCCTTTCAGCTTAAGCTTCCACAAAGAAGAAATGTATTTCTAAGCTTCTGCCTTCAAGAAGTCTCTGGCACACTGAAAATTTAAGCTGTTGCTTATTAAAAATTAATTTGATCCCCTTTCTCGTTGCTAAGATACAGCCATCAAGATGCTGCTTGCCTTTTTCACTCAGTTTGCAGAAAACTGGCCGTGGCGATAATAAAATGATCTCTTTTCCCTTGTGCGCCTATGTTCCCTGCAGACAGACTTGAGGAGCAGCCTAATTTAACACTCAAGGGGCCATTCTCACAACTTCCAAGTAGCTTTCATTCCCATCGGTTGCTGCAAAAAGCAGTTGGTTAATTTTCCCTTGGAATGCAACAGTCTTGGCTACTATTGATTAGCGCTTCTGAATATTTTATTGGGAGTCTTGTGCTATTTGCCTTTCTTAAAAAATTAGGGTTGCAACCCTATACATCCACACACTTACTTGGAAGTAAGCTGCACTTGAAACAATGAGATTTCCCTACAGATTGCACTGTGAAACTCCTTTTTAAGCCTTTGCAATTAAAAAAGGGGTCAAAACAAATAGAAACCTCTAGATTCTACAGCACATAAGAATGGTACTTTAACTAGGAACTTGGCAGACATGATCTACCTGATGAGACAGATCTACAAATGTGCCAAATTTCAAAATGATTAAATAAAAATTGCCACAGCTACCACAAGTTTTAATATGCCCAACGTTGATATGTTTTTTATTCCAATATGAGTCCAATAATCTTTGGGCACCCACAGGCTCCCCATCTCTGCCATACAACAAAGATATTTGCAGTTGTGCACTGCCATGTGGAAAGTCCCTAGGGATGCTTTTTCACAGACGACATGGAGATGGGAGCTGTTGCAGTACTGCTCTGTGCTGTTGTGGCAATATGGGATGCCCAGACACTGACTCCTTATAGCACTGCTGTCCTAGCTTCTTAACAGGCAATGCTAGCCTAGGGAGAAGCCACAGAATTGTTTTTCCCACATGACAACCACTCCTGCAGGTGTGTTGAAGGGTATTAAAGTTGCTACAGTAACATTCTTGTAGTTGGATCATGAGACACAATGGGGTGCAGTGGTTAGGGTGCTGGATTCCAACCTGGGAGACCAGGGTTCAAAGTCCCACTCAGTCATGAAGTCCACAGACTGGGTGTCTTTGGGCCAGTCACTGTCTCTCAGTCTAATTGACCTCACAGTGTTTTTGAGAGGATAAAACTGAGTGGGCTTGAACTTTCTTTGGACAAAAGGTGGGATATAATTAGTAGGATAACATAAGAAAGAGGCTAAAGTCTTTTTTGAGAGGGTAGAATTTTGTCACTGAAGTTTGGACTGTATTTTTCCTTCATTGAACACAGCCCCAAAGAATTTTATTTGCATCAGGTGGGGAAAAAACACCCCACAGCCGCTTTCAAATTAATTCCAGTAAGTAATCCATTAAATAAATTACTCCCTGTGGCTAACATTTGAATGACTGGCCAAACACTTTTATCTCTTAGTTATTTGGAACAGTAAATGCACTTGATTTTCATTTTGCTCTTCTATAGTCCAATTCCAAGAGTATTATTTATTCTTTTGGTGCATAAAAAAGGAGCAAAATGATTGATTTTGAATTGTTTCATTTCAGGGCTGTGAATGATATTATTTCATACCACCTTCTGTTATGCCAACCCTTTTTTAAAAAAAAAAAAGTATGTTAAGTATAAATTATAGAAATAGCGGCATATTTTAAGCGATCTTACAATATGCAGAAAGTAAGCTTCGTCAGGTATCTGGTTCTTAAGCAAGCTGCCTTATGCATTCATGATATAAAGTGAGTTCCATAAAAGTAAGAGGCAATACACCTTTGCCAGTGGCTCAGCTTCCCACTGCTTCCATACATTGAGGATTAGTGCTTGTGACAAGGAAGCTCACATGCATATATCTCTACAAGATCAGGAATCATGCGTGATTGAGGTTCCATATCTTGGGGAAGCCTACCCATTTGGAGGTTGTCCACACATAGCCTTTCCTTTTGCCAATGTCCATGTATTCAACACATGGTCAAGGCAGGAAGGGGGCTAGAAGCTGAACATTGGAAGATTCAAGACAGCTAAAAGAAAGTTTATCATCACACAGCACATAGCTAAACTATGGCACTTTCTCCCACAGGAGGCAGCAATGGCCACCAACTTGGATCACATTAGGAGTAGACAAATTCATGGCGACCCTCAATGCCAATACCAGCCAATACCAATACATGATCTAGACAGCATCTTAAAAAGCATAGACATCACCTTGCCAACAAAGGTCCGTATAGTTAAAGCTATGGTTTTCCCAGTAGTGATGTATGGAAACGAGAGCTGGACCATAAAGAAGGCTGATTGCTGAAGAATTGACGCTTTTGAATTACGGTGCTGGAGGAGACTCTTGAGAGTCCCATGGACTGCAAGAAGATCAAACCAATCCATTCTTAAGGAAATCAGCCCTGAGCGCTCACTGGAAGGACAGATCGTGAAGCTGAGGCTCCAATACTTTGGCCACCTCATGAGAAGAGAAGACTCCCTGGAAAAGATCCTGATGCTGGGAAAGATTGAGGGCACAAGAAGAAGGGGACGGCAGAGGACGAGATAGTTGGACAATGTTCTCGAAGCTACCAGCATGAGTTTGACCAAACTGTGGGAGGCAGTAGAAGACAGGAGTGCCTGGTGTGCTCTGGTCCATGGGGTCACGAAGAGTCGGAAAAGACTAAATGACTAAACACCAACAACATGCTCTGCCCCCACAACTTGAGGCAGCAGTGCTTCTGGGCACCAGTTGCTGGAAACCACAGGAGGGGAAAGTGCTCTTGTGTTTGAATCCTTCTTGGTTGGGTTGGCCACTGTGAGAACAGGATGCTAGGACATTGGCAAGATCCAGCTGGCTCTTAGGTTCTTAGTAGTGCAGCACTGCTGCCTCTTGTACTCACGAAACTCCTTTCATATGAAGAACACAGGAAGTGCATCCTTAAGCAGTGGGCTGAACAGAAGAAAACTGTTTGTGAGAGCAGAAACCAAACAAATAAAAAGGCCTTATACCAAGTCAAGGCCATTGGTCAATGTAGCTCAGTATTCTCCACTCTGACCTTTCTTCTTTGTAGGTTTTTTTGGGGGTAATGGTGTTGTTTTGAGCAGCAGAAACATAGACTAACAGCTTTAAGCAATTCTTTTCTTTACTCCACATGCAAGGAAAGATGTGATGAGAAATGTACTTTGTAGACAAATTATATATATATATGAACATCAACCAGTTAACTTCCATGTGCAGTTTCCCTTTGAATAAAGGGCTGAGTGGTGTGTGAGGGGCTTTCCCATAATGCCCTCTGATGGGACTGCCCTGCGTTGCTGCCCCCTGATGATCTTGGCAGGCTTAGCCTGTGGTAGGCAGTGCCAGCAACAAGGGTACCAATACACAGGCTATGTTTCGGTGTGCACTTTGGTAGATTGGAAACACCATTTGATGCGTGCTGGAGCATCTCCAACATTTGATGCAAAGTGAAAAGCAGGCTCCCACTGGCCACAGTCATTGAAGCATCAGAACCAAAGGCTACCAGGCAGGTGTAAAGGGGGTAGGGGGTTCTTGGTGGTTGCCCAATGATGTCAGATGCTAAATGCAGCCCTGCCTGTGAGGGCCTGTCTTCAGAAAAATATCCCAGGCCCATTATGTACGGGGTATTTAAATAGCACCTGACATTTATAAAACATGTTACAAGAAAGGAGATTCTGACTGAACATCAGGAAAGCTTTCTGACAGTAAGAGCTGTTCAACATTGAAACGATCTCCCTCAGAAGGTAGGGGACTCTCTTCCTTGGAGGTTTTTAAGCAGAAGTTGTATGGCCATCTGTCATGGATGCTTTATTTGAGATTCCTGCTTTGCAGGTGGTTGGACTAGATGACCCTCGGGTCCCTTCCAACTATACAGTTCTGCAATTCATAGAAGTAAGATTGCAATTTGGTACACTGGTTTGCTGTTATTATTTTATTCCTATATATATATATAATTTTGCAGTTTCTTCCTTTTCTCTTTTTTTAAAGGGAAAAATAAGTTTCTAGCACTACCTGGGGAGATAAAAGGGAAATCGTGCAGGCAGTATTCTACTCAGCTGTTCCTTCTGAAGAAACACACTTAAAACCTATTAGGCTACTGTGTTTAAAATAACTGAAGATGTATTAATTTGCATATATTTATGTTAGGACTCTTTGGCAGTGTTTCTGCATCCCACCCACTTCCCGGAGGCCCTCCTGCCAAAGGATATCTGGCTATCAGCTTGCCTGAGATGCTCTTTGGGAAACTCTCTTAATCAGGTCTGTTTTAGAGCACAAGGCCCTGCTGGCCCGTAATGGATTCCTTTATTCAGAACCCAGCTGTGCAGCACAGACACCTCTGCTCCGAGACGGCTCCTTATTTTTGAAATTTTGATCTGGTAACCCTTCTGCGCATTCTGATCAAAGGAAGCAGGATTCCTCTCCTCAGCTTTAATACTGGAGCCCAAGGTGTTTATTTTACATAAACACATCTTCACTGTCACTCAATGCTTGGCTTTGATTCGTCTCCCTTTACAGGGTCTTTTTGAAATTTTGAATTAATTCTGACTTTACTAATTCATGAAATGGAGAGAATTGACCTTAAAATGCTTCTCCCAAAGCTGAGAGGATGAAAACAAAAACAAGCCCCCATTAACCACACCACTTCTGCTCTCACTTGTAACTGAAAGTCCCCCCCCCCCCAGCTGCCTTGTTGTATTAACGTTGCTGGCAGTCAGACTTCACAGTTTCCTCCCCAAAATTAAAAGTCTCCTAATATCACAGCAGCAGTGTCCCTCTAAATGCTCGACCCTACAGATGCTGCCGGACTACAATTCCCATCATCCCTAACATTTGGCTGGAGCCAATGGGAGTTGGAGTACAACAATGCCCAGAGAGCCACAGGTTCCCCCGCTCAAAGTGGGACCTGTAACGATATGTGGCAGTGTTATCCTCACCTTCCATCAGGAGCATTCCCTTTCAGAAATCCAGCTAGCTACACCCTACTCCGGGGTTGGGGAAGCTCCGGCCCAGGAGGGCAAATTTGGCCCTTCAAGCTTCTCTATCTGGCCCTCTCCAAGCTTCTCTACCCTTCACCCCAAGTAGCCCCCACTCTGAAAGCTACTTTTTTTTTTCTTTCATCAAAGAGAGAGAATTGCCCATTGCAATCCATGATTATTCACAATCAGTCGCCAGCAGGAACATCTTGGCTTTCCATAACAAGCAAGGTTTTTAGCTTTCGCATATGAATTAAACATCTGATAGTAATGTTCCTAATAATGGGTAATCCGTTTTTCTCTCAATTAGGTCTTCAGCAGAAATCAGAGTTCAGTGAGTTAGCAAATGACAAGCGAGGAAGTTGCGGTTGTTGTTGTTTTTTAAACTTGGAATATAAATGACAACATTTACTGCGAGGAGGAAAGAGTTGCTGTTATTTGCTTCTCTGTCCTTGTTCTGTCAACATCTCACACAGATTTCTGGATACACACAGTGATGCATTCTGGCAGGGTAAGGAAGGGCTTTCCATTTCCTGCTGTCTGTTTTAACTTAATAATCATAGGCTGATGCTTCTGGCATATCTAAAATAAATTAATATTGAATTAATTTGAGTCAATTTTTTTAAGACACACACACATCATTAATGCTATCTTGAAAATTTACTATTAAAAAAGCCATTATGCTTAAATATAATTGCCTAAAGCCGAACCCAATATTACAAATGATTCTTGTGCTCTGTCCTCCCCACCACTGGTAAAATGCTTCTTCACCCATTTTGACAATACTGCAAGATTCACAGCTGTCAAGCTAATTTGTTTTATTGATACATATATAATGATCTTTTTTTTATTTAAAAAAGATCCATTTTTACTGACAGTTTTCAACATAAAATGCAATAAAAACCAACTGATCTAAAGAAATTAATAGAAGAGAAGCAAGAGATGAGAATAAAGAAATAGAAAAGGAAGCAAAGAAGAGAAAATATCTTGATCTGTTTGACAAAATAATTTATTGCACCTTTGTGTTTAAAATCTTGCTACTAGGAATTCATTTTGGGATGTTTAATGTAGATCATGTTTAAACCATTGTTTTTTTAAAAAAAGGGAATGTCAATTTCAAAGTTGTCATATCTGCAAAAGTGACAGCAGTTGGTCTTATGATGAAGACCGTTTGCTAAACAACATTATTCCCAGAACATGAGCTCTTTGCTTTTCTTCTTTTCTCCTCAATTTATAGTCCACTTCCGAACATGACAAATGAAAATGTACTTCTTAACACAATGTGTAATTAACTTGCAGAAAACACAAAAACGTCATGTGGTGAGGGCCGCTATTTTATTTGGCTTTCCAAAAGATTTGACAAAGTCACGCAGGATGATTTGGGAAGCAGTCTTAAACATGACAGTTAAATTGAACAGAGACAGTTTAGCTCTCATTAGCAGAGAGTTACCCTGGCAAGGGTAGGGGGGTGGCATGTGAAATAAGGGGTGGCTATCACCACTGCAATATGCTTGTGAGCTCTGAAAGGAATCTGGCTAGTCACTTTTGGAGACTGAATGCTAGACTACTTCCAGCCAGCTGAAACCTTTAGACTAGCCTGTCTCAACCTTGGATCCCCAGATGTTGGTGGACTACAACTCCCATCATCCCTGACCACTGGTCTAGGCTGCCTAGGGATGATGGGAGTTGTAGTCCAACAACGTCTGGTGACCCAAAGTTGAAAAAGGCTGTCAGTGAGGGGCTCAATAAACTTTCTTGTTTTCACTCACTGTCTGGAACTATAAACACATGTGTCTGTCAAGCATCTAAGGTAAAGGGACCCCTGACCATTAGGTTCAGTCACAGACGACTCTGGGGTTGCGGTGCTCATCTCGCTTTACTGGCCAAGGGAGCTGGCGTACAGCTTCCGGGTCATGTGACCAGCATGACTAAGCTGCTTCTGGCGAACCATAGCAGCGCACGGAAACACCGTTTATCTTCCTGCTGAAGCGGTACCTATTTATCTACAGTGGTACCTTGGGTTAAGAACTTAATTCATGCTGGAGGTCTGTTCTTAATGTGAAACCTGAGGTACGAGGTACAACTTTAGCTAATGGGTCCTCCCACTGTCGCCGCGCCGCTGCTGCACGATTTCTGTTCTCATCCTGAAGCAAAGTTCTTAACCCAAGGTATTATTTCTGGGTTAGCGGAGTCTGTATCCTGAAGCATCTGTAACCTGAGGTACCACTGTACTTGCGCTTTGACGTGCTTTCGAACTGCTAGGTTGGCAGGAGCAGGGACTGAGCAACGGGAGCTCACCCCCTCATGGGGATTCAAACTGCTGACCTTCTGATCGGCAAGCCCTAGGCTCTGTGGTTTAACCTACAGCACCACCCGTGTTGAGCATCTAGCAGGGCACAATAAGGACTGCTTTATTCCTTATGTTCCAGGGTGATCACTAAGATCATCTGAGGAAGTACTATTAGTTGTTCCTCATGGACCAGAAGCACAACTCGGATCAGCAAGAAGCCATGCCTTCGGTGTAGTCGACCCCAAACTAGAAATCAGGTACACACACAACTAAGTTTCAGGTGCCAGGGAGGGGCAGATGGCATACAGCTGGATTCCACATCTCACCTCCAAAGGAAGCTGACAGGAACAAAAGACAAATGTCAGGGAAGGCAATGATGGTCCGTCTCTTCCCCCATCTTCCTGGAAGTATCGTCTGCTGGTATAGGTCTTATTGCATTTCAAAAACACCTCAGCAACCTGGTTTAAAAGCAGTTCAGGGGGTCCTCTCACCAGGCTAGATGGCATACAGTGTGGGATGGCTGCCTGCAACAGGATGAGGAGGAACGTCTAGGGCTCTCTGCCTGCTGCAGCTGTCTCACTTCCAGCCCCAGCACAGAGGTAAGCTATGGGTTGAGGAGAGCTTGGCAGCCCCACCACCTTCCTGCTTTTTGATCTTTTAGATTAGCCCCCCCTCACCCCCTTTTTTATATCTGATTGAGGCAGCCCCACCTTTCACAGGGTTTCTTGCCCTCACTTCTTAGTTTGAACCTTGATCTCAGGTGTTCAGTCGAGAGGCCTTTGAACACAGTGATTAAGTGCCAAAAGTAATGTGCACCTGTATGTAAATCTTATGTCGGAGCTGCTCCATTTCTCAGTTAAGAGGGAAGCAGGTGCCAGGTACAACTGCTATTTATAGAGCACTCTGGAGACAACCGTGCAAGATAAATGGAACATTTTCCACCAGCAATTTCTGCTGGAATAACTGAGAAAATGGTAGGATCTCTTCAGTTTATCCCTTAGATGCAACGCAATCCTGAACTTTATCTTGATATTTCAGAATTTCTTTATTTAGATATCATGTCACACAGACTCTCTCCAAAGCATAAAGACTCTCGTTGTTAACTTTCCAAGTCTGCTGCTGTAATTGATCCTGTATGTTTGGCATTTATAGATGTATTCTTTCCAAAAGTAATGAGGACTCATGCTTCACTTATCTATTCTTTATCACGTCAATGTGATCTTTGCAATGTTTTGATTGCTTTACAGTGGTACCTCGGGTTAAGTACTTAATTCGTTCCAGAGGGCCATTCTTAACTTGAAACTGTTCTTAACCTGAAGCACCACTTTAGCTAATGGGGCCTGCCGCTGTCCCGCGGAGCACAATTTCTGTTCTCATCCTGAAGTAAAGTTCTTAACCCGAGGTACTATTTCTGGGTTAGCAGAGTCTGTAACCTGAAGCGTATGTAACCCAAGGTACCACTGTATATTGGTTTGCTTGTTTCAATCATTTGTCTTTAATAAAAATGGTGTGGTTGGGGGGGTTTAATAAAAAAGAACCCTGTTAACTTTCACTACCTTAATAAGCAGAAGGTCCTTCCTTAGACTAGATTGGTATGCCTTCTGGTTTTAAGGGTATTTCAGACATGACGAGAACAGTGAAAGAGAGGAAGCACAGAGGACTTGCACTTCCTCTCACATCAGAAATTGATCCTGCATGTTTTTCTCAACATGGCCTCTACATTCTTCCAAAGGGAGAAGTTTGCATATGTCAGGAGTGTGGTTTCTTATCTGTTTTCAGGTGTTGCTGGACTACAACTCCCTAAGTTTTGGAGATGCCATCTAAGACTGATGGGACTTGGAGTACAACAGCCACAACCACTACCAGCAGGGCAGAGGTTCGCCATCACGGATGTACACAATTCTCCTTTCATTTTCCCACGTCTGAGATGTTTCCTAGTCCAAATTCACTCTTCAGATAAATGCTTCGGTCCTCCTCCTAAGCAAAGTGGCTTAAACCTTGTCTTGCCCAGGCATCCACAAAAATCTATTTGCCAGGGCCAAGTGCCTCAGACCAAAAGGTGAGAAGGCTGGCCAGAGGTGGCCATTCCCTCTCCCAAGCTCTCCCTTCCACACCCTTTGCAGAAGATAAGAGGCAGCTTGAGCATAGGCAATAGACTCATGCTGTTCCCTACCTTGTACAAATCTCAAAGGAAATGAGAGAAATCTTTGGCTTTCCCTCAATCCTCCTATCCATGCTAGAGGGCTTGAAATAGAAGCCAGATCTCATCTCACTTTCACAGAGGTCTGGATAAAATAAAATAACAGCAGGAATCTCTCCAGAAATCTCTGCATTTTCCCCTGAGCCCTCTGCATATGCCCAGAAAAGTTGGAAGAGAGCCGGTGATGAGCACAGAGGCTAACTAGATAAATTTGATTTGATTCACATTTAAAGGCAAATTTGCCTAATTTGCACTTTCAGGAACAACAGGCAAACTGAAACCCAGCTATCCTTTGACATGCACACTTCTTAAAAATCTGTAGTGCAGTTATGCAGCCAAATAATGTGTACAGAAATGCATACACCAGGGTAAAGTGTGCTTGTAAATGTATGTATTAGTGAAAATAACAGATAATAATGCATTATATTAGGGAATATTCCTTTGCATGTGATGTATATTCACAAAGTTGCATACCAAAAAATATTATACATCAGGATAAATTCATACTAAAATGCTGATGGATATTCAGGTGGACCTTAAAAACTCCCAAATTGATGTCGAGAACATATCTACTAGCATCTAAGCAAATATTTATCAATTCTCAAAACCACCAAAAACTGGGATCCAAGAAACTGTCCTCCAGCTCTGAGTGGACCTAAACTGATTCAGAAATGTGACTAAGGGACCTTAAACCCAGAAAAATGAGACACTGAAACTGATAGATTTGTCCATCACTATTTTGGACTGGGCTACAAAAAAACAGTCAAACAATAACCGAACCACATTCTTTCCAAATAGGCTGCAAATATCTCTAGCTGAAAGTGTCACAAGTCCGTCTTCTCAAATATATGACACTTCTCATTTGGGAAGAGGACAGAGAGTTCTTGAAGCCGGTGTTTGTCCTCAGAAAGCCTTCAGGGCCTGCTCTCCGTGTCGGACACAATGTCTCAAATGCATATGATGCAACACTCGGGCACCCAAAATAGGAACGAGTCCCCGCGACCAGATGCTATTCTTCGGGAAGCTGAAAGGATTTCCGAAACAGAGCGCTTGTGGCAAATTTGCACTCCAGAGCATCCTTTGACCTCTGCTGAATTGGGATGAAGGCAGCCATGTATAACAATTAAACCTAATTAGGCCGGAGCACATTAGCTGTGTGAAATGTAAAATGCTTTATGTTGCTGAGTGCGGGCATCATCCGCCGGACACTGCTGGTATCAAAGACCCGTGGAAACAAACGGGGAAATTGCACAAAAGGCATCGTTTGGAGGGTAGGCAGTGAAAGCTTCCATTGAAGTTATTCCAATCTGTCCCAGCTAGCGACTGCCAGTGAAGGCTTGTATAATTAATAAAAGGATTAAAATTAGCATAAGTTCAGGAAAGGATGTCACACGAAAGCTGATTTTCAGCATGCCACCCCAACCTCACTAACTGTCTGTTTCATTCTAGGTTGCGAAGGGATATAGGATTCCCCTTTTATTTCCCTCATATGAATGAATGGCTGTTGGGGAACCTGTAGCTGGGGAACAATACTGCACTGGGAACAAAATATGTCTACCACTCCAATGCCAAAAGGGACCACATGGACTACCATGTGTCTCCTACACACACACACACACACACACACACATTTTGTGACAGCTCCAGGAATCTTCACTGTCACTCAATGCTTGGCTTTGATTTGTCTCCCTTTACAGGGCCTTTTTGAAATTTTGAATTAATTCTGACTTTACTAATTCATGAAATGGAGAGAAATGACCTTAAAATGTTTATCCCAAAGCTGAGAGGATGAAAACAACAACAAGCTGCCAGCTATCTTTTCTATGTCCCTTGTCAGACCACCTCAGAGGTCCAGTGAGGCCCAGTCCACTTCCAGCTTTTAAGGCTCCTAAGACCAAGTAAAAGTTAAAATGACCACACCTCTGAAACAAATGAAAGCACCAAAAATAGAGTGAGGCATAATTTGAATTTTGTGTTTCTTTAACAAATGCTTTTCTGGACTTTCCTGAGAGCCTGTGACACATTTTGGTGCGGTGCCTAAAGCTGCAAGACTTTATCAACTGCGGATTTCTTGCACACACACCCAGGATGTAGCGCAGGACAAGAGGGAGTCCTCCTTTATTGAGAGGACTTGCAGCTCCTTCTGCCTCTCGGCTGCGAGTCTGGGTGTAGCTGGACCTCTGTGGCCACAGGTATGTGTTCTGAGTTGGATGGTGCTGAGCGTTTCTGAAGTATGAGAAACAAAAGCGGGTTTTGTGCGTTTTTAGCCCACTCAAAAGTTTTATACATTGTATGTACTGGCTTCTTGAGTTTTGTATGTGTGTGAGAGTGGGTGTTCAGGGTGCTGAGTATACCTGCATGTACTGCAGTTTGCGATCTTAAGCAAAGCAGAGCAGCATGGGATAGGAACCGGTTCTCTTCCTCCTCAGGCTGCAGAGCAGGCCCTTGGATTTGTTCTGCAGCAGGTGGGTCTGGGCCTAAGAGTGAAGCAAGATGCCCAGTCCCTGTAGTCCTTCAATAGCAGAGCTCAGCTGAATTAACCCAAGTGTTTGAACTGATCGTCACATGCATCCAAACCTCCTTTTGAGCATGAGGCCCTTCTGAGCCCTCTCTGACAGGCCCTGCTCCTTACTCCCTGGATTCAAGAGGAAAGAGACAATATACAGGGTTGCAGCTTTACCTACTGTTATCCTGAACAGGCAGTTGAAAACTGCAAGGGGGATCCACAACAAAATGTTGCAGTACAGAGCGTTTCTGTTCAGTGCCATCCTCCAAGCGATTCCATTCCCCCATCCACCTGCTTTTGTATCTATCCCTCTCAAACAACAGTCAGTGTCCACCTATTCATTTTTCAGATTCCCCTACGGCAAGCCTGCTGATATCCAATTCTTGTGTAATAATAATAATTAATTATAATTGTCTTATTATTTCACTCTGACCATCTGGATGGCTGCAGCTGCTTTAGAGGAAATGATCCCTTGCCCTGTCAAACCTTCTCTCAGGGAACTGAAGCAAGACCAAATGTGGAAAAAACAGGCATAGCTGAATTTCTTCCTCTGCCTTTGGCAATACACTTAATGATGAATGAGAGGAGTGAGAGGAGACAGGGCTGAATTTCTGACTAGTTGGGACTCTCATATTTGCAGGCAGGGCTCCAAAGAAATGAATGGGAAAATCAGTGTACAGTACAGCCTTTCCATTGTACTTGATTGTCTTTACAGTAATAGATTTTTAAAAGCAGTTTTGATTCTTTTACTACTTTTTCATCTGATTACTGCAAGCTTGTTTGAAAAGAATAATAGGAAAAAAATATAATAAATATATGCATTCTAAAATATAAAATAACCTGAAATACTCTCTTGGGGAAAAAAATCAAGTTTCCATTCTTTAACAGGAAACTGTTGTGCTGCAAGATTTAAAATAGTTAGGTGTGGCACTCATTCAGAAAGCCTCCTATGACAACTAAACTGGCTGCAATCCTATGTACATTTATTTGTGTTCCTTTTTATTTTTTGTTGTTATTTAGTCATTTAGTCGTGTCCGACTCTTCGTGACCCCATGGCCCAGAGCATGCCAGGCACTCCTGTCTTCCACTGCCTCCCGCAGTTTGATCAGACTCATGTTCGTAGCTTCGAGAACACTGTCCAACCATCTCGTCCTCTGTCATCCCCTTCCCCTTGTGCCCTCCATCTTTCCCAACATCAGGGTCTTTTCCAGGTAGTCTTCTCTTCTCATGAGGTGGCCAAAGTATTGGAGCCTCAGCTTCACGATTTGTCCTTCCAGTGAACACTCAGGGCTGATTTCCTTAAGAATGGATACATTTGATCTTCTTGCAGTCCATGGGACTCTCAAGAGTCTCCTCCAGCACCATAGTTCAAAAGCATCAATTCTTCGGCGTTCAGCCTTCTTTATGGTCCAGCTCTCACTTCCATACATCACTACTTGGAAAACCATGGCTTTAACTATATGGACTTTTGTTGGTAAGGTGATGCCTCTACTTTTTAAGATGCTGTCTAGGTTTGCCATCGCCTTTCTCCCAAGGAGCAGGCATCTTTTAATTTCGTGACTGCTGTCAACATCTGTAGTGATCATGGAGCCCAAGAAAGTAAAATCTCTCACTGCCTCCATTTCTTCCCCTTCTATTTGCCAGGAAGTGATGGGACCACTGGCCATGATCTTCGTTTTTTGGATGTTGAGCTTCAAACCATATTTTGCGCTCTCCTCTTTCACCCTCATTAAAAGATTCTTTAATTCCTCCTCACTTTCGGCCATCAATGTTGTGTCATCTGCATATCTGAGGTTGTTGATATTTCTTCCGGCAATCTTAATTCCAGTTTGTGATTCATCTAGCCCAGCCTTTCGCATGATGAATTCTGCATATAAGTTAAATAAGCAGGGGGACAATATACAGCCTTGCCGTACTCCTTTCCCAATTTTGAACCAATCAGTTGTTCCATATCCAGTTCTAACTGTAGCTTCTTGTCCCACATAGAGATTTCTCAGGAGACAGATGAGGTGATCAGGCACTCCCATTTCTTTAAGAACTTGCCATAGTTTGCTGTGGTCGACACAGTCAAAGGCTTTTGCATAGTCAATGAAGCAGAAGTAGATGTCTTTCTGGAACTCTCTAGCTTTCTCCATAATCCAGCGCATGTTTGCAATTTGGTCTCTGGTTCCTCTGCCTCTTCTAAATCCAGCTTGCACTTCTGGAAGTTCTTGGTCCACATACTGCTTAAGCCTTCCTTGTAGAATTTTAAGCATAACCTTGCTAGTGTGTGAAATGAGTGCAATTGTGCGGTAGTTGGAACATTCTTTGGCATTGCCCTTCTTTGGGATTGGGATGTAGACTGATCTTCTCCAATCCTCTGGCCACTGCTGAGTTTTCCAAATTTGCTGGCATATTGAGTGTAGCACCTTAACAGCATCATCTTTTAAAATTTTAAATAGTTCAGCTGGAATATCATCACTTCCACTGGCCTTGTTATTAGCAATGCTTTCTAAGGCCCATTTGACTTCACTCTCCAGGATGTCTGGCTCAAGGTCAGCAACCACACTACCTGGCGTATATGAGACATCCATTTCTTTCTGGTATAGTTCCTCTGTGTATTCTTGCCATCTCTTCTTGATGTCTTCAGCTTCTGTTAGGTCCTTTCCACTTTTGTCTTTTATTATGGAAATC
Organism: Podarcis melisellensis; assembly: GCF_964234715.1. Taxonomy (NCBI): domain Eukaryota; kingdom Metazoa; phylum Chordata; class Lepidosauria; order Squamata; family Lacertidae; genus Podarcis; species Podarcis melisellensis. The sequence continues at coordinate 61,713,218 of NC_138537.1, read as the reverse complement.
TTTGTACGAAATGTTTCTTTCATATCTCCAATTTTCTTGAACAGATCTCTGGTTTTCCCCATTCTATTGTTTTCCTCTATTTCTTTGCATTGCTTGTTTAAGAAGGCCTTCTTAAACCTTGCTATTTTTTGGAAATCCTTGCTATTTTTTGGAAATCTGCATTCAATTTCCTGTATCTTTCACTATCTCCCTTGCATTTTGCTTGCCTTCTCTCCCCCGGTATTTGTAAGGCCACGTTGGACAGCCACTTTGCTTTCTTGCATTTCCTTTTCATTGGGATGGTTTTAGTTGCTGCCTCTTGTATAATGTTATGAGCCTCCATCCATAGTTCTTCAGGCACTCTGTCCACCAAATCTAAATCCTTAAACCTGTTCCTCACTTCCACTGTGTATTCATAAGTTTCTTCAGCACCAGTGGTTGGTGCATAAACTTGGATTACTGTGATGTTGAAAGGTCTGCCTTGGATTCGTATCGAGATCATTTTTGAGATTGCATCCCAGTACAGCTTTTGCCATTCTTTTGTTGACTATGAGGGCCACTCCATTTCTTTTACGGGTTTCTTGCTCACAGTAGTAGATATGATGGTTGTCTGAACTGAATTCACCCATTCCCGTCCATTTTAGTTCACTGATGCCCAGGATGCCAATATTTATTCTTGCCATCTCATTTTTTACCACCTCCAACTTACCCAGGTTCATGGTTCTTACATTCCAGGTTCCCATGCAATATTTTTCTTTACAGCATTGGACTTTCCTTTCGCTTCCAGGCATATCCGCAACTGAGCGTCCTTTTGGCTTTGGCCCAGCTGCTTCATCAGCTCTGGATCTACTTGTACTTGCCCTCCGCTCTTCCCCAGTAGCATGTCAGACACCTTCCGACCTGAAGGGCTCATCTTCCAGCGTCATAACTTTTATATGCCTGTTGTCTTTGTCCATGGAGTTTTCTTGGCAGGGATACTGGAGTGGCTTGCCGGTTCCTGCTCCAGGTGGATCACGTTTGGTCAAAACTCTCCACTATGACCTGTCCATCTTGGGTGGCCCTGCACGGTATAGCTCATAGCTTTTCTGAGTTATTCAAGCCCCTTCGCCACGGCAAGGCAGTGATCCATGAAGGGGCCTTTTTCTTTAAAGCAATTTTAAAAACCCTATTACAGTGGTACCTTGGGTTAAGTACTTAATTCGTTCCGGAGGTCCGTTCTTAACCTGAAACTGTTCTTAACCTGAAGCACCACTTTAGCTAATGGGGCCTCCTGCTGCTGCCACGCCGCCAGAGCCCAATTTCTGTTCTTATCCTGAAGCAAAGTTCTTAACCTGAAGCACTATTTCTGGGTTAGCAGAGTGTGTAACCTGAAGCGTATGTAACCTGAAGAGTATGTAACCCGAGGTACCACTGTATATTGCTCATTAGTCTCCCATATGTTGCTGAACTGCAACTCCCATCAGCCTTAGCAAGCATGGCCAATGGCCAGGAATGATGGGAATTGTAGTTCAGCAGTATCTGGCGAGACAAACGTTTCCCATGCCTGATATAGCATGTAGTTTGGTCAGAGATTTTTCAAACAGAGAAACAGAAGAACTGAGATTGCAATGCATCAGTCTATTAGACAATATATTCAATTTGCCAATTAGTGTAAGTTTAGATTATTAAATTATTATCTGGCAACAGTTTATATGGCAGTATAATGTTATATTAGGACTCAATTGTCCACCTCTTTTCTTTTTATCACTGAGTACCAACATTTTCATTCTAGTTCTGTCTCCTGCCCCCAATTCCTGATCAATTTCAGAAAGAGTGGCTGCCATCTGTTAAGCTACTGGACCAAAAATTTAATAGTGAGAAACTGAAATGGAAGTTTGTCTTAGGCATCAGTGTCATTTAAACTAGAGTAATTCTCTGTCAAAGAGTGATGGATATGCCTGTAATTTTCCTACTACTTAATTAATAACACACATTATTTAACTAATGAATCATAATTATTCCTATATATTTCTGTATAGATCATTCAGCTTCCTTGTTGGTTTGTCTTCCAAGGATATTTAAGTTTTTCATTATTAAAAATAGATTCTTTGTTGTATTGATTCCTATAGTAATTTATGGGGTTTTTTTCTTTAATTCATTTGAATCATAAAATTCACAGAATTGTAGGGTTGGAAGGGATCCTGGGAAGAGGTTCCCAAACCTATTTGGCCTGCTCCCCCCTTTTCAGAAAAAAAGAAAACTCAGCGCTCCCCTGGAAATCCACCTTCTTTAAGAGAACAAGTCTGCTGGCTCAGTCAGATCTTCCCCAGGGGCGGGCCCAGTGCTGCAGCCCACCTGCCATTGGCCATATAGGCAGGCAAGTTGCGATCCACTTCCCACTCCCAGGTGAAGGCAAAAAGGGTCGACCCAAGCTTGGAGAAAACCCCTCACCTTCAGCACAACTGCCAGATCCAGGGAAGGCTTTGTCACCATCTCACCATGGTGCCTTACGTGGCGGTAAGCATCATTACACAACAGATGAGACATGTACAAACGTGTCCCCCCCCCCCAAAAAAAATTCTCTTCTTTCTTAATGCTTCCACCACCTTCTTATTTTTTATTCAATGCCCACCAATTGCACTCAAGGCTACTACCTCCCCCCCCCCCGATCATTCCAGCACCACCCAGGGGGCAGTATCACCCACTTTGGGAAACACTAATCTAGTGCAACCCCCTGCAATGCAGAAAGCTTCACTAGATCACACATGACAGATGGCCATTGAGCTTCTGCTTTGTTAAAACTAGGAATAAGGAGGCAGTTAAGTGACTTCCAAAATCCCAAGTCCCCACCACAGCCTCTAACTAAGGCCAGGACAACGACCATTGACACAGGCACCATGCATACACAACAGCAAAGAGGCTCAGAAAAACAGTCTATAAAATTGTAGCAATAAGCGGATACTATGTATCCTACTGTTTCCTTTGAATACCCAATACAGTGGTACCTCAGGTTAAAAACTTAATTCATCCCAGAGGTCCGTTCTTAACCTCAAACTGTTCTTAACCTGAAGCACCACTGTAGCTAATGGGGCCTCCCACTGCCGCTGTGCAATTTCTGTTCTCATCCTGAAGCAAAGTTCATAAGCCGAGGTACTATTTCTGGGTTAGCGGAGTCTGTAACCTGAAGCGTATGTAACCTGAAGCGTATGTAACCCGAGGTACCACTGTATACAGTAATGCCTCATGTTACGTTTGCTTCATGTTACGTTTTTTCAGGTTGCGTCCCGTGGCGACCCGGAAGTACCAGAAAAGGTTACTTCTGGGTTTCACCACTTGCGCATGAGCAGAAGCACTAAATCACACTTCGTGCATGTGCACAAGTGCCAAATCGCACTGCGCATCTGCACAGTTACGGCGCTTCAGGTTGAGGGCTTTTCAGGTTGCAAACAGGCCTCCAGAACGGATCCTGTTCGCAACCAGAATCAATGTAGAATCAAATAATCACCAACATTCAACGGTTTGATGGATTTCCTTGGTTCCAACGGCTAATGACTCCTCTGAAAGAGGGGAATCCAGGTCCCCCCCCCCCGTCTCCATAATCCCTTAAGCATAAGGTCACATACTCCTTCCCCCTCCACAAGGTGTGAACTTAGCCACACAAATAGAGGCGGAGCTAGCCGCTCCGGCACCTGGGGGCGGGGCAGGATGAGCTGCCCACGGGGGCAGGCCAGAGAGCATCCCACGGGGTGGTGGAGTGAGCGTTGAGCATCCCAGGGGGGCGCCGCAGCAAGCAGTGAGCATCCTAGGGGGGCACCGCTCATGGCGATGTCACCCCCTCAGGGATGACACCCAAGGCGAGCCACATGCCCCGCACCCCCTTCCTCTGCCAGGAGGCAATCAAGGGCAGCACATATCCCAGACAGAAGCCCATCAGGTTGGTGGATTGAATCCTGATACTTTCAAAGGAGAAGCACAGGAAAGCCTTGCAGCTAGGGGGATGTGTAAATACTCTTACTGTTTTGGGGGGAAGAGGGTAGTTAAAAGGTATCGGGAACCAGGGTTCTTGACAGGGGTGAGTGATGGGCTCATGTTTCTACATGCCAAACACTCCTACTTTGTGACATATCTGTGATGTATTGATGATGCTGTTGAAAAATGTATTATGGGAAATGGGGAGAAGTCTTAAAAGTTCACGCAACCCCATGCTCGGGGTTCCTACTCTTTGTGCGTTTGAACCTTGTTGCAACAAATAAAGATCAGGTCTACGGACCGCTGTTTGCTTCCTTAACTTGGCTGGAGACTCCTTCTTTTGCTGACCGGAGAAAACCACAGGGAGTGGCACCCCGACGAGCTGGGCAGTGAAGTAAATCCACACCCCAGGATTTTTCCTTATCATCTTAAAAACCAGATTATTGTTGACTTGCAAGGGACTTTGTAACTGTTAAACCTCCTCCCCGCCATTATATTGTCATTTTCCCATTAATCCAAATATGCAGTATTGTTTTTCATGTTAACATGTAACACTCAGTATTCAACATAAATCCTCGCTTGACTGCACTGGCTACCACTTAGTTTCCAGCTTCAATTAAAATTGATGGTTTTGTATCTCAAGGACCACCTCTCCCCGTGGATACTGTGTGCTCTAACCACTACATTATTTTACACTGGCTTGTGTTTCATCTGCTGCTGTTTCAGAAGCAATTAAGATTCTTGCCTATCCCGTCGCCACATCCCATTTTAGATTTAGGAGTGAATTTTAAACGGATGCGATAGAATGCTGTCCCAAGAATAGAGAAGAAATGTTTGCATATCTGTGATGCCTTAGGAATCACAGTGTATCTCCACAATGAATAGACACTATCCAGCCAAAAGTCGCACTGATGGGAGAGTTGATGACATGCTTTAGGGAACAATCCTAAAACTGGCTGAAACTGGCATAATTGCCACTTTGCTAATGAAGAGAAGGTCAACCTGAGGGATGGCACTTATAGCACCAGAGTACACACAACACCAGTATGCCCAGAGAGCTTTGGAGCCATAGAAGTCCCACCAGCAGTGGGGGGCCAGAATTGAGCAAGGAGGGACATCTGTGTCCCCTGCCATCTCCCAAAAAGGGATTCCCTTCTGTCTACATTAAGCCAGAGGGGTTTGGATATGGCAATTGCTCCATTATGGAATCTCACTAACGATATGGATTCATCTCATAGTCTTTCACAATTACATCAATGGGACTTCCAAGTACTTTACTTTTCCTGGATGCTGCAATATGATAATGTACTAGTTAGCTGATAGGTATCTACTTCAAATGGTGAGTCAGTTTCATACGCCAGTTCCTGGTGGAATTCATCCTACTGCCATAATTATTCAAATTTCTTATAAAGATTCACAATAAATAAAAAGGAAGAACAGGGGCAAACAGAATGCTTGCTGGTTTCCTCAAACCATTTTGCATGAATTAACATGTTCTCTTGGCAAAATATAAGAGCAAATGGTGTGGCCGGCCTGCCATGGAATGTGCCGCCATTGGTTAATTTGCTGTGAAGTCACAAAGACCACAATAAGTGCTAAGGCGGCAGAGAGATAAGCAAAGTTGGGAATTCAAGAGAGGGAGCAAGAACTGTGAAAGCTGTTCCAGATTTACTGGAAGGCATTTTTGAATTCATGCATTGTGTATTTTATTTTGAAAAGCTCATTTGTGTATTGCATTTTAGATGCCTCACAGTATTTTTATTCCATACTTGATATACTTTAATGTAGCTTTTCTGCATGTTTATGAGACTATGCATTAAATAAATAAAAAACATATGCATTGAATAAATAAAAAACAGCTAGAAAATTAAAGGAAGTTCTCGGACCTAGCATCTGAGAGTTCTTTCTCACGTGTAACATTTGAGATCATTGGGAATCTGTTTTTATGTGACCAATAACAAATATTAGCAGCCTTTTTTCTGATAAACTTTTCCTTTCATAAGGAATACTTCTCGTATTTGCTCAGTTGCAGAGTAACAGTAATAGAAGACTACTACTCCATACACACTCAGAAGACATATTTTCTTCTTGAACTGTGTTGTTGCCTGGCCTTCGGGACTGGGTCCCATAACAACAATCTCCTTTTGCCAAAATGGATTTGCATGTGTGAATTGTATTTAATTTCTCCAGCACAGGCACCCTTGACCTAAAGGAAATAGGTGCTATCAAATCCAATGGAACCAGTATCATCTTATACAGCAGAAAGTCCTGTTGTACTTTCATTTCTTTGGACTAGTCCATTATCTCTTCAAAATGTCTGATGGAGCTGGAATCTAGAAATGAGAGTGGGAAACATAATGTTAGGAAATGCTGGCCAAGCATTTGAATATCAGTTGCTGGGGGACGACAGTGGTACCCATGGGCATCTGTAGAGGCACTGTAAGAAACAGAAAGCTAGAATAGGTGGGCCTTTGATCTGAGCCAGTAGGGCTCTTCTTGTGATTTCCATAAATGCATTGACCATTAATTAAGCTGCTTGGCTTTGGTTTGGTTATAAAAGCTCACAAAAACTTCATAGAGGATTTTTTTTTTACAATTTAATACAGAATATTTTAATCAGTTAAAATATTCAGATAAGAACTTTTATCTAATATTCAGTTTAGCTCTAAACTGTGTGTGTGTATATATATATATATTAATCTCTTTTAATAAAGAATTAATCAAATATGTAGATTTCAAATCATACAGACTTTGTTTTTCATTCTGTTTGTTAGAAATTTATGTTAATAAAACCTTTTTAAAACTTTTAATTAGTCAAATGAAGTAAGCGTGTATGCATATTTGAAAGGCTTGGAAAATTAGCGTAGCGTTTCTTTTTCCTGGATATAGAAAATTAAAGGATATAAACTTTCTTTCAAATGTTATCCATCTGCCTCTCCCAGTACAGAGGGATTCGTTCATTCATACCATTTCATTTCATTTTTTTAAATTATTTTTTTAAATCTTAATAAATCTTCTCTTGCCAACTTCTTTAACTGAAACTCATTAACATATTAGAAGATAATTTATCAGCCGTGTCACATATATTGTTCCTCATATATCAATTTGTCATTCTTCTGCTCCCGTTCCCTTTTTAGAATATTAGGAATTATTTCAAATATGTATTAATGAGTATCTCCATGTGAATATTAACTGTTGAGATTCATTCAAGTCCTTAAGATTAACTAAGGGGCAATTCTGCTTCTTTATCCTTTGGGGGAATAAGGCAATCAGGATAAGGTAACTACTATGTTGATGATTATGCTCTACTCTATCTCAACCAGAAATGCTTCTGAACCAGTTGCCAGAAACTGCAGGAGGGAAGAGTGCTCTTGTGCTCAGGTCCTAAATGTAAAGGACACCTGGAAGGTTAAGTGCAGTCAAAGGCGACTATGGGGTTGTAGCGCTCATCTCGCTTTCAGGCCGAGGGAACTGCCATTTGTCCACAGACAGCCTTTCGGGTCACGTGGACAGCATGACAAAATCACTTCTGACACAACAGGACACTGTGACGGAAGCTAGAGCACATGGAGACGCCATTTACCTTCCCACTGCAGCAGTACCTATTTATCTACTTGCACTGGCATGCTTTCAAACTGCTAGGTTGGCAGGCATCAGAAGGGTGGGGTAGAATTTTCTATTTAAATATAAAATAAACTGACAGAGCTCACCCCATTGCACAGATTTGAACTGCCAACCTTCTGATCAGCAAGCCCAAGAGGCTCAGTGGTTTAGACTATAGCGCCACCCGCTCCCATGCTCAGGTCCTGCTTGTGAGTTTCCCACTAGTATCTGGCTGGCCACTGTGAGACAGGGTGCTGGACCAGACGGGCCATTGGCCTGCTCCAGCAGGCTCTTCTTATGTTCTTACCATCTGGTGCTCAGCAGATGCCATTGTGCTGGCAGACCCCAGACTCAACACACTAGCAAAGTAGTCTCTCGAAGCTGAACTACTGTAGTGCAGTAGAAGGGAAAGGCAGGGGAGCACAGCTCTGGGGCTTCTTTTTTCAGAGCAGCAGCAATGATAGCTGCTGGAACACCAAGGTAATTGATGGATCTTCCTAATCTGGCAAGGGAATGGTGAGATAAAGAGTCATTCAGGGTCTGCTAAATTTTTGGGGGGGTAAGAGATTAGCATAGAGGAAGCCAGACAATGAGGGAATCAACTAAGCAGAGACTGGATATTTCTTTTCTTTGACAGGGTTCTTTATACTAGCAGTTTAAATGGCAACATTTCTTTGCAATATTGTTTGTATTTTTAGCATAGGATTGCATCCACTCTGATACAGTGGTACCTTGGTTCTCAAACTTAATCTGTTCACGATGTCCATTCCAAAACCAAAGCGTTCCAAACCCAAGGTGCGCTTTCCCATAGAAAGTAATGCAGAATGGATTAATCCGTTCCAGACTTTTAAAAACCACCCCTAAAACAGCAATTTAACATGAATTTTACTATCTAATGAGACCACTGATCCATAAAATGAAAGCAATAAACAATGTACTGCAGTCACACAATCAATCAGTAGCTGAACTGCGTTCCACACAGTTACAAAAACAAAACAAAAAAGAGCTGCAAAAACCGCAAAATAAATAGCAACAACAGACAGACCTCAGCGTAACACTCAAAACGGAAGTGTAACACTCAAAACGGAGCATGTTCGGCTTCCGAAAAAAAGTTTACAAACCGGAGGACTTACTTCCCAGTTTGCAGTGTTTGGATTCCAAGTTGTTTGAGTACCAAGGCGTTTGAGAACCAAGATACCACTGTACTAATAAAGTGGAAATTATGTTATATAATGCTGTTATTGGGGAGGCCAAACAGACTCTCCCTGAGGGTGCTGCTACTGAAGATGCCATAGGTATCCTCTCGCTAATAGCGCATGGGTGGGAGGAGAACATAATCCCCTTTCATGTGTTCATCATGAGAAGGAGGAAGGTGCTCAGATGCCAGCACTTTTAACAGAATATAGTTCCCAAGATGTTTTGGGGGAAATCATGATTCTTTAAAGTGGTATGTTTAAAGTGGGACGTGGGTGGCGCTGTGGTCTAAACCACTGAGCCACTTGGGCTTGCCAATCGGAAGGTTGACGGTTTGAATCCCCGCGATGGAGTGAGCTCCCGCTGCTCTGTCCCAGCTCCTGCCAACATAGCAGTTTGAAAGCATGCCAGTGCAAGTAGATAGATAACTGCAGTGGGAAGGTAAATGGCGTTTCTGTGCACTCTGGCACTTGTTACAGCCCTCCGTGCACCAGTAGCGGTTTAGTCATGAAGGCCACATGACCTAGAAAACTGTCTGTGGACAAATGCCGGCTCCCTCGGCCTGAAAGCAAGATGAGCGCCGCACCCCAAAGTCACCTTTGACTGGACTTAACCATCCAGGGGTCCTTTTACCTTTTTACCTAAAGCCGTATGATACTGCTTTATTGAATGAATAATGCAGATGAGGCCCAACATCTTGATTCACAGCTCTGTGCTTCAGCTCAATCCTATGCATGTTTCCTCAGAAGTAAGGCTCATAGGCCCAGGAATGCATGCACAGGAAAACTACAGCAGCCATCACAATGCTCTTCTCCCTCCCTCCCTTCACTTCCTCATGCACTGAGGCATAATGTGAAAAGGTAAATCAGCTCTTCCTAAGCGCTTCACAACCTTCTTCACCTCAATCAATCCCTACTTCCCCCCCCTTTACACTCAATTATCCTGGGCTTGTGTCTCTTAGTTTTTCTTATGGTAATACAGTCACATTTCTCCTTTCCGTTCTCCCCCCACCCCCACCCCCATTCCTGGAGGCTTTCACTGTTTTCTCTATCTGTCTTCCGCAGCTGTTAAAAACTCATTGGAATCATATATGCTTGACAAAATTGCTCATAAAGACAGCAATGTGAGTGACAGCCGCTCGCTGTGGGCTCCCAGCCACACATGTGAGATGGCGCACTCAGTCATGCCATAAACCATTTCAACAAAAGCCAGTATGTTCTTGTATTAACTTAGATGCTCACGGAGCGCTCAGCCCGTCACAGATTTTCATGCAAGCCTGAGTCTGTGAAAGTTTCAAATGACAAAGAAACCGGGCCTTGCCATCTTTTTAGAAACGCAGAGCAATTTGAGGATAAAGGTCTACAAGTACAGGAGGGATAATATTATCCATAGAAAATGCTTTCCCGCTTCATAGAGGTGCTGTGCATGTAGCAAGGCAGAGCATAGCAGGAGCAGGTGTAACAGGTCAGATAGAACTATGGGTTGAATCCAGAAAGTCATTGCATAAGTGGAATAACAGCTGTTCGCTCCCATTCCTTATTCTCCCAGCATGCACTTCTTGCCCCCATATCTGCTGTTGGGGGGCAGGTTGGGAAAACCTTCAGAGAATATTGCGGAGGGGCATGAAGGAAGAGGAGATGAATTTGACTGGGCAAGCTGAAATCAAACCTGTTAGAGGCAACTTTCTGTTTTGGGACAGCCAGGCCAAAAGTCTGAAACCAATACAGACTGGATGTGCTCCAAAGGCCAAATTTAAAAGAACATGAGACTGTGGAAATTTAAAAAAATAAATAGTAGAAACTTTTTTATTCCACATTTCAAAATAAGGAAGATTTGGTTCAGGACACAACTAGATGCTAGTCTGCCATCTTCTTGTGGGGTTACATAAACCCCGCAATGAGTGTACAACAGTCATCATGTAGCAGATTGGCCTCTATAGCCTCTACAAGACAAGAGTGGTTTGCCCATGTGTGTCTCCTAAGTAATGGCTTATATGTGAGATAAAACCTTGATAGCGTCACATGACATTTATCAGGTTTTTTCTTGAGCTGCTAGTCAACAATAACTTGAGGAAAATCAAGTTATATATTTGTGGAATCAGTCCATGGGCTGCCACCATATCTAATTTCAGATACCATAAGGAGTGTCCACTTTGTTTGGTCCAGCCCAGCCCCTGTGGTCAGCTGGAGAGTCTTACTATGGTCTGAGGGAGGGGAAATTCTTTGGCAGCACCCAGATTAAGGAAACCCAAGAGTGCTGGCTAGGATAGCCATGCGTTCTGTTTTTCCTCTGTTTAAGGGGCTTTTTTTGGGACACAGGTGGCGCTGTGGGTTAAAGCCTCAGCGCCTAGGACTTGCCGATCGAAAGGTCGGCGGTTCGAATCCCTGCAGCGGGGTGCGCTCCCGCTACTCGGTCCCAGCGCCTGCCAACCTAGCAGTTCGAAAGCATCTCCGGGTGCAAGTAGATAAATAGGGACCGCTTACCAGCGGGAAGGTAAACGGCGTTTCCGTGTGCAGCTCTGGCTCGCCAGGGCAGCGATGTCACGCTGGCCTTCTGACCCGGAAGTGTCTCTGGACAGCGCTGGCCCCTGGCCTCTTAAGTGAGATGGGCGCACAACCCCAGAGTCTGTCAAGACTGGCCCGTACGGGCAGGGGTACCTTTACCTTTTAAGGGGCTTTTTAAGGTGCTGTCCGGGATGCGGGTGGTGCTGTGGGTTAAACCACAGAGACTAGGACTTGCTGATCAGAAGGTTCGAATCCCTGTGATGGGGTGAGCTCCCGTTGCTCGGTCCCTGCTCCTGCCAACCTAGCAGTTTGAAAGCATGTCAAAGTGCAAGTAGATAAATAGGTACCGCTCCGGTGGGAAGGTAAACGGTGTTTCCGTGCGCTGCTCTGGTTCGCCAGAAGTGGCTTAGTCATGCTGGCCACATGACCCGGAAGCTGTATGCTGGCTCCCTCAGACAATAAAGCGAGATGAGTGCCGCAACCCCAGAGTCGGCCATGACTGGACCTAACGGTCAGGGGTCCCTTTACCTTTTAAGGTGCTGTCCACTCCAAAACCAGTTTAAAAATAAAGTAAGAAGGGAGAGCTGGAGCCCCTCCCTCGCTAGCACCTGGAAAGCTGGCTGAGCAGGGACACCAGGTTACCTGATCAGTATTCTCCACTATGGTGAGATGCACTGTATTGCTCCTGATATTTTTAAAATAATTATTTCTAAATTTACATATTTTAATTTGCAAATTCTATGCAAATCTGAATCCTCTTGACCTTTTGGGGTGAGGCATCTCTTCCTTTCTTGTGATACATACCGGTAAGTACCTCCTGAAACATGATCCTTTACTTTCATTATTATTATTATTAGTAGTAGTAGTATTTAGTCACTTTGCCCATAATTTTTTTTTCAATTATTGCAATTTTCAGCATCAGATGAATACGTTTCTTGTTGCTGTTTCTTAGGTAACTATTTGGGCTTTATCCACCACCCTCCCTTTTCAGACAGTTTGTTATGCTTTTGGCTGAATTTTGCTCTGTTCTGTCCTAATTTATTTCATTGATTGTTTCAGTCTGAGTGTGTTGCTTTGGAATATTGCAAGTCATCGCAATCATACCTCTGGGAGAAGAAAAGCAGGCTTAAAACCCCATAAATAAAAATAAAGATAATTTGGCCTTAAAATGTGAGGTTTATTAACAGGTATTATTAGAATTCACTCAAACAACCATTAAAAATAGTCTTCCCTTCCTCTGAAGGAAATTGTAAGATTTAGGGCACAGCGAACAGATAATGCATTCAGAAGTATTTTCCCCCTTACTGTGGCTTTATAAAGTCAGTTTCTGGATTGAAAGGTCAGAATGTTGGTGACTCTGTCTCTCATACCTTGGAGAGAGTTTAAGGAACCTCAATCTGAGTCGCTTGAGGTCTGATTCAAATACAGATTGCACCCTGTTAGGTATTTGACCATTCCAGGGATTGAAGTTTAAAAAAAGCTCTTTTCCTTTAACATGGTGTTAGCCCTGACTTAACCCGAACCGGTACTTCAATTCTAAATATAGTTAGAAGTTAATTGGTGCCAGGGTTCAGGAGAGATTGGATGCTGAACTGTCTCTCGACAAAGTGCTTACCTCTTCAATCACAAATGTGGATTGAGCAGGCAAGGGCTATTCAACTGTAAAGTGAAAACATTCTGCACATGGTCAGGGGCCACCTGTTCACCGTGATTCCTTCATGGGGCCCAGGGTTCTATTCTGAAACTGAAAGAGATTTTCAGACTAAAAACTGGTAAAGATTTAGAGCTGTGTCACAGAAGAGTTTCTACACAAAAATCAAAAACTTTGAACCTATTTGCATTTAATGCTAGGCCAAACCATTGCTTAGTGCAAATGAATGAGTTGCTGGAGAGCAGCTTGCTCTTTCCCCAATCCTGCTGCTGCTGTTGTAAACTAAGCTATGGTTTGTCTTAGCATGCCATTCAATCCTGGGTTTGTGGATTATCCCACTTTGCTCTGGCTTCACAGCTCATGAGACCAGGTTGGGATGACACACAGAGCCAAACTATGGGTTTAAATCTCAGCAGCAAAACCACCAGATGACCAGAGGAGCAAAGTGACCACAATCTCCTATCTGGAGCTGACACACCTACACATTTGTGCTATGCCATATTTCATTTTAGCATTACAGATGGACTCTGCCAGCGTGTATGTAGATAGATAGATCACAATAGGATTAGAATTTGGAGAGGGCAAAAAGCAAAAAATGTCAGCCCTTGTTGTATAAATGGGTGCAGGATGTATGGTCATTCCCCATGGAGAAATACACTTATGTGCACACAAGATATAGAGAACAGCTTATTGGTTTATTATTGTGCTCTTGAGATATTGGTGCTGATACTGTTTCTTGACTTATATTGATTGAAATAGTTACAGGTAGGTAGTCGTGTTGGTCTGCCGTAGTCGAAACAAAATAAAAAAAATCCTTCCAGTAGCACCTTAGAGACCAACTGAGTTTGTTATTGGTATGAGCTTTCGTATGCATGCACACGTCTTCAGATACTGATATGCTACTGGAAGGAATTTTTTTTATTTTGTATTGATTGAAATGTTATTTATATGCTGTTAGAACTACAGACCCTCCAAATGCCCCTATTTTCCAGGGACGTCACTGATTTAGATAAGCTGTCCTGGTTTCTGATTTGATCCTGGAATTTCTTCTTTCTAATGTCCCTATTTTCATTGGAGAAATGTTAGAGGGTATAGGGAAGGGTTTTTTAAAAAAACATTTAATGTTTTATTATGTTTTTATGTATGTTGAAAGCTGCCCAGAGTGACTGGGGCAAGATGGTCAGAGTATAAATAGTAAATAGCAAATTTATCATTATGGAATGTGACGTCCCTATTTTAATCAGGAAAATGTTGGAGGTTATGCAACTACAACTTTGAAGCACAACCTGACTGTGGAAAAATGGAATGTAAATATGAAATGAAATCTAAGGATACAGGCACTCAATTTAAAATAATTCAGATTGGCTTGTTCTTGATGCGGCATGAATGCTTTGTACATTTGGCATCTTGTGACTGTGGGGATTGTATAGATAGTTTGATTTAAAGTAATCCTGGCTCCTTCAGCGAAGAGTGATTAAAGCCCATCTTTTGCCTTTATCACTGTGGTAGCTGAAAATAACAAAGTGTCATTTGATGAAGTGTGATGAAAACCGTTACTAAAAGATATCAACAGGAGAAAGCGAAATCTCTTCAGTTTCCAGTAACCACGGTAATGATGATGCATGGATTGTAGCAGCTGGAAAGAATGGTGAGCTTTTGAGATGCAAAAAGTTATAGCCCTGGACACATTATTTCCTGTTCCTGTTATTCTCTGGACAGAATGTGAAGTACAGCTGATTCCATCCCCCATCACAACTTTCATCTGGCTTCCCAACTGAATTCCCAACCCCCTGTTCCTTCCCCCCACTACAAGGTTACTTTTACTCCTTCCAGTGCAATCCCTTTGCATCCATACCCATCCCGGAGCCCTCCCAATGTTTTGAATTATTATGTATTCTCAATATTTATTAAATTTGTATATCGCCCTTCATCCGAAGATCAGAGGGCAGTTCACAACATAAAAATACAAAATGAGAAAACAACATGCATAATAAAAAGAAGAAAAAGAACAAAAACAAACTAATGACTCCCTTCCCACAAAGGATAGAATGTTAACCAGCCAAAGGCCTAGTTAAAGAGAAGCATTTACACCCAGAATCCTCTTCTGACAGTGGCCAAGTAGATGCATATGAGAGTACTAGTCACGTCCTCTGAGGTAACAGGGAAGGAGTCCGTTCCGTCTTCGACAATGTGAAATCTACATGACAGCCTTCAGAGATTTGAAGCCAGCTATTATGTCTCCCTGCTCGTCTCTTCTCCAGGCTAAACGTGCCCAGCTCTTTCATCAGCTCTGCATTCCAGACCCCTCACCATCTTGGAAGTCCTCCTATGGATGCATTCTGGTTTGCTAATGTCCATAAAATGTGGTGCCTGTGACTAGGTACAGTAATTCAGATGCCATCTGATCAGGACAAAATAGAGTGGAACATTTTTCCTGATCAAGACACTGTGCTTCTGTTCATGCATATTCCATTAGCTTTCTCAGCAGGTTCAACATGCTCTTACTAGCTCACGTTCAGCTTGTGATAAATTAAGACACTAAGATTCTTTTCACATATATTTCTGCCAAGCCAGGCCTCCCCCACCATATTTTTGTGCCTTGGGGGGGGTTAATGCAGGATTTTGTATGTATTTTTTGTTGAATTTCATCTTGCAGCTTTTGTCATCATGTTCAAGCATACCAAGACTATTTAAATCTTGACCATGAATCTTACCATGAAGTGAGGCCATCCCCCTGATTTGTTTATGTCTACTTCTTTTTTTAAAAATAAACTCTTGTGGGTTAAAATAGATGCTGCTAGGAAAATGGGCATAAGATATAGGAAAGTTAGCACCAGCATGGCCAGCATTACTGTGCATTGTGTTACTACATCAACAACTGGGTGTCCCTTGAACCAGTTGTGCATCATTGCAAAACTGGTAAACAGATCTAATATGCAAAAGTATGTACTAAAGTGTCCCTTATTTTGATCATCTAGTACTTTTCCAGGTCACTGAGTGCAGGCATGGATGGACTGCAATATGACGAAAATGCTTCCCAAATTTAAAGGGTTGCATCTAATATTAATCATGCTCTGAGCAGATTCAATGAAAATCATTTCAGTGGGTCTGTTCTGAGTGAAATTGGGTTGGATGCAACAAAATAGACAATACTTGGGAATTCCAAAGGTTTGGAATTTGGAATTGAAGCTTTGGATTTCATGTTTAGCATTGAATATATTTTTTTATTAAAAGAAAACCTGAACACTCATAACACTCAATAGTTTTAAAAGCAATACCTACCCACCCAGTCTTTAAATTTAACAACATTCACAACTGGGAAGGTGGAAATGAAAACCTATTTCATTTTTTGCAGATATATTTGAACTAGAACTAGCCAGAGAATTGCCCTCTATCACCACCCAGATTTCTTTTAGATCTTTTAGTAACTGCCCAAAGAAAGAGAATTATAATCAAATCGATAACAATGCCTGACCAAAAAAAAAGGGGGGGGGACGACATTAAAACTTGCTTGGGTATCTATGCTTTGATTGTGAAGTTGAGGTTGCCAGTATGGCTGAGGCAGTTTCCAGTTACAAATGGATTGTTAGTGCCATGGAATTCAGAAGCACCTTAACCTTTTGCAACCATATTTTCTGAAGTATCTCACATTTCCTACCTTTTTCTGCAGACTAAAACCAAAGTTCTGCAAATACTCAGAGCTGACTTTAAGCCAAAGGAAGAATCTCTCAGCAGAATGCTATCTTCACCCACATTATACTCTTTCAGATGAGGGAAAGCCTTGGGTATTCCCCCCCTCCCCCGAATCTGTGCCGGAAAAGTAGACTTGCCTTCCCATTAAGCTGTCTTCAGTAAAGTTTTGAGACTGACAGCAAAGTTCCGCTGAGAGCTAAAGAAAAAACCCTTAAGACAAGAAATATGCCAAGCTGCCTGCAACAGCCATGCCCAACATGTTTTCTGCACAAGTCAGGGTTTGGCAAATGCCTTTCAGCTGCTTTCTGTAGCGCCAGGATGACATCAAGTGGTAACTCAAGCCAATTACTCTACTTCACAATAACATCCTTCATTGTTTTCAGTCATGTTACCCCCCCACAAAGGAAAAATCAATAATGCACATGGTACCCTTTAGTTTGAAATGTAGCTTTTCATCTTTCTTTCCCGATTTTGAATGCCAGCCTTAGATATATAGGAAGCTGGTTTACACAGAGTCGGACCAATAGTCCAACCAGCTCAGTATTGCCAACAATGATTGGCAGAAGCTCTTTCAGAGCTCAGACTGGAAACCTTCCCAGCCCAACCTGGGGATGCTGGGAATTGAACCTGAGACCTTCTACATGCAAACCATGTCACCTAGCTGTGTTCTACAGCCCTTGCCCTGTTGTCCTCTGCTTCCCCTTGCTGCAGAGATATGCTACAGACACAGATTCTCCTTAGCTTCTTCTCTCTTCCACTTCCCAAAAATGCTGATAACTATATTTTTTGCTTATAGAGCAGGGATCTCTAACAGGGAATCTTCCAGAAACATTAAACTAACACCTGCACAATCTCTTTGAGGACAAGGCAGTGCCGGTTAAAAAGCAAATTGAAACTTGCTATAGTTTAGTATATTTTTATCTTATCCTTTCCTTCCTCCAAGATGCTCACATGCCCTGTTCTTCCAAGGAAAGCCCACAAGGCAAGGCAGCAGGGCGACAAGGAAGCAAAGTCTGGGGCTACATCCACACAATACTTTAAGCACATGTGAGGGTGATCTGGCTATGACATCTGTCACCCCATTGATTGCCAGGGTTGATTCGGCTGATCTGGCTGGCTAGACGGGTGTCCTCTTCCTCCCTCACCGCTCCATGTGCGTCCCTCCCGAAGCTGCGCACTTGGTGGAAGAGGATGACCATCCCAGATAGAAGGAGTGTACCGTTCTTTGGTCAAGGGTATACAATAGCTGCACTCCCCTGCTAGAACCTCCAAACAAGCTCAAGGGAACTGTCATTTTCTAAGGGTATCCTAACCATTCTTAGTTCTCTTAAGAAACTACAGTTCCCAGCATTCTTTGGAAGGAGCTGAGTGGTATAAGAGTGCCATAAACATATGCTGTGACATGGCAGCTCCCTAGGAGCTCTCCATGGTGCTTCCTTCCTGCATATCCAGGTGTATAAGCACAAGTGTCTGGTAGGGAGGAGGCATTTTGTTGTCCACTGGTATTCCACTTTCCATTCTTAAGTTTGGAAATGAGTAGTTGCTTTGGAAAACAATAATCAGATGTCCAAACAACATGGCCAGTCCAACGAAGTTGATGTTGAAGAATCATTGCTTTGACACTGATGATCTTTGCTTCTTCCAGTACACTGACATTAGTTTGCCTGCCTTCCCAAGTGATATGTACAATTTTTCAGAGACACCGTTAACTGAACCTTTCGAGGAGTTGGAGATGGCGTTAATAAGTGGTCCATGTTTCACAAGCGTACAGTAAAGTTGGTAGTACAATAGCTTTGTAAACAAGCATTTTGGTCTTCCTGTGAATGTCCCGGTCCTCAAACACTCTGCACTTCAATTAGGAGAAAGCCGCACTCGCAGAGCTCAGACAATGCTGGATTTCGGCATTGATATGGAAAGATAACTGCCCAGGTAGGGAAAGTGATTGACATTTTCCAATGTTACACCATTAAGTTGGATTTGTGGCACAGCAGAAGGGTTGATTTGTGCTTGTTGGTGCAGCACTTTGGTTTACAAAAGCCCACATGTGCAAACACTGGGTATGCAACTTCAGGTGGGGTTGATGGAAGTTGAAGTCCAAGAACACCTGGAGGGCCACAAGTTTTCTGTTTCTTCCCTGCTCATTTGTAATCACATTGACCTTCAAATGATTTTGCTTCCCCTCATTTTGCAGACTCACATGTTGCATCCCTGCCTTGGTGACACAGAGGCTCCAGTCCTGAACGCAGCTGCTTGTTGAGACGAATATGACCTACTTGCATGTGATTCTGGCAGTATGAGAGGAGTTGAAAGTTTAAATTAACCTAGTGAAGGTTAACCAGCCCAGAGGTGCTTCATAAAATCTACTTGCACGCTCTTCCCTGGTAGCAGATTCTATCCTGTGTAATTGTCAGATAACATCTTCTGAAGATACACGCTTGACACAAAGCTGTCTATGTCTGACAGGAATTCCACCAAGATAGCCTGTCATGTTTTTATTTAAAGCTCAGATCAACTTTGGGAAGCATGTTTACATCTGCTGCAATCCTCGCAACAACACATCAACATTAATTCCAAGAGATACTTGGAAAAGCCTACTGCCCCTGAGCTTGACACTCCCTCAAAATTTTGAAATAACTAGCTTACCCTTCAAAGGCTGATAATCATCGCAGCTCCTTAAGGGATCTTTCTAACAAGGCAGTCACCTTGGTTCATTTGAGCTCTGGGGTTTTTCCAATGACTTTGATTAGAAATGACAAGTCCTAGTCAAGCACTGGATCTAGAATAAATCAAATTCTTCTGTGCAATAAGCATGAAACTACACTTCATTTTAAGGCTCACGGTTTCTAGGGTGCAAACACCACAGGAATGATCCAGCCATAGTGAAGCATTCCCCCACCCCCAAGTCCTGTTAATTTCAATTAGGGGTGGCAACAAATTTCAGAATTGGGAAGTGGAGCTGGAACTCTCAATTCTGAAAACAATAGACAAACTCTCCTACATTAGCTCATCTCAGCACCAGCCTTCTCTAACCTTTCCTCCTCTCAGTTTCTCTCTAAACCATCCTTTCCCAAATGTATTTGTGGAGAGGAGAAGGCAAATATGGGGCAGCAAAGGCTGAGGCCCTGTCTTTAAGTGACACAATGGAGGCTTCCAATCATGCTCTGAGGTCTCGATTGTGTCACCCAGAAATACTGAAGTGCTGAACCCCTCTTGGGTGAAGGGGTTGAGCCAAGAAAAAAATCCACACTACAAACCAGGAACAATCTATGCTGCCCACAAGTTTCAATATTGATATCAGACTTGTGCTGATATAAATTCTTGCATAGTGGCCAAAATGTCTTCAAAGGCCATAAATTCCCCCTGGTCACGCACTTCCTCTGACACATGATACGTATTGTTTCAGGCACATGTATGCTAGTTTTTTTTTTACAAAAGCATTGCAACTGTTAGCAATAGTTGCTGTCTCCGGTATAATAATGCCGACAAGACTTGTTGTACCAGCATACTATCCCTGGTTAGTTCACACAATCACCAGGGCATTGTCACCCAATCCTAGCTGCTGATTTCTGGTGCAAAGCTTCAGTGACTGACAGAACAACTTTATACGTGTGCACTCAGAAGTACCGTAAGTCTCGTGGTGTTCAATGGGACTTATGGCTAGGTAAGTGGGAATAGGCATGCAAGCTCATTTACTCTCTCCTAGACCCAGTGCTCTCTCACACAGAGGTGGGTTTCCTGCCGTTGACATAATTTTGAAAGTCCGCTGCAGGCAAGCAATTCAGACCTCTGACAAGAGTGACTTGTCACTCCCCTGGCAGCCAGACCTCCAGATTGGGTAGTGAGGAGTGGTGTCCCACCTACACTTGGTTCTGGCCCCACCCACTGCTGACATGAGGTTCCTGACAGATTACCACTGAGGAACCATGGCCCTCAACAGAAAATAAAACCTTCCAAATTCCTCTTCAACTTGTCTGTGAATTTTAAAATCTAACAGACTTCTTTGTCAACTAGAACAAGGCCCAAGCCTGGCTTGAAAGTTGATGTTCATCACCTTTCACTCTTGTTTCTCCCTTTCTCAGATTGTGAGCTCTGTAGGGCAGGGACCTGCTTTCTTTTTTCTACTTTTCTTTTTTTTGCTTTGCTCCTCTGTGAAGTATGCACATTAGTGTTCATAAATGAGCAGTGGTTTAGAACACTGTAAGATCAGGTTTTCAGTAGAATCCTCGTTCATAAAATATCCAATAATTTTGTCTGCTCTGAGCTGCCATGTGTGGCGTCCCACCTCCCAATGAGACTGACTATAACACTTCAGGAAGAGGAGGGAATTTCTGAAGGAAATAAAATTCCTACTGGCTGGTTTAATGTATGGTTACCAGACGTCCCCGTTTGCCGGGGACAGTCCCCGGATTCACAAATCTGTCCCCGGAATGTCCCCGGATTTCATTTAATGTCCCCGGATTTATGTTTTAAGTGTTGTAGATTTATTAGTAGGGAATGAAAGTTGTGTGATTGGTTCAACGGCACAAGAGACATCATATGGGGACTTCCGGTGAGGCAAAATGGCAAGGGCCACGGCAGCGAGCAGCTCCTGAAGCCAACCAGAGCCAACTGCTCTACCAGTCTGGCTCTGGGCTGCTGAGACTGCTGCTGCCGCCACCACTGCCAAGGGGGAACTGGGGATACCCGGCGCATCAACAGGGGGAACCACTGACACCCCCACCCCCATGACCCAAATTGAGCTGGGAGCGAGAGCACCTGGTCGACTGCCCAGCGGTGCTCTGGGGCCAGTAAAAACCCTGGAGAAGGAGAAGGAAGAGAGAGAAAGAGGAAGGAGAAAAAAGAGGGAAACCCCGACCTTGCTGCGCTGCTGCTGCTGCTGCCGCCGCTGAGGAAAAGAGGTAGGAGAGCACCAGAAAGGCAAGGACATGTGGCCGAGCCCAGGCTCAACCCAAGCCTACTCCACGGTGACTAGCGCTCCAAGAGAGCAGGCCTGGGCCACACGACAGAGGAGACCACAGAAGAGAAGATATTACTTCTTTTTAAAAAAAATAATATTTTTAAAATAACTTTTCTCTCTCTCTTTTTTTTTTTTAAAAAAAGGTGTCCCCGGATTCTTTGAAAAAAGTCTGGTAACCTTAGTTTAATGAAAGGGGAATTCTTCCACGAGGCATTGAAACCTTGTCCAATGTTAAACTTCTTCCCAGCAACCATCTCTTTGTCAGCATCATTTTAGGAATGGTGGTGGCAACTCCATGCCAAGTCATTAGTGGGTAGGATCATGTTCATTTTAATAAGATGTCTTAGGGTGCCGAAGGAAGTGTGATGTTAAATGTGTCTTTGCATTTAATGTGCATATTAAATAAACTGCTGGCAGGTAGGGAGCCTAATAATGATCAGGTGGCAAAGGCCAGTTTAACCCTTTCCTCCCCTGCTGTACTCACTTGAATAGGCTATTTGCATTGGCAAAAATGGGGGATTTCCTCTCAATGCAAGTAGCAGCCTCAGAAAGGGGATTTTCCTCAGGAGTGCATCATAGAGGAAAGGATTAAACTTATCATTCCCCACTATGTTCCTGGCAATTATCAGCCTCCACCCTTCCCTACTCCTGCCCCCAACTGATGCTCTATGCACTTTTTTAAAACAACAACAACAACAAAGACCCTGCACATTAAATGCAAAGACAGTAAATGTGATTGGTCTGGTCCTACGTTAATGGGATATTGCAGTCTAAAAAAGTGTATCAGAAAATTTGAAGAATTTTTTTGTTAAGCATAAGGAGAAGTCCCACAGTTCTTTTCACAAAAAGAAAAATGTAGGGATAAAATGAATCTCTTTATTTTAATCAAGGAGAATTCGGTGCAAGGAGAATTCAAATATAATGTAATAATAGAAACCAATAAGCAATTTTACATCACACCGTTTCCATTACTGATGAATTTAGCTTTGAACAGTTTCCTGGTTTTTACAAATGGCTGTTGGAATTACGAACCAAAAGGGAGGGGGGAATCATATTTCAGACATTGACATGTGCGTCAGACTAAGTTCACATATATTCCAGAATTAAAGCTAATTGGTTGAAAGCGGGGTGGAATTTTGTTTTCGTTTTTTGAATTTTGTCAGTCTGGCTCCAATATCCTGTCTCTTTGCTAGGGATAAGATGCAATCTGTGAAAGAGAGCACATTGCTCTTCACTCCCCATCGGCCTTGAAGTTGCAATGCCCAAAGCGATTTTGCATATTGTCTACTTTTAATGGACTTTCCTAAAATCAGGGTGATTTATTCGTTCTTTCCTTCTTTCCATCCCTCTCTCTCTTTCTTAAGCAAACAAAAATGAGGGTTCGCTGAGTAGGCAGTTTATCTTGAGCTCTCACAGTTTTAATTTTAGCACTGAAAAGCTAATCAAGGTGCAGTTGGAAAAGCTGTGAGATGTTAACTTCCCTGCTGCTGGGTTCAACGGTGTAATTACTACCTCTGCTTTTCTTTAGGATGGGAGAACTGGAGGGAATAGTTTGGGGGAGGAGAGTATCTTGACAGCTTATAGCTGCCTTATCTAAACTTGGCAGAATGCTTTAAAGAAAAAACCCTATAGAACTGCCCTCTCAAAGGCTTGCTTTGCTGCACTTTCATTTTTCTTTAGGTCATTTGACTAGGGTCATACCACATTCGTTGTCTTAGCTCCCAGCCCGTTCTTGCTCTCTCTCTCTCTCTCT
This sequence comes from Podarcis melisellensis, assembly GCF_964234715.1. Taxonomy (NCBI): domain Eukaryota; kingdom Metazoa; phylum Chordata; class Lepidosauria; order Squamata; family Lacertidae; genus Podarcis; species Podarcis melisellensis. The sequence goes on along the minus strand of NC_138537.1, from coordinate 61,689,936 downwards.
TAAAAGTAGCTTGTAGTTAAGAGCAGAACCTGGGTGAGTGTGGCATGAGCCTGAGGTGTAATAATTGTATGCAACAATGGGAGAGAGAAAGAGAGAAAGAGAGAAAGAGAGAAAGAGAGAGAGAGAGAGAGAGAGAGAGAGAGAGAGAGAGAGCGCTCCATTTGCTGGAAGCTTCACTTCAGAGCCAAATTAAATGCAGGGCTATGGTGATGAGATATTTATACAGACAATTCCAATAAATGGATCCCTTGGCTGGCATAATGTGAATGGCTCCAGCAAGAGAGGGATTTGCTCTTCTCTTGCTTTAATTTCTCAAACGCTTTGCAGGGTAGCTCGAATGCAAGCAAGCACAAGCCTTGCTATGCTCCTCTGGAAATCCTTTCAAAAGAGGGGCTTTTGATGGTATTAGAAATCCACATTCCCTTCTGGGGGCCACATGCCAATGCTGAGCAGGGCCAGAGGCAAAAGTGGATGGAGGAATGAAAGTGCATTTTACCTGTACAGGGTAGGCAGTTTTGACACACACACCTCTCTGTCATCCATCGATCCAGGCAGTAATAATAAAAGTAATATTTTTTATTTATACCCCGCCCTCCCCAGCCAAAACCGGGCTCAGAGCGGCTAACATCAAATGTATAACACATTAATATAAAAGCAGGCAATCAATTAAATTACCGGTACATCCTAAAATCAGATCAGAGTCAGAATAAAATCCAATCAGATGGCAATCCGCAGATTAGGGTTGGAGACCTTAAATGCTCACCAGGCCCAACTGTTTGTGCTGAACCTATATGGGCCAGTGGTACCTCGGGTTAAGAACTTAATTCGTTCTGGAGGTCCGTTCTTAACGTGAAACTGTTCTTAACCTGAGGTACCACTTTAGCCAGTGGGGCCTCCCACTGCTGCTGTGCCACTGCCACACGATTTCTGTTCTCATCCTGAAGCAAAGTTCTTAACCCGAGGTACTATTTCTGGGTTAGCGGAGTCTGTAACCTGGAGCGTTTGTAACCTGAAGCGTCTGTAACCCGAGGTACCACTGTACCACTGCTGCTCCTTTAGTTGCAGCTTCCAAACCATTCAGTCCCTGGCCATTCCAAGTTGGAGGTTAACATTCTGCTGGCTGGAGGGAAGACCAGAAGGAGTGATACTTTCACTGTATCTAACACTCTTTCTCTGCCCTCTATTGCCCTGCCTCCCCCTACCTATCACAGCTGAGGTCGCAGCTCCCATGACTTTGCTGTCCCCTCTTCCAGGGACGGGGCACCCCCCCTCTTGCCAAATCCACCAGCATAACAGCAATTAACAGACTGCATCCCTAATGGATATTTTATAGCAGCCAATTGCCATTAAGCATTGAGTGCCTGGTTTCCAATACACTCGAGTATAGAGTGCCAGCTTTTCAGCACGGAACAATTAATAAAGATTAAGGGGCCATAGTGCAAGCAGCATTAATTCTATTTCAGACTGACTAAAATCCAGTAATTAGGGCCACTGGTAGTAGATAAGAGCCAATGGTCAAACGGATCCCACCCACTGCTCAGACAGAAGATATTAGCTAATTAGTCACATGCCTCTTCTTATCTCTCATTTCAGGGGGTGCCACACATACCCAACTTCCCACAGAGAGGCATTCCTCCTAGGTCAGGGTCTCAGGCCTGTCCCTCTCTCAGAAGCCGGCCAATATTCCAGTTTCCAATGGGTGGCATCAGGGGGAGTGTGAGTCCCTGTTAGTCTCCGAAGTGATATCCCAGAGGGGCAAATCTCTTCTGAGTTAGGTAAAGGACTCATGGACGGTTAAGTCCAGTCAAAGGCGACTATGGGGTTGCAGCGGTCATCTCACTTTCAGGCTGAGGGAGCCGGTGTTTGTCCGCAGACAGCTTTCCAGGTCATGTGGCCAGCATGACTAAACTGCTTCTGGCGCAACAGGACATCATAAAGAGTTCCAGTGCACAAGGAAACACTGTTTACCTTTCCGTCGCAGCGGTACCTATTTATCTACTTGCACTGGTGTGCTTTCGAACTGCTACGCTGGCAGGAACTGGGAACTGCCGATCTTCTGATTGCCAAGCCCAAGAGGCTCAGTGGTTTAGACCACAGTGCCACCCACATCCCCACAACCCCATATGACTCACCCACAGAAGGGAGAGCTGTTATAAACTTTTACCAGAAGCTGTTCCACTCTCAAGATAAAGCTCAGTGTCGTCCATGGGTAGGCAAACTAAGGCCCAGGGGCTGGATCCAGCCCAATCGCCCTCTAAATCCGGCCCATGGATGGCCTGGGAATCAGTGTGTTTTTACATGAGTAGAATGTGTGCTTTTATTTAAAGCTGAAAAAGTTTGCTGACCCCTGGTGTAGTCCATCTCCAGCCACTCCTCTCTCCCCAGCTGCAAATAGTCAACCAGCACACCTGATGGTATACAGCAACAACATTGTGCCAACTGCTTTATAAGAGCAGATAAAAAGAAAATAAGAAAAGCGGACAGAGAGAAAAAGGTTAAAAGAAAACCATCAACTTTCAGCAGCCAGAAACACCATATATCCAGACACTGGAGAGACCTGTCAGGAGTAAGCATGGACCAATGGTACCAAATAGTATGGGAAACAGCCCTACTAGAAAAATTAACCAATAAACTGAAACTGACACGGGGACAAACAGAAGAATGCTCCCCTTTATCATATCACAGCCCAACAAGACAATGACAATAATCCACCAACAGCATACAAATCAATATGGCTAACCTGATCCAAAACACCCACCCACCCCACTCAAATACGAAAACAAAGATCACCACAGCCAATCACAAACAAACAACCACACCCTAGGCCAACCCCAACCTCTCTCACCACCAAAGAAACACAAATGAACAGCAGAGAACCTGCATGAGCAACGCTGACACCAAACCCTACATACATTAAGCAAAATAGAAACACCCGACCCCACCCCCACCCATCTTCCCCCCCTCCACCCCTTATTTTCCCCTAATGTCTCAACAAATGAAACTGATTAGTAAAAATGTTACATGGAAAAAATACGAGAGACATTACACATACTTCTGTAAAACAAGAAAAACTTTAATTAAAAAAGAAAAGAAAAAGAAAACCATCAAAGTCCCAGGATATGTCAGAAGGCACATGGGTCCACCACCTTGATGAGACTAAGGAGGTCTATAGTAAATGCCTGGATTGGTAACCAATTATTATTATTATTATTATTATTATTATTATTATTATTATTATTATTAAAAATTGGATACTGTCCTATACCCACAGGTCTCAGGGCGATTCACAATATACCACATACATGTTGCCTTTTTTCCATGAGAGGAGAAAGGTGGGGTATACATGTAAAAATAAGAAAAATAAATATGGTGGTCTGCCCTTGTTGCAATGAGGAGGCATAGATCTGAAAACATGTAGCCAGCGCTGGATCTTGGATGCTGAGGTGAAACTGAGAACGATTTCCATTATCAGGGCCAATGTTCATGGTCCCAGATAAGTCCAGAAAGGTACTATGATCAATGGCATCAAATGCCACCAAGAGGTCTAATAGAACCACCTCTCTCTCCTTCAGGATGATCAAGACTATTTTGGTGCCAAAACCAAGCCTGAAACTGGATTGGAATGGGTCCAGACAAATCATGTTATCCAAAATCATCTAGAATTGTACCATGGCTAGTGCTACCTCAAATACCAAGGTGGACAGATTTGTGACTGGCCAATAATTATGATCCAAAAAATCTTTCTGAACAACTGCCTCTTTCAGAGTGGCTGGGACTCTTTCCTCTCTCATAAAAAGGCATTAATTATGTCCTGGACTTCTCCTGAGCTATAATTTATACTCTGACAGGCGGGTCTTTTACTCATAGGGAGAATAACTGATTAAAAATGTAGCATCCACAGTAGTCTCCAATGCAACTGAAGTTAAGACAGAGGGTTTTTTATATATATATAAAAAACATTAAAGATTTAAGTTGAAGAGGAGAGATCATTAGTGGTAGCAAGATATAATGCAACCCTGAGTAGTTAATAGCCAGAGGTATTTGCTTGGCCATTTTTCACTGATAAGGAGCATTTTATATTGCAGCTGAGGGCAGGAGCTGACCTTCCTTTTTGCCTTTCCAAATGTTATTAGTTCAGTCAGACAAGAAAAAGAAAAAGAAAGGAAGAAAATTCTCCGAGATGCCCCTAAGGGTTTGAGACAGTAACTAATGGTCTCCTGTCTTCTTCTGGTATTATACTATGAGTTTGCTGAGCAAAATTGCTTCGAATTGCCTTTCTGCTCCCCAATGAATAAGTATAGCAGCCCATGATTGCAGCACACCCATATCCCTGCAGTTCTTTGGGTGTCCAACATAATCTGTGATAGTGTAGAAACAGCTGCTGTGTCCAGGAAAAAGATGGAGTATAAAATATGTACTATTAATAATAATTTGGTGTGTGCGGGAGAAGCCATCCTTAGGAACAAAATGTGCCTTCCCTCCCTTGGTCACAGTTACATAAATACTCTACAGATCAGCATGGATTACTGCCTGAAGATCCCAGCAGAGTCTGTACCTTTATTTATTTGTTTAAAAGATGTGCAACTCGCTTTTCAGGGTGCAATGTCCTAATACAGTGGTACCTTGCTTTACGAACTTAATCCGTTCCTGAAGTCCATTCTTAAACCAAATCAGTTCTTAAACTGAGGTGTGCTTTCCCTAATGAGGCCTCTCGCTGCTGGTGCCCTTCCACCGTTCGGCTTCCGTTCGTAGACGGAGGTAAAGTTCTTAAACCAAGACACTATTTCTGGTTTTCCAGAGTTTCTTAAACTGAGGTGCCACTGTACTTACAAGTCTCTAAAGCACATCATATAAAAAATGCAGTCATTCATGTCAGCATGACAGCTAATTTACTTATTCTTTAAGTACAGCCCAATTTAGCAAAATAGAGGAATAAAAAAGTATATATATATGCTATATATACAGTGCTTTTTTCTGGGGGAGCACAGAGGTACGCATACCCTGAAACATTTTGTGAATCTTTGTACTTTTGTCTATTTACTGTATTTATTTTTCCTGATTTGAACTATAAAATTGTGATTTTCTTGAGTCAAAATAAGAGTACATTTTTTAAAAGAAAAAAGCACTGTACACACACACACACACAGAGAGAGAGAGAGAGAGAGAGAGAGAGAGAGAGAGAGAGAGAGAGAGAGAGAGAGAGAGATATCAGCACTGATCAGACCATACTGTACATATTTCCCTATAAAGGGAGTTCAAATGTGTGGGGCCATCACTGAGAAAGACTCAAATAGGTGGTCCTTTGTATAGCCTGGTCCCAAACTGTTCAGGGCAAAAGTAAAAAACCAGCACCTTCAACTTTCAGACAGCCAAAATAACCAATACAGAATAGGTAGAATACAGCGTTCACCATCATGGTACCCTTCCGATAACTGGCGCTGGTGGGAATTGTAGTCCAAAACATCAGGAAGGCACCAGGTTGGTGAAGATTGGTAGAATGAGTGCAAAACTCTCAAATGTGTTCGAGGTACCACATTCTGTACCAGCACAATTTTCAAACCATCTTCAAAGGTGCATAACCAAGGCAGACATCACTATGGTTCGATCTGAGTACTCATCATAGTGATTATTAGTAAATAATCTAAAGAAGGAAATGGGCTGTTGGGAAGATTTCTTAATATTTATATTTTATTGAAAAATTTTAGTGGACAAATAAAGTGAAAGAAATGGAAAGAAAACGAAAATGAAAAGGGAAGATGCTGTTTCTTGGTCATTTAAGCTGAGGTGGTGGTAATGGTGAGATGAACAACAATGACCATGGCAGGAATAGATATCGATTGACAAGTCCATATACTTCCACTGTGCATCTGGATGCTTCTAAAGCTTCATTTATAATATGTTACCTGGAAGAGCATGAGGATTCTATCTTCAAATGTCAAAGTTCAACATTTTACAGTAAAACTGGGAAGAAGTTATTATGGACAAAGGTGTATCAGAAAATGGGCTGCTAGTATGGTAGTTTCACTGGAGGAAAGCTCATTCCAAGTCCATGCATTCTAAATAAATTTTGCCCTTGCCCTGGAAATAACCTCCCAGTAGACCATGTCTGATCCTAGTATTCCCACTAGTTCCACTTCCTTTTCAGGTAGTCTCTGGAAGAAAGGCATGGATAGGATCTACCTGACAAGGGGTGAGCAAATCTTCAGCTCTTTCTACCTGATAGATTAAGCCTGTTCCAGGCCAGCCATGTGGTGGGATATCTGGAGATGGAAGCTGTGAGAACCCTTATCATCAACCAGCAAACTCACAGATCTTAAACTACCTGTTTTCATAGCCTGACTCAAGCAAGACATAAGGAAATTGACCATTGTCTACACCTGAGAATGGTAGGCCTGAGATACACCTGAGAGACAGACCTTCTCCCACAAAGAGTTGCCTAGACAGTGAGATCATCTGAAGAGGCCATGCAAAACATTCTCCTTGGATGATTTCATGTTTCCAGCATATGCTAAAGACCTTTTTATTTACTCATACATTATCAAAGTAATGATATAGGACAGGTAGATTATTGGTCACGGCAGAAAGTCTGGAACTGTGTATTATATTATTATTTTTTAACTAGTTATATTATTCATGGTCTGTTTTTGCTTCTTTGTATACCACTTTGGAACTTAAAAATATTAAAGCAGTCTAGGAGTATTTTAGAATAAATAGAATACCAGGTCAGACCATTGGTCCATCTCGTCCAGTAATGTTGACTGGCAATGACTTTCCAGGGTTTCAGACACAGAGCCTCTCCCAATCTTTCTTGCAGATGCTGGGGACTGAACCTGGAACCTTCTGCATACAAAGCAGATCCTCTGCCCCTGAGCTACAGCCCTACCCCATTATCGGGGTTGCTACCTGGTTCCCCTTTCCTGACCTGGCACATAGAAATCCAGCCTTTTCTCATGACTTATCTCCACTCTGGGCAAGCTTCTCCTGCAAAGTTTAGATTGCATCTAAAAAAGCACAGGAACAGTACCAGGCAAAATGAGGTAGTGGCACCCATTATCTTTACTCAGCTACAAACATTTTGTTGGCAAGAGTGCTATCGACAAGGGGAAAGCTAGACTTTTGGGGGTTTTTGGCAGCTTGATCTACTTGTTAAAAAACAAACTCCAAGTGTGTTATTGTTGTTGTCTCCACTTTGGCTTCATTATTCACTGATGGAAAGAATGAGAAACACCTTATTATTGATAGCAGCAAGTGCTTTTTATTTTGATGTATTACTTGTACGTAAGTAATCAATGCACATGGCAAGTACCTGTCTATAACTTATCCTATACTATCCCCATTCCACTACAACTTTACAAAGCATCTAATATCTCATGTTGCATTCCGTTTAAACTTACAGAGAAAGGAGTGTTCCCCCCACCCCACCCCAAATGCTCAGTTTTCAGACATCTTGCTAAAGTTAATGAGGCAGTTCGATCAAGGCTGAATTCTCAGGATGTGGTCAGTAACGTTCCCAGACTTCAGAGCAAAGTGATTCAACAAATTCCTTGTGTCTGTCTTCTTGTTAAATAATGGTTCAAAGACAGTAAATTATGATAAGGTTTCATCTTTGACAATAAACTCTAAGGGAAAGTATCTGTTTTAGTTAGGTAATACTGCCATCTAGTGCTGTAGGACATGTTCAAGAAATGCTTCACATAACAGTCATAATATGAAACAGTGGTCTCAATTTTGCAAGTGCCAATTATCTATTATTACCTATCCATTCTTAAGGAAATCAGCCCTGAGTGCTCACTGGAAGGACAGATCCTGAAGCTGAGGCTCCAATACTTTGGCCACCTCATGAGAAGAGAAGACTCCCTGGAAAAGACCCTGATGTTGGGAAAGATGGAGGGCACAAGGAGAAGGGGATGACAGAGGACGAGATGGTTGGACAGTGTTCTCAAAGCTACCAGCATGAGTTTGACCAAACTGTGGGAGGCAGTGGAAGACAGGAGTGCCTGGCATGCTCTGGTCCATGGGGTCACGAAGAGTTGGACACGACTAAACAACAACAGTAGTAGTAGTAGTATTTCAAGTATTTATATTATGCTTTTCACTGGAAAAGGTCTAAAAAGAAGAGCAAACAAAAATTAAACTCAATACAAGTTAAATACAGTATCTAAATAAAACCTCCACATCCATAAAATAAAATATGATTGGACTCACCCAATACACTTCCACACATTCAAGATGCATACAAATGCCACACCCCCATACATTCACTCACCCACTGCCACAAACTCCCTCACTCTCATGACCCTACCCCTATCTGTGTGGTTTCTATATTAAGTTACCAAACCCCACAGGCTGCAGACAAACAGGAACCAATCTGGACCTATGATGTGAGAAACAAGCTTCAGTTGCATTGATGTCAGTGGAGCTTACGTAAGCCTTTAACTGGACACTTCTGTCTCACTGATTTCAACAAACCTGCTGCAACTTCCAACTACCTCTTGCCAAATAGTTCCCTGTGTTTATTGACCATGTTTATGAGATGCTCTATGGAATAGAATCAAATTGAATAATGGAGCATTCCTGCTAACTTTAACAGGATCGAAACAGCCAAATCCAGTAGCAAGTAGGGAATGGTTATTCCACCAAGTAAGCAGGGAAGTTTTTGTAATCAAAAGGCAGTTGGCTCATTCCTTTTAAGGTATCAGTTTGCTAAAATATATATTGAGGGTATTTTTAATATTACCCTGCACTGGAACCAATTTTGAGCCCATCCTGTCCTTCTTTCAAGGAGCCCAGAGCTAGATATTAGATAAAAACAATCCACTCAGGTAGATTAAGCTGAGATGGGTCCAAGTTATCTCATTAACCAAGCTGATCCCTATGTCTCAGGTGGCAGATCGGAAGGGGGTGGCAGACTGGCACCTCCTCAGCCAATCTGCTGCTGCTTCCAAAGTGCCAACTGCCACCATTTTGTTTACTGTCTGCCTGCCCTCCATTGCTTAGTCCAGTCCTCCAGTCAGGTCCCATGTCAGCATCACAGGGCCATTGTGATGATAAAGTGGAGGAGCCATGAATGCCATCCTGAGATCTTTGGAGAAAAGGTGGAGTTGACAAATCAACACAAAGAAATTATGTGCAAGCATTTACAATGTAGGCAAATATTCCACGGTTGTTTCAGAAGTAATGACTCGTGTTGCTTTGCCAAGCTACCTTTTATATTGTTTGGTAAAGAAGAAATGTATCAGCTGCCAAAATGTAATTCCAGCCTTGACCTTTCTTGTCTCCAGGCCATTGTCTTGTGAGCTGCCCACCAGTCCATCACAACTGATTGATTTCTTAGTGTCAGCTGGAGAACTTTAGAGGGGGGGGGGACCATATCCAAGATAATAGCAAAACAGGACCCTAAAGCCAAGTTCTCACCTCCAATACAATGTAATTAAATTCCTTATCCCAGTGTGTGTGTGTGTGTGTGTGTGTGTGTGTGTGTGTGAGAGAGAGAGAGAGAGAGAGAGAGAGAGAGAGAGAGAGAGAGAGAGAGAGAGAGAGAATGAGAATCATGGCATGAACCCATTATTGCACTACCGGTAATTTCCCATTTGTTATAAGCATTGCAGCAGAATGCAAAAAATGACAACCCCCATTCTAAATACCCTTTTCAGCACAAATTCATTTCGAAACCATTCATTTGGAAAGCATTTTTTTAGAAAAAGAACCAACCCCCCCCCCCAAGCATTACAATTCCAGGGACCCATGGGTCAGGGATCAGCCAGCTAAATTTCTGTGTGACTCATCAGTGACAGAAGTCATGCCCAACTAAGTGTTGCTGGTTAACAGAAACCTTTTAAAAATATATATATGCAAATGTTTTTTGGAAGCTTGTGTCACAGCATCTGACCCAACACCACTGTTTCCACTTGAAATTACATAAGAAGAAGCTCGTGTTACTGCAGCGAGAGGATCAGCCTGTGCCAAGGAAGAGGGCGGGGAGCCACACTGGCTTTTTAAAGCTTGTGCAGAGCACTTTGCCTTCACATCAAGGATGGGGAACCGTTTTCAACCGGAAGGCCACATTCCCTTCTGGTGGCCACAATCCAGTGGTCTCCAGGGCCAGATGCAAAGGGGGCAGAGCAGTGAATGTTAATTTTACCCAAGCTGATTTTTAAAAACACATTCGCTCACTCCTCTCTGTTCTCCAGGCAACCAAGAGGCATTATCAGGGCTCAAGGACACCATCTGGGCAGGAAAAAAACAACCAAGAAGAGTGCAACACACAGTCAGAGAGAGTTACAGCCTGGAGGGATGGAGGTTGGCTGGGGAGTGAGTGCAGCTTGGACTTTAAAGATAACCCTTAGGATTCCTTCCAGGCTACCCTCATTCCCCAGCTACCCCCCATCTCTCCAGGCTGTAACTCTCTCTGACTCTCGCTGAATGTGTGTTGGCCTCCAGGCCTGAGATTTCCCATCCTGCTTTAAATGACTGGTCCCAAGATATGGTCCACCATTTTGCTGAAGCTAAGCATGACTGGGTATGGCCAGTGCCTGGAACCACAGCCCCTTTGGGTTCCATGACTGTAGAAAGGCAGGATATAATGGTAAGATAAATAAACAAATGGACATTGTATCGGTGTCAGGAAAGCAGACCTGACCGTTTTCAGAGCACCACAAGAGCAGCTCCATCCCACTTATGGCTATTGATCCACCTGGGTAGGGTCTAAGGATGATTCTCAGGGCAGGATGGAGAGGATCCATACATCAGCCCAGACTATTTGCAGGAAATGTATATGGCAAAAAAAACCCCTGATGATCTTCCAGTGAAACTGAGATTTGGTGGTGGGCCATCCACTCTTTTGTGTGCACAGAGATTGCCTGCAGCAAAGGCAATGGCTTGGGCCTTATTTCTCACAAATGGAACCCCACTCACTAAACAGGGTTTTCCTCTCTCTTCCTTTCTGCCAAAGTCCCCCTGCAGAGGGGACCTTCTGGAATGGCTTGGGGTGCCACACAGAGGTGAAGCAAGGGAGTTGGCAAAGGCCAGATGGATGCAAGAGCTCAGAAAAGCTCTGGTTTTCCCCTGCTTCATCCCACATGGACCAAGTACCTCCAAGGCCACAGACTGCAATTCTCACTTAACTTGCTTCTGTTTTGAGCAGGACTTAAATTATGCCACATGTGACCCGCTTGCAAAATATTTAAGTCTGGTGTTCTGAGCCTTCAAAGCTCATATTGTGTGTGTGTGTGTGTGTACATACACACACACACAAATAATGTTTTGAGCATTGCAGTGGCGTGGGCTGTTCTATGGCAGGTGAGCAGTCAATTTCTGTGTCATCCTTCCTTTTCCCCTGCTTTTCAGTGTGGAATTGGGTTTTATCTTGCACAGAACAGGGACTTCATTCTGTCTGGAGTCTAAAAAGCACATTAAAGATTAAGCCCCAAACATTAAGGGGTAGCTTGAAGCTCAGAAGGAGAAGAAGTAGGTGAAAGCCTCAAGGGAGATTGCTGTCTTATCTGTCCCTTCCCAGCTATATTTTAAGTCCACTCAAATTTCAAACCTTTCTTAATCTTGCGCTTATGAAAAAGTGGATAATGGGGCCTCCATCTCTTGCGACGCATGTGTCAGATTTGTCATCGAGGTCGGTGTTTTTCATCATAACCCGCAGTCTTGCAACATATCTGGTGTTAACATTTCAGAAATGGGTAACAAATCATTTAACAGCTGGTGGGAAATGCTTCGGAATGATTGGAACTGTATCGACATCAGAGTCTTTCCCCAGGGGAGTCAAGGGCATCGGCACTGATGCTCACAGGAGAGATCATTATGGCTCAGCATGCACCGTAGCTCCCAGATGTTTGGAGATTGTATTGTAGAGACTTAATCCCTGCAGTGCACACATGTGGCCTGCTCTGATTGCTGGTCACACCCATTTTTCAAGGTGTTGCAATGTTTCGAGCTGAAGTCTCTGACATTAGTTCCGAGAAGCATATCTAAAATATGCATGCGCATTTGGGCATGACAATAGCCCGTGTATGTCTGTTGAATGATTCTTTTTAGTGAACGAGAGAGTAGGGGGAGGGTCAGAAAAAGTTTTGTAGCTGCTTTTGAAAATATTGTTTGTCCCCGATACAGTGGTACCTCGGGTTAAGTACTTAATTCATTCCAGAGGTCCATTCTTAACCTGAAACCTGAAGCACCACTTTATCACCACTTTAGCACCACTAATGAGGCCTCCTGCTGCTGCCACACTGCCAGAGCACGATTTCTGTTCTCATCCTGAAGCAAAGTTCTTAACTCGAGGTACTATTTCTGGGTTAGTGGAGTCTGTAACCTGAAGCGTCTGTAACCCGAAGCGTATGTAACCCAAGGTACCACTGTATGAATGAATTAGCTTTATTACGGTCTCAGACCAGGATTAAAAAAGCATATAGATAAAATAGCAGTTAGAATTTTTTAAACCGATAATTGTTAGAGCAAATGAGGACAAGGAAACAGGCATAGGATAAAACATCTGGATAAAATACAAGATTAAACACGGATAGTGGATGGATAAAAAACTGATAATTAAAACAGATAAGAACTAAAAACAAACAAGGACACACAGTTAAAACAACTGTAAGAGCAAAAGAACTAAAAGAATCGGAGTTAAAACAACTATAAGAGGCTGCAGAGTAGAAGCCTCTTAAATAGAGGACACTCACAACATTAGACACTGCTGTGCAGATATGGTTAAAACAGACAATTAAAACAATGTACAACACTAAATTTAGCAACAATGTACAACAATAAACTGTCCCAGGGAGTTGACTCAGAATCATCCATGAGCCGTGTTTGGGGATTTTCATGCCGGACTATTTTGAGTTGGGCGATGGTCTGCGCCTACAGATCTGTACACAGAATCTGGCGACCACCCAGGTCATCTTCCGACCTTTGCCTAACAGCAAAAGGTCAAATTTTTGCTTTTGCGGGAGGTCGGCGAGCCTCACCAGTAGGGGATCCAAGATCTTACTACATGCCTCTTTATAAAAGGGGCATCTAAAGAACAAGTGTTCTGGGCTTCCTATCTCTCCCAATGGGCAGGTGCAAAGTCTCTGAGCATACGGGACCCTTCTAAAGGCTCCATCCAGGACCGGTGAGGGAGGAGCTGAGCTTCTGGCAAGTGTAAAGGCCCTTCTTGCATCCCTAGATACGAGAAAGAAGAGATATACTGCCGGTGCGGACTATAGAATTTCTCCAATTGCACAGTCCTGCTGTCTCTCGGTGTCTAATATTCTTTGCCTGAAGCCCAGACTTAGAAGGGCTTGAGGGGCAAAACCCAGTTTCCGGAGGGTGTTCAGGACTGCAGTCTGCCAGCCCAGGTACCACTGTATATGGATGGTAGGTTTCTGGCCTGACATCAGCACGCAGCATGATGGGGCAAACCATCTTTTTGTCTTCTCTTTTCTTCCCCTCGGCCTTTTTACTAGAGCAGCACTCAGCTACTGTCCTCATGTCCTGTGTTTGGGCTCCTCATAGGCTTCTGCTTGGCCACTGTGTTAAACAGGATGCTGGACTATATAATCTTGGGTTGGATCCATCAGGGAAGATATGCAAACAATCTGACCTTCAAATCGCACAAAGAATTTTGCAGCCATATGGGAACTCTCAAACTGGATTGTCTGGGAGTTCCCTTATGATGAATTCTGTAGCCACTCATATCTCCTGAGAGCTACCAGACCCGATTCAAGGTGTTGGTGCTGGTGTACAAAACTCTGATTTACTTGGGACCCAAGTACTTATAGTAGTGTTTTCCTCAGTACCCACAGGGCTTTTGCAGTGGTGGCACCCTGGTTACTGAATTCCTTCAATATGGAGATCCAACTGTCTCCTACACTGCTGTCATTTGGGTAACAACTTGAAACATATTTGTTCGTTCAGGTCTTTGGAGAAGAGTTCAGTAATGTCTGCTGCATTGTATTTTATTGTTGATAATGATTTTAATTGTTGTTTCAGATATGTTATGGTTGCTGTGAGCCTAGATCCTAGGATCCTAGAGGAAGGAGAAAGGGATACAGAACCAATAAATCAATAAAAAATATTGTCAAGCAAGCTTTTTGCAGTTCTAGCCTTCAACTGCACTCTTAAAGGCAGCCTCATACAAGCAGGAATTTTAATTGCCCTGTCTCTTTTCTGCCGTTACAGAAATCGCTGGGAAACCGATAATGCAAGCAGGCCAACACAGATAGCGCCACGGACAACAATCTGAGAAAAGTTGAGAAAAATATATACAAGCTTGCCAGTTTAGACTGCAACATTCCCAATCTGCTTCAAAGAAAGAAAAATAGTTAGTTGTTATGAGAACAGCTTCCCAAACCACATGTTACTGAATAAGAATCAAGGCTATACTCGCCACTTGGACATTCAGACTCAGTTTATGAGACATTTAGATTCAGTTTATGATTCATGGATGAGTCTCCATGAATCATAAACTGAATTTATTGGGTTTTAGCAGTTTTAGAATCTGCTCCCATGGCCTGCGGATCTTCCCTCAAACTATGCCATGGTGTTTTTGCAATCTAAATATACCCATTTACCTAGTATTAAATGGCATTAACTTTGAACTAAGAGTAGTTTACCTCTGAGTGGACGTGCCTAGGGTAATGATGCAACTGAACCAGTTGGCATTGGACCAAACCTTTACATTATATAATTGCTGATTTGTGCATTGCTTATTTGTGGTGCCAGTCTTCACACACTAGGCCTATCAGGGCTGGCCCAATACATTTCGCTGTCTGAGGCAGAGCAGCAAATAGTACCATCAGCACCACAAGTCAAGGTGTACAGTAGAGAAGACCCTTCAAGCTATTTTGTGACAGAAAACCCACAAGCACTTCTCTCCCAACCTGGCAATAAAAACTCAGTAACAACAAGTTGAGGAAGAAATTATTTTCATGACACCCACGTTCAGCTGCCTGAGGGAGCCACCTCACTCACTTTAATGATAGGGCCAGCCCTGCAATATGCCCATTTTTCTTTTGCTATGGTGTGCACATATCATCTGAAAACAACTAACACATACAGAGAAAGAGAGGAAAATTAGTGGTGTAGATCTGTGCACAGAAAAGGCTGTTGGGCATTGCTTACTGAGGGCATCAAAATTATGAGCATGCGTCTGTGTATTAAAATTTGGTACATACACACACACAAACAGAGGTCATCCTGTTCACCAGAAACAAGTCTGAAAACAGGACAGTTTGCCATCTCCCTTTTGAAATGATCTGAACTCTATGTCATAATTACCTATGTATTAGTCTGCACTAGATAAACCACACGTGTGACAGATCACAGGGATTGGGAAGACCAGCACCCTTATTTTCAATCTTGAAGTAGCTTCGTATTGGGGGAAGGAGAATTTTCACTGGCATCTTCAGATGTATCTGTACTGAACAATGCAAACTAGTGTAGGAGGTACTTTAGGGAAAAGAAAGACATTTTAGGAAGATTAGCATTTCTTCATTAGTTTGCTTTTATTTTCATTTTCATTTTAAATATTCATGGCCCTAACAGGCCTTCAAAGCAGCTATCAGTGAATGAAAATTAATATATAATAAGCATAAGATTCTTTTTAAAAAATAAATAAATAAATGGCATTGGCGAAAGCCCTAGAGGAAAATGATGGGACACAACCACTACCCAGACTTTAGATGTTGGTAACTTCTAATGAGATGCTGACTTTCACACCCAGAAACCTGAAATTTCAGCTATTATCCAGTATGTGTAATGCAGTCCTGGGAATTTTTACTCAGAAGTCGAATCCTGCTCAATTGGGCTTACTCCCAGATAAGCAGAAGTGTAAAAAAAAAGAAAAAAAGGAGGAGTACAGCCTTTGTCTGAGAAGTCACATGACTGACTGTGTACTCAAACCCTTTAGCCCAAGTTGAGTTGACCTGACTGCAGGGTGACATCAGAACCTGGCAGGTCAATCACAGAGAGCAGCTCTATAATCCACCTTTAAATTAACCTCCAACCTCCTAACTAAACTAAACCTCCTAACCTCCAAGTTTAAACTAACCTCCTAATCTCTAAGCAGCACCATGTTGCTGTTTCTAGCTGCCATTTTTATTTCCCAAAGTGCCCCTGGATGATCTATGTGAGCCATTGTGGGAAATTAAAATGGCAAGTAAGCCCAGTCACCCAGCAAAGCTGCTACCCACAGGGGCAGACTTCCATCTTTCAAATTTCAGCCGCGCCCTATGCGAGCTCAAAACTCAGCACCCCCCACCTCTTTGCCTTCCGTTCTGCTCAATTCACTATGTCAAAGAAAGCTTCAACTGCATTTATGTATGCAACCACAGCGGCAAGGAATCTCTATGCACAGAAGTGGAAGGATGAGGGAATACCCACAAAGGAAGAATAGCTGATGAAAACCTTGGAGTGCGCAGAAATGGCAAAACCTACGACACTGATAAGAGACACAAATTTAGATCTCTATGCACAGAAGTGGAAGAATGAGGGAATACCCACAAAGGAAGAATAGCTGATGAAAACCTTGGAGTGTGCAGAAATGGCAAAACCTACGACACTGATAAGAGACACAAATTTAGATTCCTTTAAGGAGGACTGGAAACCTTTCCACATGTGAAGTTGCTTTCCATATGTGAAGTCCACAGCGGGGTTTGAAGTTTAAGGGGGGAAATAGCAGAACATATTAAGAAACCTGTTAAAGAGGATGGAAATGGATTTGGTGGGATTATAAAATGCAGTTGTCTGAAATTTTGATTACAAACATCGATGGTGGGTGAGTGGGAAGTTATTAGTAATACTGCCTTAAATCTGTCTCTGCTACCCATAATTGCAAAGTAAGGCCAACAGGGCCCTGAAGGGAAGGAAGGTGACATCAACGGGTGCTTTGCCCAGAGACTCCTCAAAGCTGGAACTAGCTCTGCCCATCCTAAGTCAGGAATGGGGAACCTGTGGTGCTCCAGCTGTTGTTGGACTTCAACACCCATCAGCCCCACCCAGCATGGTAAATAGCTAGGGATGATGGGAGTTGAAGTCTAGCATTGTCTGGAGAGCCACAGGTTCCCCACTCCTGCACAAGCATCTTATGACACAGAAAAGCAAGAGACCGTGTTGTAGCTCCTCTTCGCAACAGAGTTAACCCACATTTTGGAGAGGAAATAGTACTGTGTGGAGGAGACTGAGCTGTTGACTTGCTATTTGTCTGTGCTAAATAAACCTGAAGCTGCTTTTCTGTAAGTGGCCACTGGCTTCCAGTGACTAAAACATCCAGTTTTTGCCCTGGATATCAGCAACGCTTTTGGGAGAGAAGGCTTATTTCCTCTCTGGGAACAGAACGTCCATTCACCTATCTGAGGGTAGCCATATTCTGCCTACACCATATTTGTTATTAGGAACATAAAAGGTAAAGGGACCCCTGACCATTAGGTCCAGTCGTGACCGACTCTGGGGTTGCGGCGCTCATCTTGCTTTATTGGCCAAGGGAGCTGGCGTACAGCTTCCGGGTCATGTGGCCAGCATGACTAAGCAGCTTCTGGTGAACCAGAGCAGCTCACGGAAACACCGTTTACCTTCCTCCCGGAGTGGTACCTATTTATCTACTTGCACTTTGATGTGTTTTCGAACTGCTCGGTTGGCAGGAGCAGGGACCGAGCAACGGGAGCTCACCCCGTCACGGGGATTCGAACCGCCGACCTTCTGATCGGCAAGTCCTAGGATCTGTGGTTTAACCCACAGCGCCACCCGTGTCCCTTTTATTAGGAACATAAGAAGGGCCTATTGGATCAGGCCAGTGGCCCATCAATCCAGCTTCCTGTTCTCACTGTGGACAACCAGAAAGCTGTGGGAAACTAGCAAGCGGGACCTGAGCACAAAAGCACTGTCCCCTCCAATGGTTTCTAGTAACTGGTATTCAGAAGCATTGCTGCATTTATGGATCAGAAAGGCTCCAAGGGAAGTGCTTTTGTTATTTGGACCAGCTGCGTTTCATTTTTAACTTTTAAAATCTCACATCCAGTCCAGGAAACATCAGAAGGGCTGAGGACATTTTCAAATTACCATCCCGAGACACAGGAGCAAGCAAGATAAAGCGAATAGATTGTCATGTGGGAATTGCACTTGAGTATTAAATTGTTTCCAGAGTACGCCCGTTGCTAAAAAGCAATTTAATTCTCATCACATTTTCCTAATGACACTTTCCCCTCATTATCTGCTTGATCCTATTCTTCAGAAGTTTTGGCCATTCTGATCATTATTTTAAATGCACTCGTCGCATCCAGCTAAACTGACTCGGTTCCTCCCCACTTGCCTGCTTTTCTTCCATTTTACACCTAATTTGCAGCATGACCCAATAGGTTGAATCTTGTCATTAATAAGACTTGGCAACAGTTACAAGAACAAAAACAAAAATGTATCTTCTTTCACAGCACTTTTTGTTTCCCTATTTACTAGGGCCATAATTGTACACCTTGCGTTTATAGATAGTAGAGTGGTGGCAAATTCAGAAGTGTGGGGGCCCCAAATTCAGAAGTGAGGGACTCTGCCTGGGGCAGAGCTTTGATGGAGAGCTGTTGAGCTTTTTAGGGAAATAACGTCAAAACTTCCTTTGCTGAACTTTTGAGGCTCTGCCCTCCTGCAATGCCTAGGACTCCCAGCAACTCCCAGCCCTGCAGCTCCCACTGCCTCCCTATGATCCACCCCCAGCTTCCGGTGCACCCTGGCCCTCCGGCCCTGCCTTCCTTTGCTACTGTAGTGGCAGCCAAGCCCCCTCACACCCACATCCCTTCTATGATTAGACAGTCTTCTATTCTACCTTATTATTGTACAAAAATAATAATCTGGGGTATGCAACAACATAGACCTTCATGGGTTGCCTTTCAAGTAGACCTACTTTGGTGCGTGCACATGAGCAAACAATTTGGGGTGCTCCAATACCTTCTTTTGGGGTGACTTCAGTTTTTCCACAGCTACTGCACGCTGAGTCCCTACGTGCATCTACGTAACGATCTACCACAACGCCAAGATCCCTTTCCTGGTCATTCACCACCAACACAGACCCCATCAGAGTACAGTATATGTGGAGCTGGGATGTGTGTGTGCATGTGTGCATCTCTATTTACTGCAATGTGCTTCATGCATTGAATCACATTTGCCGTTTTGTTGTCATTCCCAGGAAAAGCAGCAGTACAGCAGTGGCGGTGTGTGTGTGTGTGTGTGTGTGTGTGTCTGTGTGCTGAGGAAGAACAAGTGCCTGGATGCTCCTAGCAAAGGTACACAAGAGCATGGCATCATACATGTAAAACATACATGGGCATTGACATGGTAAATGGATATCCAACTTAAGACACCCCGAGTTGATCTCATTGCTGCTTGTTCCTGGTGTTCATGGGGAAGGAGAGATTTTACCCAGGGACATCTTGGTTCATGGCTCTCTCTTTTTAGCCCAGTGGTGGCTAATCTGCAGCCCCCAGATGTTGTTGAACTACAACTCCCATCATCCCTGAGCTTTGACCATTCTGATTGGGGCTGATGGGAGTCCAAGAACATCTAAAGGGGCACAGTTTCCCCAACCCCATTTGAGCCGCTAGACCCTGCGCAAGCTCTGCTCTCTTTCCCACTGCCTTTGGAGCCTACATGTTCAGCAATCGCTTACGAAAACACAGCTTGTGAAGCAAGTGACCTTCATCAATTACAGGCCTTTGGCTTTGCTGTATCCATAACTCTGCAGCTGTGTCACTGTGTTTTTGCTCAGATGCTTTCCCTTCTCCAAGGTTCGTTTTCCTGATACTCCCACATCAAGAGCTAAAAGATAATTCTCCCTCCGCCTGCGTGTCTTCCGCCCTCCTCCACCTGTTTGATATCTGTAACTTGCATCAAGGCTATGTGAACTCTTCCTCTCTCATCAAGGTCCCCGGTTTAGATTTCTCTCTTGAAGGCTAAATCGCCTCTGTACAGAACTCCCCTTCAAAATAAGGTTAAAAGAAGAAAACGGTCTCCTTATTTGAGCTCCTATGAATTAAAATTGCAGCTTCCATGAAGGTTACTATGTATTTTCCCTCAAATAATTTTTCCAAAAATAAGCAAAAATAAGTTTTGCATATGTCATTAGTTAACAGATGAATCATTGGTTTTATAACTATAAAATTGTAGAATCTAAGAAAGATAGAACTGGAAGGGACCCCAAGTGTCATGCAGTCCAACCCCTTGTAGGAATCACAGCTGGCTTTAAAGCACCTGGCTTCTTCCAAAAAATCCTGGGAAATGTAGTGTGGTAAGGGTGCCGGGAAGTGTAGCTTGGTGAGGAGCAAACTACAGTAAGTAGTTTCTGCTGGATGGTACTTGTGATCTTATGGGTCTTAATGGTTCTGAGAAACATCCATCTAGTCCAGAAATCCATTTCTGACAGGTCAGCCATAACCTGGCAAGATGGAAGCCAAATGGAAGCCTTGTGGTTGCGTGTTCTGGACAATGTTGTACTACAGCCACCCCAAATGGAGCAAGTGCACAGGTTGGGAGTGCTCTCTTGGGCTTGCTGATCAGAAGGTCAGTGGTTCGAAACCCTGCGACAGGGTGAGCTCCTGTTGCTCTATCCCAGCTTCTGCCAACCTAACAGTTCAAAAGCATGCCAGTGCAAGTATATAACGAGGTACTGCTGCGGTGGGAAGGTAAACGGTGTTTCTGTGTGCTCTGGTTTCCATCACAGTGTCCTATTGGTTTTGTCCTGCTGGCCACATGACTCGGAAAGCTGTCTGTGGACAAACGCCAGCTCCCTCGACCTGAAAGCGAGATGAGCACTGCAACCCCATAGTCACCTCTGACTGGACTTAACTTTCCAGGGGTCTGAAATATACTCAGAGTCGAGAGTGGATTTCATGCTCTTTATTCAGCTCATAGTGGTGAGGAGGGAATGGAAGTCCCCTCAGAGTATCTGCTTTACATACATTATTTACACAATGGGCTGCACGTGATTGGCTAATTCCGGAATTCTCCTGTAGGCCAATCAGGTTGTGGATTCACTTCTATCTGGAGCTGGATTGGGTGGCTCCTGCCGACCAATCATACTGCTGCATTGTTCTAGGACTAATCAGACTGCTGCATTTTGAATCCTATTGTTCTAGGACCAATCAGACTGCTGCATTTTGGATCCTATTGTTCTAGGACCAATCAGACTGCTGCAGTTTGGATCCTATTCAACTCAGTACATAACAGGGTCCTTGATCTTTACCTTTTAACTTTTTGCCATCAGCCCTCCTCAAGTGGCTGCAGTGGAAAATAGTTCATTTTCTTAGCTTCTGCTGGTGTGCAGTCAACAACTGGTCTTTGACACAGATGGCCTAGCCACAGTGGCCTATGAACCTCAAGACCGGATTATCATAGTTCACCCTGTGTGGGGCTGCCTTTAAGGTTAGCCCAGAAGCTGCTGGATGGCACTTCCTTCCCCAAACACATAACACTTCTCTGGAAGTGGAAGAAGGCTCCCTCTACTTCAGAACAGTGGGGCATGGTAGCTGGGTCAATTTCTGTGCTGGCAGCAGATGGGATGAGGTGGCACTAACCTTTCTTAGAATAGGAAAACAGAAACATAGAAAGCTGCCTTCTACTGAGTCAGACCACTGGTCCATCTAGCTTAGCGCTGTCTATCCTGACTGGCAGCAGCTCTCCAAGGTTTCAAGCATGTGTCTCTCCCGGTCCTACCTAGAGATGTAGAGCAGAGCACTAGCACCTCCTGGCCCATCTGCCTGATGGATAGTCTTGCCAGGCTACACACTTGTTACCTAGAAGTAACAAAAGGCTCTTGCTTAAGCTCAGACAACAGGGTGCAGTTGTCACTGTAAGGAGCTGTGAAAGCTGTCTGAAGCCTTAATTGTAATATTCAGGCAGAGGGCCTCCTCGGTAGTGGTGCCCACCCTGTGGAATGCCCTCCCATCAGATGTCAAGGAGATGAGTAATTCTATAACCTTTAAGAGGCATCTGAAGGCAGCCCTGTATAGGGAAGTATTTAAAGGTTTAATGTTTTATTATTTTTTTAATATGCTGGAAGCCACCCATATTATTATTATTATTGTCAGATGGCTGTTACGGTTGCTCGAGAGTAACCAGGCAGGACTCCAACCTGTCTTTTACAGGCTTTATTTTGGTGCAAACTATTTACAGTGAAGAGCATCATAAGTACATGTCTGACTCAATCGCTAGCAGAATCCGGGAGTGGCCTTTTTTTGTACCTCCCCCAACATTAAAGTTTCTTTACCCCCAACCGTTTCCGCCCCTCCCTGCACCTCGACTACTGCGCAGGATGGGTGATGGCAAGGGCGTGCTTCCCTCCTCTCCGGCTTGCTCAGGAGCAGTGTTAAGGCTCTCACTAGCATCCTCTGGTCCCTGCACCTCTTCTCCACTGGAGGTGGGGCTTTCCTCCTCGCCGGAAGAGGAACTGCTTCACAAGATTTTCGGAGGCTTCCTGTAACACAACTGCCCTTCTGTCTCTTGCCTCTGAGCCGATGGCAGTTCCCTGACTATTATTATTATTATTAAGGCCGATGCAATTCAGTGCACAATGCAGTACTGATCTTGCATAGTCGACCATGCCCTCAATGAGACAAGGTGTAAAAAACATTAGTGCCAGGGATACCTTAGGTTCTGTGTGTCCTTTACAGTTGTGTAAAGGAGCCAAGGTAAGATTATGCCATTTTTGCCAGTGCTGCATGAACAGCCAAAGATGTTGAAACGCCTTCTTCCATAGATGAGGATTTAAAAGGATAGAAGAAGCTCACCACTGCATCCATCTGATCATCCTAGCCCAGTGGTTCCCAATTAAGTAAGTACTGCAGAACCCTTGTTTTTCAAAAGCCAAGCCATGGACCCCCTACTTTTTAAAATGTTGATACCTCTGTTGTAATTTTTGCTATGTGATTGGTGCCATGGACACACCTTTGGGTCCCCAGGCCACCAATTGGGAACTACTGTCCTAGCCAGAATCTGCATTGAGGAGTGAGTCACATATATCCTATAGTTAATAGGAACTTGTCGTTGTCACAGGGAGCATTTAATATGTTTCTGATTCTTTCAAAGCACAGTTCAGCTGAGCTTCCCCTTTTCTTTTGTCTGCCCCTTTCTTGTGCAGGCTTTCTCTGGGCCCAGTGGAGAAATTGCAGATGGAAGAGAATACAAATTATATTTTTGCATTCTTCTAGCTGTTACACTTCAGATTCACAATACCTTGCTTGTTTTGTTTTCTCCCCCCAGCGCTTCCGGGCCATCTGCATTTGTGCTACTTACAAAGAGATCTGGGCATCACTTGTTTATGCATTCCATGCCTCCACAGCTTTAGATGATCTAACAGAAAACCAGAGTGAGAAAGCAATGTTCTGATAAGCATGTAACAAAGAACAGTTTCAAGCTGGTATACTCCTCACATTTCACACTGTATGTACACAAAGATATGAAGCCTTTTCTAAACACACACACTTTTTTTCCCCTTTGGCTAGGCTTCCATTTCTCATAAACAAAAGAAAGGTCTCGTTTTCTCCAGGGTTTCTTTTAAAGATCATGTGCTATACAGGTGAGATTTGGCCCTTGAACTATAAATTAATGAACTAAGAATAATTACCATAGTCTAGGTTTCCACTCCTATTCACTCACCTGGATTTAAGAGAAAGGGCTGTAGCTCCATGTTAGAGCACATGCTTCTCATGCAGAAAGTCCCTGGTTCTATCCCTGGTGTCTTCAGGTAGGGCTGGAAAAGTCCTGCCTGAAACCCTGTAGAGATTTTACCAGGCAGTGTTGACAATACTGAGCTTGATGGACCAAGGGTCTAACTCAGTTTAAGACCTAGTATGCTGGCAGTGTGGGCACAACCTGTTTCTTGCTCATGACCTCAATATTCTTCTAGCGTAGGGGTGGAGATACACCACCTCGCCCCTATTCAAAGGCCGGCCACTTCACCTGTGTTGAGAGACAGCTCTAGCCAATCAGCTTGCAAGGTGGGTGTGGCCGTGGGCCATTTAATCTTGGTGCAGCCAGCCAGCTCCCTCTTCCTTGCCTCTTCGTCATGTCTCCCTGCCTGCCCACCCTCTTTTCATGCTTTGCTCTGAGATGACCTTGCTATGGCAATTGTCAGTCGCCATGTTGTTGTGGCTGGATAGGAATTTTTTCCACTTGGCAAATTGGCACTGGCCATTTGGCTCCCACCTACCTAGTAGCAATTGTCACAACTTTTGTGAGGTTAGGCACTGGGTATGCCTTTGTTTGGTTGGAGGGGAGGTTGTTGCCTTCTCCTGCCCCTCCTCAGTAAGGGTACCCTGTTAAAGGGATCCGGGGTGTGAGTACTATCTGAAGCTTGGGCGTGGGCTAGGGCCATGTCACAGCCCCTACAGGGAGCCCTCGAGGTGGTGCCACCATCTGATGTAAGTTATAGGGCACCCCCCATCAGTGGTTTACCCTTCTGTGGACTCCCTGTAGATGGGCAGGAGTCAAGATACAGCCTGGCTTCACCCCAGTGCCTAAGCCAAACCATGCACATCGTAATCAATAAAGTTGTGGCCTATTTGAACCCATAAACCAAAATATTCCGTGTCAGTGTGATTTATTGTTCTCCTGGGAACTTTGTGGCTCGGGTGTCTTGGTGCACAAATGCAGGAGTGCTGAAAGTCTTTGGCCCGCCTTTAACTCCCTTGTCATCATTATGCAGCACAAAATAATGTATACTCTGATAGGGCATGCTTTAAAAAAAATAAATTAGCCTATAATATGTGGTTTGTTGCAGGCAGAAATCAAAAGGTTAAGACATTAGGGCACCTGGAAGTGCGAAGAAAAGTGCCAGCTTTCCCCAAATAATAGCGGGTGGTGCTATTGGTTAAACCACAGAGCCTAGACTTGCCGAGTAGAAGCTTGGCGGTTCGAATCCCCGCAACGGGGTGAGCTCCAATTGTTCGGTCCCTGCTCCTGCCAACCTAGCAGTTTGAAAGCATGTCAAAGTGCAAGTAGATAAATAGGTACTGCTCCAGTGGGAAGGTAAGCGGCGTTTCCATGCACTGCTCTGGTTTGCCAGAAGCAGCTTAGTCATGCTGGCCACATGACCCGGAAGCTGTACGCCGGCTCCCTGGCCAATAAAGCAAGATGAGTGCCGCAACCCCAGAGTCGGTCACGACTGGACCTAATGGTC
Organism: Podarcis melisellensis; assembly: GCF_964234715.1. Classification (NCBI taxonomy): domain Eukaryota; kingdom Metazoa; phylum Chordata; class Lepidosauria; order Squamata; family Lacertidae; genus Podarcis; species Podarcis melisellensis. Next base: position 61,664,792 of record NC_138537.1, on the reverse strand, counting down.
AGGGGTCCCTTTACCTTTACCTCTGGTTATAATAGTTTGAGTGACGGTCTAAGATATTCCCAGCCATCCATAAAGCAAGCCCAACCAACCTCACAGGATTATATATAAGTGACTTGAGGAACTATATGTGGCATATACTATATGCCTTTCTCAGCTCCTTGGAGGAAGGGCAGAATAAAACAACTTAAAATATCTGAGCTTTCTTTAGGTCAGGGTTTGAAAACTTGTGGCGCTTCAGATGTTGTACTCCAGTTCCCATCATCCCTGACCATTTTGGCCATGCTGGTTGGGGCTGATGGGGGTTAACAATGTCTGAAGGGACCCAGTTTCCCCAACCCTGGTTTAAGAGGAGAATTGTCCCACAAATGTGAAGGAATCACATCTTCTCCTGCACCTCAGGACAGCATGCTAGTTTGTGGGGCACAGGACAGGCTGCCTGGCACACCCAGGTCTCTCCTCCAAGAGAAGGAAAAGTCAAAGAGATGCACACAAGACAGCATGAAGGGACAGTTGCAGAGCTAAGTTCTGAAAATCATCTTTCGTGAGAACTGAACTTGCTCATTTTGGGCACTATATGATTCTCAACTTCGAATGTTACAGAGGCTCCCTACATGTTTCCACTTTAGAGCTTGAAATCCCAGGAAGTTTTCTCTGCCTATGTGGTCTTTGTGTATGCAGCCATCATATATTAACACTTTGACCTTGCAGTTCTGACTGCTTTAAAATCTCTCCAGCCCAATACCGTGCATATCTTGTCCAGAAGAAAGTTCTCCTAAGTTCAGCAGGTCCCTCTTTCAGATAGAGTTTGCAGCTAATGCAGCCAAGTTGGAGAAAAGCCCACCTGGCCTTTAGCAGCTGCATGAAACTTTCCACAGCAGGCTGATAAACAGTATCATCTACCCTATCAAGATGTGGTTAAAAGCACTTCAATACTAGCTTGATAAAAAGTTACTGACCTTCGCCTTTCTTACAGGGCTGCTGTGATGACAAAATAGGGGCCAAAGAGCCATGGACACTACCCTGAGCTCAATGAAAGAAAGGTGCAATCCTGTGCATGTCCACCTAGAAGAAAAACCCACAAAGTTCAATACGTTTTAGTTCCAGCCAGATAAGCGGGTATATAATTGCAGCAATAATGACAATGCCATTTAATATATCTTGGTCTTCTGCAATAAATACCCATAACAGCTTACCAAAAAATTTAGAAAAGTCAGTATACATACCCTCCAACATTTCTCCAACATTGCTCTATTTCATAATAATGATGATGATGATGACGATGATACTCTGGGTGACTTCCAACACATATACAGTGGTACCTCGGGTTACATACGCTTTAGGTTACAGACTCCGCTAACCCAGAAATAGTACCTCGGGTTAAGAACTTTGCTTCAGGATGAGAAAAGAAATTGTGCTCCGGTGGTGCAGAGGCAGCAGGAGGCCCCATTAGCTAAAGTGGTGCTTCAGGTTAAGAACAGTTTCTGGTTAAGAACAGACCTCTGGAACGAATTAAGTACTTAACCCGAGTTACCACTTTAAAAGCATAATAAAACTATATAGGGCTGCCTTCAGATATCTTCTAAAGGTTGTATAGTTACTTATCTCCTTGGCTCTGGGGTCACATAACTCCATACCCTCCAACATTTCTCCAGTGAAAATAGGGACGTCCTAAGGAAAAGCAGGACCTTCTGAGATCAAATCAAAAACTGTGATGGCTTCTGTAAATTTGGGGTGTCCCTGGAAAATAGGATATACGGTCTGCTGTATATAAATTCATAAACATGTTTCAAGAGCTGGTTAAAAACAACAACCACAACCCTAAGATATCTTTGTAATAAGGATCTCCTAGTCAAATCTCACTTTATCAGCAACTATTAGAGTTTCTGGAATTTGCAAAAGTCACCTTTAGACTGCCTAAAATCCTTCACCAACTGTTCATGAGTAGGGGCACCATAGGCCACAATCACAACACAAATTTAAAGCCATGCATTTGAAACCACTTTAAACAGTCATGGATTCCTCCAGAGAATTCTGGGAGCTGTTGCTTGTTCAGGATGCTGAGAGTTGTTAGCTACTCCTGACAGAGAACTGCAGTTCCCAGCATTCCCTGGGAAAGGGGGTTGATTATTATACCACTCTAGGAACTGTAGTTCTATGCAAAGTAAAGAATGTCTTCCTTCATTAGCAATAAAGAATAAAATTTCAGGGATCCTGACTAGCGCTTAGAAAAACACGGGGAAGCATTGGCCTTGACAGACATGTGAGCAAGAAAGGCCTTTCTTTTTTACAAAAGGAAGAAAATGAAAAACAACTTTTCCCAGAACTGAAAGTCCTCTCCCAAGCTAACATTTCAGAAATTGCTGACGTCCGTGAATGAAAAACAGGCGATAACGGGGCACCTTGGGCTGTGCCTTCCCATGGCTCGGATCAGCCCCCCCTTTGCCAGCTGCGTTCTCTCCCCTCCTTCCCTCTCTTGCAAAAGTGATACTTCCCAAGCCTTCAGCAAAGCACAGTTCTTGCGTGGCCCCCATCTGCAGGTGCAGCCGAGGCCTTGGCAAGGGGGAAGGATGGTTATCGCTTCAGAAAACAGCAACACTGTCTTGTAATCCCTCCTCAAGGTCTTGGCCAAAGGATAAATTCTGAGGCAGAGGGACGTGGAGCACTGAAGAGCCCCAGCAACTGATCAGGTAAGATCATTGCGAGGAGTTCCTCTTCGCATTGGGAGCAGGAGACAAGTCCAGTGCCTTCGGTGTTCCGGGCACTTTTGGGGGAGATTTTTCTACTTTTTCTTGCAACGCTATGGCACTAGTAAGAGATTTCCTGGGGTTACAGAGGAGTTTTCTTGCATTGTGCCACTCTTTAAAGCAACGAAATCACTTTTTGTTCAGTCTTTTTCTTCCTGCCGCACGTTGGTCCATATGTGAGTGTCTTTTCTTTGAGATATCTAGTTCTTGTGTTTTAGATGCTGTTGAAAGAAGCAGTGAATGGGGGCACTGCAAATAAATTAATGTTGCCTCATGTGGAAATGTAAATGGGTGCATAGGGAATATATTTGTGTGTATTTCATGTATGTTTTTCTTCTAGGTTTCTTGGCGACCTCTGTTGCAAACTGCAGGATTCCTCTCCATACTTGCTCGTTGTTCCTTTTTCCTATGCATATACTTCTTTGAGAATCTGATCTAAAGAGGCATACGGCATGGGAAAATGGGGCGATTGAGGTGCTTCACCGACCTGCTCTTCTGCGGCAAGACATCTTCCACAGGCAAAATGTGGGGAGCGGGGGGGACGGACGGACGTCAGAGTAAACTGGGCTGTAGAGTTGATTTGCAAAACCGCTTGTATGAGAAACTTGCATGAATTCTAAAGATTATTATTTTGCATGCCAGTTAGGTTTTTGAATGTGAAAGGGTACTTAAAAACAGGTTCTTTAATCTAATAAGCAGGTTAGCTTTGGCTGTAATTCAAAGTGTAGTGAATCATGCTTTTTAAAAAGTGAGTTAGCCTTTGATTTAGGAAATCTGTTATGTAGAGCTCATTTAGAATTGCCACCTTTTCGTAGTCGAAGGATCGGTGCTTTTAACGGCTGCATGGTAGGCAAAATTCAACAGGTGCAGCTTTCCCCAGCACAGGCAATCAGTTAATAGGAAATGCTCTATCTGTTTATTTCTGTCTTGCTAAAGGGAAGTGTTTCCCAGTAAGGAAGCCTGGGTGTGATTATGTGATATTATATTGTTAGAATATAAGAGAACATAAAACTAATTTTCTTCTTTGTTTCATCCACAGATCATTTTTCATGTAACTCTCAATGTTAAAGCAGCGGGGGAATCATTGCCTTGCTTTTTTTAAAGATCTGTTTCGAGATTGTTGCATCCCTTTCAGTTCAATTAATTTTCTAACTCTTACTCATCTGTATAGAATTGCTGTGTAATATACCTATATGTTTTCTGACAGAACTTTGCATAATGATGTGCTGAATTTAATGATGTATTGAATTTTAAGCATACACTGCAATAATGTTCAAAAAGTACAAGTTCATAAATGCTATCAATTTGTGGGGAAATGTGGTTGCTTTGATTGTTTTGTGCCACCTTTCCTGGCTTCATTCAGTTTGTAAATGTGCTTTCCCTTTGAGTTGCTGAACAATAAAAAGAACTCTTGACTGCACTTATGCCTCTTACTTATTTTGCATTAAGACGGGTGGAGTGAGAGCGAGAGAAGAAATAGAAACTGTGTGTTATTGTAGCAATGCTTTCGCTTAGCCAGATTGGCTAATGTGATTCAATGTGTTTGTGGGTGCTTCAACAACTTTAAAATTAAACCTAGGTGCCTCTGCACGCGCGCACGCACACACACACACACAAAACCAATGATCCCAAAAGTGTAACGTTGCACAACAAGCAAACAACTGGTGCACTGGTTCACGGTGTGGTAATTGTATATTGAAACACAATGGCACTTGGGGTTCACTGAAGTGGTTAAGCAATAGCAACACTTCAACATCTTCTTGAAAGGCTGCTCGGCAGCACACATGCTCCTAAACCCCATGGAAACCAGAGAAGTTTAAGTACACTTTTAAAACATTTAGGTTCCACCAAAACCGGGCATTCCAGGGTGCTGAGGTTACTCTGCATTGAGGGCAGGAGCTGCTCATCTTGAAACCAGCTCTCTGTGTTGAAATCTCATCAAAAACAGTGGGACTTGTTCAAACTGGGGTGGGGAGGGATAAAATTGGGAACTCTTGCACAGAAACACAGGTAATAATATATTATTATATACATTGCTCCATCTAGTTCAGTATTGTCTACACTGACTGGCAACAGCTTTCCAGGGTTTCACACAGGGGTCCCTCCGCTCTGTACCTGAAGACACCTGTCTGCTAACTAGATCCTCTGCCACTGAGTGACAGCTATTCCCCATGCTTTTTAATTTATTGAGAGAAGCTAAGTGCAGGGGACAATTGGGTAGAAACTCAACAGGTAAAGTTTTCTCCATGAATAAGGATGCAGTGATAGGGAAAGCCTCATCTGTTCATTTATATGGACAGAGGCTTTGTGTCTTTAACAACTGCTTGAGAGACAAATCAATAGGAGCTTTCCTTATCACAGCACCCCCACTTTTGAACAGGGAAAAAACTTCACATGTTAAATTTATTTGCAGCTGCTAAAACACAATGCTTCTATCTATATAAAAGGTGAAAAGAAAAGGGGTGCTAGGGCATTTCTTTTTACATATATTTAGTTGAAAATACACCCCCTCTCCTGCAACCCCCTCCACTCTCTTTCAAATCCAGCATTAAGAACAACTGGGGTCAGTGATAATAGGGAATAAAAAGCCATAGAATGCATTTATTCCAATATTTCCTTGAAATTCTGTAATGTACTTTTAGGGCATGTTGTTGTTATTTTTTAAAAAAGTTATCTGGCTCATAGAGAAATCCACAGCTCAGTAGTGCAACCCTATGTATATTTACTCAGAAGTTAAGTCTCACTATGTCCTAATGGGTCTTACATGGAAGTCTGCACAGGATCACAGCCCACGTTTGCAATGTGCTGCTTAAATATGTGAATTGTTACTCAGTTACTAGCTCTGTGCCCGGAACCAATCATTTCGTTCATTCATAGATATCTATTGGGGCACATGTCTCTTGATAGGCTATCGAACGAAATGGTTGAAGCTCCAGCTCTCTGAGTAGCAGAGCTTAGAGATAAGCATTTGGGGTCCTATCATTAAAAAACTTAGCAATAAATAATAGATTTAACTGGTCTGGGGTTTGTACAAGTAAGCAGCCAGCCTATGAGTGTTAGTTCAAGGGTCTCGAGGAAAGCAACACAATTTGAGGACTCTCGTGGATTATATATACAGGGAGAATCAGGCTGCAATCCTATGTCCAGGTATTTGGGAGCATGCCCCATTGAACTCAGGGTGGGGTCAGGGGGCATCTCCAAAAATACTGATGTTCGGCCTTCCTTCTCTTTTCCAAGAAAACTAATATAAAGGTAGACAGAACTCCTGAAGCTCTAGTAGTTGGGTAAAAGGGGGTGGGTGGGTGTACAACAGGCACAATGTGGGTTGCCATACAGGTTCAGCTCAAGGATGAGAAAAGCTTCACCTATTAAAATGCTCCCCCTGCCCTTTGCATCTGAACACCCTACAATCTTTCCAGTTTCTCAGTTCCTCCCAGCCTCATATGCTGATTTATCGCTCCTGTTCCCACCTACAGTGGTACCTCGGGTTAAGTACTTAATTTGTTCTGGAGGTCCGTTCTTAACCTGAAACTGTTCTTAACCTGAAGCACCACTTTAGCTAATGGGGCCTCCTGCTGCCGCCGTGCCACTGGAGCACGATTTCTGTTCTCATCCTGAAGCAAAGTTCTTAATCCGAGATACTATTTCTGGGTTAGCGGAGTCTGTAACCTGAAGCGTATGTAACCCAAGGTACCACTGTATATCTTAACAAAATAATGGTGAATGCTTAAAACAGGGAAAGCTTCTAGATATTCAAAATGCAGCTAGGGAGCCAAAGGAAAGCTGGGAGCCTCCTTTGGCAATGAACCTGCTGCTTTTCTGGTCTGATCCTGCGTAGAAACAACGGAACAAGCACCATGATGGGGTGGAATTAGTATCCACTTTTGGCTCCTTATAGACATGCATTTTTCAGGTGCGTTTTAAGCAGCTGTCAATGCATTGTTCCTCAGATGCTCATGGCATAGGTTGTATTGTTAAATCCAAACTGTTAAGCTATTAGAATGAAACAGTGGTTGCCCCAAAAGGTTGGCACAATCTGGTTTATTGGAGCCTCAGCTTCACGATCTGTCCTTCCAGTGAGCACTCAGGGCTGATTTCCTTCAGAATAGAGAGGTTTGATCTTCTTGCAGTCCATGGGACTCTCAAGAGTCTCCTCCAGCACCATAATTCAAAAGCATCAATTCTTCGGCGATCAGCTTTCTTTATGGTCCAGCTTTAACTTCCATACATCACTACTGGGAAAACCATAGCTTTTACTATATGGACCTCTGTCGGCAAGGTGATGTCTCTACTTTTTAAGATGCTGTCTAGGTTTGTCATTGCTTTTCTCCCAAGAAGCAGGCATCTTTTAATTTTGTGACTGCTGTCACCATCTGCAGTAGTCATGGAGCCCAAGAAAGTAAAATCTTTTCCTTAGGATGTCCCTATTTTCATTGGAGAAATGTTGGAGGGTATGGAGTTATCCAGGGCTTTTTTTTCTGGGGGTACGCATATCCCTAAACATTTTGTGAATCTAAGTTTGGCCTCATTGAGGGGCAGTATTTCAATATGAATAGGAAAATGAGAGTACCCCTAATCATTTTTTAGAAGAAAAAAAACAGCACTGGAGTTATCTGACCCCCGAGCCATCTGAAGGCAGCCATGTATAGGGAAGGGTTTTTTTAATGTTTAATGTTTTATTATGTTTTTATATATGCTGGAGGCCGCCCAGAGTGGCTGGGGCAACTCTGTCAGAGGGGCGGGGTATAAACAGTAAAATTATTATTATGGAATAGAACATCCCTATTTTCATCAGAGAAATGTTGGAAGGTATGCAGTAATATAACCTAGAGGTTACCTGCATTGGTTCTAGTTGTTTGTGGGGTACATTTTACAAGGACTGCCCCTTCTGAGATCTCTGAAGTAGGTACAGTCTTACCCATCACGACAGCAAAGCTGACCTACTCAGAGACTAGATTCACTCTGCTGCTGCCTGTTGCGTGCCGAGGTCCCCAAGCCACCCAAAAACAAACTCACACTTCACACATCAAATTTTGTTTAAGGTTTTTGGCATGATTTTGGCCACAGCTTTATTTAAATACACAAATGTGAGTGGTTGCTTAGGCATTGGTTATGACTATCTGTCCCCCCCGCCTGGGGACAGAACTGACTTCCGGACACCACCGCAAGCCAGTAAGGGAAAACAATATCGGGGAGAAAATGGAGCTGAGTCACAGGCCCTCACCTCTCCCCGCATGCTTCTGGGGGCTTGCACGGCCCAAGCCTGATGCCAGGGGCTTGGACAAAAGCATGGCAAGCCCCTGGATCCCTTTAACGGAATTCCCTTGCAGCACCACCATTGGATGGGTAGGCCCAGCCAATCCTTACCCCTCCACCAACCAAATTTTAACTAATGCCTAACCACAACCTTACAAGTTGTGACGATTTGCTATGCAGTAGGCAAAACCCAAATGGCACCAATCAATCAGCCAAATGGACAAAATTCCTACCAGGCCCCTGCCCCAACAGCAGGCGGGCCCATGACAGGCACAGCAAGGTCAAAGGAAAAAAACACACACCCAATTCAGGGAGGGTGGGCAGGTGATCCGGTGCACGCAGCCCAAGAGGACGCCCAAAGCTGTGTGTCCAGTAGTTAAAACCTTTGTCCCCACCCCCAAATTGGCAACATTGAAATCTCCCCAGAGACTCAAATTACACAATCACTGCCTGTGGACATCCAAACGGAACTGCCCAGCAACAGTGGGGTGGCCTGCTGGCCCCCACCGCAACACGTGCTCTCTGCTACGGAGAACACGTTTTACCACTTCTTGTCTACTTCCACTTTCACTGAAGCCCTGCTTTGTATCTACACAAAGAAAGTTCTGGATTTTTGCCTTGAACAGCCAATTGCAAATCTTTTCTACAAAGTTCTTACAGGGAGCAATGCAGCCATGAATCAATCTACTTAGAAGAGACTTCCTCACACATTTCTATAGAAATTACTTCCAGCTAAGTATTAAGATTGCCACCTGGATAATATAATTTAGAGATAACAGATTAATAAGGGGCCCTAATATTTTTGGGACTAGAGACACAGCAAGAAACGTAAGGAATTGTTGTGGCAACCACAAAATACCCATTTCATAGAAGAAAAGCTAGTGATGCTCAGAACACTCCCCCTGTAGGTAAAGCGCCTATATTCCTAAAACAAACAAACACAAAAAGTTCCCAACAGAAAAAAATGGGGAGAGGAGACCATGCCAAACACCAAGGGTAGTGTCTGAGAGTAGCCAGGTGCCCAGAGATGTTGGCAGCCTCAGTGATAGAATAGTGTATTGATACATTATTTGTTTATATTCTTCCCTATTGTGTTGCTCACTGGAAGGACAGATCGTGAAGCTGAGGCTCCAATACTTTGGCCACCTCATGAGAAGAGAAGACTCCCTGGAAAAGATCCTGATGCTGGGAAGTATAGAGGGCACAAAGAGAAGGGGACGACATGGTTGGACAGTGTTCTCGAAGCTACCAGCATGAGTTTGACCAAACTGTGGGAGGCAGTGGAAGACAGGAGTGCTTGGCCTGCTCTGGTCCATTGGGTCACGAAGAGTCAGGCATGACTAAATGGCTAAACAACAACAAAGGAAAAGCGGGACATTCTGGGATCTAATCAGAAACCAGGACTGCTTCTGTAAATCCAGGACTGCCCCTAGAAAATAGGGACACTTGGAGGGTCTGTTGCTGCGATGCTTTATATGTGATGCTGCCTCTGAAGAAGGTTTGGAAACTTCAGTTGGTGCAGAATTCAGAGGTCAGGTTGCTTACCAGGGCAAGACAGTTTCAGCATAGAACACCAATCTTGGCCTGACTGCACTGGCTGCCAGTTAACTTTCTGGGCCCAATTCAAAGGGCTGGTTTTGACCTATACTGCCTTAAACAGCTGATACCTCAATGCCTCAAGGACCTCAATGCCTGTTGGGACTACCTCTCCCCATATGAACTGACCTGAACCCTGCAATCATCATCTGAGTCCCTTCTTAGTGTGCCTCCTCCGTGAAATGCCTGGAGGCACCATGAGAAGGGACCTTTTCTGTGGCTGCAGCTCCCCATTTAATACATTCTCCCCAGAGAAGCTCACTTGGCACTTTCATTACATATCTTTAGGCACCAGGCAGAAACATTCCTCTTCTCCCAGGCTTTTGCTAATTAAACAATCAATGACCTTTTAAATTATATGTGAGGGGTTGTTTTTGTTTGTCATTATGGTATGTATTTTTGTGTTTTTATATTATAAACTGCCCTGTGATCCTTGGATGAAGGGCAGTATGAAAAATTTATAATAATAATAATAATAATAATACACTGGTACCTCGGGTTACATACGCTTCAGGTTACAGACTCTGCTAACCCAGAAATAGTACCTCAGGTTAAGAACTTTGCTTCAGGATGAGAACAGAAATTGTGCTCCAGCGGCGTGGTGGCAGCAGGAGGCCCCATTAGCTAAAGTAGTGCTTCAGGTTAAGAACAGTATGAGGTTAAGAACGGACCTCTGGAACGAATTAAGTACTTAACCCAAGGTACCACTGTAATACCTAATTGGCTTGCCTCCCCTCAGAACAACAGATTTATTGGGCCACAATACTAAGCACTCTTCAATGAAAGAATTGAATTACAAAGTGATGCTTTATGCCTAAGGTAAAGAAGACCCCTGACCATTAGATCCAGTCATGACCAACTCTGGGGTTGCGGCGCTCATCTCACTTTATTGGCCAAGGGAGCCGGCGTACAGCTTCCAGGTCATGTGGCCAGCATGACTAAGCTGCTTCTGGCAAACCAGAGCAGCGCATGGCCATTTACCTTCCCGCCAGAGCGGTACCTATTTATCTACTTGCACTTTGACGTGCTTTCAAACTGCTAGGTTGGCAGGAGCAGGGACCGAGCAACGGGAGCTCACCCCGTCGCAGGGATTCGAACCGCCCACCTTCTGATCGGCAAGTCCTAGGCTCTGTGGTTTAACCCACAGCGCCACCCGTGTCCCTGCTTTATTTTAGTACTATTAAGTGTTGCATTACAAACCTATGCCTGTTTTCTCCAGGCTCCGTTGAGTTCAATGGTACTTACTCCCAGATAAACGCATATGTAGAGCTGCAGTCTTAATGAAAGTAATTCTTCACACAGCACATAGGCAACCTATGAAACTCACTCCCATAGGGGATAGAGCTGGCTGCCAAGCTGGTGGCTTTATTGAATTGAAATTGAATTGAAATACTTTATTGTCACTTGTACAACTTGTATACAGTGAGATTACACGAGCACTCCCCCACTCAGCTCTCTTAGTCTTAATTCCCCTCGTTTACTGATGCACACCCACTAAACCCGAAAGTCACTTGCCCTGTTGTAATCTTTTCATTCAGCAGCCTAACAGCCCACGGATAGAAGCTGTTCTTTACCCTGTTGGTGCGACTAATCATGCTTCTATATCTTCTGCCCGAGGGCAGGAGATCAAGAAAGTGCCGGCCAGGGTGTGAATCATCCCTGAGAATTTTCCTCACTCTCCTGAGGCAACCAAGGATGCTTTTAAAAGAGGATTGTGCATGGCAGGGAAGGCCATCAGTGGCTACTACTAGCCATGAAATGGAGGCAGCAATGTTTCTGAATACCAGCTGCTGGAAACCACAGGAAGGAAGAGTGCTTTTGTGCTTAAATCCTGCGTGCTGGTTTCCCCCAGGCATCTGGTTGGCCACTGTGAAAACAGAATCACAGGGACTAGATGGGCCATGGGCCTGATTAGCAGGCTGCTATATTCAAACCCAGGTAGCCTCTTACCTGAATTGTTTTCCCCAAGTAGACATTTTACTCTTGCACTGTATTGCAGCCGGAAACCTCATATCTTTCCCTGCGCAGGCAAGGGGACATGAGAAACTAGTTAAAAGCAGAACGTGTGGGAGGAATGTCCTTCGACTTTGCGCTTGTTGTTCTGGCTTAATAAATCCATCGATGGCTCTGATTTCACCTCTTCCCCTCCATACACTTAATTGGCTTTCACAGAGCGGTAGCAAAGCCCCGTCCTTTCATTCTTCTCATTGTGTTTCCGCAACAGTGTTTTTCTTTTGATTACCAAGCTGGCTGAAAGATCAACTGTTCCTCCCTGTTATCAAAGCCATCCCTGGCAGGCATCATGACTTTGGTCCGCACAGTAAAGCCAAAAGATGACCATTATTTTTCATTCCTGAGTAACACACTGTGGAACCTTAAGCACAGAAGTCAGTCGGTGAGATTTACTTCTTGGTTAAATGTGCTTAGGATGGGAGCCAAACTAGGCTTTATGAGTAACTCAAAGGTAGTGTTTATAATTTGTGTATAATTTTAATCCATAAACTCCCTACCCTACCATACAGTACAGTGGTACCTCGGGTTACATACGCTTCAGGTTACATACGCTTCAGGTTACACACTCTGCTAGCCCAGAAATAGTGCTTCAGGATAAGAACTTTGCTTCAGGATAAGAACAGAAATCGGGCTCTGGCGGCACGGCAGCAGCAGGAGACCCCATTAGCTAAAGTGGTGCTTCAGGTTAAGAACAGTTTCAGGTTAAGAACGGACCTCCGGAACAAATTAAGTACTTAACCTGAGGTATCACTGTACTTATTCCTCAGCTCTGAACCCTTTTAACTAATCTATGCTTTTACTTAGTACAGTGGTACCTCGGTTGTTAAACGTAATCCATTCCAGAAGTCTGTTCGACTTCCGAAATGTTCAACAACCAAGGCACAAAGGGCAGTTGGCAAAGTCAACTGAGAAAATTGAAAAACAAAACGCAGCAGAAGCCGTTCAACTTCCAAAAAGCATTTGGAAATGGAAGCAAATACTTCTGGGTTTTCGGTGTTCGAAAACCAAAATGTTCAGCTTCCAAGACACTTGAAAACCGAGGTACACTGTATTTGGATTCTACCTCATTGCAGCATTAATCTAGAATCACTGAGATGGACAGTTAAATTCTGTGCAAGTCCTACCCAGAACACATTGAGTTCTATGGGTGAGTATGCAAGAACATAAGAAGAGCCTGCTGGATCAGGCCAATGGCCCATCTAGTCCAGCATCCTGTTCTCACAGTGGCCAACCAGATGTCTGTGGGAAACCTGCAAGCAGGATCCAAGTGCAAGAGCCCTCTCTCCTCCTGTGGTTTCCAGCAACTGGTACCCAGAATGGCTACTACTACCCATGATGGCTTGGCTCTGTCTCCAGAGCTGGAGGCAGCACTACTTCTGAATACCAGTTGCTGGAAACTACAGAAGGGGAGGGGACGTGGGTGGCGCTGTGGGTTAAACCACAGAGCCTAGGACTTGCCGATCAGAAGGTGGGCGGTTCGAATCCCTGCGACGGGGTGAGCTCCCGTTGTTCAGTCCCTGCTCCTGCCAACCTAGCAGTTCAAAAGCATGCAGTGCAAGTAGATAAATAGGTACCACTCTGGCGGGAAGATAAACAGTGTTTCCGTGCGCTGCTCTGGTTCGCCAGAAATGGCTTAGTCATGCTGGCCACATGACCCAGAAGATGTACGCCAGCTCCCTTGGCCAATAAAGCGAGATGAGCGCCGCAACCCCAGAGTCAGTCACGACTGGACCTAATGGTCAGGGGTCCCTTTACAGGAGGGGAGAGGGCCCTTGTGCTGAATATCTGCTTGCTTGCCACAGGCATCTGGTTGTCACAGCCAACTGAAGTAGACCTCTGTTTCTGGGTCTACTGGAACATATATACCTTGCATACAGAAGGGTTCTATCCCAGGAAGGTTCAGTAAAAGGGCTAGGTAGGAATGTAGGAATCTGCCTCATACCAAGTCAAAGCATCGGGCTCCATCTCAATACTGCCTACACTGGCTGGCAGCAGCTCTCCAAGGTTTCAAGCAGGAGTCTGAACCCAGGACCGCAGTTGAGGACCTTCTGTACACTAGGCAGATACTGCATCACCGAGCTACGGCCCTACTGATAGGAAAGACTCCTGTATGAGACCCTGGAGAGCCATTGCCAGTCAGAGCAGACAATACCAGCTAAATGAGCAAATAGCCTAACCTGGCCTAAGGTTGCTTCCTGTGTTCCTTTGACAGCACTCTAAAGCACTTTCTGTCGTCAGCCTAATGTTTGAGATTTGGTTCTGTTCTTCTCTGAGAGCCCTTGAACAATTTCCGCCTCATTCCAAGCTGACGCATCCAGCATATCTGTGGGGCTCCCTAGCCGGCTTGCTCAAGGTCTTTTGATAATTGCCATGCCAACCTTTCCTCTCCGTTCTCAGTCCAGAGACGTAGAAAGGGCATTATCTTCCTGCATAAAAGACAGATCAGTCATAACAAAATTTGGGTTCGCTCGTTTGAATTGCAGTGACTGGGGTCGTCATGGAGACTGAGAGCGATCCAAATGCTCTGAGGGGCAGTGTGTAGGCAAAAGGGCACCCATCCACATACAAGAAGGCCAGCCGCAGAGGGCTTTGGGCAACCCTGAGGTTGGCAGGAGTGCAACGCATCTGTAACAGGAAAACGTACACACACACTCAGAACCATCCAGCAAAGACTGGGTGTGCTCAGGCGCCACAGAATGCTGCGGCGAGGAAGGGGAGGCACAGCCAGGTGTGGTGAGAATGGAATGGGGTATCACAGAATTGAAGGGACCACAAGAATCATCTAGTCCAACCCACTCTAAAGCAGGAATCTTTTTCCCAACGTGGAGCTTGAACCCACAACCCTGAGATTAAGGGTCTCATGCTCTACTGACTGAGCTATCCCAGGTCCTCGTGAAGGAAAGCATGGACAGGGCTGATGAGCAGGAACATCCCACACTGCAACATTTTGCTGCAGGTCCCACTTGTCCAATAGTAATAATCATCCAGTTACTTTATAGTAATCATCCAGTTACTTTACTTTATAGTAATCATCCAGTTACATTAGTAATCATCCAGTTACTTTAAACTAATCATCCAGCTACTTTATAGTGTTTTTTTTTAAAAAAAGGTAAGGGACCCTTGACAGTTAAGTCCAGTCACGAACGACTCTGGGGTTGCGGCGCTCATCTCGCTTTACTGGCCAAGGGAGCCAACATTTGTCTGCAGACAGTTTCCCCAGGTCATGTGGCCAGCATGACTAAGCCGCTTCTGGCGAACCAGAGCAGTGCACGGAAACGCCGTTTACCTTCCCGCTGGAGTGGTACCTATTTATCTACTTGCACTTTGACGTGTTTTCGAACTGGAGCTGGGATGTCCTTAAATACCTGGGACCAGTTTACTTGCAGGGTCGCCTTCCTCCATATGCACCCACTCAACCGCTTCAATCGGCAGATGTGCCACATCATTCTGCAGTTGTGAGAAATAGACTTTTCATTCTGACAGCAGCCACCTTTGGAACTCCCTGCCTGTTGACATCAGGCACTAATCTTTTTGGCGCTTGCTGAAAACTTTTTTGTTTAGGCAAGCCTATCCAGTTGGATTGTTTCAATCTTTTATTGTTAACACAATTATTTTTGAATGTGTTAAATTGTTTTTAGCTGGTTTTTATGGATAATTTTAATATCTCTTGTAAACCACATAGAGGTGTGTCTGGCTTCTTCACTATACAGTACAACCTTCACTGAATGCTGAAGAGGCACCTCTTTTCAGGGTCCACCCTATGCTTGTGATCACAATCTGTTTTGTTTTTACCTATTTATCTACTTGCACTTTGACGGGCTTTCAAACTGTAACCTGCCCGGGGACCCAAGGTTAAGGGTGGGTAAATGATGATGATAAAGGCCACCAGGTTTGTGAAGCCTACCATAATGATTCCTTCACACATATACGTCCCCACTTGACATTACTGCCTATTATATTACTCTGTAGTCATCCAATTTAGAAAAGCAGAAACAAGTTGAATGTGTTCATTGAATGTATTCACCCAAACATTCTGCCAGAGGGCTTTTGCCTTGGAGCCTTTTGCGCATGATACATTCATTGCGCAACAAGGACTTATTCTGATTCAATTATATACCTCATATTATGCTATTAAGTGTGACAAATGTCACTCGCACACTCTAGCTTATGATAGACGTTTTAAAGGCCCATTGATTTCATTGGGGAAGTTAAACATATACTTCCTTCAGTATCTGTTGAATATACAACTCAAAACAAATCAAGTCTTGCCTGCAGGCTTGCAATAGAAAGGGGTGGTGAGCAACCTTTTCCTTTGCATTCCCTCAGAGGCAATATATCTAGGAAGACTGCATCTCAACTGTGGGTGGGATGATATCAGTGGTGGGTGGGCTCACCTACTCTTCCTTCCCACCAATAAGGAAGGGACAGATTGCTAATGACAGAGGACTCTGCTAATCACCCAAGAGGGCTTTTGGAATTAGGCAAGTTGCGCCCTCCTGGTCTAAGATATGATACATTTAAATAAGTATCATACAACTTTAAACAAACATGGCTTTCCCCAGAGAATCCTGGGAACTCTATTTGTTAAGAGTTCTGAGAGACCCCCTATTCCCCTCAGAGAGCTACCATTTCTAGCGTAGCTAAACAGGCAATCTCTCTTTCCAAAGAACTCTGCAAAGTATAGCTCTGTGAGGAGGATGCAGATCAATAATAATAATTACAGTGGTACCTTGGTTTTTGGATGCCTCCGTTGCCGAATGTTTCTATTTTCAAATGCCAAAAACCCGGAAGTAATTGCTTCCATTTTCGAACTTGCCTTGGAAATCGAATGGCTTCCACTACATGTATCTGTTGTTTTTCACAATTTTCTCTACCGAATTGGCATACTACCCTTTGCGCCTCGGTGTTCGAATGTTTCGGAAGTCAAATGGTCTTCCAGAATGGATTACGTTCAAAAAATGAGGTACCACTGTATTATAATAATATGATAATAGCTTATTATTTATATGCCATCCATCTGACTAGGTTGCCCCAGCTACTCTGGGCAGATCCCAACAGAATAAACATGATAAAACATCAAACATTAAAAACTTCCCTAAACAGGGCTGCCTTCAGATGCCTTCTAAAAGTCAGATAGCTGTTCATTTCCTTGACATCTGATAGGAGGGCGTTCCACAGGGCAGGCGCCATTACTGAGAAGGCCCTCTGCCTGGTTCCCTGTAGCTTCGCTTCTCACAGTGAGGGAACCACCAGAAGGTTGAACGATGGGGGTGGAGACGCTCCTTCAGACTAACAACTCTCGGCACCCTTAACCAACAGCACTTCCTGGAATTCTGTAGTTCTGTGGTAGTAGTTTGTGTGTAGCAGCTGAATTTCTGACATCTTCAGCTAGGACTCGGATTATCCTCTATCTGAAATGCTGGAGAGCTGCTGCCAGTTAGTGGAGAAAAGAATGAATTACATGGACCAACAGTTTGCCTTGGCAGAAGCTAGCTTCCTATATTCCTTCCTAAATAGAAAACCTGTATGCTTTTCATCCTATACAGTCCTAAACATGCAGCCTATACAGTCTCCTATGCCATGTGTACCTAATCTTTGCAGTTAGCCTGATTGTATAAATGAAGCTCGGAAGATGTATTCTGCATCCAGCAGTTCCAGCAGTCCAGAGAATATCAGAGAGAGATCTGAAGCTGGTGCAAATGAAAGTGGCTGGGGAGATAGGGAAGGCGAGTGGTGAAGCATTTCAGGCAGCTCAAACACATGAATTAAATGCTCAAGTCAGTAATTCACCCCAATAAATGCTTAGGTTGTCCTGCAGGGGGCATTGCAGACTGACCTCTGTGCACATCATGGCGCACACACAAACCAAAACGCAACATTTTTCCATTTTCTGATTGTAAAACAAAACAAAGTAAGAACAGAGTGCGCTTTCTTTAACATAATTAATATAAAACGGGGCAGGGGAGGATAGTAACACATGATCCAGTATGTTCAAAAATGAAAAATAGCCAATGTAGTGGTAGATACAACTTGGTGCATTTTGTGTTATGCGGCAACTGAAAGGCCTTCTGGTATGCATAGGTTTAAGTTTGATATCAACAGTGGGTTTTGTCTTCCAAATCCACTTTTATTACCAAAATACTTGTGAATGAATGCAGTACAAGCACCTTGGAGCAAACATGGCTCCGTTTGAATGTCCCAGTGTGCTGCTTTCAATGGGACTGATCCAAGGTAGCTTTTGTTGTCTTGTAAAAAGGATTTTAAAAAGAATATTAAGTTTGGAGGGATGGGAGAGAGTGATGATCCAGTCTATTTTATATGGCTCAACATATTGTGAAGATATGATATATTGGTATGTCAACTCTGATTCACAGTATCTCCCTAAGATCTCTGGCAAAGGTGTTTATCTCGAAGATCTCTGCTACTGAGCTATGACTCATCCCCACAGAATCATGGAATTTGAGAGTTGGGAGGGTCACCTATTCCAGCAGTACAGGAAGCAGCATTCCTGACAAGTTCTTCTTCTTCTTCTTGTTACAAAAATGTCTACCACGTCTTTCCTTCCAAAGGACTCCAGCAACCAACAAAGTAGCAAAATAACACAATTAAAAATAAACCAAAAGCATATTGGAATTTTTTTAAAAATATTAAGAACATGGTTTGGTTTGGTTTTCATTAAGAAACAGTAACATACCCTCACAGCTGAAACTTTCAAGGTTTTCAAAAACAGCACAAATCAGTTATCAAATGCCTGGGTGAAGAGGAATTGGTCTAATATTTCTCATGCATGTTAAACATGAGGGAAGGAGGGTGCAACTCTCCAGAAAGAGCATTCACAAATGGGGAACCACCACCAAGAAGGCCCGGTCATGGGGCAGTGTCAGCTGAACAGCACCGATTGGTGCCACCACCAACAGGACCTCCCCAGCTGATCACAGGGCCTGAAATGGCTGATACTGGGAGAGGCACTCTTCTAGGTTCTTGGGTTCAAATGTCATTCTTAACCTGAAACTGTTCTTAACCTGAAGCACCACTTTAGCTAATGGGGCTTCCTGCTGCCGCCGCGCCCCCAGAGCCCGATTTCTGTTCTCATCCTGAAGCAAAGTTCTTAACCTGAAGCACTATTTCTGGGTTAGCAGAGTCTGTAAACTGAAGTGTATGTAACCTGAAGCATATGTAACCCGAGGTACCACTGTACTAAGATTGTTGGACTCTGTCAAGTCCAGTCCATATGACCAATGGTCAGGGAAGACCACAGGTTCCTCATCACTGGTCAATACTGTCAGGCGGTGACTGTTCCCCAGGGTTTTAGACAAGAATCTTTCCTACTCCTACCTGAAGGTGTCAAGAGTTGAATTTGGACTTTTTACATGCCAGCTATGCACTAGGGAAAGTGCTGGCTAGCAATGGTGAAGAGAAATAGCTGAAAAACAACAACAACAACAACAACAACAACAACAACAATATTTATTTATTTATTTATTTATTTATTTATTTATTTATTTATTTATACATACGTACCCTGCCCATCCGGCTGGGTTTCCCCAGTCGCTCTGGACGGCTTCCAGCAGTATATTAAAATACAATGATTCATCAAATATTAGAAGCTTCCCTAACTAAACATATTTCTTTGACATCTGATGGGAGGGCATTCCACAGGGCAGGCGCCACTACCGAGAAGGCACTCTGCCTGGTTCCCTGTAACTTCACTGCTCGGAGTCAAGGAACCACCAGAAGGCCCTCAGAGCTGGATTTCAGTGTCCAGGCAGAACGATGGGGGTTGCGATGCTCCTTCAGGTATACTGGGCTGAGGCAGTTTAGGGCTTTAAAGGTCAGCACCAACCAAGGGACGCTGGTGGCACTGTTGGTTAAACTACAGAGAAAGGTTGTTTTCTGCTGCTCCAGAGAAGCGGACACGGAGCAATGGATCCAAACCACAAGAAAGAAGATTCCACCTAAACATTAGGAAGAACTTCCTGACAGTAAGAGCTGTTCAACAGTGGAATTTGCTGCCAAGGAGTGTGGTGGAGTCTCCTTCTTTGGACGTCTTTAAGTAGAGGCTTGACAACCATATGCCAGGAGTGCTCTGATGGTGTTTCCTGCTTGGCAGGGGGTTGGACTCGATGGCCCTTGTGGTCTCTTCCAACTCTATGATTCTATGATTCTATGCCTAGGACTTGCCGATCAGAAGGTCGGCGGTTCAAATCCCTGTGACGGGGTGAGCTCCCTTAGCTTGGTCCCTGCTCCTGCCAACCTAGCAGTTTGAAAGCACGTCAAAGTGCAAGTAGATAAATAGGTACTGCTCCGGTGGGAAGGTAAACGGAGTTTCCGTGCGCTACTCTGGTTTGCCAGAAGCGGCTTAGTCATGCTGGCCACATGACCCAGAAGCTGTACGCCAGCTCCCTCGACCAATAAAGCGAGATGAGCACCGCAACCCCAGAGTCAGCCACAACTGGACCTAATGGTCAGGGGTCCCTTTACCCTTTTACCAACACTTTGAATTGTGCCCAGAAACATACTAGAAGCCAATAAAGGTCTTTCAGGACTGGTGTTATGTGGTCTCAGAAGCTACTCCCAGTCACCAGTCTAGCTGCTGCATTCTGGATTAGTTGTAGCCCCATGTAGAGGTAGCCCCATGTAGCCCCATGTAGAGCGTATTGCAGTAGTCCAAGTGGGAGTATAGGTATATGGTGAAGGAATCTTCAGAGTGAACCCAGATCCATTGTGTTTACCTTTCATGCTGTTCATTTTACTGGGGCTTTTAAGGTCTGATCCTATGCATACACACTCCAATAAAAGCCCTACTTTGCTCAGTGGGGTTTATCCCCCGGTAAATCTGCAAAGCTTTGTGGCTTTCATAACATGAATTCAGTGAAAATACGCTTGCAGTGAGAGAAGAGAAGCTTACAGCTTGCTTAATTTGATAAGGAATTTGAGTTATCAAAGAACAATTCAACTGTTTTACCATCCTCAACTGTCTTCATCATTGTCATTGGTAAAATGTGGGTAAACAAAAAAACAAACACAATGCAATTGATTGCCCTTTATATGAGTAGACCTTTTACCTTTTAAATAGGACCATTACTGATGCCTAAAATGTATATCAGGTAGATAAGAACTTCAGGGAGTTTGATTGTTCTAGCTGAACTATTTAGCTTTTACTCCCAGATAAGTACTGCCAAGAGCACTTTTCAATAAGGAGTAATCCTAAAGTGAATGATGCTGACTGGATTATCCCCATAAAATTTGTTGATTGAGATTGCTTTACAAAACGTTTTCCAGAAATTAAATTTTAAGCACTGCCATGGTTCTTACTAGGTGATGTAGCTTAGTATTGTAGCAGATTGTTATAATCAGTGGATTGTATAATGGATTCCTATATAGCTCTGTTACATAAGGAGGGTGCTCACTTGCCAGCAAAATTAACTCCAGAACTCCAAATGGCAGAGAACAAGAATACAGTGGTTTTCCACTAAAGATTGCTGACATCTCTTGATCATCAAGTGACATGCCTTACATGAAATCTGACAAAAGAAAATCCATCTAAGCTTCATTAACATGTGACCCTGAAATTCTGGATCCCCTGCAAAGTGATGCCGAAGTTTTGCATACCTATGGTACCCGGTTTGAAAGTCAATTACTCAGTTTGGGAGGGCAGCACCAAATGTGGTGTTTGCAGTGCAAAACAATGCAAAACTACCACAAGACTCTGGCACCAGTTTGGAAATGGCAGTCCTGCAAGCTACAAACCAGTTAAGAAAGAGTTATTTTACTGAAGATGAAAGCGTCACCTCAGAAGAACTCTTCTGGAATAGTTTACACTAGCGATTGGAATAAGAATACTGCCTTTCTGATTCAGGGTATTTTTTAAAAGTGATTTCTACTGTGTTCGTCGGATAATAGAGTTCGGAGGCAGTCATTGTTTTATCACATCACTATCAACAGTAAATTGCAACATAGTAACAATTACTTATTTAATTGTGACTCTCAAATTGTAAGTCTACAGATAATACTATCAAAGTGTTGACGCATCAGTTGTCTAATCAAAGTAGTTCTGGCTTCTAAACTGCTTTTTTGGCTTAAAGCTCAAGCTAAAATTGTTAAGAGGCAAAAACACGACATTCTTCATGCTGTGTCCCAATTTCTCACTATTCATTTGAATGAATGCCTTGGATTGAATTCCATTATGTGCATTTCAAGCATATAATAGATGCTAAAAATGGAACTTCCTCTGGCACAGCTCATACAAAAAAAAAAATATCATTTTATGCAGAAGTTAAAAAAGAATCCATTCTCGTCTGTTAATCAAAGCCTTTAAAATTTACTGATAAAGCCACAGATTTCACTGTAAGTTATCAAACATAATACCAGCTAATTATTTATTCCAGTAATTATAGTAATAAAAAAGTGGTAAGCCCATAGGCAGGGCCTATAATTTATTATTTTAAAAAAATAATTATGAAGCCCCTCCTGGTTTATTTTATTAAATTGAACAGAATTTGTATACAACTTAAATTGTAAGTAAAACCTCTAATCATTTTTTGTAAGTAAAAAATGATATTTTAGGAGCTTCAGTTAGCATTTTTTATGTTTACACCTTATTTGGGGGAATGAAATCATATGAATTTCAATGAAGTAAAGAAACAAAAAATTATGTTTGCTAGAGGCAAAAGTTTTGTTTGTTTGTGGTCACTAATACTCTGCCTATGGCCCCATCTGCACTATACATTTAAACAGTGCTTTTTTTTCTTTTTTTAAAAAATGTTTAGGGGTACTTTCATTTTCCTACTCATATTGAAATACTGCCCCTCAATGAGGCCAAACTAAGATTCACAAAATGTTTAGGGGTATGTGTATGTCTGCATCCCCCCAGAAAAAAAGCACTGCATTTAAAGCAGTTTCAGCTTCCCCAAGGAATTCTGGGAATGGTAGTTTATTAAGGGTATTGAAAGTTGTTAGGAGACACCTATTCTCCTCATATAGCTGCAATTCTCAGAGTTGAGGTGACCAGAACTGTACACAGTACAGTGGTACCTCGGGTTACATACGCTTCAGGTTACATACGCTTCAGGTTATAGACTCTGCTAACCCAGAAATAGTTCATCGGGTTAAGAACTTTGCTTCAAGATGAGAACAGAAATCATGTTCCAGTGGAACAGCGGCAGCAGGAGGCCCCATTAGCTAAAGTGGTGCTTCAGGTTAAGAACAGTTTCAAGTTAAGAATGGACCTCCAGGACACGGGTGGCGCTGTGGGTTAAACCACAAAGCCTAGAGCTTGCCGATCAGAAGGTTGGCGGTTCGAATCCCCGCAACGGGGTGAGCTCCCGTAGCTTGGTCCCTGCTCCTGCCAACCTAGCAGTTCAAAAGCACGTCAAAGTGCAAGTAGATAAATAGGTACCGCTCTGGCAGGAAGGTAAACAGTGTTTCCGCGCGCTGCTCTGGTTCGCCAGAAATGGCTTAGTCATGCTGGCCACATGACCCAGAAGATGTACACTGGCTCCCTTGACCAATAAAGTGAGATGAGCACCGCAACCCCAGAGTCGGCCATGACTGGACCTAATGGTCAGGGGTCCCTTTACCACTGTATTCCAAATGCAGATGCGCCATCTGTATCATGGCATTAGGATGCAAACTTTTATTTTAAATTCCTGTCATTATGATCCCTAGTGTTGAATCTGCCTTTTTCACAGCTGCCAAACAGTGGGTGGACATCTTCATCGAGATGCCTACCACAGCCCCTAAGTCTTGTTTCAAATATCCTTGTTTTTGCCATTCACATAAACCTGAATGAAATGCCATCTCTGAAATGCATCTGGTTTAAAACAGGCTTTGATTGTCTGACTGCTAAGAGGTTAAAATAAAGGATATCTATATTAAAGGTAATAATTTCTCTTGAAATTCGGTAAGCTCTGAGAAGGGTAGGGATGTGCTATCCTTGACTTCTACAGGGATTGTACTTTGCAAACCTTTTTGAAGCTTATTTTGGTACATGAACTCTCTCTCTCTGAAACTACAGCTGCTGTCTGCGCTATCTGAAAATAATGTGACAACCAGACTAAACTGAGCACTTGAATTCACACCTTATGACAGCACAGCAAATTCAGATGGAGCCATCCCTGTGTGAGCCTAATAGCTATAATTAGCAAGTACAAGATTAATCAACTGCTGTGTGTTTAAACATATTCAGAGCAAAAAAGGGGCCTACAAATCAAAACCAAGAGCAACTGCAGCCTATCTGTACAATGTGAAGATAAAGGCACAAATCTTTCAACTGTCCAGAAGCTCGATCTACAATTAGCAGACGTTTATTCTGATCTGCTTCCTGTTCATTTCTGCACATCAAAATCCTGTTGAAAGTATAGCTGCAGTGGCTAGCTGAAATATCAGCGACCCTGAAAAGAGGCTTGAAACTATCTGTTTGACAAGTGACTTGGAGACTGGTTTCCTTAGAAGTAAGGTCCAACAAGTCCAATGGGAAGTATTCTTAAGTAATGTGTCTAGGGCTGCAGCCTTTAATAAACAAGTGGTGCATAAAATGAAAATCTTCTCAGTTGGATCCTGGACTAGATGACTCTTGGGGTCCCTTCCAACTTCCAATGACAATTGTATGATTCAGTCTTTTGGCTTCGGAATGGGTTGCTTAACCCTGATGAAGAACCTTGCTCATTGCTTTGCTTTGGCGTTCTAATAAAGCTATTCCCCTGCTGTCACCACAATACTATAATACTAATACTAATATATTATTGTTACCCCGCCCATCTGGCTGGGTTTCCCCAGCCACTCTGGGCAGCTATTTAAGGCTGTTAGGCATATCATGGAATGAATGAAATTATAAAGCTTTGTGAGTTTGCCATCACAGTTTTTCTTCTTCCTTTTGGGCATAGGAGCCAACTTCTAGGGGCCACGGTCCCTTCAGCCCCCTCTCAATAACATTTAGGGGGGGCTGGGCCTCCCTGCCAAAGTTGATGAAAATTATTCAAATGGGGGGTTGTCTTATGGTCGATTATGCAGGGTGGGGCTTACCTGCCCCCTCCCAATATTTTATTAGGCACCCTGCTTTTGGAATATTTTGCGAAGAAATTTGACAGGTTTTGTTTGTGCATGGCTTTCCTTTTTCTTTTTTTCTTTTTGGTGAACCACTTGATTGAGACATCCTTTTCCTATGCAGATCCGAACTGCGGTTGAATTCCTTGTCCAGTAGGTGGCGGTCATGGATCCTCTGTGACCTCCGGGGAAGCACGAAACTGGCAGCAAAAAGATCAGAGATGGTTAGGTAGCCGGATGCTCTGTAATTCTGGCACTGAGCGCAGCGAAGCAGCGGGAATCCCCTTTGAAGTGCTAAGCTCCTGATCCCTCGCGCCGCTGCAGAATCACAGCCGAGAAGCAGGCAGACTCATTATCGCTGCCTTGTCTAAATTCATGAAGGGGCGACTGTTTCCCCTGACAGAACATGCCAACGCGTCGTCCGCGGGATCCTTCTAGCACGGCCCCGCCAGACACACTTCAGACTGCCAAAAGAGTGGCGCATTTGCCACCCTTATCGCAGGCAGCCCTCCAACAGGTGGGGCGGAGGAGCCGCACGGAGGCGGCGTGCCTTTGATGCGCTTTGTCAAAACATGGAGGGCTCTTCGCTTTGAAATGCATCGGCTCTCGGGGCGGATGTGTGAAAGAAAGAAAAGGGTGGGCGGTGGATCGCCTCGGACAGTGGAAGGCAGCCTCTTCCAGAGTCAAACTGCCGGCCGCGTCGCTGCCAAAGCCAAGCAATTAATTGGGCGCTTGCAATCGACTAGTCCCTAAGGGGGAGACAGCGGAAGCGAATGTAGGTGGGCGGAAGGGATGAGATAGGGCGAGATATATCACAAGGTGATGGTGCTGGACATAGGAGCCAACTCCTAGAGGCCGAGGTCCCTTCAGCCCACCCAGTGCCGGATTTACGTATAAGCTAAACAAGCTATAGCTTAGGGCCCCACTCTCTTGGGGGCCCTAAAAAAATTTAAAGGAAAAAACCCTGTTATGAATAAAAAATCATTTTAAGTTAGAGCTTAATAATTATTTCACTATTAATATACTTCTTAATTGTACAGTATTTCAGTTCAACAATTACTTTGATAAAATACATATTTTGTTATGTGCAAATGGCTTTAGATACCTATTAGCTCCATAAATTACCATATAGCATATATTCAACACAAAAAAACAGCAACAATTTGTTGTTGACAAAGGACAGCTGGATTTATAAAGGGCCCCATTACCTTCGGTAGCTTAGGGCCTCATCAAAATCGAGCCCTGGGCCCACCCCCAATCAAATGTCTGAGGGGGTCAGCTCCCCCCCCCCCGTTGATGTGCATTGCAAGTCAAATGGGGTGTGTGCACCCTGCTATGTAATCAACTATTTAGGGCGGGGCTTACCTGCCCCCCCAATATTGTATTCAAGCTGGCACCCCTGGGCAAGACATATCATAACATGGTGGTGCTGGAGGTGTCACTGAATGAAAGCCCCCCCCCCCACCTCACTGAAATCAAAGAGGAGCTAGCCTCCTTCCAGCTCTTCAGTTCAGCACTCAAATAGCATCTTGAAAGGCATCTTCGGAGGACGTGCAGAGTGCATTCTCCTAGCTCCTAAATTACCTGAGCTGCCTGCCTACCATTTCTGTAATCAAAAGAGGAGATCGAGCCCCAACACCTCTACGTTTCATACGATTAGCATGATTTCTTCAATTGATGCACGCTCAGAAAGAAGTCTGATCCCATTAGAGTCCACGGGGCTTTCTTCCAAGTCAGTGAACATAACATTGCACCTGAGGCTGTAAGCTTGCACACGCCAAAACACACACACTGTGGGTCAGCCCCATTGATCCCCGAGTTGCTGCTCCCCATCGTAAGTAGCTGGCTTGCATAGGAGCAATCCTAGTCATCTCACTGACCTTTCCCAGACGCTGCTTCTCTAAGTTGAAACCCCCCAAAATAAGCGGCTTCGAGAACAGCAAAAGTGAAGTTCCCTCATTTCTATACATGAGGGATGGATTCAGAAAAGACATGGCTGGGAAAATGCAGCTGCCACCCAAAGAGAGACCTTTCGCAGCACTCAGGGTGATTCTTTGTTCCTAGGCATGAAGAGAGGCTTTTCTAAGCACACGGTGACATTTCATCACAGCCATGAGTGATGAAAGCCAGAAGCAGGATGAGGTGGAACTACATAAGAAAGGGATCTGTGAAAGATTCGGGACAGACAAAAGAGAGCGCTTCTTCCCACAGCACAGCATAGCTATGAAACACTCTCGCCCAGGAGCCAGTGATGGCCACCCACTTGAATGCCTTTGAAAACAGGTTGGACAAATTCATGCAGGAGAAGGCTGTCAGGGGCTGTGAACCCTTGTGGTGATGTTCTACTTCTACTCTCTGAGACAGTCAGCTCCTGAACATCTGTTGCTGGGAATCGCAAGTGGCGAGAGTGCTCTGGTCTTGCTTGCAGGCTGGCCACTTTGAAAAGAGAATGCTGGACTAGATGGGCTCTTCTGATAAAGCCAGGCCCCAAGAAAGATACATCACACGTTTGGGGAATCCAATATAAGGAAGAGAAGCAAGCCCACATCAGCAGAGCTGTGAGCTCAGAGGGCCAAGAGGTGTCGGCTGGAGGCCTAGGAGAGCAAAGTGAAGGCAGTGGGTTTCTTCAGATGT
Organism: Podarcis melisellensis; assembly: GCF_964234715.1. Taxonomy (NCBI): domain Eukaryota; kingdom Metazoa; phylum Chordata; class Lepidosauria; order Squamata; family Lacertidae; genus Podarcis; species Podarcis melisellensis. Next base: position 61,637,505 of record NC_138537.1, on the reverse strand, counting down.
ACAAATTTCTTTCATGAGCCTCTCTGTGTGGATTGGGCCCTCTGCTCCACTCAGAAAAGAAGGCACAAGTTTGCCAAACATTTTTCTATGCTTTGTGTTGTATGCAAGTCTGCATCCTCTCCTCCAGGCTGATCGGTGGGCTGAAAATCACTAATAGGATCCCAGATAGGTAGGTCAACATGGGAAGATTTCCTCATAATTGTATTTTCATACCAAACAATCTTTAACCCAGGCCCCGTCAAACTTTCTATACTGCAAAGGCCCACTTGGGAGGACTGTAAATTACTAGCCCCCCCAACCTGAAAGTGGACAGAAGTTCACTGCTGGTTTCACCAGCTGAATTTCCACACAGCTGTTAAAGCACAATAACCCTGCTCTCTCCAAACACCAACCCTAAACCATGCAAAGAGCTCAAGGGGCATTAGTTATAAACCTGTTTTGTTACTGTAGGCCAGGTGTGGGGAACTTTTGGCCCTCCAGATGTTGCTGAACTACACTTCCCATCAGCCCTTGCCATTGGACATGCTTGCTGAGGCTGATGGGAGTTGCATTTCAGCAACACCTGGCAAGCCAAAGGTTCCTCACACCTGCCACAGGTCTTTCATCCCTTGATCTTAGGCTGAAAATACTGCATTCAGTGCAAGGCCAGACAAGGTACTGTACTTTAGATGGGGCAGTGGGGTTGGGGGCAAAAGAGATCTAGGTTTGCAGAGGCAAAGGATCAGATACCCTTGAGCTGAAAAAGAAAAGCTTCCCCACTCCTTTTTCTTCGGTGATCATTCATAGCCCGACTTCCAGTAGGTGCTATTAGACAAATGGGAGGTTTCTGATCTCTTTCTGAATGGGGTATATAGTGAACTGGAAAAACATCTCACCCTCCTGGAGAAAGATGCCAGGAGCAGGAGCAGCTCTGCAACTACAACCACCACCCTGTCAGGTTGAGGCCACATCGAATTACAGTGGTGCCTCGCAAGACGAAATTAATTCGTTCCGCAAGTTTTTTCGTCTTGCAAGTTTTTCGTCTTGCGAAGCACGGTTTCCCATAGGAATGCATTGAAAATCAATTAATGCGTTCCTATGGAAACCGCCTTCAGACCAGGTCCGGGGACAGTCTGTCCCCCGACCTCTTCTGAAGGCTGGGGGGGGGGACAAGGACTTTTCTTCCCACCCCCAGCATTTTAAAAAACCCTGGGACAGTGGAGGACTGCTCCGCTGTCCGGGGCGATCTTAAAATGCTGGCGGGCGGCATTTTAAAAAACCCCGGGACCTCTTCTGAAGGCCGGCGGGGGGCGAAAGTCTTTGCTCCCCCCTGCCTGCCTTCCCTGGAGAGTGGAGAAACGCAGCGTGTTTCTCCGCTATCCCGGACGGCTTTTGAAGGCAGGCGGGGGGGAGCAAAGACTTTCGCCCCCCGCCGGCCTTCAGAAGAGGTCCAGGACCTCTTCTGAAGGCTGGCGGGGGGCAAAAGTCTTTGTCCCCCCTGCCTGCCTTCCTGGGGGCTTTTAAATCGCCCCGGGACAGCGGAGAAGTCCTCCTCTGTCCCGGGGTGATCTTAAAATGCTGGCGAGCGGCAGCGAAGCCTTCGCTGCCACCTGCCAGCATTTTAAAAAACCCCGGGACAGCGGAGGACTTCTCCGCTGTCCCGGGGCGATCTTAAAATGCCCCCGCCTGCCTTCAAAAGCCGTCCGGGATAGCGGAGAAACACGCTGCGTTTCTCCACTCTCCCGGGAAGGCAGGCAGGGGGGAGCAAAGACTTTCGCCCCCCGCCAGCCTTCAGAAGAGGTCCAGGACCTCTTCTGAAGGCCAGCGGGGGGCAAAAGTCTTTGCTCCCCCCTGCCTGCCTTCAAAAGCCGTCCGGGATAGCGGGAAGCGCTTCCCTGCTATCCCGGACTCCTTTTAAAATGCTGGCGGTGGGGAGCAAAGCCTTTCGGCCCCCGCCGGCCTTCCTGGACCTCTTCTGAAGGCCGGAGGGGGGGGAAAGGCTTTGCTCCCCACCACCAGCATTTAAAAGAGGTCCCCAGAGATTTCCCTATGGGCTTTGAGTTTGACACCCCTGCACTAGATCATCTCAGCACTAGGAAGAACATACTGCTGTCCATGGTGCTGACCTAGTGCTGGTGAGAGGCAAGGCAAAGGTATGGCAAAGCTAGGAAGTGTTAAAGGAGAAAGGGAGGCAGAGTCACAAGACTTAGCTGCAAGTAGGCAGGACGATGGACTTGCTGGTATGTCTCATTGAGCTTAGTGGGCCACTTGCAAGACAACATACAGTGGTACCTCGGGTTACAAACACTTCGGGTTACAAACTCTGCTAACCTAGTAGTACCACCTCGGGTTGAGAACCTTGCCCCAGAATGAGAATGGAAATGTGCAGTGGTGGCACGGCAGCAGCAGGAGGCCCCATTAGTGAAAGCGCACCTCAGGTTAAGAATGGTTTCAGGTTAAGAATGGACCTCCGGAACGAATTAAGTTCATAACCCGAAGTACCACTGTACATATAATAAGGCTACAAGAGTTTTGCGCAGCTAGTGAACAGTGGGGGTCAGTTTTTCTAAGAGCTCAACTAGACAGGATATGGAAATTTCATTAACTGGATCTCCCACTGTCCATCCGCCAGCTGCTGGTCCATTCTTGGGAAACCTAGGGAATATTGTAAGAACATAAGAATGTGCTGGGAATCACAAGTTGGGAGAGTGCTATTGCACTCAGTTCCTGTTTGCTGGTTTCCTAGAGGCATCTGTTTGGCCATTGTGAGAAAAGGATCTTAGACTATATGAGCCATTTGCCCAACCAGCTCTTAATTTTGTTCTTATAAATTAGTCTCTTTAAAGCTCCCATTAGTACTACAGAAAAAGTGCACAGGGGGTGACTACTGTATGTGAGATGGGAAGAATACCCCTTCCCCATTCTGCAGCAATGCCTTAACAATGTTCCCATTGGCACACTTACTAAATGAAGCTCCACTGCTTCCATCAACCCATTTTGGTTGATTAACATGCTATGGCCTTTTAAATGTGTTTGTTGGGTGGGCTTATTGGTTTGTTATAGTCTTGTGTATTTGGTGTTTTCATTTTTATGTTGTGAACCACCCTGCGATCTTTGGATATACAAATTTAATCAATCAATATTTAGTTTACCCACTTACTGACATTTAATCACACTTTCTAACTTAGCTGTTAACTGTTTTTGTAGGCTCTGCAGAGCTGCCATGTACAATCACCGTTAGCAGTCTTTGCAGGAATTTTTGCAGTTTCCTTTACTAGACATCTAGCCCAAACTTTAGAAAATGCTGAAATAACAATGCTGAAATAACCACCTGCCTTTTGTTGCAGGTTTTAGAAAACACTGAACTAAAGCAATCACAAATTTTTTTTTATATAAAAATAAATTTTTATTCTCAATTCTTCAATCTTTATTCAATCATGATTCAATATTCAATCTTTATTCAATTTATTCAATGTTATGTGTTCTTGCACATTTACCTATATATGCTCTGCAATAAAACCAACATATTTCTGAACAAGATCTACCACGCTATCCCATATCCTAATGCAGGAGTAGGAAAAGTTTGCTTGGAATCCATATTGTACTCTTCAGTTGAATTTCCTGAGAACTGGGTTGGAAAGTGATAAGGCAGTCCAGGTAATGGAAATGGATAAGGTGGATTTTGGAAGGGCTGGTACTTGCAGCCAGGCGGATTGGGCCACAAAGAAGGATTTGGCATATAAGGTAGAAGGCTGGGTGGGATCCTGGGCTGACATATCAGACAGCCGGGAAATGAAGGCCACAGGCCTCGGCGATAGTCTTGTAGCTGTCGCTTAAGTTTCATCCTGCGATTCTGGAACCAGTTTTTAACCTAATAATAAGAATAATAAAGTAAATTCAGAAGCTAGTAGTCACAGAAACAGCCTCATGTTCTCAGAATGCACAGTCACTTACATCAATGGGCCATTCAGACCAGTTTCCACGTAACAAAATGGCAGCGCTACCATGTATTTAGTATTGTACAATGAGTCTCCCAAAGCAGACCATAAACCACCCTCTGCAATGATCTCAAAGAAGCTTCCCCCAACTGGTGCCTGTTTTTGACTGCAAGTACTGACAGCTCCTGCCACTGTGGCCAATGGTCAGGGGCAACTAAACCAAAAAAGATTCTCCACCCCTAAAGTAGTAAAGGTAAAGGGACCCCTGACCATTAGGTCCAGTCGTGACCGACTCTGGGGTTGCAGTGCTCATCTCGCTTTATTGGCCGAGGGAGCCGGCGTACAGCTTCCAGGTCATGTGGCCAGTATGACTAAGCCGCTTCTGGAGAACCAGAGCAGTGCACGGAAACGCCATTTACCTTCCTGCCGGAGTGGTACCTATTGATCTACTTGCACTTTGCCGTGCTTTTGAACTGCTAGGTTGGCAGGAGCAGGGACCGAGGAATGGGAGCTCACCCCATCGCGGGGATTTGAACCACCGACCTTCTAATTGGCAAGTCCTAGGCCCTGTGGTTTAACCCACAGCACCACCCATGTCCCTACCCCTAAACTACAGGCTATGAAATACAGAAGCCAGTGCCTAGATGTGAGCACGGTGCTCAGCAGGGAAGGGCAATGGAGCAATAGATAAAAGTGGCAAAATGATATAGTAGTGGGTATCAGTCAGTTAAGAGGCTCCCTCCCTGATGCCATTTCCTATCCAACTAGTCTATCCAAATTTTACATGCTGTTTGGTACTATCACCGAAGCAGAGAGCTGTAAATACCTCACTGGGTGTATTTCTAAAGATGCTGTGCAACTTCCCATCAAGGAGGCTGTACTTGCATCCTGCACCAAGCAGGGGGTTGGGCTAGATGACTTCAGAGGTCCCTTCAAGCTCTAGTTATAAGTGTCTGATCAAGGGCCTGGCAAGCCTATTGCTGTGATCGGTAACTGGACTTCCCGCGGATACGAAATGTGCTCAGGGCAATGCCTAGAAAATCAGTGATTCCTCCCGTTGGGGATGGAGGCAAGGGAGGACACAGAATCCCACCTTCCCCAAATTTGAACCCTTCTGCTTAGACCTTAGCAAGCTAGTCGGAAGGGAGTTTTCTAATCAGGTTCTATGAAGTAAACATAGAAACTCTCCGCAATCCAGAGCCCTGGTGCAGACTTGTGATAGCAGGGAAGATCCCACAGGTTTTTAAAGCTGTGATCTGGGCAACTAGCTCTACTGAGCAAGCAACATAAACATGCAGAGAACTGCAGTCTAAGCAGTGACCCCAAACACACCTACTATGGAGCTCATTCCACAGGAAGGCATATTCGCACTGTTAATTATGCACTACGATACTAAAGGGCAGCGAGGCTGTCTAAATGACCATTTCCCTTCCACAGTCTATAAACTGTCTGAATAAGGCCACAGCGGCTCTTCCAAACTTGGTGCAAAAATATTCAGCATAATTGTCCTACATCTGTAGGCATTTCACTGACAACCTCGGGATGCCCAACCTAAGTGATTTACCAAATGACTGTGCCCTAGGTCTTTTGATGAGCGAGCTGGATAAATAAGAGGTGGCATGGGCATAATCCTGCGGCTGGTCTTTTTTGCTAAATGGATGCAAACAAGCCATGTGGATAAGACAGTTGCCAATGCTCCCATCTGCACAATGCAGCGCTCAGCAAGAATTCCCATTTCAAAAGGCAGCTTGGCACCAGTCCACAAGGCACTTCTTTTCTCTAAAGTAATCTCACAGCAGGTTCTTCAAAGATAAATGGATTTGTGGCTTGCCAGGGTGGCCCCACCAAGAGACACTCAAAAACTGCAGACTCTTAATGTCCAAGTTACCCCTATGCTCATGTTTCATTTACAGTACTTAAAGCATTTAGACTAAGGACGTTCCTTCTAAAATGGCATGCAACACATTGCAATCCTTAAGCTTACTTATTCAAAAGTAAGATGCCATGAATTCCATGGAATTCCATGGCCACATTCTTGTCCTACACACACCGCACTATTATACCATTTTAAACTATCATAGCTGCTTCCCCCAAGGAATCTTTGGAAATGTAGTTTGTTAAGGGGCTCCTTAGTCCCCCTCACAAAGTTACAATTCACAGAGTAGTTTTAACAATCCATCCCTCCTCTTCACAGGGAACTCTGGAAATTGTAGCCAGGTGAGGGGAACATGGCTCTCAATCCTCAACATGCTCAACTACAGCTCCCAGAATTCTTTGGGGGAAGCCATGATTAAAGTAGCATCATAGTGCTTTACATTGTATGGTCTTACACTTTAGTAAGTGCACTTGAGATTTCAGCAATAACTGAAGACTTTTCAGCTTTTTATTACTACATTTATAGCCTGCCTTTTCTTCCACTGGGAAGCAGGCTACCCTTCTATGTGAGATTCATATGGCATTTGTTTCCATCCTTCTTCATGGTTGTTCAGGGCAGGTCATCCTCACAACCACCTTGTAAGGTAGGCCAGGATGAGAGCCAAGCAGTGAGCCAAAAGTTTATCTATTGCAGAATGTGGATTTGAATCCAGATCCAACACTTTTTCATCTTCAACAAGCTCCTTCTCTAGTTTGCACAAACTGCTACTTATCAAAAATTTCATCCCTCTTACATTTAATACCCTGCTTTTCCCCCCATCACAGACTTCAGGCAGTGTACTTGTAATTTGCAAGTGGTCTCCAAACCATCCCCAGACCTGCTTAATTCTAATTTCCACATCAATACTGTACAGTAGTACCTCTGGTTACGTACTTAATTGGTTCCGGAGGTCCGTTCTTAACCTGAAACTGTTCTTAACCTGAAGCACCACTTTGCTAATGGGGCCTCCTGCTGCCGCCACGCTGCTGGAGCACGATTTCTGTTCTCATCCTGAAGCAAAGTTCTTAGCCCGAGGTAATATTTCTGGGTTAGCGGAGTCTGTAACCTGAAGCGTATGTAACCGGAGGTACCACTGTATATCAATAACGAAACTGCTTCTTAAAGAATTGTAGTTCAGGAAGAGCTTTCCAAAACCGCACCTCAAGAGGCAACCCGACTACTCAGGAGTAAGTGTCTCAGACTTACTGCCTACAGCACAGGCCAGTCACTCACCTGCTCTTCCGTCAGGTGCAGCTCCGCAGCCAAGCCTTGCCTTTCCCACTGCTTCAGATAGGTTTGTCGCCGGAAGGTGCTCTCCAACCTGCGGAGCTGCTCCATGGTGAACGCTGTGCGCAAACGGGAGCAGTGCCGTCGATCCTCCCGGTCCAGGTTCACGTCGGAAGCGGCGCTCTTGCTCTCCTCCCTGACCGAGACCGGCTCGCTTGCGCAGGGTCCTTCGCCGGCTACGAAAGCAGGAGAGCAAGAAGTGTGAGCCAAACTTTCCTTCCTTTCCTGAGCGCACCTAGCAAGGTCTCGCTGAGATAACCCCAAGCAGGGGGCGTCTTTTCTCGCCAGGGCTCAATGGATAGAATGCTCCCCCCCCCCTTTCTGAGGGAGAAGAGGCAACACACCGCGCCTCTCCCCAGTTTTTTCTCACGCCCCAATAACAATTTCCACTCCTGAACGCGGGTAGACTCGGGGAGCGGCAACATCCATTGCTTAGTGCATATCTTGTTGGTTTTAAAAGGACTTGTTCCCAAGTGTACCCTAAAAGCATACCCCTCCCCCCAAATAGCGCAGAATTGCTATTGCGCCCTAGAGGAGGTTCTCCAGTACTGCTCAAAAACTAGCCAAGGCGCTTGGCGAGGATTACGGCCTTACTACCACCACGTGACTGCCGGGTATTGCCACTAGTCCTCAGTGAGGCCGGTCCGGCGTTTGACTTACTCTTGCATGGCGAGCCATCGACGGCAGTTTCACGCGCCTCGCTGCATCCTTCTCCTCCACTTCCGACGGCGGTGGCGTCTCCTCTGCGCAATCCCATAGAGGGGCATGGCTTTTTGGGCTGGGCCTTCCCTAACCAGGAGCTTCCTTTGCACAAATTGGGAGCGCTCGGAGCGGGCACGCAGCAGATATGGGGCTTGCGCGCGATCCCCGGCTGATCGCAGGCCTGCTGACCCATGTGCGCACGAAACACGCCGACCTCCACGCTTCTCCTGCAGGGGGCCAGCCGTCCACTGCAAATTTATAGGCGAGAGCGAGCACTTAAGGAGGAAGATTCGCACCTGGAACTCGGGGCCGGCCGATCTACAGCGCCCCCTCCCGGCAATGCAGAGTTGATTTCCAACACACAAACACCAAGTGGGTGTGTCTTATCTTAGTATCAATATACTACGCCCTGTCCCAAGGGTGTTTCGTTTCTGCTGTTATCTGGTGGTCATCTCCTTATTTTAGCTGGGGAAGGAGATAAAAGATTTAAACGGAGAAGGAAACTCACCCTCCCCCACCCAGTGATTGTTAATTCTGCATAACTGCCTTTTAGAGATGTCCCCCCAAAATGGTTTCCTAAAATCTGGGAACATAAGATCAAGAAATGCGAAACTGGCATATTGCCTCCAACGCTTCAGGTTACAGACTCCACCAACCCAGAAATATTACCACAGGTTAAGAACTTTGCTTCAGGATGAAGACAGAAATCGTGCTTCGGTGGCGCGGCGGCAGCAGGAGGCCCCATTAGCTAAAGTGGTGCTTCAGGTTAAGAACACTTTCAGGTTAAGAACGGACCTCCGGAACCAATTAAGTACTTAACCCGAGGTATCACTGTATATAGATTGGTGGACACCCACCCTGGCGGGCCTATTTAGTGCCATAAGTAGTACCAGGGAAATTGGAAAATGGGCAGCATTTTTCCCATTTTTAAGAAGGCAGTCAGGAACTACTGCTCCTAGTGGTGCAGCAATAAAGCTGCTAGCACATTTGCAAAGTTAAGCAGGGACCAGTATGGTTTCAAGCTGGATTGAGGGTGTTGTGTTAAGATTCCTGCATTGCAAGGGGGTAGGTCTAGATGCCCCTTCCTGCTGATTTATTGTCCAAGGTTGTTCCCAGGGATCAACACTGTGCCTATGTACAGAAATTGGGTTTGTACTGAGATTGTACGAACACGCTGACCAGTGGTGTTCACAGAAAGGGGGAGGATGTTAGTTTTTGTTTCTCACAGAGAGCAGCTGCTTGCAGTCACTGGACTGTTTACATTCCACAGTCCAGATACTGTCGGATTCTCACGGGAAAGGGAGATGGGATGTGACGTTACTGGTTCTGTTCGTTTCCTTTGTTCAGTTGCTCTCTGCTTCTCACAGAGAGAAAATGTATTTTTCTTTGCTCTCTGTATAGCTTAGTAATAAAGTATAGCAATGTAGCACCATACCTGCCTCATCCTTCCGGTGTGGACTTTGTTGTTTTAATGCTCCGCTGGGCTCAAAGGAAGATGAGCCATATCAGCTCGGACAACCGGAGCTGAAATTTCAATAAGAAACTGGGAGAAATTATCAAGTTTTGACATTGACCACAAACACTTGCTGTTGATCAGAGGACTATATGTTGTTGTTTAGTCGTTTAGTCGTGTCCGACTCTTTGTGACCCCATGGACCAGAGCATGCCAGGCACTCCTGTCTTCCACTGCCTCCCACAGTTTGGTCAAACTCATGCTGGTAGCTTCGAGAACACTATCCAACCATCTCGTCCTCTGCCGTCCCCTTCTCCTTGTGCCCCCCATCTTTCCCAACATCAGGGTCTTTTCCAGGGAGTCTTCTCTTCTCATGAGGTGGCCAAAGTATTGGAGCCTCAGCTTCAGAATCTGTCCTTCCAGTGAGCACTCAGGCTGATTTCCTTCAGAACAGAGAGGTTTGATCTTCTTGCAGTCCATGGGACTCTCAAGAGTCTCCTCCAGCACCATAATTCAAAAGCATCAATTCTTCGGCGATCAGCTTTCTTTATGGTCCAGCTTTCACTTCCATACATCACTACTGGGAAAACCATAGCTTTTACTATATGGACCTCTGTCGGCAAGGTGATGTCTCTACTTTTTAAGATGCTGTCTAGGTTTGTCATTGCTTTTCTCCCAAGAAGCAGATGTCTAATTTCGTTGGCTGCTGTCACCATCTTCAGTGATCATGGAGCCCTAGAAAGTAAAATCTCTCACTGCCTCCATTTCTTCCCCTTCTATTTGCCAGGAGGTGATGGGACCAGTGGCCATGATCTTCGTTTTTTTGATGTTGAACTTCAGACCATATTTTGCACTCTCCTCTTTCACCCTCAATAAAAGGTTCTCTAATTCCTCCTCACTTTCTGCCATCAAGGTTGTGTCATCTGCATATCTCAGGTTGTTGGTATTTCTTCCAGCAAATTTAATTCTGGCTAGGGATTCATCCAGCCCAGCCTTTCACATGATTAATTCTGCATATAAGTTAAATAAGCCGGGAGACAATATACAGCCTTGTCGTACTCCTTTCCCAATTTTGAACCAATCAGTTGTTCCATATCCAGTTCTAACTGTAGCTTCTTGTCCCACATAGAGATTTCTCAGGAGACAGATGAGGTGATCAGGCACTCCCATTTCTTTAAGAACTTGCCATAGTTTGCTGTGGTCGACACAGTCAAAGGCTTTTGCATAGTCAATGAAGCAGAAGTAGATGTCTTTCTGGAACTCTCTAGCTTTCTCCATTTATATTAAGGACTTGGTACCCCAACTGGCTTCAGCAAGTTATCCTCCAATAATAATAATAATAATAATAATAATAATAATAATAATAATAATTTATTACTTATATCCCACCCATCTGGCTGGGTTTCCCCAGCCACTCTGGGCAGCTGCCAACAGATTAAAAATAGAATAAAACACCACACATTAAAGACTTCCCTAAACAGGGCTGCCTTCAGATGTCTTCTAAAAGTCAGATAGTTGGTTTTTTTCCTTGACATCTAATGGGAGGGCATTCCACAGGACATGTGCCACCACCAAGAAGGCCCTCTATCTGGTTCCCTGTAACTTTGCTTCTCGCAGTGAGGGAACTGCCAGGAGGCCCTTGGAAGTAGACCTCAGTGTCCGGGCAGAACGATGGGGGTGAATACACTCCTTCAGGTATACTGGGCCAAAGGCTATTTATTTTGATGTATGCAAATCATAAATACTTACTTTGTAAGTAAAAGTAGGACATTTCCTCTTGTTAAAAAAAAAGGAAGCAAAAAACCCTATTCCTGGTGGAAATCCTTTGTTCTGATATAAACTATGTTGCTTGATTCTAACACTGAGAAGCTAGGATGGTCTAGTCACTAGTGGCATGGGCATAGCCAGGATTTTTGTTAGGGGGCAGGACTTTTGTTGGTGGGGGCAGAAATGACGTGATTGGTCAGTTAAGTATTTCTATTGTTTTACTTGATCTGGGGGGGGTCAGCTGCTTGACCCATGTCTAGTGGTTAGAATGTCCTCCTAGGGTACAGGAATGGGGAACCTGTGGTCCTGCAGATGTTGTCAGACTCCAATTTGTCTGTTTTACTATATGCTGATGACCTTGTCCTGCTCTCCCTGAACAAAATTGGACTCAGAAGGATGCTGGTCAAATCTGGCCAACTGTGCAAAAAAGAACATCTAAAAGTTAACTATGTGAAAATTAAGGAGGTCATATTTGGTAAGAGGGTTACTAAATCCAAGTAGACATTAGGTGGTCATACTCTTGAGCAAGTACATAGGTGTAAATACCTAGGATTACTTACGGATGAAAAACTTTCATGGAAACCCCACCTGGATGCAACCAAGTTATTATCTGCCCGCTCTACTGGACAGCTAGTCAATTTTTTCTGTTAGAAAGGGGCAGGCAGTTAATCAACCTAGCCAGCAAGATCTATGTGTCAAAGATCATTGCACAAATAAATGCTTTACAGGGCTGAGCTCTGGGGAAGTGGTATCAAATCTGAACTAGAAGTCCAACAAAACAAATTCATGAGCCAGATATTGGGGCTTCCACTGGGGATCTCAGAGCTGAGTTGGCTCTCCTCTTGATAACAGCCAGAATCGAACTAACCTACCTCAGATACTGATCAGACTGAATGCCTCTGAGGAGGACCATATTCCTGCTAAGCTCTGCTGTTTAGAGCAACAGGTAGCTGGGCGCAAAGGTGTCACAATAAGCTTAGGGCTTACAATCTCCAAATGGAGACATATTTGGCCCTTGGTTCACGTGACCTTAAAAATTGGGTCTTTGACCAGGTTGCTGAAATTAAGATCAACCATTCAAGGCCCCACTACCTTGAGATACCAACTTTCCTGCAACTGCATAGGGCATTTGTTGGACTAAGATTCCAACAGACGCAATCAGCATACTTAGAGGGGAGACACCTGGGAATCCTCCATAAGGACAAATGCATTAATGGATGCAATCAGGTAGAGGACATCATGCATTACTTGCTGACTTGCCCCCTATGTACAATGCCCAGAGGAGGGGAAAATGTCATCTACTCTTAACCTTTTCTAAGGCCAATCCCCCCAGGAGGTGACAGTCAAACTCTTAGCTGATAAAGATCTACAGATTACACACCTGGTAGCCAAATTTGCTCTGGCAGATAAGAAGGTCCCTTCCACTTTTGTTAATGCTCTCTAATTTTATTTTTTTATCTTACAAACTTTTTATGTTGTAAAATTTTATAGGGCAGGCCACACAATTTCAGAGGAAAGCCTTGCCTTGCCATCTGCTATACATTGTAAAGGCCTTTGGCTATGTACGATAAATTGATTGATTGGCTCCAACTCCCAAGAGTCCCAGCCAACATGACCAATGATCAGGAATGATGGGAGTTGTAGTCTAGCAGCATCTGGAGAGCCGCAGGTTCCTCATTCCTTTTCTAGAACTAAGGAGTAAAAGGTAAAGGGACCCCTGACCATTAGGTCCAGTCTGGGGTTGCGGTGCTCATCTCGCTTTATTGGCGAGGGAGCTGGCATACAGCTTCTGAGTCATGTGGCCAGCATGACTAAGCCGCTTCTGGCGAACCAGAGCAGCGCACAGAAACGCCATTTACCTTCCTGCTGGAGTGGTACCTATTTATCTACTTGCAGTTTGACGTGCTTTCAAACTGCTAGGTTGGCAGGAGCAAGGACCGAGCAACGGGAGCTCACTCCATCGCAGGGATTTGAACTGCCGACCTTCTGATTGGCAAGTCCTAGGCTCTGTAGTTTAACCCACAGTGCCACCCTGGGTTCAAATCCTCACTCAGCCACAAAACTCACTGAACAATCTTGGGTCATCCAATGTCTCTTAGCCCAACGTACCTCGTGGAGTTGTTGTGAGGTCCATGGAGTAGAAGGAGGTATGCATACCACATGATGTGCGATAAATAAATGACTGGACAACACTATTACTGTATCAAGCAAACGTTTCTAAAATCATTTTAAATCTTGGACAAAAATAATTATACCTTCACAGAGAGCAGCAGTGCTCTGTTTCTGTTTAGTTGTAAATTAAAATGCTCTAGTGGTTTCAGGGATGGACTCTGGTAATATGGCACCCTGAACAAGGATAGCATTTTGTGCAACATCCCCATGTTTATTTTCACGATCATTCATTTTGGTACTGATTACCATTACAATGGTACCTTGGGTTACATACGCTTCAGGTTACAGACTCCGCTAACCCAGAAATAATACCTCGGGTTAAGAACTTTGCTTCAGGATGAGAACAGAAATCGTGCTCCGGCGGCAGTGGGAGGCCCCATTAGCTAAAGTGGTGCTTCAGGTTAAGAACAGTTTCAGGTTATGACCTCCGGAATGAATTAAATACTTAACCTGAGGTACCACTGTATTATTAATAATAATAATGATGATGATGATGTGCCCCCTCCACTCAACACTTGTGCAGGGAAACTGCCCGAAACACCCTCAAGCCAGCGCTGTTGGTTTGAATAAATAGATTCTGCTAATAGATTCAAAATAGTAAAGTTAATCATGGCTTTCTAAATAGCAGCAATATTCAATTTAGTTGTAAATTAACATGTTCTAGTGGTTTCAGTAAACAGGTAGTATTCATCATTGTTCCGAAGTACTACATAGAATCATAGAGTTGGAAGAGACCACAAGGGCCATGGAGTCCAACCCCCTGGTTACATATCAAAGGAGAACTTGATTTAAATCAGCCTGTCAGTACCCTGAAGCCAGTTCCTTAGAAATCTCCTTATTCACTTGAGTGTGATTATTCTGAAGCAATTGAACCCAAGATTGTAGCCTCCATTTGTCACCCTTTGAACTTGATGTATTCAATGTTGAATTGCAATTCACCACTGCAAATTTATTTCCCATGTGGATTGGCCTACTGCATTTCTGGGTAAGGGGAAGATAGCACTATCTGAACATAAATCTAAAGGGAGGGTCTGATAAGAATAATCCAGCAAGATTAGCTTCCAAATGTATAAAGGGGCCTACAAGTTTAACAAAACAAGTTTTCTACCCCCAGGGCCAACTTGAGGAGCTGAAGATTACTAAGGCTCAGCAATCACAAAATGGTGTTGCAAGGTCAGAACCGGTCACAAAATGGCAGCAAGTAGACACAGAGATTGTAATGAGCAGCGGGCAATTTCCGACATCATTTCCTGCCACTATTTAATCCCTCTTTGGAAATTGCTACATGCTTTGCCAGAGCCATTTTGATGTGACATGCAGTATAGTTTATTCTAATGTGTAGTTAGACACATTTTGTGCACTTACTTCAGCATACAGGATTTAAGAAGGAGATGGGCTGTTTCTTAAAAAGAACCAGATGATGGAAGGATACAATGAAATAGAAAATAATGGATAGGTCTGCTAGGAGTCTGTCTGGAAAACCTGTCTCCACTTGCTACAAAAGTTACTTTTCTTTGCTCAGGCCTTCAGTAGAACTAAGTTGCAGTAATACAGTTCTTTTTCAGCAGGCAGATTGGGAAATCAAAGGACAGGCCCCCAAGTCTCCTCTGAGGCCATTGGCTCCAGAAGTCTCCAACCCTTCTGTCTTCTCTCAGTTAAAATAGCCATTGCAGCACAGGACCGGTTTCTCCCTAGAATTCTTGGATCATTCATTCCTGCCTTCTGTTTTAGTTTGTACTTGACCCATTCTGGATAGTCAAACCCAGAAGAACATTCATATCACATAGACAGCTGGAAGCTTTGTTTCAACACAGGAGGAGGCAACATCCCAAAGAGACTCCCAGACTGAGACAAGGCCCAACAGACTGCAAGACGTCACAGGCTGACCTAACTAGGCCAAGAGGCAGAAGGCCCCAGACCATCTGAATGGCCATCAGACCTGTTGATATTATAACATAGCTGTCAACATTTCCCTTTTTTTAAGGGAAATTCCCTTATTCTGAATAGGATTCCTTGCAAGAAAAGGGAAAAGTTGACAGCTATGTATTAGAAGGTTTGTGTCCAGCACCATATTTCAGACATTGTTGTGAATAATGCACGAGTTCCACACTACAGAGCACAACTGTAGTGTTTTAAAACTGCTGTTTCGTGAAGAGTTTCCATTAACCTCTTGCATACCATAATATTACATTTAAGCAGAACCTTCAACAAAGAAGGGGTGGAAAACATTTTTTTTTTGTCAAAGCTTGCAGGACCCCAAAGCTGCTGGAGAGTCAGTTCTGAGTAGGACCTCACAATGCCACACAGACTTAACACAATGAAACCTAAACCAAGCAGAAGAATTCAAATGATGTCAAGAAACAGCTAAACTGAAAGCCCTGCCTCAAAGGTAAAAGGTAAAGGACCCCTGAAAGTTAAGTCCGATCGCAGACGAGTCTGGGGTTTCAGCGCTCATCTCGCTTTACAGGCCGAGGGAGCCAGCATTTGTCCACAGACAGTTTTTCTGGGTCATGTGGCCAACATGACTAAGCTGCTTCTGGTGCAACAGAACACTGAAACCAGAGCAGCGCACGGAAATGCCATTTACCTTCCCGCTGGAGCGTTACCTATTTATGTACTTGCACTTTTTGGGCATGCTTTCAAACTGCTAGGTTGGCAGGAGCTGGGACAAAGCAAAGGGAGCTCATTCTGTCATGGGGATTCAAACTGCCAACCTTCTGATCGGCAAGCCCAGGAGGCTCAGTGGTTTAGACCACAGCGCCACCTGTGTCCCTTACAGTTATCCGAAGCCTCAAACTTTAAACTTAAAAATGTGATTGCATCCCAAATACTGAATTCATGCAGTTGCAAAATGCATGGGACACTTTTTGCATATTTGCAAGCAGCACAACCTTACCTCTTTATTCTGTTCCCCCATGCTTTGCAACATCTATATGAATGTATGGAGCTTTCAGGAAGTTTCAACCAATGTTGTCATCAGTATGTGGATTTTGCCTAACTACCCAACTCTATCTCTCCATTCCATCACACTTCTCAGACTAGTTGCTAGACTAGTGCCTAAAGGCAGTGATGGGCTAGATTAAAGCTCTTAGTTGCTGGTGATGGGTGGCTCCCAAATCCAGAAGTTTTGGAGAGCCTGTTCTGGATAGGGATAGACCTGAAAAGATCTGTACTAGAGCCATCATTGTCATTTGAGGTCTAGGAAGCCCCAGTGGCAATGAATGTAAACCACTCTTCGTAAAACACTTGGTTTGTTTGTTTGTTTTTTCAATCAAGCGAAGTATAAGTTTTATGAAAATAGGAAAATAAATGTATTTTCCCACCCCTCCTGGTCTTGGATAGCCTAGCAGCAGCAGTTATACATGCTCTGACAGCCTCATCTTTAGTCTATGGTCATGCGCTGTACATGAGGCTGCCCTTGAAGATGGTCCAGAATGCAGTTGCAAAGTTGCTGAGCAATGCAGCAAAATGTGATAATAAAGTTGTGGAGTTGAGAGGGACCCCGAGGATCATCTAGTCCAACCCCTTGCAATGCAGGAATCTCAACTAGATCATCCATGACAGATGGCCTTCCAATCTCTGCTTAAGAACCTCCAAGGAAGGAGAGAGTTTGTTCCACTGTCAAACAGCTCTTACCATCAGAAAGTTCTTCCTGATGTTCAGTCGGAATCTCCTTTCTTGTAAATTGAATTCATTGGTTCTGGTCCAACCCTCCGGTGCAGGAGAAAACAAGCTTGTTCCATCTTTCACATCGCAGCTCTTTAGATCAGTGTTTCCCAACCTTTTTTGGGCAAAGGCACACTTGTTTGATGAAAAAAATATCGAGGCACACCACCATTACAGCCCCATGACGTCAGCACGCAGCGTCACGCCGGGAGGGACGCACGAAAGTGTAACTTTCAATTTTTTTCCCTCCCCCTTGCCGGGGAACCTCCAAGCTTTGGGGGGTGGGGGGGGGGAGGAGGCAGCAAAGCGAGGGTCTGAGGGACCCTAACCCTAACCCTCACCGATCACCCGGGAAAGCATGCGAACGAGGAGCCCCCGTGTCCTGCTCCCGGCAGCGGACGGCACAAAGCGAGGAGGCCTGGACAAGGCAGCACGCTCCCCGCTCTCGCTGCATCGGGGCTTTTCTCCTCCAGGCCGCTTTCGAAGTCCCCTTCTCCGCTCCCAAGAGCCGGAGCCGCTGCTTCCAGGCCCTGTCCGAGCCCCGACTTGTGGCTTCACTTCGAGGAGCGTCTGTTGCTGGGGACGGGGCTGCATCCCCCTCAGCCGCCGCCTCGCTTCCTTCCAGGAGACCCGACGGCTCCCCCTCTCCCGCTCGCCCTCCTGCGCCCGCAGCAGACCGAGGCCTCCCTGCCCCCGCCCGGCTCGGCCCTACCTGGGCGCCTCCAAGCCCGGCCGGCTCCGCGTCGCGCTCCACGCCGGGCAGCTGCAGCAGGGGCTGCGCGGGGGCGCGCGGCGGCCCGGCTGAGCGCGCCCCGGAGCCGCCGCGCCGTCGCTCGCGAGTCCCTCCGAGAGCCCGCGGGACTGACTCCGGAGTCGCGAGGCGGCGCGTCGCCCAGGGAAGGAGCGGCTTCCCACAAGCACGACGACCGAAAAGAGCCCAGCAGAGCGCGCGCCCCGGAGGACTTGGGGGGGGTCTGTAGGGCATCAGTGGCCCCCAGAATTCTGCCCGCCCCTCGCCCCATTTGATCCAGATTTACCCTCTGGGGAGAGCGAGCCCCGGCCCAGCAGGGGGCGCCCTCGTTCCGTCCTCCGGGAAGCAAACGCCCTCGCCCGCCTCCCTCCAGGCAACATCTCGCGGCACACCAGGCAACATCTCGCGGCACACTAGTGTGCCGCGGAACACCGGTTGGGAAACACTGCTTTAGATATTTGTCATACTACACCTGTTTCCCACCAGACACAATATAAAGTGTCAATTTTGGTCCATAAAAGTTTATACAGTTGATACACAAATGCTTGAAGTTCTGCAGAGGAGACTGCCTTTCAACAGCTGTGGCTCTGTGGGTGGTTCGGGGCCTTCTGTCCTGACACCACAGTTTCTAAGGGATGTACATAAATATAACAAGAATGAGAAAGTAGATAAAATCAATTAAAATTAATCATAAAAACAGAAAATCCTTAAAATGGCTGCTGAAATAGAAGTCTTTGTCAGGTGCATGAACTTCAACAGGGAAGGGGCCTGTCCAACTGCAGGGGGAGGATGTTCCACCAGATCACACCCACAATACTGAGCATGCAGTTCTGCTGGATGCAGGCCATGATCTGAGCCACTAACAGAGATTTGGGAACTTCCTTCCACTGGAGACTGTCTGTCTTGCACATTAACAGCTTTTATGTGTGTGTATTTTCCTTTCGGAGACAACTGAGCTACGGTGTTGGTCTCTCTGCTACATTGGATGTGTGTTTCCTGATATTTCTTTGCAAGTGATCTTTGGTTTTACCATTTGAATATTGCCGTTTTGATTTCTTGCATTTTATCAAATGTAAACCTTTGGGTTGAATTGTAAATTATTATTCCTATTATCATCACTGTTATTGTTCTTCCTGAGGCGTTGGCATAAAATGAAAAAATACTCCGTATGTGGTCTGTGCATGCTTTCCATTATTACCAAAATATGTTTTCAACGACTGCACACTTGACAGTGCAAAAGTAGTTCCTGGACTGAGCCCAGGATGCATTTGAGCTATTATGTCAACATTTCAGAGAGGGATGTCAAAAGATTTTCTGGGATGATAATGATCTCTACCATGCAAACACATTGTTAACCCACAAAGAGCTGTTACTCAACCAGGCAAAACACAGTTAACCCATTAAGGAGCCTCCATGAACAGGGGCAGTATAGCACCAAATACCAGCTGCTAGGGCTGCAAACAGAAACAACTAAAATCCCTTTGTGCTTGGTTGCTTCCAGAGGCATATGTCCCTAGCTGATATCAGAAACAAAATGCTGAAAAAGGTGGGCTTTCATTCTACTTAGCAACATAGGATGCGGTGCCCATAATCCCCGCTCATGTTCATTAGACCTCTCTGCCTTGCCAGATCACAGCAGAACATTTGGGTGATTTTGTCAGTCAATGTAGAGTCTTGTAGACAATGCTTAGCTAGGTAGATCAGTGGTCTGACTTGGTATATCAGGTAGCTTTCTGTGTTCCTAAGTATGGCCAGCAACCATTCAACAGGTAAAGCCTACCTACACCCAGCAACAACCAACAGGTAAGGCTTCCCAACATTGTTGTGACAGGAGACAGCGCCTTCTTTTCCCTTTCCTTTTCCTGCAAGGTCACACCAGCTATTTGGAGAACTGCTGTTGTTCCATTCTAGGCAATACCTTCCAATCCACAGATCATAGGGGTTGTAAAACAGCCCTGTAAGAGCCAGGCGCCAGGAGTCTGACATGATCCCCAGCTACTCAGGACTGGATTTGGCTGATCAAAGGAATCCAAAATAGGGCAGCTCCCACCTCATCCCCTCCAGACTGTCATTGTCCTCAGGCTTTGCATGGGAGACAATGCCCCCCTCCCATGCTTCATTTAAGATCACACATCATTATCTGCCCAGAGGGACAGTTTCCCTTTTAAGTACCAACCATAAGCAATTGATGGCTGTTTGTAACACTCACCGCCTCCTTTGGAAATGCTAACAAGTTTATTTAGTCCGGCCTTTGATGTCCTTATCATTGCTATTAGATAGTCAATTAGGCTTCAATGAGATTAACTGGGTAAGAAAACCTTTTGTTTAAGGGACCCTTGCCCACTAACTTGTCCCTTGCCTCGCCTTTTCCCGACTTTGGGGCAAAGGAGATATTTGGCGTTGGTAAAAGTGTTGCAACACACACAAAACAGGGTTTTGGGATAGTTTGACATACACTTTCTCTTTCTTCCCAAATGAAGTTACCTGCTCCTTTACCAATTAGAATCCCATTCCTTCCCATTTGCTTCTGATTTTGAAAAAATTAAGTCACAGTGGTGGCCATTGGATTCAAAGAAGGACTCAAATTGTGATTCTCTCAGTAAATCTCATTAGCTCCTTGCTTGAGACTGAGGATCACAAGGATGGGATTGTGAAATGCGCTGAACAGCATTACTACAAAAAAAAAAGTAGAGGAGATTTGTAAGTCTCTCACTCGCACAATGCCCCCAACTTGGTGAAATGGCCTTTTCTAACATCTTTGTGAGCACTTAGCAAAAAGAGAGTTCCATTGAGAAGGAATGGAATCTGCATTAGTGCTGGTTGTATACATGTTGTTCACATCTGCATGTATATTTTTGAGAGCTAGGTCTGCTATTGGTTGAGGGCTGAAACTTATTTTACGAAAGACAGCAGTGAAGGCTAGTCCATGAGGACACTAATCTCACTCGGCCAGCATCTTCTGACATCCATTCAGTCCAGGGATTGAAACTTGCTGCCCGCTTCTACCTCCTTCCTCTTGGTGTTGCCCATTATAAGAATGCAGCAGGGAGGAAGAGGAAGACCAAAATGGAATGAGTTATCTCTGCCGTTTATTGCCTCTGGCTTTAACTCCCTTCCTTCTACCCTCTCAATGTATTTTTAATCTTGTTGAAAGCCGCCCAGAGTGCCTGGGGAAACCCAGTCCAATGGACTGGGTATAAATAAATGACGATTATTATTATTATTATTAGGCACCAGCCACTACTGAAAAAGGGGGTAGACCACCTCCCCTGCTCTAAAAATCCTGAGTGATATCTTGTTTAAGATTACATGAGGGTTTTTCTACAGTGCCCCTTTTATCATATATGCACCATACTTTATAAAGTCAAAATTATATTCATTATACTATTTAATCTATACACATTACACAGTGCTATTATTTTTCTCTTAACACTCCCCCCACTTTTCCTTTCCCCACTTTTGTTGCAGATGTGTTGAAAACAGCTGGATGAAACCCAGACCTCCCCTCCTTGCAGCTCCTTCCAATTCCAAACTGCCTTGAGTCAAGAAACTATTCCATAAAAACCCAAAGCTTGAGTCCCCCCCCCCCACCACGCCCAGCCTCCTTGGAAAGGGAAGGGGGTGGGTTATCCTAGTTTAACTGACAGTTAATTGTGCTTCAAAGGGAGAGATAATAGGCGGCAATTAGACCTAATGGCCTGGCAGGGCGAAATCTTTCTCCTTGAACTCACAGCCTGAAATGGTTTCTCCTGCCTGGTAGGGGGGCAGCAGGGGGCAGAGTGGTTTGCCCGAGGACACAGCTTCCTGCTGGCTTTCCTAGCCCCATTGCAGAATGGTTGCTTGAGCAAGAAAAAGCCCAGATTGCCTTGCTGATTCAGTCATGTTTCCCTGGAGTGTATCTGTTAAGGAATAATAATAGTTAGTAGGGGTCTAAACCTGCATGGCAAGGACCCAGATCCCAAGCTTTCCTGGAATAAAAAAACACAAAAAGAAGCGTATTGGCTTAATGGGATAAATAAGGCCACAACTTTATTGGTTACAGATGTGAGCAGTATTGGCTTTGGCTTAGGCAATTGAGTGAAGCAAGACTATAACCCAGGGGTCAGCAAACTTTTTCAGCAGGGGGCCTGTCCACTGTCCCTCAAACCTTTGTGTGGGGCCGGACTATATTTTTGGGGGGGAAATGAATGAATTCCTATGCCCCACAAATAACCCAGAGATGTCTTTTAAATAAAAGCACACATTCTACTCATGTAAAAACACCAGGCAGGCCCCACCAATAACCCAGAGATGCACTTTAAATAAAAAGGACACATTCTACTCATGTAAAAACATGCTGATTCCCGGACCGTCTGCGGGCCGGATTTAGACGGCGATTAGGCCAGATACGGCCCCCGGACTTTAGTTTGCCTAGCCATGCTATAACCTGACTCCTGCACACCCTTTGAAGGGTTAACCACTGGAAGGGAGGAGCCCTCTGATGTAAATCAAATGAGCCCCCCCCCCCTGAGTCACCATTAGGGATGTGTCTTGGCCCTAGCCCATGCCCAGGCTTTGGACAGGAACCACACCCCCAGATCCTGGAGGGGCAGGAGGAGGCAGCAACCTCCGGTCCCATAAAAGGCTGACGCAATGCCTAACCTCACAAAGTTGTGATGATTGCTACTAGGTAGACGAAAACCAAGTGGCTACAGCAAATTATGCCAAGTGGGGAAATTCCTACCTGGCCCCAACAACCAGGTGACCGACATAAGTCAAAGCAAGGTCATAGTCAAGCCATAAAGAAGAGGGTGGGTGGGCTGGGAGATCCAAGGACTGGAAGCAGAAAAGGCAGCATCCCCGGCCATGCCAACATTTAAGCAGGTGAAGCCACACCCCTATGCAAGCCCAATTAGTTGGCAGGGTCTCTACGGAGACCCGGCTCCCGCCCGCCAAGCAGCCCCTCCCTAAAGGGGGAACTGACTTCTGAAAAGGAGGCACAGACCTCTCAGGGAAGATCTCCTGACCTGAGACCAGTGTCCTGAGTTGCAGATTTGTGGCAATAGGCCGGTCCTTAGTTTCTCAGTGGCTGAGAAAGCGCACACTACATATGCTCAACTGTACTCTATGGGCTGTGTCCAGTTACATCGTACCCTGAGGACAAGCATTTAATCAGGGGACTGCATTGCAGGGGGTTGGACTAGATGACCATTGGGGTCCCTTCCAAATTTATGATTCTGTGATTCTCAGTTAGCCAAGTCCATTGATCTCAGTGCTCTGAGTATGAGTCACAGGCAGGATATGTGTTTTATTTGAACTAGTCTCTCTTGAATGAGAGTGTCCAAGCATCCCAATCACACACACCCATAAGATCTCCCAAAGGTGACTGCAGTTCTATAAAAAGCAACTGGAGCTGCATTGGTCCATAAGATCCAAAATAGACAGTTGGGCAATACTTTTATTAGGACCAACCAGCATGTCACAAAATAGCGGTAAGCTTTCTGAGTCCTGCAGAATTCTTCAGAACTTCATTAGGTGCTATGCAGAGCATGGGATGGGGAGACAAGGAAGAAGACAAACATTATGACGCAATCCTATGCTATAGTTGGCTTTGACTTTTTTGTAGCATCAGCTGAAGCCTTCCTAAGCTTAGAATTCTGGTTTTGATGTATCTGGGCCACCAGCTCTGCTGTTGTCTTAGCTGCTGCTCTTTGTAGTAGATGCTTTTATTGTCATCTATTTTATGGCTCTGGTTGTGTCATTGTATTTCATGTTGTGTATCCCTCCCAGGTGTCTTTACGGATGAAGAGTGAGTTATACTCACTTTTTAAAAAAGGAATGGATAAAATCCATCTGGAAATGTTCCTGCAGATTCCTTCATATGACTATATCTGAGCAATGGAGCAACTGTTTGGATAGAAGTTTTGTTAACAGGAAATCCCTTCACAAATGAGATGCTGGTGGTTGCTCTCCACAGATGTGCCCCGAATGATAGCCTTAGACGATGCCTCCTTAACACAACACTAGATGCTGGTGAAGGTATTTTTCGGATTTGAATTCTCTTTGGACAACAGGTTTTCTGCAGTCTCTCATGATCAAAGGCTCAGTCTAAACATTACCCCAATCAGCAATCAGTGACCACACTAAATATATTTGATAATGTATTGTACTCTATGCTTAACAATGGGGAGATGCTTGAAATTTATTACAGTTTTCCAGAAAGTAGCACAATGAGATTGATTAAGAAGATTGCAACTGGAATATTTTCCTCATACTTTAACACTTTTTTTCTCAACAGAAAAAGAAAAGAAAAAGAACTTTGTGATATAAATGGATGGTAGTGCATACTGCCCATTATGGCACTATACAGAATTATCATACTAAAAACACATTTACTTAGGAGTGAGCCCTATGGAACACAGTTAAACTTGCTTATGTTCATAAACATTATGTTTCAGTGTCATTAAGAAAGGCAATTTTTTCAAACAATTATCTTTCAAAATGGTTTGTTTTGTATTTCCTGCCATTAAAATGGTAATTGCCATTTTGGTCCTAGAGATTAAGACATATAACAGAAAAAGTAGCCTATTTTATTTCACTAACGTTAGTTGACATAGAACCATCTACAGGTAAAACGCTTTGTGTCACATAGAAGTCTTTATCACACATAATTATCTAAGAGTTATGCTTTCATTCTGTTCTGCCTTGTGAAGTGTTCTGTGTAACCAGAAAGCTTACAATAACACTCCTATTGTAGCAGAAGTTGGTCCCTAAAAGACTGTGACTCTGCTCCAATTCCAAATGATCACATTGTGCATGACTGAATTGGGATCATGCATTCTCATCTACATCAAGTCACTATTGGGGCCTGTATATAACATGCACACATCTCTAAACTGGTTCTGAATGCAGATCTCCTTTGACAGCACAGAGGAAATATGTTTGTTGCTTTATGCTCCTGAAGTTAGGTACATGCTTGACCTTCTCTGGCACCCATAAAGGCACCTCTTGTTTGCTACAACATAAGTTACTCAGCTTATCATCGTCTGTCTGATTTTTCCTCTCCACTTCCTTTTTGTTTCATCTTCTCTGATGTTACTTTATCTCACCTCCCTTCCATTTTCATCCACTTGTCTTCCACAGAATGTCACAAGTTCCTTGTTTGTTTAAGACCATGTGTCATTGGTCCTTAAGAGGCAGCACAGCTGGATACAGCACCTTCTGAGAGAGAGGGGCACTTTTTGGCATCTCACATCCTAACTCAAATGACAGGGGGGAAAAATAAGCCTGAAATCCACCAATTCCAAAATGTATTGATGGGGTCCAGAAGGTACCATTTGTGCATGCATGGCCAATTCTCCATTCCCCTCAGTTAAATTTATGATTTCCAAATCATGGCTGTAGAGAACTTGTCAGTGGATCTCATGAGCCTTGTGGTAAAGAATTGGTACACCATACCAATCTTAAGGAGGTCAGTTGTTGAGGCCAATGTGGTGAAGAATGGCTGCCTCAACAAGCAGACCTTGAAACTAGAACAGCTTGCCTGGTGCCTAAGAAAACATCTGGCATTCACTGACAAAACTGACACACTGCAGTTTCCCCATCTTTATTTTCTATGCCAAACAATTACAAAGATGATGAAAACTCTCTTAGTTAAACTAGGAAAATGTTGGGAGATATGAATAGGATCCTTCTTAGATCATAGCAGTTCTCCATTGATTCTGGATGTACTCCTTTCTGGGCTCATTCTGCCGATGCATAGTTGTTCCCAAATTAATAATATATTTGGTTTTCTAAAAATAACAAGGCAGCAGTCTACACTGTTACCTATTCCTAGGACTTCATCAGCAGTTTTCTCTGCTCCTCCCATTCATTCTGCTTTTCTCCAATGCTTTCTGAATGGGAGCTAAGTGGGCTGTAAATTCTCTCCTTATTAACACCCTTTCTTAATGACTGTAGTTCAGCAAGTAAGATCTGGAGATATGCCCTGGGGTGAAACAGACAAGCATCATCTCCTGCTTTGAAGGCCACCTGAGAACTAGATAGCCCTATAATTCTGCAGGGCTTTTAATTCAATGAGTTAGCATTCCAAGTCTAGCCCCGGTGTATTTTGGAGTACAAGCACCCAATCTGGTTGTCCAAAACTAGGGATGGCTTAACAGCTGTTGGATGCAGACAGGATTAACCAGTTCATGGAGCTCAGGCTCTATATCTCCCTCTCATCTCTCCCGGCCTCCTACATACACCATTTATTATTGTAATTATTTGTATGTTTTAAACAGATTTTCTATATGTATATAGTTTTAATTCTATTAATGTTTAATTGTTTTTAATGATGGTTATTTCCCCCGTGTTTTTAATGATTCTTGTTTTTAACTGTAAGCTGCCTTCAGTCCCATCAGGGAAAAAGGGAGGCTATAAATATATAACAACATCAACATCCCCCCCCCAAAGTAAATATGGTGTCATGGGATCCAATTCAGATTAGGATCACAGCCCTGGGGATGGGTAAACTATTACCTCCATGTACCCATTTCCTGGTCTGAATCACTCTGCTAGAGCAGCAACTGGCTTTGCAGAACAACACCTGCCACTGCCAGCAGCTCTTGGAGGGAGATTTCGGCCAGGAAACTGACGCAAAAGGAAGGAGTTGAAATCCCTTCTTTTGTTACAATCCTATTCCTAGGACTGGGATTTTCCCATGCATTTATCCTTCCCCCTCCAAAAAAAGGGGGTGGGAAAACAGTTCTCCCAGGTAATTGTACTCTACGTCTCTGTGTTGCTGTTGTCTCAATATCTTGGCCTGGAAGGGCCAGTTTCTTTGAACATACAGCACAGCAGCAAGAAACTTTGATTAGACTAAGGAAAGTGTTTTAAGAGCCGGTATGGACAGAGTGCAAGATTTGGACAAGCAAGACCCCATTCATACCCTTACACAGCTGTGAAACTCACAGGAATGACTTGAAGCAAGTCGTCCTCTCTCACAGCCTGCCCTACCTTACAAGTTTGTTGTGAAGTGAATGTATACTGCCGTGAACTGATCGAACACAAATGCATGCTACCTAAAACTCATGTGTTAGTTGCTAGTTAGTTACCCTTAGGTCTGTTGCCATATGGTAGCCAGACTTTATTTATCTTGAATAGAAGTATTCCAAATAAAGCATCACAGAATGCCATAGAGGTCTAAAACACATCAGATTCTGCCTGTGTGTAAACTCACCCTTCTTGGGAAGCCTGTAAAAATAAACAAGTTCTTAGCATAAAAAGTGTACAATGTAACTTCAGCGGGCTGTGTGTTGCACAATTTCCAGTCCATCGCATCTCAACCTTTTCACATTGATGCACAATTTGATGTGTACATCACCAGGAAGGATACCTTCACAGGTATTTGCTAAGTCCATCACCATTTTACAGCCCCATAGGGAATTAGAAAGCAAAGCTACTCTGACTGTTTTCTGAATCACAAAACATCAGTGGGAATAGAGCTGGTTAGAATTTTTTTGTTCAGAAAACTTTTGATTTTTTAAAAATCTCCCAGGCTAGATCTCCTTTTTGTCTGATAAAGTCACATGTCAGGGTTCCCTTGGAGACATCTTAATCTTTCATCACATCGAAGAGAGAAGAATTATAACACCAGAAACTCTTTCCCCCTTTTTGCTCTCTCTCAGTAACTGATTCACATAAGGATGAGTAAGACTAGAGACAAGATGCAGTATGAAATGGTACATTCCACCACCCTGGCAATCTGCTATTAGCTTCCAGATGTTCCCAGCAGTTATATGTTCATTGTTGCTGAAGGATATGGTAGGATTCCATCTATTTCTGCTCTAATCCAGGCTCAACAGGGAAGGAAAATAAATGAACAAGGGCAACTGAACTGAGTTACATGAATGAGCCACGCACTATGTGCCACCTGTTTTCCACATGATGCGTCCATACACCATCCTGATCAAATGCCCTTAAATAGGATTTCACTACTGGGTATTCCGCATCATGAGTACATTTTAATTGAGGAAGTCACTTGTTCCCTGGGATTTATTTCTATCTTATCCTTAAGACAGGGATGCCATACATTCAGATTTCCCCAAACATCACCAGGATTTCAAAGGCAGAAATGATGTCCGGGGAGAATTTATGAAATATGGTGCTTTGTCCTGGATCTTAGGCAAGTTAATCATTTTTTTAAATTTTTTGGTGTTTTTGTAAAAAAAAACACCAAAAAACAGGAGCAGCTCAAAAGCTCTTGGGTTTTCCTTTAAAAAGCTCAACAATTTGGGGAGGGGTTTCCTCGTTTTTATTTTCGGGGTGTCCTGGTTTTTACTTTTTGAAATAGGGCAACCCTACCTTAAGAGCTGAGAGCGGCAAGAATGTAGGGGCTGTACAAATGGACATATAAGGGGCATTCACAGTAAGCTGCTCTAGATTTTTTGGGGAAAACCTGTGCCTCTCAAGTGCATCCAGTCTGGTGCTGGGTAAGGACTAGAATATCACTAGACACTCACAAGTGGTCCTTTGCAAGGGAAGGGCTGCAGCCCGCTGCTTAAAGTAGCAGACAGGCAGCGGCAGATAAGTTCTCATTGGAGCTGGTGGAAAGCGGAGAGGTCAACAGTAGATGGAGCCAATGCCAGACAGAGCCAACTCATTCTAGTTTTGCCTGCCGACTCCCTATCTTATTGGGCTCCAACTCCCATCAACCCCAGCTAGTCTGGATTAAGGCTGAGATTAGAGTTTAAGGGTCCCAATCTTAAACACACAATCAACAGCTGAATTAAGATATGTGAAAAGTCGTTTCAGCATGAGCATTTGGGTTTAGGGATGGACTCTGATCTCAGATACCTTGCCTTTTATTCAAAGCAAAGTGCCAGAATCCCAGTGAATCAAATGAAATTACCCATATTGATGCATAAGGCTTGGCTCAAGTTTTACTATGCCAGAAGAGACCCCTAATCAGTGTTCCTGTGCCTTAGGAACAGCCTGCTGTACAGAAACACAATTGCTGATGCCCATGCCACGGAAAAGCTCCACAAGTCACATTTCTGTATGATGTTTAAGGCACAAAGCAGAAAAAGTGGTACTTCACCTATTGCATTCTCAAGTTATCCATTAAATATGAATATGTCATTGAAGCCGGACACATTGGAATGTCATGTGTTGAGATGAAATCCATAGGATTGTATCCAGCACTAGTCATACTCAGAGCAGACCCATTGAAATTAATGGGCATGACTAACATAGGTCCATCAACATCAATGGGTCTACTCTTGAGTATAACTTAGCTTAGATATATATGAAAGTTTGAAAATGTATATTTTTATGGAAGCACACCCAACTGGAAGTGGAGGGAGTATCGGCTCTGCATTGCTACTTCATGATGACATGGACCTCAACTTGATCCAGATCTGGGTTCAATTATTTCTCTGGGAATCCAGTGCATGTCTCAAGAGGCAGGCTAAAAGACGCGCACACAGAGAGACAGACAGACACACACACACAAAACCTAAATGAAACCATTAAAAAGAGAGAGAGAGAAGGCTTGCAAAGTGAACCAAATAAAACTTCCAAAACTTTTTGTTTTTTATTGTGTGGGGAGCATATAAAAATATACACATTGAAATAAAGTAGAAAGATGAAATCTCCTCTTAATACTCATTAACAGATTAATAATTCACTTCTCAACATTTGCACAAATGCTGTAATATTAAATCAGAGCAGATCAAATCAAATACAATCACAGTTCAAATATCTGTGGAATATCCAAAAGATACAAAATGATTAGATTTCTTTTCTGTTGGGCCACTTTGTCTAAAGTGCTAACATTAGGAACATAGAAAGCTCTCTCATACAGACTATTGGTCCATCAAAGTCAGCATTTCCTACACTGACTGGCAGCAGCTCTCCAGGATTTCAGGACTTTCCCAGTCCTACCTGAAGTTGCTAGGCACTAAATCCTGGACCTTCTGCATGCAAAGCATTTGCTCTACCACTGAGCTACAGTCCTATAACCTGAGAATAAACCCCATTGAACCTGAGGGAATTTGCTTCTGAGTAGACATGAATAGGCCTGCCCTGCAAATTACAAAGCAGCTCACTATAAACCCCTATTCTGTAATGTGGGGAATATTAATGATCTACCTTGCAGGGCTGTTGTAGTTACCTGAGTATAAAAGTAGTACTATATAAATGCCTAGTACAGTGGTACCTCTGGTTAAGAACTTAATTTGTTCTGGAGGTCCATTCTTAACCTGAAACTGTTCTTAACCTGAAGCACCACTTTAGCTAATGGGGCCTCCTGCCGCTGTCATCGTGCAATTTCTGTTCTCATCCTGAAGCAAAGTTCTTAACCCGAGGTACCACTGTATCATAAGGATTTTAAAAAAGGAATGTGGCAAGTTCCCTCAGTCTTCATCTGCTTTATGGGGAACAATAACCTGGACTGGGGACTCCTTTTCAGCCTTTCTGGAGGCCCCATGACCATGGGGAGCAGAGCCAGAGGAACACATAGGCAGAGGAACAAGTGAATGTTACCTCTGTACATTAGGCTAGTTTCTACACATACATACAGAGAGACCTCTATCCTCCATCCAGGGAAGCAAAAAACATGATCAGAGTTCATAGACACATTCCAGCCAGGCAAAAACAGCAAAGGAATGTGCCAAACATGGCTGGGGAGAGGATGTGTGATTAGGGATGGGGCGAGGCCTGGGGGAAAGTCCCAAGCGCCAGAGAGGTCTGGAGGCACATTTTGCCCATGGATCTCGTTTACAGGATTGTTGTTAGCATAACAACCAGGTAATGCATGTAAATACCTGAAAGCACTACACAAATGTTAAAATTATATAGCTGTTTTTTAAAAAAAACAAAATGAATGCACTGCTTTACTGTAATAAAATCTCTTAAGTGGTTTACCCAGCAAAATTAAAATTCTAGGTATTTAAAAAAAGATTGAAAGGGCATTTATGGGACAAGGAAATTCCACAAATAAAGTGGTCCCAGGCTGTTATGGGCTCTATATACTAATAGTATATATCTGATTAATTCTGCACATGCAGACATCTTTACTAAAACAAATGGTTCCAGTTATTTTCTGTATTTGATATTGCAAAAAAAAAAAAAGTCCAATCCCCACCCCAGCTAAAAACATACCTATTAATGCAGCAAGCATTTTGAATTAGCTTATGGCTTACATCTTATCATAAAGAGCAATATATTGATAAAAGTACAATATATTGCACTGCAAACACAGACAACTTTATCAGTGGGTTGTGAATGAACACCAGAATTTTATGGCACATCAATGTTCTCAGGGTCACCCTTACAAAGAAGTAAGTTAATCACAGTGTTTAACATCTCTCTGATGCTATTATTGCACAACTTTCCGAACAACACACTATCAAGCCCTAAATCAAGCATAAGCTGATCTTGCTAAATCGATCACAGGTGATGGGCTCTTGTCTAATTTTATATCAGGCTTCTCCAGATGTTGCTGTTCTGCCCCATGACCTAAATTTAAGGGGCAGCTTGAAGCTGGTCTGTGTTAAGCCCTCGTTTAAATGTCAAAACTCAGTTAAGGTCTTGCTGAATGAGTTAGCTTTTTTAAAAAAAACAACACATTGTAGTTATTTATTTTCATCCCAATTTCCCACTCATATCTCTGTGCAAAATATATTCAAAACCTATGTATTCAGGAATCTCAGTAGCTATAAATATAGCTCTGGAAGAGCAGACTTTAGTGCAAATCCTTCTGTGGGTCAGCAGCATTCCTGACGATTGACTCAGAGGGGCAGGAAGACAGTTCTAGGGTCCTGGCATCCTATGAAGTAGGGCATGGGCCAGAGAGCACCAGGTTGCCCTCCAGAGTTGCTTCTGGGATCCAGAGTTGGAGCTGGCATTGGAGGGAAGGGGATGCCAGAAGGAACAGCTTCCCTCCCAGCGAAAGTATGCTGGTGTGGAGAGTAAACATAGGACACAGGCCCACTTTGAGGTCCAAAAGGGATGGGGCTGTAAAATGGCACTGCATGAAAAGGTTCGGGTCTTATCTCCTGCAACTGACGCTTCAGTTTCATCCGTCGGTTCTGGAACCAAGTCTTGATCTGTGGACAGGGGAGAGAGAAGTGGATGAACTAATGGAGGAGCCCTTCATTGGTCAACAAGAGCATTCTCCCTCACTCAACCACTTTTATGTTGAAATCCTTCTGCTTCTTTAAAATTTCCCACACCACCATGTCATTTCCAGATTGTCATTTTTTTGGTGGTGGTGGGTGGAGACCTTGAACCTCACGCTGAAGGAAAGGCATAATTTAAAATGCAGTAAGAATTGTTTAAAGTTAAGAAAAGTCAGTCAAGGAAATTCTCTCATGCACACATCCATACCCACCTGCCTCCCCAAAAGTAGCTAGATTATGTTATTGTCTTTTACTCAGTATAATAGTCATTTTAGGGTCTATGTTTGTCAGGAGTTGAGCCAGTCTGGTCGCTTACCTGCACTTCGGAGAGTTGCATCTTACTGGCCAGTTTGCGTCTCTCTGCAGCGCCCAAGTACCTGTGACGCTTGAAGGAGTTCTCCAAGGTGCTGATCTGCTCCACGCTGAAAGCGGTGCGCAAGCGGCGGCTGTTGGTGCTTCTACTGCCGCTGCCGTCTTCTGGGGTCTGGCCCTCCGAGAGGCTCCCTTCGCCGTCCGAGCTGCCTTCCGTTGCACTCCACGTCCGCTTGGGAGCCTCAGACGCCTCTGGCAGAAAGAAGAGACAAAAGCCAGATGGTCAGGGACACGCCCACCGTGGAAATCAATAGCGGGTAAAGGAACACATTTCCCACGTTGGGATAAACTGATGTTTTATCCCCCTCAAAATCCTAGGGCAGCAAGCTGGGCTCCGCTATTTCCGGCTCATTCGTCCAGCCTACATGCATGTCTTATAAAAAAAAAAGAGCCCCATTGCACTGAAGAGAAATTACTCCCAATATAAGTATGCATCGCATTGCAGTTTTAGCGCCGTTCATTCACAGCACCGGGAAAACACTTCCATTATCCTCTATTTTATTCTGCTCTATCAATCGCTCTCTTTGAAAACCCCGAACTATTTCACAATAAAAACATCAATAACAACACCCACAAGCGACTTCTAGGCCAACGCAGAGAAGACTGGGGGTGGGGAGATCTCCACTTAAAAGACTTGACTTGTTAAAAGAGAAAGGACTTCAATAGATGCCGAAAAGATAATAAAAGAGGTGACCGACTGATGGGAGGCAGTTGCAAAGGATCTGAACCGCCACACCAACAGTTGCGATTCCCTTCCCCTGCCCTGGATAGTTTGTTGATAAGAGCACGAGACTTTTAATCTCAAGAGTCGTGGTTTCGAGCTCCACGTTGGGCCAAGTGACCCTCGTGGTCCCTCCTGGGTGCTTAAGTCTTATAGAGCTGGTTAGGACTTCCCGCACAGGATCGGGATATATTTCAGCCAGGTCTTCACCCGCAAAGTTGGCTTTTAGTTTGACAGATAGAGGTGGAAACACAGGCCACTATTTCCAGGTGGAAAGAAGGGCTCGGATTGGTTTTCGGGAAAGCGGCTTGCGATCAGCTCGCAGCTCGGCCTTGTCAAAAGAACTGGCGGGAGGCAAAGGACCTGATCAGTGGCCGGGAAACCGGAAAATAGTAAGTGGCCTATACTCTATTCCGTGCTCGATTGTTAGGAAAACCGAGCAAGTGTCTCGCTTCCCATTATTAATGTTGCCGCCTTTCCAACCTCCTAGGCTTTCGAACCAGCGTCCCCAGAAAACCCCTTCGTGCCCCGACGGGCAATATTCCCCACGTTGGAAAGTCCGGCTAGACTAGAGAGCACTAGGATTCGCCCTTCCCCAAAGTTGCATTATTCCGTCGAAAAAAAGCAACAGCAGGGGCACTTGCTTCCGAGGAATTGCGAGTTTAGAAACCTGGAGATCAATATAAAAGACCTATAAAGATAATAAGAGCCGTGCTGGATTCAGGCCAGCGGCCCAGCAAGTCCGGCGTCCTGGTCTTAACAGTAGCCAACCAGATGACCTCCGTTTCCCAGCAGCTGGTATCAATCAGGACACAAATTGGAAGTAGAGTATAGTGAAGGCAAATTTATAGCTTCTCCTCCATGAATCGGAGCCTGCTAGAGAAGTAGTACCTGCTGACGTCGAGGAGGAATCCACTTTCTTCTGGAGCGAAGGGAGATGTTCAGAAGGCGGTTCGTGACCTCTGGGAACGACTTTTTCCCCGACCGGCGTTCGTTCTCTCCCGGCAGGACGGCAGTTAGACGGAGGCTCGCTCTGCTGGGTCCGGATGTCGTCGGGGAAGGCCGAAGACGCGGTTGGGCTGACTCCTTCCCTGCTCCGGGCGTGGTTGGTGGCTTGGCTGCTCTGGGAGAGCCACTCCACCGAGAAGGGAGCCTTGGTCATGGCGCGCTTGCCGTCGGGGGGTTAGACGAGCCCGGGTCCTGTGCGCTGGATGAGCTGAAGCCTTTGGACGCGCAGGCCGTGACGCGCCTCTTCCCTTATATGGGGCGCCCCCAAGCAAACAGCGACAGGGGTAAACACAACATCAAAGGCCAGATAAGTACTGGCTCATTATCATGCCTCTCCGACAAAAGAGGTTGTTCGCACATTTTCCAAAGCCCTGGTAGGGCTGGCTCCACCATGTCTACCGAGAGATCGTTTCATTGGATTGTAAGCGATTTACAGGACTTGTCACATCCTTTATCCGTCTATGCAAATGTTCGCTTACTGCCCGACTCGATTGAAGGAGGCTTCAAAAGGCAAGCGGGGAATTTCAATACCCCGCGCTCGGAGCAACGGCCATTTCTTCTTTATTCTTTTTTTTTTCAAATACACATTTCGGAGAAAAACGGGCCTGGATATCATTTGCCGTCTTCTTCAGACTGGAATGAGGACCCGTTTCAGAGTGTATTTCCTTAAAGAGCTGCCAAGGTCGTAAAATGGATGTCAGAGAAGGCAAAGGTGAGCTTTAATGGGGGAAAGAAGCACCGTCGGTTGTTGCTGTTCAATGAGAGTTAAGCTTTTTCCATTCAGTATAGCAGGGCCAGGCAAGCTACATTTTTTGCTGGACCCCCAAGATCCAAAAGGCCCTTCCAATGAAACAATCCAGGCAGTTGTTTTGTGTGCAAGGCCTGGAGTTCACAGGCCTTCTAGGAAAACACCTCTTCCTGGTTCTCCCCAAGCTGCTTCATAATCTACAGAGGGTCAGAAGAGCTGCGTTGTTGCTTTCATTGTTGAGCAGTTGGGAATCAGACATCCTGGCTGGTCCATTGCAGATTGCTGAGAGATCCAGGAGCAGACCCCGAGCTCCTAGACCTCTCAAGCCCTGCAAACCCCAGCAATTGCACCGGCCAGGTTTTGAGGTTTCTGCACTGTTGGTTATAATTTATTACTGCCCATCTCCCTCCCTCTCTCCTCTCCAAAATAACAGTTTTGCCTCTTCAAGGCACTCCATGGTCCTTCTCCCTTCTTGGTGTAGTGGAATAGTGCTAGCTGTAGGACTCCAAACTCCCATCAGGTCTAGCCAGGATGGCCAGTGGTCAGGGATAATTTGAGTCAAATCCCATCAACATGTAGAGTGTACTATTGGTATTCAGGAGAACAGCAGTTTCAAGGGAGAGAATGAAAAACATATTAAAACTTCCCTGAGTGCAATTTAGAAGGAATACAGATTAACATTTGGTGGACCCTGGGGTTAAAACGTTGGGCTCCTAGGACCTGGAAGGCCAGGGTTCAAAGCCCAACTTGTCATAAAGCTCACTGTTCTGAGAGCAGTCACCCACTTTTAGTGTAAATTATTTTGCAGGGTTGTTGTGAAGGGGAAATGAGAAGGGGGATGTCATGCAGTCCACATTGAACTCCTTGGAAGAGAGGTGGCATAAGTAATAAGTAAATGAACAGAATTCTCACAAACAGCCCCCAATATGGGTTATTTTGAGAGTTTGTTGCTGTCCTAAGATCGCGATTTAAGATTCATGACTGGTTGGGGTTTTGAACCTAGGTCACTGCCAGTCTTGCTTTACACCATGTTGACTTTCCCAGGTAGTAGTGAAAAGGGCAGGCCATAGTTGGTGTGTTGTGATATGCAGGTATGTGCATATGTTTGTTTTCAACATTACAGTGGTACCTCGGGTTACAGACGCTTCAGGATATAGACGCTGCAGGTTACAGACTCCGCTAACCCAGAAATAGTACCTCGGGTTAAGAACTTTGCTTCAGGATGAGAACAGAAATCGTGCAGCAGCGGCGCGGCAGCAGCAGGAGGCCCCATTAGCTAAAGTGGTACTTCAGGTTAAGAACAGTTTCAGGTTAAGTACGGACCTCCGGAATGAATTAAGTACTTAACCTGAGGTACCACTGTATTTCTACAGTGAAATCTAGGGCACTGTTTTCACAGTTTCCTTTTCTGAGCTTTGACGCAGTCCATAAGCTACATAATATAAGAGACGGAAAATTCTTAAATTGGTATTTTGGTTAATTCTCTGCCAACAAAGTTTGGTATTCAGGAGAACAGCAGTTTCAAGGGAGAGAATGAAAAACATATTAAAGCTTCCCTGAGTGCAATTTAGAAGGAATACAGATTAACATTTGCCCAGTGTTTATTTGTGTGATCTGCACACAATCACTCAGTTTCAGCTCTCTGAGTTTATACAGATAGGTCAAGTAGTTTGGGTTGAGTCTTCTCACTTTGGGGTTGCTTAGCTAGCCATGCCATCCAAACAAGTGCGCAGGAGGGTTTTACTAGTTGTTTTAATGTTTGCCCCATCTCCCTATATTCAAGGGAGCTTTATGTCACAACACTGTGAATTCTAGCTACACAGAAAATCACTGAGAGCCAGGCATTCTTAAACTTGTAGGCTTCAATGGCCTTAAAGCATGTCTCATTCTAGTTGAGATGGTGGTACAGATGTTTAGTAAAACTACCATCTGCAGCCAAGTCAATCTGAGAAACTTTTCAAAGTTTAGCACCTGAACAGAAATCTCTGAAAACAAGGAGGGATAGATCTGTATCTGTAGATCTGTAGCATTTAAATACGTAGTGATTTGCATACATTATGTAAGCATTCCTTACAATAGCCCTAGAAGATACTATAATCCCTGCAGTGTCGACCAATATGGCTTCATTCTTTTGTGATCTACTCTCCCCCACTCTAAACAGAATCCTCGTGGTGCATTACTCAATTGAGCTCTACAAAGCACCAGTGTTTATGTGGGATTTCTTTAACAGTTAAGGCAATAACTTAATCTGTGTTAGTGATGCCTAACAATATTAAGTAATGGCCTGCTGGATTCAATCAAGGCCCACCCTATCTAGTATTCTTTGGAAGAATCCCCACAAAGCAACAGGAGGTAGATGGCCCTCCAGAAATTGGCAAAACCTGATATACTTTCTGCCAGCCCTGTTGTAGATGAAGCTCAGACACAAGGGCTTCATTGTCTAAGGCTGTTTTGTGAATTCATGGCAAAGGAGAAATATAAACCAAAAAGATGTCCACACTTAAACCTTTTGCTTTGATGCCTACCACAACAGAGCACCACATCCAAAACACACCAGAAGTGGCTGTAATGTTTTCCTCTGGCATCCAGTCAGGTCACTGATTAGCACTCATTTTCTGAATGTTTTTGGGGAATACTGTAGCAGCACCTCTGTAAAGAAACAGACTATCAAGGAATTTTGGCCCTGCAAACATTCAACTGGTAAAGGTAAGCTGGAACAGGTGCGTTTTTGCATGAACATGTAAAACATGGTTCTTTTCCACCAAAAAAACCCCCTCCAAAATACACATAACCTACCCACACTATACCCTATATTTTCAATTTGCAGCTAATATTTATTTGTGAGATCATCAACCAACCTAGCCCCTGGACGATACTGTCTCCAAATCCACATTTAGTAATGTGAGACATACCTCCTGTGCTTTTATTGATTGTAGAGGAGGAAGGATTTTTTAAATCATTTATTTATTTATTGCAGCTGCCATGTTTCCTGACAGTGATTTAATGGGTGTATCTTTTGAAATTTGCCTTCTCTTTGGCTATTACCAGTTAGGTTTCTGGGCCTGTATTGAATCTGGTAATCATATTTATTGCTACAAGAAAAGTATTGACCAGTAGGCTAGGTTGGGTTGGTTTGCTGAATTGCCAATTTGGTTCAATGGCAGGAAAACAGGGCTAATGGCAACACATTTCTTGATGCTTTTTATGAAGCTGCCAGGTCATAACACTGAGCTGCAGAAAGTGCTAGCAGTCATTGTTCTTTCTCTCCTCCACTATCCAAAGTGTTATGTCTGTGGCAATGCTGTCCTCATTACAAGGTTCCTGCTTTGGGGGGAGGGGGGGACGGACCATAAATCAGTGACACCCTTCCATGAGAAGGTCCCAGATTCAATCCCTAGAATCACCAGCTTAAGAACGATCAGTGATGGAAAAGAGTCAGAATTGACAACGGCTGGAGGAAATGGACAAACTATCCAACCTGATACAAGGTTGCATCCTATGCCATAAACAAGGAGTGGGGGGTTTCTTTCAGCTTGAGGACCACATTCCCATCTCTGCAGCCTTCTGGGGACCACAGGCAAAAGTGAGCATTCAGTTTAGCATTGTACAGTTGTTTTTTAGTCGCGTCCAACTCTTTGTGACCCCATGGACCAGAGCACTGCCTCCCGCAGTTTGGTCAAACTCATGCTGGTAGCTTCTAGAACACTGTCCAACCATCTCATCCTCCGTTGTCCCCTTCTCCTTATGCCCTCAATCTTTCCCAACATCAGGGTCTTTTCCATGAGGTGGCCAAAGTATTGGAGCCTCAGCTTCAGGATCTGTCCTTCCACTGAGCACTCAGGGCTGATTTCCTTAAGAATGGGTAGGTTTGATCTTCTTGCAGTCCATGAGACTCTCAAGAGTCTCCTCCAGCACCATAATTCAAAAGCATCAATTCTTTGGCGATCAGCCTTCTTTGTGGTTCAGCTCTCACTTCCATATATCACTACTGGGGAAATCATAGCTTTAACTATACGGACCTTTGTCGGCAGCATTGTACAGTAGGCCTCTCTATCTTCATCCAGGTAATCAAGGGGCATTTTGATAGTAAAAGGGCACATTCCAACAAGAGCGCTCAGGGAGAGCCCAAAGTAGGATTGTTCAGGGTTAAGAGTGAGAAGGTGGTGTGGCCTGGGGAGAGTCTTGAGGGCCAGATAGAAAGGCCCAGAGGGCCATTTTTTGGCTCCCAGGCCTGAGGTTCCCCACCATAAACCAATTGTTCACAAGGGCTATTAAAGTGCCAATGTATTATTCTGCTATCTGTAAAGATTGGCAGATAGGCATCTGGTTCCCTAGATGGCAAAGCTAGGATCATTTAAATGATTCCCCGCTTCATTGTTCACCAGCACCTAGAGCACCTTGCAAAGTCAATCCTTTTGGTCTCAGCAAAGGCCATCAGCAGTAATAAATAAATAAACCCAGCCCATATCCCTGGAGGAGCTTAAATGACACCGTTGATCTGCAGACAAACAGCTGCTTTGTCCAGATTTGTATTCTATTTCGCATTGTTCAGGACCACCTGATTGCCATGACATTGTTTAGAAAGGAATTTCCCCTCGGATCTGTGTAAGAAGGGGCCAAACTGATGGATGACTATTCTTTAGGGTTTGCTCAGATGGGACCTTTTGCTAAGGTCTGGTAAGTCTTGTGTCTGAGCTTTGGAGCTGGTGTCCTCATTCTCTCCCCCAACACAGCATAACTCTCTTCAGTTGTCTGCAGCATTATCCTATTTCAGACTGCCTGATTCCTTATGCTGCACCTTGATTCCTGAGATCCTCCAATGAGGTTTGGCCAGCCATTGCCAGGAACTGAGCCTTTAATGTGGCAGACCCTGCCCTTTGGAACTCCTTGCCAATAGAAAGTCAGCAGGATCCACCTGTACTTTCTTTAAGAATGTGGGTTTTTTTTCCCAAAAACCCAAAACGTGGTTTCCCCTGCAAAAAACCCAACGTGTTTTTATAGATGTTATTGATGTATGATGGTTAAAAAGTTTTTATTTTGTACACTGCTTTCTTATATATATATTTTTGAAAGTGTGGTTTATAAATATCCAAATAAGAATATATTTTAAAATAGGCAATTTTCTTTAGTTACCATACTTTTCGCTTGCCATAGGAGACACTCGCACCCACCAATGGGCAGGTCAACTTATTTTGAAGTGGTCTGTGCTGTTGCTTTTACACACACACACATCCACCCATTTTTCTTACAATTATATGGGCACAGGTGTACTGGAAATATCCAAAGAGCAACAAAACAAAAGGTGTAAAATGAGAGACAAGCCAGAAAAATATGCTGCAATCTGGACAAGGCATTGGAAACAAACTGCCACCTAGTGGACAAAGCACAACATTGAAAATGAGTGTGCCAGTTGGCAGCGTTGCTAACCCCAGGCCAACGGTGGAGTGCTCACAACACATTAAGCAAACACAAGACTGCCCAGCGAACTAATATTTGTGCTTGCCAATGTGGTGCCTTTAACTATTGTGGTCAAACTCAGCTTAGTGAAATATTACGCCAGAGCCATTCCCTGTTTGTTTTTAACTCTGCTTTCCACAAATTAATAGCTCATCCATCACAAACGGGAGTGAGCCAGAACATAAATCTCCAGCCCATTCTGGGGACTGAGAAGAGGCCTGCTTTTCCTCTCCCTCCCCAGATGTTGTCAGGATTTAATGGGACACGTGGCTTCTCTAAACCTAGAGAGGAGATGGTAAACTACAGGTTCCATAGGACTTAAGAACATCATAAAGACTTTTTATCAGCTGTTATTGCAGACTCAGTGCTTTTAAAACCAACATTTTAATCACTGGGATGACTCATAATTTAATATGGAGTTAAGCACATTTAGGCTCCTTTTATTTCAGTGAGACTTGAATCTCACTGAATTACATCTTTTGCCATGTCAACTGATGGACACTTCTGCGCATGTCTACTCGTCTGGTGCTATTGTGGCCTGTGCAGGCAACTGTCTTGTGACAGGAGTAGACTTGTGGTCTAGAATGTGGCAGGCTGCTTGATAGCTGGATGTGTCTTGTTGAAGAAGGCTGGTCCCAATTTCTGTCTCTTCCACCTCATGGTTCTACCTATGGGTGGCAACCATTTTAGGCGTGTCCAATTGACATGCAATTGCCACCATGTGAGTCCTTTTGGACCAGGAAGAGGGGTGGAATGGGGCAGGCCTACAGCCACTCTGGCCTGAAATTAAGCAGCTGTATGTGACAAAGTACTGACCTGCCACACAACACACAGTGGCTGCCATCCAACATAGACTATTCCTAGCATTGCTGGTTTGTAACCAATTGTTCTAATCACAGCCATGAAAAGATTGGATGATACCCAGCTCTACCTCTCTTTTAAATCAGAACCAGTGAGGGCGGTGAAGGTCCTGTGTGAGAGTGTCTGGAGGCAGTTGGAGGATGGATGGCAGCTAACAGATTGAGGTTGAATCCTGACAAGACAAGTACTGTTTTTGGGGGACAGGAGGCGGGCAGGTGTGGAGGATTCCCTGGTCCTGAATGGGGTAACTGTGCCCCTGAAGGACCAGGTGCGCAGCCTGGGAGTCATTTTGGACTCACAGCTGTCCATGGAGGCACAGGTCAAATCTGTGTCCAGGGCAGCTGTTTACCAGCTCCATATGGTACGTAGGCTGAGACCCTATCTGCCTGCAGACTGTCTCGCCAGAGTGGTGCATGCTCT
This sequence comes from Podarcis melisellensis, assembly GCF_964234715.1. Taxonomy (NCBI): domain Eukaryota; kingdom Metazoa; phylum Chordata; class Lepidosauria; order Squamata; family Lacertidae; genus Podarcis; species Podarcis melisellensis. Next base: position 61,596,147 of record NC_138537.1, on the reverse strand, counting down.
GGTTATCTCCCGCTTGGACTACTGCAATGCACTCTACGTGAGGCTATCTTTGAAGGTGACTCGGAAACTACAACTAATCCAGAATGCGGCAGCTAGACTGGTGACTGGGAGCGGCTGCCGAGACCATATAACACCGGTCTTGAAAGACCTACATTGGCTCCCAGTATGTTTCCGAGCACAATTCAAAGTGTTGGTGCTGACCTTTAAAGCCCTAAATGGCCTCGGTCCAGTATACCTGAAGGAGCGTCTCCACCCCCATCGTTCTGCCCGGACGCTGAGGTCCAGCGCCGAGGGCCTTCTGGCGGTTCCCTCATTGCGAGAAGCAAAGCTACAGGGAACCAGGCAGAGGGCCTTCTCGGTAGTGGCGCCCACCCTGTGGAACGCCCTTCCAGCAGATGTCAAAGCGATAAACAACTACCTGACATTCAGAAGACATCTTAAGGCAGCCCTGTTCAGGGAAGTTTTTAACGTGTGATATTTTACTGTATTTTTGGTTTTTATGGAAGCCGCCCAGAGTGGCTGGGGAGGCCCAGCCAGATGGGCGGGGTATAAATAATAAATTATTATTATTATTATTATTATTATTATTATTATTATTATTATTATTATTATTTATTGTTCATATTAGAGAGGTGGAACCTGTGGCCCTTCAGATGTCGGACTACAACTCCCATCAGCTCCCTATAGCATAGGCAATGGTCAGGGATGGTGGAGTTGTAGTCTAACAGTATCTGAGGTGGCATCCAATGCCCTGGTTCCATTAGCTCAAGGATTTATGATTGTGCTACAGGCCTTTGCCCCCTTTCTCCCATATATGCTCCACCTGTTGTCCCTAAGTCTGTTCCAGAGGGTTGCTGCAATCCCAGAACAGATTTAGGAGGCATGTAGAGGGGTGGGGGAAGTTTCATTGTACAAAGTTAAATCTTTGCACTAATGGATTTGATGCTACTCTGGATACAAGCCCTGGTCTATATACAAGCATACAGTACCTTGGTTCTTGAATGCCTTGGTTCTCTTATGTTTTTGCTCCCGAATACCACAAACCTGGAAGTAAGCGTTCCAGTTTTCAAACGTTTTTCGGAAGCCAAACATCCAACGCAGTTTCTGCTTGAGTGCAGGAAGCTCCTGCAGCCAATTGGAAGCCGTGCCTTGGTTTTCGAACGTTTCAGAAGTCAAATGGAATTCCAGAACGGATTATGTTCAAGAACCAAGGTACGACTGTATTCTGCTTTGATGAGCAAATATAAGTGTCTCAGGTTTACCTCTTCCATGGTAGGGGGTAACCTAATGCAAGCCTACTACTTTTTTTAAGGCTAGAGGGCATCTGGTCTAGTCTGCTAGAGGACAATTGCTTAGGCTGCATTTCTGATGCTATCGGATCAGATGATGAAGTGGCCCCCTAGTGCCAATACTGTCTTTGAACTGTTCTCTTGTTAAAAAAAAGTAGAGTATGATTAATACCAGTAGAAATGTAATTCCTCTCTTCACATGGAAGGATTTATTCTAATAATGGAACATCAGGCTATATTTTATTGCACCCTGGATATGGTACTATGTAACTTTATGATTTCTATGAAACTGAAAATACAGAAAAGGAGAATGATTGTGATGCGGTAAAAGACTAACATATTTATTGGGGCATAAGCTTTCTTGGAAAGCTTATGCCCCAATAAATCAGCTGAATATTTCAAACCAACCAGGACACTCTTTATTAAATATTAGATATAACAGAGGCTCGGGGTATTGCTATTCAAAAACTACAGAGGTGCTCCAGTACCACCTTCTGGAAGAAAGTGTAATTACAAGGTACCAGAAAAGAGGGGAGCGGGGGGAGGGGGAGGGAGAGGGAGAACTGGTACTTTTTCTAAAAGTCATTTTTATATGTTTTCCATGTTTCCGAAGAGAAACTATTTTGAAATAGGATTTATCGTTCTTTACAGTTCTAGTGCCATATTTTCTCCCTTCTGTATTATTTATCTTATTCTCATCCTTTGCTACCATTTTATGCTTAAGGGGAGGGGTAGTACCTCTGGTGTTAGGGACGTGGGTGGCGCTGTGGGTTAAACCACAGAGCCTAGGACTTGCAGATCAGAAGGTGGGCGGTGGTTCAAATCCCCGTGACAGGGTGAGCTCCCGTTGCTCGGTCCCTGCTCCTGCCAACCTAGCAGTTCGAAAGCACGTCAAAGTGCAAGTAGGTACCGCTTGGGCAGGAAGGTAAACGGCATTTCCGTGCGCTGCTCTGGTTCGCCAGAAGCAGCTTAGTTATGCTGGCCACATGACCCGAAAGCTGTACACCGGCTCCCTCGGCCAGTAAAGTGAGATGAGTTCCGCAACCCCAGAGTCGGTCACGACTGAACCAAATGGTCAGGGGTCCCTTTACCTTTTAGTAACTCTAGTGGGGGACATGTCATGCTCCTTCTCTGGTAGTTTGTCCACCTTTGGTCCCCACCCTGAACTCGGCTCTCACCTGTGGCCCGTAGAAGCTGTCAGCATGCGACAGCAGGCACAACCCAGGAATGGCTTTGACTGGCCAGCTAAACCAGGTGAGGGTAGCCAATAGGTCAGTGAGTTAGGGACTTCCCCTGCAAGTTCTGGTGGATTGAGCAGATGAGACCAAGAGTGGATCCGGTGGTGGTTTCTGCACATGTTGTAGGGGGGAGTGAGAGGCAGGTGGAGTTCGTTAACCTGGGAAGGTAGCCCATCTAGGAGAAGGAAAACTGATCCTCCACTGTCTTTCAGGATATCTTCAGGAAAAGAAAAGGGTAAGGAAGCCAGGATTTATGTTGGGGTGTGTGTGTGTGTGGCAGCTGCCACCCCCACCTTGGCTACGCCCATGGTAAGGAGTGAACCCAACACAAATCCGGAGTGGAGTCCTTATGCTGGCTGGCCAGGTGGGGCTCGCTGGCTCTGGGAGGAGGGGTGTGATTCCTCAGCTGGAGTAGGCTTGGGGCAGGTGAGAGTCACCTGCCTCATCAAGCCCAGATGCTGCAAAAGAGAAGCAGAGCTGAGGTGTCTGTTCAATAGCTGATGGTGATGGACTTTGGCTTGGATGCTCCTGGATCTCTAGGGGACGATGCTTCAGTATCCTGTATCCTGACTTCAGACTTGGCTACTTGGATTGACTCTGACCTTTGGACTTTGCTTGCATGACTTGCTCCTAGGACTTTGGACTTGACATCCTGACTTACTGCCAGGTAGGCCAGGGGTTCAGGACACCATTTATGTTTTTAAAATGAAGCAGAAACTTCAATAGGAATAACACAAAAGCAACAAAGATAATACAAACTAGTCATTTATTTTCATGTGGTATCATAAAAAGCAAAAATACTTGGCTTTAAAACCCTTGTTACTTTACATATTGGCTGTTTCATATAGAAATAAATTATAAGCAATGTAAAAAAAAAAAAAGCGCACATTAAATACCTGATTGGGGGAAAAACAGATTTCAGTATAAGGAACCTCAAAGGAATTTCAAATATTATATAGTCACACAAACCCAATAAAATAGGATATTATGGCTTGTCATCTGAAAATAAGAGTATTTTAAAGCAAAGAATTTATTTTACACTGCAGTTAATTTAATGAGAACTTCAGCTTGATGAACTGCTTATGAATGACTAGCATTTTTTAATTTTTAGCAATGATGGCATTAACTCTTTCAGATGCAATTTTCTGCTGCAAAAGATATATACAGGCAGAAAAAAGTAATTAACTTTATTGAACTGCAACAGGAAAATAGCTAATGAGAAAATATAATGAATATTTTAAGATACTTATTTTATCACAACTTTTCATTTTGTTTCAATATAAAAACTGTCTAAAACCATAGTGTCAGGATTAATGTATTAAAAATGGAGGGAGAATGTGCACACTCAAAATTAGTGCAATAAAACTGGTAACACACAAGAAATGCAAGGCGGTTTCAAAGTTATACACAAATAGCTCAGTAATCAAGGAAATGCATTGAGAGGATATAAAGAAAGCAAGACCAACTGGAATGAAACACCACAAGAAGTCAGTGTTTGTTAATTGTGTGCAGGTTTTGCTCTCAACGGGTCAGGAAGGAGATGAGGCTAAGCTCAGAATTGCCATTTCCAAAATAATATGGCTCTGGAGGGCCTTTGCTGCAGCTGCTTTTCTGAATCTGGATTTCCACAGATGCCCTTTTTAGCATGGAAAGAAGGCCTTGCTAGGCCTTCATTGGACTAGACCAGGGATGTGGAACCCTTGGCCCTCCCAGATGTTGCTGGACTACCATTCCCATCACCCTTTATCATAGGCCATGCTGGCTGGGGATGATGGGAGTTGAGAGTCTAACATCTGGATGGCAACAAATTAGCTATTCATGATTTAGACTCATAACCTGGGGAAGGTTAGGCAAGTTTAGGCCTTTGTGGGCACAATCCACTTTCAGGGCTGCCTAAATGGTTGGGTATCTTAGTACCCTAGTATAAATACTGGGGGTAGCTTTATTTATTTAAACTAATTACCAAAGTTTTGTCTGATTATTACACTTGGTAAGGCTAAATCTCAGTTTCTTCACTGGGAGGCTACTGAAAGATAGAAGCTTCCATACAGTTATACCTTGTTAACTCTTCAGAGGAAACAGTTAACTACAACTGTCATTACTAAGGCCCTTGAAGGAAAGAGAGAGGGGTTGATGGAAATGCAAGATTTAATGCCTGTAGACTCAATGTGGTTTTCAGCAAGCCAATCTCATTCTATACCATACAGTACCAATCAACCTTCCTTACAGCAATGAAGTGTTCTGAGCATTGTAAAGTCACTTCACAGCAAAACATGTGCTGGGCTTTAAAAGCATCACAACTGATGCCTTTTCATTCTTGCCTGATGCAATGTAGGCACTGTAGTATGTTGACTGCCAAGGACACAGGGCCATCCAGTTATCACTGGCACCCAGAACTAGGGCGAGATATGCAAGAGTTTCAAAGAACTGAGGAGTCCAGGCGCAAAGTGGGGGGTAGTTATACATGCACAGCTGGCTACTGCAGTGACATAAAGTGAGAAGCAGTTGGCAGCAAAGTCCATTTCAAGGCACTTAGCTGCTCTGGCATTCTACATTAAGATGGATGGGTTCATGGATACAGAGGCTGGAATATAGATAGGAAAGAAGATTGCAAAATTGATTGGCTTAGCTTCTCCTAGGTCTCCTGCTATGCAGGTCTCGGGTTACACCTAGGATTGTATGGAAAAACAATGGCTGGTTCCAATTCTGAAAACAAAGTCCAGCAGTTACCAGGATCTATCTGCCTCCTTAAGCACAAAACACAAGTTACTTATTAAAAAAAACAAAGTAAAGAGGAACACAATAGTTAATAATGGCTTGAAGGCTAAGGTCTTCCCTGTGTTTGAAGGTTGAAGATGAGCCCCACAGTGAGCACCCACGGACCTCAAAGATCTGAGAGGAAAACCATCAGATGTCTCTTTTGGTACAGACCAAGCCAACCTTTAAGATCTTCTGATAATGCCCTGCTGGTCATTCAGTAACCAGAAATGGGTATGCTGTTGTGGGGATGTTTTTGATGGTGTCTCTCTCGAAGTGGACCCATTGTTTCATCTCATCTTCTAGAATATACTGGATTATGGTTGGCAATGGAATATGATTCTATGTTGGGGATTCCCCATCCTTCTGAGGAGGAAAGGTGCAGGTATTTGGGGCTTATTCTTGGCTTTTAGTGTGAGAAAATAAACGAGTATATATATATTTTTGCCACTTCTGGAACTGGGCTGGGGGAATCCAGATTTGGGAGGGTTTGGAATAAATAGGTTAGTTTTGAGAGGGTAATCATTTTGATCATGGCTATTTTGTCTGAGAGGGTGAAGTTGGTGCTGTTCTATTTCCTCTGTTGATTTGTAGCCTCAAGGGCTTGTTATTGTGGAGATATAGTTTGTTGAGGTTTCTGGTTATTTTAACCCCTAGGTACCTGAATTTGGTTCCACAGAGTTTTATCTTGGTGATGTTGAAGCATATAGCCTCAGATTTTGCAAAGTTTATTTGTAGTTTACTTGTAGGCCCAACACCTTTGAGAATGTGTAGAGTTCTTTAGTTAGGGTGGTTGCAGTGTTTATGGAGTCTGGTGTTGTGACCATCAGGTTGTCTGCAAACAGCCCTCGTTTGTAGGTTTTTCCTTTTATTTCCACACCCTTTATATCTGGGGCTAAGAGTCGGATAGCTAGGGGTTCCAGGGCCAGGATGAAAAGGAAGGGAGACAGTGGGCATCCTTGCTTTGTGCCTCTTTGGATTGCTGTGGTATTGGAGTCCATATTGTTAATTCTGCATTTTGCAGTTAAGGTTGGCATGGTCAGCCCTGTTAGGAATCTTCCAATTTCCTGTTCAGATGGGTTGCGGGAGGTGTATAGGTTGGCATAAAATCCAGCAAATTCTGAAGTTATTTCTTTGGTGGAGGATGTTATGTTACCGTCTTTTTTAGTGATACAGTGTATTCTTGTTTTGAGTGATTTTTTTCCCCTGCATCTGTTTGCTAATAGTCTGGAGTTCTTCCCTCCATATTCGTAAAAGCATTGTTTAGAGTATAGGATGTTAATCATTGTTTTATTGATTTCTAGAGAGTCAGTTTCTCTTCTTTTTTGTTCTATGAGTTTAAGGAGTTTTTTGGCTCCCAATTGATTGTAGTGTGATGAGATTGTAGTCGTAATGTCCTGTTCTAGTTTACTAATTTTTGAGGAGGTTTGTTTTTTAAGGGATGCCCTCTCCTTTTATGCAGGCTCCTCTGATGACTGCTTTCATTGTGTGCCAGGGGGGTTGCAATGTTGCCCACATTGCTGTCCTTAAAGTAGTTTTGGAGAGTTTTCAAGAGACTCTCTCTAGCTAGTTCATGGGTAGGCAACCTAAGGCCCGGGGGCCATATCCAGCCCAATCGCCTTCTAAATCTGGCCTGCAGATGTCCTGGAATCAGCGTGTTTTTACATGAGTAGAATGTGCTCTTTTATTTAAAATGCATAGGAATTCATTCACCCCCCCCCCAAAAAAAATAGTCCGGCCCCCCACATGGTCTGAGGGACGGTGGACTGGCTCCCGCTGAAAAAGGTTGCTGACTCCTGAAGTTGGTTTGTGGTTAGGATGGGGCTGAAGAACCATGATGGGGTAGTTTGTGCTTCCTCTCCTATTTTTGAAGGTAGCTTCTACTGGGGCGTGGTCTGTGATTTTAATGTTACCAATGTTTGTTGTTTCTACCAGGGGGAATCAGGCCTTGTGTGAGCAGAATGCTGTCCAGTCTGGACACTGAGTTGGAGCTTTCTTGAGGTTCTGAAATTCTGGCCTGCCTTGCTCGACTCTGCCCCAAGTGAAGACGTCAAAGAGGGTAAGCAAAGTCAATCCGTTGCCTTCATGCCCGTTGAATAGGAAACATCCCTGTTGATGAAGTAACCAGACTAACGATCCATATTTTGCCATGTTGTGAAATTTATGTTATTGCAGTGCAGTGTAGCAAAAATAAATAGGTGTTGGTCTGGTTGGCTTGTTAACAGGGATGTGTCCCTCCCCCCCCCAAAAAAAAATCCATTCAGACCAAGGGATAGGCCTGCAAAAACATAATTTCACCCCCTTTTGTAAGGTCCTTTGAAAGGTCACCAAAGGGGAGGCTCATGTAATGGCTTGAATAAGCTTTTAGCAGGAAGGATCAAAATGCCTTTTTGGCACAGCATTCATTTCAAGTGAAATCTTGAATAAAATTACCTCTTCAATAGGCTCTGAAAGTAGAATGGGGCCAGTTCAAAGAACAGTGGTGGATAATGAGTTCATTGTTTGGAAAGGGAAAAGTTGAGGCAATTACAAGCCTTACTGAAATGTAGAGATGTATACTGGCCTTCCTTTTCCACATTTAGCACTTCTTATTCTACAATAGAAATAACTCATACTGCAAGAGATCAGTTTGTTTTTCCTAAAGGAAAAGCAAAAGCAAATCTCAACCAAAAATTAATATATCTCCTGACAAGATAATAAATACTCAAACTTGATATAAATATAGCACTCATATTCTCCAATAAACTCCACTGTTCAGACAAAATTAAAACAAAACAATAAGGACTTAATATTTAATTTCCTCACATGACACACAGCTTTGACAAATTCGTATGATGACAACTTGCTATTTGACAATTGAACAACACAGTAGGAATCTTGCCCCTTTTGCTTAGTGTTTGGATTTTTCAAACTGAAACATTCATAAATAGAGTTCAGTCACTGCTGAGATGATACATTTATGGACCAATTACTACAAAAAGTAAATTATTTAAACCTTAAAAAAATTGAGGATGAAATATAAGCAGTTATTGAAACATTGCCTTCATCCTATGCAGTGTGTCCTGGATTTTCCGAGACTGCTTTTCAGCTGGTATCTGGTAAAAGTTGGCATAGTTGTCTGCTGCTAAGGCAGAGATGTCTGCATCACTAAAAGATGCTATTCTGTGTCTTAAGAAAGATTGCAGCCGGTGATCTGGAGCAAACAAGTAGTGGTTTTCTTGCAGTGCATGAACCTGGCTCACAACTTTCGCAATGTTTCTTAAAACAAAAACAAATTAAAGAAATGAGTTAGTTTCCCAGCTGATAAAGGACAGAAAAGACTAATGTGTATATAATAAATATTTTTAAATTTGTTTTGGTAGATGCACACAAGGCATTATACAATGAAATCAAACCAAGAAATCAAACCTTTATACCTATAGAGAGAAGCCAAAATACTGAATGTATTTTTAAGGTTTACATTGCTCTATATTGGTTTGTGAAGAATTCTGTGGCATAAGTAAGATTACCTAAGTTTAGTCCATTTATATGTTCCATTTCTCATCGTAAATCCTCCAGTTTCAAGCTGTTGAACATGCATTGCCAGAACATGGGCTGATGGAATTGTTGGTGAAGTCTTAAATCTCTCTCCTTCCATTAAACACAAGCTGTCACTTTTTAAAAACACCTGGTATAATTTGTATAGATACATATGCAGACACATTAGTACATGGCATAAAAGATCAATCTGATGGGGGCTTTAGGGCACTGTGCAGAACATGCTCAGTGCAACAATAGTGTTTTAGGAAAAAGAACGGGGATTAGAGAAGGAAATACCGTATTTTTCGCTCTATAGGATGCACTTTTTCCCCTTCAAAAATGAAGGGGAAATGTGTGTGCGTCCTATGGAGCGAAGACACCATAGCCCCGCGACCCTCTCCCGGCTGGAGAGGTGATGCGCGGCTCTGGCAGGTGCCTCCATAGCTGTGCGTCACCTCTCCAGCTGGGAGAGCACACGCGGAGCTAAAGCAGCCCCCGGCGACCCTCTCCCGGCTGCACAGGCGACGCACGGCTCTGGCAGGAGCCTCCATAGCCGCGCATCACCTCTCCAGCTGGGAGAGCGCGCACGGAGCTAAAGAAGCCATAGCCCCGCGACCCTCTCCCAGCTGGAGAAGTGACGCGTGACTATGGCAGCAGCCTCTCCGCTGCGCCTTTCCGCTGCTCCCAGACCTGCTCTTTGGGGCTGGTGGTGGGCTTCCCCCCGCCAGCCCCAAAGAGCAGGTCGAAAGGAACCTGAAGCCTGGAGAGCGAGAGGGGTCGGTGCGCACTGACCCCTCTAGCTCTCCAGGCTTCCAAGGTAGCCGCCTGAACGCACCTTAAATGGCACCTTGTTTTAGAGCGGGAAAACAAGAGAGGGAAAATTCTCCCACCCTCTGCGCAGCGCTTCCTGCCGCTTCGCTGAAGGGGCGCTGGTCAGAGAGCGGAGGAATTTTTTTCCCTTGTTCTCCCCCCTCTAAAACAAGGTGCGTCCTATTGTCCGGTGCGTCCTATGGTGCGAAAAATACGGTAATGCAGACGAGTAAGTGAAGCTTAACTTGAGTAAGAGATTGGCGTGACACAGCCTGGAAACTTATTTTAATGCTAGACCTCAGCCTGCAAAGCTTTATCTCCAGTCAGGTGAACCTGCACAGGGCAATGTAACATCTTAAACAATTGAAGTGGCCGCATATCTATTTCACTGGAACTGAGGGTCCTCTGGAATGTATTTCAGAAACTGTAGTCAGGCCAAAAGAATTACTAGATTTTCAACCTGAAGCACTTCTGGATTTAGGAAGCCTGAGTCCAGGGAGCAAAGTTAGTGGTAAGACAACTCCTTCTGTTTACAAGTTAAAGATTATTATCAGCAAAACCCTATGCATGTCTAGTCAGAAATAATCCCAATTAGTTTCAGTAGGACATAGCTCCAGATGTGTGTATTAGATAACATACAATTGATGGATTGATTGACTTTCTCAGTTATACTGAATCTAGTAAGATAAAAGCTATTTGGAAACAAAGGCAGGGATTCCTTTCCTGAATGATTTTCCAATTCCTCCAGCAATCACTATCCAGAATTTGTGAATGTTCTTTATAGCAAAGAATTTGAATATGAGTTATCTTGAGGGACAGGTAAAACCAATCAGTGAGGGCAAAGAACAAAAAGCTTTGTTGTTCAGAAGATAAGAGGCTCTAGCTCTGACTAGGGAAATCTGGTTTAAATTCCCCCCATAATCATGAAAGCTCACTGTTTGAGAAAGTCTCCCCTAGGATCACAAGATTGTAGAGGGGATAAAAGAGGAAACCTGAGCTTCTTGGGAATAATACTGGGACAAGCGTAAAATGTAAAATAAATAAATATTGTGCTAAACATAATGTGTTAGATCCACGTTAAGTTTGTTGGATTCAGGACCCATTAAAAACAGTGTGAACAGTAAGTGTAGAGTAGACTAAGTTAAGTATCACTGATTTCAATGGAACTTAATTTCACCTAACCAATTCTGGATCCAACCTATTTGGCACAATCCAAAATGAGAGGTGTGCAAGTTCCATTGCTTTCAGCTTTCTACAGATTCCTCAAATTTCCCTAGAAAAGAAAAAAGTATGTGCATTTTTTTACTAAAACTGGATTTGCTGGGAAGTGGAGAAATGGTAGGGGAAGAAAAAAAGAATAACTTGAAAGTGGCTCCTGTACCTATCCACAATTCACATAAGAGATTATATTTTTGCAATACCTCAACAGCCTTTAGTTCTTCCATTATTTCAGACACTTTAGAAGACAAGCATTTCCAAACCTTAGTGGAAAAAGGAAATTAAGCAAAGTGTTAGTCCTCTGAAGCTTGGACTTTGAGCTGCAATTCAACATATTGCCCGTCCAAAATAAATTATAAAACTACAATATCTGGATGAATTGCAAAGTGAATGCTTACTCACTGGTAATTGTCTCACAATGAGGTTTTCCAGTCCTTTTAGGATTTGCATCGCGGTAGCAAAATTTCTTTGCTCATAGCAACATTTTGCAATGAAGAGGAATTTTGATAGCAAGTTCACCTGCATCTGGAATAAAAATAATAATACATGTTTTATAGAACGTGCTGATATTCAGTGCCAATGTTTGTGTGAGATGTATGCTTGGAAACCCTCACATTGAGGCACCAGTGAACCTATTACTATACATATTGTTAGGCAATGAGAGATGGCAGGTTGTTCTAAGGAGGAAAATGAAAACAGCTAACTGCAGAACAACCCAATGCGTGGAAATGCATTATCTACCATCTATAAGCTGGCAAAAAAGGTTGAGTTTTAGAGCTGACTATATAAAATTTTATAATTATCAAATATTGCTTTACATGTTGGAAACAGGTATCATGGAACACTTATTTCATAACATCTTTATTCTGCAAAACCCTGTATTGATCACATTTCTTACTCAACAACAGGAAAAGTAGCTGTTCTCTAATTGCTTGTTTTCTGGTTGCCAGTCAACAACTATGTGCGTTTCTGAAGAATGCTATAGATAGAAACATGGGAAGCTATTAAAAGAACAGCTAACAAATTTTCTGCTGTGCATGTTGAAAAAAGAATCTAACTTATTCTTTGATTGAGGTTGATGCTACCAAAATGATAGGAACAAGAATTCTCAAATTGACAAAATGAATCAACATATGAAATAGGAAGACAGGGTGTACGTACCTCATGCCGCTCTTCTGTATAGTATAAAGTTAAAACAGTCCAGCAAAGCAACCTGGCACTGGTAATATATTTTAATAATAGAAATATCTGGGATTTGGACCTCTTGAATTGGCAGGTTGGACTCAGCTAATGAAACTATGGCACAAACACATCTGGGCTGCATTGGCTGAAGAACTGAGACAATACATGAATGTGCTACATAGTATGTTTTCTTTCATTAGGTTTTAAGTGTTGCTTTCCATTGATTCCTCTCAATTTCAATGTCATGCAACACAAAGCACCATACATGTGTCCTGTTTACTTTTATATCAGTCCATCATCTTGAGAGGCCTCATTTAAAAAAAGTGGGGGAGGGAGTGGGGGAAATGTGTTTTTTGTTATGTTTTGTTTTTTTGAAAAAAGGTGGATAATGTGATAGAGTAAAGCATTTCCAAATTTCTACAGAATATCAACCAGAAAGAAATTGTTAAAGTTATCAGCCTTCTTGAAGTTAAACCCCTGGAATATTGCAAACAAAACAAAAACCAATATTTTTCAGCAAACATGTCAACAATGCAAACTTTTTTATGGTTTCCTTTTAAACCTGCTAAAAATATATAAATGAATCGAGCCTATCACAACAGCACCCAATTTATAAAAATGCCATGCATCAGTGGCGTATAAATTGCATTTCTATTATTTTATATGTTAGGAAACTCATCAGCTCATCAATTATCCTACTGTATATGTTTCCTCCCTAAAGTATTGAAATTGGATAAGAAAGCTTATTATGTTCCAAGTAAATCCTGACATTAAAAAAATATGTATCATCTGTGCACATGAAGGAAAAAGGCAGTGAAGTGCATTGGTTTATACATCATACTAGGATTTCCCTTTGGGATATAAATGGGGCAGATATATGCACAAATCAAACTCCTTCCAGTGCCCTTCCTTCTGCATGCAGCTGCTGGGAGTCTGGCGCTGCAAGACCTCTGTAGGCAATTGACAACCAGGACATTGTTTATTCACCAGTGGCTGTAGAATTATGGAGAGCAGCTGGTTTCCAGGTGATCCCTGCAACCAGCAGAGTCACAAATTACAATACTGCCAATGAAAAGGCCATGCTGATTTGCTGGAACTAAAGCCAAAGAAAGAACTGGAGCTTGCAAGACTGTGGCCATAAGAGATTTCCACATTGGCAAGAACAAAATGGGTGACCGAGTGATGAGGAGAGGATCCTCATCTTGTTAGAGCATGCACTGAATCTAGGGGCAGAGATATGGGTCTTTCTCCATAACTTAGTTTATTTATGGGACTGTTATCCAACCTTTACACTCTAAGGGCACTCAACACAGCACAAGAAAAACATTTCCATCTCTCTCTCTCTCTCTCTCTCTCTCTCTCTCTCTCTCTCTCTCTCTCTCTTCCCCTCTAAATTGCATCCTAAAACAATAGTTCTGAATAATACTCTTAAAGAGTTCCATAGACTTGGTCATGTCTGGAGTACTAAAAGATTGCACCCATTGTCAATGGACTATGTGCAGAGACGAACAAAGGAAAGGCATTCATCTCCAATTCTGCCAAATTCAACTTGCTGCCACACATGTACAAATAGATGACAGATATTTCATCACACTGTGAGAAACGGTGACGTTTTATTGGTAAATTACTTTTTAAAAGGAAAGTCAGTATGAATGGTAAAGCCAACAGATGCAATTATGGCAAATTGCAGTCTCCTATTGAACCAGAAGGGGATTGTTGAAAAGCAAGCGGCTTAGCAGTTTTATCTTCTGATCTGCTCCTAGTCCCAGATATTTTTTTGAACATTAATAGAAAGATATGTCAACTGTACACTTCTGCCAACACTTGCAGAACATAACATTCCAATAAAGCAAATTTAATGAAAGGTGGAATCATGCCCTGAATCATAAAAATGAGAGATGGGTTCATGCAACCATGTAGCTGTGGCTATCTTAAATACTGCAAACCTGACCAAATTAGTGTGAAATAACATTTTATAAACTTTAACTTTAGATAGAGATCTTTTCATCTCAAGCATGGGAAAAAGCCCCTTGATGGCAAGAACATATTTATAACGCAAGATTAAAGGTGAATTCTAATACCCACTTCAGAAAGTCATAGGAGCATACTTGCAACTCTAACTACTACTTCTCTTTCTTTCCAGAAGTTTGTGATTTGCTTAGCAAAATATCCCCTCTCCTCTCTGTGTGTGCAGCAGCAGCAGCTGTACTGCAAGTGGAGCTGAGTTGCTCTGCCAGGTTTCCAACACCATATATCACTGCCCTTGCCAAGAGGAAGAGGGGAAGGTGTTTGAAGCCCAGCACAGTGTGCTGGCACAAACCACACCACACTGAGGTCCCTGCGTCTTGCCCCTCCTGGTATTTGGTTGTGACTCATGAGGAAAACAGAAGAGCAATACAGCCCAAACAGCTGCTACCGTGTGTGTTTGTGTGTTTAAGAAACAGAAGGCTAATTAAACAATTTTTTACTACATGCCTAGCTCATGGCAGGCCTTTGCAAGGATGCAAATGAATGAACCTAATCTCTAATAGCTATGAATTTCTAAAGCCTGTATAGCTAATCCATCCCTTTAAAAAAACCTAAAAACAAAGATGCCTATAATAAATACTACATTGTTAGATGCATTTCAGTCCTGTGCAACACTTCTCCAGGATATCTTTGCACTGTTATAGGAAGAGGTGCCGCATTCTGCCAGAACATACTGAATGTATTCATTCATTTCTTAGGCCACATCTGCACCATACATTTAAAGCACACAGGGTGGTATTCAATGCTAGTGCTACTCAGAGCAAATCTACTGATGTTAAGGACTAACTCGGGTTCATTAATGCCACTGACTCCACTCTTGTGTAGAACTTATTTGAAATGTTTGACTTCCACCAAGGAATCTTAGGAACTGTGATGGTTAAGGGTGCTGGGCAAGCAACAGTTCCCAGGATTCTTGGGGGAAAGCCATGGGTTTTAAAGTAGTATAAATGTGTGCATTAAAATATATGTTACAGGTGTGACCTTGGTTTTCCACAAGATTGTGCACAAAGCAGATCGCATCATATCAAATGAACAATATTATTAAAGATAATCAAAATGTAATATAAACAGATACAAATATCAACATAATGTCAATAAATCAATGGCAGTATACATAAATCTCAACATTGCTAAAAGCAACCACACAAAACAATGATTTAAAGGAACTGTATACTCTAACCCAGCAGTTTAACCAGGAGAAAGAATAAAGAATATATTTTGTTATGTAAACAGAAGCCTTGGGATTGTTAGGGAGAACAACGGAAATTTCACTCTCTCTCCCTGCCACAGTACGGTAAAAAAAACAAAAACCCTTCTATCAGGAGCTAATGTTTGCATTTCAAGTGAAGCCTCTTCCTTTGAATGTTAAACCTCTTGCAGTCACTATGGCTACTTCATCCTACTGGCTGAGAACCTTATTCAGATTGTAAAGGTAAAGGTAAAGAACCCCTGACAGTTGTCCAGTCATGAAAGACTCTGGGGTTGTGACACTCATCTCTCTTTACTGGCCGAGGGAGCCGACATTTGTCCACAGATAGTTTTTCCGGGTCATGTGGCCAGCATGACTTAAGCCACTTCTGGCAAAACCAGAGAAGTGCATGGAAACGCCGTTTACCTTCCCGCCGGAGCGGTACCTATTTATCTACTTGCACTTTGACGTGCTTTCGAACTGCTAGATTGGCAGGAGCAGGGACCGAGCAACGGGAGCTCACCCCGTCGTGGGGATTCGAACTGCTAACCTTCTGATCGCCAAGCCCAAGAGGCTCAGTGGTTTAGACCACAGCGCCACCTGCGTCCATTCAGATCATAAAGGTAAAGGTAAAGGTACCCCTGCCCGTACGGGGCAGTCATGACCGACTCTGGGGTTGCGTGCTCATCTCGCTTAAGAGGCCGGGAGCCAGCACTGTCCGGAGACACTTCCGGGTCACGTGGCCAGCATGACAAAGCTGCTCTGCCGAGCCAGCACCAGCACAGCGCATGGAAACGCCGTTACCTTCCCGCTATAAAGCAGTTCCTATTTATCTACTTGCACTTTAGGGGTACTTTCGAACTGCTAGGTGGGCAGGAATTCAGATCATACACAGACAAAATAACTGCATAAGAAGGGTCAACCACAAATAAATTATCAATACACACGAAAAGCAATCATGAAAAAGAGGACTGCAAACCTTAGAGCTGTAGCTTGTTACAATTTCAGCAGCAACCCAATTACTGACATTGTCTGCATATTTTAAAAGCTGCAAAAGGTAAGCATCTTGGACACAGTTTTCCGCAAAAAGGTTATAGGCTTGAGCAGGCAATTGCTCAGAGGAAGCAGCTCTGTAAAAGACAAGCATCTACAAAATTTAAATACTAGATTATATCCATGCAAAGGGGGCAAAGCAGCATTATTTCCTTACAATTAGTTGAGTGTAGCTCCCAGAATTACCCAGTGGCTCAGACAAAGAGGCAGGTGTTGGTGATGGAGCTACAGAGAGACATTCCCAGTACAATAAAGACTCCTCCTCCTGGCTGTGAGGAGTCAAACAAGATACTCTGGAGCAGCGAATGCAGTGGGTAACAAGGCTTGGCAGGAGAGAATTGAATGATGCAACAGAGTGAAGCAAGTACCACTTCCTCCTGGCCACCTGCTTATGCATTGGGGAGGCATTTACTGAGGGGCACTCCTGCCTTCATTCCAGCAGACGGAACCCCTGTGTGAATAGCCAAATAGGCTAAATATATATATATTTTCTGTCTGTCTCTCCCTGTGTCAGTAAAGTAACTGGCACAGGTGCCTTTTATTTACAGCCCCTTACCATTTCTGCTATGCTAATTTACTTCTGTTAATCCCAAATTATGTATAGTGGAAAAAATAATGGAGAAAATGTCTTAACTCCCAGGCTCCAGTCTTAAACTGGGCCAGCAAAATATAGAACCCACAAAACATGTCAAAGGTGTAACAAATGATAATCGTGAACTGGAAGCAAGAGGTACATTCAAAATCTGAGAGACCTTAGAATATTTAACCAAAAAGTTTTCTCAGAAGTTGCCTTATATAAGCCTCTGGCTAACACTAGACTATTAATAAATGAAAAATATCTATTTTACAAACTAGATGTATGCTACTATTTTGTCAAAATGTTTTGCTTAAAAAAAGTATGTTCAGTGTTCAGCATCAGGCAGTATCCATATCCTTGGATAATGTTGCGCTGTCTCAGTTCGTGTGCTTTGTTGAAGTCTCTCATCATACTCTGAAGTCTACAACAAATTTTCTCATGCTAATAAATTTCCCCCCAATACATATCAGTATGCCATTAGGCTAGGCAAAGCACCAAACTTACTTTTGGAAAGACACACTCTTATCATTGACTCCAAGGAATCTTGAATTTAGAAAGTGCACTGGGTGACATTTATGGAACATTTCCTAAAACAGATAAAAATGGCGTATGATGCATTTGATCTGGTGTACACTACTTATCCATTGACCCCCTAACTCTGACAACCTCTCTAGAAAGATACCATGGTTGATGGTATCAAAAACCACTGGAGAGGTCCAGGTGAATCAACAGAGCTACACTCACGCTGTCCTAGGGCTGCCATGCGTCCGGATTTTTCCGGACATTACCAGGATTTCAAAGGCGGAATTGATGCCCAGGGGGAATTTCAGAAAGTCAGCGCTTTGTCCTGGATCTTAGGCAAGGCAATCGAAAAAGCGTGTGACTAAAAAAGCTCAACAATTTTGCGGTATTCCTAAACTTTTGGGGTGTCCTGGTTTTTACTTTTTGAAATATGGCAACCCTACCCTGTCTCTTTCTTTGCAGGAGTCATTCTACAGGGCAAGAAAGGCAGTTTATGTGCCAGAACCAGGCCTGAACCTCAACTAAGAAACTGACCCACAAAGATGGTTTTATCCAAAAATGCAAATTTACCTGTTCCAGCAACGTCAGCTGATGGCAAAGTTGTTGTGCGGTATATTCTGTTAAGAGATATGGCATTCCGTCTGTTTTAGAGTAAAAGCCTGAGAATTCTTCTCTTTCATTTGAATAGCATGGATTTGCTAAAGCTGATGTAATGCCATGTTTGCCTCTCTGATAAGGAGCAACAGTTTCACTTTGCTTTGAGATATTCCAATTAAAGCTCTGTAAAAAAAGAACAAAAGGCATTTGCTTTGTCTATGACTTTACTCAGGCAAAAACCAACACATTATTACATAATGTAATATGTAAGTTAAGTTCAAAGACTACTACCTGTACAATAAATCTATGCAGTTAAATTTTATACCATCATACCCTAATACCACAATATCCATTTGAGAGCACAGTCCACAAGTCTATTTGAACAGGACTCTATAGAATCCTATTATTACTACTTCCCCCTTGCATTAAAATAACTTCGACTTTTTAGTTCAATATTTCATGTTGGGTTTTTGTTTTTTACATCATTCTCCATTCATGCCTAATTGAAAGACTAAATATAAGCCTTAGCCAGAAAATAAACTATGGCTTTGGTTTATTAACATGTAACAAGATATGCTAACAGCGAATATTTTAACTGTTACAACAAAACATCTTTGGTTAAATAATATTTTGACAGAGTTGCCATGATATTAATCTCTTTATCATTAATTTAGCTCTGGTCAAAAATATGCTCCTCATGCTTATCTCCATACAGCCTCCAATCTTCTATTCCCAATACTGGAGATCTCGCTCTCTTGAGCTGATTATTTTCCATACTAGTAATCTTTTAAGGAAGTATGATGGGGACAGATGCTGTAGGGGAGAAGAGGGGTGAAATTCCATTGTGCAAGCGGAAGTCTGCTACACTACCAGAAGAGCAGCCCAGGAACGACCTATTATCTGGCGTGTCTCAATCTAGGCTGTGAATGTAACTCTCAGACCCTGTAACAGTTGTTGATGTTTATTGTATTGCTTTGGGGAAAACTTGTAATAAGAACTAAACAGACAGACAGAAGAGCACATGCCAGGTGCTGCTGTCCATAGAGCAAGTTAAAGAATCCTCGTACCTTTTGCAAAACATCTTTTGAGCTCTTTTTGCAATGAAAGTGTAAAGGTTTTATTTCACTGGTCTCCTCCTCCTCCTCTTCTTCTTCTTCCCATTTTTCTGTCTGGTAGTATTCAGAAACATTGCTTTGCTTTCTGCTAGTAATGCTTCCCAGTAGTGACAGCAACCATTCGCCATAGCCATTGAGTGGAGCTACCTACAAAGAGAGCATTATTGGAGTCTTCTTCAGATTATAACGGCCTTAATATCTCCAAAATAAACCCTGCTTTACTAGAGTGATTTAGGAAACAAAACTGATGGATCCCCAAGGCATGTTATTTCCTCTCTGTTCAATTATATCATATAACATTGATGCAATCTTGCATGTGATGACTTACTTAGATGACATCCACCTTAAATTTTCTGTAAATATAGTGAATTACCTTAGATATGATAACGCCTTTTAGTGTACTCATAAAATCAGGATTTACTGCAAAGTCTACAGCATAGCAGTCTTTAATCCAGGTCTGCAGAATGGCGAAGCTACGATGACATATTTTGCTAAGCAACGAACAAGATTCCAGGCTTGAACTAAGAACAACAGAAAGTTGGTGAATCAATTGACATTTGAATATTCCACCAATTATAATTATGTACTTGAAAGGATTATGTGTCTCAGTTTATCTCTTCCAGAACACAAACAAGAAGTGTAGCTTCCTTTTTTGTAGCTTAACAAGAAAGGAAAGCTATTGAAATAAGAATGTATTTGTTGGACAAAACACTCAGCCAAGAAGAGGACTCTGTCTTTAATTTGCAGTTGTATCTTGTAAGAAATTTTATAAATCCCATCTAACTTAAATGAATGCTTTTAGTTTCAAAATAAAGCGATCATTCACAATTTCAAAGGAACAAGGAAAGACTACCGATACATCTATGCTAGTAAACTGGAATGTATCAAGAGTTCAGCTTTATTTCAACACTTACTTGGGTAATGTGATTCTGATTCTATCAAGAAGAAATTGAAAAAAATCTTCTTGGGAGCAGAAGTAACGAAAGGTGAAGAGGAATTGCTGTACATAGCCTTCTAAAAATGCATTTCTGCAGAGTACAAGAAAAAATCAATATTGTAAGCTCAAGCGTGCTTTCTTGGAATCAAGTACAGAGAAAGATTGAAAAGTGAAAGGAATAGATTCAATTAATGTCACTTGAATTCCCACAATCTCTATTTTCTTTTAAAACAGATCCTTTGTTTTTAGAAATTGCATGTTCAAAAAATTAATGACATTAAAGCACAATCCTACATTTTCAGGAGCTGCAATGAGGAATAGATAATCCTGAGTGATATCCAACTAAGTAATATAGTAGTCTCACTGAAATGATTTATCAAACCCTCTTATGTAAACAGGTCTATTGTGATTAAACCCCCTTATTTCAATGGGTCTATGACTAACATTGGAAATACCCTATTTCCAGTCCATGTGAATTTTAAATGTGTTCACTTCTTAAGTCTGTTCTGTCCCATTCCAACATTAATCTGTGATTTCAAAAAATATGCAGAAATAATTTGTACTTAAATACGTGTTTTATTCCAATGTGTTCATTTCTAAATGTTGATCTGGAATGCTCAATATAATCCAGAAAACGAGAATTTCAGAAAAATAAGAGCTCCCTTTGCCTTTCCCAACCATGACATGATAAAATAAATTTAACTCTAAACTATAGGACTCCCCTTGCTCCAGTACTTAAAATGAGAAACAGACCATCCTGCTCTCCATTGCCTAAACTTGGAATAGAATTGTCGAAAGGAGTTGTGTTAACCTGGGAGTGATTCCTTAACTTCTTTCTCACCTCACTTTTGCAAAGCAGTGAGAGACACTTTCCTTTCAATCTTGCAGCATAAAATGCATGGAGATTGATAACAGAATTGCACCTTCATTTCAATAGGGAGGGGGGTGAGAACAGACATCACCTTTTGTGAGACTGCAGAACAGGCTGTACCTGGAATAGAGATATGCCATCAGCCCAAGTGGTGTTCCAGCTTGTAGATTTCTTGGCTGACTTTGATTGTCATTACACGGGGCTCTGTACTGGGTTTTATTTATATTATAGAAGAGGAGCATGCAGTCCAAGGAGCTAACGATGCCCAGAGCTTCACTGCTTGCCATGTTAACAACTGCAAGAAGGTTGCATGCCTCAACTCCCCATTTCTCTATAGACATAATCTACAGCAGAAGGAGACAAGACAGACAAAATGGTACAAAGTTATTCCAGTGATGGGGAGGAGAAGGGAAGGGACACAAAGGCACTACTAACAGGGCCGTCTTTAGCATATGCCCCGCCGAGATGCACAGATCTGTCCAGCGCCCCCAAATTAACTTCTATTGAGTAGGGAAGCCAAAGTTATTGAGCTCTTCTTGGAAGGGAAAATCACTCACCTGTAACAACAACACAGCAGGAAAAAAACTGCTTTTGTTTTCTGACTTGGGAATATTTGTCGTTACGGAGTAAGAGAGCGACGGAGGAGGGAGGCAGGGACTTTCACTCCATTGCTTTTCACTGCTGCCAATCGAGAGGGACTGGCATACAGTAGGTATACATTTGATGCCCCACAGAATTCAGCACCCGGGTGCCCCACACCCCTTGCACCCCCAGGTAAAGACGGCACTGACTACTAATTTGCAAATCACTGGGCATGCAAAAGCTGGACATGCATATCCTCACTGCCCACCCAGGAGGTTCTTTCAACTCGAATGCTAGAGAAGGAACTGCACTAGCTCAAAGTCCACCACCCTGATTGTGACACTGGCCAGCGAGATGCCTCTAAGGAAGTTGGACATTCTTGTGTGACCAATAAACAAGTCCGAGAACTGGTGGGGAACTATGGGAGTGGTGCTGATCAAAGGGAGCCACTTCTACACATTAAAATAGCAATGCTACTTTGGGCTCTCATACTTCATTCCTCCAGCACTGAAGTGTGGCGTGTAGGGAAAAAAATCTACTTCCTGATGCACTGATTTGGAAACAGTAGATACCAATTTCTAATTCAAAAATAAAGCCAAAGTATTACCTGCAGATACTTCTTTACCAGGTCAAGAAACTGCACCTTTGATTTCATTTCTTCCAGCTGTCCCTTCAGTTTGGGCAACACTGTTTTCACTTCACCACCTCAAGATTTAAAAAGTGCAGTAAGGGCCACTTTGCGTCAGCACAGATGCACAATTACTGTAACAAAGCTCTTAAAATTACAAACTACAGATATACCTTTGCTTCTTCTCTCCTTATGCAACAACCTCTGGTAGAATTTTATACTCTTCCTATAATTCTTTGTCTCCATCATTATCAGCTGCTCAAGTTCCTGGTGTGCAGGTTGGAGGGAAGTGAAAGTATAGTAAGTATAATGATGTAGTGGTTTTACTTCTGATAAGCAGAAGCTGGTTGCAAATAAGAATCAACCAACAATAACACCTAGTATTGCCCCTAACAGTTAATATGCATAAAAGTTAAAGCTAGACATTATCACAACTAGCTATATGGGTCTGGTTCAGAAGTCTAAATTTTGTTCCGATTAAACAATGGTTTATTAGACCTGGAACTGAGTTGTGTTCCTATATGCCATCTCTTCTCTGCAACATCCGATTATAACTGTGGTTTAATGGCTCACTCCAAACCAGGATATGGAGGGCCTCTTGATACGGAATGAGCCCTTAAGCATTCTACGTGCTTGGCTATCACAAGCATAGCTGTCAATGTTTCCATTTTTTTTAAGGGAAATTCCCTTATTCCGAATAGGATTCCTCACAAGAAAAGGGAAAAGTTGACAGCTATGATCACAAGAAACTGCAGTTTAAATAGAGCAGGATATCCTCAACAAGGCCAGGCATACAAAGGAAGGAGGGAAAAGCAGAAAGCATACAGACACATGGTTTGCTCCCAATCTGCTAAACTGTGGTTAATTGGAAATGAAATTATCTCTGAACAGGGTCGTAGTATTGCAATAATAGGTACTTAAACTCATTTAAGCACATAAATTGTACTTAAATGCCTTTAAAATTATTGATGAACATAATTATTTTCATTAATATTATATGCACATCATATAACCCTTTTCTATCTTTCCTTCCAGGAATACTGACAAGTCTATAGTCTGTTTTAAATGGAATGTTCAATGCCAGCTGAAATAGACTTCAACGAACAGTGCAAAAAATCAGGATGAAAGAAACAAAGTATTTATAAAAATATCTAGGGACAATCAAGACTAGTCATGTGTCCCAAAACAAGTCAATGTCATATAGGAAATGAAGACGTTGCTCTGTTTGCTTTCATTAAAAGATTTATATTCCACAATTCTATCATGAGATACCAAAGGTAGCTTTTCCCAGTTCTGCAAGGGAGATCTGTATGCTAATATGGTTGTATATCATTATGTGAATCCTTTCTTCGTGCATCTGATGTAGACCAGGGTATATTCAGGGTGGCAAACTGATGGCAAACTGTTTCCGCCGAGCAAACAGTTCTTAAAGGGTGGAAAGAGTAAGTGAAAACAACAATAATTCAGATTCTTCCCTGAGTTTCAAAAACAGCTTTTCAAGTGGTAGGCAAGAATCCTATCAAAGAAGAATTACACAGAAGTCCTGGTACATTTCCGTCTGGAGGGTGGCCTTAGCATGCGAGTGAAAACAAGCTGTATGACTGACACACCTGCAGTTATGCAATAAAGCCTGGTGTTTTAATTATTTCCATTGGAAACAATTATCAACAAAGCACAGTAGTTAATTCTAGAATGAATGACTTCTTAAATCAAATAAGTGTGGTCTGATTAGGGCTGTTTACCTTAAATAGCAGCGGCATTGCCTTATAGCATTCTAGGTGAATGTGGGTGTTTGTAAACTGAAAAGCATTTTGTGAAATAAAAGAAATGGGAATACAGCCAACAAACTCAAAGACAAACCAGTTCTCTTTCTCGTTTGGAAAAAAAATCATTAGGTTTAACTCAACATAAGCTTTTGATCTGTTAAAGTAAGGACCATCTTCCATTGCTCTCCCTGAAGCTAAAGATGCCTGAAGGCTAAAATTTCTTTGATAAGAACACAAGGTGATGTGTGAACTAATACAGTGGCTCTTGAGAACAGCCTTTGCATTTAAGCACATATTAAAGATCAAAGGTCAACATTCTTCGATTCAAAACATGTCCTCACAAAAATGATGTCTCTGCTAAATACTTGACCTACTATGTAGGCAGAGAATTATACATCAAGAGTGTGCTAGATTTCTGTGAGCTTGATCACTGAAATTGTAATGTTCACTGTAAGACTATACAAAACCCTTGATATTAGCTGGTAGTGAAAGCCTAGTAAACCATTTGGAGTACAGAAGAGACGGCATTAAAAAACAACAACCCCAGAGTTTTTTTATGGCACCTTAAAGACAAATACATTTATTACAGCATAAGCTGCTGCAAACTCAAGCCCACTTTGTCAGATGTGTGAAGTGAAATCTTATTTGGCAGATAGAAAAAGGAGCAAACTGTAAAGTTGAATGGCAGCTCAACCAATGAACCCCAGCAGCAGCAGCTCTCCACAAAAGGGCTCCCCCCTCTCCTTCCCTGGGGCCTGAGATTGGTCCCCAGTACAATCTGTAAGGGGAGGGGACAGGGGATTGCTCAGCCTGGCAAGCTAATATGCTTGTGTGGATGGAATGTCTGTAACAGTGTGACATTAAATTCCACTCGTAGTCTTTAAGGTCTTGCAATACTCTGCTGTTTTCTCTGCAAGGGGCTAACATGACTGGAAGTCTTTCCAAAACGTTTCCATTTCTCTTGCGAAGAAACGTCTCAACTTTCATAATCAGGTAGAATAATTTAAGGCACAGCTTCACAATTCTCCATGACTCCCCTTCATGCTCATTAAACATGAAGCCCAAGGAAGGTCCCTACCCCAACATTGCTCATGATACTGTCCAGATTACACAAACCTACACTGGTACTTATATGTACTGCAAATGAATATTGGAATAGTGTGGACAATAGTAACTAGAGTAATCCATCTTGCAAGGACTGGAGAAAATAGCATATCCAATGCTTTTAAATCACCCATGTGAATGCACCTTGTAGAAAGCATAAGTAATGCACTAGTTTACCTCTGGAAGCCTGCTTTTCATGCTCTATATTACACCTTAAAACAACAACAAAAAGTGTCCCTGATTTTTCATCCATTCTTGAAAATCAGGATACCTACCGCTTTTTTCGCATCTATGTCTTGTGCGTCATTAACTTTCCGCTTTCCAAGTTTTCTTACGTAGTGATGTACTTCCAAACTAAAACATTCCGAACCATAGAATGCAGTGCTCCAACCAGGACAAAATCCACACAGTTCAGATAAGCAGGGAGCTTTGGTGCAAACATTTTCCTCCAACTTTAACAGATCCTGCTCTTGTTCTTGGTTCTCTGCTGTCAAGTCTGCACGGGGGTAACATTCATTGGCTTGCAAAATTTCTCCACCATTCTTTTGTATTCCACCTGCAATTTCCTGTGATTCGGCTTCCTTTTCAGAATTATCTTGTGGGAGGTCATCTGCATCTATGCCGGCAATAGAAACTGCAGTTGTGTGAAAACATGTTCATCACATTTCTTTCATCACACTGGCAACGGTCACAAGCCAATTGGCATACAAAACACACACACACATTATGTGTAGCAGCTGTGGGAATGTTCAGGGGGACAGGAGAGAATATGTTGTTTATTAATATCGTTCCTAACTTGCATTAGCAAGTTTCTTTACTTAGCAGAGTGCATTCTGCTTTTCACAGCAGAAAACTAGTTGCAAAGTCATGTGAGTTTCTTATGACAATATGCAATTCAATCTGGCTCGTCCAGATTGAAATGTTTTCTAATGTTTTCCTAGTAAGACCACTTGAATCCCTCCTAAAATAATAAAGACACTGCAGTCTTATTCATAAGCAATAAAAAGAAAGTTTACTCACAATCGGTCAGAGCACAGTGTGATCCCTGAAGGCAGGTTTAAGGCTTCAAGTTAAAAACTTATACTAACAGGTTTATCCCATAAGGAAGATGACCTGCAGGACTGCTTGGCTGGCAGCCAGCAGTTCATTCCAGGAAGTTTGCAGGACGAAAAGAAGATGGAAAAGAAAGAGAGAGTGGCAGCATGCCTTGTCCTTTTATCAGGTCTGGAAAGGTCACGCCCACCCACACGCAAGGAAGGATGCTCCAGGCCAGGAGGAACAGGAAGTTTCGACTGGCTGGACAAATATTCCTTTGCATGTCCGCTATAGCAAAACAAGGAATGTTGTACTTGACTGCTCTCAGTGGATTACATCCCACAGCAGAAACCTTAAAATTTCTTCATGGCCAGGAACCCACATGCCCTCTTCACACAGAAGCACAGCCACTGCAAATTTTCTGCAAGGTGGGGCTCTATGCCACATGCCTACACTGCATGCGAGGACACCATGTAGGGCCTTGACTGAACTGTACAAAGGTTAAAAAAATGATTTATCCCATTGCAGTTTAACACTGCCCTACTTTCTTAGCTTTTTGAGGAGGATGCAAAACTCCTCTCCCAGTAAGCCTATGGGCATTTACAGTAGCAGAGTGTGGCCTTATGTTCCTCCTGCTGTAGATTATATAGAAATATTACAATCAACGAGTATTCATGATATTTTCATTTTAACTGCGTTATTATTTTTTGTTGAAAGTCAGCTTAAGTAATGAAGGGGCAGTGCACAAATGCTTAAAAGAAAGAAATGTAAACAAAGTATGCTACTCAACCAGAATGATTACAGGATGGATATATTGTCCAGCCTTTCGAATGCAATCTTAGAGGTGAAATGCGGTTTCCAATAAACATTTCTGATTGAGAATATGGATTAGTATGGCATCACAACTGCTTTGGAATAGCAGTGAGTAAAAGGGAGTAAATCTTTGCTGCATCTTCACGTGTGGGTCTCCTGACCCATTTCTACATTAAAATTTTAAAAAATCAGCATGGAAATTCATCTTTCAAATAAGTATTTTTTTCAAAAATCTGCATTTCTAAACAAATTTTGCTTTAAAAAAAGCATTATTAGTTGTTGTTTTTTAAGCTGCATTTTGAACCAAAAGTAGAAACTATGAACATTTGGAAAATGCAAACTGAGGTGGGATCTGGGGTGGGAATCCTACTGTTATGACTCAAGGAACATTTCTGCCAAGGCACTGCCCAGTGCACGAGCATTCAACTACTATCTTCCCTGAACACAACTGGACAGTGTACCCAAAAATAACACAGAAACAAGAATTCTGCATAGACCCCACAACCTCACGCACTGTTAGGTTTTTATATGGAGTACTTCTGTCACTGTGCCCAAATTGAGGCAATCAGCTAAGAGCATGATTTACCACACAACCTCTCCCATGCAGGGTGTGGTGTCATCCACAGCCTCAGAAACAATACTGACATCATAATTAAAGATGCTGAAAAAGGAGCTGCCGTCATCACTATCAACAAATTGGGACTATAAAAGAAGGCGAGACGCAACTTTCCAATACCATTCTTCTACAGTCCTTTATTTTTAGCTCTCAGCTGGTACTAATCTGGATGGTAGATTTCGGAGGAGTCATTGGGCTATCAGGTTGGTCTTAGGATATGCCTTGATGATGAAGCAGGAAAAGAAAACTCTTCCAGGAAGTGATTAGCTGCCGATCAGTTTTACAGACCCTCCAAGATCGACAGTCAATGGAGTCAACACAACAAGGGTAAGTAAAATAACAGAAAACTCGCGTCCCAGTAAGGGTGGTGTGGGGGACTTGTGAACAGTCCAACACAAACTTATAGACCATTGCAGTCCCCACTAGGACGAAGTCCTAATAGCCCAGTGAACCCTCCTAAATCTACTGTTCAGGTAAGTACCAACTGTACTATTTCAGGAGGGTGTTGCTGAATTATTGGGTTGGGATGTACCACACAGCAAACCTAATTAGGGTGGATCCCAGCTGCAATGGAGAGTAGTAAGGCAGAAGGACTTGGTGCAAGACCATACAGCCAGAAGCAGCCTCTGCTGAGGCATAAGCTCCATCTTATGACTTCCCCTTGTG
Source organism: Podarcis melisellensis (assembly GCF_964234715.1). Classification (NCBI taxonomy): domain Eukaryota; kingdom Metazoa; phylum Chordata; class Lepidosauria; order Squamata; family Lacertidae; genus Podarcis; species Podarcis melisellensis. The sequence goes on along the minus strand of NC_138537.1, from coordinate 61,568,035 downwards.
AATGTAGCTAGAGACAGCCAACTGGCTGCCCAACAGATATCAATCAAAGGGGTGTTAGCAAAGAAAGCTGCCAAAGTGGCTGCCACTCTAGTAGGATGAGCTGTAATAGAAGATGGTTGGAGAAGCTTCAAAGCTCCATATTCCACCACAATACAAGCTTTAAGCCACCTAGATAAGGTGGAGGAGCTAACCATTTTGCCAAAGGAAGTGAGGTGAAAGGAAATAAATAAGGAATCCTACATGTTAGTTTACACGCTTTAGTCCTTGAAGAAGAAGAAGAGGAGGATTTTGGATTTGATATCCCGCCTTTCACTCTCTTTAAGGAGTCTCAAAGCGGCTAACATTCTCCTTCCCTTCCTCCCCCACAACAAACACTCTGTGAGGTGAGTGGGGCTGAGAGACTTCAAAGAAGTGTGACTGGCCCAAGGTCACCCAGCAGCTGCATGTGGAGGAGCGGGGACGCGAACCCGGTTCCCCAGATTACGAGACTACTGCTCTTAACCACTACACCACATTGGCTCTCCTTGGATGTGAGGTATCCTTGGGTGCACACCTCACATCTAATGCGTCCCAGGCCTTTTCCAATGAGTGAGCAGGGTTGGGACAAAACGTAGGGGAAACCAACTCTTGCTGAACATGGAATCTCAACAGAACTTTGGGTAGAAAGGAGGGAATGACCCTGTCCTTGTGGAAAACACATAAATGCTTTGCTACAGATAGGGTCCCCAACACCGACACTCTATGAGTGGAAGGGACAGCTATTAGAAAGAGTTAATTCTCCTGTGCACCTTCCAATGTGATCTGTGCCATTATCTGTCAACATTGCCTTTCTATATAAGACAAACAGGTCAGTCTCTATGTAAAAAATAAATGCACATAAATCTGACATAATAGACCACAACATTAAAAAGCTGGATGGAGCAGGCAGCATTTTAACCACCATGGACACTCTGAAAGTGAGCCTCTTGGAACAAAACAACTTCAAAGAAAGTCTGCAACATAAAACTGCTTAATTAGAATACATCAAGAGGTTCAAATGTGGTCATTTGTGAACTGAACCTAGACAAACTCTTTTTAGCATATTATATATGTTAATTGGTTCAACAATATGTGATATCAACAACTGTTTTGTGAATTATCACTGTGAATTAGGCAATTACCGCTCTACACTTTTCTGTATATCATTTCCCTCTGACCTCACTATTTACAATTTCCCCACCCCCTGCCATCCATGTGTATATGTATACTTGTAATTCGGGGTACGTATGGATCTGATGGAGTGGAGTGTAATCCACCGAAGCTTATGCCATAATACATTTGTTAGTCTTTAACATGCCACAAGATGCTTCATTGCTTTTTGCTGCAAGGAGCCAACATGGCTATCCCACTGGCAATTGAATTAATATCTTCAGCAACTGAATTAATATCTTCTAACACTTTCTGGTCTCATTATCATCATCACAAGCTGTGACCATCATCACAAGCTGTGGTCTTTCCTTACCATTTGTTTCTTCACTGGCGTCCCCAAGATTCTTAGGTTTATTTTGGCTCTGAGATGTGTTGCCACAGTATTTAGTTTCATTCATGCTGTAAATATAGAGACGGGGTGGTGAGATAGTTGATTACACAGAGACATGCAGAAAAGATTTGTTAGGGAGAACAGCTCAAATATGAGGATCAATGTGCCTGAAACTTCAAAAACAATTTCATTCATCTTTTCTTGTTATGCAGCACAGAACAAAAGTAAAGGAAGCAAGACCTAGGAGACCTAAACTAGCACTCCATGTGAAGTGTTTTGGACCAGGCTGCAGAGTCTTCTGCAATGTACCATAATGATAAAAAGAAAAATTAAACAAAAGTCTGGCAGACATGTCAATGTGCAGAGTTTCCCTAAAACAGAAGGTTTGAAAACCACTCCACTAGCATACAATGGCATTGGACAAGGTACAGTAGTTGTGAAATTTCCTCTGTTGTTCTTTCTTTCGCCCAAAGAAGCATGCAATATAAATTCCAGAGACATTCCTAGCTTTCTCCTCAATAGTCAATCCACAACACATTTTCAGTTATGTCTATAAAAGATGTTCTGAACACAGTAATACCTGATAAAAATGTGAAAATACTTCTTTTAGAAACTGTATTAACACCACCCCAACACACACACATTTCTCTCTTTTATACATTTTCCGAAACATTGCCAACAGGGAATAGACACCAATATATTATCGGTCTTCATTAAAGTCTCCTATGTATCACATTAGTCATGAGAAACATTAAGCAAAACTAGAAGCATTCATGATATAAACTGTTATGAAATGCCAACCATATGTTTTGAGTCGTCTTCTTTTTCTTTTCGCACTCAACACCAAAATTAAGAAGCCAAATATCTTCATTATACTCTTAATGAAGGTTTAAAGTTAGATACACTATAACCAGGCTCTAGAGAACAAACTGCATAGTGTGAACGAGGGATTCCATCTTGATTGTACGGCAGCTAGCAGTCACAACTTCTGAGTGGTTTATAGCCTCTCATGGGTTTATTCATTTTTACATCAGCACAGTCATGTTTATGTCCATACAGATATACCAGCCAATTCAAGCTCCTGCATAATTCTTAAATGCTAAAACCCTTTCCTTTTTAAAAATGCATTTCCCACTTGGTTAAGTTTCCCTGACTTAATAATTAGATGAAACGTCATGATCCAACCCAGGAATGGGAGTTTAGGAGTCAATGTCCAAAGTCAATGAAGTTCATAGATTTAGGGTATAGTATAGATATGGAAGACTGGCAAAAAATATGGAATGAAAATCTGAAGTTTACAGCATGTACTACGTTAAAAGAAAATGTTATGAAAATGGTATACAGATGGTATATGACACCAGTTAAATTGGCAAAAATGTACAAAACCTGTAACAAATGTTGGAAATGTAAAGAGAAAGAGGGTACATTTATTCATATGTGGTGGGAGTGTAAAAAAGTGAAGGGGTTCTGGGAAATGATATATAATGAGTTAAAGAAAATGCTGAAATATAGCTTTGTAAAGAAACCAGAAACCTTCTTACTGGGAATAACTAAAAAGGAAATAAATAAGAGGGACTGTAAACTCTTTCAGTACGCAATAACAGCAGCGAGAATATTGATGGCCCAAAAATGGAAACTAGAAGAACTACCGACTTTGGAAGAATGGAGAACAAAACTAACAGACTATGCAGAACTGGACAAATTAACTGGAAAAATTAGACTTCAATGTGACCATAAGTTTCTAGAGGACTGGGGAAAATTCAGATAATATTTGAAAACTGTATGTGAGGAACATACAAAGCTAGTGTGTTTTAAAGAAGCTTTGTGAAAAAAATAAGGAATATTGCAAGAATGTAAATGAGGACAGAAAAAAATTATTTAAAGGCGATACTATAATTAAGGAATGTGAAGATAGAAATTTAACTACGGATGATTCTCAGAGGAGTTGAGGGAGGTTCAATAAGTCAAAATATGTGATGTGGTAATTTGTATGATTGGAGATTTTATGAAAAAAAATTAATAAAAAAATTATTATAAAAAAGGAAGTTCATAGAATCACAGAACTGTAGAGTTGAAAGGCGCTGCGAGAGTCATCTAGTTCCAACCCCCTGAAATGTAGGAATGTCAACTACATCATCCATGACAGATGGCCAGCCAACATTTGCTTAAAAACCTCCAAGAAAGGAGAGCCCACCCACCACCCCCTGAAGCAGTCTGTTCCACTGTCAGACAGAAAGGTCTTCTTGATTAATTGGAATCGCCTTTCTTGAAACTTCAGTCCGTTGGTTCGAGTCCTACCCTTCAGAGCAGGAGAAACCAAGCTTAGTCCATCCTCCTTGTGACATCTCCTCTCAGTTTCCTCTGTCCCAGGCTAAACATACTCAGTTTCCTCAACCATTAGATCAATGAAGAAGTTCTAGAGAGTTCCAGTGCCTCATTCAGAACTCACGCCATAGAACAAACGCCAACACATATTCTGACAGATAGCAGAAGAGTCACTTACTTACCTTGCAAATATAACAGTTTTACCATTTGCTGCATCATACAGTTTTGCTAGTAGTTTTTCTTCCCAGAGAAGGTCGCAAAATTTTTCAGAGATTGCATTACAGAAAGTTTTATATTTGAGATCCTTTAAGCTGTAAATATATTTACCTGGTTCAAGACATTTTAAAAAATGTGAATTAAATCGGGAAGGGGAAGACAGCAAATCTCTTATGTGGTTATCAATGTTTTGTGAAGCTTTGTTGGGCAAGTTTTAACTGATTTTAATATTGTATTTTTAAATGGTTGCAACCTGCCCTAGGACTCATGGTGAAGAGAAGAGAAGAAATTGAATAAATAACATATTATTGTTCCTTTGATCAAGGGAATGTCCAGAGCACTTGAATTTTGATTTAAAATGAAATATGGGGGAACAATACCCCAACTAAGTAAGGTATAGGGCTAAGTAAACAGTCTGTCACTGGGAAAATATAGTTCACCCAAATTAGTATGCCTATTGCAGTGTGAAGTATCACATATGAATGGCTGCACCAATTATCGCAGCAACCGACTAGCTACATTACTGATTATGTGACCTATTCTCTCCTGCATGCCTGTAACATTTTGTGAACATATTTTAAGGAGGGAACACGCTCAAAGACCCATCTTATGGTAAGTGACCCTGGGACCGCTTACCATGTCTCAGCCTAACCTACCTTACAAGGTTGTTGGGATGATAAAATCACGTAACACCTGTATTGAAAGACCTACATTGGCTCCCAGTATGTTTCTGAGCAAAATTCAAAGTGTTGGTGCTGACCTTTAAAGCCCTAAATGGCCTCGGCCCAGTATACCAGAAGGAGCGTCTCCACCCCCATCAGTATACCTGAAGGAGCGTCTCCACCCCCATCAGTATACCTGAAGGAGCGTCTCCACCCCCATCAGTATACCTGAAGGAGCGTCTCCACTGAGGTCCAGCTCCAAGGGCCTTCTGCCAGTTGCCTCACTGCAAGAAGCGAAGTTACAGGGAACCAGGCAGAGGGCCTTCTCAGTAGTGGTGCCCACCCTGTGGAATGCCCTCCCATCAAACAACTATCTGATGTTTAGAAGACATCTGAAGGTTTTAATGACTGCTGTTTTAATTTATTTTTAATCTTCTGTTGGAAGCTGCCCAGAGTGGCTGGGGAAACCCAGCCAGATGGGCAGGGTATAAATATCATCATCTTCATCTTAAGTTCCTTGAAGGAAGGGCAGGATACAAATGTATATAAATAAAACAAGAGCTTCAAAAACAGACATTCTTATCTAGAATAGGCTTTCCCCTTTACACAGATGAAATCAGATGAAGGAAGAAATCAGAACCACTGGAACTATTCAGGTCATGTTAAAAACAAAAACCACTTTCAATGGCACAGGAGAACTCTTGGGATCTGCACATGCCAACTTTAATTAAAAATAACCATCAAGACCATGCCTTGCACAAAGCCACCAGAATCTCTATTTGAGCATGGTCTAGAATATATTTTTGCATCTATGATGTGATTCCAAGTATTAAATGCCTACCTATGGCCAGAGCTTCAACTGTATTCATCAGATGACTACCAGATGCAAACTCTTCTTGGATAAGATGCACCACTTTCTTCAATAAATTTTCGTTTATCCCATTATTTTGGAGAGAGGTTTCCAGGTTCAGTGAACAAGGAGGACTTGATTCCCCAGAGGCAAGCAACGAGTGATTTGATAAAGGGTCATTATTCCTTGCATCTGTATTGCATTCCTCACAAAACGTTAGGGACAGATTCTTTTCAGGATACCTGGTTTGAGGCTCTTTATTAACTGTAGTTGGGGGTAAACTATTAATCTTCATGTCCAGACATTCATGCCATGCGTTACTAGTCTTGCAATTCCTCCGATGGTTCATGGGTGAAGCGCTTTGCAACTCTTTGTCAACATCATAGTTCACTATAGAATCCGAAAGGAGGACGTGTAAACTGGGACAACAACTGTAAGCTGTTTTTGAATGAAGAGGCTTATTTGGTATTTGCTCTGATATAGCAATCTGGACTGGTACGAGGGTTAACACCCTTGTGACTGGGTCCTGCTTCAAAAGGAAATTGTTTATAAAAGCCATACTAGAAGACACAGTGCAGTTAGGATCGCTTGAGGAAGGACACTTCCCTTGAGAAGGACATGAGGCTTCAGAGAATAAGGGTAATTTTGCCATGCCTGAGCTAGCACTGTTTGTTTTTGGCTCCTCTGCACCAGTCGGAAGTGATGCTTCCAATCCTTGTTTATCCTGCTCCAGAATACCAGATGTAGTAACGCAGACTGCTGGCAAATCAGAGTCCTCATCCATCTTGCTTTCAGAATCAATATTTAAACGTATTGAATTTTTAAAATCCACAGGCATACCACTTTCCATAGTCATTCCACATTGTATCACTGAGGATGCAGCAGTACCTCTGAAAAACAAGATATTTTATGCAAAACGGTTGCAGGAATTTGACACATCACATTGACCCATCCACAATCTGCTGTACTCTTACCTTCCACACCGAAGTCTTCTTAATACAGTCATACCTCATGTTATGTCCACTTCATGTTGCGTTCTTTCAGGTTACGTCCCGCGGCGACCCGGAAGTACCGGAAAGGGTTACTTCCGGGTTTTGCCACACGCACATGTGCAGAAGTGCAAAATGACGTCATGCGCATGCGCAGATGTGGCGAATCGCAACCCATGTCGCAACACATGTCTGTGTGCGCAGACATGCCGCTGCGGGTTGCATTCTTTTCATATTGCAAACGGGCCTCCAGAACGGATCCCGTTTGCAACCAGAGGTACCACTAACTGTTTCTGTGTTTCAGTGACAACTCTGAACGTATCTACTCTGAATCCCCTCCCTAGTTCCTGTTTCATCTTTCTTGTTATTTGCCCTATATACGGCTAAGAAAAGACATAATAGAGGTTTGTAGAATTTTAACTTGCATGGAGCAATGTTTCTCTCCCAAAATAACAATCAAGCTAATTCAATTAATTTTATTGGTAGTAGGTTTAGAACATATAAAATATTTCTCTCTCACACAGAATGAATAATCTTACAATTAATTACCAAAATGTAATGATGGATATCAGCCTCAATGACTCTTAATAGGTGCATCAATAGCTATTAGGCATGGCAGTTAAGATGAAATGCTACTTTCCTTTTTAATACCGGTGTAACAGAAAATTGTTTCAAGGTGATATCAACAAGGTACATTACTTCTCATACATTAAGCAAAATAAAAATCAGTGTTTGAGTCTGAAGAGTTAGAAACAGCCAAAACAATGAAAGGAGGTTTTTCTTTTGTAGTAGGAATGGCCCACTATAAGAGTACTGGGGGAAGGGTGTAAGTAATAATTCTACTGCAAATAATTCTTAAAATTATACCTGTGGGAGATCTTGCAGTCAAACCTAACAAGGCATGTCTATGCTAGTTAGTAAATGGACCACAATACTGTAAATTGCTAGAGAAGACTCAGCTAGGTCATGCTCCCTCATCTTCAGGGAGGGAGGAATAAGGGTTGTTTCCTGTTTCCACACCCCTCCTGCTTGAACCATGTAACTGACCAGAGGCATGAGGCTGGAACTCCCAAGCTCCAGAAACCTATTTTGAAAACCATATTTTGTATTTTTGTACTCAGTAAGTTTTTACCTGTGTTGTTTCTGCTGCAGCACTGACTGATGCATGAGTGACCTATGATTGCTGTAAGTAAAATATTTAAACTTACTTAAGTTTGTGGTCTTTTCACTGAGAGGGGGTAGAAGCATGGGGATCACATTGTGAGCATTTAATACTGGGATATTTAAAGGTCTAGCACCCTAATTTTCCTGCGCTTTGCATCTGATGTCAAAACTACTGGTGTGGTATTTTTCTTATAAATAAGGCACTGTTTCAATTTATGGCATTAAAATGAAATGAAGTTCCTCTTCTGACTAAGTATAGCCTCAAACACACGTTAGCAAAATGGAAATTCCATATGACGGTACCATAGCTATTGCAAATGCCAAGGATGGACATCTGACTTGCCTCCGTGGGCAATCTGGAGGATTCTTGGTCTGATCTAGAAATCCTTATGCTCTTACTATACTAGAAAGAGCAGGAAATCTACATGGCGCCTTGATGAAAAATTATGTTCAGAACACCAAACCAAGCCAAAATGGCTTAATCTCTGTCAAAAAGAAGGAAGAATATTAAAACAATACTAAAATCTCATTTTGCATTGCATCAAATACAGCATATTACTTTCTGGACATTATACCAACTCACTTACTTTTTAATATCAATGTTTTGATGTAGAATAATAGGCTTGAAATGGGTTGCTGTAGAAGTGAAAGCACTTGGCAATATGGTACTTTCTCTGTTCAAAGAAGGCTGGCAGGGGACTGGTCCTTTCACTGCTATCAGTTTGCTTTCATTGCTCATAGGTAAAAATCCTGAATATGCAACAAGGTGAAGACAAAGACAAAAGTATGCATTTAGCATAAAGGCAGGATGTACAATTGCTTACATAAGAAAAATATTTCCAACATGACTGGACACATTACCTAATGGCGTCTTCCCAAAATAAAAATGCAGGAATGCCTACAGGTGTACTCACCTAAGTTTTCATCTACTGAACTTCTCTCACTTTGTAAATCAAAAGGCATGCTATCATTAAAAGAATCCGCTTCTTTGAAAGCCTAACAGCCAAAGAGTAAAAAACAAAAAACACAAATGCATTATAAATTGTCTTTTAAAGCACACAGTGATAAAGACAAACATTTATTTGCTCAAGCTTTCTTCTGCTCTTTCCTGAGGGCTCAACACACTTAATACTTTCAATTCCAAAGGAGTCAAAAGAATAAAAGCATAGAGCAAAGTCCTTGAGCCCAATGTCATTTATATTTCTAGACCAGCCATAATTGTTCCTTCCTATTGTGAAACATTGTTGAAACTTGCTCTGGATTAATAATAGCTACATTTTCTGCACATATGCCCTGGAAGGAATGTATCACCAGGTTTGAATCCCCCCACTCCCAAAAACAAATGCACCAGAAATAAAAGGACGTGTGGAATGTGGCATTTAATTTCCCAAATGCACTGGGAAGTTGGGGAGAAGTCGAATAAGCAATTGTAGGTCACTAGTACACTTCTTGGTCATTTGAGTCAACTGGCAGACAAAATGGCCGTTGTCAAAGTCCAAGGCTACCCTAAAACCACTGAGGGTACTTATATAAAAGGCTAAGCATCTCTTGGTCATATTCCAGCATGCTCCAATTCTGCTGCCATAGCAACAAGCAAGAAAAGCAAAGAGGGAGGGTGCTGTCTTTCCAGGCACCTCTTTCCCACACATTCTTGCCATTTTTGTAGAACAAGTTCTTTAATCAGGAGAGCCACTAGCCTGGTATACGAAACTCTCTTTCTGCTCTAAAAAATACCCTTATTTGAGCCAAGCATAGTGTTATGTGGCTCCTGGGTTTTTAATTAATGGAGCTTGAACACTAGAAGCCAACGCTGACCTCATACAGTTTGACTCATACAGTTTGAAACTGTCAGCTTCCAAAAAGTACAGTATAGATTCCAGGATAATACAAGGCCAGGAAAGACTAGACAGTAGAAAGAGCTTTGAAGGAATGCAGCGCAAGAGCTACTCAGAGGACACAAGCTATTCTCATCCAGGCTTGTTTTAGAAACACATCAAAACAAACACAATTCTGTATTGGTATTATTATAATATTATATTATTTTGAGTCGCAATACCAATTGCATTGGGACATTCAGTGCATATTCTACATTCATTATATACAGAGTTGAGTTTGTTTTGATTAGATTCTATTCTTTGTATAGAAACACAAAACAGAGAAAATTTTAAAATATGACAGCATTCCATGTTGATGTGGGAGCAGTGGAAATAATAGTGGAGGGACAGCCAACATAAAGATTTCAAGTCATGCCCCAACAGCACTGGTTTGAAAATTACTAGCTGATGAAACTTTTCCAGTTGGGAGGTAGGCCAGTTTGCAGAAGAGCTACTCCCAGTATATAAAGCAGGCAGGATTCTGTAACACATGTAAAGCAGCCCCAGATATTGCAGCAAAATGTACAATGCTGACAGAAACCTTAACTTGTCTTTAATTAAGCAAGAGTTCCATGGACAATGGAGGAGATGTGCTTCAAGATATTTGAGATATGGCACATCTTTAATGGTTTTTGAACAGCCAACGCTAGTGTTTCTATGGAGTGTTGTCATTGTAGATGTGGTTGTTAGGATTCAGGATCAGTTTACATAAACATGAGAGAAGGTTTACACATTTACATATGGAGTTAAAAAGAAATATTAATTACATTGATCTGTTATGTTAATTTTATTTAACCAAGGCATTGGATAATTGATATTTAAAGCCAGTTGCAGAGTACAGAAATGGGAGGTGACAGAAGAGTTTCATGGAGCCAAATCTAGTTCTAAGAAGCTTTGTGGAAATTCTCATTTATTTATTTATTTCTGAGCACATGAAGGTAAACACTCATACCTGGAAGGCAGATCTGGTTAAACATGCCAGAACCTTCTTGCTGCTTATTCTTTGTTCAAGAAGATAGCTATCACATGTCTAGAAAACAGCATTTTGAAGTGTTTAGTATTAGACAGAGGATAGGCGCAAAAATTAGAAATAATTTTGCAAATAATTTTAAATTTAGGAGTATTATTTTATCACAACTAATCTGAAGTTGCTATACTTCAATATTGTTTTTAAACAACAACAAAACGCTACACCTTGGTTCTCATTGGAGCCACTGAGGAATGAAACCGAGTACAGTTATCAACTCCTTAACTTAGAGTTGTTACCAAAAAAAAGAAAAGAAAAAAGAAATTTATCTTCAGTACCAGAATAATTTGCAGGAATAAAATACATCTTTACAATTTTTGAAAAAAAGAAATTGCATAATTTAAATCACCTTAATTGCATCTGCCAGAGAAGGCCTGTCTTCTGACTTTCGTCTAGCCATATCCAGAAGAAAATTCTTCAGTTTCCTTGGCAACACTATTTTGTGATCAGGTGGGAAATTATGTTTTGCAGCTCTCCACAAAATTGCAGCAATACAGTAAATACAGACCTGTGGGAAATGGCACCGTGAATAGGCAACCAAGTCACTGGACGACTCCCACTCAGATTGAACCCGGCTCTTAAATACATATACTTAAAGCAGCCAATTTCAGGTCTCCGGCGCAAGGGTGGGTATTCACTAAAAGCACAGTCTACAAATGGCTGTGCTGACATACCTGCCGGCATCAGCACAGGCAACTGAGCCAACCCCAGGCATACCTGAGGTCAGGGCACAGCATAGCATAACTATGCACCTTCCTTCATGGTCACCGAAAGCATGCCACAAGCACACGTTGGTCACCACTGAGTTAGTACCACTGAATCGTCAGAAAGCACTGTTGCAGTTCAAGACTTTGGAGGCCTCTAAAATCTGACTAGATGTGCTGTGTAGAACAGACATAGCATAGCAGAACAACACAAAGCCTCCAAAAAGAATTAAAGCTTACAAAATTAAATAGAAAGGAAAAGGTTTGTAAAATAGCATAGCTGGATATGGGGAGAGGGAAAAGAAAAGGGAAACTTTCTCATTGCGATGTTCACACAACGATAATGCAGACAGCAATCTGCAGCAGCAATGACTGCTCCCTGTCAATGCGTCGTACATTGTTTTCAAATATACAGTGGTACCTCTGGTTAAGAACTTCCTTCCGGAGGTCCGTTCTTAACCTGAAACTGTTCTTAACCTGAAGCACCACTTTAGCTAATGGGGCCTCCCGCTGCTGCTGCGCCGCCAGCATGCGATTTCTGTTCTCATCCTGAGGTAAAGTTATTAACCCAAGGTACTACCTCCAGGTTAGTGGAGTCTGTAACCTGAAGTGTTTGTAACCCGAGGTACCACTGTATACAGTATTTCATATTTGGGTGTAGGTGATATTGTACTCAAAGCGCTAACTTGAGATGAGAAGCGTATGCACAACAAATGCATATATATTGCACATAAAACATCTGATCAGCACAGGAAAATGTTCTATTAATGCTTAACCGCCGTTAAGATAGAAGAACAGAAGAAGTCAATTTCGCCCATTCTCTTGGGGCCAAAGTAAACTTCACATTTTGTCACATAGTTTGTGGCTGCAGAGCCTTGATTAAACAAATAGCAGGCACTGGGGGGCAAGGGACCCAAATCAGAACCATAGTGTAAGGGGGGGGGAATTAATCCTTTGCCCCACTTTGGTTTCAGGCACCCTCCAGCAAGCTATTGGCAATGGAGGTCTGATTCCCATTAGAGTGACAACAAGGTCTGAGGGACAATGGACCAGCCACCTGCTGAAAATGTTTGCTGACCCCTGCGCTAGACGCTGACTATTAACAAAAATGAATTGAGAAACACCACACTACATAACAAACATTAAGCCTAGTTTGGTCTTTATATTCTCCAAACGCAATTACTCTAAAATTAACCAGAACAACATATTGTGCTACCACTTGGCGTTTTTTCAAAACATCCACAAAATGAGGTTAATTTGAAATATTCTTAAAATGTAAAAACTTTACTTTGCACTATTGTTTACAAATCTCGAGTACAGTGCCACAGCTTTCACTTTCAGTTTTGAGTTTGCCTCAAGCTACAATAAATGAAGTCTAATGTCACAGCCAAACCTGTACTGCTTGAACTAGAAGCTAGAAAGCAGATGTGGCATTATTATAATTAATATTTTTTTTGAAAGAGTAAAACAGGAGCAGCAAGAATCCCCAATCCAAATTAGGACCATAATGGACCTAACAAAAGGTTAAACTGCCCCTTACACACACATACACACAGAGAGAGATTCTAATCCAGATTGTAAGGCCCTTGCAGCAACTAATTACTTTTTAAAAATATTAGTAATTGTGGGAATAATGTCAAGTCTGTTTTGATACTTAAGAAAAGGGGAGGGGAAGACTCTTAAATATCTTTTTAGTTGCATTAAATATTCTAGTGACTAAAGTATTGGCTAAGCAAAAAGGTTTGCCTAATTTTTTAAAAAAGCATAAGATAATAACCTAGCAGTTCGAAAGCACCCCCGGGTGCAAGTCGATAAATAGGGACCGCTTACCAGCGGGAAGGTAAACGGCGTTCCGTGTGCTGCGCTGGCTCGCCAGATGCAGCTTGTCACGCTGGCCACGTGACCCGGAAGTGTCTGCGGACAGCACTGGCTCCCGGCCTATAGAGTGAGATGAGCGCACAACCCTAGAGTCTGGCAAGACTGGCCCGTACGGGCAGGGGTACCTTTACCTTTACCTAAGCAAAAAGGTTTGCCTAATTTTTTTTAAAGCATAAGATAGTACTCTAAGGTGCCATGGGAAACTACTGTGTAAATATAGTATAAGATGGAGCTATCTTGGCACCACAAACTAGTATGTAAACCAGAAAATGTGCCCATTATTTTCTTTAAAGATGTTCTTCTATTTAACTTTTAAAGGAAACAACCATATTTGTAACATGTCACCATACCTTTTCAGTAACATAATCCTCTTCCTCTGTCTCAGGAGCCAAATAAAACATATCATATGAGCCTAAAGTATTAAAAAAAATGATCTATTTTTATCTTGGTGACAAAAATAAATAGAAATTCATAAAATTAGCAGCATGCTAAATTACCTTCACTTTCAGGTGGAACAAACTGAACACTTCCATCACTGTTAATCAAGACAGAGTCTAAACACAAGTATGCTGAAAAACAGGTATTTTAAATATTAGAACTGCTGGGAAAACAACAAAGTCTTGCTTTCATAAACTCATTTGTTGGACTGTATATATTCTAAAATAAATTATACTTGAGTCATTCAGAGATTTGTGCTACAGGGATTGTTCAGACAAAAGCAAAACAAAATAAAGCAGAAATTAAGTACATCTAAACATTGTAGGCCCTGCAGTATCACAAAAGATGAAAAAGAGTCTTAATTTATAGCAAGGACTTTGTAATATCATAATACAGTACATAATATTCCGCCATCATAATGGAAGAAAGTTTGTTTAAAACAAACAAACTTCCTTTCCCAAAAAATGAATGCTCTCCAAGACACTGACTTGCCCCATCTTCCCTTGTAGAACAAAATCTGCCTATTTTGACGTCCTCCCTCATGAGTAGAAACAAATTTCCACATGAAGATCTCTACTTCTCAAGTTCAGGTGGGATGGGATACCCTACATACTGGGGTGTATATCCTTACAACAGATGATGAGCCAGCTGGCTGTCTCAATAAACTCTTAAGGAAGAGAAGCAGGCACCAGGGTTTTTCCAACAGCCATTGCTCCCAGTGGTATCACAACCATCAGAAGATAGCCTTCTCCTCAGCTGCCCCCACCTCTTGGCATGCCACATAGCACTGGCCATAATTTATAAACCATAGATCAATGTGTACCTCCCAAATGCCAATCCACCTTCTCCTCACCAGGGCCCAGACACCTGTTTGCAGAAAGATGTGGCCTTAATGTCAAGATAATAAAATATATTAGTGTAAAAAGAAGAGATTAAGGAAGACCTACCTGGATAAATTGTATAGGTTTCCATAGCAAGCAAGCATTCATGGCATAAAGCCCAGAGCTCATAGTCTTTCAGTGGTTTGTCATACTGTGTTAAGAGACGTTTCAGAAAAACAGACTGAAAACAAAATATTAAGGACAGTTAAGAGACAAAAAGCATTTCTGAAGCCAAATTCACTGATTCAAGATCATAGTTTTATTCCTTTTCCACTGGCATATGAAGGGAAGTTTCCCCCACAGACAAAAATGAAATTAATAGATATACAGTATACTAAGAACCAGGAGAACCGTAAAAATGTAACTGGTTCCACTGTGGAGCTTTCCAACTATTAGAGTGTTTAGGGAAAGTAGGGGAAATGTCTGACCAATTGCACAATGATTGGGACCTCTATTGATTAGCAAATGCTAGCTAATGTATCCTGTTTAACCTCTCCAAATCTAGCAGCATGTTAAGAAGGTCTCAACTTTCGAAATAAGATTCAATTAAAATTAAACTTTGTAAAAGACAACAGAAGAGGAGAATAGGCTATTTTTGTCCTTAATAAAACTCCAGTCTATTCTTTGCAACATGTCAGAACCTCTTCAGCTATATCTGTCATCTCTAACCTGCCTGCTCTAAAACTTGATCTACCTTGGCAGCTGTGCTTTGTACATCTTACTTTAAAAGCTTCACCACTACTTAGAGCTCTCCTGTGAAACAAGCAAAAATGATATGGAAAGATAAGTATTTTGTGGCAAGCCTTTTATTCCCAGAATATAAGAAACATCGCTAGCAAAGTTAGCAGGATATTAACTTACTGCTCCAACAAAAAGATTGGTATTATATATTTCACAGAAACAGGTTGATAGCACCGAGAGCCAAACTACAAAGTCAGCAATCTCGCATGGTGTTTTCTGTTGCTGGATTCTTAAGATGTCAAGACTGTAAGAGCTCTAGCTTTAACTGCTGCCATATGACAAAAAAAACCCCTATATTTATAAAACCAACATGCCAAGCAGAAGGCCTTACCTTTTCCCTGACCTGCTCAATTTTTAATATTCCCTTTTCTTTTCTTTATACAAAAGGCAGCATTTGACTCTCCAGTAAGACATCAGAGAGGGGTTACTGAGAAGTTTACTGAACATGAATTACATGTTACTGCAAACTCATATTGCAGCACAGGATAAACATGTCTTTGCTGATCCACTGAGGTTAAAATTATCTGCCTTTTATGCATCCTTATAATACTAAAGCAGATGTCAAAACACTTCAGACCTACCATCCCTTTATAGGTGAGCTGCATAAAACGTAATTGTTATAAAGGGATAAATCAAAACCAAGCACTGAATTTCAGGGGTTTGTTTTTTAAATGAAACAATTCTTGTCGCTTTTGTTTAAAACACATTTGCTTTGTTCCTTTGTTTAAAAACATCAAACACAATTTTACTGCAAGACCAAATCACAGAGTAATTTTTTCAGATACTCTTTCTCTGAGTACATCTAGAATGCAGGACATTTAGAACATGGTCATTTTTCGGAGGGGAAACTGTAGCTCACCTATCGCAGACCTACAATCAGACCACCCTAAACAAATTTAAAATCCCAGGATATTTTTTTTTGGGGGGGGGGGAGCCATGTGTGCTCTAAAATGCCCGAATTGTATGGTGTAATGTGACCAAATTCCCAGCATTGCGTTTGTAGTGGGGGAGAAGCAAGGCAACCATGATTTCAGCAACAACATGCAACAGCACATGTCTCTAAGGTGCTACTGGAAGGAATTTTTAAATTTTGTTTCACCTCTATACCAGTTTAGCTCAACTGTAGTTTAAGGTGATGCACAAATTTTACTTGGTTTTCACTTCTGTCACTTTAAAGGGTTTAAGGCCACTGGCAGAAAGCAATAGAAAGAATGCACACACAAGCTGTAGCTTCCCACACTAAACACTCTAGCAACTGCATGAAAAGAGATGAGATATAAAGGCTGGAATTATGTAGGTTAGAGGAAAAAGGAGCTCCAGTCACGCTTGAATTGATAAAAGTGTTTATTTGAGAATTGCAAAGAAAAAGCCATTTAAAAGAATTCTAAAGATACAGTTTTGAAGCCAGCAGGCAAACAGGTTTGGCAATGTTTGGCAGAGAATAAAGAAAGCAAGGTTATAGCATAAAGGAAGGCATACTAACCACTTAGGAAATGCAGAGAGGCATTATTTATGGGACAAAACAGAACACCAAAACCAATGGACTGGACTCCAATGAGCACACCAAAGTCTGCACAAGAAGGGGGATTTCTATATTCTCTAAGGTCAAGAAAATGTCACACACACAAGCACTACATTTTAAACACAACCTCCAGCACTGAAGAGAATGG
This sequence comes from Podarcis melisellensis, assembly GCF_964234715.1. NCBI lineage: Eukaryota > Metazoa > Chordata > Lepidosauria > Squamata > Lacertidae > Podarcis > Podarcis melisellensis. Next base: position 61,551,097 of record NC_138537.1, on the reverse strand, counting down.
GGAAAGCTCACATGGAACTGCATGAATCAAAGTCAGCTGCAAAAGGAGCTGCATGATCAAAGTTACAAAATGATTCTTGTGCAACTTATGAGAAATGGAATCCCCAATCTAGGAAATGCATGCCACAATGGAAAAGATCATTGGTATTGCAAAGCCTTTGAAAAATTAGTGGTAATATGTAATTTGGTGGTGGGTGAGGGAAATCAGAAAGCAATGCCTATGTACCTTATGGCACCCAAAACTGTAGAATAAAGGGAAGCTAAACAACCTTGCATAGATATAATTTCAGTTATTCAGGATGAAAGGGTTAGTGACAAGAATCAGAGACGCCTGTCTGTTACAAAAGATTGCTGATACCAAGTTCTAATATGCAACCTTGTAGTCTCTTGCCACAATGCAGCAGTCTCTAAAATGTCTCACACCTTCATTTGGGGCCAGATAAAACAAGTTTGCAAGTGCTTCTAAAGCAATACTACTAGAAATTCTAGATTTTGTTTATTTGACTCTTCCTAGCGGTGAACAATTTCTTATGCAAAATTAACCAGCAGAGAAGAAAGCTAACCATAGCACTCAACGTTCAAATTTTTCTTTCTGAAAGAATCACACCTCTTATGTACCAAACCTTACTCAAGCTCATGCAAGTGAAACACAGGTTGGGGGGGGGGGAGAGTGAGGGAGAGAGAGAGAGAGAACATTTGCTGGAAAAGTAATCTTCTCCATCTCTAAGATGGGGACTTTAACCTAAATATCTTCACATTGAGTCAAACTAATTTAATTCATATATATTAGCCAAAATCAGCAAAGAATTTTAAACCTACCTATGAATCTACTAATTTTTAATATCTCAATGTATGCTATGACAAAGAAGAGAGAGTGTATCATAAGACACACATAAATTAATGACACTACAGCAAATATATGTTTAAACTGCTTTAAATTCCTCCACATTGCTGCTGTCGTTATAAAGCAAGTCATTCAGATGGAGCCATTCACCACTATTGGTGCATTACTCTCATAAATGTTTCTTGGACAATTCACAGTGGTGGCAGGGAGGAGAGGGCACATTGCTCAACTGCATGGCAAGGCACTAAATAAGTAGGTTGCCAAGGCCACACGACACTAACTTAGCTGCAGAAAAGAAACCAGAGAATTTATTTCTTACAAAACTGACTGCAAATTGAGTGACTCAGGATGATTTCTATCTGCAGATAATTACCTTTAATTTATTCTGACAAAAGTATAGTGCAATTTAAATCTATAGTACTAGTTCAATTCAATTAAAGTTAACCATACAAATGTCAAAACATCAAAGGCTCACCAACCACACACCTCAGTTCAGATCCTTACTAATTAAATCCTTTGGTAATAATGAAAGCGCTCAACTAATTGCTGCTGACTATAGTGCACGCACAATGTAAGCGAGTTACGACGTTTCCAAGGAAGACAACCCTCTCCATCCCCCAAAATTAACTATGTCCCTTCAATGGCACATTCAAGACAATTTTAAAAAAGAAGTTTCTGTTTCTACTACCTGCTTGCTGTTTCTCATTTCTGACTCCCTGCCTTCATATTGTTTCTCTTCAACATAATAGTCTTTCATCTCACTGTGATTTTGTTCTGGAGAATTTAGCAGGCTTGAGCTACATCCATTTTCATTAAATGTTCTAAGCCCCGTAGTCATCCTGTTAATATGCAACAGACTGCTTTCATTTGACCTTGTGGAAGTTTCTCCACAGTATTCCCATGATTTATGGTTTTTTAGTATCTTGCAGTCAGAATTTGATTTGTCTGGTTCATAGTTGTTTGAAGTTTCAGAACCCATACGAGTGTATGGAAGAATATATGCTTTTTTATCATTGCAGGTCGGCTTGTAGATTTGATAAGATACTTCTGGGTTCTTGTAAAATTCATCTAAATTATTATTTGGTTCCTGGAAATCTGCTGCCTTTAATCCAAGTTCATTATTTCCATCACAATGACTTAAGTTTCCCTCTAAAGCAGCATTCTCATTATTGACTTGAGATAATGACTTGGGCTGTAATGGATATTGTTTCCTTGTTAGTGGTCTGCTATGACTTACAAAGGGGAAGAAAGTTCTTGGGTCTGTCTCAGATTCAGACGGCAGCTTTGGAAATGCTTTTACTTTCCTCGAGCAGTTTCTTTTTAATGCATCTTCCTCCAACTCACTTGTGCATGGCTTTGTGTCTAAGACAAGATTCACACACTTGCAGTTGTTGTTATTGCTGTTCTCTTTACAGTTTGTGACCTGAGTTGAAACATGCTGACAGCAAACATTTTCATGCACTGAGTTGGTTTTAATTTCTTTTATATCATCATTCCTGTCATTCATGGTATACGTGTGTGAAGAATTTCCACCACTCGCAACTTCCAAGTCTTCCACCTCTGGAGATGAATGCTCTCTTAAATTGTAATCTGTGCACTGTTCATAAGGTGAAATCCTCTCATAGACTTTTCCACTCCACAAGTTATCACAACTGTCTGGGCACAAAGACAGATGTTCTTATTAAAAACATTTCTGGTTTTCTCCCCCTCCATCTCCTCATCCCATCCAAATTACAAGCAGCTTTCACTGATATTACATGCACACCTTATGCTGCCCTACAGTTGGGAAGAGACTGCTATCAAAAGTTGGTTGGCTTTTTAGAGAGAACCAAACCACAGATGGCTTTTAATGCAGCATCCCAAAGGCATTTCAAACCACCTTTCCCCTCCACTATGACAGAAGGTGTTTATACGATAGGCAGCAAATAGCCACACAACCAACTGCCCCATTCACATATGTGCTAGTCTGACAATCTCAACATGCAAAATTAGTACAGTACTAGAGGGTGCGGGACTCTACTTTTGCAGCAGTTGTGCTTAATCCTAAGTATTTGCTAGCAAAACAGGATATGTGACTATCATAAAAATATCTGAAGACATGAAATAACAGGAGCATGAAAATTCACTGTAAGTTAACAATGGAAAAAAAAATTTTTTTACTTAATACGGTAGAAAGGGACCTGGATTCCTCCCACCGTTTATAATTACTTGGGTTCTGTATCTTTAGCAAGAAAAAATGCTCTTGATTCCATTACACAAATGGGCTACATTATCGAAAGCATACCGTGAAAGTTGCCACATGACTCAATTGAAAGCACTCTTCTTCCAATTGCAGAGAGGCATTGGCAAATATCACTCGAGGAAGAAAGCTTCAGGTTCTCTTTACTCAATGATATGACAGTCTATAATGATAATTGTAAAGTAAAGCATTTAATACCTAGTTATCATACAGGACATGGACTTCAACATGATACAAGAGATTAGCATTCCCTAGGAAACATCAAGATTTTGCATTTGTGAAGCAAGGCCATTCAGGAGCTGTAAGGGAACATTATTTCCCAACTGTAGCCTTTCTACAAGATTTAGCAGAGATTAATTTGAACTGCAGCATTTTAAAATGTTTTATAATGGATTAATTCAATTAATAGTTCAACAAAGTATTAATTATAATTATAATAATCTTTACCAACTGTAAATATATTTAAATAGGCTGATTTGCCTATTTATGAAATTCATTGTTTTTAGTTAAAATTGTATTCTTCAGACTTGAATTAATAATAAACTCCATAGCCATCATTCCTGGAATGTTGTACATGTAGAGAGGTTCATACTCAGTAGCACAGAGCCATGTTTCAATGGTAAATGGGAAGCTACCCTCAAGCAAAGAGAGATATTTTTTCCTTACAGACATTAGAGAGCTCAAACTACAATATCACTTTGTTGAAGTGGCTATCATTGTTTCATTATTATTATTGTTTTCTGATACAAGTTGGGAAACTTCAGTAGTCATCCAAACATTACGTGTAGTTTGTCAGTCCCTAAAATTCCAAGGAGAAAAAGTCCCTTATACTTATTTCACTGATGTTCACTTACACCTCCATTCATGTTTTTAGCACATCCTGTCTAGCCCATGCTAAATTGTCACTGGTCAAAAGAAACAGCTAGTGTAAGAAAGGGTCATGAGTCCTTACCCGTTCCCTTTCCTGGAAACAAATCTGCATTCTCTTGGTAATTCTGCTGCATATGAATACAGTGGTACCTCAGGTTACAAACTTAATTTGTTCCAGAAGTCCATTCTTAACCCGAAGCATTCTTGACCTGACAATCCCAACATAGGCCTCCTGCGGCCCCAGAAGTGGATTGTGTTCGTATCCCGGGGCAAAGTTTGCCACCCGGAACACCTACTTCCAGGTTTGTGGAGTTCGTAAACTGAAGTGTTCATAAGCAGGACTGTTCGTAACCCGAGGCACCACTTTACATATAATATTAAGCACATGAGTGCTATTAAGGGAAGCTCTCTTTCCAAAACATTTAGCCTTATTTAAAACAACTACAACCACTTATGGCTTCCAACACAGAAGGTTATCAATTACTCTTGTGCCTAGCATTACAGTATGCAGAATGGTGAGCATCTGTTGCTTTTGTATTGTTGCTGCCACTTTGTCGCTTAGCTGCCACTTTGTTTCAAGTGCTGTGTTGGGCTACTTTGCATTGGAAATCATTCTTCCCTGTATCACCCCCCTAAACCCTGTATTTACAGTATAGTTGCTTTGTCCATCAAGCAACTGCCTTCCAAAAGAGTAACTAAGATATCACTTAAGAGTGGAGAAATGTTGAATGTTAAAGGTGACACATCAGGAAAAGTCAATATGATGTGAAAGTTCCCATATGATATGAAAGTTCGTGCTCTGGTCCATGGGGTCACGAAGAGTCGGACACAACTAAACGACTAAACAACAAGGCAAAAAACCAATCACACACTTCTTTTTTTACCTCAATATCTGGTCTCTCTTTAGGACTTTCTTCCTGCATTTGTTCAAGCAAAGCATGCAGATCTTGACTGAATTCTGAATCGGTTCCAGGCTCCATGATATATTCGAGGGCTGCTTTTAGTGTAGCTCCCAAGGAAAAGATATGTGCCTGTAATAATTGGGAAACAGAAAATGCACACATTGTACAAACTACCACGTGTTCCCACTTAAAACCAAATTAGCTCCATTAAAATGAGCAAAACCAGCTTAAGCCATTTGTGGACCACAGATGAAGTAATACACTTGTAGTACACTTTCCCCACCTTATGTAAATACTAGCAGCCATCAGCAATGTGATTCACTCAAACTGTTTTGAGCCACCCTCCATTAGCCCCAGCAAGCATAGAAAATAGTCAGGGATTATGCAATTATAGTTCGAAAAATCTGGAGGACACAAAATTGGGGAAGCCTGCACTCAACTTTAATGTTAGATCTTAGGCAAGGACCAGCCTTTATATACAACCTATAGTCGTATAGCCCCTGAGGGTGAGCAAATTTTGGTAATCCAATTGTACCAAGTGTGCACACCAATACAAGTAAGAGAAGCATTTAAGTATTCCTGCCAATGATCTTGATTGTCCACAGAGGGAAGCAGTTATCAGCAGCAACCACAAGTGGGAAGGAGCATCTAAATCATCTCTGAATATTGCATATACGGTAATTGCAATGCTTCTGATTTCAGGTAAAAATTGGGAAAAAATGATTTGGCAGCATTCCACTAGGTGGAGCTTTCTCCAAGTCTATTAAAACCATTCACTGCAACTTTGACAGTGCTGATTAATTATCTGCAATATATGTACACACAGCCTTTTAAACCCTCCCTACTTTTAGTAAAGAAGAAGAAGAAAACTCATCAAAAAGAAAACCCCTGTGTAAGCATCGTTTCACACAAGACAAAAATTTGCTACATGGGAGAAAAGCTGTGTGTCGTTCATCATAATCATCATCTTACATGCATGCAGGTTAGCAAAAGCTTCCAATTCATAATTCTGTACATCAGTTCAGGGATGACTGCTAAAACAAAGTTCTGGATCTATGGAAAAGGAAGAGAATATACACAGTGGGGGAATATATGCTGTCTATATGGAAGGCTCCCTGGCACCTCCTGGGAAAAAGGAACTAAGCAGGGATGGGAAAAGACCACACAAAATTCATGGAGACCTGCTGCTGATCAGTGCATACAGTACAGTAGGTACAGGTGAGCAACTAGGCAGCTTAGAATATCCATATGTGAGGTTTTCACATATGCTTACACTTCCCATGTAGGAAACGTAGCAGTGAGCAGAGGAGGAATGACTGCTGAGAGGAATGCAGAAAGAAGACACACCATTGTACCCCTCCATCAGCACATGTGGATGCCTTCATCTGCCCCAGCTGCAACAAAACATGTTTCTCCTGTATTGGTCTCTGCAGCATCTCCAGCTAGAGCTGGGTGGGTTCACTGCCTGAAACCCTGGAGAGCTGCTATGAGTCAACATAGACAATACTGAGCTAGATGGACCAATAATCTGATTCTGTATAAAGAAGCATCCTATGTCCCTAATTCAATCAGCGTTGTATTTGGAATGAGAGAAGAACCACAGAATTCCAGCTTCATGAAAACACAGCCCCTGCCCCACACAACCACTGTGTGTTAGCATCTACTTATAGGCACAAGAAGGAGGTACACAGCAGTTTGCAGTGAGCACACATTTCATGGAGGGCTTTGGCTTCCTTCATCCTAGGAAGTAGTGGCACAGGTGCATTGAAAACCCAGGAAAAGCTGTACAACTATGTGAGATGGAGAAACAGAATCTAAAGTGGAATCATCTACACCAGGCATGTCCAGCTGTGATCTATGATCCGATATAAAAACTGGCAGTGATCTACCACCCAGGGATGGGGCAGGGTAGCTGAGCGCCCGACGCCGGCTTCTTCTTCTGAGGGTGCGGGGGGCACTCCGTCTGCTTCTCCTGATGCCGGTTGCTTCCCCTGACACGGCAGGTATGCACAGCAGTGAGAGGAACTTGCTGGTTGCTTCCCTGACTGGGTGCACATGTGGCGTCGCAACAGCCCTTTGGGTGCATCTCCAGCAGAGGGAAGGCCGTGATCTATGAACATTCATCCTGTGATCAACTGATCAGTCGCGATTGACACAATGGACATGCCTGATCTACACCATAAGTGCTATAATCTGTAGCTTCTGCCAAGTGGAACTCTATTCCATCAGTGACATGATGTCGAATAAGACAAGGACTGCACCACCCATCTAGCATCTTTCATGACGCAACAGCATATATACATTTCATAATATTTAACAAGGTATGTTTCACATGTTAGTGGCCAGAACGGGTTAAAAATCCCTCCACATCCATGAAAGAAGAGCTGTTGCAATCTATGAATGGTGTTGGCAAAAAGAATTCCATTCTAGATTAATTGCTTTATTTGAAGTAAATAAGTTGAAAAATGCTCCAGACCGGAGTCATTAGCCTCACTTGAGCCTAGAGAAGCATGTCCTATAATAAAGTTTCTAAGGGAATTCAATCTGATTAATGAGAACGCCAAAAAACAATCTCAACATGATACAGTATCCAAACAAAGAGACAAAAGAGCTCTCCATAACTGCAATTGTTAATGGTGAGTAATCAGATGGTAGGAGAGGATAATCTGAACTTGAAACAAGGTATCAGCTTTTAAAATAGCAAAAATTTCTACAATAACTAGAAGATCTTAGCAATTCAGCTGACTCATCACCACAATAAATCTTTAAGCTAAAGTTCAATTTCTATCAAACATGTGCAGAATACATAAAGATTCTGCAAGATCATCTAACAGTTTTCTTGGGATATTCTTAAAATTGCTTCTTTCCCTGAGAGCAGGCCTTGGAGGTGGCTTGCCAGTTACCACACAACAATCTATTACAATAATAAAGCTATGAACACCCTCAGCTTCAGAACTAAACAACAGTTGGTACAACTAAATCGCATCAGAACTAAACAACCTGAAAGACCATCTCTTCCCCTCCACTGTCCGCTAAGAGCATTAAGATCAACAAATGGAATCTGTTGGGCTTTTTCACTGGTGGTATCAGTGTTGTAGAATTGTCTCCGTGCTGAAATGCCACTGGCACTGGCACTTGTCCAGAAGCTGTACCTAATAATATACCTTGATATTCCATCACATGCAGACCATTGCAGTAAGCTCTGTTTCAACCCCCTAGTATCCTCAAGTAAGACTTGCCACTTTGTCAATCAATAGTTTGATCATCTGCAGAAGCTTTGGTCACTCCCTGAGTTGGCAAAGCTCATCTGATAGCAATAAAACCCCAAGCCTTTTGTGTCATCAGCACAGTCTTGAGGAATACAGATGCAACAGGAGCCTTCTGTGGTGAAGGCCAGTGTGGTGTAGTGGTTAAGAGCAGTAGTCTCATAATCTGGGGAACCGGGTTCGCTTCCCCGCTCCTCCCCATGCAGCTGCTGGGTGACCTTGGGCCAGTCACACTTCTTTGAAGTCTCTCAGCCCCACTCACCTCACAGAGTGTTTGTTGTGGGGGAGGAAGGGAAAGGAGAATGTTAGCCGCTTTGAGACTCCTTAGGGTAGTGATAAAGCGGGATATCAAATCGAAACTCTTCTTCTTCTGTTTCAAGTTTTCACAGATCAAAGGACTGTAGAGTTGGGAGGGACCATGAGACTCACCCAGTCTATTTCAACTCCCTGCAATGCAGAAATCTCAACTAACTCAACCATGACAGATGACCATCCAACCTCTGCTTTACAACCTCCAATGAAGGAGAGTCCACCACCTTCTAAGGGAGTCTATCAGTCTATTCCACTGTCCAACAGAAGTGTTTTTTCAGTACCTGCTGAAAACTGTTCTGTTCCATCAGCTTATACAAGGCAATTAAGAATACAATAATAGTTGGCTGATATCTGATGAAATTTGCCAGCCATGATCTATGACCTTCACTGGCAGAAGTATACTCTTCCAAGGCAGCTAACAATAAAAATACAATAATACATAGATAAAATAAAAAGACAACAACTGCATTTACTATTAATAATATCTTATTATTTCAAATTGCCCTGTTACCATTTTTGGTGAAGGGCAATATACAAATCTCTCAATAAAACAGCCCTATCCAAAATTACCCAAAGTGAACAGCAAAAGCAGACCAATAACAAAAATTGCTCTTCATGGGAAAGCCAGAAAAAGACAGTCTAGTAAGCAAAGAATTCCAAAATAAATGTGTTCTGGTTAATAAATCTATTCATTCTGTTAAAGCAAACCAATGTGTCCCTAAATCAAGGTATCTCACCACATTTTATTTTCCTGATGTTCTTGGCCAAGCTTCTGAATAGGCCTGTGTTATCTATATGGGGGAGTAAGGTGGACAGAGATTGGTTACTTGGCAGTCAGCTCTCTCCCCTGAAGATACTTAAAGAGCCCCACTGTTCTTTTAATTCAGCAGGTGGTGACAGCTATGAGTCTGTAAGGGAATTTTAGGCTGGCTTTAGTACTGGTGCATTATGCTGGTGCAACCCAAAATCCATTTAAATGGGCTTACCTCAGTACTCCCTGGGATGCCAGTTTAAGGGGGGAAAATACTCCCTAAAGGGCCCCAAGGGCATGCCACAATGTCATATAATAAAGAAGCTCCTAAGAGGGCATGGCACATTTTACCTGAAAGCAGAGACACCATTTCTCTGAAATCAAAAGCTCCAAGGAAACAAAAGCCCAATCAGATAAAAACCCCTTGGCAAAACAAGTCACCATCAAATATGTTTTTTCGGAAACTGCCTTATACCAGGTCAGACTATTCGTCTGAATAGTCTTCTGTCTGAGGACTTATTATTTGCAGATAATAATGTGCAACAGCTTATATACAGAAAGCAGAGTCTAACAGGATGTTCCAAACAGAGACAACTGACACTGATTCAAGTGCCTGAGCTATTTGCATTTTGTACCACAAAATAGGAAGTGTGGTATGGAAAGGCATCGCTCATACTGGAATTTCTGGCTAGGAGCGAGCACAGTCATATTTGTTAAAAGAAGGGCCAGTCCAACAATGATCCATTTGCTCCACTGCAGCACCCTATCACTTACAGCCATCTCTACAGCAGCAGTACCATCAATTCCCTGTATGTAGTACAAGGTGCAATGTAAGGGGTGGGGGGGATGAAAAAGACATAGTGCAGTTGGCACAGATTTTTTTTTAAAAAAACTGTTTTGGATAATCCCGAGTTATGCAGGCATAGGAAGGGTTGTAACCAGGATATTCAAGCATATATATCCACTACTAATTTTCCCGACCAACAAAGGCATCTACATTGAATAAATGGTCAAATATCTTTGCTATGGCTTTGAAGAGCACATAAAAGCCATTCTGGAAGTCACTCTTGGCAGGAAGTCAGGGTACAAATACAATAAACCAAACAACAGTAGCTATGACAACATCGTTAGAAAAGGTGAGCAAGCTGCTGGTCATTGATAGCTGTGTATTAGTTCAAGGATGAGAGGCAGCATACAGCTGATTACTAACTGCTGAGGATCATGAGCAGGAGAACGCGACTGAGCTCATGGTCTGCTCTTGGGCTTCCCGTGGCATTGCCGGCCTCTGAGGGAAATGGTGCTGGACCAGGGAGGCTTGTAGTCTGATGCAGCAGAGCTCTTATTGATGTTCTCAGCTAACCAAAAATGCAAGGTTTAAAACGCTCTTTGAACGGGCATGTTTCTGATGGCCACTGAAGTTTATTTTGGCCCCAAAGCCCTCAAAGTAGTGAACTAAAATGCAATCCATTAAATGCACCATAAAAACAATCCATGTTCATTTTGAAATACTTTGTCAGTTAACTCACCACATAAGAATAAAATGAATAAAGCTCCTCTTGAAAGAGAAAAGCATTCGCTAGAATCAAAATTTCGAAAGTTACAAGAGGTAGGTTTTTGTGAGCTTTATGGTTGCACGTAAAATCTCGAAGGTAATTGTTTTATTATATTTTGACCCCTCATTTTCTCCAAAGAGCCTCCAAATAAAAGCATGTATGCTTTTCTTCCCTCTCTTCATCTCCAGCATTATATCTGTCAGGAGACTGCTATCAGAACAGGGGAGGGAGGCAGGAGAATACAGAGAGCCTCTGATGCTGTTGAGGAGCAGCTCCTCGTCCAGCAGCGAGGGAAGCCACACCTCCAGTGGAGCAGAGCGGGAAGGGGGTAGCCAGGCGAGGGAAGGGCTCGAAAATGCAACTGAGAGCCCAAGAGCCTCACCTAGTCCGGCTGGCCAGGAAACAGACATGCCATTTCTGTCGCCCAGCTTGCGCAGAGGGGTGAAACGTATGGAGGGGAGGTGGATATTTGAGGTGTCTAAGTTATTATGTTGGGGGAGAAACTGGAAGGGGCCACTCCCGGATTCTGCAAGTGACTAAGACCGACATGAATTTTGGGGTTCTGCACTGTAAATAGTTTTTCACCAATAAAAGCTGTAAAAGACAGGTCGGAGTCCTGCCTGGTTACTCGCAAGCAACAACTTCCAAACCTGACAATATCCCAACCACCACCCTGAAAAGTAGGTGAGGTAAAAGAGATCACAGCTGGTTTGAAGTCACATAATAAGTGTATAGCCAAATGTGGATCCCACCTCCAACACTCCAACCATAATACCTAACTGAGTGATTGATTCAATTTATTTATTATATTCCTATGGCGCTTTTCATTCAAATGGCACCCAAAGTGGCTTACAAACAATAAACAACAATAACATGATAGAACAAAATGGAACATCACAAACAGAGAATAGATCATATAGAGTAATTAACAAATAATCAGTGAAACAATTACAATCTATAAAATGGTTAACAAATCTACAGCTAAAAAACAACAACTAAACATCTTAAGTTTGACCAAACTGTGGGAGGCAGTGGAAGACAGGAGTGCCTGGCATGCTCTAGTCCATGGGGTCACGTAGAGTCAGACACGACTAAACAACAAACATCACAATTAAAGCAAAAGTCATATTATATGATTAACAAATCAATCAATAAAAGAGTATTAACAACATTAACAAAATTGCAACCAAAAATAAGCTAAGCATTGTTAAGTTCAGACACACTCTCCATACCCCCATAACCTTTCACTCTATTCAGCTCATTAAAATGCAGATACACATAATGCTCATGGAAACAACTGCCTTCTGAAGCTTCCTTGGGCTGGCGGTGGGGCTAACCACTGTCTGATGGCAAACAGAGTCTCTCTCTCTCCCCTCATAGCTCTTCCTCTGGAAAGAGATTCCTTATGAAGGCTCCTAGGGCTTGAGGGTGGGGCAAGGCAGGTGGAAAAGGCCATTACCTGCTGGCCAGCACAGAGTCTCTTTCCCTTATGGCTTAAAATGTCAATTTTAATACTCTGGGATTTTTGCTACAATATTCTGTTGTTCTAATCTCTTTTATGAAGGCAGGAAGGGCCACATATATAGAAAAGTTGTGGGAAATTCAACAATAAGGAGCTTGAGAGCCTTTCCACTTTCTCTAGCTCTGTTTCCATGGAAAACAGCTATCTTTCTTGCACAGGAGTCTTGAAAATGCAGTCATCAAGCAGAGAATGTCTCAGTAAGATTTTACACATCTTATATGAGTAATATATAAAGAATTGTAGTCTCTATTCAGCTTTAATAAAACACTCCATTTATCACATCACATTCCATAAAACACACCTCAGCAAGGTCCATAGAGCAACAAAGCCACATTGGAAAAGGGAATTGGGAGTTATCCTGGCCAATTGCCCATTTCAAATTTATTTAGTAAAACATAGTAAATTTTGTGCTACAGCAGCTGCATCACTAATTCAGGACAAAGTAGTGGTGAAGATGGTCTTTGTTGATTATAACACAGTTACAGAAACAGTAGGAACAAGAGAGAAAAGATTGCAAATTCACATTCAAATATTATAAATTCCCTATCTTATACAAAAGCTAAAATACATTCATAAGCTAGGTTGATTGATAAATCACTTAGTCATCAACACGTCTAAGCAATGTACCAAAAAAACAAACAAACTGATATGATGAATAAGAACAGTAAAATTCACAACAAAACTGAACACTACCATAAAATGTCTGCTGAAATATGGAAGTCTTGGTCACATGCCTGAAGTTCAGAAAGGAAGATACTTGTCCAGTCTCAGTTGGAAGAGAGTTCCACCAGCTTGGGCCATAACACTGAATGCATGGCTTCTAGTAGTTACAATCTATGTGGCTGAGCCATGGGAGGATCACCAACAGAGACTCCCCTGAAATATCACAGTGACTGGACAGTGATATAGGGAATCAGCTGGTCCCTAAGAAATCATGGAGCCAAGTTGCAAGTTAACAAGGGCCTTGAAAATTAATACCAGAACCATGAACCTGGCCCAGTTACACATGAGTGCAAGTTTTAAAGCACCACTATTATATGATAGTCTCTCTCCATTGACTGTCTAGCTGCAGAAATTTGCACCAGCTGGCTCTTCCAAGGGTAGCTGCACACAGAGATTGTGTCCTCCCTAAAAGAGGGTGCGTGTTGCGGTGAGACCTGGAGGCTGACCTCCTGTGTTGTAGGTGGGTTGGGTTGGTTTGCCACAACACCCGATTGGTAGGTCCCTCAATGTTGGGTTCAATCTGACCAATGGGGCACAGTCCAAACAGATCGAGGGACCTATTTATACCCATGCACATGACCCAGAGCTTCCTCTTTTGGCTCGTGCATTCAGAACACCCGCCCACCTCTCCCTAATTTTAGGGATTTGTGTGATTGACCTTGCTATGCCGTCGTGTGTCATTTGTCGTTGGGACAGGGGCACGGTAGGAATTTCCCCACTTGGCCGATTGGCTGTTGCCATTTGGGTTTTGCCATAGCAAATCATCACAGCTTGTAAGGTTGCGGATAGGCACTGGTTCAGGTGATAGGGATGGGAGAATGGTCTCGACATCCTTATGTGAAGTGTATTCCGTTAAAGGAATCCAGGGACTCAATGGTTTGGTCAAGCCTGTGAGGGGGTTGTGCCTGTGCCTGAGTCCAGGGGGACATTTGTGTGGTGGACATAGCCTGTTCCCGGCTTTTCACTTTCCCAGGTGTTCACCTTGGCTGACCTATGCTGGTGCCCTGGGTCAGCGCTGCCTGCAGGAGTGCAGGGAGCTAGTCGAACCAGAGCCTATGCAACCACTTGCTTTCTGTAATCAATAAAGTTGTGGCCTAAATTCTGCCAAAAACCAAAACTAAAATTTGAGTCATGTGTGAATTTATTTAAGGGGGAGGGCGATGGGTCTGAACACGCAACACATTGCAATAATCAAGTCTTGAGATTGCCAGTGCGTAAATTACCACAGCTATGTTATCCCTGTCCAAAAAAGGCCAAAGTTGGCACACCAGCCTTGGTCGAAAAAAGCACTCCTAGCCAGGGAAACTACTTGAGCCTCAAAAGCCACAAACAGACTGAGAAGCAGGAGCAGAGACACAGTTGCCCTGTCTTACTCTCAATATACCATAGGTCACCCATCAGGGCCATCAGGGCTGATTCAGTCTCAAAACAATGCTTGAAGACAGACTGAAACTGCTCCAGATAGTTTGTATTGTCTGGGAACTCCTGCAAATTCTCCGCCATCGCTCTCTTCACCACCTTGCCCAAAAAAGAATGCTGGTGATAAGAACTGGAGGCAAACGTTCCAAATGAATAAAAATAGAGGTGAGAATAAAAACAGAGGTAAGTTTAGGAATAGGGGGGCGGCAGCAGCAGAGAGACAACAGATTTCAGGAACAACATTCTTCATTTGTGAATAGCCTACTGCTGCGTTTAAATGATACTACTATAAATATCTTCAGTAATCTCCTTTCTGTATGCATCCCATTGAGTCAAGAAGCAGCAAAAAGGAATGGAGGTCTATCCCAAAGGTCAATTAAGCATGTGAAATTTAAAGCAGTGTAAAGCTTTAAATGGCTTCCATACAAGAACTTAACACAGAACATTTCATATGTAGAAAACAGGGGGATACATATTGGTAATCTACAATATCTGTTTGAATGGCAGCTTTGTAATATGGACAAATGCCTGTTTGAGACTGAGATGACACTAGCAATGCTTGTTAGCCCCAGCAGAAACCTACTGTGGCAGTGCATAAAATGAATCTATTAAATAATTCTCAAATGGGAATTTTTGTTGCAAGCCTTATTTAAAATTCACTATCATCTCTTTCCAGCATAGCGCAATACTGGAGAAAAAATGAAGATGAAATCCCACTGGGGAAATGAAAGGTTCCACATTTGGCACCTAAAGATGAACATGGGTTTTTTTGTTTCTTTGGAAAAACAGCTAAACAGCTCACTATAGTGCTCAATATTAGTTTTATACTAAAACTATATTTTCTCATGAATGTGCTGAGCAAGACTAGAGTCTTCTCCACTGAAGTAAAAGTGCAATATTAAAAAGAAAGAAAGAAAGAAAGAAAGAAAGAAAGAAAGAAAGAAAGAAAGAAAGAAAGAAAGAGAGCTTAAGGCTAGATAAATAAGTAAGTCACAAATGTTGAAACAAGCTAGCAACAACAACAAAAAACCCATGCTAAATTAAATGTAGTTTTCAGCTCTTTAATTAAACACTGCTACTAATAAACAATGGTACAGTATACTGAGAGTGTATTAAAAGCTGAACAGTTTTAAGAGAGTAACTGGGAAACTTTTCTGTGCACATCTTAGTGACGTGTGAATATTTATTTCTTCTCTGTTTCATTTTAATGTAAAGTGCAGAGCTTCATTTGAGTCATAGCTCCAGGATCTCTTAACAGCAAGACTCGCCTCTAGAATAAAGGTAGTAGTACTAGTGACTACAAAAATTTGCAGACTTATTCCTGTCACCCCTTCCATGCACACCCACAAAAAAAATAATCATAGAAACCACAACCTGCAGCTACTTGTTCTTGAGCATGTCAGTTCTTGGTGTATCTGTTGTGTTTTAAAAGGTTGTTGGTTGCTTTGAGGGCTCAAGCCAAAAAGTGATGCATAAATGTTCTAAATAAATAAATACATTTGTGGATGTAATATGCAAGGCAATCCTATGGGATACATCTCATGCACAAATGAGGCCTTGGCATGTTCTAAATGCTTAGCACAGGTTTTTTTAAAAACACGCCTGTTCAAATGCCATGTCAACATTTTCCCTAAAACAACAGGTCACCTAGACAGCTTCCTCACATTTTGGCTACACTAGAAGCCTGAATACAGCTTGAAAATTGAAATACTCTACAACTCCTTTAACAGAGATATACTAGGTATCAGTACAATGCATGAACTGTAAGTCAAGGCCAGCCTTGCAGGCATTTTTTTTTAAAAAAAAGCCTCAAGATTGATTGGAAAACTTGCAGATTTGAAAAGATCCAGCAACACTTCAGTGACAACACTTGGAGTGCTTTTCCCAGCCACCTCATTTCAACATCTCTGTCCTCAAGGTATATATAGCACAGATGCCAGGAGTGTCTCAGAAATGATTTGTAGCTAGAAAGTGTTGATATTTACCTTCTTGCTTGGTTAATGTTTCTTTGACGTTAATATAAACTTTCGTGTATAGTGATATGCCTCTACAGAAAATTCATGAGGAACATGAATGCAAAAATCAGCAGAAACAAGGAAGGAGACAGGATGGGAAAGAAATAAGTTGGAGAGACAGATCAGTCAAAGAAAAGCGAGTAATTAAGGTACGTAAGGAGTTCAGTGTGAATGTAAAACAAGACAGGGAGCTGCGGTTTCAAGGTTTTTGATGATGGCAATATTGATGATTACAGCCTCCCATTCCCTTGGTCTTAAAGCTTTTTGCACAATGATAGAAGTTTGGACCAGAGAATTTTCTGAGCAGAATTTAAACTGCATGGGCAGGTCTGACTGGTTAAAGCAAAGTGCAATTTACACAGAATTATGTCTATCATTTTAAAATGTCAATTTTATGACTGCTAAGATACACCTAAAAGATGGGGGTGGGGGAGGCTGAAAAATTTCTGTACTGAATATTTTGCTGTTGGCACACATTTTCAGTGAGAAGGGGGAGGATATGTGCCCTGCCCTCATTCTTGCCCTTCCTTCCCTTTACCTAACAGAAAAGAAAATAGCAGAATTTCTTTTACATATCTGCTTGCTTTGCCTAATTTATAGTTTGCAAAATTTATTTTTGCACCTGCCAGTACCTTGCCTGTTACTAGCTAACACAATGTTCAGTACACAGGCTTCATAAACTTAAGACATCTGCTGCATCGAACCAAAGGTAAACTTGGTCCTCCAGATGTTTTGGGACTACACCTCCCATCATCCCTAGCTAACAGGACCAGGGGTCAGGGATGATGGGAATCGTAGTCTCAAAACATCTGGAGGGCTGAGTTTGCCTATGCCTTTCCTACAGTAGCTAACCAGATGTCCCTAAGAAACCCCAAAGCATGGTATGAGCAACAGCTATCTCTCCTGTTGTTTGTCCCTAGCAAAGTGGTTCCAAACCTGGAGGGAACATATAGCCATCATGGCTAGTAGCCATTCAGAGCCATTCAATTGTGAATACATTTGGCTTGCCTGGACTTTCTGACCAGAACATCTTTAAGGTTTATGTGCTAAGGAAAGTGTTCTAATTTTAAGTGGCCCAATATTAAATACACCCTTATGTGATTTAAAAAAGTATAAAAGCACATTTAGATTTGCATTTGTAATGACCTAGATACATCAGGAAAGCCTAAAACACTGAAGCAGCGATCAGTGGTTTATCCAGTTTGAGAAACTGTAGCCAAGCCTTCCAATTCTAGGTTAGCTGCATTACCTACAGAAAATATTTCACCACAACAGCACAACATTCAGTGGAAATTATTTATTTATGCCCCATCCTATCCTGTTGGTTCCAGCAGATATATAAAAATTCACTGAAGTAGAAAGCCCTTTGGGGCCATGATAATCTAAGTAATGGGCATTAGATGGGTTGAGGAAACTAAGTAGGTCAAAGTGAAAACAGAAAATATTTTCTTGTCCTTATCACTCCTCTCCCAAAATACAACTATCCCATGATGTACACTTCATCATCACTTGATCAATCAATGACTTAAAGCGATGTGCATGAACCAAGCCTCTGTGTTTTAAGTAAAACTGGAGAACACCAAAGATCTCTCTGGGTTATGAGAGCTGCAATGGCTCATTCAAACATGCCAGTCACCACGTGGTGAGCATACATTCGTGAAACCACTCTCTATGTGGGTTCTCTTGCATGTGCACACATAGCTCCTTTGCAATCATTCCTAACACTATAATTTATAAATCTCACTTATAAATACGCCTCAATGCATATTAGACAAGAGGAAGTGTTTCCTGTTAGAGTTGCCACACACCCTGCATTGAAAACATGATCAATGAAAGCAGGAACAAAACACAAAGGTTGATTTTTTTATGACTTCCCTGCATGCCTGAACTAGGTTGTGTGCTGGTTGATCTTCCACAAAATACCTCTCTACTGTATCTTAAGCACTGTATTATTGCAGCAGGTTCTGTGGTGACTTTAGGATACAGATGAGCCACACCCTGTATCCTCTTTCCAGACAATACTTTACTACCCAGAAGTTTTAGGTTATGCCTCCTTGGACAAATGGCAATCTACTCAGCACCAGGGCCAATATGAGGTTTGAAGCTCCCCACTATTCAGTCCCCCCCCCAAATGAAGATAGGAGTGACAGCAGCTACTTCACATGGTACTTCTCCACTGAACATCAGACTGTGCGTCACTGCATGTCCCCACTACTGCCTGAAGCCCGCTCACCCCTTTAGCT
This sequence comes from Podarcis melisellensis, assembly GCF_964234715.1. NCBI lineage: Eukaryota > Metazoa > Chordata > Lepidosauria > Squamata > Lacertidae > Podarcis > Podarcis melisellensis. The sequence goes on along the minus strand of NC_138537.1, from coordinate 61,532,439 downwards.
TACTGGGCTAGGCAGAGTCTGAATTAGACAAAATGTCACCTAAAGGGCAAGTGATCCATACTGAGCAAACACAATATTAAAAAATAATAATAACCAAATCTATATACTCATATTTTTCATTGAACATCTAGGGGAGTAAGCAGAATTAGCCTTTTAATGTCACCGCAAAGCAAGCTCACCGACAAAGACCTTGCTGGGTGAGGTAAGGTTTTGTAGATGCTTGAGCTGACTTTTAAAAATGAAAGCTAACGTCAGTGTTTAGCAGTAGACAACATGGCATGGTTTGTATTTATATTAAAGCCTCAAAAGGCAGCACAATTAAATTTGTCAGTTCTGCTGTTAACAATAGTAACGGGGAGTTTTGATAACTAGCTCCCTGTTGAGCCATTCAAATATATAGCAGATTTACAACACCAATTATTTTAACAACATTTCTAATGTATTTCAATTGTGCGAACGCAAGCGATGTTTGCGGCAATGACTACACAACAACTTCCTGCACAGGATCTCTATGTAAAATAATAGCACAGTGTTTGAAGTAGCTATGCCTATTATATATTCCTCTTCCATTATTGCTATTCACAGCCACTGAAGCGACTATCCATTTCAGTTAATACAAAACAAAGCAACACATACAGTGTATTGGCTCAGATGCCATTATTTGATTATTCTGTTTAAGGAGACTAGAACAGGACTGCACATTAGTGGCACTAGATCAATGTGCAGTAGTAGCAGAGGCAGCAGCTGTAGAATGAGTGTGCACAATGACACCACCACTAGTCATATCAGCTCTCATGCCACTGTGATGGTGCCGCAGCTATTAGAAAAAGATCTTGCCAGCGTAGGAGTGTCAGTGGCACTAATAAGTCAAGGTATGCTGCTGAAATTTTGGTACCACGTAAAACACTAGGCTAGTATACACCTATGTTTCCACATTCTCAGTCTACCACTGATGGCACAGCAACTTTAAATAATTGAGCCGCTACTTAGGATAATTTGGAACCCTAATTTAACAAGGAATTATTCAGTGCCTGGGCAGATGCAGGCATTACCCACATCTTTTGTACACAAAAGTTTCACTATTCTTCTTCCCAACCCTTTTTTACTACTCAGAATCTGTTTATGTCAATGCATGTATACACTTCACCAATACTATACATTATTCTGTACTTCTGTAAAGCAGAACATGAGCACACTGTTCCACATTAAATAAAGGGTTCTTAGTTTGGTGAATATGTAAAGAAAGCCTGAATAACCAGAGACAAACCATATTCCTTTTTCTACATGTATGGAAGCTGTATTAAAGTTCACCTGTTCCAATCAAGATGACAGGCTGAACCTTTCAAAACTGCACCTATTTTAATGACTGATTTCAAAACTTTGGTTTCCTATTATTCCCAAGCAATACTAGTTTAAGGCTTTTGACTCCTTGATCAATACACTGTGGAGGGAAATATGAAATATTAATGTTCCTCTCCATATATAAGACAACCAAATTAGATGCTACATTTAATGCATGAATGGCATCAATGGAAACTTCCTTTCCCTGGGACTAATAAGGGCAGTGGAGGTGGGAAGCAGGGGGTGGGGTGGGGAGGAGGTACTGTGAGGTCCTTAAATCCTTCTCCCCTAAACTACCCCAGTATTATTTGGAGGTGGGAACTACAATTGTTTCCCTATCTGGGAGATATGCTATCTGGTGGTAGTACTCCTACATTCAGCTGTTGCTGCTGAAAAAGGCAACTTCAAGCAGGCAGGGCTGCTTTTTACAAAATGTTGGTATGACAGCTGCAAAAAATATCATAGCCACACAGTGGCTCACACATTGGTAACTTCAAGACTGAATTACTGCACTGCAATGATTTCCATTTGGAGCTACTTGTGAAACTGGCCCAGAAGCAGCAGCCAGTGCAGTGTTATCATAAAGCAGCAATGCAGCAGCAAGCAAAGGCTCTAACAGCTCAGTCAGCTGCTTGTGGCTGGAAAGCCAGACAGGATGTTTGTGACTGTTGCCATGGGAACAAAGGGGCAGTCCATTCTGTACTGAGCACCGGATGTTAGCTCAGTGTGTGTGTCATATGACCCGTACTGGAAGTACATGGGTGGAGTTTGTTCTTACTGCTGTGGAGTGCAGACATGTTTCTCTGTACTGATGTAAGAGACAGAAATAAAGGATGTAAATAGATTTCTGTCCGCTTCTTTCCCCTCCCTGGGGGACACCAAAGGGGAGAGAGAATGAACGGTGTGTTCCTCTCACACATCTGGGAAGAATCGCCAAGACCTCGCCTGCTTATCAGCAGAGTGGCGCAGCGGGGAGGTCGACAAGGAATATCTGCCGGTGCCTACGCAGTGGCACATTCCTCTGACCCAGGCAGAATTCCAACATGCAGAACATGGCAGCACACCTCCTGATAGGTACAGTTTATCATCAGCATAAAATATTTTTACTTAGTCTCTACTGGCTACTACTACTACTAATTTTATTATTTATACCCCGTCTATCCGGCCGGGTCTCCCCAGCCAATCTCTACTGGCACTAATATGCAAATTTAAGGTATATAAAGCCATAAACAACATGAGCCTAGTTCACTTGCCCTATATATTCCTGCTCAACCACTACAAACAGCAGTAGTGGCACTTGTGACAGCGCTTCACAATGATACTGGCTCCAGGAGTTCTAGGAGCTTTCAGTGTGGCAGTACTATTGTTCTGGAGCTCCTTCCCAATGAATACTATGCAAACGCCCTCTGTATAACCTTCTGTATAAATCTCAGCAGGGATTTGAATGGGCTTTTCACAAAGACCTGAGCTTAATCTGAGAATCATTACATAACAAAGGACACAGGTAATGAGTTCTCACATGTCATCCTGAGTCATATCGGTAGGCATCCCGCTTAAGGGCTACAGCAAAGTTACAAGGGTGTCTCTACCTGACACATCTTATTTTGAATATAGTGATCTTGTCTTGACTGAAAGGGACAAGCTTGAGTCTCCTCAGTAAATGCACAAAGGGCACTTGGTTTAATCAAGACAGGATATGCTTGCCTGGCTGGGATTTATTCACTCTCAAGACTATAGGCATTGTTTGCGTGGCGAGTTCCCGCCCCCCACCAGGATAAATAAAGACACAAGACACCATAATTAAGGTTAATTGGGCGAATAAGGCCACAACTTTATTGAATTCAGGAATGAGAGGCATTGGCTTAGGCATTGGTCCTATCGACTATCCGGCTCCAGCCCATTTGCTGGAGACACGGGGAAGGGTTGACACTTTATCGGGGGAGTCTCCTGCCAAGGCACGTCGACTAGGAGCTCCCCCGGGTCACCGCTCTGGGGCGTGCCTCTGGCCCACACCTCCATAGGCTTCGGACAGGGCCACGCCCCCCAGAGTCCTTTAACGGACCACCCTTCGCTCACTGGGGGGAGGTGATGGCGTTCCTCCCCCCCCACATCCTCTTAACCCCTTCTTACCAGTGCCTACTGCCACATGAGCAATCGCTCGCCGCCAATACTCTCATGCCTGAAACCAATCCCTTATCCTCTTTGCCATATCCATCAGCCAAATATCACTTCCAGCATCCGAAAGATGCACGCCATCAAACCGGTAGAGGGCCTCACCGTTGACACATATGCCCGGGTGGTCAATGACACTCCCCCCCAGGGCTGCCACTCTACGCACCACTGCCCTATTTATGGCTATCGGGCACCTGCAATCTCTCCAAACCCGCCTCTCCATCCATGAGGCCTGAATAAAATAGTAGTGACGTTTGGGTAAGAGGCCTTAAGTTCCTCAAAGTCACTAAAGATATGCAACATCAAGTCGACTGCCTTTCTATAAGCTAACTCTTCTCGCCTAATTGGATAACTAAAGCATCTGGGGGGCCCTCCGCTGCCACTCTGGCCCTAATAGCGGGCAACGTGAGGGCTAGCCGGCGAAAGAGGGCGAGCCCCCTCTGAGCCAGCCCTAAATAGGGAAGATCCGGCCGGGATTCCCCTGTTCTCACGGGGGCTGAAATCAGCCCCCGCTCACGTGGGGGTGGGCGTGAAGCCCGCAACCCCACCTCCTGAGCAGGCCGGAAGTGGCTTTGTGTAGGAAGTGGCAAGGAGTTCTGGGGATCAATTGGGTGTGTGCAATCTCCTGTCTGTGACGGCGTGGTTTTGCACCATAATGGCTCACTCTCTCTGTTTAGCAAATGATCCTTGCTCAGAATAAAGCTGGTAACCTAGTCCAGGGGTAGCCAACTCCCAAGAGACTGCGATCTACTCACAGAATTAAAAACTGGCAGTGATCTACCCCCTTTTTTTCATTCAAGTCAAAGTTGTTGATCTTTTTTTTAGACAGCCCCGGGTTTTGGGGGATCAAAGTTGTTGAACTTTTTTAGGGAGGGGGAAAGCCCTGATTTTGGAGAGTTCACACCTAACTTCAAGGGAGATAGGGGAATAGCCACTCACTAGCAGATCGCTGGGAAAGCAAACAGCCTTGCTGAGTAAACTCCACCTTCCAATCTGCAACTGGTGCAACAATGGAGAGCAGAGTGATGGGGAGGGGCCAGATTATGTTTTACCTATGCTAAGGAAAGGCAGCCAGCGATTGACCGCAATCTAATCTACCAGTGGATCGCGATCAACATGTTGGATATCCCTGCCCTAGTCTAAGGCCATGGTTCTCAAAGGCTGTGCTGCACCACACTGATGTGACAGGAGAGGATGGCAAGTGTGGTGGGAAGATTCAAGGACAAATAAACACTTGAAATATTTCAGTGCAGTATAGTATAGTATCAAAATATTGTTTTTCATTTGCAGAATATGGATAGATACCTTCAAAATGAGAGCAAGAGCTTCAAGTGATAATGAGGACAGTCACGGCTGTGATCCAGAATAGCTGTTCAAACAGAGTTCTCCATGGCATATTGTTGTGAATAAGGATTGGTTTCAGGGCATGGACACAGTTACAGCTGAAAAAGAGCTACTCAGTGCAGAAAACTGGGTTCATTTACCTTCCTTAAACCTCAATAAATGCATCATTTCTATTTTAACTATGTATTTTGTTGCTGTAAACTAAAAACAACAACCCCAAACCTCAGAATTCATATAACTAGCCATGTTGATTTTGTTTGATGTCCATGCTGCAACCATCCCTAGTGTACGACCCAAAATTCTGACTTGAGTTATGACTTACTGTATTATGTAGCAAGTGTCTTTCCTAGTGTAACCACCTTTAATTGTATCACCATAACAACACTATGAAGTAATCACAATGATGCCACTTTACAGATTTGGAATGATACTAACTTGCCCAAGACTACTTGAAAAGGGAGAGCATAACATATGAACTTAACTTTGTATCAAGTTTATCAAGAGAATATTAAAAAGAACTTTCCTGGTACTTTCCAATATTGGGAAAACCACTAGTAATGTGTTTCCTTCCCTTTTGTTTCATGGCATTTTATTTTTGCAGATGAAGCAACATATTGCACAATGTGCAACTTAAACTTCTTGAATTTTGGAACCTTTGATTCAGCAGGAGTGGGGACCACTCGTCTTCTGTGAAGTCTTCCCTCACATGAAAATGAAGCTTAAAACAGCCTCCTATGCTCTAAAAGCCCAATTGCCTTTTGATGGGAGGCTCTTCAAATATTACTGTGTGAGAGAGGGGGATATATGGGTTTGTATTGTGGGTGCATGTGTAGGAATGAGTGTGTATGGGCACTGCTCATGGGCGTAACCAGGGTTTTTGTTAGGAGGGGCAGGCTTTCGTTGGAAGGGATCAACTTTTGTTAAGGGGGTCAGAACCTCAGATTTGTATTGACTGGGGGGCAGCTGCCCCCCCTTCCCCTTTGGCTACACCCACAGCACTGCTATTTTTCTAGAAAAAGAGGTGCCAGAACTCGCCTTATGCTCTTTGAATGACAATGGCGCCCATGTTCCAGAACTGAATTCTGGCTGAAAAAATCCCTATGATGGGTACTATATATGAGAGGGAGAAGAATCCCACCCATTTTTTTTGCATTGGCTTGACATACTAGCAACATGGGACACCCAGAAGGTTAGACACAAGTTAATGCAGCTCTTCCCCTCTCCTATTAAAAAGTCAAATATCATGGTGAGACCATCACTCTTAGGTGGTCTATTGATTGAAAGAATACCATACTTTCCCGTGTATAAGACTAGTTTTTTTCCTTTAAAAATGATGCGAAAAAGTGGGGGTCGTCTTATCAACAGATAGTGCATAGGGTGGATGTTTAATTGGTTGCTGCCATGGCTGTCAACAGCTATTAGGCGTGTTATTGGTTGCTGCGTCAAGGGCTGGTGTTGACTGGCTAATGCTGCAGCAATTGGGCGGGCAATTGGTAGCTTCTGCTGGTGAGGGGACAGATGAGAGGCGGATTGAGCGGCATGTGTAGGTGAGTGATTTTCGACATTTTCCCCTAAAAAAAGCTCCACAACTCTGAGCCATCTCCCCCCATTTTCTTAAATTTGAGCCCCCCCAAAATAGGGGGCATCATATACATGGGGGTGTATTATACACAGGGGCGTCTTATACATGGAAAAGTATGGTATGTCTTTCGAATGAATAGAATAACTGTACCTAAAATAAAGAGGATATAAAACAGCAGCACTATCAGCCACAACTGGCCAGGTACCTAATGCTGAAACATATCCAATAAGTTCACTTTTATTATCAATAAAAGTGTAGTGATACATTTGACATAGTTTCAGGTAACTGCCCTATAGATTGAAAGATCTAAAAGCATGGTTTAAAAGAAACTTAATAATGTGAAATACTGCTTTGCATCCTGCTGATATATAATATTCCAATTGCCAGGACTCATTTGCACATTATTTTTAAAATGGAGAAAAATTATGAGGATTTTAATTGAGTAGCTCTATACAATGGCTCTATAAAAAATAGATGCTCACATTCACAAACTGCTAATTAGACTATTTGAATATAATTCATAATAGAAACAACAAAACATCGAATATACTGAACAGGATGTTCAACAAAAATTCACACATTGCAGTCGGTCTAAAGGGTGTCTGATCAGGGAGGGTAATGAATCAATGGAAACAATTACGCCACTAATTCAGCTCAAGAATAAAGAACATTTATGAACTACTAGGCTACATACATCAGTTGGTAAGTTCATTATACCAGAAGACTAAATTAACTATTCCATCATGAGTTATTTTTATAGAAAATACCAAGTAAATTTTATAGTTTGCTATAAAATTCAGACACAAAATTAAAAGACACATGCTTCTTGGGAGAAAAGCAATGAGAAACCTAGACAGCATCTTAAAAAGCAGAGACATCACCTTGTTGACAAAGGTCCATATAGTTAAAGCAATGTTTTCCCAGTAGTGATGTATGGAAGTGAGTGCTAGACCATAAAGAGGGCTGATCGCCGAAGAATTGATGCTTTTGAATTATGGTGCTGGAGGAGACTCTTGAGAGTCCCATGGACTGCAAGAAGATCAAACCTATCCATTCTTAAGGAAATCAGCCCTGAGTGCTCACTGGAAGGACAGATCCTGAATACTTTGGCCACCTCATGAGAAGAGAAGACTCCTTGGAAAAAACCCTGATGTTGGGAAAGATGGAGGGCACAAGGAGAAGGGGACAGCAGAGCAAGAGATGGTTGGACATTGTTCTCAGAGCTACTAACATGACTTTGACGAAACTGAAGGAGGCAGTGAAAGATTGGAGTGCCTGGCGTGCTCTATTCCAACAACAACAAGAAGAACAACAAAATAAAATTCAGAATTAGCCCTTGAACAAATTAAGAAAAATCAGAATTTAAAAGAGCTAGTGCTTAGTGCAAACCACTACTTTTATCTGCCAAACAGTGTTTTGTTTCATTTCAGTACATAATGAAGGACTAATTTCTTGGAAGTCATTGTTAGTACAACAACAAAAAATCTGTACGTGATCCATATGTGGGGGCCAAAATCAAGGGAGGGGGAACATATAGACATTCACTTTGGGGAATAATCAGCTCATATTCAAAAATTCAAAATGTTATGAAACTCTTTGTGGTTATAGAAGGACAAGGTTGTTACATGGAAACTTCATTACTTACCTCAAATGTGTTACCAGTTTCATCAATCTCTGGTGGCACAAAGGTACCTTCTGGGTCATCTTTAAAAAGAAGCAGGGATTAAGAAGTTAAAATAGAAAACATTCAAGCAGAATATTTCAAGAACAAAATTTTTAAAATTTGACTACTGAATTATATAAATGCAGCAATATGCATTGCCAAAACACACACACAAAACAGATACAATTATTTCCTAATATTTCCTCTTTAAAAATGGCATCATAAAGGTGTTCTGTATAACTCACTAGTAATTCTACTTAAGGAATTACTAATATCCTGAATAAGAGTGATAAAGACATACCTTATCATCGCATGTGCCTAATGGGAAAAAACAAACTGCAAACTATTTAATCCTTGTCATGTGTAGCTATCTTGAAGGTTAAAAGCCATCAATCCATTTCAAGGATGAAGAAGGCGGCTGACAGACTGATAGATTCTTACAGACTCCAGATCTTAAGATGCTGACTCTGGGCTCTTCTGGAAGATATTTCTAGCCCATTCTGTCTTACAGGGTCAGAGAGACCTTGAATAAAGACAGACACAGGATCTTCCAGTTAATTTATTAGTATCTCCATAGTGAATTATCTCCCCAACAGGGAAGTGGCACACCTGAGGTACCACACTAGTTCATGGTCTGATCCTAGTCTCCCACCAGCACAACCTCAGAAACAAAGTATGATTCAAAGTATACAATTACTCTGTTGGGTTTGTTTGATAACACAATACGAGCAAAGCAGTATCAACGCTTAAAATTGGAGCTCTATAAACCAGAGAGGGACTCATTTAGGAAACAGGGTCTGAACAAAAGTATGGAGGCAATTTTCATGAATGCTCTTAACTGCATAGGAAGATATTTCCCCCCACCCATTCATAATTTGGGGGGAATTATAGTGAAAGAGGATTCAAGTGTTCACCTAGTGACATAGCCTTAGTCTCCACTTATGCCACATAAATCTTCAATTTCCAGTGATAATAATGATGATAATGACAACAGTGGACAGAAGGAACTCAGGCTGCAAGCAGGTTTGAAAAAGAACTTAACAGTCTCAGTTGCTAAGGGTAAATACACAGCAGGTGGGTAGGTGGCAATATCATGGGAGGGGTGTTTCCAGCTACCCCCCTTTTCCCTTGGAAGCCTTATAAACTGCTGTTGCAGGAGAGGGGCTGAGAGCAACATCACGGGAGGGGTGTTTTCAGGAGCGTGGTGAATCTGTGAAACTCCCTTGTTATTTTTACTATTGGATGTTACATGTTGCTTAAGTAATCTTTTCATATTTATAGTGCTAGAATGTGGCTGTTTGGTAAATTATTACTTTTGCTGTTGTTTTGCTAAGTTAGTATGCTATTATTTTTGTTTTGCTATGTTCCAAAATTGGTACTGATACTGCTTTTCTACATTATCATGAAATTGTTTTTGTAGTGTTTGTTTGAAATGCATGTGTTTCTTTGTTGCAAGCTGCTTTGAGCATGATTTTTGTGTGTGGAAAAGAACCATACAAACAAAATGAATGAAATATTTCTAGGTGCAAAACTGATATGGGTGAATATTGCACCTAGGAACAGTAGCAAGTGCAACACTAGAGCACTTTGTTATCAGCAGGTTAAATTTAGGGTGAAATGGACAAATCAAGACAGAGACATCTCCTTTCAAACAAAAACATCCAAGGAGCAGTGCTTGAGGATTTCAGACTTGCTCAATTCATGCTTTAACACATCACTCAATTGAGGCTACTGAATCATTGGAGAGAGGACACCATCCGTGCAATGCTATCCACAAATTCTGTTCTCTTGTCATTTCAACAATTACATCAGAGTTAAATGCAATCTAGAAAGACATCATCAATGAACTTGAGAAGAGAACTGGAGATTTAGAAATTCTGACATGGTTGTTAAATAAATTAATCTTTTTTAAGAAAGAGAGAAAGCAGAGAACAAATAGGTAGTAACAAGCTTGCTGAAGATCTCAAAGGCTTCAGCACTGAGTAAATCAGTTCAATTTGTTTAGCTTCAGTTCCTACCAACAACTATCAAAAAGTCTAAGACAGTCAACCTTTCACATTACAAGAAATTTCAAAACAGAATTCTGGTTGTATGCAAACAAGGCCCCTTAGAATGTAAAGGTGCTGGACAGCTGTCTCAATGACCATATTTAGGCATGTCTAAGTTCTGACAAATCAGAAATGGCAATCTGAACTCCTCTCCACGCTAAGCTTTTCATCAAATGCAAAGTCCAAGAAAGGGCAAAGAGGAAAAATAAGACTGATGTCTTAGTTCAGGGTCTCCAGGATATTTATACAACAGTCTTAGAATTAGTGAGGAAGTTGTACCTAGACAAATAAGAAAAACAAATGTGATAGGAGGAGGTCTTGACTTTGTGGGGAAAAGCAAAAATGGGACAAGTCCATACTACATTTCTCACAATTGTCCCAGATGTGGAAACTCCAGATAAGACTAAACCAACAGCCAACACCATCTCCCTGCACTATTTTATGCTGAGTAAGGATGCTACCTCTTCCTCCTACCCACCCATCTCAGAGATCCTCATATATAAAATGGCACATCAGTGAGAGAGGTTATATCTCTGTCCTATAGGAGTTGGGGACCTGTGGTCCTTCCAACATTGTTGGGATTCCAACTCCTATCAGCCTCAGTCAATATAGCCAATGGTTAGGGATAATGGAAGTTGGTTGCCCACATAATCAAGATAGCACAGGTTCCTCACCTGCAATCCTAACCATGTCTACTCAGAAGTAAGTCCCACTGAATTCATTAGGGCTTACTCCCAAGTAACCAGTGCCAGGATTGCAGCCTTGGTTGTCAGGAGTCCCAAAAACATTTAGAGAACACCTCTGATGACAGAGTAGACATAGTTGCCCCCACTACATATTTACTACAATGAGTTTTGAGATGCTGCTAGACAGATAATAAATCCATGCTGAAGCCATTAAATCTTGTATTGCAAGCGGCTAGACCAAATTTAAAGGTGCTTGAAAAAATACAAGACATGAAAATAAAACCAATGAGCTAATATAGTACAGCTTGACGGACAGTATGAAAAATTTACCAGTACATAAGCAAAGTTATATGCCCCATTTATCTTGTGTCACATAACCTGAGAAAGCTACTTTCTTAGAAATTACTGTTACTTGCCCAAGGCAGGTAGTTAGTTTCAAGGCCGGCATAGTTACCCAGAATAAAAGGCAATATATCTTGCATCTGTGGTGGAGCCCTCAACTCTACTTCTGACTTGCCCATCTGCACAAGGCCTCAGAAGAGCAGAAGTTGGCTCTGATGTGCCTTCTCTTCCTCAGTTCCAAGCAGACAGGTTCCAGATATCCATCCTTCCTCCAGTTGCTTACAGGCAGCTCCCCACGTCACATTCATTTTTAACCCCATCTCTCCATATTTGCAGAGTCCCCACCTCCAAAACAGAGTATACTCTCTGTTGCTGGCTGGATGAGCATTTCAGGACACAATTATATTAACAGAAGATTCCCAATTCCTCTCACATACTGGAGAACCGTGTCTGCCCATCACCTCCACTTCCTCATAGGTTTCCTCTTGCCACATCGGAAGGATTAAATATTACCCAGCTTTGCATCCAGACTTCTTGTTTACCTCCAGGCTTCTTCTTCACAATGTTTAGAAATACTGAGGCAAGGCAACATTGCTCTTATCATGTTAGCCAATAGTAGTTCATCATACAGATTAATGGAATATAGAGATAGTTTGGAATTTAATTCTTAGCCATCATTATTTCCAACAAGTATGAGACCAATTCACTGGAGGGACAGTAAGTTGTATAAAGCTTAATAATAATAATAATAATAATAATAATAATAATAATAATAATTTATTTGTAACCCCCCCCCCATTCTGGCTGGGTTTCCCCAGCCACTCTGGGCGGCTTCCAACAAAGATCAAAAATACACTAAGATGTCACACATTAAAAACTTCCCTAAACAGGGCTGCCTTCAGATGTCTTCTGAATGTCAGGTACTTGTTTATCTCTTTGGCATCTGATGGGAGGGCATTCCACAGGGTGGGCGCCACTACCGAGAAGGCCCTCTGCCTGGTTCCCTGTCTGCCTTTAACTTATTGTTTGTTAATTATTTTTTTGCCAATGCCAGCTACATCAGGTTTTACTAGGGCATCTTCTCCTCAGTTCCTCACATCCTCTACTAGTTGTAAGACTCTCTTTAGATTTAAAGCACATTCAGACAAGTGTATGGCAGCAATCATCATGTAGATCCTTTGGAAGATATTGATTAGCCCAATGAATCGAATCTAAAAGCTTATTAAAATTTGAATTGGAAACCTTTGTTCAACACTGTAACAACTAAATGAACATACAGTATTAGTTGATATATCCTAATTTAGCTTTACGTGGGCTGACACTCATCCTTGCATTAAGAAATTACAGTTTCCAATCTAATTAAAATCCATGTACAAGTCTGATGGAGAGAATATAATGTTTCACTACATCCTCTCAGCGTGAGTTTTTGCACTTTGCAACGAATTGCCTAGGAGCATAAATACTTACCACTGATCTGCTCCATGAAGCATACATTGCCATTGGTGTTAAAAGCCAAAGTGTCAGGAGTAATGCAAAGTGTCTGAAAGATTGCAGAATGGGCAATGCTCTTCAGAGACTGGCTACACTCCAAGCAAACAGCCCAGATATCTTCCTCTGTGAGACAGCTATCCCGCAGTGACAATACATCAGCAAGAGACACGTTCTCCTGCCAAGACATGAATTCATAAATTACTCCACATTTTTTGACATTACTTGTAGCCAATTGTGTCAAATATAATCTATAATACACAAACCCAACATGTTTCCAGCAAGTTTAAAGCTTTCTAGGACAAAAGATCTAGAAGACGCATGTCTCTTTCACACAGTTCACTTTTATGGTGACTTCCAGTTGTTCCATTCCTCTCCTGTTCTTCTTAATTCTCCCCCCTATTGTCTGTGGTGCTCTTTTTCTCTAGCTGAAGCTGTCTACAGATTCCAAAATGCATTTCATCTGGAACAGTTGCTAAGGTGATTGTCAATGACATAGCACAGGGCTTGTGGGGCACAGCTATGAATGAGAAGCACAGGAAAAATGAAATAATTCCATTTCCTTCCCTTCCCCTAAATAGCTTGTTACTAATGAAAAATGCATGGAATTAACATAAATCCAAGATGAGATATGTATGTATTTATTTACTCATCTATGATGCCAAAAGAAAATGAGACACATTTATAAAAAATGTTAAACCTTTCCTGTATGTCCAAAGGTTCATGGTGGTGGTGGGGTTAATACTGCTACTATCACCACACCTACTTTATGTTAATATCCGGTATTAACTTGATTGGTGCTCACAACTGTTACAGTATTTTACTTCTCAATGTAAGCAGTTCCAAAGTAGCTGTTTGTGATATTGCATGTACTTTGTCAACAAAAAATACTTCCTTATGAGCAAGCTAACAAACAGGTTTCAGCACACTTTAAAAAGTGAAATTAGGCTTAGAATCAGAGAGGTGGAAGGGACCCTGAGGATCATCTATTCCAACCCCCTGCAATGGAGGAAAACACAGCTGTCCCATACAGGAATCAAGCCTGCAACCTTGGCATGATCAGCACCATGCTCTAACCAGCTGAGCTGTCTTCCATGACTTTGGAAAGACACCAATGTTTCAAACTGACCCTAAACATGGGCACACTCCAGCAGTGTAAGACCCACTGACTTTTCTGAGAGTTAAGTTTCTGCTTATTTCTCCCACTAAAATCAATGGGATCAAAGGGGCAGCTGACTTTATGGGATTCGGCCCCCTTTGCTTAGAGGTCAGAAGTCATCCTCTACCTTTATGTAGCAGCCAGGGATTTCAACGAGGCTTTTTCAGAACAAGATCTACTAGGACTGCAGCCTCTCTACCTACCATTAAGGGATTAAACCCGCTTGATTCAATCTCTGTGTTTACTTAGCAACCATTTACTTCAATGAGGCGTTTAAAAAAACCAAGCATGTTAGGACTGCAGCCTCTCTTTATCTACTTTAAAAAACTTGTTTAATAGATCTCCTTTGTAACTGACTGTACCAAAGGTTCACTTTCTTGTGCTTTTGTTTTCTAAAAGGCATGTGGGGTAGTTTTCACTGAAAAGTGGACTCGGCTCAGCCAGTCGCCTTTATGGAGCAATTTTGACCAGTTGCTGCTGCTGCCTATTTCCCGAAAGGTTAATAGCGGCCAACGGTTGCCAGGCCATGGCAATGTGGTTCCTAGGTTACATTCCCACAACACGGGAGGGCAACAACCGCAGGTCAACCAGAGCCCCTTATCCCCGGAGTGGCCTAGCAGGGGCGATTCCACCCTCCGCCCCGAGAAAAGCGCCACACACAGAAAGCAGCCGAGCGGGGAGGGAAGCTGGAAGGCGCGCAGGCTGGAGGCGACCGTCCAGGGCAAGTTTGCGCGCGGCGCCCGGGCTGCTCTGTCCTCGCCTCGGGCCACGCTCACCTCGTCCTCCGAGAGCGCAGGCAAAGGCTCGAAGTCGCAGCACTCCTCGTCCTCCGCCTGCTGCTGCTCCTCGGCAAAGTCGCCCATGGCTGCTTGCGCGCAGACGCCTCTCCGCCCGGGGAGAGGCCAGCCTAAAGGACCAGAGCTTCGTCGCTCCTGGCGCAGCGCGCCCCGAAGCCAAGTCCGGGCCGCGAGGCTTCCATGGAGAAGGGCTGCCCTGTGGCTCTCCTCGAACTTTCTTCTGGTCTTTCTGTGCGCGTCTGTGTCGCGCCCTTCTCAGCCACGCCGAGTTTGCAGCTCGGAGCTGCCGCCTCCCCGCCGGCGGAGGAGACGAGCGCCCAGGGCAACAGACGCTGCTTCGCGCCTCGCCTTCGCCCACCAGGCGACGCCCCGCCTCTCTCCGGCCCGAGAGAAACACACACCCGCCCGCCCTTGGGATCGATTTGGAACGAAAGGAGGAAACGAAGAACTGGACGGGGACGGGAGTGTTTTGTTTTTAAAGGAGAGGGAACGCCACGTGGAACGCAGCCCACTTTCTAAAGCTCCGAAGGCGCTGTACTTGGGCTACAATCCTAAATACATGCGCTAGAGACGAAGGCTGCAATCCTGCTATTTGAGGCAACCTAGGTTGGAGTCCAAAATCTGTACAGTACTAGGGATTAAGGTCCTATACGATTACCCTGTTATCTGAGGCAGTTTGGGCTCGAATCCTAAATATACGTACTAGGAAGTGAAGCTGCAATCCTATACCTGGCTATTAAGCCCTTAGAAACACAGAAGCGAGTGCTTAAGTAGGCATGCATGGGACTGCGCTCCGTTGAACTCAAGGGGGTTTAGTTTCTGGATAAAATTTCCTACAGTTGCACTGATAAGGACTGAATTATGTCCATACAAGTCTGGTCTTGCCCTTAGGCAGAGGGAGGCTGGAGCTTCAGGGAGCCAATTCCGGTGTCAGGAAAGGGTAATTGTTATTAAATTTATCTTTCCTCTTGGTTTCAATGTATCTATGCGGGGTTTATTTGTCTTAAGTTTTTTTTGTGGGGGAGATCCCCCATCCTTAACCCAATAAATGAATGAATGTCAGACTCTAGCTAATATTTTCCCAGTCATCCTTCAGGGCATTAAAATAAAGTTCTGGGCTTCTTGCACGCCTGTTTTATTTCAGCATGAAGTCTGATGCAAATATGTACCCTAAGGTATAAGGTGTTAATAGGCGAGTTGCAACATTGTAGTGAGGCCTGCTTTCTGTAAAAGATCTGGCTGCAGCCTGCAAGGGAAGCTCTGCAATGGTACCTCGAGTTACAAATGCTTCAGATTACAAACTCCACTAACCTGGAAGAGTTACCTTGAGAACTTTGCCCCAGGATGAGAACGGAAATTGTGTGCCAGTGGTGCAGCAGCAGCATGAGGCCCCATTAGTGAAAGCACGCCTCTAGTTAAGAACAGTTTCAGGTTAAGAATGGACCACCGGAATGAATTAAGTTCATAACTAGAGGCACCACTGCATTCTTAAATGTAAAAGCAGCAGCAGCAGCAGCAGGAAAGCCAAGCAACATCACAGTTTTTGCACCTACCTGTGCCCTTGGCAGAGCCAACCTCATCAATGGCTAGGGATGCCCCTGGAATCTTGCATTGCTTTTGGAGATCGGAGTGGTATGTAACCAACAACAATTTTCATTGCTCAGGAGGGACAGACCTACTTGCTGGATTTGCCAAATCAGGTGCCAAAATGTCGTTTCAGCAGCAACATGTCTTGGGCCAACCATGCTGAGCTTTCTTAGACTTCAAACCAAACATCATCAGATGCACAAGAAGTAGACCCCCTTCGAAAAAAGAAAAGAAAAGAAAGTCACTCCACACTAAATAAGAGTTAAACTTCTAAAAGGCTATTGGGCCACTGTGGAGAAATCAGAACACTAAAAAGTAAACACTTTTTTGTTGTTGTTCTGGTATCTGCATAGTGACTGGAATAATATTATTCTGACAGTTCAGTCCAATGTGAGTCTATGCAAAAGGGAAGTGTGTGTAAGATTCCAGTGCATGGAAGAGTAAAGCACAGCCCTATGCATGTTTCTACAATGTCATTCAACGGCACTCACTCCTAGCCTTTTGCTGCAATCTGATGCACTTACCTGGGGCTCACAGTGTGACTTACTTCTGAGCAGACAAGACCACTTAGGATTGTCAGTAGATGAAATAGGGTAATGGTCCAGTTCTCATTTCAAGCGGCACTACCTGAGCCCCATCCTCTCTAATACTGGCACGCTGTTGAAGGCTCTTAATAGTGTTGTAAGCTTCGTTCATTTATGCCGCAGCAGCCTGTCCTTGGTTGATTTAAAAGCTACAAGAGAATGCTTAAAAGAACAAAGCAGAAAACAGAATACAGCATGTCGTCAACAGTTCAAAAACAAGCCTCAGAGGCTGGTGGTGGAGTGGGTGTGTTGTGTGCTGACTCATTCATTCCCAGACTGTTACACGTGTGTGATGTAAAGACAAAATGCATTTCCATTCAAAGATTTAATTTGTACAGAAAAGCTGGGGTCCTGTTGCACTCCAGATGCCGTCAGACTCCAAGCCAATGTCACCAGCAGTGAAGGATGATGAGAGCTGAAGTTCACCATCATCCAAGGGCCCCATCTCTACTCTAGAGCCAAGTGGAGAGAAACCCTGGAGAATGGCAACTCTAACAGCATTTTAAGGAGGCTTCCCTGAAAGGCAAAAATTGGGAGAGAGAGAAGAAAACTGGGACTGTCCCCATCTCAGCTGGTTGGGGAACCTTGTAAGCACTGATGCACAAATTTGCTTTCTTCCTCTTTGCTCCAATAAGGAACAACCAGGAAGGTGGTACAGGTGGGCCTCTGTTGCTGTCCTGGCCTCCCAACACAGTGGGGTGCTGGTGCTTACTGAGAGGGAAAAGGGAAGGGGCATGGCAATGGAAGCTCAGCACCATGCAAGCATAGCATGGGTGTCGCATCAAGAGCATCAGAATGCCCTTGCCCCTCTCTGTGTTTTAGATTCTAAGCTTGAGGGCAGGAACTGTCTTGCTTTATTGCTTAAGGCTCTCTGGGATCCTTTCCCCAGCCCTTTCTTCTTTGGGTTGTAAAAAAACCTTTAAATATAAATAAATTTGTCATATTATGCATTAGTTGGAAAGTGCGTAACACCACATCAGGTAAGCAAGATGAAACCTTTTCGTTGTAAATATTTAAATCAAAACACATCCCAGAACAAGTCAATTTGCTGTAAAAAAATAATAACAACTCTGCAGTATATTGGGACAGTTTCTCCTTATTAAATATTGATCCTTGGATACTTTCCCTACCTACAACATTCACTTCTGAAAGGATATAAGGGAAAAAAATCAGATTAGAAATGTTCAGAAAAACTAGGAACCCTATGCAGCTGTCACCACAGTGGTAGCTCCCCATTCCGCTGGGAGTAGCTGGGGAGCCTCTACTGTGGCAGCAGGTGGTAGAGGATTGCCTTAGTCTTAACCCTGACCTCCTCCAGCAGCGCAGCTCAAGGGGTTAGGGCCACATTGTTAGGCAGCAGTCTTATGCCCACTTACCTGTTGAAAGGTTTGAAAGAGAGATCCTGACTCTCCTGTAGCAGAGTTAGCACAATAGTGGTTGATCCAAGCACATTTAAACTTGGTGAGATTTACTGTACATCTGCCCTTATCCACCTTTAAACAAATGTTCCCCATGCAAATACTTAGACTAGAATAAATCTCAGATGCTTAGCTGTGCAAACAGGTGACTATTTTACTCACAGGGGTTCCAGAAGTTACTGAAAATCAGTATCCATCTGTTGGCAGTAATTTGAAGGTGCAAAAAGGTCCCAACAACATAAAAAGAAAATAACTTTGTTTCCTTACAAACAGGATCATGCAGTCTTTGTGTTAGCAAAGACGCAGGCTATAAAATCTCATTTTTAGATCAATTCAGTTCACTTGGTTTTTCTTGCAGTTGGGAGCCATTCCACATGGCTCTTTCTTGCTTCTTCCAGGAAGCACGAAGAGACTGAGACGGGAAGGGAGCAAACAAAAGGCCGCAGAGAGCAGCCTGCGCTCAGGTTAAACCTTTCATGCATGCAAGTGTGCGTCAGTAACTGTATCTTACAACACTTACTTCTGAGTAAAGAAGTAAAGGATTGCACTGTCAGTCTGTGTTGGATTCAGACTGGATTTAGCTTCAGGATTTTGCTCCCCTGAGATCTCTCAGAATTGAAGTGTATGAATGGGTAATGGATTCATCTTGTCTCCAGGTAAATGCATGGGCCTGAATACTAAGGAGCCACACGGTGCACAGCCTGCCATTTCACACACTGCAGTTGCTGATGTATAATTTGAACAGTTGTGTTTTTCTAGTCTATCTTTACCAAAAGAGCCATCACTCTCTTAGTATTTAAATCAATGGAAGGCACAGGTTACTGCAGAGTTAATAAATACAGCACACCGATGTAGCATAGAGCCTTTAGCAATATGTAACAGTGTTTAAGGGAGTCAGGGGATTTAGATAGTGATCCTTGGTATGAGAAGTGGAATATTACAAAGCACACCCCAACTTCTTAATGTGGAATGTTGGAAGGTGTATTATTGAGCATTAATCTAACAAACGGCTTTACAATTCTTATCTCCCATTAATCTCACTTGCTGCATTGTAGAAAACACATTAAATGTTGGTAGCCAAATACTTTCCCCGATAAAAATGGTATGGATTAGATGAGAACATAAACTGGAACATTAAGGTCCATTGTGCAGTCAACCAAAAATTAGACCAGCTCCTGGAAATTCTACTGATTCCATGAAGAAAATGGAAGCCAAGCCTGTCAACTATTATTAATTATATTTTTCAGCCACTTTTCTCTAACGCATAAACTGCTAGGTTACGCATGGATAAAATAAAACTAATATTGCAATAAAATTGTTAAAGAAACACAGTGCAAATTTGGGGGGGAAAATATTCCCACACCAGATGCCTTCTTCTCAGTCTTTCAGATAATAAAGATTTGGAGGAAATCCAACCATTGTGACAGCAATGCTCTGTTCCTTATGGTAGACAAACTAGCTGTCAATTGCGATTGCTCACAGAGCAGGGCTTCTTCATAAGATCTAAGGGTGCATGGAGTTTCATAGAAAAGCAAGCGTAATATAGTGGCAAAGAGACTGTTCTACAAATCAATATGTCCCTGATTTCAGTTCAACTAACATGAACTCAGGCAAATCTTTCTCTCTTGAGTAATTACAAAAATATAATGTACGAGAAGCACTTCAGCCCTTTCACATGTCCGATTAAAGCATTATTAAACCATGGTTTATTGAACAAACCACCATTAAGCCAAATGATGTCCTGCAGATTATTCAATTAGCTATGGTTTGTTTCATCATAGTCTGGCTTTCTTCAACCCAGTCTAATTCCCACTCTCAGCTGTCTCTCTACGTGACACCCATTAAGTCTCTGTGGCACCCAGCTACTGGCCTTGCCTAGCCATATTAGCATTTCTCTTTCCACTGGTCACCTGTGAGAGTGACGGTGTGGGAATCTTAGCAATTGCCAAAGAAACACCCATACTCATTTGCAGCTTGCAGTTGTTTATCCCTTTTTGCCTGCTCTTCCACTCTGTAACCACACTTTTTCATTTCTCTTTCCCCCAAACAAACAATAGGCTGTTACTGTGAATTATATTTTGACTTTAATAAGCATCACTCTCACTGTGCTGGATGGCCTAACTGTCCCCTAAACCTCAGCTGATGTGGGGCAGCAGTTGAAAGACTGCAATACAAATGCACACTTAAGTAGTTTCATCTGTTAGTTGTAAAGACAGTCAGGCAAGAATGGGAGATTCAGTTTGCATTTAAAGGGAAACAGACCTAATTCACACTTTCTGAAATAATATGCAGGCAGAAATGCAGCCAAGCTAGAACCGCAGTTGTGAACTGAACTGATGTGCAGACAGGGCAGAACTGAGCTGGGGTCAGGGTGGGGAAATGAACCTATTACTGGGCTACATTAGCAGCAACATCAGTTTGGGGGGGAAATGCCAATGGGGTGGAATGCTGAGAGCAGCTCCATTTTCTAGCGACTCTTGCCTAGTAGCTTCGTTGCTTGACAGCTGATTTGGGTGAGGCAATGAAACAAACCACACTCAAGCCATAGTTAAGGAGGTGCCTGCACTGATGTGCAGACTAGGTCAGTGTTGTTCCCCGAGCCTGAAGTGGCTAGGAACATTCTGTTCCATCACAGCAGCCCAGCCAATCGGTTTCGGAGGCTTCAATTTCATAAGCAAGATACGGCAGAGATAACATAAGAAAAAACCTGAACATAGGATGTTGGTATGGGGGTGCTTTTCTCATTAGTTGTGCTTTTTAGTTTAAATTACTGGGGTTCCCCCCCTCTAGTTCATTATAAGAACTTGGCAAGTCTGGTTTCTAGATTGTCTAATCATAAACGACTGTACGACATTTTATGGGGGGGGGACGCTATTGTAGATGAAAGAGTACACATTTGTTACACTGTAATTAGAAGCGTACTCTATTTTGAAGAGTTTTGTTTACTGCCGGGTTGCCTGAAGGTGTTCATTTTAATTTAGTTTGGGTGAAACCACAAGAACCAGAGGGGTGCAGTAAAAATACTCAGTCCTTTTGCATGGTCGAGCCATTCAGTTTCACTTCTTTTAACTTTTATTACAATGGCTCCTCTTTTAATAGCAGTTTCATTAACACCGTCTCTCTGAAAGCCGTTATTCCTTCCTCTCTCTCTCTCTTTAATTTCTCCCTTTCTCCCGAGCAATTGCATCATTATTTAAGCAGGAGGAAAACATTCTGGCAATGTCTGACTGCAGCCCTGTGTGAAGCAGCAGTGCGAATGCAGCAGTGAAGAAAGCAAATAATGTCTTGCCGTGCTCTTAACTTCCTGCCATTAAACAAACATGTACACACAAGATCCAGGGGCGAAGAAACCGCAGTCCCCATCACCTGTGGCATGCAACCAGCTTCCACTCTACTTACTATTACAGCACTGGAGATTATTTTATATCCTAAACACCTAACAAGTATGTAAAGACTTCTGAGGCTGCAGTTTTTGTTGCTGTGATTTTCTAATGGAATTCTCCTTGGAGCTCTCTAACAACAACAACAGAGGGCTATAAAGACGGTGCCACAGGCCATTTCATGTAGATTGGTGGTTGACTAAGAGGGAGGGAGAAGAGTGTGTTTACAAATTACACACCCATCTTTGGATTTAGGCGAAACCATATCCAATATTCAGAGAACTCCACTTTTTTAATTGGTGCCTGTTTCCCCACTGTGTGCAAAAGTATACTGAAAGTTGTGTTCTAACCTGGTTTTGGCAGTGGCAAAACTGGGGAACTGAACTCAAATTAGACGACGTGGTTTTTTTAAAAATCACAAATATGGAGCCTCCCATGCCCAAACTAGTTCAGAATCAGACAGGTATTCTTTTTAAAATCATCCCATTTGCCTCTTAGTAATTTTTTCCCCTGTTATTACTCCTTATTTGTGGAATTAATTGCCAGCTAATTTCTTTTTTAATAAGTCCTAGGACTCATAAGATAAGATTGCCTAAGACTAAAATGCTGTGGTTTTTATTTTAGCATTAGACATCTCTGCCTCCAGTTTTAATTATTTTGTATTTGTTACTGTTCTCTAAATTAGATTATATCTCCCTACCCCTCTACTCCAAGTTCTATACAGTCCAGTGTGTAGTTTTCCTTTCACTCAACAAATACTGAATACTTTTTGTTCATAGAATAAAGGATGAGAGAGTTGGAAGGGACCATGAGGGTCATCTAATCTAAACCCCTGCAATGCAGGAATCTTTTTCCCAACATGGGGCTCAAACCCATGAAGCTGAGATTAAGAGTCTCATGCTCTATGGACCAAGATATCTCAGCTATTTATTAAGAAACCAGAAATGCAGGGGAAAAACCTGTATTAGCAAATAGAGCCACAATTGTCCTGGCATGTGCAAATCTAATTTGGAATCAATAACCCTCCTTATATGCCCTACATCAAATGCCATCTACCCTCAAAAATTTAATCAGCATTTAACAATGTGGTTGCTTGGCTATTGATCTCGGTTCATATCTCTAAAGTGAATGTCAGAGAAGAGCCCAAGAACAAAGCTAAAAGGCATGTTAAGAAGGAATGTGAGAAATACCTTTTTTACATTTTGACTTTACAATTTGGAATATAATAGCAATGATCTCCTATTGCTTTGAAACTTGCAATAAATGGCTTCAGAGATCAATGAAATGTCTCAAGCTAGTTTTAGCAATTAATCATACTCAGCAGCCATTTGTTGCTTTATGTATTTACAGAATCACAGCTTTCAGGAGAATCTAAATGTAGCTTAAAGCAGCAGACCACACTTTTAAGAAATGGCAAAGCATTCACATGCCAAACACAAATATCTTTTGTAATTTTATCACCTCAAATCAGCTGGGATGATACCATAGTCTCCTGACATTTTATAGTTCTCACTTTTATAGATGCATAAGAAGTAGAAATCCAACAAATACAACTTTGCTTGGCACAAATATGAAGTCAGAGGAAGGCTGCACCTGTTTTTGTTTTTGTTGTTATTATTATTTATTATTATTATATTATTATTATTATTATTATTATTATTATTATTATTATTATTATTATTATTATTTATGGTCAAAGACCAGTTCAAGAAGCACAACTGAGACTACTTTCACAAAAGTGAAATAGACATTTAAAACAGTATATAATAACAGTTTATAGATTAAAATTGAAATAGTCACATGTACACGAAAAAACCTAAAATTAAACAAACATGCAGATTGACCCTGAGACACCCAGGAGGCTGGATACGGCAGTTTTCCGGGTGTGTGTGTGTGTGTTCTGCACCTACAAATCTGCATTCAAAATCTGGCGACCATCCGGGTCGTCTTGTGATTTTTGCCTAAGAGGAGAAAATTGAGTTTGGGCTTGTCCGGAAGGTCAGCAAGCCTCAATGGTATCTCTACGTGGCTCATCGTAAAAAGGACATCTAAAAAATAAGTGTTCAGGACTTCCTATTTCCCCTAATGGGCAGGCTCAAAGTGTCTGGGCATATGGGACTTTTCCAAAAGATCCTTCCAGAACTGGCGAGGGCAGAGCCGAACTTCTGGCGAGAGTAAAGGCCCCTCTTGCATTTCTGGATACAAGGAAATGGAGGTATGCTGCCAGGACAGCAACATATCTCTCGTGTTCTGCAGTTATGTAATCAGGGGACCTCAAGCAGTCCTGTTGTCTCTCTATGTCGATAATTCTTTGCCTAACCACAGATCTTGCTTGATCCAATCCCAAATTCAAGATGGCTTGAGGATCAAGGCCCAGTTTTTGCAGAGAGTTCAGGACCACTATCTGCCAGAATCAGTGGAGCTATACCTTAGGGGAGCAATTTCAGTGTCAACCACTTATAGATTGATGTTAAGCTAATACGAGCCTCAACTCTCATCATCCTGTTTCCTCATGCTTCCTGCTGAAATCCAGAGGAGAATTTAGAATAGACTCCTTGAAATTAATGGACCTACCTTAATTATGTTAATCAATTTCAATGAATCTATGTTGAATAAAAACTCAGCTGAATACCACCTTTTAACATTTTATATCACAAAC
Source organism: Podarcis melisellensis (assembly GCF_964234715.1). Classification (NCBI taxonomy): domain Eukaryota; kingdom Metazoa; phylum Chordata; class Lepidosauria; order Squamata; family Lacertidae; genus Podarcis; species Podarcis melisellensis. The sequence goes on along the minus strand of NC_138537.1, from coordinate 61,508,189 downwards.
GTTTTTGTCTCTCTTTCATTGCACGACTGTTCAAGAGTGCCCCTGCAGACAGCGTAATTGTGATAGCACCAGGGAAGCATTTCAAAACAACTCATAAAGCAGAATAATGTGTAGATGGTCCAGTTTAATAATCCATCACTATGCCAATGACATGTTGCATAACACCCTTACCAAAACCCTAGTCAGGATGGGACCACAGATGCCCAGCTTTAACAAAGTAGAATAAAAGAAGAGTAACATGATTTCATCATCATTATAGTTAAATCAAACTTGCCTACCATTCACGTTTTTCATATTTTCTGTAATGTTATATCATAAATACAACAATGCATTTCCCCCCAAGCTGCTCTAGTCTATGTTTTGATGATTTCATTGCTATTTTGTATGTTGGATACTGCCTTGCTGTATTTTTTTAAACAAAGTGTGGTTTATAAATATGTAAACAACAACAAAAATAGTTCCACAAACTGGAACAAAATCAATATGAGAGAAACATCATATCATCTGATAGCAATATTCTGCCAGGCTAATCCTTATTTAGCAATCAGTGGGGCTCAGTCCATTTTAGTATTGTCATGCTGTTAGTTACAGTCCATTTACCATAACCTGGCTGCAATCGGCAATGTATCTTGTGTTACTTTTACTCCAGAATTATGTAGCTCTTTGGAACAACAAGCTACAGATTTGCATTATATTGATACAGAAATGCAACCACAATTAAATTGCCACTCTGAAACAGTAGATTTTTTTTGAGGGAGCCTCTAAACTGGAAAAATTGAAATACGTAGTCACTTGTATAGAATATATTCTCTCTCTCAAAGAATAATAGTATATCCAGTCATTAGGAACAGTATCTAGATTCCCCCCCGCCCCCAATTGCAGAATGGATCCTTGAATCTGAGAACTAGAAGACAACCCAAGACCATTCTCTTTCTCCCATAGATCACCCCCTGGCTGTGTTATGGACAGAGAGATGTGTTGCTGGAGAGCAGTCTCAGCCATGCTTGGTTTACAGGACGGCTCTTGAGTACATTGGGTCTGAGCGTTGTAGCTTGAGTTGGAGAAGGGTTGGGTGAGAGAGGCACAGGGGACCTGAAGTCTCTACCAGCCTCACATAGTTGTCAAACATTGGATGATATTCCATCAGTGGAATGTTCCACATTGGAATGCTCTCCCCCTCCCCTTGTGTGCTCCCTTAATCTGGATTCCCACTCACCACAATCCTCCAGTGCAGATTTGGAGATGGTGCAGGCAGGGGCAGATCTACTATGAAACTTATTAAGCTTAAGCTACAGGTGCTCTAAACCTGAAGTGGCCTCAGAAGCAATTCAGGGGGCATACTGCAGAATGGACGGCAATGAGTCACTTAGTGAGTTCACAGCAAACAGTTAATTCAAACCAGCGACTCCCTGATTCACAGGGTAATCTCTAACAGTGGAATCATAAGCATGTTTGCCCTTAAAAAGCAGTGTTATGCTTCCTATATGCACTTACCAGGAAGGAAGACCCATTGAACAGAGTGGGACTTACTTCTGAGCAAATATGTGTAGCATTGCTACCAATGCATACCTCAGTAATATAGTACCCAAAGTATCAGAGTGACTTCAAACACAACAGTGGGTGGTATCCAACCAAGTCATACTCAGAGTAGACCTATTGTAACAAATGGACTGAAGTTAGCTGTAAGTCTAGTTTAAGTCTGTTAATTTTATTGGGTCTATTTTGAGTATGACTTGGGACTATGCTGCCCAATATTTGTCTTTTTCTTTCAGAAGTACTTGAACTTTTAAGAAGAAAACACTGTACCTTCTGTTTCGTATTGTGAAAGTCATAAGATGGATGAGTTGTTTTTTATTTGCAAATTGATTCCAGTAACCTCTAAGGTATTCTATGGTTATTGTTTTGGACACATTATTAATCATGTTTCTATTCTGGAGATGTAGATTTGAATCAATCCATATGCTGTGTTGTTTCACAAAGGTCTCCGATCCCATTTTTTCTATCAATTTTTACATAATTACATCAATCACTGGTGTTCAAAAGCTAGAAAAGAGAGGACACTAGCTCTGTTTTGTCTTTTTATTTTAATTTTATCCCCAAGAGGGGGAGAATAAAGGAAACAAATTTACTCAATGAATTGTGAATGTAAGTGGGGAAAATGTAGAAGAATTTTCTTGCTTTGCTCCCAAAAGATTACATATTATCTATCAATAACTTTATTCACTGATGTGGAATATAAAATAAAGCATTCATTCTTTCCATGAATTTCATCAAATGTTCATTTTGTACTTTTACACAAAGAGCTAACTGCTAAATAAGGAGGCCAATTGGAATGAGTGAAAAATGTCAATCACTTCCCATGTTGAGACTTTTCTGCTAAACTGTTAGGACTAAGATAGAAAGGAGCTTTTATGTGTTACATTCTTGAACAGTTGCCTATTTGTTTCTTCTTGAAAGAGTGATAAATTTGGTTTGCAAATCCTTTTAGCATTTCCAAGGTTTTATTAAATTATAATGATACCTCTCCATGCATATTTGCAGCATGCTTATAAAATGGCAGCAGCAGCAGCCATAACAGATGCATGCTCTCATGCTTTCCTCCAGGAAAGTATAAACTGAGGCCTTTTTGTGAAGTTATTGTACAGAAAACATTTTGATACTCATAAAATGTGATCACACTGGATAGGTGTTAAAAAATTTAATGTGCACAAAATGTAATGTTTGTATGAACTGAAATTAAAACTTCTCTAAAGATTTGCATTTGCAAAGCAGATAAGTTTACATTAAGTGAGAGGTTTCACTCTAGATGAAAGCAGAAGGCTGGTGTTTTTCCATTTCACGGGCTTAGGCTACCTGATTACTCATTGCCAGACACCTGAACTGCTGATCTCTAACAGCAGTGGCATATGAAGCCAAGTTCCGCAATGCTGAACAAGTTTAGGATCTCTCTGGGATCAGAGAGAGGAGAGTTTACTGAACTACATAAAGGGCTTAAAGGACTGAACCACATTGCCTGCTATTTGAGAGCAATGTGTTACTTTGTACAATTTATCTTTCCTAACATATTTAAGACTGTTCTTTGGTGAAGCTTTGAAACTCATTCTTGAGGTGGAAAGCTCATTTATTTCTGTACAAGGTCCTGATCAAGAGTACTGATGAACAAATCTAACAGTAAAGCCCATAAACATAGAGTGTTCAAAGAATTAACATCTAATTAAAAAATAATAATTCCAGGACCTTGGAAGCAGGTGGCCAACTCAGCTGACCCTAAGAAACTTTAATATGAATATTCTGCTTAACAGAAGGCTCTGTTCAAAAGAATATCCCAGGTAAATTCACTCTTGCCCTTTAGTAGAGATTTAAGTATCATCTACTACTCCTTATCTCTGGACCAACTAACGCCTTCAAGAGGTAGGGATTATGAAAAGCCAATATGTGTAGCAGATCTTTCCTATTGTCCATGATGATGCAAACTAGTACAGGAAGAAAACTCTAAATTTCAACTCTTCACATTATCTAACTAGTTTGATATACAGATGTTTAAGGGTGATTAGGAGACAGGATGGAAATAAGTTTCCAGAAAAACCTAGCTTTTGTTGTCTAGGTGAGAAAAAGACAATACGGTTAAGCAGGTAAGACAAGCTAGCTTCAGTGGCACAAAAAGGGAGTTTTGCCTTGTTAAATGGAAGTCAGAAATATCAAGTTGGCTCAACCTTAGCAATTAATTTACGTAAAGGCCAGACTGAGAACAAGAGATCTCATATCCCCTGCCTGCCATTCTTGTCTGATAACACAACAAAACATGTCTGGGTTGCTGTGTCCTTCAGTAGCTAATGCTGCTCCAGCATATAATGTGGCTTTTCACCTGCTCTTTAACTGATGTGAGAGTAGAAGCTTCCGGTATAAGGCAGCCCCTTGTTTTTCTCCCAAGTTTTGAAATCTTGGTAGTTATGTACTAAAGACAAATCATACTCCCTAACTTTGCAGGTGAAAAGATTGCAAGTGGGGGGAAGGAATTCATCTCAAAGACTACATACCCAGTGTGCCCATCCTAGGACACCTGCCAGAGCCCATCCTCTCAGTTATGTACACCAACTTTTACCTGGGCAGATTCTGTGAAGCCAGATGCCCAAGTAAGGAGATTCAACCATACAAGACGACTCCAGCATGAATATCACTTATAAATTATGAGTCATCTACACTTGCAGCCAAGTGTAGATGCAATTCCTTTCAGAGGAATGTGCTAGGCATTTGGGAGAGCAACCATGCACCACCCACAGTGCCTCACTAGCTGCTATTGGATTTGCACATCCCATAAAAACAATAGATAGACAGCATTCACTCACTGTATTCATTCAATTGAGTGCACAGCCAGTATGTGTCCAACAAGTGATATGCCCATTGAAGACTGTGTCTGCATGTGACTCTCCTTAGTTTGAGCAGGGGACGGAAGCGTGTGTCAAAGGAAGAAACCTTTCTTGTCTCTTCTTCATCCTCATTTAAATAATTTCATAGATACAAAATGAAACAGTTACCATGAAGTCAGGGCCAATATACACAGCCTGTACCATTGGATCCATACTTGTACATCTAAACCAAGAAATAAAAACCCACCTATAGAATAATTGATTGTATTCTAATTTCAACTCAAGGCTTGTCCTGAGGGACTCCTCCCAGTGAAGCAAATCAATGCTCAGCTTTAAAAATGTCTTGGTTCATCAACTCTCAGAACTGCTGTGGTAATCACTGCTGAAAAAGCCCTGAGTGTGTGTACCGAGCTCACTTGACTAGATTCGTGTAAGTTCTATTTTTGTCCTTTCTCTCATCTGTCTCCGTTATCTGTACTATTACGATCAGCAGCATAATAATGAAGTGTGTTGACACAATCATCCATGGCTACTTCAGCTCAGAGACCGATAATGAGTTTTATGTTCCAAGGTAAATGAAGAGAGCATTGCTCAGCAGAGGAACATATACTTGCTGTGCTGAAGGCCCCAGATTCAATCCCCACCATTTTTAGGTAAAAGGAACAGGTAACAGTTGGGAGGGGATAAAGATCTCTCTCTGCCTGATACTGTGGAGGGCTGCTGCCAGTTAGAACAGGTGGTATTGGACTAGGGCAATCTGACCTCATATACTTTAACCCTGCGGGTGCACCCTAGCTCTGAGGCGGCCCTTTTCAAAGCCAGCAAGTTGCTAGGCCAGCCCATGATATTTCTGGCACTTGAAGCAAACCACAAAATGGCGCCTCTCCACCAGGGAAGAAGGTGTGAGTGAGGATCTACATCAGGAACAAGACAGAAAGATCTACATCAGGATACACTGCCCCTGTGGATCCTGCCACCTGAGGGAGTCACCTCAACTGGCCTCATGGGTGGGGCAGTCCTGCAGGAAACTCTTTTCCCATCTTTACTGAGAGTAAACAGGGGAAAAAATGAGATAGTAATATCAACTTTTTAACTACCCAAAGCAAAGGGTCCTGTCTCGGTTAGTTCACTGGAATCAGAAACAGAAATAATCTGGCCTGTATATAGAATCAAACAATGGGGTAGGGAAGAATAGAGAAGCTCTCTGGGCTGCTGGTCACAGAGTTTGCTAAGTGGTACAAGGAATGGACCAATCTGTTGTTTTCAGTTTCTATCAATTGTCTATTTTTCCAATCTTAACTTCAGTTCTCCTTATCAGTTGTTGATTAGTATTATTACGGTATTTCTTTTAAAGGCATTATGAAAATACACCAGCATACTGATGCCAATTTCTCCTGATATGCACAACTTTGTCCCCTATTGTACACATTTTGGCAAATCAATTCCCCCTAATATTACACATTATTGTGTCTTATTTTTACTAACAGATGCATTTTGTACACGTCGCTTGGGGAGAGAACTATATTGCACAGTGTGTAGGAGTGCATGTTATGGAGGATAGCCAAGTCCACAGGTTGGTTTGCATGTTGCTTTGGAAAGTGTGAATTAGGGAGACTTGCCTTTTAAATGTGAAATCGATTGGATTTCTCCTGCATCTGCTTCTCGTAGGTAAGTCCCACCAATCTCCTGGCCCCCTCTTCTGTCTGAGAAGGGAGAGAAAAAACCTTTTATCCAGGGCAGACCAGACACATCCCTTCCCCCCCCTCTCTCTCTCTCTCTCTCTCTCTCTCTGTTGCTTACCCCCATCTGGAATGTTGCCAGTTGCAACAGTCAGGCTGGGGTGGGACAGCTTCCCAAGGTGGGAATGTCTGCCTCAGTTTGGTCAGCTCTTGTAGGCGACGGCTTCCCCCAACTCCCTGGTAAGCTCTCCCTTGGAGCACGTACATGTATAAAGCGATGTATTAATTCCACAAGAATGTTTACCCCTTATTCTTATGTTCTTCAAGTTCAGGCACCGTACTGTCAAGAGGAGAGCATGAAAATTCAATACCATACAACCTTGTCTCCTTCACTGCCAACCGCTAAGAGATGTGGCTGTATCTTTTTCTACGAACTGAAATTATAACAAATGGCTTCTTGTAAATTGTAAGGTTTCAAAGAAGAACCTTGCGTCACTTGAACTTCCCTGCTATCAATTAGAAATGTAAGATTATTGTTGCATTTCCCCCCTGCTGGCATGCCTGCATCTTTTCCTATCTACTTCATTTATAGCATACTTTCAAAAGTCCATTTTCAACAGGAAGCATTCATTTTAACTAATCAATACCAAATTGCCTCCATAATTTCAAATGGAACAATTTCCTCCAGTGTTTCCAGACTGTGTATTTCAAAGGTTTGCAACTGCTATAGATAAGATGGAAGGGGGGAGGAGAGAGAGAAAAATGCTATATAAATGATTTGCATTCCTCAGAATCACTCCAAGGACCAAAAACTCAATGGGGTGACTAAGATTAAAAGGAGAATGGATAAATGTTTGATGGTTAACTTTTCAATTGAAAATTTCACTGTGTGGTTCAGAAGAGAAGTTCAGTGAAATATGGGGAATTCGTGTTACTGGTTTTGCATACTAGGATTGGGTTTCCAGTACTGACTCACTGTCTATTGATTACTTTCTTCACTAACGGCACTTTATAACACAAAGTTGTCATCATGAGCCATAATGAAGAAGAATGGGCAGCGTAGAGACTGACAATGCGCGATGGAATGCTGCAAACCAGCCAGCATGTATAGACTTAAAAAGGACAACAACAAAAACTGTGCTGGATGAGAAGCAATGGAGCTTACCCATTCATCAACTTAAACCTCAGGCCTTGGGTGCTGCATGTGGTTCCCCCAGGCTGCTCTGTCTTGCCCTCAGGACTCTTCTTAGACCACTCCCCATCTCCCCAGGCACACTTGCTTCTCGGGACACAACCTTTTCACTGGCTTGCTCTGCACTCTCAAGTTGCCTGGCTGAAGTGGGTCCTTCCACTGAGATAATGAGCCCACAGGATTAAAAAATAATAATAATCCCCCATTCCTGACAATAATACTTATCCTTGGAAAAGAAACACAGCCTAGTCACGCTCAGATTGCGGTATGAAAGGTGGGAATTTATAAGCCCTACAGCAAGACTCCCCCAAATTTTAGTTATGTTCCTCTGTAGCCTTCCAAAAGCAGTCAGTATGGGAAGGGAAAACAAAAGAGAAAGGCAGAGCCTGTACATTTTTAGTAGCTCATTTTTATTTTTATTTTACATTTTGAATTCTTTCAGGTCAGCTTGTTTTTAACTTCTGGTTTATAACAATAATGTATATATTTGTTTACAGTCTCTGTAAGCTGCTTGGATGGTCTTTTTATTTTTACAAATTGTGTTAAGTAAAAAAATTAAAATAAAATAGTGCAAAGTACAAGAAAGTTAAAACTGCAGATAAAACCACCAGCAGCAGCTGCCAAAAAAAGCCTTCCCAAATTAACAATTAAAAGCCTAGATAAAATATAACACAGCTGCAGTTTAAAACAGCTTGTTGGATACAGAGTCAATTATGGACTCTGTCACTAGCTATACAGTTTTTGTGAAGGTCCTTAGAAGCTTAAATATCTAGCACTGTGGCTTATACAGACTTCTGACTGTGAATCTATTTTTCATTTTCCATAAACTATTTGAACCAATAAGACAAGCCTTCAGAATGTTTGTTAGGAGGAAAGTTATTTTATTCCATGTGCATTCTGGATCTGAAAAAGGAAGCAAGTACTTCCTTCTATAGGAGTTTAGGAAATGAGACAGGCACTGAAAAAGTAATGAATTAAATTGTTTATCTTGAAAGCATTTGAAGAGCCCTGCGTGACAGGTGTATACCATTGCTCAGCTGTCAAAAGAGGTTTCTATTTACAAGCAGGGATGGGCGGAAGTTCAGAAAGACAGCAATATTCTTGGAATCCCTGAATCAGGTAATGTTTCTGAGAACTTTATTCTGAAATAAGATTTGCTGCTACAGAGAGTTGTGTGCTGTTCAAGGCTGGCTTAATTCCAAGGAAAATATAAGAGTCAAGATTAATGACAGGTGCAGCTAGAAGCTTAACCAAACAAGTGACTGAGAACACAATCTTGTACCCAAGATCCACCAGCTTAGAAGCTTTAGGATTTGGCGCAAACCCTACTACAAATCTGGTAGACTTTTAGATATGCAGCCATCAGAACTCCCCTGATATCTTTGTAGGGTTATTTCGCCAGTAACACTATCAAAGCAATGAAAAGAGGTCAAATATGTGGGTGGCCCATGGGTAACATTGGGGAGGAAGATGCATGTTGTGTCCTGTGTCACTTCAGCCACCACCCCTTGTCAACAATGCAACTTTACACCAGCCAAAACAAGCTCCAGAGCAGGCAATGGTGACAGCGCAATCAAAAGGCACCCACAATTGCAAACTTGATTGCACACCACATGTGGTGGCTGTCACCATCTTGAGAACATGACCATGACTTCCTAGGTATCACTGAGCTACATGTCTTCTCATGGTTTGAGCTTTCTAGGTGATAGTATGGACACTATGGGAAAGAGGAGACTGAGAGGAGATATGATAGTCCTCTTCAAATATCTAAAGGGCTGTCACATGGAAGATGGAATAGCACACGTTTTCTCCTGTTCTAGAAGGTAAGACCCATACCAATGGCTTCAAGTTACAAGAAAGGAAATTCCAGCTAAACACCAGGAATAACTTTCTGAATGTAAGAGGTGTTAGACAGTGGAACAGACTCTCTCAGGAAGTGGTGCTCTCTCCTTCCTTGCAATTTTTAAAGCAGAGGTTGGATGGCCACCTGTCATGGATGCTTTAATTGAGTTTCCTGCATTGCAAGGAGTTGGACTAGATGATCCTAGGGGTTTGTTCCAACTCTACAATTCTATGAATCTATTATTCAGTGCATGTCCTGTAACTTCCAGCTGAAATCCTTTGGGTGGTATTCTGCTAAGTTTTACTCAGAGTGCACCTACTCAGAGTGCATTGATGGGTCTGGCATAAAGTGAGTCCAGGATTGCTCTGCCCATGAGACTCCCATTTCCGTTAAAATGATAACTATGGCAAATAAGCAAGTGGGGAGGAACAGGTGAAGGCATGAATGTCAGTGTGTTATAAGACTTCAGTTGATTTTTATGCAGCAGCCAGATCAGTAGCACCCGGAAAACAATGTGATTCTACTACTCCTATTGACTCACCGATCCCACTACTACTGGATCTAAATAAAATGACAAGAAAAATAATGAATTGCAGTTAATCTGCAGCCACAGTTCTCTGCAGCCTCTGCAATGCTTTCTCATCTCACTCTTGGCAGCTCCAAGTGCCAGTTCCCAGGAGGCTTGGAGAAACATCAACATAATTACCAGCTGCTGCACTGCAGAAAAGAAATGTCTTATATGTAATACAGGCACTATATACCTTAAAGGGGATGTCAAATATAGATAGCTATAACTGCAAAGGGCAAAGAGGGAATGTGGGTCATTCCACATGCATCAGGTGAATATCAAAAATTATGGAGTCAGCCTAGTAAAAGTTGCCTAATGGTCATTGCCATCCTTTGCTAATGGAACACCATAATTGGAGGCATTTACCAGATTGTCAACATCCCTGTGAAATTGCTAGCAGTTTACGCATTTTGGACACTCTCCGTTAAAATCTCCATTTATTTATTTTTTTACCACCTGGGTATGACTGAAGAGGAAAACCTTTAAAAATAGCTTGTATAATACCACCAGAACTAAAGTAAAAGCACAATTTATAAAATGCATTAAATCTATCTTTTGGAGAAAACGTTATATATCATTATTTCCATATTCTTTTATCTCCCCCCCCCACCTCCTCAAATCTTTTGATTGCTATGTATATAAACAACAGAGCTCAAGTAGCAGAACTTTCACTTCTTCCTAGCCATTGCAGGCATCTTAGAATCACAGAATTGGAGGGGACCTCAAGGGTCATCAAGTCCAACCCCCTGCAATGCAGGAATCTCAACTAAAGCATCCATGACAGATGGCCATCCAAGCTCTGCTTAACGACCTTCAAGGAAGGAGAGTCTACCAGTGCTCATTTGTTACACCGTCTTGATCATCTTGGTCACCCTCCTCTGCACACGTTCCAGCTTGTCAACATCCTTCTCAAATTGTGATGCCAGAAATGGATACAGTATTCCAGGTGTGGTCTGACCAAGACAGAATAGAGCGGGACTAAAGAAATAAAGATAATTAACATGTTCACCTGCATTTTAAAAACCAAACATTGGTGCTTCATTCGATGTAAGCATGTAGCAGGTAATTCACCCAGTATGTCTCTTTCCCATGAGCATCTCTCTACATGGGGATTGGACCCAGTGCAAAGTTCAGTGTCTTGTCCACCTTTCCACATCATCTGGTGCTGCTTCCATTCTTGCACCCTGCTCTGTCATGTAGCCCTTTTGCTCTGCCTGTTCATATTACACAGTGGCCTCTCTCATCTGTCTTAATCTGCACCATGCAAAATGCATTTCTTATAATTCAAACTTAGTAGCACATCAGAGATATGTGATCAAGTGCAAGTGTATCAACAGTCCCTACATGCTTTAATGTTTATCTTATGAATAAATACAATCCCTACCTGACAGGGCTGGTGCACCTTTGTAGATTTATGCTCACCATAAATATCCAAATAGCTTTCCAGCGTGACACGTAATTTCAGCCATCTAAATAGCTTCATGCTGCGGAGCTTTGAACAGAATAACCTCCAAGGAACAAAGGTTTGGTTAACCTCCAAAGGACAGAAAAGGAACATTTACCTTCCTTATGTCAAGGATAGAAAGGGAGCATTTACCCTCTTTGTGTCAAGGATAAGTGGACAGTGTGGGAAAAGGTGTAGTTATCGACACCGCTAACAATGATGAAATCGTCTTCTTTTGATTGCCTTGTCAGTTTGAGGCACTAATTGCACACTCCAGGTATTAGTCAATGGCAGTTTCTAGTTTTACAAATGAGATAATAACATTTCTACATTGAGCCTAGGGATAATCGCTTGGAAGTCTCATTGATTTTGAATGGAACTTATTTCCATATAAGAGCACAGAGGATCACAGCTACACCTCACCTTCCTTGACCAACCACATGGGATATAATTGGAGTCGACACACACGGTTGTGTGTTTGAATACCTCTTTTCATTGCTAGGCTACAGTGTTCATGTCAACATTCAGGGTGGAGAAATGATGAGAGTCCTGATTATTTTTGTCAGGCCTCCCAAAGCCTTTGCTTCAGTATGAACGTTGCAAAAAAACAAACAGATCATGGAACAACATTCCTTCCTCCATATTGCTTATCAAAGTTTTTCATCAAAACAATGAATTGGCTTGAAGGAAGGTTATCCTTAACATAAGAAAAAGGGATGGCCATGCAACATTTTAAAGCTCTCTCTTCCTGCCCCCCCCCATTTTAGGGCTAAGATGTGAAATATTCTGATCTGAACTCTCAGTGGTTTCTATCTTCACAGTTAAATGAAGAGCCCTTATTAGATCCAGTCAACAGCTTTGGGGGAAAAGGTTTAATTTAATTTATTTTTCTATTTATTTTAAAGATTTATATCCTAACATTTGGGCTGAAAGCTTCCAGGACAGCAAATGTGGTGTGTGTGTGTTTAAAAAGCATCACATAGCTTGTGTAGCTTGACTCCCAGACTTTGTTTGGCCTTGATATACTGATGCTGCCAGGTAGACCAGGGGTTGAGAACACTATGAAAAGTTTGGGAGAATGTGGTTGGTCTTTGTGGTGCTTGTAAGTTAATAAAATAGGCACCAACTGGGTTTCCATGGAAAGAGACAGGAAAGGCCAACTATCTGATTGTCACCCAGGTAATGTCAATAGGGAGGGTACAATGGAAAAGATTCTGCCCTCAGCCAATCCACACTCACCTGCCTTGTTACTTGCAATGAATCTCGGAGTAGTTCTGCCTGTCCCTGGCACTAGCTCCACCTACTACTGGTCTCCCTTCCTTTTGCCCTACCAGTCCCATGGAGAACTAGCCATTGCTGCTTTTAATTACCACAGCCCAGATACTGTTTAGAGCCCAACAATGTGTTTTCATTTGAGTGAGAATCAGGCCACAGAGCAAAGTTTAATTCTGTAAATTCTCCATCGTGCCTCCAATGCTGGACAGAAATTATCAGAACTTTGTGGCTGACCTTTGGAGAATGGTTCCTCTTCTGTCCTTACCAAATGCTGTTTTGGGAGAATGGAAAAGCTTCGGACATTTTAACAGATGTAAATGGAAGCTGTAGAGCACGATAAAGTGACAAAGACATGACTGGGAGTTTTCCAAATCCTAAACTCTGCAGTGAGGTCCACTACACCCCAAAATCTTCAATAGATTAAGCCTTCTCCCTCCCATGCCAATGGACCAGTAGTCATGGGCTTCATTGTGGAGCAGATGATAGGATTGCAGTGGTTTCAGATTCAGACCACATGTGATGATGATTCTTTGAAAGCATTTGTATTTCTTGTGAACTCTGTGGCTCTCCTTACTGAATGGCCATCACAAAGGATTAAATGGTTCTGCATTTTAGGCATACATCCATAGGCACAAGCTCTGCTTACAAATAAAGAAAAAGGGTGATTGATAGTCCTGCATTGATAACAGATACAGGTATTACATGGTATTAAAAAACAAGCATGACAAATGGGCCCAAAATGTGCTGATGGTTTTGTAAGTTGATTTTGAATATATCCAAGAGTATTCCCTGTTAAGTGAAACAGAGTCCATATTTGTAATTTATAGTTACTGATATACTGACTGCCAATATGTTCTTATTTGTTGGTGCTCTTCACTTCTTCAAGTGGTAAAAAGCACCACAGCACTATTTTTGTGGAATAAAGAAGTGCTACACTGTTAAGGAATGTTATTATGATTTAGGAAATGTGAAGCTGCCTTATGCTGAGGCAGATGATTGGTCCAGTTAGCTCAGTATTGCCTACTCTGTCCAGAAGCAGCTTTGAGGCAATGATCTTTCACAACTGGAACCTGTAGCCTTCCAGATGTTGCTGATAATAGCTGCCAACATCCCCGATGGCTGGCTGGTGCTGATGGGAATTTGAGTCTAGCAACAGCAGGGTCAGAGGTTCCCCATTCCTGCTGTATGTAAAAATGTGCTCTGCCACACTGAGCTATGATCCCTTCCTAAGACCAACAGCGGTTGTCTTGAAGAATTCCCAGACCCTCTCAAAGGAACAGCAGCAAACTGGCAGCCTGCTCCCTAAGCATGCTTCTTCAGCCAGAATAGTTTATTTCTGGAGAAATTCAAGGTGCACAGGCTGTACATTTCAGCAGATAACTGTGGTTTCAGATCCTTTCAACAATGGTGGTTTCTGAAAAGGCCATTTGAAGCTTTTGTGATAACAAAGGCAAACATTGTTGACTCTCGGCTCACAGGGTTGTCTCATTGCTTGGCACAATAAAGTAACATTGCCCACCCTTTATTACAGCTTGTGAGTCAAGACAAGAGTTTCCATGGTTCTAGCTCGCAAACTAGCCCGTCAATATACTGTTTAGCTATGTAAACCTATAGAGATTTGGAGAACATTGGAAACACTTACAAGGAATTTGGGAATGGGGTGTATGACAGGGTGTAGCAAAAGCTCCTCATACTCTTGCTATGTGCTAACACTCACCATTGGAGAATCTACTATAGTGAGACCACTGTTAGCAACCAACATTTAGATCATTGTGCTTCTCTCTAAAAATCACTGTCTTTTAGTACAGACGCATCTGCTATGCAGGAATAATTTCTGTGACACACCGAGAAGCAAGATTATTGGAGGCTGCAAATGATTGAGAGGTATCGAAATGCATGTAAACATTTTCCAAGGTACAGAGCACCAAAAATCTAATCTGCAGGTTGTACTGCAATGAGCAATAGGCTGTTAAAACACTGGGAACATACATATTTTGAATATGCAGAGATGAATGGAAATAACCAGGCAGAATCAATGTATGCAATGAATTCAGTTGCTTGCCTGGGATTCCCAGGACATGCTTTATCAATTTGCCATGCTGATGACTCCCAGCTCAAAATCACAGCCTTTCCTCCATTTTTATTAGTATATAGCCTACAGCCTCTTCTAAGCCAAAAGAGATAAATTTTCCTAATGTGGCCGTTGTGCTATAGTAAATTAGCAAAGATCATCAAAATGCTCATTCTACAGAAGGCCATTTCACATCCATCTCATTAGTGCAATTTTCAGTCCAACTACAACCGAGTCAAGTTGAAGTGAGCAACTAATGGACTGAGACACTTAATTTCAACACCAAAGTTTGCAGTCCTCAAAATGTGTGGCTCAGACAAAAGATCAACTATAGATTGGCTTATTTTCCTCATATTAGATGGCTCAGCATTTTTGCATTCCTGATTACCTATTAATATGGAACTATGCTGACAAAATGTTTCAGGGATTAAATTCTATCTGACACAAAGCATTGACTCTATTTCAGGTCTGCAGTTTGCATGTGCAGTGAAATAGAAATGATTCATAGCATCATCTCCATCCTCCCCCCACCTTCATTTAATTCACAAAGCAGCCCTTAGTCTCCAAATGTTTTGGATTACTTTAGCATTAAACAATAGGCAGCAGAGGGTAGTCACAAGCAGACAGTTTCTGCCATGAAGGACCCAAACAGTGTGATTCTTCAAAGATCTGCATCTGGACTGACGATACGCAATTAATCTAAAAATAACCTGGACTTCAGCGTGTGCAGTGAAC
Organism: Podarcis melisellensis; assembly: GCF_964234715.1. Taxonomy (NCBI): domain Eukaryota; kingdom Metazoa; phylum Chordata; class Lepidosauria; order Squamata; family Lacertidae; genus Podarcis; species Podarcis melisellensis. The sequence goes on along the minus strand of NC_138537.1, from coordinate 61,493,015 downwards.
TGGCCGAGTTTGTGATGATGTGATTCAGGATGGTGAGAGCCATAGTGACCTGCAAAACAGCTCCAAAAAGATATCTCCAAAATGGGTGAGTGGACAATGAATTGCAAATGATATTCAGGGCAAAGTAAAGTGGTTGCACATTGAGCCAAATAGCATAATATACCCATATTCCTGCTACTAATAGTAAGATTGTCACTGCGGCATAATAGGTTTCAGAACATATCCCATTATCACTCAAGCTGTGACAGTAGCAGGCAAAGAGGTATTTCCCATGAAATACCACTACCACCACCACCACCACCTCTGCATTGTACGAATAGAGATTCAGTTTATTCACTCTCATTCAATCCATTACTGTCTTCAGGGGAGTCATTCAGCCTGCCACACCTCCTAGAGTAAAAGGGAGGCGGAGGAGGAGAAGCTGGATGCCATCAGCATACTGTTGAAATCATGTTCCAAGTTACTGAACAATCTTGCTGAGTATTTTAATGTAGATGTTTAGAAGAATGGAAAATTAAACCAAACTACAAAATTTCACATGATCACTTTCATTTTCCTTGAGATATCCACCATGACTCCCATGATCTCTTTCTTGGCCAATTACTGCCTGTTCACGCCAAATTAGTATATTTATGAAGTTAGCAATTTATTTTGTCTCAATGTGTACCACTTTACATTTACCACGGAAAGGTCCAGAGGAAAAAAGAAAAGGAGCTCAGACATGGAGCTTTAAATTGTGGATTCTGGTTGGAAAGAGTGGGGGATAGGTATGTGTGGATAAGCCCTGGATCGCATTTGCTATTTTAATGCCAATTCACCCCTTTTGGAGATATCATTTTGGAGTTCATCACAATCCCCTTTTCTTTGATTTTACCACCCTGAATAATTTGGTGTCATCAGCAAATCTGGTCACCTCACTGCTTAGCATTAACTCTAGGTCATTTATATAAAACACAGGCAAAGATGTTTCTGCACAGAAGCACCTTCAATCATTGCAAGTATACAGAGAGAGAGAGAGAGAAATGCATCCTGTCTGGAGACTAATCAAAAAAGGTCAAGAGACAAACATGGTATTGGCATATCATTTGATTCAGCGCTTCTTCCTACACTCCAGCCTTCATTATCAGGGTTTGTTTTGGTTTTAACTATGCAAGTGAAGGGAAACCCTCTTCTGTTGATATCCCTATGGTGAGAAAGCTGGACCTCTCAATGGCTGAATGCATCGTCTCTCTCTTTCTCTCAGTCTGTGTTTTATGTCCTTTTAAAAATCGCTGTGTGTCTTCATCCTCTTTCTTTTAAAAAATCTGAATGTCAGCTGACCCAAGAGGTTTGGGCCCCCTCCATTCTGGGGTGTCAAACTGAACTAGCCTACCTCTATGCTGCAACCCAAAAAGCTGATCAGCATTGTGATGGACCCAACCAAAGGACCAGCAGTATCTTTGATTATTTGTTAGGGACAGGGAAGGAATGTCACAATTCAGAGCTCCTGTTCTTCTGACTCCAACTAACTGATCAGCAATGTGATGATAGTTGCCTCAACCACAATACTGACAATAATGACAGGATAGGAAAAGGCAGGAAAGGGTTGCCTCACTTTCTCAGGCTCCCCACTTTTAGACTTCCAAAATTGGCAGCTGGGCCAGACATAGAAAAACTGGGCTGACCTATAAAAACAGAAGTCCAGGATTGTCACCTGCTTCTCTTGAAGCAGGACCTTGCAGGGTTCAGAGTTCAAAGCTGCCTCGGGTGGGGAAAATGGCTTCTGTGTGGCGATACTCCGTGGGGGAACTGGGGAAAAGTCATTTCCAATACATTTTGGCCAAAACGCAAAGGGAGTCTTCACATCAATGCCACTGTTTGTGCTGGCGTGGAGAGTTTTAATTGGAAGTTGTAAGCTTTGAGACAGTCTTGAGAAACAGAAGAAAGCTGAAGAGTTTAGCAAGATATGGGATATCTGAGGCAACGTGAATGTCCAGGAAGACCTAACCCATGGATCCAATGCAGAACCCACAAAGAGAGGTTGCTACCCAGTTGAAGCAGATCATGAGGAAATATTTCTGGATTTCCTTAAGATTGTTGACTTAAAGATGAATCTGCTTATCACTCACTCCTTTTAGATGTGTCCACCCAGCTTGATTTCTTAAAGCCTATCATTCTTTGTTCACTGAATCTCATTAATGACTTGGACATTAACAAACAAGCATATCACAGAGTCGGTGCCCATAGCATCTTGAAGGCAAAGAACTTCTCAACATGGAGCTGACTTTCCTAGGCATGCATTCTGCAGTGTTGTTTTAAATAAACTTGACATTTGAAATCTCCTGGTACTTTCTCTGGTTTTTAACAGTGTGCTCCTTTTAGGAAACTTATAGAAAGCTGCTTTTGTCCTCATCTCCTCATATTTCTCTCTCGAGTTGAGATTCTACTCTTTGTGTAGATTGTCAGCATTTTGACCTTCCAGCTTGTTAGATCTTTTTTAACAACACTCTTCTCAAGACGTCAATATAGGGCTAAATTCAGAGATTCCATAATTCACACACTCCCTTTTTGAGAACAAAAGATATCCTGATGAAATGAAAATCCAGCTTCCCTAGATTCCCTCCCCACCTCCTCCGCTTTTCCAAGCCAGTGCGCATAAAGGAAGACACAGCAGGAAGAGTCTCACACCATCACAACATATAACGCAGCTCTTCCAGGTTTGGTTGTTACAACAAGCTAGCTTCAGGTACCAGGGATGAACTGGGGCTGTTTTTCATTGGTGAAACCTGACACTTGAAAACAGTTATTCTGATAGCCAGGCCTCTACTAAGACTATATAACAAAAATGAATTCTTCACCAATGCAATGATTATGGCTCCCATACAAAGTCAACATTTTTTCCTCCCTCTTTCCTCCTGCTTTGCTTAATATTCAGCATGATGGAAGAGCTCTGGTAGTTGGCCATGCATATTAATGTAACTTACCTCTTCCTCTGCTTAGCTTATTTGGTAAGGGTTCTCTCAGAGAAAAACTTGCTTGGCATCAAAACATCAAACACCCAGAAGATGACATCATCATCATCATCCTTGCTGTGAAAATAGCTGAAGCCCCACTATACCAACGCTCCACAAAAGGAAATCATCCACCCAGTACAGGCATCTCTTGGGAAGGAAGTGACATTTGATAGGAACATAGGAAACAGCTTTAAACCAAGGCCATCGAGCTTAGCATGGCTGGCAACAGGGTTTCAGATGGGACACTTCCAGGTGTGCCCAGAGGTTGCCAGGAATTGAACCTGGAAACTTCTGCATGCAAAGCAGATTCTCTAGCACTGAGCTACATAAGAAGAGCCTGCTGCATCAGGCCAATGGCTCATTCAGTTCAGCATTCTGTTCTCACAGTGGCCACCCAGATTTCTACCGCAGGACCTGAGCATGAGAGGCCATCTCTTTCTGTATTTTCCAGCAACTGGTATTCAGAAACATTACTGACTGACTCTGGAGGCAGAACATAGGCACCATGGCTAGTAGGCATGATGGACTCCCAAGTTCCCACCTCTGTACCCTTTTGAATTTCCCAATTGCAACCCAATCTTTTTTGTAGTAGTATTTTGTTTTGATTCTCCCTCTGGAGACCATGTACTCGTCTTTCCTTGTACAGTAGTTTAGCACACAGCTCCGGAAATCAATACATATTTTAAAGTGTTTCTTACTCGTGTTGATTAGGCTTCCTATTCTTGGAGTAGAACGCAAGTCTTGCTGCGGGAATAGGCATGTCAGTCACTACTGAAGATTAGCACTAGGCCAGCTGCTGGGAAGCACCTCACAATCAGTTCTGCTGAAGGCAAAAACCACCAGCAAGGAAAGAACTCTACATTATTTGAAGGAGGCGATTCTACAGGAGAGCCAGTGTGGTGTAGTGGTTAAGAGCGATAGCTGCTGGGTGACCTTGCACTAGTCACACTTCTTTGAAGTCTCTCAGCCTCACTCACCTCACAAAGTGTTTGTTGTGGGGGAGGAAGGGAAAGGAGACTGTTAGCCACTTTGAGACTCCTTCGGGTAGTGATAAAGCGGGATATCAAAGCCAAACTCCTCCTCCTCTTCTTCTTCGGGAAATCTCAGCCTAGCTACAAAATCATCTCTGGAGCCCATGAGTAAGAGAAGGAAAGGGGAACGCATTGCCAATTCCTTTCGCCTGACGCCGACTCTTTCTCCCTGCCCCTACTGTTTCCCTGTTACAGTAACAAGCCTGGCTTGTGCATGTCTGCTGCCTCCCTGGCCTTTACGACTCTGCCCTAGGTCAGAAAACTGTGCCTGGGATATAAAGCTCCATTTTCTCCAAACCAGTGAGTCATACAAATAAGAGCCATATTCCTTTTATGGTCTCTGTAGTTTCAAATTAAGCATGAAAATGGAGCTCTTCAACACACATGCATGCCGAGTTAAGAGGTTTTTTTCGTTTGGGGTGGGAGAGACACATAATTGCATCATAACAAGAGGGACATTTCTGCATTTTTCAATAACCAGACTGATTCCAAAAGAGAACCCAGGGAGGGGGGTGGAGAACAGTGAGAGACGCCTTGTGTTATGTTCTTTATTACATGATATAATTTTGCACTTTAAGACACGTCATCTGTCCTATTCCATCAAATTGCCCCAGTCCTTTTCATAAGACAGACGTGTCTGCGTATTAAATTATATTTTGTAATTTAGATGGGACAACTTAACAAAGAGCCTCTTTTGAGGCTGGTGTTCTGTATAGTTTGTAGTCTCCTTTGCAACGAAATCCCCACTCCATGATAATGCCAGAGCTTTGGGCTCCAAATTAAAGTGTCATTGCTTCACAACCCTCCCCATGTGGCATGCCAGCACATTGCAGGGCTGCTACAGTGTCAGTTGTCAGAGATGGACCCTTGAGGGGGTTTTTTTTTTGGGGGGGGACATTGAACCCACTGAATCCATTTTGGGAAGAATCCAGAAAACATCACTAAGGAAGCTTCTGAAGGAAAGCAGCTTTGAACTCTTGGCTTACTGAGAGATTTCTGCTGTGCATAATATTAATCTGCAGTTGCATGCCCATAGCCTTATTTTCAGCCATTCCCAATAAAGCTTTGGCTATTGGCTTTCTGAAACAGAGCTGCTCACAAGGATGTTTTGTAAGAGTAGCACAATTCCCAAGGAAGACAACTCATCTCACTTGAGGAGAAGGTAATGAGGAATTGGACAGTCATTGAGCAAGTTGAAGTCTGTTTGTGGTGTACTCACACTAAGGGTTCAAAACAATGAAAAATAGTGCAAACACATTTTGCATATCAGCCAGATGCCAGTCTCTTCCAAAACTGTTGTTGGAATAGGTTTAAGCTGAAACGAATAATTGTTAATATGCAAAGTGTGCTAAAATTTCCAGTTTTGAATTTCAAAGTCAACTTTGTATTTTAATGTGACCCTTTGCATTTCAAGTTATTGGCTTCCCTTGGTTGCTCTGATTTTTGACAAGAATAAAGTATGAAATTTCATAAGCTGTCAGCTGCCATTTGTCAAACACTGTAGCACAACATCAAGTGCTGTCAGATACTAACATCATTGCACGCCAACTATCAAGTGCCAGCTAATACCAATGGTCAAATACCAAATCAATGAAATCTATCAGATTCAGAGCCAACATTCAGCAGGTGTGTGGATATTCAGAGAATATCTGAACCATAATCCAGAAGACAATTGTAGAACATTTGTGGAAACCAACATAACTGAGCTCTAGAAAAAAGAAAGGTGTGGTGTCTTCCAAGTCTACACGGCTTTTTAGGACAGAAGAAGGGCAAGGCATCTTGTAGTTTCACATGAAAACACTTCCCTGAAATAAAGATAGTAGCTAGATCTTGGCTTGTTTACATTTGCTGCCCAGCTGCAACCTTTCCCAGGAAAACTACTGATCTACCCAAGGTTTTGGCATGATGGATGCATATAGGAGTTAGTAACCCTTCAGAAAGAAATGCTTATACTCACTATTGCCAGCTTCCTCCTCCCCCCCCCCCCCGGGAAAAAACTGTTTCTCATGCAAAAGCAAATATCTACTATGCAGGACCTAGATGGATTGTTAGAAAGGATATTTTTAGCTGATATCTCTCTTATGAAAATTACATTGCTCTCAGTCCCTGGTGAATTATTTGCAGATTTGGAGCTGGTAATGGACGTGTGCATTATGTCAGCTAAACAGGAACCTACTCAACTTCTGTTTTGGAAGTGCTGGTACAAGGCAGCTTTGCCAGCAAAGATCTCTTCTCCAGCTCTTTCAGGTTTGTGAAGGACAAGGAAGGTCTTAAATATCCTAAGTGGCTTTGCCTGGGGGAAATATTAACTCTAGGTTTCAGAGGGTGTCTTTTCTTCTTCTTCACATGCCAGTCGGCATATGCTCATGTGTGATGTTTATGCAACATGAACTGTTTTTGTTATTTATATTTCATCATACTTCAGTGCAACATTTATTTTCTTTCCCCAGAGCCTCGGCTGAACTGTTCGTGCTTGATTGCCTCAAAGCCTCAATCTGATTCCTGAGCGGAATGTGCTTTCGCACAGCTCAGATAAAAGGCTTTTGCTTCCGAGTCGTGACGAGAATAGGGCTGGAGATCAGGCCTCTATCAAAGCAGTGATGATGACATGTTGACTCATCTAGGGCAGATCAAGCCGAGTGCTGACGTGAACACACAGAACGGAACTAACAAAATGGAGGGGGGGTTTGAGGAAAAAACCACAAGTCCATCTCTAGCCACTCCCCCCCCCAACCCTCTCGTCTGGACTGACGAGAGCTAGAGTGTGTTGCTTCACACATGATGTGACAGCTAACTTTTAGAGTGTTTCCCCAGGATTGCCCATGGTAAACACATAAGATGTGAAGGGCAAAGGTCCAAACATGTGTAAGCAAGAGATAAGTGACCAATTGCAGCTCCCCAACACATAATGCCTGTGTGCTGAAGAATGGAGAACTCCTCTTCACGTTTCCCCCTCTTACTGTGGCAAACACCCCAGGAATTCAATTGCTGCACTCCTTCATGGAATAGTCAAGAGGTTTTGGTTTGTACATGAAAAATCCAGGCTGAAATAGATGCCTTTGGAGAAGTCACAATCATCCATCTCAAGCTGCCAAGAGAAAAGCTTGCAGAAAGGTCCACATGTGGTATGCTGAGATCTTTGGAGTAAGAGCGGGCTACAAATGAAGGGATAAAAGAAACTTGCACGCTCCCTTTAAAATAACTAGAACAGGGCATAGTTGGGGCAGGATTACATGCTAAGGCAGCCCACGGAAGTTGTTCTTATAGCGACAAAGGAAGGAATTCTTTGAGTCCTCCTTCCAGGGTTTTGAACTGTCATGGCCCCAGCCTTAAGCTCAGCTGGAGGAGCTGGCCAAGTCTGAGCTTGCAATGCCTTCAGATGAAGGGATGGACTGGACTGATAAGCAGTTGAACTTGGATGCAGGATCTTTACAAGTTCCTTACTCTGAACCTCCCATGCTACTGCACCTGCCCAACAGTGCAGGGAGCACAACAGGTGAGATGCACGAGGCCAGGTAGTTGGCCCTGTTGGAGTCTCCATGCTTTGAAGAAGGGGAGGCAGAGTTTGAGGAGGAGGGACTGAAGGCACATAAGGTCTCAGCTCTCCTCCAGTCTCCCCTGAAGCAAACAGTTCCCTTGTAGCTCTCAGCGATGCTGCAGCCACCAACCTGCCTTAATCTGTGTTGTGGAGTCCTTGTCAGACCTAGGACAGGTTATGAAGCCTTGAGACTCTTGATAGCAGCCTTCTCCGTGCCTGCCTGTTCCTAAATAAATCTCATGGGCTTGTCTCTTAGTGCCGTAATGAATATGAATGAATATTGTTATAGAACTAAAGGGTCCCCCCCCCAAAAAAACCCCTAGGAATGAATAAATGCTAGGATTTTGATTAAGTGGAATATGGATTACATCACAAACTGCAGAGCTGAGCCAGAAAGGGAATTCCTGGGCTGGCTTATGCAAATCAGCCTGGCCATGCTAGGGCCATTAAGAGAACAACAGAGGCCCATTAAGGGTCGTTGGGAATGCAAGAGAACTTCCCCCTGCCCTCAGGTGTGAAGAGAAACAGGGGTGTGGTGATGGGGTATGTTTGAGGGGACAGGAAAAGGGAGTTTTGGAGCAAGGGGCTTCTGGGAAGAAGTAGGAAGCTGAGCAGAGATCAGTCTTGACCAGGCAGTGGGAAGGTTGCCTCCAATGTTGTTGGCCGTGTAAGATCTGGATTCCCTCTATGCAGACTGCAGGTATGAATAGGTGAATAAACCATATTTCTTAAAGCATGACAGTCTCCGCAGTGTCTTCTCCAAAGGGACACAGACCCTCTGTGTGTGCCCCTGATCCCATGGGCTCTTGCTGCCACTTGGCAGAGAGGAAGCAGGCACTGGACTTTTGTAACAATATGAACATTTAAACATTCTATGTCTATGAACCTCTTACATAGTTGTCAACAATTCTCAGTCACAATGTACTGATGAAGGAAGATGAGTTGCAGGGACAAATATGGAATTTTCCCAACATGTAAAGGTTCAGTCATCTATATATTGTATTAAGTATATTATACAATATTTGCCTGTTGATCAGGCAGACCCCAGCAGTTTTTCTTCTAATATCTAATTCATTTATGCAGTGAATGTTTAAACATGTCTGAGATGTAGGCAAATAAATTAATAGCAGTCTATCCAGAGTGAACTTGCACTCCACGAGCCATTGCTGGACGACTCTTCTTGTCACGCATTATGCAGGTATCTAGAGTTTACCGTAAACTGGCACTATATTCCACTGTAGTTCCAGAAGCAGCTTTTACATCATGCAAAAGCTCAAATATAATGTAGAACGTAACAGTTAAGGAAAAGTCGCAACAAAGAAATAAATTGCCATTTGAATGCAGATAGAATGCATGATTTCTGCATGGAGTTCGTTTCCACAGGATGAAGTGAAGGCCACTGGCACAGTTGGTTTCAAAAGGGGGTCAACAGCTAATCTTCTATAACGGAACTCTCCACGTTCAGAGGCAGTCTACCTCCGATTACTAGATGTGGGAGTCAAACAGGAATGTGCTATTGCTTTTCTGCAAGCCTCTTGGGTGGGGGCATCTGACCACTGCCAGAAACGGGATGCTGGGTCTGACTCAGCAGAGCTTTTATTATATTCTGGCGATTCAGAATAGCTGTCTTCTGAAGACTTATGATAATTGACTTGTATCAACCTGAGGGCCAGAAGCTTCTCTGAGGCCTCGGACACTGTTGATTTTGCTACGGTCTATTTTACAGTTTACTGAAAGCTGAAACGAGAAGGTGACCCTCCATCACATGCTGCAAAGGAGCTTAGGGTTGGCCTGGGGCGATCATATCAGCTGCACCTCAACTTACTAATCTTATTGTCTCTCTGCAAAAATAGGTCACCATCAGAAAACCAATTCCCCACTGCTGCCTGCAGGGCCCTTGCTGTTGGTATGACACACACTCTCTCTCCCTGTCTGTATGAAAAGGAAGTAAAATAGGATCCGTTTTGAAGAAAAGATTCAGATTAACAGCATTCAAATAAATATTCCTGCTCGTGACACAGGCAACAGAGACCAACATTTGATACATGATTAGAGTATCCTTTGTGTCATGTGGGGAAAGTGAACATTTTGTCAAGAAATAGCCAGCTCTGAAATTAAAAGGACACCATATTTTTTGTTCCGCTACAAATGACAATACTTTTTCTTAGGGATTGGTAAGCCTATGCAGATAAAGCATGCATCTAGTAGATTTGGCAAACACGTTAAACACTACAGCTGAATATTTCCAGGATTTAGTCTGGTTTGAGGGCCAAGTATAACAGCTGAAAAAGAACATTATTACTGTGTAACGCAGGACACAGATGGCTGCAGCTCACGTAAGAAAATAAATGGCTGGCTTCTCTGTAAGGAAGGATAAAACTGCTGCAGAAAATAGACTTCTTCGTATGGTTCAGGTTAATGTAAATTTCCAAGTTCTCTTAAATGTACTGTTAATTATTTCACAGCTATCCTTATGAGGAAGGTAGTAGCAGTTTCTGTGGTTACTTGTGTAGACTTTAGCATTTGGCTGTGGCTCTCAAAATAGCCTTATGATTTACAGCTTGAGTTGCCCGTTTCATCACAGGAAAGGGCAATAGTTCACATGACTCACACAGGGCCTAAAATATGCAGTATGTAATAAGGTAAAGAAAGAGACTCAATGCATGTACAATGGGAGAGGAAGGAAAGCTTGGTGTGCGCATAACAGTCAAATGAATATGGATAGGAAAGCAGATGGGACTTACACACCTAATTTACTTCTGCTGTTAAGTAATTTCAAACTTTCTCTTTCACTTTGCTTATTGTCCTAAGTAGTGGAACATCTGCCTTGAATGAAGATGGTCCCAGGTTCAGTAGCCAGCATCTCCTGGTAGGGCTAGGAATGTCCTCTCTCTGAAACCCCAGAGAGCTGTCAGTCTGGGTGGATAATATTGAGCCAGCTGGACCAACGTCTGGCAACTTCCTGTTTTCCAAAAGCAGGATTATTTATGACCCTATGAAAGTGCCCATCTCTTTTTGCATTTTGCTACCTTGGGAGCAAAGATGACATTCAACGTGAGTAATATTCAGAGTTGATCCATCTAAAACTATTGAGTCAACTCTCCGTACCAACATTGGTTTCAATGGATCTGACTAATGTTGGAAATCACCCAAAGGGTCTATTAATATAAGTAATAAAGAACTTAAAATCTAGAGCAAAAATAAAAAAGAGCCTGAAATCTTGAGGGACAACCACACTTAAAACCTTTCACTAACTTCTGGTTTCTGTTACTTAACTTGACAGATCTGTGCATATATGGTATTGATTCAGAAATAGCAAGGCTGTTCACCATGAGCAGAAATTCACAAGTTTTTCTTAAGAACTAGCTGACAGAGCTGCCCAGCTTGTAGCAAAAGTAGTGAAATGCCCTACAGAATTGGAGGTGGGCTCACGGGAGTTGGGATATGCTGGAATTCCAAAAAGAAAGAAGCCCAGGTCTAACAATTTATTAAAGAAGGGTACAAACTTACAGCAAAGGTCCAGCAGCTCCCTCCTTGCCTCTGCTCACAGCACTCCGTGGGGACAGACTCCACAACAAGAAGATGGCTTTTTCACACCCAAGTAAAGATACACACACTCTTTATAGGCCCAGGCAGGCTATGTCACATGGGAACACAGTTGGCTGGTATTAACCATTACCTCCCCCTCTAGTTATGCCTGGGGCCTCTGGATAAAATCAAAGCTTGTGAAACACACATGAGCTCAGTGTTACAGCTGCTACCGATTAGGTAGGAGTCATCTTGACCATCAATATGTTGCAAGCAGAGCTTCCATACCAGCTTGCATTTTCGGGTCAACACAAGTAGAAGAAAGAACAAAGCTTCTGAATAGTGACAAGGTCATGTTTGCCCATGTCCAAGTTTAAGAATCCTTTCTCTCACATCGTGGGACTTATCCACACTTAACCTTTTTGCCCCACTCTTTCTGGGCACAGTTCTGCACTTTAAAACTCAGTGTCCAAGCGCTCTTTCTTTTTTGCCCCAGAGCTTTCCCCGCAAAGCCCCACAACAAATGGCAGCTCGGGTTTTTCATTTGTTCTGAACTCGTCAAATACCCATTTCACAGAAGGAAAAACCGGCAATGCTCAGAGCCCCACAAAATAGACAAACCGCCTACACCCTCACATCCCAATATAACACAGACCAAAAATCTGGCAAGGCTTCCCCAGAAACAGACAGCACCCCCAATCAATCAGCCAAACCAGCAAACAAAGACCAGATCTTGTTTTTCTTCAAGGGAGGGAATTTGGTGGTGGGTACCAAAGATGGTGTCAGGGGACTGTGGTGCCAATGGATGCCACCTTGGGGACCCCAGAAATGAAATAAAGCAGATGGTTCTTGTGTTACTTATGGAAGTTGTCTATTTCCTCAAATAAAATAGGACATGAACCTGTGGCTCACAAAGCTGAGCTTTAGAAACATTTCTAATCTCCGACAGTCGGAGCATGACAATAGTCACAGCAATGGATGACATAGAAGTGGGGGGGAAATCATAGCCAGTGTAGCATGTGACTTGCCAGGTCCTAACATTGGTTTTGTCATTAATCAATATCATAAACACAGAACAAGAATGGCGTGAACACAATGGTGATAAAGAATGAATAGTGAGTTAACAATCAGGAAACCTTAGCCGAGGTTCCGGGGTGTCAGATGCCGCCATGATACAGATGCATAAGAAAACAAGTATACATTCATTAAAGCAAGATCCTGCTAAAGCAGGCATAGGCAAACCCAGCCCTCCAGATGTTTTGGGACTACAACTCCCATCATTCCTTGAGAACAGGACCAATGAACAGGGATGATGGGAGCTGTAGTCCCAAAACATCTGGAGGGCCGAGTTTGCCTATGCCTGTACTAAAGTGTAAGCATAATGAGGCAACTAGCATGTATTCAGACTGAGCCTTACTGCTCTGAACCAGTTCTGAAGTACAGGCACCCTCCCTATTAACACGCATCCCACACGTGTGTGACCATATTTATGGGGGTTGGCGCAAAATAAAGACTAGATTTCCCTTCCCTTGCTCAGGCCTCCTGCCCAAGTGAGGGAAGGTGGCCTTTGATCAAACAGCAGTGTGGGGCAGGAGGTGCCTTCTCCCCACCTCTGCTGCCCGTCTGCACCCCCATCTTGGCACCAGCTCTGCTGGGTGCCTTCCTTGGCCCCCTCCCTCCCACCGCTGCATACACTGCCTCCCCTCTGGCAGGCAGGCAGACTTGAGACAAGCTGGGCAGTGGCCCTGAGTGATTTCCAAGATGATTCTTCCCCCACTTCCTCTCTGCCCCGTGTGCCCTCCCTATTACAATGGGGTGCCCCCCACCTTACAAGATCTCATTATGCATGTGGGGGCCTGGAACGTAACCCCCACATAAGTGGGGGAACGGACGCCTGTACAGATTTGGGCTTTCCTCTAATCTTGAAGCACAGTTTGGCAAGAGTATCTGGTCTTCAGAAGAATGTTAAGATCCTTTGCTTAGGTGGGTTCTTAGAATTACCAAGGCACAGTGTGAAGTTTCAATAGTAAGCAAACAACCCATAAAGTCAAAGTAAAGGTAAAGGTAAAGGTACCCCTGCCCGTACGGGCCAGTCTTGCCAGACTCTGGGGTTGTGCGCCCATCTCACTCAAGAGGCCAGGGGCCAGCGCTGTCCGAAGACACTTCCGGGTCACGTGGCCAGCGTGACGAAGCTGCTCTGGCGAGCCAGAGCTGCACACGGAAACGCCGTTTACCTTCCCGCTAGAAAGCGGTCCCTATTTATCTACTTGCACCTGAGGGTGCTTTCGAACTGCTAGGTTGGCAGGCGCTGGGACCGAGTAGCGGGAGCGCACCCCGCCGCGAGGATTCGAACCGCCGACCTTTCGATCGGCAAGCCCTAGGCGCTGAGGCTTTAACCCACAGCGCCACCCGCGTCCCTAAAGTCAAAGTAAAAGGCTGCAAAAGTATGTCCAGCTACTCACCACAACATATTAAGAGTCTTCCAAGTCTCTGTGCAATTTTCTTCTCAGGGATTCATATAGAAAGCTCCCATCCTTTCTTCTGGGAAAGGAAGCACAGCCCTGTTCTTTCTTTGCCACAGATCACACACGACAGGTCACAAGTGAGTTCATTTTGCGTTCAGCTTCTGAGTTTCATTTCTAACTACACTAATATCTCAGAGAGGGAAACGCTAAACCAAACATCATATGAAACCATGATGCCAGAATTCAATAAGCAAGACTCTTGAGGGACACTAGAGAAGAGGAACATAGGCCTTAGACCAAGTGAGACCTTTTCTCCATTTCCCCCAGCATTGTCTGTGACCCTCCAGATATGGCTAGACTACAACCCACATAATCCCTGACTCTTGGCCATGCTTCCCACCTCAGTCTACGTGGACTGGTAGCAACTCCTCAGGGCCTGACACAGTATTCCATCCCATCCCTGTTTAGAGATGGCAGAGCCCTGCTTTGAAAAGTCCTGTCTCCCTGAGATATGATCTCTGTGTACTTCTTACGAGCTCTCAGGAGGTGTCTGTTCCCTGCCTGAAAAAGAATGCTAGACTGCATGGATCTCGATGCGACCCAGCAAGGCAATTTTCACGTTCTTGTGCCATAATAGTTACCGCATCCCACTGCCTATAGTAGACCAAATATAAATAATTTTGAATATTGGACAAAATGGGTTTGCACTTATGCATGGGATAAAGAACAGTTGGCCAATGGGGTTGGCCAATGTTGTGCTTACTTAATGGTCCTTTAAATCTGAAAATGTTTGCTTGAAACAGCAGCTAATTAGAGAAAATAAAAGCCACGAATGGTACCTTGCATTACAGCACAGGATGGCAGCGCAGTATTTCACATTGTGCCTGTCAAAATGCTTCTTCCATAAAGTTACAGTTTAAGGTTCACATGGTTGGCACACTGTCTCACACTGGAAGCAAATTGTTTAAAAAATGAGTTGTTAAGTAATATGCCCACAACTAAAAGACAATCAGTACCATAGAATGCTACATGAATACCTTCATGCAGCAAAGTATATATGCAGTATATAGGATTCCACCCATGTTGCCTGGTAAAGAACTTGGAATCCCGCTGGTCAGGTGTTTGGTGGACCAATGAATGAGTTCAGACTCCACCCCTGATCCTGGTGTTCAGTGGCATTCCAGTTTTGTTTAAACAGGTTATGGTATGCTGCCCCAGATTCTGCACTGGGTTAGATATGTTTCCTCATTCAGCTAGGGAAGATTACTGAGACAAGGGAGCATATGAAACACATAAACTATGCTTATAAGCAGAAAAAAAACAAAAGAGTGAAACTAACTTTTTATATAAATATTTGTATTAAAAAAAAGAGAGAGTCAAAAGCGCAAAAATGAATGTGGGTCACATCTGATGTTACAAAACATTTTTTAATTTATTTAATATCATGTTCTCCTACTCTGCAATTATATTGTATATTTTCTTTAAAAAAAAATAATGCAAACAGATTATTGCATAACATGGTTTCCAAATTAGCCCAGAAGTATTTGCTAACTTTATATTCAGACACAATACGGAAGTTGTATCATCAATACTGAATGTTAATCTTCAGGAGAGGTCTGTAACAGAAGATCGTCTGTGGAAAGCAGCACCCATTGAATTATGTAGTTTCTTGTTTTGTTGGACAGAACAACACTGGCAATAGAAACACAAGCTGGAGAACCTCAATGATTTTGTTCCTGAAAAGTGACTATTTCGCCTGGACCTCGGTGTGTGTGTGTGTGTGTGGACTATTTTGCATAATTCTAGAGACCTTCTATGACTTAGCTATTACAGAGTATTATAAATATCACTGAGATACAGAAATGTGGCATTTAATATAATATCTACGCTTATATAGTTGCACTGATGTCGTGGGATGACAGTAACATATACATGGAAAAAGGAAATGATGAAAAAGAAATTATATTATGCACACGTTGCAAAATACTGTATTTTAGATCTGAGACAATTCAAGCATATACAGCATATACATTATAAAGCTCAGGGTATTTTTTTTCTCCTTTTTGCATCATCTAAAAGAAGCAATCATAAAAAGGCTGAATACTGTTCAAAACTCAACACCCACCTAGTGCATTCTGCTTTGTTTACCTTCGAAAGATACACACAACAGCAGCAGCAACGACAACAACAACAACAACAACACACACAGAATGGATACATTATCTGCTGTAATTTACAATATATATTTTAACTTTATAAAAATACAGAAAGGAAAAAAAGGAAATTCCTTGCACTCAGATACTGAGCATTAACCCTTTGAGTACTAATTCCCACCTGCAAACACTGCAGAACACATTCATCTTGACACACATTTTTATATAACATTCCAACAATTATAATAATCATCTGTTATGTACACTGTAAGGAAATATATTTTTACATATCATAGATGGGAGGGTTCATAACATGCTGATAAGAACACATAATGAGTTGAACTCTGCAAAGATCTTGACAAAATAATCCCCTATAAAGTAATGCACATCCCCAGGGAACTGCCTAAATTAATGTAATGGATTCTTGGAACATGTGTGATATGTCTATAAATTTTCTTTTGGCGGCCATATAACATTGTGCTTGTTGCATTTGTTTTTTATTTGTGGAAATATGACGCTCTCTCTCTCTTTTTTTTTGCTGAAGACTCCTTCTGCCCTGCCCTCTGTGGCTGTATAGTGCCATTCACTTTAGGTCATCAATTTATAACTAGACTCTATTGAAATTTTTTAAATTTTAAAAAAACTGGGTAATTATAATTCTATTTTTTGTTGTCAGTTGGAACCTTGTGTCCAGATGTTCATGGATATCTATTTTGTTTTTGGGTTTTTTTAAAAAAAACCAATCCTTTGCCTAAAGCTTCCTGAATAGAGAATGCTACTGACCCTAAAATATCCTGCAGCTGAGCAGAATAACTCAATGAAAAGTCATGCAATTGAAGGTCAAATTTGCATGGAAGGATACAGACAACCCCGAATTTGCTTTGGCAGAGGACGGAAGGGCATGGGAAGGAAAGGATTTCACCCCAAATGTGGAAGTGATAAATAAATATCTTTAAAATTATATTTCTTTATAGTGCAATCCTATGCACGCTTACTTGGAAGTAAGGCCCACTGTATTCAGTGAGGCTCACTCCCTAGAAAGGGGCTTTTTAAAAAGGAAGGAAAGAAAGAAAGAAAGAAAGAAAGAAAGAAAGAAAGAAAGAAAAGAAAAGAAATGCAGTCTTAAAAATTTATAGATTCCCCTTTATTTGAGTACTCTGGACTACATTGTTATTAGTATTGCATGTACAAGTCTTTCCTTGAACACAGCTCCAAGTCAGATGAAGGGAAGGATCCAGTAAAAACTCAGTACTTTGATGTCCCATTGGTTTCAGTGGGGTAGATTTAATAAGCACATCGAGTGTTTCCCCCTTTTCCATTAAAAGCAATGGTTCTCCAAAATGCTGAACTTGGGCTGGATGGTGCCCTAAGTAATTCGTTAAGTGCATGACTGTAGTCCTCAAAGAGTTAATGATAAACTGTACTTGGTGGTGCTGTTTATAAAAAAGACAATTGTAGAACAGCTTGCAGGTTGGTTCCAGAAGGCATAATTACAAAGAAGTGAGACTCATGGAGACAGCTGCTATTACACTGCACAGTGCCACATACAATGAATAGTGCATGCTCTGTAGAGACATTAGAGTGGACCCTTATCAAAGCTATCATATAACCTTATACAAAGGATTGTGCCACTTAAAACTAGTGCAGTGGTGGGTTTCTCTCCCCTCCCGTTTTTCATGGATTCAAAATGCTCTAGAGTAATACCAACATGAATAGCCACGGCCTTTTACAATAAGGTTTTTGGTTCCCCGGCTCCTGCATTTCACACATGATAACACTAGAAAACAGCAAATGGTATTATCCAGACCTGTGTGTCATGCAAAAAAATAAAAATAAAAAAGAGGAACAAAAAGAAGTAACAACCAACACAGCACCATAGATGTCAACAAGGGACGTTACCTAGTATTCCTCTCCAGCAGAAGAGAGACGTAACAGCGACTGTACACTACATGATTTTACAGGCCGTATGCTACAGGTGGTCTTCATAGGTCTAAGGAGCTGTATTAAACCTGGTTAGAAATCCCTCCTCCTCTTTCACTATCATAACTTCCAAAATCATTCTCTCCCCTCTCCATAAGAATGACGAAGGAAAGGCTGATATGCATTTCAAAGTGGCTGATGCTAATGCAGAATTGTTAAAAATATATAATAAAATAAAAGGAAAGGAAAACATTACTGTGAGTGGTAACAAAGGATATTGCCTTGTTTTCTACTCCCTAGGTTTATTTTCCAACACCCCCCCAGCCGCCACAACTATGCCCCATAATTCTTTTAAAAATAATTTCAAAACCACCGCTACTTTTTAAAAGCCTCTTCTTATTAAGAAAACAATAGGTTTAGAAACCTGTACAATTTACTGATGCGCTACGCAAACATGTAGAATCTTACTCAGGTTAGAAGGAAAACAAAGGTTAACGGTGCAATCCTATGCATGTCTACTCAGAAGTGAGCCTCATTGAGTCCAATGGCGCTCGTTTCCCAGGTGTGTATAGGATTGCAGCCTAAGATGGTCTGAGCTGCAAAAGGAAAAGGACTGGGCTGCCCAACTACACAGTAGTTTCATTCTTCCAGGGCCCCGTTTTGATATTTCCTGTACTGTCTGAACTGTAGATCATGGCTTCGTGCAGGTTCCCCTTTAGAATCCCATTGTGGCTGGTTGTGCTAAATGGTAAAGACTGAGTCCGCGGGTGCATCTCGAAATGAGCTGCATGGTGCGCTGTCTCGCTCTCTGGCACCGTGGCACAACTGTAGATCACAGTACTTGCATCGCTGCTTTCCGGCTGACTGATGGTGGGATATGGGTCGCTTTTCGCACAACACGCCCGCCTGTGGCCCGTCTGGCCGTCATGCGCGCTGTGCGGACTGTCTGTGTGTGAGCTGTGGATGCTGCCGTCAACGCTGGAAGGAATGTGGTAAGCGTACTCTCTTTCCCCCGCAGACCGATGCCGGCTGAAGTAGCGTGGTTTAGTTCTGCTTTTCAAGCATCTGTGGATGTGCATGTTGGGCCTGAAAGTTCCCTCGCTGTGTACATGAATGTGAGCGTCGTCTTCCAGCAGCTGATCACAGTGCATTTTCGCGCAGCACGGCGTGACGGGTGAAAGGCAGTTGACGTGGTTTTGAACAGCTTGTAGATTTGTAAGTTTGCAGTGGCTAGCAGCTGGGTGATTAAAAACAGCAGATTTAGCAGGGCAAGGTGATTCTTGGAGACACGGGACATGGACCTGGCTTTCCCCGTTGACGTTAACCTTTGGCCGGACATTAACTTGCACTGAATATGTGTTTCTCCGAGATGGGCAACAGGACCACCAGCAATGCCAGACATCATCTCGCTTTGCACAGTGATGGATAAGGATGAAGAGCCCCAAGGTAACACAAAATGCTCCATACAGGCAGCTGAATATCATATCCAAGAAATGTCCTTGGGAAACAGCGAGTGCACCAAAGGTCCAAGTGGCAGTAAACAGGAACAAAGTGAAAGCCGCAGCTCGGAGCTGAGCCTTAAATGAGTGCTCGTTTTCCAACAAGGAAGATGACATCATTGAGCATGTCGCCTGGGAGACAGATCCAGAATCGGTGATGTGGCTGTGGCCAACCTCGGGACTTGCCAGCCTCTGCTGATCTTCCGTCCTTTCTTTCAACTCGTATTTGCGCTCCGGGTGACGCCTCAGTTGCACGTACGTGCAGAGGAAGTAAACGCAAGTCACCAGGACAATGAAGGCAACTGGTCCATAAAACGCACCGAGACTTGGCTCCCATGCCATCCAACAACTGCAAAAGTGAGGGGGGTGAGGGGAAGAATAGATTTAAACAAAAAGAAATCAGATTAGTAGTTTTGAACACATTAGTAGTATTGAATGCGTTCTTCTGATTGCTCCATTATTGCAAGCATTCATGCTTGATTCCCTTCCCCACATCTGTTCTTGGGGTTCTCCTGTCCGGCCCCCTAACAAAGCAGATTGGGTGGGTGGAGGAAGCTCCACTGAGACCAAGGCAGTGTACATGGTTTCCCCCTTCCTCATTCAATCCCCACAACAACCCTGAGAAGCAGTGATTCACCATGAAGTTCATGGCTGAGTGGGGGATTTGAACCCTGGCAGTGAGGGAACTGCCAGAAGGCCCTCGGAGCTGGACCGCAGTGTCCATGCTGAACGATGAGGGTGGAGACGCTCCTTCAGGTACACAAGGCCTCTCCTCTAGCATTACTGAGGATGCTGGTGTAACCCTCTGTTATCATGCAGCACAGCTAGTTGGGCTGACCAAATATCTTTGGCTGGACTTGGAAAGAACACACCTTTGAATCTATGCTGTGCTCTTAGGCACACAAAACTATCCAGGTATTTTCAAATGCTTATCAAGAGTTTCATCCAATAAAAACAACACAGGAATCCACGTGTGCATCCCTTAAAAAAGAAAAAAAGAAATCAAGATCTATGCAATTTATGCCAAGGAATATTGGAGCAATCCCCAGTGGTAGGATGCTGCTATTTTCAAGAGGAGACACTTCAAAAATCAGTTCCATAAAGAGCACGCTAATGTCGGGGCATCTACGTTTTCTGTAGTAACGTTATGAAAAATGAATAAGGCACACAACCCACTGTGCTGTTACTTAATCTGTAGTGCACACACACACACTCTCTCCTAAGCAATTTTATCACCCCACCTGCTTCATGGTTTTCTGCTCACATTGTGCTATCTGGTATTGATTGCCTGTGATTAAAGTGATTAAACTAAAGTAGTACAGCCTCTGCAACAGTGCCAAAGGGAAAGTCTCTCGCAAATTTATGAACATAAATAATGAGATCTTTTAATACCCTGTTGATTATAAGTGATTGTCTAATCACATGTGCTGAAATAAATAAGTTTTAATATGATAGAATTTGCAGAGTAGCAGCCCTCCCCAACGCCCTGGTTAGAGGAGTCTGCCGGAGCTCTTCACTCATCTAATGTCTTGTTTCTAAAAAAAGGAATTTACTAAAAGCATTTTCATAAAGTCAGAGTGCGGTTTGCTTTCATTTCCTTACATGTTAAAAATGTGTATAATGATTATATGGCAGGGCGTTACAAGAGCACTCTACACCAATGCTTTAGCCCTCCAGCTGTTTTGTACAAAAACATCTGGAGGGCACCAGGTTGGCGAAGGCTGCTTGATCGTGAACTGAAATACATGACCTTCACAGCATCATTAGCACTGAACAAAATGCTGATGAGAAGCCAGTGGTCCACTGATTGGGGACATGCACCCTGATGCAACTGAGCCTTGTACATGTTTGGAGCTCTGAATCATGTATATTTTTAGCAAATGAACTTTTAATTGGCATTCTCCTTACTCTCCTTCTCTCAAGAAGCCCAGGAGAAGCCATCTGCTGTTTGAAGGGTCGTTGAGCCCGTGTGCAAACCATTCTATAAAAGAAGAAAATTGATACTTGGGGGCTAAGAAAACAACGAGGGGTGTAAAGTTTAAAAAGCAATTTAGCATACATCAGGCCACACAGCCTGGAGCTTGTGCTCTTTGTATGCGATTTCCAGATTCAGAAAAGCGCCATTGTGATGCACTGTCTAGAGTGTTGAGTTGAGCTGAAGGAAATCCAGTTTCAGATCATTCCTTGGCTGTGAATCTCGCAGGGTGGGCCTCGCAGCCTCCCTTGGTTGTTGATAAAGCTACAAGGCTACTCTCAGATACTTGAAGAGCAGCAGACAAAAGTAACATGTCAATATTTCCCCACTCTTTTAAAGAAAAAACCTCAATCAAAGGAGGTGGCAAACCAGCCTTTAATCCAGTCAGCTCAGGCGGCACTTAATTAATATTAAGCTATCTATCACAGTTCATTAGAAATACAAATATATTGTGTATAAGCGGGGACTCCTCTAAAAAGGATACTGCTCAGTGCTCCAGCCAGCTTGGAGCAGGAACCTTACAATGCTGTTCAGACACCATGGGGAAAGAGGGCAGTTTCAGGCCCATAGCTATACTAGTGGGAGATTGTTTTGGACAAGGTAAAATGTTCATTTATGTTCTACAGTATTACATAAATCTCCAAGGTGTGCAAGGTGGCAAACATGGGAGATTTGTGACTAATAAGGATTTGAACGCAACTCTTCCAAGCCCTAGGCTGACTTTTAAACCACTACACTTGCTCTCTTCCCTTTCCTTCCCCCTGAAACATCCTTGAACAACAGTGGCATGTGTGTATGTTTGTTTTAACCTTATATCACAAACCTCCCTCCCTCTAACCTAATAATAATAATAATAATAATAATAATAATAATAATAATTTATTTGTACCCCGCCGATCTGGCTGGGTTTCCCCAGCCACTCTGGGCGGCTTCCAACAAAGATGAAAGATACACTAAAATGTCACATATTAAAAACTTCCCTGAACAGGGCTGCCTTCAGATGTCTTCTGAATGTCAGGTAGATGTTTATCGCTTTGACATCTGATGGGAGGGCGTTCCAGAGGGCGGGCGCCACTACCGAGAAGGCCCTCTGCCTGGTTCCCTGTAACTTGGCCTCTCGCAGTGAGGGAACCGCCAGAAGGCCCTCGGAGCTGGACCTCAGTGTCCGGGCAGAACTATGGGGGAGGAGACGCTCCTTCAGATATACTGGACCGAGGCCGTTTAGGGCTTTAAAGGTCAGCACCAACACTTTGAATTGTGCTCGGAAACATACTGGGAGCCAATGTAGGTCTTTCAAGACCGGTGTTATATGGTCTAGGCGGCCGCTCCCAGTCACCAGTCTAGCTGCCGCATTCTGGATTAGTTGTAGTTTCTGGGTCACCTTCAAAGGTAGCCCCACATAGAGCGCATTGCAGTAGTCCAAGCGGGAGATAACCAGAGCATGTACCACTCTGGCGAGTTAGTCTGCAGGCAGATAGGCAGCCTACGTATCAGATGGAGCTGGTAAACAGCTGCCCTGGATACAGATTTGACCTGTGCCTCCATGGACAGCTGTGAGTCCAAAATGACTCCCAGGCTGCGCACCTGGTCCTTCAGGGGCACAGTTACCCCATTCAGGACCAGGGAATCCTCCACACCTGCCCGCCTCCTGTCCCCAAAAAACAGTACTTCTGTCTTGTCAGGATTCAACCTCAATCTGTTAGCCGCCATCCATCCTCCAACCGCTTCCAGACACTCACACAGGACCTTCACCGCCTTCACTGGTTCTGATTTAAAAGAGAGGTAGAGCTGGGTATCATCCGCATACTGATGAACACCCAGCCCAAACCTCCTGATGATCTCTCCCAGTGGCTGCATGTAAATGTTGAAAAGCATGGGGGAGAGGACAGAACTCTGAGGCACCCCACAAGTAAGAGCCCAGGGGTCTGAACACTCATCCCCCACCACCACTCTCTGAACACGGCCCAGGAGGAAGGAGCGGAACCACTGTATGACAGTGGCCCCAGCTCCCAGCCCCTCAAGACAGTCCTTAACCTTAACCTTCTCCTCCAGAATATTCTCTATAAACTGTACAGGGCTGGAGCAGGCCACTTCCACCCACTCCATTGTCTTTCTCTCCCCCCCCCATATTGTCTTTGTTTCCCTCTCAGGTGAAGGTCTAATGCAGGCAAAGGCAAACTCGGCCCTCCAGATGTTTTGGGACTACAACCCCCATCATCCCTAGCTAACAGGACCAGTGGTCAGGGATGATGGGGATTGTAGTCTCAAAACATCTGGAGGGCCGAGTTTGCCTATGCCTGGCCTAACTACACAATACATTAACTGCAGGCCTTGCAGCCGCATCAGGGAACTGGAGATGTTTACTTGTAGGTGCCAATGAGTGCATTTCTCTTACTGCCAAGGGCAGTGTGAGAGGTGGCAATTTACCCCAGGAATGTCACTGGGGAAAGATTAAAACCTACCTCCTTGCAACTATATACCCTCACATTGCCTGCCCCTGAGGTTAGTATTTTTTAAAAATGTAATGTGTAGTTAGGGCCTGACCCCTAAAGATCTAGTGGCTCAGATGTTCTCTCTATAGTTTCTTGAGAAGTCCCCCTCCCCCGCCCCATGTATAGAGGCTCCACAGCAATCACTATTCTGGGACTCCACATGTACTTGCCAGGCTGTTTCCCCTCAGCCAGCCACCCCAGATTTTCTTTTACATCACAATTGAATATACTTCTGCACATCTAGGCAGTCCCCTAAGTATATTTTTGGGTGGCCCCATTTCACTTTCAAACATATAACCACTCAACCATCTAAGTTCTCTATTAGCAGGAATGATGATGGGATATGACAGCCTGAAAGCATTCTGAAATACTTACAATTGCGCTTCTGCGTAGTTTTTTATCCCATAATTATTTATGTTGATTGCCGCTGTAATTCCACATATAATAAAAGGAACTCCTCCACTAATCAGATAAAACCTGTTAACAGATAATATTTGACAGGTGAATTTTCAGTTGAATAGAATTCTTCATAAAAATGCTTTTTCATGCTTGAAATGGTGAGGAAAGCCCAAGTAACTTAGGTCGTTAACTTTAAATGCTCATTAAAATGAGAAATAAAAGAACATTAAAACATACAAAGTGTTTTAGGAAACAAGGTGTTCATCTTTATAATACAAGGTTGGGAGTATCTTTGCGATATGTCACTCAAAAACTGGAGTTCAACAAGCAAAATTATCACTTACATGTAAATTTTAAAAAACTCATATTAAATATGGAAGACATTTTAGAATATTAAGAAAGTATGAATGATAGCTATGGTTTTCCATTTTTATACAGAACACAAAATCATTTTATTCTGAATAGCTGTCGCCAAACCAAAACCTTGGAGCTAATCTCATTTTCTCAGGTAGTATTGCGACATTTACATAGGTATTTATTTAACTCTAGGGAAGAAAGAGCTTCAAGAAAAGAAACACAACTGAAGGGTCTATTAAACCAAAGAAATCTCTTTTTTTTACAGTCATTAACTCGGCAGCATCTTTCCAAACACCTCTAGTTGTCAGGAATTCTTTCCTTGAGAACTAATGACCTTCAGCAGAGCTATGGAGAAGAAGCCAAGTATTCCCACCAGCGGCCTAATCTAGGGGCAGAAAAATCACCAAGCATTTGACTTGAGACCCAGACATTGACAGAACAGGGCTAGGGAACACCTCCCATTTCCCAATTAAGCTGTTATTATGTTTAATACTGAATGAAAGCACAAGATCTAGGTTGCAGACTTGCTTGATTATGTCACTACACATGCTAGAACCTAGGATGGCGACAATGAAACCCTCCAGCTGCCAGTTGTTAAAAAGAGTCATTCCTCAAATGGGAGAGATAGGAAGCAGAGCCACTCCATCAGTTCTGCGGAGAAACCGGCTCCATGAGGCTCCAGCCCAACTTAGTTAAGATAAGAACTTTCGAGAATTGCTGCCCTTTTCCAATTCCCCGTTTCCCATTCTTTTTCCTCCTCTTTTGTGTTGTGTATTTTCGGTTGTAAACCTAAGGGCAGGGACTCTCATGCTTCTGGGAGCCTTTTCGATTGAAGCGCTGGGGGAAAATGGTCCAAATCAATCAGTTGTGGGTTTTCCTTTGTGGGCATCAAGGTATGGGAAATATTTTTCAGAAACTTGCTTATATATTAAGGTAAGGCTCTTTCTGAGACCATGTCCAAACATGTAATTCCATAACATACATAATGAAATTAAGTCAGATCAGTTTGGACAGGTGTCTCAGCAAAGTGCCCTCTGGTGGCACTCCTCTCCCCACTCTTTATGCTGATGGGTCCCAGTGGGATTAGCGGGTTGCAATGCTGGTTGCAGTGGCAGTGGCAGAGGCAGCAGTGCTGCAATTGACACACCATCTGGCTTGGTGCCACCATTTTGCTTTTCCTTTCACCATGTGCTGGAATGGCATTGTGAGATGGAAATTAGAGCAGTATTTCAAGCCACCTGGGACATCAGCTGGGCCACTGAGGTCCAAGCACAGCCTGGGCAGGGTCTCTGAATGTATGCCAATGTTATAATTTTGAGAGGAAGGGGACTAATTAATAGGTGACCATCTTTCAGGGCACTGCTCTCTAGCTCATAGCATTAAACCACTATTATTTTACAAGGACATGTTTGCCACTGAGTCTGTACTAGTAAATGACAGATTCTCAGAAAAGCTGCTGTTGTGGCAGGAAGCATAAATGGAATCCAAGGATGAATTGTAAGATAAGGTTACCAGACGTCCCCATTTCCAGGGGACAGTCCCTGGATTTACAGATCAGTCCCATACAAAATCCATTGTAGTTGAAAAGTGTCCCTGGATTCATTGAAAAAAATCTGGTAACCTTATTGTAAGAACCTGATTAATGGACTGCACAAGAATTACTGCCTGTACGTTGTTCTCCTCGTTTTGCATTGCCACCCCTCTGCTCCACCTCCTAGTAATATTCTTTTGCAACTTGCATGCAATTAAATAGTGAAGGACATGATATCGCACACTTAACTGGTTAAATACCACTTGCTTAATTCTTCGAACCAAATTCATCCAAGTGCATGGAATGTATGTTAAATTGTCACAATTAAGCAGCAAATAATTACCACGCTCTATCATTAAGCTAAATCAGTTTCCTAGGGAATGTATCTTATAAAAAAGACCCATCCTAATGTAACTCCCACAAATTCAGCTTAGTACAGCCGATGAGAATTCTACATCTGAGCAGAATTCTCCCCAAAGCACTTTCCACAGAAAAAGCTGTTGTGACAGTCTTTGATGCCATGACACCAAAATACCCAGGTTACACAATGCTGTTTTATAAGCTTCAGCTTGTAAAGGGGTTTTAGTACTTTCACTCACATCCAGACCCTAGTGATGGGTCTCTATTTATTTATTTTTTTAATGTATTTTTCAGTATTTCTATGCTACTTTTAAACTATACTAGTTCTCAAACCAGTTCACAATAATGAAATCAGTTTTATAGCCAGGTGATGCTTCCCCCACTGTAAGGGACCCAGATTCCTCCATTTAAAAAATATACACTATTGGAAAAAAAAAAATTAAGGATCACAAGATAAGGGTTGTTGTTAGGATCTATGTCAGGGTCAGCAAACTTTTTCAGCAGGGGGCCGGTCCACTGTCCCTCAGACCTTGTGCAGGGCCGGACTATATTTTGAAGGGGGGAAATGAACAAATTCCTATGCCCCACAAATAACCCAGAGATGCATTTTAAATAAAATGACACATTCTACTCATGTAAAAACACACTGATTCCCAGACTGTCTGCAGGCTGGATTTAGAAGGAGATTGGGCCAGATCCAGCCCCCAGGCCTTAGTTTGCCTACCCATGATCTATGTAATTTTGAGCTCCTAGGAGAGACAGTGGGATTGAAATAAAATTACTGCAGCTTTGATTGTTATGAAATTAGAACTGGCAATGGACACTGCCTCTCCACATGCAAAAGTATGAGAACACCACCCAGTCAAACACCTTTTCAAATACCACATTGCACTTCCAATTAGCTACTATCTCTATAATCCAAAATAAACACGAGGAGTTCTAAGATGTAGACATTGAAAGACTTGATGTTTGTATGATTGATTTTATATTTTCTTTCCTTCTAGAACTGCAAGGTCCAACGACTTAAGCCAGCAACAATATAGTAGCTTACAGGGAGTCCCAAACACCAAACAGCCACTCAAATGGCAGAGCTGGTCCATGAACAATGCACTAGGATCACCTGCCTAGCTAAATAGTAAGCTATGTTTAATTCCAAACAGCATGTTAAATACATGTTTGTATTTAAGGTACATTTTTTAAAATGAAGATTGCATTATCGGGGGATGGGTGGGTTATGAGATCAGAGCAGGCATGGAGGAGGAGTTTAACCTTTTATGCCCCTGCTGCAGGCCTAAGGAAAATCCATAGTATATCTTTAGGGGCAAATCGGGTCCTCCCTTAAAGAGGGCACATGTTGCAGTGAGACCTGGCAACCAAACCCTGTCTTGTGGGTGGGTATGATTGAATAGCCACAACACCCAATTGATAGGTCCCTTGATGCAGGGTTTAACCAGGCCAATGGGACGCAGGCTAAACGGATCAAGGGATCAAGGGACCTATATATACCCATGCACGTGACCCAGAGCTGCCTCTTTCAGTGCGTGGATCGGAACACCCGCCCACCTCTCCTTACTTTTAGGGCTGTGCGCTTGACCTTGCTATGCCATCATGTGTCGTCTGTTGTTGGGACAAGGGCACGGCAGGAATTTCCCCACTTGGCTGATTGGCTGGTGCCATTTGGGTTTCGCCTGCCACGTAGCAAATCGTCACAACTTGTAAGGTTGAGGATAGGCTCTGGTTCAGGTGATAGGGGGAACGCTCTCACCATCTCTATGTGAAGGGTATTCTGTTAAAGGAATTCAGGGACTCAATGGTTTGGTCAAGCCTGTGAGGGGGTTGTGCCCGTGCCTGAGTCCAGGGGGACATCTGTGTGGTGGACATCGCCTGTTCCCGGCTTTCCATCTATCTGGGTGTTCACCCTAGGCTGACC
This sequence comes from Podarcis melisellensis, assembly GCF_964234715.1. Classification (NCBI taxonomy): domain Eukaryota; kingdom Metazoa; phylum Chordata; class Lepidosauria; order Squamata; family Lacertidae; genus Podarcis; species Podarcis melisellensis. The sequence goes on along the minus strand of NC_138537.1, from coordinate 61,464,844 downwards.
TATGCTGGTGCCCTGGGTCACTGCTACCTGCAATGGTGCAGGGAGCTAGTCGAAGTGAGTGGAGCTATGAAACCACTCATTTGCTGTAATCAATAAAGTTGTGGCCTAAATTCTGCCAAAAAACAAACCAAAATTTGAGTCTTGTCTGAATTTATTTAAGGGGGAGGTTTAAAGGTCTGAACTCACAAATCCTCCATTTGCACTCAAGGTCTGAGCCTGTGCAGAAGCCACTAAGACATTCGTCCAAAATGAGCTTGAATGCCTTCATATTACCAAATCTGTGGGAAGAGGTGAGGTAAGAATTCAACAAGCAACTAGCCCATTCAGATGTAAAAACATTTTCCTACTTTGAGCTCTGAACATGCTAAATGAAATAATACAGTTGTACCTCAGGTTACATACGCTTCAAGCTACATACGCTTCAGGTTACAGACTCCGCTAACCCAGAAATATTACCTCGGGTTAAGAACTTTGCTTCGGGATGAGAATAAAAATTGTGCAGCGGCGGTGCGGCAGCAGCGGGAGGCCCAATTAGCTAAAGTGGTGCTTCAGGTTAAGAACAGTGTCAGGTTAAGAATGGACCTCCAGAACGAATTAAGTACGTAACCAGAGGTACCACTGTACCTCATTCTGAGCTTCATATGTGCCAAATATTGATACTGCTCAGGTGTGTTAGACAGCATGGAACAGTGAAATGTGCCATTCATTATAGCCATCTCCACCCTGTGGCTCTTCTGCTCCTTTGCTACACATGAGAAAACACATCCTAGAAATTGTACAGAGTGAAGTTGAATGCATTCAATGTATCTGAGCTGAACTGCATTGATATCCAGCCCAGCACTCTGCCCGCCCTGTCTCATTGCCAAAAGAAAATTAAAATACTGTCTGGAGATGACAGGCTGTACGAATGATTCCTCACTGTACTACCACAGCTCTTAAGGGATTGAGAAAGAAAAACAACAACAACTCTGAGATATACGGAAAAGAGAAATGCCAAATGATAGAAAAATAACATGCTCAAAAGCAGTAAAGGAAGAAACAAAAGATTGTGAAGGAAATAGCTTTCTTGTAGGAAAAAGATAAGAGGTAAGATAAAGGCAAGTTCTAAAGCAAATAATCTAAACCCCACATCATTCCTGTTGTGCACAACTTACTTAAATTAACAGATTCACATCAGCAAATGTGAAATTGGACTAGTATGAACTTCAGTTTCAGAAGAAAATTTGTGTGAAGTGAGAGGGAGAAAAAAACAGATTTACAGCCCAATCCTATGTACGTAAGGCCCATTGTTACAAAGGATTACAGTCCTAAACTGAAAAATTCTGTGTGATACCAATGGAGAAATTGAAAATAAGATATTTAAATACGAGGGAAGCAAGAAGGAGTAGAAAACTCTTAAGCAGGTGAGGTTATGGGTTGTTAATTGGATGAAAGAAGGTACTAGGATACAGTATGAAAAACCCAAAATGATTTGTATGCAGAATTGACTGCCCATTGCTCTTTGAGAGAAGCAAAACCAGTTGTTCTTCATAAAAGATTTCATAATCTATAAGGGAGTGTAAGGACAGACAAAAACCTACATTAGGGAATGTATTTAAGGTGCAATTTCACTGAAAATGCAATCTCATTTTGGATAGAAACTCTGCAACAGCATACCAGCGCTACTGCACAGCTCCCATTTGTTCCTTAGCAGATTGCACCCTAAATAAGTAGTGATTGGCTAAAATGATTCAAGATCTCCAATAAGACCTATAAGAATAGGCAGTTCACCAGATGGATTTGACAGATGTTTGCACTAGAGAAAATATGTTTGCATACCACCATGAACCACTGCATTCAATTGCAAACAATTAGGCTTTCCAAAAACGTTGATGCCTTGTGTAAGAATAAAACTAGAGGTGTTTTTAATAGTATAGATCGAATCTTTCCATCCAACCCTAGAGAGGTCTTTACAACATCAGACAGCAAAGACCATTCCACTTTTTGTCCCTGTGTCAGTGCAAAAATAATAATAAAAATGTCACTGTCCCTTCATGTCACTGAATACCATCCTTCTTTAATCATTATGAGACAGGGGAATTCCAAATCACAGACCACTTTTCTTCTGCCATTCATGTTGATAAATAGGATGTGATTCAAGTTGTTCTCATTGCATTCAAGGCTGTTAAATAAAACCAAACATCTCAAAAAGTTGAAGATGTGACTCTGTGTCACTTTTGGCTATTTACGCACGGTTGCTTCAGCCTGATATTTACTTGTTTATCTGTAAACTGCCTTTCAGGGCTATACAGCTTTCTCAAGGCATTTCACATCATAACACAAAGTAAAACAATAATATACACATTTTACAATAAGAGTAACAATTCGGTTTATTTCACCAACAGAAAAACAGAAAAGCAAAAATTAAAACAGCAATAGGGATTAAAGTATGCTTAGTGGACCAGTCTCAATAAGTAAATAAGAAAGCCATGTCTTCACAGTTCATTCAGCAACAATCTGCAAGGGAGATCCACAGAAGGGAGTCTGATAATGATGGGGCCATCACTGAAAAGTCATTTCTTGTAACAGCTAACCAGCCTGCAAGTGGAGCTTCCATAGGCAATCTTAAAGGTTGGGAAGGTTCAAATGGATGCAGCTGAGTTTTAAAACAAGCTAGTTCCAAGCTGGACTGGGATTTAAAGGTTCTTACCAGCACTTTCAGTTGAGTCTGGAAGTGCAATGGAAACCATTTTGTCAGAACTGAAGTCATATACTTCAGTTGCTTGGTCACCACAAGCAACTAGGTACTGTATTGTGCATCAGCGGAAGCTCCCAGACCCTCTCCAAAGGCAGTTCCTCACAGTGTGTGTTGCAGAGTAGAGTCTACTCTGGTGGTAATACGCACACTCAACATCAGATCAGTTTGCCAAATGTAAATGGTAGAGCAGGACCTTCTCAACCCTTCCCACAGCGCCTCTCCTCAAAGACAGAAGCAACATCCTCACCAGAAAGCAGAACAAAGAAGAACCCTGGGATGTCCTCAAATAATGTCACAGCATTTAATTCTCCTTGTGGGGGGAAAGTGGTGCACAGGTCTGCCAACTGCTCCTCGGTAATTTGCACAGTCGTAACCAACTCTGCTCCTTTTCCTCACGTGAGCACGGCTTTATTGAGGTAACACACTCCTGGCTGCAAGTAGTCAACAGTGAGCAGAGGCAGCTGTGGCAGTAGAGACTCAACTGAAATTAAGAAGCCACAGCAATGTGGCAAGCAGAATTAGACAGGGTGGCAGTTGCTGGAGAACTGCCTTCCCGAAGTGTGTTGGTGATGAGAAATAGCTTAGGGGGTTAGGGGTGCTTATTGGCCATTCCAACTCACTTGCCACCTGAGGCAAGAGTCTCATTCTACCTCATGAAAAGGGCTGGCCTTGAAGTCCCTAAATCCCTGATCAAGACTGTCATAACCACAGCTCTGCTGCGCCCACCACCAACACCTTTCACAACATATTTCATAGTTTATTCATGTTTTCCCCTTGTTATCCTAAACAGTACAGTTCCTTATTTTTCCAGCCACCCACCTTCTCCCAGTTTCTTTCCCACTACCCTCTTTAGGTGTAGCATTATCACTGCTGTCATTAAGTTATTTTTTTAAAAACCCGTCCTGAAGTCTACAAGCTCCTCTTTATTATGCATTTAAGAAAAGTAAGTTAGCAGGCCTCGGGATTTCTCCCTTTCGATACATATCCCAGTGTGGTACTGAATTCTACAGGACAATACATTTCTAAAACTACCAAAGAAATGAAAAACAAAATGACATCAATGATCATTCTACAAAACCATACACTTTTATTCACATGTGACATTTTAGATGGATTGCCTCTGGGTTGCTTGGACTCGGTGATAATCCTTAGATTCTCAAACCGAAACCATGTGCTTCTTCCAAGCCTCAGGTGCTGCTTCATTGTTTTAAATGGAGACAGCAAGACATTTAACACAATGTCCCCTATAGCACTCTGAGAGCTCACAAGGGTTTTGTTTGCCCTGTAGCAGATGGAAGCTAGAGGAAATCCAGCTGAAATGTCACATTCAAATATGAACACGGGTTCTTTCAAATATGAAAAAATAAAATAAAATTGCAGACATTATGGCATTGTTATCGTCACAAGCAACTATCTGAAGGATGATGAAGCATATTACCAGAAACTGGAAGCCTACAGGCAAAGAAGTGGATGTTTAGCTTAAATAGATATGTTGAAATCAGACTTCAACACTACTTTTCAATCTCTGCTTCACCATTAAGAGTGGCCAGGTCACAGGGCTGTCGTAGTGATGGGAGAAGATGTGCTTGGCGGAATTCTTTCTCTCATGTACTTCTTAGAGGTGCTCACAGTCACAAGACTTACAAAGCTCCTTTCCCCATATGGGGATCAAACCTGCAAGCTTGGCATTATCGACACCATGCTCTGACCCTCGCCACTGCAGTCCTTGTCCTCACCACAACTAACCTTGCTGCCACAATGTTCTGGGGTGCAGGGGGGTGGAAAAAAAAAGGTAAGTCCTATTGGCACAAGCTGAAGTCCAAAGTGAAAGAGGGATGCCATAACTGGATACCAGCCTAGGTCTTACTGAGAATATATGGAAAAGAGCCACAGTGAGTGCAAAGGGGGGGAAAAGGTGTGCAGCAGATCGTAGCAACTCAGTGCTTCTTGTCTTGGAAAATCAAGCCTTTTTCCAAATCAGCTTATTGAATCGCACAGCCCCTTGTGAAGTCCACAATCCTTATCCTAGTCCTACATAAATATATATCATGAGTACATCTGAACTAATTCTGAACTGATGAATAGGCTTGACACATATTTATTCTTCCTCACCCTGAACATATAAAATGATGAAAAGAAAAGATAATACCATCCAGCTTTACAACAGCCGAGAATGTTAGATATTTCCATTCAATAGGTTTCCAAGGAAATATGCTTATGTAGACCACAGAACAACAACAGCGACAAGCCTTTCTATCTACTGCCCCAAATTCTACCCATGGAAAATCTCTTGTAACTCATTATAACTACAGAAGATTGGAGGCACTGATATGATGGCTGGCCTCCTTGCCTTACCCAAAGGTTCTTTCTTTCTGTTGACGGTGCTCTGAGGGAAACAACAAGAATTAATCCTGACAACCTTAATACACTATCCACTTCTATGAATGTTTTAGAAGGTTTGCCAGAGAATGTCATATAGACGAAATTTCCCCCAGCCAAACAAATGGAGCCTGAACAGAAATGCTTATTTGGAAACTTTCCCTCTGGGTTCAGAACTACTGCTGCTCTAGTGTTCCATCATATTTGCAGCTGTTTCAGCAGGTTTTCAATTACTTTGGCCCAATCAGCAAGAGCCAGTGGTTATATTCTGACCACATACGATGCACACTAAACATTATGGGGGGTAAAGGGTATATGATGACTGGCTTTGGCTGACTGAATGATAATGCAGTTTACCCTGCTTTTTGTTTTTTAAAGCCCACTATGTTCCAAGGGTAACATGTGAGATATATATAAATCTACGAAAGCATATATATATATATATATATATATATATATATATATATATATATATCACCTTGTTACTAGTGGGGAGCAGGGCACAACTTCCTAACTATATGCATCATTCATAAATGTTCCACCTGCCCAGGAGTTTTTGATTTTCAAAAGTTTTCCTATCAAATAGAAAACTTAAATGGGACAAGAAAAACAACAGTGTGTGGAATTGCACATAAGATTAGTCCTGCCCAGAAAAACTGTGAAGTCTTGGAGGACTTGTAGAGACTAACCTATTAAAGAATGCTTCAAGGGTGCAATATCCTGCCTTACAGCAAGGAGTTAGATTTGATGACCTACTTGGTTTGTTGCAGCTACAAGATTTTACAACTCAAATGTTCTGAGTTTACATTAATCTTCTTCTATTACCTTTTTATTGAAATTTCAATGCAGCACTGTGGCACTCAGCAAAGAATTCAAAGGCTCTGCCATTCCAACATAAAGCGATACAATGGTGATTGAACTGCAACTATGAAAAATATATAATTCCCCAGTACCTTTTCCAGCAAAAGCAAGTTCTAACATGTTTCTATATCACATCTATTGTGATGAGGCAGCAACTTTGGCAACCTTAAGGAACTCCAACTTCCAGGCTTTTCCAGACTTAATTTTTAGAGCACACTGCTCAGTATTTCTGCTTTTAATGTTTGTTTAACATTTTATTGTTTTTTACTGCATTTTGATAATATGCACTTACTTTTTGGCTTGCGATTTTATTAGTACAATTAGTGCAATTTGTACAAATTTGTTATATTAAGTAGCATCTAAGTTAAAAACACACACACAAATGCTAGAGAACTGCTATCCTAGCTGTCTTGATTTGTCAGAGGTGAGAGTAGACCAAAAACTTAGGACAGAGCTTTCCAAACTTATAATGTTGGTGACACACTTTTAAGACATGCATCATTTTGTGACACGGTAATTCAGTTTTACTAGCAAACTGGAGTTTAAACTAACCCCTTTCCACCCCTGGCAGGAGTGCAAGGAGCGTTCGTGTGACACTACAATGTCACAACACACAGTTTGAAAAACTTTGCACCTCAGGAAGTCCAGCAGGAATCTGGTTGAAGTAAACAATGCCAGCTGGTGATGATGTCATGGGGAGATGACAGAGAAATAAAATATCAATTCAGTTAGGGTTATTAAAAGCAAATTTCTGAACAAAGAAGGAGAACGCCAAAGTAGTAAGTTAATAAATAAATAAGTGTCATGTGTGTGTGTGTGTGTGTGAGAGAGAGAGAGAGAGAGAGAGAGAGGAGAGAGAGAGAGAGAGAAGAGAGAGAGAAGAGAGAGAGAAGAGAGAGAGATGACCCATTCATGTCCCTTCCTAGTTGTTTGTTCATGTAGGTTCGAAGTAGCATTATACTGACCCACATCTTCACGGTTAGTCTTCTGTTCCAGCACCAAAGCTGCATTTGCATTGTTCCTATTCTGGCAACAGATGAGTATGTGTCTTGCCTCTACAGTATATGCCTTGCCCTTTCTGTTCTGAATTCCTGTCTGCATGTTTAGTCGACGGAAAGAAAATGGCTTTATTTTTCTGGTTCATTCCCATCCAAAACTTTTCAAGAACAACATGATCCATGCTGCTTTGAAATTTGTTTCCTTTGACACCACAATTCTGATACATCACCTTTTATCTAACTGCAACCATACACGAACAGATGAAGACTTTTAGCTTCTAAGAACAGTTATTATTGCCTCTGACCTCACTATTCATTTATAGTAATCTCGGGATTGCAACCAAACTCCCGGTAAGCATCTTAAATCCAGATACTCAGAAGGAGAAAAGGAGCAACCTGAATACAATACTAGATTTATTATTTGGGACACTTCTCTGGTTCTTTTGCTCAGTTCTTTTTCAAGCCTAGATTTTACAGCCTGCCGGAAAGACAGCTGAGCCAGAGCTTTGCACGCTATTTCTCAGGTGAATTTATTTTTGGCTGCTTCACTTTTCGTTTAGTATGTGCAAGGTGACTTGACATACACTTGCTGATTTATGGGATAGATTTATAAACATGGTAAGTTACAGGTTGATGGGAGAGAGAAGACTATGTGATGGAGGACTAAGCAAAGGTCAAGTGCCAGTTCAAAAAAGAGGCTGCTGCTGCTGCTGAGTTTGTAGGCTGATGAGATTAAAGCAAACCCCAGTAAAGGTGATATACAGCAAGCAACAGGAAGATTTAACACGCAACATGTCAACTAAATAAAATACTAAAATATCTGTGCAACAATTCACAATGCATCTTCAGCTAGGCTCTACCTTTTTATCAATAGCAGCTCATTGCTAGGAGCAATAGTAGATCATATTGCTAGACACAAACAAGATCCTTGGATGAGGAACTGTTTTGCTACGCCTTCATTGCTACATAGCTTATTGTGAGAGAGACACCATAAAATGTGGGGGGGGGGAGGAATGCGCATTGTTATGAGTTGGGGGGTCAGTCTTGATGGTCTCTGTGGATCCCTTCCAGGCCTTTGATCCTGTACCCAGCAAGGGATAGAGTCCAGTGGAAGAGGCTGCTGAATCTGCCAAGCCAGTTCCTTTGTTAAGGTACTGGTTTTGTTGGCTACTTAAGTGTCCTCACCAGAACCCCTAAATATGAACTAGGTTACAAGAGTCAAAACTAAATGATGGCGCACTCCAGGCTAATGGATGGTTTTTCCTCCACCCTCCTCAGCTCGGTGCTACATAGGAGAACAACAGCCAGAGTTGTGTATGAGTGAGTTGGAAGCAAGCTGGATGCTGGAGACAGAGGGACACATTTTGCTCTGTGCTGAGCATAATACGGACTTTGGGGGCTTCTCTCTAACCCTCCCATAAGCTGCGAGTTGCCTTCATAAGGATTAAAGGCTCATTTATACAAATCTTGGCCAGCACTGAGAAGCCAGCTTGTGGGAAATTTATATATGCTCACTTGAATTAGGTTGCATAAAAAGTTGCAGATGCTACACATCTGTTAAGCTATAATATGGGAGAAATTAATCCAATAATAAATTAGTTCTGAAAAAATAAGGTCCTTTTGGAGGAAGTCAAAACTGCTTGAAATATTTACTGTGCCGTTCCATTGCTCTTACTATTTACAAATTGGACAAACGTATAAGGAAAACTATATTATAGGGGGGAAATCACAGGTGAAAGACAGAGCAAAGTTAGCATTTAAATATCAGAGAGCTTCTATGTGAGTTCAATGAGATTTCTTTCCTTATGCATTCTGGACATAGCCAACATGCTTAAGTTGAAGCTGCTCAAGATAGTTGGAAAACACGGTACAAACCATAATCAGCAGAGTGAGATTTCCTGTCTGTCAGGTTTTGCATGCATTTATTCATAAAGTCCATCCTTCTGCTTTTTTTAAAAAAAAGCTGCATAAAAATGCATTTAGCACATTTAATCACAAAACATGAATTTTTGTAGTAGGTTCCCCTCCTCCAAAGCACATGTGACCTACATAGATTACTGGATTACGACAGCCATATATGTAAGATCATGTGCGGTTGTGTTTTAGGGGACCTTCCATAGCTCTTAAGCTCTGGGCAGCAAATCAGGATTTTAAACAGATCAAGGACATGTTTGCTGTGATGCAGAGGGAAGCGAATAACGTTAGTATAGGAACCGAAGGCTCACCAGAGATGGGAAGCAGACACAGGAACTGCAAAGAAAAGCCACTGCAGCAATGTTTGAGAAACAGATTTGGCGTTCTGTGGCGCAGTTTATGGTTGTGCTCATCATTCCCTTTCCCTTCATCCTTCCTCCCTTTTACTCTGGTATGGCACAAAGGGTCTCTCCCGAGGCAAGGTAGGGATCCAGGCTTGTGGTGGGGGCATTGCACTATGGAAATATTAAGGGCATGAGAAGAGTACTGAAGGATCAGGCCAAAGGCCCATCTAGTCCAACCTTCTGCTCTCACATATGCCTGTGGGATGCCAGGAGGAAGGACCTGAGGACAACAGTGCTCTCCTCCCTTGCAGTTTCCAGCAACTGGTATCCAGAGGCATATTGCCTTGGACAGTGGAGACAGGTCCTTCAGTTAGAGTGACTAATGGAACCCATAGCAGAATAATAGCAATAGTAGTAGTAGTAGTAGTAGTAGTAGTAGTGATAATACAGTGGTACCTCAGGTTACATACGCTTCAGGTTACATACGCTTCAGGTTACAGACTCTGCTAACCCAGAAATAGTACCTCGGGTTAAGAACTTTGCTTCAGGATGAGAACAGAAATCGTGCTCCAGCGGCGCGGCAGCAGGAGGAGGCCCCATTATCTAAAGTGGTGCTTCAGGTTAAGAACAGTTTCAGGTTAAGAACGGACCTCCAGAATGAATTAAGTACTTAATTCAAGGTACCACTGTAATAATTTATTGTTTATATGCTGCCCATCTGACTGGGTTCCCCTAGCCAATCTGGGTGGCTTCCAACAAATGAAAACACAATAAAACATCAAACATTAAAAACTTCCCTATGCAGGGCTGCCTTCAGATCTCTTCTAAAAGTCACATAGTTGCTTAAGTCCTTGACATCTGATGGGAGGGCGTTCCACAGGGCGGGTGCCACCACTGAGAAGGCCCTCTGCCTGGTTCTCTGTAACCTCACTTTTCTCAGTGAGGGAACTGCCAGAAGGCCCTAGGAGCTAAATCTCCAGGCTAAATGATGGGGATGGAGCCGCTCCTTCAGGAATGCAGGGCCAAAGCCATTTTATGGCTTTAAAGGTCAGCACCAACACTTTGAATTGTGCTCGGAAACGTACTGGGAGCCAATGTAGATCATTTAAAAGCAGTGTTATATGGTTCCAGTGGGTGCTCCCTGCCACTAGTATGGCAGCCACGTTCTGGATTAGTTGTAGTTTCCGAGTCATCTTCAAAGGAAGCCCCATATGGAGCGCATTGCTGTAGTTCAAGTGGAAGATAACAAGCACATGTATCACCCTAGTGAGACAGTGTGCAGGCAGGTATGGTCTCAGCTGGCATACCAAATGGAGCTGGTAGACAGTTGTATTTGACACAGACGTGACCTGCGCCTCCATGGACAGCTGTGAGTCCAAAATGACTCACAGGCTGCGAACCTAGTCCTTCAAGGGCACAGTTCAGGACCAGGGAGTCCCCCACACCTGCCTGCCCCCTGTCCCCCAGAAACAGTACTTTAGTCTTGTTGGGATTCAATCTCAATCTGCTAGCCACCACCCACCTCCCAACTGCCTCCAGACATTCACACAAAATCTCTGACATGCAAGCTGTATTACCTAAATAATAATAATAATATAATCTTTCTGCTTATCTTTCTCTTTCTGTTTCTTGGGAATTACAAGAACGTTCCAGTTCTGTTCAAAATGTTAATTTCTAACAGTGGAATGGTTGAGATTCTTAATGTAGGCAATTGGTACTTTTTCTCCTAGAAATTTAGCTACAGCAATACAGAGTTATCTAAAATTCAATTGCAGCTCCAGCTCAGCAGCTGCTGCATCATCAGGCATTAGTACACCTTGAGAAAGTCAATAACCATCACGATGTCCTTCTGCTTTCAAGTGAGGAGAAAAGAACCATTAACCTATCTACCCCCATCAAGGCAAGAAATTCCTAAATTGCCTATTTAATACAATGGCATTTTGGAATGGAAAACAAAACATGCAAAAATAATGCTAATAATAGGTTTTGTGCCCTTAAACTCACATCCTTTAAGTCACAGCTTGCAATATATCACTGTGTCAATCTTACGCAACCACTAAGAGAATGACTTTGTTATTAAATGGAATTCAATGGAGAAAAAAACCACCCTCTATTAAAGACAAACATGCATTTAAAGTGGTTGTGACTCACATTTGCTGTCCCCCAGTGGAGGCTGGTTACTTAGGACAACTGGGGCACTGCCCCATCACATGGAGTTTAAAGAGGAGGGGGAAGGAATCGAAACTTTCCCTCAATAATAATAAAAAAACAAACCAACACTGTTTTCTGTTTCCTGCAAACTCCCAAGTCTATCATTTGAGCTGCTGCAGTAATTTCTGTCAACCTTCCATTATCTGGCCAATCAGTGTTTGGCCCAAGGTCTCACAGTGAGTTTCATGGGTGGTGATTTCAGTCCTGTTCTCCCAGACTCTAGTCCAACTTATTCCATATTCTGGAAAGTAGTCCTGGAAGTGAATAACCTGGAGGAGGGAAATAATCTTTCCCCATAGACCTGGATGTTTAGGGCAGCCATTGTTAACAGTTACGTGTGCTGCCCACTGGTCCCATCTAATCGGCATCCCAGGTCCAAGGTCCACCAACCACCACTACTACAGCCTAAGGAACAAGCCATCCTGGGCTCCTGTGGGAGGAAGGCGAGATACAAATTTAATTATAAGTAAATCAAATAGATATACATTTGTGCTCAGAGCTAAAAATGCATATTAAAAACCACTTCTACCACACTTTAGAATATGTATCTATCTTCACCCTAAGAATTAAATATGGGCGTATGGAACAACTGAAACACCAAAGTATAGAAATGAATCATTGAGATACTGGAGAAATTCAGGCATAATGTTCCTGACTCAATAACTGAATTCTATTGAGGGAGGAATGAGCAACAAGCCCTTCTCCTTTCTCTTGTCCAGATGCAAAGGACACTTCCAGATTTGTCAAACCTCAATTTCCCCATGATGCCCAAACCAGGAAACTGTGGCTGAAGCACTCCCTACAAACCAGAACTGCAAACCACAATTTGGTCCTGCTTAGGAATCTTGCAAAACCACAGCAAAGCCACCATTTCACTTTCCAGTGAAAAATTATGGCTGTGGTCTCTGGCCATCTGCTGACTTGAGTGTTTTGCCCTTCAATTTTATATTCATTTAACACCCGTGCTATAAGTAGTCAAGAGGTTTTCAAAGGGCAAAGTGTTAAAGTAAATGCCAGCAAGTGCTTTGTTGTATTTGAAAAAGGTTTTTGTTTGCTAGTTACCAAATAGCTGTAGAAAGTCACAGGAATTCAAAAAGCAGTTCTGGAGAGCGCTGTGTGTGTGCGCGCGCACACACACACACAGAACATATGTATATACACATGAACACACATTCAAACCCCTTTGGATCCCACCTACTTTTTGTTCATGTACCTATTCATTCATTTATTGTTCCACTAGACTACTAGTACCGAAAAACTGTAAAGATAAAAGCAACTTTTGCCTGAATATTTATTTTTTAAATTTCATTCCCACTTCATCCAAGGATCACACAGTGGTTTACAATTTTAAAACACAGAACTATACAACACAGTAATATACAACACCGCTCCACCCCACCCAGTTTAAAAGACCACAGATTAACTAGCCAAAGGCTGGGGAGAAGATGCATGTTTTTTTGCCTGGTGCCTAAAGATGCATAATGAAAACACCAGGCAAGCCTCCCTGGGGAAAGCATTCCATAAGCGGGGGGCCACCACAGAGAAGGCCCGTTCTCGTGTTGCCAACCTCTGGGCCTCTTGTGGCCCACAAACAAAGGTTATTAGATGGTGATTGCAGGGTCTGGGCTGGTTCATATGGGGAGAGGCAGTCCTTGAGGTATTGCAGTCCTGAGCCGTTTAAAGCTTTAGAGGTCTAAACCAGCACTTAAATTGGGCCCGTGAATGAATTGGCAGCTGGAGCAGATGGGTCAGTATTGTTGTTATATGCTCTAACGGTCTTACACCGCTGAGCAACCTAGCCACTAAATCCTGTACCAGCTGAAATTTCTGAATCTTCAGCAGCAGCCCCAAGTCTAATTTAAAGGATAGATCTCTCAGGGGCTGGGTGTCACTGAAGGTGAGTGAAGCCAGAGATGTGTCCTGACATAATCTAGAATTCTGCATAGAATTCCAAATCCTATGCAGGTCTACTCAGAAGAAAGCTCCACTGGAATTTATGGGGTTACTCTGTATACAGAGGATTTTAATATAACACACCAAAATAAGTACTATTCTGAAAGCGCATGAAAGTAATTCCTGTGCCAGAGAGAATGTGTGTGTTGATTACATATATGAGAATGTGAGTGCCAAAGCCTACCAATTTGTTCTCGGACAGCTGGGGGGCGGGGCTTATATTCAGCAAATCTTATAACCAGAAAGGACAGGAAGAAAGGAACTCAGATCGGAAGAATGGGGCAGTTTCAGAAAGTGTTGGGAGGCTGTGAAAGAAGAGACTGAAGCCACATGCAGTTCCCTGGTTGCTGGTTGCAGGTTGCCCACCTGCAAATTCAACTCACCCTTTATATAATTTATATATTTATTTCTAATATTTTTTTATTTTTCAAAGCAGTATGCTTTCATTTTAAGGTGTTTCTCATGGTAGCAATTAAAAATGTCATCAATTTAATTTATTTCTGAAGAGCACGGATGTGATAAAACCAAAAATACATTTTTAAAATGATACCTAAAGTTGTTTTTCTACCATTTTTTTTTAAAAGAGGAAAAAGAATGGTCATAGAGGTACAGCTCTCAACAAAAGAGATTGTTTGCAAAACCTCTACCCATCTTCCCTTCACATGCAAAATCATTGCATAGTTACATAAAGTTTGTGATTGATACTGACATTAAAGTTACGTGCCTAGGAAATTTAATGTACCACCATGAAATTTGTCATTTGCATTATAAAAAAATAGGTTATTATGCATGAAAGAAAATTATAGCTTAACACATAACATATATATAATACTGGTTCATTTCTTTAAACGTACCAGCTGACTCAATCAAAAATAGGAACTATAAGGGAAAGCAGCCTGTAATATGGAGGTTCAAATTATACCTGCCCTGACCATAGTGTATAACACAACCGATCTCCTTGATTCTACACATGCACAATTCCCCCTATAATAGTCTTCATTATAATGTGAAACTTAAACTGAAAATTATATGTTTTGCAACTTTAAAAAATTGCATATGCTGCCTATAGAAACCACACAGGCTCTCTGTGTATGCCACAGAAATCTTCCTACTGTGGCTTAAACTATATGTTATTCAGACTCTGGTGATTCTTTCATTTAGCATTTTTCAAAACTCAAGCAGGCTGGGCAGGCTGCAAATCTGGGTGAAGGAGGAGCGCCCAGTGCAGGGCTGCTTAACCCTTTTTCTGTCTCTCCCCCACAATTTCCCCCCTATGGCATACCCTCCAATGAAAATAGGGACGTACTAAGGAAAAGTGGGACATTCCAGGATCAAATCAGAAACCAAGACGGCTTCTGTAAATCTGGGTTTGTCCCTCGAAAATAGGGACACTTGGAGGGTCTGCCATATGGGTAGAACACCAGACATGGGAGATGAATTTTTAACTGAAAGAAGAAAGGGTTAAGTAGCCTCTCTCCCCCCACCCCTTTCCCAGCCAGATTGATCGATAGATGATAGATAGATATCTCCCCCCCCCTCTCTGTGTGTTTTAAAGCCAAATAAAGACTCATTGGACTCCATGTAGTAGTGTGAGCCTACGACTATTGTTTCTGTCAACGTGGAATAGCAGTGCTTTTAATGTATGGGGTGGGGGTGGTCCAGGGTAGATGCTCAATAAACAGGATATACATGGAGGATCCCAGGAACAGTTCAAGCTTGAAAATCAGTGTCACTGGACAGAGACTGTGGGTTGGGTTGGGTTGGGTTGGGTTGGGGGAGAAGTTTCCAAACAAATCCCAAGGTGCTTCCAGGCAATTTTCAGTAAGCAGAACAACCTGGACCAGTTGAATGGAGTGCTATTCAGAGCTATGGATATTAAAGAAAAAAGATTTACATGTCTTTTGCTATGAACATCAGTCTACAAAGTTCTCTAAACTGCAAGTAATTAAGGATCCTAAGGGGTGGGGGAAACCAATGGAAACAAAAACAGGCAAAAATTATATGTGCATTTTGCAATTATGCATTTTACATGCACAGTTGGAAGTGCTTCAGATAAGCACTACATAACAGTGGAAGCACAGATGGGGAAGTGGAATGTGTGAGAAAGTCAGAGGTACTGTCTGCAAAGCTCCTGAACTACAATGCATTAAATAACACCATCCTTTTACAGCACCCTTATGGATAGCGAAGTCAGAAGGCCAAAATGCCTCCTTCTATAAGCTCCTATAAACCACTACTAACCACAGCTGTTTCCTAGACACCCAGAAGATGATGAGAGCAGGATGCGTCGCAAGAGAGAAGAAGCAAACTCAAAACCAAGAACCAGAAAAGAGTAGTGTAATGAAGGAGCGTGTGAAGGAAATAAGTAAGAGACAGAGTGGAAGAATGGACACCATTCGTCCATGTCACTTTCAGTATATTTTCACGAGGTACCAGGATGATCTCTTGTACACCAAAGGCAATTTTGGGAATTGCCTTACAACGGGTTTTGCATATTCCTTCTCTTTCAGGTGAGCAGCCAACATTTGCTAGAATGCATCTTCACTGGTAAACTGGCTTGTCTTCTTGCAAATCAGCAGAATATTCAGAAGTGCTGAAACTGGAAAGGCTGCCTGCTACCATTTCATGAAAATGTTCTATGTAGGAAAGGAAGCTGCAGTGTTGGGAAGGTTCAAGCTTTGTCTATGAGATATTCCCATTAATTCCACTGGCTTGTGAACAACAAGAAACAAAAAGTGTGGGGAGATTACGGTACACAGAATTGCTGCCACAATGCTGTTGGGATAAGGCTTGGGTTTGCAGGCTGATGGGGGCGGAGAAGGAAACAGAGGAGGTGAGTCTCGCTTTTCTGCTCCAACTGCAGTCAGTTTGGAACGGAGAGCAAGGATGCCACCTTTCCCTCCAACCATCCTGAGGAGGAGCCCCAGCGGAGGCTGAGGAGCACTTTGATCAGCCATGGAGGGAGGCTGAACAGGAGGTGACAGAGACTCAACAGGAGCCTTTGCAGATGGGAGCAGACTCATGAGCATGTTTGCAGTGCATGCTTGCAACCCCATATTTCCACAAGGCTTGTGAGTGAGCATGCCATGCCTCACATTTAAAAGCTTGGTGGGAGCGGCAGGGAAACTTGTTGAAACATCTTCACTGCTTCCATCCAGTTCTGAACTTCTTAACCCTGCTCCAGAACTCCTGAATTGTATCTCCTGCTGACAAGCCTGTTCCGTCACTTGCCTGAATAAAGATCTATTTCTTACTTCCAAAAGCCTCTGTTTGTGTGTTTTGGGCAAGAGCCAGGAGAAAGGCCAGTCCCTCAGGTGGCTTGTGTGTGTGTGTGTGTGTGTGTGTGTGTATGGCTACAATAGCTTCAAAATCTCAATTGGACACTATTAGTCAGGCTGATGAGCACATACTGTGACTCATAAGAAGCATTACTCATTTCTTTTGGACCCTATGCAGCCAGAAATAGCCCAAGCTTCGCATGAATCTGAACTACAGACGTCCATTGTTCTTCAATGGAAGCTAAATCATGCTGGGAGGAACACTTGCAAAGCAGCATCTCTTTAACAGCCATCAAGAAAAATAAGCTCCAAATGGCTTTGGCTGAATGAAGTCACTGCTCCCCCTTTTGGCAGTGCAGTCCAACAACAAGAAATTTATCATTCTGATAGCCAAGACAGTATCCGGCAGGTGAATATTCAAAAGCAGGCAAAATCTTTCAAAAGTGATAAGCAGGGTGGGGATGCTCTGGGAAGAGGACTCCAGCTTGTTCCTTAGCCCTACACCACCTTCCCCATTTCCTCCATTCATCATTCTCAAATTAATGGATGGGAGGCGCCAATGATGGATGGAAGAGGCAAAAAAGTGGGAGACCCTTGATCTACCACCTCTTTTTCCTCCTGTTCACTACTGAACATTCCCAAGGGAACAGGAGGAGGCAGCCCTGTTTATGCAGGTCCATTCATGCCTTATAATCACTGAAGCAATAACTGCAGTGCTATTAGAAACTCAGGTAAGGAATTCTTTTACCTGCCTACTATACCAAGCACATAGCCTGACTTGCAAGTTCCCCTTTAATTCTTCCCCAGGGAGGGTTCTGACCATCCCCTTCCTTTGCCTTTTATAGGAAGCTCTCAAAGCTCATATCTTGCCTCCCTTGTCAGACAGGCCTTTCGTCATAAGGGGGCTATTATTTTGTGAGAGTCCTCTCTAAAGAGAAGAAGAAAGCAGAAAGCAGAGGATTGTGTCGAGAGAGGGGAGCAAGGACCACAAGATGTATGTTGATGATGCTCCCCTCTGCTCATTTCCCCCTCTCCTTCTTCTTCCCCATCTTATACCCTGTTATTACATACATAGTTGTACCTTGGAAGTCGAACGGAATCCGTTCCAGAAGTCTGTTCAACTTCCAAAACATTCGAAAACCAAATCACAGCTTCTGATTGGCTGCAGGAAGCTCCTGCAGCCAATCAGTAGTTGTGGAAGCCCTGTCGGATGTTTGGGTTCCAAAAGAACATTTGCAGACCGGAATAATCACTTCCAGGTTTGCGGTGTTCGGGAGCCAAAACGTCCAAGTTCCAGGGTGTTATGTACTGAAGTGATGTTCAGTGATAGGATAGTTACAGAAAATGGTTACTGTTGCATTCTAGTGGAGCTCTATATAAGCAGGCTGGCTTAACCCTTCAGTTCAGTTCTGTTTTGGCCTGTGAATAAACAAGAGCTGTTTGAAGAATCGCTGTGTCGTCTGATATGTTCACCCACAACTTAACACAGGGCATTCGGATCCAAGACATAAGCAGGAAGAGAGTTAATTTCCCTCCCTGCCCTCCAAGTGTAATTATGCTCCTCTAAGAACACTGTGTCTCTAGAAAGCAAAGTTAATAATGGTAACAAAAGGGGGAGGATAAGAAGTGTTTCCTTCCTAACACATATACCAGTCATTATGAAACATATACCAGTCATTTTTTTTTAACCACTGAATAACTGCATTAGGTTAATGTATCAAATCCGCAAAACCCAAAATTAACAGGTGAGAGGTCTGACGGTAGCAATGAACCACTTGGGCATTCCTCCCCCATATTTCTATAGTACATAAAGTAGAACTTGTGGATCTCACACCAGCTGAAAGCTGTGCTCAAATCCTCTATAACATATGAATTAGCTCTCAGCAGCTTTCAAAGACACTTGGGTTTTAAAAGGGAAAGGGCCTAATTTCTACTCTAAATGAGAAATTGCTACTATCATTTGACAAAATATGCAGCTCTAAGCATGCTGCTTCCTACAAATTAAATGGGATTTTTCTTTAGTGAACACATCTACTATTGCCATTCCGGAGAAAAAATGACAGGAAAGCCAGAGCATTGGACTCAGCCAGTAGTGCTGTGGTGAATTATTATCTGATTTTGTGGACTACTGGTTATATTAATTGTTTTAAGTTGTGCTTTTGGGATTTCAAAAGGAAGTTGAAAGGGTTATTTATACATCTGTAGTGAACAATCTCCAGCATGTTGGTTGCTGCTGCTGCTTTTTTGTCCATATAGAGCTTCTGAATTCAAATAAATAATACGTGCATGAAGGAACTGCATGTGTATTTCTAGCTCCACATCAGTGCAACACCTGAATCTAAATACCTGGAGGACTAGATGCCAGTTTTCACTAGACTCAAAATGTCTCCAAAAGACTGCAGGCAGATTTGGCACACTTTAGATTTGTCAGAAGCTGGTCACGTAATAAAATACATCATAGAGGAAAGGAGGGACAGGAAGGCTACAATGGAGGAAGAATTTGAACGTGAAAATGTTGTGAATATTTTTTTCCTAGTGCATTTCAAGTAAGCCAAGTACTTTATTTCATCCAAAATCATAATAACTGCTTTAGGGAGATTATTGTTTCGAAAAGCAAAGCTTAAAGAGACTGACTTGCCAAAAGACAAATGCAACCCATTTAAGATAGATATTATTTTAGCAATTCAGGAGCAATAACAGTTAAAGGCATAAACAGGATTTATAGAAGTCAACAAGTGCAAGTAGGCAAGTATTTTTCCATGCCCTCACAGCTCAAATTATATTTGCAAATGTCCTCTTAAATAGTCAACAAAGCAGTTGAAACATCAAATAATTTCATCCATAAGAAAACTTGGTAAACATTTTGATCAAAAAATATAAAATCTCAGATGACCATGCAGGCTAGCTTTTGCTAAAGCAGACTTGTGGCAATTCACACATGCATTTGGGGTAGCATAGTTTAATTCAATTAAATTTAATGCAACTATTTTAGAGCAACTCAAAAATCCACAGGAGCCCATAAGTCTTCAATGAGCTGGAAGATTGCTATATCTCAGCATTCTGTTTCAAGTCAGGTCAGATACTACAGTATAAGGCAGAAGTGGTGCATAACTAAGGAATATGGAGAAAATACAATGGTGGAGTAGCAGTGGCAGCTATCCCTTGGAGGGAGCCAAATGAGGCTTTGTTTTTTGGCTCCTCCTGACAGACCATGGTTAGAAACCTGAGTCAGTCTGTAGAACAAAATGGCGGAAATGTCCTAGAAGCCCTGTAAAAACCATCTTGGTAATATAACCCTGGGACTAATTGGTGTGAGCTGTAACAGGAGATCATATAAGCTTATCTGCTTGCTTTGAAGGCTGAGGTTTGGTTCAGTTCATTGGGAAAAGGGAGGTTTCTCATGATGCCAGTCAACTAATTCCTTTATCCAAGAGATGGATGAGAAGGGGCCTTGAAGCCAGAGATGAGTTAATTGGACTACTGTTGCCAGCATAAGTAGCACTTTAAAAAGTGCTACAAAGTTCCACTCACAGGACAGGACTTTCAGATCCTCTTCTTCCTGCAGCACCCCTAATGTCTGCTCTGGAACATTGGGGGAACCACCAGAAGAGATTGAGGAGGGAGAGCGTGAGGGGCTTCAAGGGGCAGTAGATAAAGGGCAGGCAGAACCATGCTCACATGAAGCTGGATTTAGACCTAAACAACACTGAATATTTGATGAACATTCAACATCAAAATCACAGAGGATTTTGAAGAGAATCTGTAGGAGAAATTTTGTTTCAGCCCTTATTTTAGTATTTCAATCTGATAGCGTAAGAATGCAGTTTGAGAGGAGCATATCTGGGGTCATCTTGATATTTCCATGTTTATGTGCAGTAACAGTTGAAATGAAGTGCTATGTTAAACAATTGGTTACATATAATCCATGAACTTGAATTCAGAGTTCACCAATATCACCTCTCCTTCCTACGCAATCTTCAGCTAAAGGATCTCTGCCAGCAAGAATGGCAAAGACCCCTGCATGAAAACACCGAGAGCTATTTTCCAGTCAGAATAGGCAGTTCTGGATGTCTCGGTGTTATTAATGTTCAGAGGTCCACATAATGTTTTCTGGTCAGTTCTAGCACACGGGAATCTGGTTTCATTTCGGATTCAAGCTATCTCTCTCTACATGAGCTAGCTCTGGTGCACTTTCTTAGCCTCTGAATAATCTTACAGACAGTAGCTTGTTCTTTGGGGTTAGTGAGGAGAGAGCTTAACCACAAGCCGAGGTTTGAACGACATAATAAGCCAAACCTTGGTTTAGCTCATTGTGGTATGGCACTAAAAACATTTGTGGAGGAGCAAAGTGTTTGCATGTTTCTCTCTGGGAGCCTGCACATTCATGCAATCCCTGTAAGATATAGTTTGGTTTACCATGCTGTGCAAATGAGGTCAGTATAAGGCAGCTGTTTATATCATTGTAACCAGATTGCAAATACCTTTAAACCAAACTACTAAAAGTTTAGTTCCATCATACAAATTGTCAGAAAATACAATTTATTATATTATATTTAATCTTTATCCATAACTGACACTTTTTGTTTAATATACTGATTTGTGATGCCAAGAACACAGAAAAAAAGAGCATTCAAACAGCTATTTGTGGAATGCTATAATTTTTAATTGATTGTCCTCTGGTTCAAGCTTTGTAGCAAATATTCAAAAGGCCGCATGATTCTTCAGCTCAAATTCCTTGGCAAGTATTTTATATTTCAATCCAAATGTTAGAAGGGTTGCTCAAAGTCGGAGAATTATGTCTAGAAGCAGCTATTATAAACTGTGTCCTTATAATGACTTCTGCTATTCGAGAATATGCAAGCCTGCAAATGTATAAGAATTACTAAAAATGTCTATTGTTCATTAATGAATTACACTAATTGCAGCACAATTCAAAATGGTCTAAAAATACACATCACAATTACTGTCACAAGCGAGGAGCTCATTTAAAGTGTTCATTGGCTATGATGAGAAGCATGTGAATTAACATCAGAGACATAAGTTATATTTCCTGTTTTGCTTTTGTATTGATGATAGAGCATTAATTATCCAACCATAGATATTTGCTCTGCACTATGAGGCTTCAATTATTCACCACTCTAAGAGGGAAGATATTCTTGAAGCTAAGGATTTTTTCCTGGAAACCTATGTAACCTGGAACATTGGAATTATCTTTTCCTTATAGCCTCTCACTTGAGGAGAACACAGTAGGCTTTGGAAAATAAACTGTTGACTGAACTACTGAACTACACTGAACAAACCACAATTCTGTAAGCCATGAATGTTTTTGCCTGGCCCAAATTTGCAACTGGTGGCTGTGAATGTCTTTATCATGTATCAGTTAAGGCTCAATACTGTATTATTGAATCCTGAAGTTGGTTCTCTAAATACATAGCAATACTTCCTAGAACAACCTCAACTCTAGACAATGTGTGCTTTTAAACTGGTGCTATATTGGGGTGGGATTCAATCACATACCAACAATTTCAGGTTGTGCAGTTACAGTTGATTGGAAAGTCCTGAGCAACAAATTCACTGCCCTCAACAATTTTTTGAGATAAGGAAATGGCTGAATTACATTGGAAAGTATATTAGCTTTGACGTGATCTAACCTTTCTGCAAACAAATCAGGATGGATGCTCAATCAACAGGTCATCCGAAGGTGCTCAACACCAACCAAATTCAATTTCAAATCAAATATTCCAAATGCTTTCCCCCCCTCATCTCCTCTTACCACATGTTCTACCATAAATTTGTAACTAATTTAGTAAAATACTCTTTAGCTTATAAGTTGATACAGACAATCAGATGCTTCTCTGAAGGTACTTTGGTCATCTGAATGGTTTCTAAGTGCCGATAGATTCTTGGCAATTCCCTTACAAAGACATGCTGAGTACAGTGGTACCTCAGGTTACATACACTTCAGGTTACAGACTCGGCTAACCCAGAAATAGTACCTTGGGTTAAGAACTTTGCTTCAGGATGAGAACAGAAATTGTGCTCTAGCGGTGCGGCAGCAGCGGGAGGCCCCATTAGCTAAAGTGGTGCTTCAGGTTGAGAACAGTTTCAAATTAAGTATGGACCTCTGGAACGAGTTAAGTACTTAACCTGAGGTACCACTGTATTCCTAAGCATATTTTCAGAAATCAAGGCACAGTTTTGACTTTTTGCAGCTCATTGCCCATCAATCAACTTCAGGTTATCTCTTCTTACGGTGAGGCTACCATTTAGGCAACTCAGACTGCATGGAAGGACAGTTTTCTGATCGTTCAGTCAGTGCAAGTACACCCTCTCCACTCTGTTCAGGGGGTTCTACCTACCCCCCAGAAAGGATTGGGGGATGTGTATAGGGGGAAGAGAGTGGAGAAACCACATCATGCTAGCTGGAGTCCTTGCTGTGGTTTCCACTAGCATGCTGGGTTAGCTGAATCCACCATGAATCACATTATGTATTTGGAAAACTACTGTTATTTAAGTATCCAATGAAACTCATGAGGGGGGAAAAGCTAGCCAGTCAAGTAGTACTGGCTAATTTCATCAAAAGGCAAACGAAAACACATCTTAAAGTACAAATTGGTCAAAAATTAAATCTATGTTATTTAATTTCATATTATAAAGCACTGCACTATAAAGCATAAGCCTTTATTATGATCACAATTTAACAAGGAAGAGATTAAGTCAGATGTTACAGGGCCCATATAATAATAAGCTAGTGAAAGCAATAAAATTATACTGCAGAGACAAGCTTAGAAAAGACAAATATAGACCAACACTGGCTAGTATTATAAGATGGAGGACAACCAAACCCTGGCCAATCTCTTCATATTTTCTGACACAGCTTTCTAAGAATATTTCCTCCGCATGGATCTATATTTTTAAATTATAACTCAGAGGCTTCTAAAGTAATCTACCTCTGATTCCTGGAAATATTATGGTTGCTGTAGGTAGAGACCTAATAAATATAAATACAAGCACAGAAACAGAAATCTTAAACCCTGCTGTTTATTCAACTATATGTAGCAATTGCTCACACATTTGCAGTAGCGCTTTCTACAGAGACACCTCCTCACCTACATTTGAAACTGACAACAGCACATTTCTATATTCCTGCAATTCTCCTGATTCAATGTTTCTTTGTAAAAAAAATGTAGCTTTTAAAATTATCTTAAAAGGAAAGTTGATTGCTTAATTGCCGGCAACAATATTATTTACGGAATCACAAAAAATCCATATGTCCCTTATAGCAATATTATGGTACAAAAACATCCAGCTGGAAGCTGGAAAACCATTCAATTCTATACATAATCTGAAAGAGAAGTCATGGTGGTAGTAATAGTAGTAGTAGTAGTTAATATTGTTGTTGTGTTGTCATAGTTGTTGTATTGTACCACACCTATCTGACTGGGTTGCCCAGCTACTTCTGGGCAGCTTCCAACACGCCAAAGGAACACACCAAAACATCAGACATTAAAAACAACAGGGCTGTCTTCAGATGTCTGCAAAAAGCCATATGATTGTTTATCTCTTTGACATTTGACAGGAGGGCATTCCACAAAGCACTCTGCCTGGTTCCCTGCAACAACACTTCTCAAAATGTGGGAACTGCCAGAAGGCCTTCAGAGCTGGATCTTGGTGTCCTGGATGAATGATGGGGGGCGGTACTGAATCAAAACAGGTATTTTTAACTAACCAACTGCTTTAGTCCAACACAGGCAAATATGTCCACCAAGTCATTTATGTAAATGTGATGATATAGAGACAGGGACACAGAGATTCTTGGAGGGCAGAAAGGATTGAGAACCTATAGGAAGTACTCACTTCATTATTATTATTTTGGTGTACACTAATAAGCAGTAGCTGAGCCCCAAATTTTAAATGAATGAAGCAACCATAATTAGAGGTATTTAAAATAAAATACTAAAATATAAAATAAAATATAAAAAAACTAAAAACTAACCATCTTCAGTAGATTTAATTGGAATAATATGTATTGTAATGCTGAATACTTTGGTCTTTGACAGAGTCAAAAAACTAGAAAAACCAACGTCATCCTTCAAAAAGGTTGGGAGGGAAAGGACTAATTAGAAATGTAAGACATTCTAGTGCTTTAAGGATATTTAAATTTTCCACATTATATGCCCATTTTCTGTGTGAAATGAAAAAGATTATTTGGTATTGTTTGGCTTAGTTAGCAGTAATAGTTAGCATTATTGAATTATATTAGATACTTCTGGGGTTGTGCCTCTGATGCTAATTATGGTATGTCCATAGTTAGAAAAAATCCCAGAATAATTTTAAACCATTACTTTCAAGTTGTGGTACTGCAAAAATAGTGCTGCATTGTTACCATGCTGATTTATTGTTGTGGCCCAAACTCACAAAACGATAGTTACAAAGAAATCTAATTGGAGTTATCTTTTCTATAAAACTATATTTTCAACTCTAACAGGAACTGAATTTGGTGAACACAGTTTGCTGGGTCTTTGCAACCTGAAATAATCTGCTACTTTAATAACCTTACAGTGGCATGTGAAACTGGCAATTATTCATTTTACCATGAACTACTGAGTGGGGAACATTATAATGAATCGCAAATTGAGTAACTCTGGTTCTCAGGAAAAACATTGCTTCTCATTTCAGATGGAGCACTCAGGGCTTCTACTGAACGTTACTTTTTTCTTCTTCCATTAGACTGATTTTAAAGGCCTTCTAATGAACTTAGAAGGTATTTTAAGCAGCAGATAACCAATGATGTGACTAAATACAGATTGTTCCATGTGCATCTCTGAATAGAGATTTTTTATATAAATATTATATGGTCATAGAGCAGATTGCACATCCTCAAGGTAGAATGTCAGTTGGGATTATTTTTTGGAGGTGGGCATGCTACATTGAATCTGCCTATGTTTATAGTTATTGGGAAATTGCAAAATGGTGCAGACATCACTGGGCTCTCTGTCCAAATTCTGGTTATGCTGAAAGCTCTCCCAAAATCCTGATACAATAGCTGCAAAAATCAAGTCCATTACCTTGAAATAGACCTGTTGGCATTAACCTGTTCCAATAGCCATTCAATGGAGCTCTTAACTAGCCAAAGAAAGTACTCTATAAGCAAATGAAAATCTCAAGTTGTACCACTCCTTCCCACCTATCTTCTCAGCATGCTGCAGTTGATTCAGGAAATCTTCAATCAAGCTTTGTTTCCAGTTATGTCTGGACCAGGAAACTATGGTTGTGGACTTGGAACAAGCTGGATTTTAAACCAATTCAAAAAATGGCTTAGGGTCTTGCCTTGTTCTGAACCAGAGTTTTCCAGTTTGGACATAAGCGGGAACTATTGCTAACCGAAGACTCTGTGGGTTCCTTTGGGAGTAAAGGCAGGATGACGATGACAATAATAATGGCAGCAATGCATTGAAAAGGGAGAAGGGAGTGGGTGGTATAAAGACGAAACAGGTGAGCACAAGGCCTGATGTTCAAGCTAGACATAGACTTCCTTACTAACTGCCACCACCGAAACAAGTGGTTACTTGGGGCTTATCCACACTTACGTTTCCTCTGCACATTCCAAGCATAGTCTGTATTTTCAGGCTCCATGTCTGAGTGTCTTGATGCTCTGCAGCTTTCTCCAGCTCAATCTCTTTACAGCTCTTCACAGCTTAATTGAAGCAAACAGCAATCCATGCAAAACCCCAAATAGCCATTTGCTCCAATTCAACTTTAAAGAGTGAGGTTTTGCAGGGAAAGATTTGGAGCAAAAACGGATATTGCTTGGACACGGAGCTTTAAAATGCAGGCTTGTGACTGTGAAGGGTGGGACAAAAGGTAAGTGTGGACAAGCCACCAATTACATTTTGTCTCCCAGACGGCAAGAAGTTTCTATTACTGCACCAAAGTCTACGAGTTGTGAGTGTGTGTGTGCCTTGCTCCTCCACGCTCACACAGATATATGCCTGAACCGCACATTTCTGCTTATTTCAAACAATATGATATAAGACACATTGCTTTTATGCAGAGAGAAGAATTTATGTGGTTGTATGACAGATACATGCCTGAAGTCATCTCATGACCCGATGGACTACACAGAAAGAGGATATATTCTACATATTTGGTGCAAATTTTGAAAAAAATAACAACAACATATCAAGGTTTGAAAATATTTCCACAATTTACAGAGATACAGGAATTTTACATTACATGTTTAGGTTTGATCTGAAGGATTCAAAGCTTAAAGCTGTGGAGTGTATCTTACAGCACTTATAATGATCCATACCTGAGCAATGGCTGCTTTGGATAAGAAGGCTGGTCACTGTTTTGGGCGGTCTGAGGCTTTTTCGTGACTTGCTTATAAATATTCCTTGCAGTCACTCCAATCCACAGCATTGTAGAGAGTGTAGAATAATGCAATACTATGCCAACCTACAATGAAACAGTGTCAGTTAAGAAGAATCAACAAATGGATACAAAAATAAGACATCATTCTGTTGCACATATATATATATACAAGCATACTGGAACATTTGCAAAGTGAAATGATTTTGTGGTAGATTTAATAACTTATTTGCTTTCCCCTGATTCATAATTGCCCATACCTAAGAAAATAAGTAAGGTTTTTTATCAAACAGAACACACAAAATGGGCAAAGTTTCATTAGGCGTTTTCTTATGGCGAAGGGCAAGTACAAGCTCAGCTTGGGACACTTTTTAAAAATTATATAATTATTAATTTATTGGAGGTTTCCCAGCTGAGCAGTCAGATAAAGTTTCAGAGGTCACATGCAACCCATGCTGATGGAACGTAATACTCTTCTTGTAAATGACATCTCTTTCTGCATATGCAACCCGCACAGGCCCTTTTCTTGCTGTGTTCTACCGCAGAGAAAATGAAAGGTTGGGTGGACACAGGAGATAACGCTCCCCCAGGACCCTGTGGATATACCCACGAGAGGGCTATCCCCCTTTGTGGAGGATAATAGATTTTACAACCACTCAGAAACATGACTGTGAAAACTACTCCCTTCACGGGCACAGTTCATGTTTGAATTTAAGCCTCTTGAATTAAACTTGAATTGATTCACTAAGCTTTGCTGGCAAGCGGATAATGGACCTGCTACTGTTTTGCTAATTATGCTGCATGTAATGCAAATTAAATGTATAGGGTCAATGAAAAAGCAAGCTCCTTCTGTAGTTTTATACTATTAACATTCAATTTAGCCTGCTGGAAAGATTGGAGTGGCACATCCTCAATCTTTCCCAGGCCTACACAGCAACAAATTACCAACCAGAACTGTTGGTCTGGTACATGGCCTTTGTTGCCCAAGAGTTCATTGACTCTTCTCCACTTCCACCAGGGTGAAAAAAAAATCAATGATATATATTTTTAGTCCTTAAAAACTAGATGTTGTTATTTAAATCATATTTTGGAATATTTCAGACCCATAAAATGCCTTTAAAATAATATTTTTTAAATTTCTTTATTTATTGATACTTATTCAGAGATATACAAAAATACATTCCCCTTGCAAAGTATCTTTTTATAATATACTAGTGTAAAAAAAAGGCAGAAAGGAGAAAAGACAACAGAAAGTGAGAGAAGAGAAAGAGTGAAAAAAGATTAGAGAAAGATAAAGCAGAATAAAAGGACTTCCAGCTCTCTGTCACACAGCTAAAGTCACACCTTAAGATCCAACCATTCTACCTTCTATAAACCAGTATTTTTTCAGTCTTCAAATCCAGATATTACAAGTTCATTTTCTCTTTCATGCAGAAAGTCCACAGGAAATTTCCAATCCTTAATAAATGCCAGTAATGATTGTACTATAATTAAGCCCTTTAACTTTGCAATCTCACCAAAATAATCTGAGTTAACATATCTGAATGAAAGAGTAGCACACAAGAGTCTACAACACTCATGACTCTGAGTTAAAGTCTGGTTTTCTATGTAAAAGAATGAACAGGAGGCACGGGACATGACTTTTGAATGTAAAACTGGCACAAAAATAAGGCTGGTCCAAAATGGTTCCCTCTCAAATTTTGCCACCACTTCTGCAGAGTCACTTTGGAGATTTTCAGACATGTGTGGTAGAACCAGAGGAAACTTGCCAGCCACTGAAAACCACATTTCTTCCTTTTTTTCACCCAGAGGGCCCATTTACCATGATGCTACATCATTGTGTAATATCATGGCAAGTTACCATTTGGGTTAAAAAGAAAAAGTTAATAAAAATAGTGGTTGGTAGCAACTGCCAGGCAAAGCAATTACAGGAGCAGGACTACTGCTGTGAAAATAAGGGTGAGATGGGAAACATTTTGGTGGATTAATTAAGTAATAGTAATTGTGGTAAATTTCTGTAGCAAGTATGTTGAAGACTGTAGGTGACTCAAAAAACACAACATAGTAAATTTGGCTATAAAGCCACACACTCAGTTACAGACGAACCTGCTGGTTGCAGGTTAGTGGCTCATCTGTGGCCGCCGGGACCACATAACACTGGTCCTGAAAGATCTGCATTGGCTCCCAGTACGTTTCTGAGCACAATTCAAAGTGTTGGTGCTGACCTTGAAAGCCCTAAATGGCCTCAGCCCAGTATACCTGAAAGGAGCGTCTCCACCCCCATCATTCAGCCCGGACGCTGAGCTCAAACTCCGAGGGCATTCTGGCACTGAAGTTACAGGGAATCAGACAGAGGGCCTTCTCGGTAGTGGCGCCCACCCTGTGGAACACCCTCCCTTCAGATGTGAAGGAAATAAGTAGCTATCTTATCTTTAAAAGACATCTGAAGGCAGCCCTGTTCAGGGAAGTTTTTAATATTTAATGCTGTACTGTTTTGAACACTTGATTGGGAGCCACCCAGAGTGCCTGGGGAAACTCAGCCAGATGGGTGGGGTATAAATAAATAATAATAATAATTATCATCATCATCATCATCTTGGGCCAGCATATTGTTCTCAGAGTGCCCAACCAGATGGAAAGCACACAAGCCCTGAGCACAGCAGCATTCTCATCTCCTGTGGCTTCCAGCAACTGTCATTCAGAAGCATACTGTCTCCAGTGGTACCCCACCTGGAGAAATGTGTCCAGTTCTGGGACCAAGGTCTAGGAATCTGTGCAGATGAGAGCGACCAAGATGATAAAGGGTCTGGAAACCAAGCCTTATGAGGCATGGTTGAGAGATATGGGTATGTTTATCCTGGATTTTTTTTTTAAAAAAGACTGAAATATGATAGTGACATGAGATCCATCTTCAAATATCTCAAACTTGTTTTCTGCTGCTCCAGAGGGTAGGCCCCAAACCAATGGATTCAAATTACAAGAAAGGAGTTTCCCACTAAACATCAGGAAGAACTTTTTGGTAGAGCTGTTTGGCAGGGGAATGGACTCCATTAGAAGGTGGTAGACTCTCCTTCATGGAGGTTTTCAAACAGAGGTTGGATGGCCACCTCTCAGGGAGTCTTTAGCTGTGATTCTGGCATTGCAGGGGGTTGGACTAGATGTCCCCTGGAGTACCTTCCAAGTATACAGTTCTATTAGTCTAACAATGGAGGTAGCACATCAGTAACCAATCCCTCTATTATACAAATCTATAGATTAAAAAAAAGCTTCCCCACCCAAAATAGCAAACAGCATTAAACATTGTCAGTAGGAGGAAGTGCAGAACCCTAAAAGCTGCCAATGTTAAAAATAATAAAACAGCTAAAATCCACCAGAAAAACATTGGAGGGGAGGAATGTCTTCACCTGATGAATTCCCCCCTTAAATTTATTTAAATTTCAACAGATGTGAATTTGGGGGGGGGTGTTCTTAACTTGACAATTGCTCCTGTAAGCAGATATAAATTATATTGTACAAAAGGCAATGTAAGCAGCACGATCAGATATTTTGGAATATGCTGCTGGGTAGTAAAAAGGGTCTATGTAGCTGGCAAATGGATACACTTTAATTGCAAATGTATGAATTATAAAGCCAGAAACTTGATTTGAGCCACTGATTTAAACTGGCACATTTCCTCGGTGAATTAAATTGCCTTGTTTTAAATCCTACTATCTCTGACTCCCACTTGTTCAGAGTCTGGTGAAGGAGGGGAAAGCACGAGATAAGCCAGTAAGGTTTTATGAAGAAATGGCAGGCAGAGCACTGATCAGAAGAAAAAGCTTCCAACAAGTAACAAAGACAAAAAGAGAGCAGCTGAGCAGCAGGGGAGCTGTCCAGGAGGCAGCTAAAACTAGGAACAAGCCTAGTTGTAACAGTCACTTCCAGGAAGCAGCTGGAGGATTAATGCACACAACCTAGCTGGCCTACCTTTATGTCCTAAATTCTGATTTTTAGAGTGATATGGTTCAAAAACACATGTAACTTTGAAAAGTATTGAGGAAGACCTCAAGAACACAAATCTATAATATGGACTTGTTAGCGTTCTGTTAAGTTTTCTCCTTTTGGGAGGGAAGGGATGCAAGGCAGATATTTTGTTAGAGATCAGCACAAAGTTCATACACTGGGTCAGCGTATTCATAGTAGCCCCGTTCCCTCCCCATGGCAAAACACAGGGAATTTCCATGGTGGTGAATGAAACGGAAACAAATGAAAGAGAATAATACTGTACTGTCAGCTGGTATATGTTCCTAACTTGTTGCTAATGCTGCCTAGAGTTATTTGATGTACAGCTTGCAGCAAGAAGAGAATCACGATGGCAGGGAAAGCTCTATGATGGGTCTAGTCAGTGATGCTCTTTTGAAAGAGGGAAGCTGACATTGGTTAGGACAAATACTTCATTCCCTGCCATAGGGTGACCATTGGAATAAGGGTAGGAAGAACCTGGCCCTCCACATCTCCCATCATCCTTGATCATTCGGTGGTGCTGACTGGGTCTGGTGAAAGTTCTGGAGGCCCAGAGGCCCCCCAGCCCTCCATAAGACCATTCATGGATCCTATAAAAGTGCCATAACAAAACAAATGTTTGTTACTGCCTATATTGAATAGGCCTTCCATTAAGAATACGGTCCTCAGGAAAATCCCCTTAATTTTGAAGACTACAAGGAAGACTAGACATTTAGAATTACTGGTGATGGCCACTAGCTTAGAAAGCTTTTAAAAAAAGAAATAGAATAAACACAGAGATTAAATTGCCATGATAGCTAAACAGGGCTTCCAGGTTCAGAGACAGATTGCGGGGGACAAACAACGAGGAAGAGTTATTATTGCTTTTCTGCCTTATGGCTTCCAAAAAGTATATAGCTTCTGTGGAAAGCAGAACTCTAGACAAGATAGGTGGACAGATCCAGCAATGCTCCTATGTTCATTCTACCTATTAAAGCATGCAAACATATGGCTATTGTCTGCTTTCAAGTTTAACAAACAAA
The DNA here is from genome assembly GCF_964234715.1 of Podarcis melisellensis. Taxonomy (NCBI): domain Eukaryota; kingdom Metazoa; phylum Chordata; class Lepidosauria; order Squamata; family Lacertidae; genus Podarcis; species Podarcis melisellensis. The sequence goes on along the minus strand of NC_138537.1, from coordinate 61,432,774 downwards.
TGAACAAGTTTCTCCTACCCAACCTCTCATCTCCAAGGATACCTCAAGACTGCTCACAGATATGATCCAAATTTAATTTGAAACTTACAATACATACCATTGAAACAGCATTACTGAAACCTAACCCATAAAATATGACTTTAATCACACGTCTCCAAAGGCCAATATAGTATCAATTCTAACTTCTTCTTTTTAAGGACAAGCTGTTTGCTGATGTCTAGCACTGCAACACATCAAGCTCTTTTGAAATAAGAAAAAAAAGCCTATGGGGTAGACAGTGTGTCTAGCTGTCAGAGTTGGGTAGAAATTAGTTTAACCAGCAGATTGCCTACAGTGTCTGTACTGTACTACTTGCAAAAACAAGCCAAAGCTTATAGATATGGAGCTTGATGCTTGAGTCAACCTCACTATTCAGCTATCATGGATAGTGAGTGTATATGCTAAGTTTGCCCTTGTGCTTCTTCCTGCCTCTCCCACTGTTGCCTTTTCCCAATCTGTATGGCATGTAAGGAAACCGTATACCGCCAGGTACTTTCAGTTTTTCACTTGCTGCAATATGAAGTGGTGGTCAGATATTTTGCTTGTTCTGCATTAGTGCACAGTTCTGCTGTTAGTTTTATGCAATTGCACAATTCTCATGGGACTTTAATCGTACGAAACAATCTGTAGAGAAGAATTTTCCACAAGGGTGGCAGATAAACTACTGCAAGAACAAAAAAATAAAATAATCTGCCAGTGGCCTGTTCAGAATGAGGTGATTCATTGCTACAGTTCTGTTCTGTTTGGGAGCGATTTGAAAAACAGAAGATGGTTAAGCCCCAGTGCAGAGCAAACCATTGCAAATTAAAACCGCGATTCAGCAGAGATAAAAGTGTCAGGCAGACAAGCCCTATGGCATGTGCTGCCTCAGACCATTCACCCGTCTAGCTTGGTATTGTCTTCAGTGACAGCTGCTTTCTGGAGTTTCAGAAAGAAGTCTTTCCTAGCCATGCCTGGTGATAACTTGGGATCAGACCTGGGAACGTCTGAATGCAAAGCAGTGGCTGTACCACTGTGCTACAGCCCTTCCCAATATATTTCCCTATGTGAAGTCTTGTTGCTTAATAAATCATCACAGAAAGCTAGTGGATGTAATATGAGTAATCAAGTGGTAGAGCTTTTCCAATAGCATACCGCTTTGGGCTATAGGTGAAGGGATTCCACAACATGGTCCTCCATGAAAAATAAGCTCCTTGCATATAGGAAACCTGCATGTGATGACAAGGATCTAGTTCCTCCTTAACAGTTTGCTTTTGAAGAGTGAGGATGGGAGCATAGGACTTAATTTGATCCAGGACTCAGGGCTTATCCACACTTAGATTTCCCCCCACTCTTTCCAGGCATAGGTCCATGCTTAAAAACCCCGTGTCCAGGCATGTCCAAAATCTGCTCTTTAGTGCTCAGTCGGAGCAAATGTCAATTGAGGTTTTCCATGGATTAACACAGACATGAAGCCTTAAAGCAAGGACTCTGCCTGGAAAGAGTGGAGGGAAGTTAAGTGTGGATAAAAGTGCTCAGTCCTGAAAGGAGACTGGCGCTTCCAAATTCAGTAGCCGTAGTAAGTCCAAAAGGACTTAACCCCCTGAATGGAAACTGTAGTTTTCAATCCAGTAATAGCACCAGCTCCAGAAAACATAAAGGGTTAAGATGGACAGGCATACCTATGAGTAGCTGAGGAATACAGGACTTATTTCAGTTCGGTCAGATTTTATACCTCCAAATCTATTCGCAATTCCAGAGAACATCTTTTATTTACTTATTTATTAACTTACTAGTAACTTCTCACGCTAAAGTGAAGGGAAGAGAAGAGAAGAGAAGAGAAGAGAAGAGGAGGGAAAGAATGTATCTGATAATACACCAATCTAACATAACACTTATGGAAAAACAAACAACACACCTGCCCTATATCATTAACTATAATTAATAAACAAAGAATGCATGCACACACTAATTAGCAGATAAACAATTGTTTTCCCCCTTTAGCCTCCCCACCGAAGCCAAAAGTCTGGTCTAAAGCCAGCTGTTTCAAATCCATGCTGGGTGGGTCTTGCATCCGTCTCCAGGGATGTTCAGGCATCTCTCTTCTCCCTTCAGGACTGAGCAGTAGCAAGGCAAAGCAGGAAGATGATAGCAAAAGTTTTGCCTGCTTTGCAGCTGGTCTTGCTACTGCTGCCCTCCTGCTGGTAAAGGTGGAGTTGCAGCACAGAAGGATTCCTGCCTGGGAATTTATCTTTCCACCTTGTGTCAAGGCCAGCAGAGGCGTCAATGTTTCTGAGCACGTGTAGGTTGCCTTTCCTTGAGTACAGTGGTACCTCAGTTTACAAACAGCCCTGTTAACAAACTATTTGGTTTACGAACTCCGCAAAACCTGGAAGTAGTGTCCCAGTTTGCAAACTTCACCTCGGTCTACGACCGGAAGCCAAACAGTGGAAGGGCACCGGTGGCGGGAGGCCTCATTAGGGAAAGTACGCCTCAGTTTAAGAACAGATTTGGTTTAAGAACGGACTTCAGGAACAGATTAAGTTAGTAAACCAAGGTACCACTGTACTGAATGGGTTCAAGTAAGAATAGCTATCTGAACTTTACGAACGGGGGGGGGGGGGGGGAAAGATTTATAATCCAGGTTTAAAGTGCATGGCTGCTTTAACACTGATGTGATACTTGCAGGAAGTCTCAGTGGGTTGAGCTGTTGTATGAATAATGTGTGAGAGAGAAAAAGTAAGTTCCCTTTTAATAGGTCATGGCAGGAAGATCTGTGTGGGCCTGGAGTGCTGAAGTGTCTGAAATCTGAACATAGCACACGTACCAACATGTGATAAGTGAGCACAATACACACCCTAGTAAAGTCAACAGCAAATCTCCCATTGCTTCTAACACCATGTGTTTTAAAAGAAAGTTATGAGAAGCAGCATTATTTGTGCATGCCTTTAAAATCTGTTCGCCATCTTCAGAGACAGCTTAAGGACTATGTGATGTGGCAGTTGCTATGGTAATGACTGGTTTCATTATTGATTACCCAAATAAAAACTTGTGTAAACCTACATAACATGCTGGCATGTAATGCTCCCTTGGGGAACCTTAAGTTGTACTTCTTTTCCTTAGTCAATTTTTTTCCTCCTTCTCTCTTTCCCTTTCCCTCTCTGCATTTCTATTTCAGGGTTTTCTTTGGCTATGAAAAATCTGTGTGAACACAATGGTAGTGAAGCATCACAAGGACCTTTCATCTTTCCCCCAGCTATTGCTGTACTTCCTGGCATTTTTTATTTTCTCAATACTAAGTTGCTATTGCAGGGTAGATGAAGTTTCATCTACAGCAAGCACTTCCATTCCAGTTGCAGGTGCAGTATGGCGGCATGAATGTCGCAGGCAGCTATTGGCCAGTGCCCATACTGTTTCTACTGTTCTGTGGCACACTCTCTCTGTCCATGCCTGTATCACTTTCTTAAAGTTTCTTAAAAACTTATTTTTATATACCCAGAATATGAAGAGTATATGCCCAGGGTATATGTCCAGGATATGAAGAGAGCTTCCCAAAGTACTACTTGAGAAGGAGTATTTATCTTGCCTTTTTAAATTGAATACAAGACAAAAATGATGAACGCCACCAAATATAGCCTCTGTTGTAAAACTCTGCCCTGCTATTTTGCCAGCTTAAAATAATAATAATAATATTGTGCCATGTGTTCTTCTTGCTATTTTTTTTTAAGTGGGTATATGAAGCTATGTTAGTCATGTGACTGCACATTCAAAACTCAAGGATCAGATTTTGCACATCTCCCATCATAGTTGCAACTGCCTGAAAATCTGTGTCTGTTGTGACTGGGTGCAAAAATCTCATCTGTGCTCAGTTCAGCATGAACAGTCAGAGCAGTCACATAAGCAGCTTAGCCTGTGGCAGAGCCGTTTAAAGTCAGCATAGGCTTTTGAAAAAAGGAAAGGAAAGGAAAAGTGACTGTCACAGAACCATATGTTTGCCAAGGAGCAAAACCTGGCCATGATTCTTTTTGAATCTGGTTCCTTGACAACCCCCCCCCCCCAAATTTGGGGAAAAATCAATTTTTCATTAGCATATTAATGCAGTTACTTGCAATCTGTAAGGTAAACCACCAGACTCTGATTTGAAAGGCTTTCGTGCCCTTGTAACTGCCTAGTTGTAGCTGCCTAAAAACTACCCTGCTATCCCTCCTTGCAAAACCACAGATAAAGAGAACGGCGATTAGATTTGCCCCTAATTAACAGACACCATTGTATGTATTAATAGATATATATCTCTGAATAGTGAAAAGAAATATGTCAGATAATAACATTCAACGTTTCTCCAATATCAAGGCTTTGCATTTTCTACATTAGTAGATAAGCCTGTGATATTTTAGCACACTATCTTACAATGACAGGAGACTTGCCATATATGTCTCAGTTTAAGGTCACAGCAAGCAAATGCCAATGGTTAAGGGAACTGTAGAACACTAATTTGCATGTTTATAAGTGGGAAGAGAAATCCTGTGTTGACTATGGCTCATCATAGGCCAATGTACCAGATTATTTATCTTGGGTTGTATTAAACTAAATTCTACTCAAAGTAGACCCAGTAAAATAAATGAACTTAAGGCAGTCATGCTATTTTATTTCAATGGGTCTATTCTGAGTAAGGCTAGCATTGGCTACAACCCCTATTATTTATTTGTTCAATTTATTAGTTGTCTTTTATCGGTCATTATCCCATTATTAAAACAACACATTGAATAAAACCACTTAAACATTAAATCAGCACATAAAAAACCTAATCTTATACAGCTGAACCACAGCAATACATCTGCTCATGAACCACATCAAAGGTGACCATCATGATTGTAACAACTGCTGTGGAATCTCCCTGCTGAGTACTGTGAGGAAAGCCTTTGACCATGTAGTTCTCAACAGATTACTCACTGACAGGGTCTACCCTGAGTCACAACATGGTTTCAGAGCTCAGAGCTTGGAGGTCAACAGTCTCACTGCAGCAGAGACACCCCTTGTACATTGGCTTCATAGACCTGATGAAGGCCTTTGACCCTGTCATCAGAAAACGACTCCTTATACTGCTCAACAAGAAAGGATGCCCATCTAAGCTCCACAAGATGATTGTGTCCATCCATGAGAACATGCATGGCACTGTCCAGTATGATGATTCATCCTCAGAAGCTTTCCTTTTAAAGAGCAGCGTGAAACAGGGCTGTGTTCTTGCTCCAACTCTTCTTCTCCCTGTTGGTCTCCTATGCCTTCAGCTCAACGGAAGCCAGTGTGTATTTCCATTCAAGGTGTGACCGGGGGGAGGGGTGTCTGTTCAACCTGACACATCTCTACACCAAGACAAAGGTGTGGCAGGTTCTTATCCAAGATATGTTGTCTACAGATGATGCAGCCCTTGACAGCACACTCTGAGGAAGCTCTACAGAGACTCATCAACCGTCTTGTCCAAGACTGCAAGAAGTGCAGCCTGATGAAGCCCAACATCCTGGTTCAGCACGTCACCAGCAATCCACACATCAGCACTGGTGACCACATGGTTGAGGTGGTAGAGCATTTTGACTACCTGGGCTCCATCATAACCAGCAACCTTTCCATCAACACTGAGTTGGACAAGCATCTTGGCAAGGCAGCTATGGCAATGGCTCACTTTTCCAAAAGGGTTCGGGAGAATGGGATGCTAATGACCAATATCAAGATGAAGGTCCATCAGGCTTGTGTGTTGAGTATGCTGCTTTATGGAAGTGAGTCATGGATGATTTACACCTGCCAGGAGCAACACCTCAATGCCTTCCAAATGTATAATCAGGATGATTTGGGGCATCACATGGCAGGACAGAGTCTCAAACAAAGATGTGCTCTTGCAAGCCCACATTCCCAACATGCTAACACTTCTGTCTTAACCCAGTCATGTCCACAGAATGGAAGGTGGCAAGATCCCCAAGGACAAGGTATTGGGAGCTGCCGTCAAGCACCAGGCCTGTTGACAGACCAACTCTGCATTACAAAGATGTCTGCAAACGTGACATGAAGGCTGGCAACGTTAAGCCCAACGTATGGGAATCCCTTTCAGACAACTGCAGTGCCTGGAGACAGACAGGCAGGTCATGTAGTAACAGCAGTAACCAGGGGAGGAATGACTGCTGGGAGGAGTGCAGAAAGAATAAATGCCATGGTGCATTTGCAGCAGCAAAACTAGAAACCTTCATCTGTTTCACCTGCAGTAAAAGATGTCTCTCCCTTCTTGGTTTCTACAGCCACAGCAGGCACTGAAACTCTCCAATGGTTTGACTTTACCACTGCTCCATTGTCTCCTGAGACAGGCAGATGCCAGCAACCACTTTCTTCACTTCCCTACTGCACACAGATATATCTCAGCACATATATGCACTGAAAAACACATTTATATAACACACCATATATTCTATAGTAACATTTTAATTGGGGTGGGAAATCTGTATCAGTCCAAAGCCTGCGCTCCCTTTTAAGCTTAAAAAAGTTGTCTTCAGAATTAATGTACACATAACATTGTGTGTTAGCATTATAGTTATATAGACTTGTATCCTAGATAAATGAGAGCTCATTCACACTCTCACTATCAGTGGGCTAGATCTGAAGACAACTGCCTATTTGACAAAAGGACACACATTTCAGAAATTAAGAGGGGGCAACCTGAAACCGTTATATAGTACTGGGATATGGCATTATTAAATATTTCTACTGAAGGACATTCTGCAGCAAAGCAAGAAATGTTTGCTGGGGAAGATTCCAGATAAACAATCACATTACTAAGTGGTCATGGCAACCGCCCTAGACATGCCCTGGTTGATAAAGAATGACGTTCAGGCCCAATTCGAGACCCATCTCTGTCGCCAGCGTCTGATATGCACAAGGCAAGACTGAGTGATATGTACCTTTCCAAACACCTCAGAAAGTCCCTTATCACACCTCTGATCATCTTAGTGAGGCTGTCATCCAAAACATAAACTATAGTATATAGACGTCCAAGTTACAAATAAAGCCCTGCCCATATCTTCAACCACATTATTTTCAATGTAAACAGCCCTGCTGGATTAGACCAGAGGTCCATTTAGTTCACAATCCTGTTTCTCATGGTTGACAGCCAGATGCTTCCAAAAATCCCACAGTCAGGGTGTGGTGGCAATGACACTCTCTCAGCAAGTGGTATTTGGAGGGGGACACAGAACCATAATGGCCATTAGCTGTTGACAAGACCAAACTTTTATGAGTTTGTAATCCCCTTTAAAGCCATCTAAGCTACTGTCCACCACCTCTTGCGGCAGTGCATTCCATCCATTTCATTATACACCAGCTGAACAAACTACAAAGCACTCCTAACTTCCCCACCCCTGCCCACAGCAGTCCTTACTGGCTCCACCGCACAAAGTACCAAGGCAAAAGGTGCGGAGGTCGGCAAATTGCTGCACCAGCCTGGAGCTGCCACAGTGACCTGGCCCGACGGCATCACCTGAGGCTCAGTTGCAGAAGGAGTCTGCATTACTCTGTTAGCTTCTTTTGCCTGTACTGAATCTACTTTTCATTTTCACCGAGAGAGGGATAAAAATTTGCCTCTATCTTATTTTGCTGTATCATGCATGACTTTATAAATCAGTTATTGTGTCCTGTTTCCTTGGTGTGGGTGGGTGGGTGTGGGTGGGTGGGTGTATATACACGCACCCCCCCTTAAATTCCCACCAAAGCTTTAGTCTTTCCTCACAGGGAGATGCTTCAGCTCCCTGCTCTGCACCTGAAGCTGGGCAGTCAGAATTGTACAATGTACTTCAAATGTCCCCAGACCATATCTAGTACATTACTAAGCAATCTCTTCCTAGGGATCCCTAGCCAGGGCTTTGCCTTTTCCACAGCTGTTGGAGAGATGCTCCCTCTGGGTTCATGACGCAATGTGTGTCCCAGCTTTCTTTTCTAATTGCTTCCTGCTTCTTCCACGGCCATAGTCCTCCCACAGATAGCCACAAAGCACTTGCAATTTTTGCATAGTACATTTCTTTACCACCACACTCTTGCCTGGCAGGAGCAAAATGAATCAGTGAGTAGGGAACACTGAATTCAGTGTTATTTAGGTCGGGTACACACCACGTACATTTAAAGCGCACACACACACCGATCATAGAAACTACAGTTTGTCAAGTGCTGGGAATTATAGCTTTGTGAGGGGTAAACCATTTCTGTGTGTGTGTGTACTTTAAGTGTATAATGTGTACACAGCCTTGCTCTTGGGATTTTAATGTTCTCCTAGAGCTTCGGGTTGCAATTTAAGAGACTGAGCTGCAATACAGGAAGCCTCCGATGTTAACTTTCATCTCTGCCAGGAAGCCACTAGGTAACTTTACAAGTTACACACTCTTGCATCCAACCTGAAAAACCACCTGCAACATGGGCCTGATAATATTAACCTTATGCAAAGGGTTACTGAGAACTTTATTGATAATCCTATGCATGCCCCACCCTCCATTGGGGCCTACTCCCTAGTAAATGCATTTATCTATTTTATTAATATTAATGGTATACTTATTTTAAGGGGGGGAAGAATCTTCTCCAAGTGGTTTGCAAGCCACATATCGAACAAGCAATGAAATACAACCATAAAAACCACAAAAATCCCCCCCCAAAATTCCAGAAATTCCAAATAAACCATTGAAAGCCAAGAGGATAAAGGCTAATTCCACACAAGATAACATCAGGTCAAGTTGGTTGCTAAAGGCAGCGGTAAAGAGGGAGGTCTTTGAGGCCTGCTTAAAGCCTGCAAGGGATGCGCTCATCCGAAGTCCCGTGAAACTGCATTCAACAATTGCAGTGCCACCACTGAGGAGACCCTGTTCTTAAGCCGTACAAGCTGAAAGATATTCATAACAATATGACCAGACCATTGAGTACCTTAGTCCCATCGCTCTCTGACTCTATATCAAAGTTGGTACAGGAGTGACCTCATCTGCAAAATGTACAGCTCAAGGCTTCCTCAGATTGAGCCACTGAGTGTTCTAGGCAGTAGAGGCTAGTGTCCATTGGGTGGAAAGCAAGGAGACTAGCAGTAGGTGAAGGCAGAGATTGTAATAGCCACAGCTACCCCATGACTGGTTGTAAGTAAGAAGGCAGGCGGGCTGTGGTATACTTCCCAATTCTCCATAATGGACCAGTCTCCAATAACTCTAGGGTCTCTTTCTGTGGGTCAGTACCTAGGAGACCTTTAACAGTCCATGGATGGCTTAGGAGACCCTTTCTACCCTAAAGCTCTATATAATTGAGAGTGGGGGAGGTAACAAGAGACAGGATGAAACTCACTCTGAAACCCAGCAGCAAACTCCAGCTTCTGCACTTTCACTTAATTCAAGGCACAGTCTATTTTTAAAACAAGATGCCCCAAAGTGTACTTAATAATAAACACACATTCAAGTGCTGATGACATAATTTAAAAAGCTTAGAAATACTCAACAAAGAAAGCGGCTCTTAAAACTTGATCTCAAAGAGATCTACAAATAATAAACAACTCTCAGTATATTTCTAAAGCAAAAGGGGGGGAGGAGGAGAATCACTTGTAAATAAAAACAATGCAGAAAGAAAGACTTGAGAGAGAGAATCCTAAACATTTTTGTAAGTCCCACTGAAAATAGTATGCTTTACTTTCAAGTAAACATGGTTAGGAATGAGCTGTTCAACAGTTCCCCATGCCTAGAAAGACAGATAAGATCTCCTGGCTGCCCAGTGGCCCTTTAGTACTAAGAAAAATCTTTACATTTTCCAAACAAACAGCAGTTGAAGATCAATGCATCCATCCATCCATACACATGAAGAACACTTTAGGTCATCAATATGTGCAATTCAGTTTTTGTTCCATTATAAAATAAATGCTAATTATAATGCATGCACTCACCGCTTGACAGATAATTGGGTATTTTACACGATTTATTCCACCAGCAAAAACAGCAAAAGTGAGAGCAGAATGGAAACAGAAGTTGAGAAGCATGTGCCAGCCTTTCCTGCTGATTCGAATTGTGCTGTTTGAAGTTAACAAAAACAAAGTCATATAACTGTTGTGAAAAGCAACACATAAATCATAACAACACATTGAATGTACAGCCCTGAATTCCAACCCAGGAGTCCTTCGGGTGACCAGAGGAGCTTGGGGTTGTTTCAGAAACTGTTGAGCCAGAATTGTTATTTTGCACCAACAAGCCTTGCTGTCATAGAGGAAGCATTACAGAATTGCAGTGTTTGAACCCCTTTCTTGGGTCACTTTCTCTGCGTTATTTCACTGAGTTCTTAACACCACTGCCCTTTCAATACATGTCAGCAGCCATGCTATTACCTAACTCCATGATCCAGTTATCCTGCAATGACTCAGATGCAAGGGAAATTGTTTGTTTAACCAGGGGCTACAGGGGCAGGCGGGCAGTCTCTCTCTCTATCTCTTTGTTTTCTTATTTTAGCGTTCAATTAGCCCTTTGAATGTGTAAACAAAACAGAGCCCAAAGCAACTTTGAATGAGGTTGTTATGCAAAGAAGCTTTCAGAAAGATGTACTACCTACAGAACAAGGATTGTGGCTTTTGCATTAGGCTTAATTAACAACAAAGTCAACATTTATTTGGCTGTTGCCTTTCTGTCCCACTTTCCCTCCAAGGAGCTCTGGGCAGTGGGGTTCTCAAGCAATCTGTTACCAAAGCTGGCTCTTGTGGCCGTTCAGCTTCAGAACTGGAACAGGCAATGCATCTCTACGGCATTCTCTGAACTAAGCCATGTGCTATAGGAAACAAATGAGCTCTCAAGCCAAGTACTCATGTCTACTCCAGTGGCATGCAATTCCTTCTCACATAACCCTAGAATCTGGGATGACCCAATGGAAGGTTCAGGACAGACAAAAGGAAGTGCTTTTTCATGCAGCACATGATTGAATTAGGGAATTCAACTCTGATGGCTTTAAAAGATGGTTAAATGAATTAATGAAGAATAAGGCTACCAAGGGCAACCAGCCATGACGCTAGTGTACTACTTCTTGATTGTGGGCTTCCCATAGGGACCTGGTTGGGCATTATGACAAGAGGATGCTAGACTAGATGATTTGGATTGATCTCTCAGAGTTCTTCTAATGTTCTTAAGGGAGAAGCAGCACAACTCATTCTTCATTGGCCACAGAGGCCCTGACCGCACAGGAAGGAGACCTACTACTCTGCTCACATACCGCAAAGGTTGCATAAGTACTGGGCCTTATTCTAGAGCATTGACAATGGAAGAAGTAGCTTGATAAACAGACATATGGATTGAGATTTTCAGTGCATATTGCACACTACTGTATGCTAGAGGAGTATGAAACACCCAATTAACCAAGCATAGACAAAACCAAGCAAGCAATGCATCAGTTATTGATGATTTATGTTTATAGAGTACAATAAAACAGCATTTCTATGGCAATTACTTATAGCCAATCACATAAAATGACACCCATACACAAGTAGCAAAATGTCTATCGTGCTGATGAGTGGTGTGTGTGTGTGGAGCCTGTACATTGAGAGAATCCCTGGAGACCACTATAACATAAGACACACAAGGGACTTCACCATAAAAGTGTCCTTGTGTGCATTGCAAGAAAACTAAATTATTCACACCAATGGGAAAATTTAAATGCTTTCATTCCAAGCTAACATCCAGGTGGGAACTTCCAGTATCTGGTGTCCCTACCACTGAACCAAGGCTGCTCCTGTCTGGATAGTCCTATCGCACATAATATTTATTGATCCCCACTAGCGTAGGAACGGGCCATCCAGCTGTTGCTAAGCCACAACTTCCACCATCCCTGACCACTGATGAAGTTTGCTTGGGACTGCTGTGAGTTGTAATTGATGTCTACAGGACCACAGACTCCCCATCCCTGCACTCGAGTGTGTCAGGATGTTGTCAAGCAGCTTGTACAGATAAGATGACAACTCAACAAAATTTAAAGAATGCATGGGCCGCTACACAAGTTACAGCAGAAAACAGGTACATTTAAAGAAGTTGGCAGAAGCCCACTGCTATCCCATCACACTTGTGGGGGCTATATGGCCTTTTTCTCATTCTGTGTGCTATGGAGGGACACATTTGGGAAAGCATTGCCAGTGAAGCTTACCAAGGCATACAGTATGCACAAGGGTGGAAAGATGTGCATCCATGAAACATGCTATGGAACAGAAGTCTGTACGCTCAACGCTGTTAATGCAAACTGACACTAAAGGAGACCTTAGTGCTCTTCAATATGTGACAGTGCACCACTCCTATAATGATTAGGGCTGCAATCTCATCAGCAGCTACTAAAGGATTTATTTGGGGTGACACCACTATGTTGTGTCTCTGTATGTGGCCCAGAGTAAAGCACTTCTGTTGGAGCTTGTTAACGTATTACAGGAACATCTCACTGAAATGTAACACTACTGTAATGTGCATACAGTAATTCCTTCGGGAAAAGGCAATAGTGGTGGTAGGTGCTATGAGCCAATCACTGCCATTAGCCACTTTGGAGTAGATTCACTGATGATACTTATCAAATTTTGACAGGGGCGGGTCCTCTCCACCAGCTTCCTGCATCTTCCCCTTCCCCTGCTTAAAATTTTATCAGTTGCAATGGGCAGGTGCAGCAGTGGCAGGTAGTGAGAAGGGTGTCTGCCTTGTCTCTCTATCCCCTACTCCCTCTAAGTCCCAATGAATGCTGTGTAGCGGTGCACCAGGATAAAACGCCTGGTGATGTATGAGAGAACAGCATCTCCCTTCACTTGTCCTGGTGCCTGAGCATCTTGCCCCTCTCCCTGTGTGTCACTGCTGCTGCTCATGCCAGCCACCAAGTCCTTTTAAGAGAAAGGGAGGCATGGGGAATTAAGTGCTTTGGGAATCAAGGAAGGGCTGGAGCAGAGGGAGGAGTGCAATGATTTCTTAAATGCCAGATCGCTTGGGAAACAAGCAAAATTATTTCTGATAGTAAGGATGAAATAGCTCATTGCTGAGCCAATGCAACGTAAACCGGGGGAAGCTCTTCCATCTTTATTTTGCATGTTTTCTTGAAATCACACAAGCAAGATGCAAATGATTCAAAATAAATAAATACATAACCCCACCTATCCTGCCAGCCTGGAAAATGAGTACTGGATATTCTAAATAAATTAAAAGTAGTGTAAGTATATCCAAGCTCTGTTGCTGGGCGGCTGAGATTTCCCCTACATATGTCATAACAGAGGGATGTCCCACCCCTCACTCATTGCAAGCAACCCATCTGTGGAAAGCTGGACGGCATCTACAGAAAGGACACACTGCTTCAAGGAATCTAAGCAGGTAAAGGTGGCTGGAGTAGGGGCAAAATAAGTCCTCGGCTTGCTTTTGGCCCCAGAAGATGGCAGTTCACAGCTTTCCCCCCATTGCTGAGTCTAAGTGCCATGGGGGGAGGGATGCAGGGTACCTGAGATGATAACATTTACCAAATCATGCATGCCAGAATTCCTGCTGGAAATCCAAACATCTGAACGTTGGATGGGGTGGGGGAAATGTGAGTTTTGAGCACATTTTTTACTGCAGAAAACGGAATGGAAACAGAGGCTGGCTCAAATGAACTGTCATATTCCTTCTTACCTGTGATGCACAATATAGGTGATAATTGAAGCAAACAGGCACAACAGCATGACAGCAGTACATGCATAGACCACAGGGTGCAGGAACTCCCCAGGGTACTGGGGGAGGGTCAACACTGTCTTCAGATCCTGCCAAGTAAGGAAGACAAAACAGATTAATCTTCTAAAAGTATACATGAAAAAGACTGCAACCCAGCGCAGCGCTATACTGGACTTTCCCCAAAGGTTTTATTATTATTATTATTATTAATGGTTGTTGTTGTTGTCAGTCAGAAACCTTGATCTATATTTTAACAACGGCACCTGAGACTCTGCCCTCTGGTTCACCAGTGAGTACTTGGAACTGAGCCTTTTCAGGGTGCCTCTCATCTCGGAAGACTATTCCTAGGAATCTGTTTGGTCCCTTCTTTGTTGAACTTTAGGAGAGCCTTAAAGACTTTTCAAAAATTTCTGCTAGCCATGTGGGTAACTTTATGATGCTTTGTAATAGACCCTTTTAACAAATGCTTCTATCTTTTAATGTCATTTTAATAACCTGGAATTCTGACATATGGGCATTTGTTATATGTTTGTGATTTTTGATGCTGCTAATTGCCTTGCAAGGGTAGATACCCTAAAAGATAGGCTTTTTAAAAAATCTATTTCAAAAACCAAAATATACAAATCCATGGTTTAGTCTAATTATAGGTACCGTATGCATGGAAAGAAGTCAGCTAGCTTTATATACTATAGACAACAACCCTGTTCTTGTTTACATAATCAGTTATACCTGCATGAGAGAGCAATTAGTCAGAGTCTGCAATTTCACCAGGGGTCCTTGTCCTGTCTTTCAACTGACTTTGGCCTCTCATTAGCTCCTTGAACCTTTGTGAAAATAAGCCCACATTCCTGCACACCATTTACTGCTTCCTTCATAAGCAAATATGACATTCTTCCACCCAATAAATGCTTGCCATTCTTTGACAGAGCTCAGAATCAAAGTTGAGTCATATCTTTTCCCCAGTTTGTGGGGTCGCATCCATGCCATACATTTAAAGCACTCTTCAATCATGACTTCACCTGAAGAATCCCAGGAACTGTAAGGGTGCTGGGATTTTAGCTCTTTGATGGGTTCCCCAGCAAATCTCTGGACCCTTAACAAATTACAGTTCCTGGGATTCTTTGGAGGAAAGCATGAGTGGTGCATGCTTTAAATGTATGATGTAAATGTGACCTAGGTTCAGATTTTTGCCAATAAAGTAAGCCAACCCACTTGACTAGTTCAATGAATTAGCAAACTGATATCTTGCAATGGAGAAAGTGATGCAGATAGACCTATGTTATTTATCCAAGGACATAAAGCAGAAGACCTAAATAAATGAAGCTAATTAAGAAGGCAGTGTCAGGGGCTTATGGATTCTCATTCAGAGAGCAGAAAGTCTGAGAATTTCACCACCTTTGACCTACAGAATCTGTAGGTCAAAGGTCAAGTGGGTACTAAGGGTAGCATTATGATCATTTCTATTCTTAGTATGCATAGTACACCCACTCTGTGATCGTGAGAACTCCAATTCCAGCCAGTGCCTGAGCAGTCAAAATATAAATTTTAAATTTTTATCTCAGCCAAAAGTAAAGAAATTCAGCAGAATTCCAGCAGTGTTCCCTCCTCTGCAAACCAAGATTTCTGAAGCCACTTACAAACAGAAAGACAGTTCCATATACCGTACAATCATAAAATAGACAGTGATACTGTGCTTTCAACAGATTTAAAGCAATCATTTCAAATCCCATCGATCAAATATAAAAACTGAAAGCACTGAAATTGTAACAAAGTCAGCTACAAATCAACACCAGCCGGCCACTCCCTTCACCCAGCTCAGCAAATGTTCCTTCTCATTAGAAACACCTTGGATTTTTTTCCTAAAGACCAAGAGTGAACTGGTCCAGTAATCCATCCACAGACCTGAATGCCACATTTAGCAGCCAGTTGTGCACTGCCAGAAAAAGAGGCCAAAAGAAGAGATCAGTATGCATGAAATTTGCATCCAGTGATTTATATACTGTTGCATGTCACCCCAACCTCTGAGCAGTGCAAGATTCCAGGGGGTCCAGGTGCTTACTCATGGTTTGTGTCTCCTTTGGAATGAGGCACAGTGGAGACTGTGGTGTCTTTATGATATGTGAGGTTTTTTTACACATATATGCAACCTGACCCTGTGATGAAGAGGTTGACAGAAGTAACACCCAAAAGGGTCTTGTTTCTCCCATAGCCACAGCCTTGGATTCAAGCAGAAATCAACAGTCTCTCTGACTCTCTCTCCAGCTTTCTGCTTTTCCCTGTAGCTCACATCACTGCCAACTCTTGGATCTCAACTCTGGCTTTGTCTTTCTAACTACTGCAAGTTGAGGGATGGGCCTCACTGGCTCCCACCAATCTGCCATCTCACATTGAGGCCCTTTCCTTTGTTCCCCTTAACGGCCCATTACCTAGGTGATCACCTCATTAAAGGTAAAGGTAAAGGTACCCCTGCCCATACGGGCCAGTCTTGCCAGACTCTGGGGTTTGTGCGCCCATCTCACTCAAGAGGCCAGGGGCCAGCGCTGTCCGAAGACACTTCCGGGTCACGTGGCCAGCGTGACATCGCTGCTCTGGCGAGCCAGAGCTGCACACACGGAAACGCCGTTTACCTTCCCGCTAGAAAGCGGTCCCTATTTATCTACTTGCACCCGGAGGTGCTTTCGAACTGCTAGGTTGGCAGGCGCTGGGACCGAGCAGCGGGAGCGCACCCCGCAGCAGGGATTCGAACCGCCGACCTTTCGATCAGCAAGTCCTAGGCGCTGAGGCTTTAACCCACAGCGCCACCTGTGTCCCTTAAGGATCACCTCATTAGGTGTCCTATATTTCAACACTTGCTGAATCCAGGGATTAGAAGGATCTCAGCATACAGCCCAACACTCCAAACTCATAAGAACACACAGGCACACATTTAGAAACCATTATTATAATTTAAATAGAAACACAATATATCTCACCCTAGGAAGACACCAATCCTGTTCAGCCTGATAATCAGGGGCTGCTAAGTGCTGACGGGCAACTTCAAAGCTCCTGCTCTACATTCCTATGGTTTCTCATCCTTAAATCAAACTTGGACTGGGCACCTCTCAATTAGAGAAGACCTTTAAATTGAGGAATGTCAGCAGATATCTCTTCAAAATACAGTGGTACCTCGGGTTAAGTACTTAATTCGTTCAGGAGGTCCATTCTTAACCTGAAACTTTTCTTAACCTGAAGCACCACTTTAGTTAATGGGGCCTCCTGCTGCCGCCGCGCCGCCAGAGCACGATTTCTGTTCTCATCCGGAAGCAAAGTTCTTAACCCGAGGTACTATTTCCGGGTTAGTGGAGTCTGTAACCTGAAGCGTATGTAACCCGAGGTACCACTGTAGACTATTGTCTTCTGTAAGGTAGGACATACAAGCACTCTAGTCCCAAAGGAAGAATCCAATTTCCTCTTGCACAAGGAGACATGGTTGATATCCATGCCTGGGAAATATCTGCATGGGGTTCTTCCATATTCATTGTACTTTTTCCATGAGATAATTTCTCCTAGTACTAAAATGTTCTAATGTACCTCCTCATGACAACCCAAGTCAGCTGCTTCTTACCTGCTTGTTTTGCTTCTGTCAAATTGTTCAACTCTCACTTGCATAGTGGGTACTGACAAGGGCTGCTTTATGAAGACCCAGGAGGCATTTAAGTAAGGCCTCGTTTGCTCTTTGCTACTGTACAGCCTTTTCATAGATATTTCCAGCTGTTCTGCTGTCTGCAGATGACATAAGAAATACCTTTTGCTCACTTTGTGAGCTTTCAAATGAAAGGAAAGCTCTCTGTTTATATTATAACATACATATTCCTCTGAGGAGAGATTTTCCTGTATTATTTTTAATGAAACAGGACAAAAACAGGTCTGAAGTTGAGGAATGAATCCTGGATATGATAGAGCAGGGGTTCTCAAGCTTTTGGCTCCCATGGGTGCCAATAGAGGTGTCTGGGGGAACTTGTGTGCCCATAAATGCCACACTGACAGCCCCTGTTATCCATTTAACACAGTATTTCCCATGCCTATATATTGACCTGTTCTTCAATTTTGGGCTGTGTGTTCATTGCTTTAGAAATTGCTTAGCCATTTCCTCAGCACAAGATGGGAGCTTACTTGTGCTTTTGGTATTTCTTGTAATAAGAAATGGAAATTCTGCAGTAAACACTGTGAAAGGCCTTCTGCTTGCTTGCTTGCTTGCTTGCATGTATGTATGTGGCTGGCGCATGCCAAAGCCAATCTGCCTTGGCCTTTGTGAATTAAGCCTTGATTTCTAAGGCCACACAGAGAAAGGGTTATGTTATGCCTAATGTAAAGAACTTCTGAATTAGCTGTGGCCAAGGTATCTGTAAACCCTTGGATGGCATTATGCATAAGTTTAATTGTAAGCAGTGCATTTGATTGTGATGACACTTGGGATTGTTGAATATTTATGCTGTGATTCTGCACCTATTTATACCTCCAGAAACGTAAGCGTGTGCAGCTCAGTGCAGAACTGCCGCCTTAATGTTCAACAGGAGTGCTTCTGCCTGCCACTGTTGATTGCTCGGCAAGAAAAACAACAGCAACAGCAGTGGCTTCCAGCTCTCACTAATGTAATCACTGTTATGGGCTATGGAGTCTGGTTAGAATTCTGTTTACAGGCCATTTTCACTTCGGAAATTTATCTAACTGTATAGCGCCAATGACATGATTCTAGGAAGTAACAAGGTAAGTACTTCCTTTTATGTTGCTATACAACAAAACACCAACAACACAATTTTCTTTTGGGGTGGGGGATAATACAACTGGAAGTTCTAATGCTACAATGGCAGCATTAAATATATGAGCGGGAAAATACATACAAAATAACAATAGTGAGTTGCTTAGAAGTGTTTCATTTAGATAGCCCAATTCAACACATACAAGAGCATTTATCTGTGTGTATGTATGTAATCACAGGATTCATCTCATCATATTACGCTCAAGTGCCTCTATGAAAGCTAATGCCATATGTCTTGTTCAGTAGAGCCATTCTGCCTACAGAAGAGTCATGAACAATCGAGCCTTTAAAGGCCATTTTCATTTAAAACTAGTCATAATTTCATCTTTAGCTCACTTCTGATCTGACACAGTAAACCTGTCAAGCGATGGAACTTTAAGCTAAAATACCACAACGTATTAATGGCATTGTAAAATACCCTTTATTCTGTTCTGTACACAGAAAACTGATTTCATTACAGATACACGATAAATTAATCTTGTCTGCCTTTTAATGATAATTAAATCTTATTGATCTGTCAGCCTCCCCTGAGTGATCCCCCGAGAGAGAAAGCAAGCAAAAGATAAAGATAATTTTTTCCACACAGTATGCAAAGTAGTGTAATTGTACATCACATCTGAACAAGGCAGTTTTCTGATTTTATGTCCTAGAGGAGAATATAGAGGACATAAATATTGGTAACCGGCAATGGATATCTGAATTTTTAGAAGAGGGGACACTGAAAAATAAATATCTAAGCATGGCTGAAAATGCAGAAGGACGTCGAGGATAAAGCCTACGTAGATAAAGAAGCAGAAAACAATAATTGCATCATCCTTTCCATGGGAATTATTCTATTCCAGTAGTTATGAACAGTGGCGTAGCGTGGGTTGTCAGCACCCGGGGCAAGGCAAGTAATTTGTGTCCCCTAACCCGTGGATTTTAGCACTCGAGTGCGAGCGTGCCCCTCCCAGATGTTGCGCCCGGTACGGCCGGCCCCCCCTGCACCCCCCACGCTACGCCACTGGTTGTGAAATAGCTTCAAATAATAGAGGGCTTTTATTTCTCTTCCATGGGGAAAAGTTGTCTCAAACAGAAAAATCTATAATACAGAGAAACTGTATATAAATCTTTATGTCATGGAGGAGAAGACAGCTTGAAGGGTACCTAGAAGCAAACATCTGAGTAATGGGAATATGGTACTTGAGTCTAGAAATGTAGCGACAGTGTGGGGAGAGGTGGAGAGGAATAAATCACTATGGACATTTGCAACTGAGGTCAGATCCTGTGTCTGATGAGGCAAGAGGCTAGCCCATAAAAATCCACGCAACAATAAATTAGTCAGTTTTCACATGTGGCAGCGCTCAGTTCTCTCTTTTTTTGCTACTACATCCTAACATGGCTACTCCTCTGGAATACACACCTGTTCAACTCTTTGATGGGGTAATTTTTTAAAAAAGATTGTACAATGTATTGAAGTAACTGTAGGGGGATAGATGTTAAAGACAATACTATTAAAACAACACATCTTGTTTTAAAGGACTTTTCTGCTACTACTTGATAAAATCATATAATTACAGGTGGAAATAACATTTGAGCATGGCAAACATCTAATAAAACATAAAGCAGCCCTATAGATTTCAGGTTGGGTCCAATGGTGGTGAAAGCACGGTGCCTGATTTCTACTGACTGTCCCTGCTAGCTGCAGGCCTCTGTGCCATACCCCACACTTTTCCAGAGGGCCCCACAGACCCTAGGACCAGATCTCCAGGGGAACGGAAACTTAAGTGTTAGGGGAAACTGGCAAAAGACTTGTGCTCCACCTTTTGCCAGCACAGCCACATCAGATATCATCCTCGGTCATTACAGAAACATCTTTCCATTTTTAGTATACTGATTTACTTGGGGAAATCCCATGGGCTCTCTGTCCCCCACTGGAAGGGAGGCAACGCTCAGAGAATAAACACAGGTCATCCCAAAAACATTTCCCACCTATCAAACTTCATAAAATTGGATGGAGTGAGGAGGCCTGGGATGAGGTATTTAGTTGGGGTAACATGCTTGGTGCTGACTCCTCTGTGGTTTAATGAATCTTTCCAAGTAGTTATGGATGCAGTCCGTTCCTATCACAAAAGAGCACAAGGCTGTTGTACCTAGCTCAGCAAGGAATGCTTTTTCTATATCCTACAGTGGGTGGAATGGTGGTCCATCGCCACAAAAGAAATGGAAGTTGGGGGCAGGAAAAACTTGTTACTGTTTCATGGGGAAGAAATGTATGTGTGATTATGATAAATTTATTTTATTGACTTGGGGGGAAAGTAAGGGGGACAAAGCTTGGGGTCAGTGCTTGAGAAACTGTAATAAGGACTGAAACCTCTGAAGGACTTTCTGGAAAAGTACTTTAAAAAGAGTCTTACATATATCCTTTACATCCTTTCCTCAGTGGGACTTACTGAGGAGACATGCACAGGACTATACTCTTAATTAAATTTCTGGAGGCATGCTAAAGTCAGCTGGTTTGTGGGCTACCGCCACAGCCTAAAACAATAAATCATGGCAGCGATTTCAAAACAATGGCTCAAAAGTTTCTGCGGAAATAAGGCAGCGATTTTGTTTTACCAGCAGAGAGAAAGCTTTGCCAACATTTTATGTCGATTTACAAGTTCTGGATTTTCAAGGCTTCAAATCCAGAACAGACTGCCATGATTCTAAAGGAGAAATGTCAAAAAGACAAATGGTTGATCACTGTTTTAAACAATGGGTATCTGAAATCAGGCTTCTCATGTAACAGTGGGCAGATTCAGTCTAAGGAAATGTCAAACATTCAGTTTCAACCACAGATAAGACTTTTCTATAGAAACTTCACTTCTCTCACTAAGCTGAAAATGCATGCTTAGTCTAAGGTATCGCCATAATCACCCCAATGAGGTCAACTTTGTCTAAAAAGAGAGTAGATCAATCTCTAGAAGCATACTTGATCTATCTAGACACAAGATTTACAAGCCTATAGCTCCTAATCTACATAGTAATGATTTTTTGCATGAGGTTAATGTAATCTGGCACAAGGGATCCATAACATTACCTAATGAATTGGCATTCGATGTCCGTGACTTGACTTATATGGACACAGAAGTATAAGGGATGCAGCTCATCTACATTTCTATACTGTACAGAGCACCATTTCAGATTTTGGGATAGGAACAGGAATCTTAGAGAAGTTTAAAGACACATTTTCAGATAGAATCAAGATTTAATTGCAAAAAGCAGTGTGTATTCTAAGGTCATTTGTGGTGGTTACATTTTTTATGCCTCATAATAACTAGAAGCATGTTAGCAATACAGGTCAAACAGTTACACTTGTAAAAACTTTTTTTAAAAGGCAAAAGGACCTGATATTTGGCATACCCAGTACATAGGCTCATTTAATTGTTAATATATTGAGTGTCCAGATATCAGGGGTGGCTAACTCTCTGTCTGGGGGCCTGATGTGACTCTCCAGGCATTTTTTTTCTGACCCCCAAGCTCTCGTCAAAATTAAGGAGTGGCAGCATTTATTTATTTTAAAGCAGACCTAATGCTGGAATGGGAAGAGAAATACTAACTTGTCCCATTATTCTTATTCTTATTCTTATTTCACTACTACTCCCTGTATCTTCTCATTGTCTCACATATTCATTTTTTCCTTCAATTTGTTTTATGCCTTCCCCAGAACAGTAATTAATACACATCTGCATATCTGAAAAGTGTTTATATTTGTAATCCCACTTTGTAACTTGCCTCCAAATCTCTTTAGTGCATGTCTTCAGCCTTTCTGTTTCCTTGCGTGACTGTCATCACACGGGGACAGGTGGAGACATACATACTGGGAAGCCCTGCTGCCTCCTGTGCATCACTTCCCATTCTTTACAGTTGTCCGTGAACAGTCCTCCGAAGTTCTGGAGTAAGGAACCTCCTGCGTTTATGGAGGTTCCCTTTGGGGATGAGAAAGGGGTGCACCAGAGGGGGGAATGGCTTGCCAGTGCACAATTGCACAAACGAAGGGCTTAGCCACACTTCCTCTTGTCCCACTCCTTTTCTCTGGGGGAAACCGCTCTTTAGAGCCCAATCAGACCCAATGGCAATTCAAGTTTCCCCCATTTGTTCTGATCTATCACTAAAGAACGTGTTTTCCCTTGGAAAGGAGTCTGCTCAAACCCAGATTTAGAAAGTGCGGGTCAAGCAGAAAACCATTTGGACCCATGCTTCCGAGGCATGTGGATGAGCCCTAGCAGAATGAATGAAGAGGATTTTTGTATGGCTCTGATTCTAAACATATATTTCTGGGCAGAAATCTAATGCTTCTTTTTATTATTCTAAACTTAGTATATAAAATCTTGATTTTTATAGATCTGGGAATTACGTTAAATATTATACGATCCTGTTGCTCCCAAATGACTTAGGGAGCACAATTAATAGGATTTAATTCTTATCATTGCCTTTCCAGTTGGTTCCACTCCTAAAGACAATCACCTCTTATTCTGCAATGCTCTTAGCATCTGCCACAAGGACCCTGGCAGCCTACCAACAGGGAACAATTTCCTACAATCACATGTGATTCACTGTGCCAAATCCATCCCTGCCAAGCACTTCTTCCTCTTGAAATGTGTGTCGGGTACTCAGGCCCAAGGGCAGATGAGACAAGCAATTTGAGGCAGGGGCCCGTAGTGTCTGCCGGTGTAGAGTAAGGACCAAGAACCCTACCACAGTCAGAAACATCTCTAACTGTCGGAAGTCAGCAGATGTCAGATAGCTTTATAACAGTCAGTGGCAGCAGAATGATCCTCTGGTGCCACCTAATTTCCTAGACTAGGAGGATTATGGGCTGTGATACAAATCTCTTGGATGGAATTGCCTTCAGTTTCCTCCCTTAATCAGCAGCCAAGTTGTACTGGGAACTAATGCTGGATCTACTGAATTTCTGGCTTGACCCCATCACACTTGACAATATTTCTGTAATCTTTCCACCCTCTTCCACCTGAGACCATTATTTTTTGGTTACATTTTCCAGAAAGTATGCAGACGTTTAGATACAACTGTTAATAAAAAGAATGTAAATATTGGGAAATATTGAATGAAACGCAAAAAAATGGATATATTATGCTGATATATTCATTTCTATCTTGATTGCACCAACACTTTAAACAATTGAGCAACATCAAAACCTTTCCACTTGCTTGAACAGAGAAGAGGCCAGCCTATAGAGACACCTGGATATTTGCTTCACAACAAACAACTCTAACACAAAACCAAACTGTAATAATTAATCTGACCATAGTGTCATTGCTCTAACAGTTTAACAAAGAGATGGGCTAATTTAGGCCTACGCTTTATGCTGTTACACAGCAGGATTTACATTATCCTTGCAGCTATGCAAACAACGTTCACAATCGCTATTGCCTTACTAACACACTTTGTCTTACTGCAGCTAAGCCTCAGCACAATAATACTCCATTAAGGTTTGATGGTGTTTTTTTTATGTTTCCATGTAATTTAGAACTCCACAATGGTTTTTCTTTTTCAAAACGGAACACCAAAATTAATCTATATATCCCAGGGAACAACAAACCATAGGCACTGCTCACATCATTTCAATGGAGTATGCAGTAGGTAGCTTTCCTGGTGGATTATTTCTTCAACACACTCACATACTATGTATTTGCAGAATTATCTCACTTAAGGGTGCTTCTAGATGGGTGTTAACTGACGGATTGGTGCTTCTCATGCATGCAAGATTTTGCAACATCCACATGACATCACTGGCATCAAAACACCAACCTGAATTTCCCCTACCTCCGCCATTAATCCAGATTTACTTTTTCCAGGGAAAATCCAGTAAGGGGGGGGGGAATTCTTAAAACCCCCAACATCTGTTGCCAAAGATCCATTTTTGCTACCTCAATGACCTGTTTGCAAAGTACACTCCTGTCTGGAAACAACCTAAACTATTCCATAACACTGTGAGGTAGATTAGGCCAAAAGAGAATGATAGGCTGAAGGCCATGCAGTGATTAGTATTAAAACCAAGATATATCTAGATCAATTCCAATATTCCACCCACAACTGGAGTTCATATTTATTTGGCATGTCTATATTACTTTCTTGCTGGTATTAGAGAACATGTAACTGTTACTTGGGCTAAAGAAAAACCATCAATTATCACAATAAGAGATGCCACTGATAACAGACATCCTTCGCCGAGTATCTAGGTATTCTTCACCCATATTCATGTCAAATCTCTAACTTTAATAACCCAAGATGTCCTATTGCAGATGAACGATTTCAAATGACATAGTGGTTGTTAGAGATTTTCACTGATAATTTTAGAAGCTCCAAGAAATCATTCTCAATATGACGATGAAAATTGGCTTGTTTTCAGAGGTATGGAGGAGGCATATTGCTTCTACATACACATACTTCAAGAGCAGGACTGGGTGAACAAAATTATATCCTGTTTTTGACATACTAAGAGTTTTAAGTAAAAACATGGTATATAATGAAATTTCAATCTTGTAACCAATCTCAGTCGTTATGTTAAGACCCACTAAAGGCAACAGAATGCATAATACTGCACACATCAGATTGCATGAACTTAGAGTTAAAATGTATGCAGTCATCTAAAAATATATCCATGGTATTTGTAAAGAAGACCAGAAAAACCAGAGTTTCTCCCATTCCCATTCAAAGTTTTTAAGTTCACCACTTAGAACTGACTCAGTTCTAGGTAAGCCCAAATGGGTGTGGTACCTGCAGCAACAACAGGTGCTTTTGGGGGAAAGAATCTTGGGAACCAGGGCAGAATTATCGAATGAACAGCTAAGTGTTTGAATATAACTTTATTTGCCAAAAATAAAATAAAAAAGTGCTATGTTAATTGAGAGCATTTGATCTTCAAATGGATTCTGAAGTATTCTGCAGTGGCTGAAAAGAAATGGATCACAAAACACTGAAGGCATTCCGTTTAATAAAATAGACAATAACATTTGAATTTAAGGACTCCTTGTCACAGCCTTGAGCCATGATTGGTTGACATCTGCGCTTCATCTGACAGCAGCAGATTGGTATTCTCTACACACGTCCTCCCAATTCCTGTCGTCTGTGTTTGCTGCCCTTTACACATTACACACACGGTGCATTATTTACTCAACCTTTCAGTAACGTTCACAGGCAGCACCTTCTCTATGCAAGTACGCACCAAAATTAAGGCTAGATTCAATAGCATGGTGTGCAGACATGAGGACTGCCTCTTACAAAATGTCAAGTGGGTCTGCATAACCCTTCTGAACGCTGTAGGAAATATTCCCTAATGTGGTTTTCTCCAGCTGCATCTGTCACTGTTTCATGTTTATTTCTTTGTTTGATGCGATATTTTATTTAGTGTGCCTTTCGTATCAGTCATGGTAACTTTCAGGTTAAGGTAATTCTTAAATAACTGCATTGTGAACTCAAGTGTGACTGAGGACAACCCTCAGCAGCCTTGTGTGCTAGCACTGCACAGAAATATTTTTTTTCTTTACAAACAGCCATTTAGTAAAAAGAATGCTGTCATCAGCACACAGACGTGAATTTCAAGAGCAGCCAGCCAGGGCTACAGCATCCCTGTTTAGAGAAGCAGGCAATCTATTCTTTCCCATTTATTAAATGATTCAATATTGCAGCATGCCAGCAACTAATTAGTATGATCAACATAATGCTGGACATTAACAAGGGTAGTCATCTTCTTTGGAGATGTAAAGGGCCTAGGATATATATATATATATATATATATATATATATATATGCAGTCAGCCCATTTATTTGTTTACTCCCCCACCGCCAATAGTGTCTTGATGGAACTTTGATTTTTTTCAGTATTCCATTAAAAGTCATTTGCGGCAAGGCCTGTAATTAGGCAATATGGCTTTGCTCTTTTCACTCGTAGTTAACTTACTTTCTTCAAAACAATCTCATATTCAACTGAATGCAAAAAATAATTAACCAGGTACCACGTAAGAAGACAGACAGACATAGGCACACACATTTGCGAAGTAATATACTCACCATTAGCACTGCAAAGTTACCAAAGTGAGTACTGTGAAGGGTAGTGATGTTGCCTGTAGAGCTGATTATGTAGCACCCTTCTCCCCACCAGCCTCCATGTCCATCTAGAAGGTCAAAATCCCAAAAGACTGCAATGGGGTTTATACCCTGTGTAAAGTGCTTCAATGCTATAGTAAGAGGACTGGTGAGGTTTCCGATACTGCACCCATCTGCAAAAGGAACAAACTGAATTAGAGCAATGAAGTGGAAAATGCTTTATTGCTACATGCTCCAGACAGAGGTTCTTAAAATTTTGAACACACACACACCAGAAAAACCAATAGCAAATATTCCCCCCCAATTGATCCCCATAAAAGAGGTTCTGGTCATCTATAAAAAGTTTGGAATAGTTAATATTACCTATAACTGCCATTTAAGTCTATTGTTTTTCAGATGATATGGTAATGGTTTGTAAAACTAGATTTACTACAGAAATACCATGAATTAAAATGAAGTTGGACCATTGCTTCAAGTAAAAAAAGGGGGGTACTCCTCTTTTTTTAAATTTTTTTTTTTTTTTTTGCTACGGTTAACAGTTAAGGCATCTTTTTTAGTACAAAGCTGAAATCCAAACCTCTTAAAATGTGAAAAGAAATGGGAACACAGTTCAGGATCAAATAAAAGGTTAGAACTGCATGGGTTGAATATTTCATCTAAGGAAAATATTTAACCTATTATTTTCACCTTTAAAATCACCTGTTTTAGATTTATGCTATCAAAAACTACACTGATGACTATGACTATGTAAGCAACAGGACTCTCTCTCTCTCTCTCTCTCTCTCTCTCTCTCTCTCTCTCTCTCTCTCTCCACTGTCCCACAGATTATTAATCTTAAATTGTTAATCTCCAGGATTTGCATTTCAATAGTCATGGTCAAAATTAAAAAGCAACATCCCTCCCTCCCACCCTTCATGCCATCTTTACTTTACTTATAAACTTCAATAAGCAACATAAATGATAGTTCTAAGAAAGGAGAATCATGTGTTTACAGCTACAGTGCTTCGGCAATGTGCAAGTTTATTTGAATAAAACCTGACAGGTAGGAATAAACCCACATACTTGCGTTAAAGCACAGGCAATTCTCCCATCAGCAGACCTGCGTACTTCACTGCACCATTCTTCTATATACTCTAATGTATAGCCTAGCTCTCAGATTAAAGAAGCAGCACATCACACTTACCTATTTTAATGAAGACAACTGGCGTGCCAACGGTCCTGTGCTTCCCATAATCTGCAAGGTTAGATGAGTTTGCAGTGCTCGGGAAGAGTTTTCCATTCCGAAAGGCAATAAACTGTAGCTTGCAAGAGGAGTTATCAACAGATTGCAAGGCTGAAGACGAAGAGAGGACAGACCGTGGCAAATGAGCTGAAGCTACAGCCACGGCATCCTGTACAATGAGAGGAAAAAAGAAAATTTAAAATGCAAATCACAACAGGGCTGCTTTCATTATGTTTTAAACTCCTGTACGAGAAATGTACGCTGCCTCTCTTCTTTTCCAACATACTAGAAGCAACCAAAGGAGCAGGAGCTGTAACCATGGGAATAGGATTGGTACAGTGCATATTAAAACAGAAAACGTTTTGATTGAATGTGCGAGTCTGTATGGTCAAGCTCCCTGCTGCAGAGGTGAGAATGGTTCTTACCATGCCTGCTAGAGGGTCCATCAACACTGCAGATCTGATTTAAAGAGACAACCTCTGCCAGGTTTTCTCCTTCACTTAAAACAGAATCAGACAACTTACATTAAAACATATCTCTCTGAAAGGGTAATTAAAGGGGACTGAAATGTGTTTTATTAATACAAAGAATTGCATCAGAGGGTGACTCTAAACACTGAAGTATGCAATGCAGTCGGTTTCTTATTCTTTACTCAGACCATGATTTCATCCTTAAAGAAAATCACTCATCTCACTGTTGCAGGAAATGTGGAAATAAATACACACACACACACACACACACACACACACACACACAGCACTAATGTGCTTGAAGGAGGAGGCAGGGAATATATTGAGGCTGTCAGACCACGAGAATGGGACAGAGTTGTGACTGTTTACATGTTTTTAGGTTACTGAAACAAAATGTACATACATTTGCCATTACATTACTGAGCTGGTTCTGCTTCTACTTAACTCCTCTTTCCCTTATACAACTGGTGACCTTGTCATCATTAAGCCCAGAGGCATGAATGGGGAGGGGGAGGGGTGCAAAACAAAAGGAGGGGAGAGACAAAATAAGGGGCTGCCCTCTGATTTACAAACTCCTGTATTTTGCTCCTCTCTCTCTCTCTCTCTCTCTCTCTCTCTCTCTCTCTCTCTCTCTCTCTCTCTCTCTCTCTCTTTATAAAAACACAGCAGCATGAAGACTGAGTAATTTTCATCTCCCCAGAAGCAAGATACATATTTCTATGGCATCTCATTAACATTTATTGCCCCACACTTTCTTAGAAGCAGCATCTTTGAAAACAAGGACTGAAAAGAAGCTTCACCATCATACATGACGATGCTAGAGTATTTGTATTTGACTGTAATAAATTGGCATGTGACGGACAAGCATGCAAAGACAGACAAAGCTGCATGCTGAAAAGGGCACATGAGTTATTACTATCATGAGGAGGAGGTGGCAGGCCAAGGTTTGAGTTATTTGGGGGAGGGTATTATTCAAAGGGCATTGGCACCAACTATTCCTTTGGAGCCAAGGGGGCAATGGTATTACTGCCCTGCCTTACTACACAGTTGAGTTGGTTTTTTAAAAGTAAGTTCAGGCTTCTCTAGGGCCAGTCCTTACTATTAGGTGGGATGACACAGCTCAGCTTATATGGTGTGTTTGCAGGGGGGGGGGGTCACAATTAAGGAACAGCAAATAGTCAATTATTAAATCTGTTACTATATCTTTGCCATCATGGAAGGTTCCATTTGCCCCCCCCCCCAGTAAATGCCAAAATGTCTTAGAGCTTCCTCCAGTGCTCTGTTGTGTCTATTGAAAATCTTATTGATGGATGAAACAGATGATAGGTTGTTTAGGTAAAGGTAAAGGGACCCCTGACCATTAGGTCCAGTTGTGGCTGACTCTGGGGTTGCGGCGCTCATCTCGCTTTATTGGCCAAGGGAGCCAGCGTACAGCTTCCAGGTCATGTGGCACTTCTGGCGAACCAGAGCAGCACACAGAAACACCATTTACCTTCCCACCGGAGCGGTACCTATTTATCTACTTGCACTTTGACGTGCTTTTGAACTGCTAGGTTCGCAGGAGCAGGGACCGAGCAATGGGAGCTCACCCCGTCACGGGGATTCGAACTGCCAACCTTTTGATCAGCAAGCCCTAGGCTCCGTGGTTTACAAGATGGTAAATTTCCATAGTATGCATATAACCGTTTTGATGGGCAGATTGCAGATCAGGTTTGTAAACACAATCTAAGAAAGCAGGGAGACATCAGGTTTTACTATATTGTCTGTAGAAGATGACTGATCAGCAACTGACTTATCCATTGGTTACATGCACATCACAGCAAGTTATTGTTTGGTAAATGTTTAGCTGCATTCACCACCAAGCAATAGGACTTGGGGCTCATCTGCTTGGAGATTTTGAAAGTATCCCACCAAGCATTTTACAATAGCTTTTGTAAGGATGAAGACAACCAGTTGCTCTGAAGCAGGGATGAGAAACCATTTTTCAGTCTGAGGGCCACAATCCCTAATGGACAACTTTCTGAGGGCGGCATTGCTAGTGGCGGTGGGCATGGTTAGCAGAGAAAGTGGGGGGGGTGTGTGTGTGTGACTCGTTCCTTTGTACAGTAGGCTACAATCTAACCACACAAAAGTATGAGATTACTATACATCCACACACCCATCTTTCTGTTTTCAATTCCAGCCAGGCAGAAGAACACAAAAGCTACAGAGCAGGGCTGGTAAGGTCAGGGGAGAAGGGTGTGGTCCAGAAATAGGTGTGACCACATAGGGAGGTCTGGAGGGTGGCCTTTGGTCCCTGATTCCCCACCCCACTCTAAAATGTGGTGAAACTGAAGTAGCAATAGCCGGTGAAGCATTTTGCACTGAGAAAACCCTGTTAGCAACCACGGGATTGCATGTTGCTGGTTTCAGCATCTCCTGTCTCTACTGCCATCTCTACTGCCAACTTATAAAGTTATGAGCTGGAATTTCCCTCCTCCAGTGGCTGCTGGAGGTTTTGCCTAGTGAACCACCTAGCCGCTTTAAACCCACATTTGCTGCCCTAATAGAATGTTGTTGAAAAGTCAATTTTTTATATTTTGAAGGAAGCACGAAGAAGCATACAGTAGGTGAGAAAAGAAAACTTGTAAACATAGGTTGTTACATCTCTGCTAGAAAAGGAGATTCTGCTGCTGGCACTGGGACAACAGGGACACCTTGCAGTTTGTGATGTATTTAGTATCAATTCCACACTGCATGTTATTGATCAAAAACACCCTAGCATTTGCTGCGACTTTCTTTCAGATATTGTAAAGAAATCTTGCATAACTAACAGAGCAGACATAAATTTTGAAAATTATGGCTCAAATGAATCATTATTACAAGCATGTACCCCACTTCAAGTTGTCAGGATATTAGTAATATTCATTCAACAATTTTTTTTTTAATAGTCTGGGTTTACATTCAGAAAAATACTGCACACATGATGCTCAATGCTTAGGCCAATTAGCTAGCTATTACAGCACAGTTAGTCCAATCCTGAAAACACCAGAAATGCTTAAATCTCAAAAAAAAAAAAAAATCAATAGACATGATATTTACCTATGCATTCCTTTTAACAAAATGATTAAGCAGGAGCTATTTTTTTGCTGGATTGCAGTTCCATTCAAAACAATGCTCATGTAACACATTTATACTGTAATCCTGTACATGCTTATCCAGAAAAAAACCCCACTGAGTTTAATGGCCTTACTCCCAAGATTGCACTGAACACAGAAGGATCTAGGCAGACTTTCTCTGAATTATGACAAAACCTTAATCCAAAATTCCATATTCTGTCACCAGTAAGACTTTCTGAGATAACTCTTGTTGCAAACAACACCCTACACACCAAACCAAGCACCCCTAACATAACAATTCAATATCAGTTTCTGTAAAGTAGCACAGTAGACACACCCAAGGGAACTCTTTAAAATATAGGTTTAAAAGGAAAAAAAAAGGTATCCAGATGTATAGATGGGGAATTCCTAGTAATCATGAAAATGTGAGAACATTATAAAAAAAATATTCAGGAATAATATATTAGGGAATGCAGCGCTGCAAACTGAAGAACAAAACTTTGATTGTAATCCATGTAAGGATCCCACTGATTCGTATGGAACTTATCAGAGCTTATAGTATAGTGGTTAACAAACTCAGTTAAGAATTCCTGCTTGAGTTGTAATGAAGGGGTAGTTTGGCTGTAAGGAGAAGCCATTGTTTCCTGCTATGTGTACAAGCTTCAGGGTTATGTATTTCTTCGCTGCTCCTGCCTCCTCTTGCACAGCTGTGAAGAGGAGAGTGGAAGTTTTTGCTTCCAATTTTAAACAAACAGAACAATTTTATTTAAACTTGTCAAACTCTCTTTAAAATGCAATTAGTTAGAATGAGCCAGGATCAAACCAAGGTTTCAGATCCCAGCTTATTTTGGAACCAGAGTCTCCCAAGGTTCAAGAAAATGGATTCTGACTTCATCCTTCTGACAATATACAGGGAGAGGAAGGGGAGGGTCTGAGGCCAAGGCTCACACATGTGGTAGTAAACCCATTACATCTGCATGAGTCCTGTCATTGCTGGCACCTGTCCATCTCAAGAGACAATGGAGTGCGCTTCCAGGGATGAAGTCAAACTGCCGCATTAGCAGCAGTGAAATGACATCTCCAGGGCACGAAGCCTGGGCAATGTGTATGGAGGACCTAGGGTGCCCAGATAAGACCCATCTTTTGGCCTCGTTGGTGTGGTTCAAAGAAAATCACAGCACCAGCTTGGCTGCAGGAGATGCCAGAAGGAGGTGTACAAGGCATCGTCCATCCATCTTAGGAACTCCACTCCGGATTTGTGTAGGGTTTACTCCTTAGCCTTTTCTTCACCCAAAGATATGCCGCAAGGCAACAGAGGATTAGGATCAGAATTTTCCTTCTCCTAGATGAGCTACCTTCCCATGTTGACAAACCCCATCTGCCAAATGTATATTAAATGCTTCGACAATAGTGTAAAAAAAACTATATAAATTGTTATTTCTGTCACCATCAGACATAGGGTAACAGTATTACCAGCAACTAAAATATACTCTTTCATAGTTCCTGAGGGTGGGAAGTGGTAATCTGCTAGCATGTTTTAGAAGTATAAATCATTTGAAGTTATTAGTCGAGTTACTAGCGTCAGGTAGTCCAGTTGGGCAGAATGGATACTGAATTCAGATTCAGATTAGACTAGACCATAGGGCACAGGGAATATGAAAACTCTAGTACAGTACAGACCATGATTAAGAAAGGTTTCTAGCTGAAAGAAAAGCAGCGCATTTGAACCTGTCCAAAATTTAATTAAAACTTTCTCTGTCAGGGCAACATCCCTGTTAAAGAAACATGCTGATCTTCAAGGCTGTTAAAATATTTTCGTATTGGGGCATACCTAGATTATAGAAGAAACAAATTCTCTGGCCTTGTGTAGTACATGCTTCATTAATCTTAATACATAAATGAGAAGCACACCAAGAATAAGCTAACGGAGCCTTCATATTTGAACAGCTCCTACTGATGAGCTTATATAAGCTTTCAGACAGCTAATCAGCAAGAAAGGTATAGCCTTATTTGCTTTCTCTCTGTAGCTCTACAGACTTTTGATCATAAATTTTAAAATATGTTGAAGTGGTGAATTCATAGAAATATTGCTGAGGAGTGAAAACCTGTGTTGTTTGGCAGAAATTTATCTCTAATCTTCTGAAGCGTTAGAGAGCTATACAGATGGTACCTGCCCAGAGATTTCAAGGGAGGGTCATATCTGGCTCTAAGCCTTCCCGTCCTTTCTTAATGGTACATTCATAGCTCATATTGCATGCCACCAAGTCATTTCATCAACAGCATTATCAGTTCATTCACTCTTCTCTATCTCAGCAGCCCTTCCTCATAAGATAATATAGAATCGAGCCATTCATTCATTTTCTTCAACTCATTCATCCTCTTCCTTCTTTCAAGAAAAGAGGTTTATGTAATTTGTCTAGGAATGAGGATTTATCTAATTTTAATATGTTTAGTCATCCTTTCTGGTCTAAGAAGCACAGAGAGACATGATGATATGCTGCTGTTGAGGCCATAACTTGCCCCCTTGTCATCCGATGTTCTTCCTTCTTGCGTAGAACCTGGCTGAGATGCTCTGTCTGCTGCCACCCTTAAGTCCACAGTTTGGGAGGGGCACGTATGCAATTTTATGAAAAATCCGGTCTTACCAGTGAAGTTGAGAGAGAGAGAAATCTGGCTAAAACTTGATTCCTACTTCTACTGGTGTAGGAGCCCCCTTTGTAACTGTTGGGGTGTAGGTGTACCAGAAGCCAGCCAGTAGTGACTGGTTTTACCCTGCTGTAATGCTGGCTAGCATCCCTGCTCCCAACACACTCAGCCAATTCGGAAGAGCTTATTAAGAGGGAAGGGAATGTCAGCCTGTCAGTCGACAGGAAAAATGTCTTCTCTCTGGTCTACTCATTGTCTATACATGGGTGGACCTCCAGAGTCTAGGTTACTGTGTCTCTGGTGACTCTGCTTTTCATTGTGTTACAGTTAGAGCACTACGAAGTCCATTGCTATGGTCACAGTCACAAGCTGATGGGTCCAGGAAGAAAACAATCCTGGGGTTTAGATATAGAATGAGCAATCCTCTTTTAGTATTGTTACCACTCACCCCTTGTCACAATTGATGTTGAATCCTATACCTGGTGCTGGGACAGGAGCTGCCGCAGGAGCTGTCGTCGAGAGATGAGTTAGGTGAAATACCCACTCTCTCACCCAAGCAAGTGGTCCTATAAGGGGCCTCGAGGCTACTAGGCATGTGCCAACCCACCTCCTGGTCTGTTGCCATTGCCACACATCCAGGTGGCTAGGTCATGGTTGCAGGAAAGGTGCTATCGATTTTCAAACGTTTTTACAGCAAGCCTCTGGCAGCACACAGGTTGTCAGAAGCAGGACCCCTGCCTGTATGTCAGGGGTGAGGAAATGGATCAAGCTGGAGCCTTCTCTTCACATGGGCCAAGTTTGACAGGTAGACAAGGCCACTGTACTCAGGTGTTTTCCAAGTCCTGATGATCAATTGTTTGTTAGGTCTTCAAAGTGCTTTGCAAAGCTCTATGCAAGCAGGAACCACCAGGTGATTGTTGTCATAGCCCTATCCTAAGCCCCGTTGCTGAGCAACCAAGTGCAGAGCTGTGTGAGATGGGAGGCCAAACAAACAGGAGATAGGAGTCTCTGAGATATGTTTGCTGGTAAGCCAAGTCCACATGAGAAGTCTAGAGTGTTCTGAGGGTTGGGCAAACAGCTGTCCATGTAGTTCAATGTTCCAGGGGTCAAGGAAACCAAGCGATCACAAAGCCAAGGGTCCAGATGGGGAGCAGCAAGGTAGGGCCAGTAACCACAGGTGTTGTTCCCAGCATCTGACTGCTGACAAAAGGCCCTGTTTAAGAAAGCTGAAGCCAACTGGTTCTCATCCATGCCTTCTCCTCCATTGTCCTCAAAGGCCAACCAGCTGCAGGTGGAGTCAGTCCATTTCCCCTCCCTTCAGACTGCTGTTCAGTAGGGAAGGTTGACTCCTGGCCCATGACAATTGTCAAGCAGGTGGGTGTGGCCTGGCCTGGCCAAAAATGGATAAGAGGTTTCCCACTACTACTTGTAAGGCATACCTTGCCACTGAGAAGCTGTATCCAATAAAAGTTGTGACTGGCTTTCCAAAGAACTGTCTCACTTCTGTCCCTCCTCTGTCTAGATCCACTCCTGTCTGAAGGCTTAAATCTGCCATGACAAAGATTTTTCAGAACCATCAGCAGTTCTTTATAGAGTCCTACCCCTTTCCAAGTATATTACCTTTATGTTTTTCATAACTGAAGTTGGAGAAACTTTCTGGTATAGAGAGTCCCAATGCTCCATAGTAAAATGTTTCAAAAGCAGACATGCTTTTCAGACTGCAAAACCACAAGACAGCTATGCTATTTTGTCCTGTGAACTTTTCATTGGCTGCTTTTCACTGGCAGCTGGGATGCACTGGAAAAAACACGTGTGTCTATATTGTCTATGTATATATATTTTTTTTAAAAGTTAAATGAATGAATGGCTCTGGGTGAGTGACAAACTGTACATATATCAAAACATATAAAAAATCACACAGAGATCATTACAATAAAAACATCACAGTACCCAAAGCCATTTTTTAGTTCTCTCTCTCACCATTGCACTCATGCTCCCACCCTGGTCTTCCCTCAACACTAGTTGAATTCCTCAAAACAGAAAACCGAGTAAAACACAAGGCTATTAAAATGTGATCTGCTTGCGGTGGCTGCATTCTGCTATGCTGATAGCAGCTGCTTCCATACACAGGCAGAGCCTGCAGCTTCATACACTACCACATGTTCCTTTGACTTAGGTATCATGGTGGCATGGAAACCTGCAGGTTGTGTTCATGGTCAAGAAGCCACACAAAGTATATGCTACTAGCAGGGATCAGCCATCACAGGCATACAGGGTAGGGTGTGGGGTTGAGTTGTGTCCTATATGAATCGTTCAAGAATAGAAAAAGAGAGAGGTGAAGTTGGATAGGTATTTGTTCATTTGGATTTCATGGCCTTGCAGCAGGATCTGGATTATTTCACGATCCATTAATAATAATGGAAATGTCACAAAGGTATCTTACAGAATACCATTAGTCATACTTAGCCAGAAAATTAAAGAGAGGGGGAAAAAACACGTGGTACTGCTGAATGCTCCCAAAAGCTTGCAAGCGAAAAGACAAGTGCCCTGATTCAGCTCGAGTTGTGCACAGGTCTATGTGACTAAATGTGAATGAGCTAAGCTGAGAGTAATGCAGCGCAGGCCATTAGCTTCCAACTGCACACTCAATGCATGGCTCCTGAGCTTGCAAGTGAAACATGCAGCACTGGAGTTTAGAAAACTTCTGAGTATGGATCACCTCATCTAGATCAGGCTGAGCAAGCAGTTATAGCCATTTATGCAGAAGTATTCATCAGAATACTAAATGCAGATAAAAATGTTTATGGAAGCATCTGACAAAAAACAGAAGAAAGTGTAAATTTTAGAAATGGGATAATCCACCAAGCAGGAAAGGGACCAGATGATGATGATGATGGTGATGATTTTATTATTAATCATTTTGAAATTAATCCTGTGGCTAACAGGGTGTTCTAAGAACACCCTTACTCACTGAGCAAGTAATAATAATCTGTGTTCAAAAATTACAATTATATCCTGGAATTTTA
This sequence comes from Podarcis melisellensis, assembly GCF_964234715.1. NCBI lineage: Eukaryota > Metazoa > Chordata > Lepidosauria > Squamata > Lacertidae > Podarcis > Podarcis melisellensis. Next base: position 61,395,711 of record NC_138537.1, on the reverse strand, counting down.
ATGATTTGCTCAGAAGGAGACCTTTTGGCTGCAAAAAAAAATTACTCCAGGATAAAAGCGAGAATTACACTAAAAGGTATTTATGCTACATTGTTTGTGTATGCTTTCATCCCAATTTTTAATATGTTACTTAGATGTAAACCTTGGTAGCTTCAATGAAACTTTCTTCCAAATGACTTGTTGACATCAGAATAATTCCTCTATGATATCACTACAAGGGGTCCGTAGACATTTCATACAAAACACAGTAAAAAAAAAAATGTTTCTCATTTTACCCCAATTCAAGTTAATGTCCTGAATTTTCTAGTTTTGTTTTCTTATTGTTTTGTTCAAACAAGACAGAAGGTTGGTCTCTTATAAATGACTCATCTCTTAGAATTTGGCCACTTCTCCTGTAGTTAGTTTCCAGAAACCAAAATCTAGCTTTCTAAAATTGTTTGGATTGTTATTCCCACTGGATTTCATGCACACATTCAACCATGAGCTTCAATTCTATTGTCGTGTCTCAGTAGAATAGGGGGATAAGAAAACCAGACAGAGATATCAATTGTACTTCAGAAACAGGCCTTGTCTTATGATACATTGCCAATCATAATAAACAGTTTCTGTGAAATCCTACGCAACACAACAGTGGAGAATCTTTACTCCATATTATCAGAAAGAAAATCCCGGCAGGAACATTTGCCAACTATTGATCGATCTCCACAATCCGAACCACACAGTGTGCCACCAATATCCTATCTCATTCCTAGCTATCAGCTAACAAATAGCAGTCTCTTCCCAGACAGCCTCCTGTCTGTCATATGAAGCAATAGCCATGACAAAATAATTAATGCAAAATAATTCTCTAGTTGCTGAAAGGATAGCTTAATTAAAGCTATCGTCCTCAACCATTTATTTTATAAAAGCCCCACTGAAGTAATTTGGGCTACTCTAGAGACAATTGATTATGCTTTTAGACTTGTTTGAACAAATTCAGATTTCCCACAAGAAATTAGATGAAATATTGACATAGGTGATCACTCCACAATAACCATCATTTAAAAGGCCATCATGTACCACCTGCATTTAATCTATTTTACAGCTTCCTTTACAAATAAGTTGTTTTTGGCTGCCAAATTTAAAGGCACAGGTGAGAACTTATGAATAAACAATACATGTTGCATTCTGGGTAATTTCCAAAAAGAAGAAGTCTCCAGTTATATGTTCTGTAAGGAAGACTCACTATACGATTAGTTTTCTGTGCAGTGTATGTCTAACATGCTCACATAAGGCCTCAGATCTAGTGTACAATATGAGAACCTAGATTAGGGAACTTTCCAAAGGAATGGGACTCTCGTGTGGTATAAATTACAAGTTAAATACAGTGGTACCTCGGGTTACATACGCTTCAGATTACATACGCTTCAGGTTACAGAGTCCGCTGACCCAGAAATATTACCTTGGGTTAAGAACTTTGCTTCAGGATGAGAACAGAAATCGTGCTCTGGCAGCGCAGCAGCAGCAGGAGGCCCCATTAGCTAAAGTGGTGCTTCAGGTTAAGAACAGTTTCAGGTTAAGTACAGACCTCCGGAACAAATTAAGTACTTAACCCAAGGTACCACTGTATTGTATCATAAAGGGTACTAATAGACACACTTCACAGGGTATGAAGTACAAACCAGAATGGAACCAACAGCAGGCTTCACCAGCCTGGCACCATCCATCTCCCATTTTGTACCACATCTCCCATCAACCCTAGACTGATAGGCTGATAGGAACTGCCAGATAGCTGTGTCGTATCCTGTATTTCTGAAGGCTTCTCACTGTGAGAGGAAACCTTGCAATGGGTTTGCCCGACCTGTAAACAGCAGGAAGCAGGAAAACCTCAATAGTTGCATTTATTAATGAACTACATAGCAGCAATGCAACAAAGCAGCTAGAACTTGCTACTCAAACACTAAGGTTCCAACTAGTTCCCAATGAACTAAGGAACTATGCCTAGAGAAAGGAATTCCTACTACAGTGCAGACCTGTCTTTTAAGGAGACAGGCCACACACAAAACAAGCTGTCTATTGTTCTGGGGGCACAATTTAAAAAAAGAAAGATCTTGCTGGATCAGATCAAAGACCCGTCTAATCCAGCTACCTCTTCTCATTGAACTAACCAGTTAATTCAGAATAATAGCCTCCTCTATTGCTTAACCTGATGTAGATTAGATTCCCTATCAAGGTCATAAACCTTGAATGTGTGTGTGTGTACGTGCATGTGTGTGATGTGTGTGATGTGCGTGTGTACACAAACACACAAAATCCTACTTTTGGACAAAATGGTCAACCTTTCAAAAGGGTAACTTTCAATTTAGAAAAAAATAATACCGGAAAACCAAAAATTATGAAATATTCAGCTTAGTAAAACTTATTATTTATAGTAAACAGTTTATTATGGCAGTGGTCACATGTACTTTAAAATCCTGTATAATAGTAATTCTATAAAGGGTTCTTTTAAAAAAAATCAGAATTTAAAAATGTAATAAAGATAAAATTTTGGCACAGCTCGAATATCTTTCAGTACAGTCAACTTCCTTTCATGCTTTTCAAATTATTTTCAGCAAAATTTCCATCAAGGCAATATTTAAAACATTCACAAATATAAATGAAGGGCCTGGGGCTTTTTGAAAACCAGGAAGATATATTAGTACTGTGTGTTGCTTTCTCAAGAGCTTCCATTAATACATCTTATGACTTTAAAAACCAACTATGTGTTATCAACTATGTGACCTGATTATATATATATCTTTACTTGGAAGTCTTGCTGTGTTCAAGGTAAGGGTGCAATGGACTGCAGCTTTCCATCAAATTTCAAAACAAAAAGCAAAAATAATTTTCTTAACTGCGGCTTCATTGTTCACTGTATTGGTCTTCTGTTTGGAGACTACTTAATAAAACTAGTGCGTCAGTGAGCAAAGCACATGCATTTTTTTGCAATCTCATGATTTCAAAATGTTGTCCTGTGCACCTGAGTGGAAAAATCAATTATTTAAGAGTCAAGAGCTAGGAGAAGCTCTTCTGAGAGTGGATGGGGAAGTAGGAGAATCAATAATGGGAGGAAAAAACTACACCTATGTCCCTTGCTGCAAGCTGAAAGGCTAACCAAAATGAATAACTGAAATGATTATCTAGAAGACAGTAGTTTGGAAAGTATTTAGTTACGTCTCAAACCATTTACATCAGGAAAATGTCACATTTGCAGACACCCTCAGTGATTCCTGTTATATATATTTACCAAATTTGTTAGGATAATATGGCCGCAGCGAGAGTATTAATTACCATAATTCCTTGTTTGGAATATCTGTAAAATTAACTAATGAAAAATATGGTTTCAATGAATCTAGGACAGCCTTGTTTAGAAATGACTTTTGGCAGTGTTCTTAGAAACAAATGTATAAATGTGATTTTGCTTCTCTTTCTCATAAAATATGTACCATCTGGCAAGCAAATATCAAGAATACTTGTTCCAGAAGTTTATGTTAAATGATTTTAGTTTAATGAAATGGAACAGCTTAAGGTGGTGTGTTCTTTTCCTCCATGTGCAAAGTAGAAGAAAATAAAACAGATCAAGCACTTTCTGTTTTTATGCTATACAAAAACAAGTGCCTTCTTACTAAGCAATGCATGTTATTCCACTACATAGTGCAAATACATTGCCAAGGATATTTTGAGCAACAGAAGGCTAATGCGATTACAAAGTTAAGACTAATTTGTGTCTTTTATAATCTAATTTATGCCTCTTTGAGGAGTCTTGTTTGACCCCCATTCCCCTGACTGACTGATGCCAGGCGAATTGCCTGGTTTTCAATAAAAGTATTTGGTATCAATAAGCCAAACGGATGTGGCCAGAGGGGTCTGAGCAAGGGCCTTATTTTATTTCGTAACCTTGACATGGATAAAGCTATATATTTGTAAAAGGAAAGCCATAGTCTATTCAGCAACATTGTGTCAGCATTACTCACCAAGTGGAATTAAAAACTGCACTACAGTTACCATGACAACCAGCTGTCTCCTACATACAGCATCAGTTTGGATTTGTGCAGGCCATTTCCAACAAAGATTTAAGTCAACAAATTCAGTCTTACCCTGAGGTAAAACCTGGTTTAAGAACAAACAAATAAAATTATGGAGCTGAACGTATTTCGGCTCTAGATGTTTACCTTTCCTAAATCATTATTATGCCTTTACCCTTCAGCTTTCTGTAGTGACTTTGACCAGAAACTTATCGGGGAGAGTGGGCAAGATGGACCCGTTCAAACAAATAATGGGATAGACAGAATTCCTGTCCCAGTATTTAGCCATTTTTAAGTATAGCCACCATTTTATAGGATAGCTAATCCCTACCACCACCACCATACACGCTGAGTTTTTAAATCAGGTATTGTTTTGGAGGCCACACCGTAAGAGAAAATACGTGTGAATTATCAATATTGACAGCCGTCTTTTAGGTCCCTTGCTTTGTAATGTATTACAGTTACAAAGTAAGGAACTTGCTGATTCCCCTTTGCTTTAACAATTCTGCAAATTAGCTTCTGAGCTGAGGAGTAAAGCTTGCATAACTAAATAAATAATTTAGGGCAAGCTGGTTAGAAGAGAAAGTACTGTCCCCAATAGTCCAATATATTATACGCTAATATTTATCACCATCTAATTATGTTCTAAAGCATGGCATGGATTTTCTTGTACAAAGACAATGTATCATTATTATCCACTAGGGGAAATGCTTACGGTATTGCTTTCAAAAATCCTTCAAGGGAGAAAGGGAGAGAGGCCAGAAAAATGAATGCAAAGGGCAATACTTATATATATAAGTAACTGCTGGTATCTAAAGCTCTGTGAGCCTCTGGTGCACATGGAGAGCTCTTCCTGAGCAGAGGTGGCATAATTCACTAATGAAGTAAGGGTTGCTACAGGGCTGGGGAACCTGCGGCCCCCCATCCCACTTAACCACTGGTCAACCACACCTGGAGGACCACAAGTACCCTGCCCATGATTTAATTAGTACAGTGGTACCTTCGTTCTCAATCTTAGTCCATTCCGGAAGTCCGTTCCAAAACCAAAGCGTTCCAAAACCAAGGCACGCTTTCCCATAGAAAGTAATGCAAAATGGATTAATCCATTCCAGACTTTTAAAAACAACCCCTAAAACAGCAATTTAACATGCATTTTACTATCTAACGAGACCATAAAATGAAAGCAATAAACAATGTGCTGCAGTCACACAATAAATCAACCAGTAGCTGAACTGGGTTCCACACAGTCACAAAAACAAAACAAAAAAGAGCCACAAAAACACAAAATAAACAGCAAAAACAGACAGACCTCAGCGTAACACTCAGAACGGTAGTGTGGCACTCAAAATGGGGCACGTTCGGCTTCCGAAAAATGTCTGCAAAGGGGAACACTTACTTCCGGGTTTGCAGGGTTTGGGTTCTAAGTTGTTTGAGTACCAAGACATTTGAGAACCAAGGTACCACTGCACATGTGGCTAATTCCATAACAATGAAATCATTGTGCAACTCATGGAGTATATGTCATATACACCAAGCCCTCCATGCGCACTACAACCCTTCCAACAGAGCTGACATTATGAAGGAAGTTCACACTTAACCCGGAAGTATAAATGATTCATATAATCTCTGAAAATAGTGTGACACACAACTATTAAGCTGTACTAACTACTAGCAACTCTCCGACTTTAATTTGGAAAGTTCTTGTCGTTTGTATTTTTGTTGATAAATGTAATGTTGTCCAAAAGCGAGCTAACTTTGATTTTAAAAGCAGATAAATTACGGGGATTTTTAAAAGAAAGGTAATCAAATTTTGTTTATCACAAGTGAAATAGATACGTTTGTATTGTATCCTTTTTCCTTTCAAGTTAAATAAGTATTATTCATTTAAAAAGGGGGGGCAAACAAAACATAAATGATATTCTAGCAGTATTTGGTTCGTACAACCTATTAACAAACCTCTCCATCCGGAAAAAAGGAAAACAAAATGCACAATAATCTTCTTATAAATCGTCATGATGGAACAGTGTTATATGTTTAATATCCAAAACATAAACCTTCCATTCTAAGAAGAATCAACTCTGCACCTTTCTCGAAGTGAGTCCTATATGGTTTACACTGCGCTTACTCAGAATTGGTGAGGTTGGACTGCCAACAGTACTGTTACCTCTGGCTACTTCCCTACTTAAATAAATTAGTAGGTGCATCACATGCAGACATCAGAGGCTAGATGTCGGGAGTCCTGATTTGAAATTAACCCAGAAAAGAATTAATTAATTTTTTATGAATCTGTACTTTTTGGATTAATTATGAATCAGGTTATGGAAGAGAGGGGTCACACATTTTAAAATGATGTTTATCTGAAAGTGTTTAGGGAAGAAGAAAAGCGAGCCTTTAAAATGGAACCTGTTCTGTGGCATTTAAAATGTGCCAAAACAAAATGAAAGAAGAGATGGCAGGCATAATTTCAATCCCATAAATGACTAGAACATTTAGCAAAGGGTATAGCAGGTAAAGTGCATTTCACAACTGACACCGCATTGTGAAGACCTACACAGCAAAGCGGTAACAAGATCTGTGTTGTCCTCTCCAAAAAAACTGACATTCAGCCACATATGCTTGACTTGTTTGATGCTGGGAGTGAGGAACCAGGACAAGGTGGTATGGGGGGAGGGGAAGAGATGTTTACTTTGAGTTTCTGTGATCTAACTCTGCTTCTTCACACTACTGCAATTTCTGTCAACCTTTATCTTTAGCAAAGCTCCTCAAAGCTAATTATTTTCCATAATTAATTCTTAATAGTACAGAAATGCATATGACCTCAGTGATCACTACTTTAACCAAAATTATCCCTGACAGACTTTGCAGAGGGGCAATGCCGCAGGTATGAAGAGATGAATTGACTGTTGTCTCAATATAACTTGATGGAATTGAGGAAGGATGTTTGTATGGATGCGAGATACTAGAGGCAAAACCTCAATTCCATTTTCTTTGTGGACACAGGCTTCCCACCTGGGATTGGGATTTACTCCTAAGTGGGCTGAACTCAACGTAACTACAGTAGCTCAAAGTCCCAAAACATCTGGAAAAGCCGTATCTCTCTCCCCCCCACCCCCTGGCAAGCTCTAGCAACATGCAGTGCTGTTCTCCACCGTGGCTGTACTAAGCTGGCACTCTTCCAGTTGCAGCAGGCTGACTACTTCATAAAGACAATCTAGGTCAGCTGCTGCTGCATATTCATCTTGCTTTGCTCCTACTACCATCCATTTCATGTCTAGGATGCTCTCTGTGTAAAGGGGTCACAAGATCAGTGGAAGACAAACATTACCAGGCACGAGTGCATACCAACAGATGCGAACAGATGGAAAATTTTAGAGCCTTTTCACCGCAGTTCCAAGCCACAGTAATATAAGGTACTGGTTATCTTACAAATCGGATGGTTAATGATGGACTGTGAAATATAGGGGTAGTTAATGTGTTGTCCTCTAGATGTTGTTGGTTTGCCAACGCCCATCAACCCCAGCCTACATGACCAATGGTGAGGGATGATAGGCAGCGTCAGCAACAGCTGGAGAGCAGCACATCATTTGCCCCTGGCTAAATATTACTGTGGCATCTATTAAATATAGGTTTGCTTATCTTTTTGGCTACCTGAATTCACAATATAATAATGTTCCGCTTTGCCGGCAGTGGGAAAGTCAAAGCTGGAATGATAGGAGTTAAGCCATGCAGGAGAGAGTATTGCCTAATAATATCGCTGTAATGGCAAATAACAGGCAACATCCAGAAAATTTCTCCTTTTCTTAGATTAATGCTGCAGCACAAAGGTTATCCAGGAAGGGGCAATTATATCCAAGCTTGACAACACATATAGCTCCTTATTATACATCTTGATAGGTAGGGGACTAGAATGGATCAAAGCCATGAGGCAGTTTGTCAGGAGCACTGATGTTAAGAAGATATTCCTTTATTAATGTTAAATAAGTTAATTAGGGTTATGCCTTGCTGATTGCCCTCAGTTGTTGAATGCAGTCTTTGGAATGCAAGCAGCAAGAATGGCCTGGGGTCCTTAGTCATATGCTTAGAGGGAAAGAGATTTGCTAGTTATTGGAGAAAGCCTTCTCTAGATTTGTAGTTAAGAGACAAAGCAGAGGAGGAAGCACATGTACCCCAATAAAAGTCACACGGCAATGTGCCTTGCATGCAGGTTAGTTACACCCTAATATCAATATACCAAATCGTTTCTGAAAATAAAAAGCAAATGAGAAAATGCAGTGATTTAGAATAATTATTGCCACATAAATTTCTTTTTTCAAGGGAAGTTGTAGAGAATATAAACTCTGCTGTGATTATCGTTCTTCGATCCCATGGGAGTAATTCTCATCTTCTGTTCCTTTCAATAAGGATGGCAAATTAAAAAATAGGAAAGTGGTTTCTTCCCAAGGGTAACATGGCAAATGAAGACATGGTTAAGGAAATGAGAGAGATTTCTGTAAGCAGCCCTGGCAAAAGGATGATTTGTGACTTGTCTTCATTTTCCTATTGACTTTGATGCTACTGACTGAAGTACTGTATACAGAATAATATAAATTTGTGCTCTGTGCAATATCCGGTTCCTGCAAAGAATAATGTGCCTTGGATAATTTAAGGAATTTCATGGAAGAAAAGTTACCTCTTCCCCACTGTAGCACCTCCTGGAAAGTATTTCTGGTGAGTTAGGGGGACACTCTGGAACAATGTGAGATGGGTATGGAGGCTGCTAGGGCGGGGGAATTGCCCCAATCAGACTTGGATGCTAAGAAAGAAAATTTTTGGTCTCCACTCACCTCCTCCAGGAACCCCCAAGCCCCATCCCACATTGTTCAGGAGGGCCAACCCTCCATGGAAGGTTTTAGGTAATCAGAGGCAGAAGCAGGAGGGATAGGAAAATTCCCTTTCACTGACTACATTTAAGATTCAAACCTATACATTTATTTCTCACACAACTGTTGATATCCTATGAAAGCATTTTGTGTATGCGCTCTTGCCACAAAATGAGGGGGGGGACCTATGTTTTGTGCCAGCTGCCATTTCCCCCTACTATGTCCCATAATGATACTACATCTGAGGTAGCCGTGCATTTTTTCAGCTACACGTGTGCTCTGAAGATAAAAGGACCAGCTCATGGTTAGCCCGAGAGAAGGGTCATGGAGTGTTAGGTGAAACCTATGATATCTATGATCTGAGAGCCCAAATTCTGCCACTGATCATAACAATGATACCAATGTCAGATGTTTTAGCAGACCCTCTCCTGCCTAGATGGACCACTCTGACTGCACTTAATTTGCAGGATTATTAACAAATAAAATCCCCTTCTCCACCCCACCCCCCACCTTGGGCTGTTTGATCATCTAATAATTCACAAATAACTAAAAATACATTCCCCCCCCAATTATTCCTAATATCAAGACTTTCTCCTCACTAGTAAATATAGTGCCAATTGGTTCCATCATTTTTGGATCATGGCTGTTGTCACATATGGCTGGCTGTATGACAAAACTAGATTTCTGCCACGGGCAGAAGTTCACCAGCAAGACATTTGTTAAAATGTGTGAGAGTTGCATTTGAGGTGAACATATTTGTTTTGCTTTCCTATTGCATCAAAGACCTTAGCAATGGAAGAATAGAAGAGAAGCCCCAGAATGCTATCACTATGTCAAACAAGTAATGCAGCAAATACAGAAATATATTAAGAAATATTGTTTTTGAGCCATTTTTATCTCTATCTGAGGGCTATGAAATCCCAACCCTTCAGCAGGATCTAAATTGGATTCCAGCTAAAGGTTTTGACTATGGCATATTCTGGTTGTGGTTTCCAATTATTTTTATTTGCTTACAGCACTTGCTAGAGGACAAGAGTTAGAAACAAAAAACAAAAACAAAATCAAGAATGAATCAGTAAGGAAGTAGCAAGAAGAAAGCATTTAGTCCCAGGCCACTCTGGACACATTTGTTATTAGTGACAGGTACTGTGAAATGAAGCATAAACTGAAATCAAACCCATCTTTAAAGTTACATTAAACTGAACTGACAAGAACACTACATGCAAGGGAGAAAGAGAAATGAATTGTTATATAGTGCTTTGATCTCAAAAAATGGGACCAGCACAGTACTTAATTTTAAAAACATAGTGGAATTCAGGCTAGGAGAAAGACTGTCTGCTGGCACCTTTAATCTGAAATACATTGTATCCCAAAGGTGCCAAAATATATTCTTCTTCTTTGTCTACTCAAAGGCAGTGCTTCTTTCCTGGGGGTCTGCAGGGGTCCGCATACCCCTAAACATTTTGTGAATCTTTGTACTTTTGCCTATTTACTGTATTTGTTTTTCCTGATTTGAACTATAAAGTGGTGATTTTCTTGAGTCAAAATGGGCGTACCCCTAAACATTTTTTTAAAAAAAGCACTGCTGAAAGGTATCTAGAGATGATTAATAATAAATACCGTAAATAATACTGCTGAGAAGACATTAATGAATGTTATCTGGTTAAGGACACCCAAGTTTCTAACATGTTGCATCTTATGCCTTATGTTTATAGGCATTTAGGTTTCCTCTAATACTGAACATGGTCCCAATCTCAGTGATCATGAAGGCTCTGGCATTATTCAAGTATGGTAGCCCAGACGTGACTCCCTCTTACACCGCATAAACAGAATTATCCATCCCTTGGATTTGTGCATCTTTTGAGTGCCCATCACTATCAACCACAGATTTGGATCAATATAGCAAGCAAGCAAGCAAGCAAGCAAGCAAGCAAGCAAGCAAGCAAGCAAACAAACAAACAAACCAGTTATTTAACGGACGCAGGTGGCGCTGTGGGTTAAAGCCTCAGCACCTAGGACTTGCCGATCGAAAGGTCAGCGGTTCGAATCCCTGTGGTGGGGTGCGCTCCCGCTGCTCGGTCCCAGCGCCTGCCAACCTAGCAGTTCGAAAGCACCTCCGGGTGCAAGTAGATAAATAGGGACCGCTTACCAGCGGGAAGGTAAACGGCGTTTCCGTGTGCGGCTCTGGCTTGCCAGATGCAGCTTTGTCACGCTGGCCACGTGACCCGGAAGTGTCTCCGGACAGCGCTGGCCCCTGGCCTCTTGAGTGAGATGGGCGCACAACCCCAGAGTCTGTCAAGACTGGCCCGTACGGGCAGGGGTACCTTTACCTTTACCTTTACATGCTTTTTATTCTTTAAATACCAGCTGTGCTGCTTGGACCATGAAGGTTGTGAGAGATATAGGATTGATAAGAAGCATCTTCAGCCACATGGTGGATGGCCTAAATTTGCTTGTAATGAAAGCAATCACCCCATGCAAAACTGGAAGCAGGTTTATCATAGGATATAAAGCAGTATGATATGGCGGAGACTCTTGAGAGTCCCATGGACTGCAAGAAGATCAAACCTATCTATTCTTAAGGAAATCAGCCCTGAGTGCTCACTGGAAGGACAAATCCTGAAGCTGAGGCTCCAATACTTTGGCCACATCATGAGAAGAGAAGACTCCCTGGAAAAGATCCTGATGTTGGGAAAGATGGAGGGCACAAGGAGAAGGAGATGACAGAGGATGAGATGGTTGGACAGTGTTCTTGAAGCTACCAGCATGAGTTTGACCAAACTGCGGGAGGCAGTGGAAGACAGAAGTGCCTGGCATACTCTGGTCCATGGGGTCACGAAGAGTCGGACACGACTAAACAACAACATGATGTGTAGGGGTTGGGCATGATGAGCTACACATGATTACTATGGGAACTACCATGCACCCTGATATCGCGCTCATCAGCCTAAACTCCCTTTTCTTGCCAGAAACCAAACCTCAAATCATTGCCGTTTCTAACACTGACTGCTTATACGTCCATACAAGCAGGGTTTATTCTTGGACTGGGGTCCCTTATTCATTCTTAGCCAAAGGGTGCAAAACATTTGCTTGTAAATTTATAAACCGCACTTCAGCAGAAAACATAGCAAACTGGTGTACAAGATAGAAACATAATTGTAATAGTAACATTGGTTTAAAAACATGGATAATATGTGAAATAAAAAATAGCTGGTTAAAAAAATTCCAATTCCAATCAGGTTTCTGAATGTGATGCCTAACACAGGGATGGGAAGCAGACATTTCTACTAAAGTTGAACTCCATCTCCTAACAGCTCCAGTAACCATGGCCAATGGTCAAGGATGATGGGAGCTTTGGTACATCAATACCCAGAGAGCCATAGGTTCCCTATCCCTCGTATAATGTACCCATTTAATGAGGTGCTTGCAGCATCAAATAGGCATCTGGTTGGCCACTGTGAGAACAGAACGCTAGACTAGATCGATCTTTGATCTGACCAGCAGGGCTATTCTTATGATCTTAGGTGCCTGCTATTTCCACAATGGGTGCAAGGAAACATGTGAGTTGCAGATGAGAGGGGGGCAGGGGAGAACTCTTCAGGCAAGGTCACAAAGAGTTCTGTACATTTATGCGGCTTTCTGGTGTAAAGGGGGCATCCTCCCCCCACCCCCGCCCGGTGTATTCTCTATGTACTCCCAAGCAATTGCACACTTCTATATTAAACAGCAGTTCAATTTATAACAATTTAAAAGCCAGCTCAGCGGTTTGGTGAAGGGAGATGCCAGCTGGAAAAGTTGAAAAATAATTACGGTGTACTGATATTTCTCTGGATTGTGGCCAGTGATGCTCTCTCCCCACTAAGCTACTTTACATAAAACTGGCTTTCTGTCCAAACATGTGAAGACATACTTCACAAATGCACCCTTCAGCTGTGATTCCTACATTGCAGGAGGTTGAACTAGACCTCCCTTGGGATCCCTTCCAACTGTACAATTTTATGTTAGCTTCTCTCTCTCTCTATATATATATATATTGTATAGATATAAATATATATAAATGCTTCCTGTGAAGCACTATCAACTCAATATTTTTGAAAAGTACCTAATCCACTTTTAATTTTTTTAATTAAAGATTTTCCGGTTTATTTGCTTTTAATCTAATTCAAGCGGCACACAGAATAACCCAAACCATTATTTAATTCCAGGAAATGTAATGTCAGTAAACCATACGAATTGTCCAAAATGCGAAAGCTGAGAGGAGTTTCAATGGCTGATTTATTTTAGGATCAAATGAATGAATGGAGGAAGTCAAGAATGCTTATTTGGTTCTGAGCAATTTAACCTCTTCTTAGATACACACAAAAAGAATATTGGAGAGGGACTCATTTGCTATTTCGGCTCACAAAGAAGAGAGAACATTTTCAGTTATGCAGATAATCAAATGAAAGATTTTAAAGACATGACTGACTGAACCAATTATGGCAGCCCAAGCTTTGTGTTTCAGATAAGCAAATTAGCCCATAATGAACAACTGTGTTCCTAAGAGAAGTTTTAATTATCTACTGGGGAGAGTAGTGGGCAGTAAAATTAAATCTGCAAGATCCATTGAATTATTCCCACATCAATTTATCTGGAGCAGAAACAGGTACATGCAGCTAGATACAGCTACATACAGACCAGGGTTGGGTGGCCTTCATCCCTCCAGATCTCATCAGCCCCAAGGGTCAGCATGCCCAGCAATCAGGCATGATGGGAGTTGTAGTCCATCTGGAGGCAAACAGCTTCCTCATCCCTAATATAAAAGCATGAGCAAAATTTATTTATGATTGTAGGGCAGATTCTCCTGAATAGTTCCCAAAAATGAAAATCCTAACAAAAATAGAATTTCAAGAAATAAATGCCTTCATTAGTTAAATGAACAAATGTGACAGAATGTTCAAAAGTATAACCATCCAGCACACCCATATATTCAATTTTGTCTCCCTAACATTTTTACAGATATTGGGACACAGTTCGTGTGCTGTTCCTTCTGCACACTCTCAGAGTTAATTAATGGGAGTGCTCAATAACAATGCTGGGAACTTGCACTTTGCTACACGGTTTTTTGGAGCGTGAGATCTTCCAGCTGGAATGTTCACTGCCCAAACCAGAAAAACAGCCAACTTCCTTCTGCAAAAATCATCTTTCAAATCAAGCTTAAATGGCTTTAAGCCCCTTTGCATTGCAGTTATCTTCACCAGAGAAGAATTCTGAGGAAAATAGTGGGTATTGAGCCATGGGAATATTTTAGCCAACAGGGGGTGGGGGGTTAGGGGTGCAAGAACCAAATAACCACCACCAGTGAATAGGATCAAAACCCTTTTGTGAAAACCAGCCAGCCTAAATACGAAGTCATACTTAATATTTTAAAATAAGTCTGATATAATTAGCAAGCAGTCTCCTCAATGGCAGGTATCGTTAATTAAACTGATTATAGGTTGACTGAAGTTTTGTAGTGATTAATAAGAAAATATAATAGTCTGCTGCAGAGATGCATCCTACATGTTAACATTCTTGAATAGCAGTCCTAGAAAAGCAGTAATTTTCTTCGTTATTGCCACTACCACTAGTATTGTTTCCATAAATAGAGCCTGTATAAATTCTGCTCAGTGGAACTAGTTCAGCATAGTTGAACATTATCCAGCTATATTCACTGAAGTGAGTGTAACGAGCATGAGTTCTGCAGCACTGAGTGGGGCAAGGGGGGGGGGGGTCTGGTTACACTGACCCGTCAGTTAGTGCCAGTGACTCAGGAGATGATTACTCTGAACTAACCAACTGAGCTATCCAGTTTAGCTGTGCTTAATCTAAAAAATGCATCACAGCTCAATCAGAAGCTACTGACATTTCAGGCCTAATAAATAAGGAGCAGAGCAAAGAACCCAAATACTGATTAAGCATCGCATGTTAAAGAATAAAGGCATAATAAAACCCATTGTTCTGTGACTGTAAGATCTGCTGCAAAGGTGCACTTTGAAATACCTTTTAAAACATCCACCACAGGTTATAGTCAAATTGTACAAGTTGCAGTTTTTGCCAGGCTTGAGTTTTAGATAACTCTTACATATTACACGGCAAGGGACTCCAGTCTTTCTGCCGGGTGTGAAAAAGAATGTAGGGCTTCCAATGAGCATTGTTGACATTAATTATCACTTACTTGCACAGTGGAGAAAAAAATTCTAAGAAACTGTGCAATCTTTAAATGGAAAAAGGGCCAACCCCACCCCCAGCATGTTTTGTTACTTCAGTTTGTGTTTGTGTGTGTGTGATGTTGGTGAATGTTTGCATTGTTAATGTTGCATAGTTTGCATAGCTATTTGCACAGAATGTTTTCATAGTTAATTTGTTGATTCCATATATTTCCATATATATTTATATACTGCCTAGATAAAATAACATCCTATAAAATAAATCCTTGAGGTAAAAACATAGCAACACACTTTAAAATATATTTTAAGCAGGAAAAATCTGTTAGAACAAATGGATCTTCAATTGTCATTTGAAATTTGTCGCTTCCTGTACTGCAAGAGGGAAGGCATTCCAGAGGTGGTCAGTGCTACCAGAGAAGGCCCACTTCTGAGAAATCATTAGATGACCATGATGATGATCATTAGCATTTCTATACTGCTTTTCCTCTCATAGAAGCCCAGAGAATGATTAAAGTATCATGCAACAAGTACCTAGGTGGGCAAAACTGGATCAGACACACTCCACCCAGCTCACTGACCCAGGTCTCAGTAAAGCAGGCAAGCTTGGCTCCCTCAACTGCAATAAAATCATAGATGAGTGCCGTTTTGCTGTGAACTGACTTATCATTTAATTACACCAGGCTAAGGGTTCTGGACGCGGGTGGCGCTGTGGGTAAAACCTCAGTGCCTGGGACTTGCCGATCGTATGGTCAGCTGTTCGAATCCCCGCAGCAGAGTGAGCTCCCATCTTTCAGTCCCAGCTCCTGCCCACCTAGCAGTTTGAAAGCACCCCTAAGTGCAAGTGGATAAATAAGGAGCGCTTACTAGTGGGAAGGTAAACGGCGTTTCCGTGTGCGGCTCTGGCTCGCCAGAGTAGCTTCATCACGCTGGCCACGTGACCCGGAAGTGTCTGCGGACAGCGCTGGCTCCCGGCCTCTAGAGTGAGATGAGCGCACAACCCTAGAGTCGGACAAGACTGGCCCGTACGGGCAGGGGTACCTTTTTACAGGGTTCTAGTAGCTGGGCTATCAGGTATCTGCAAGGTGGATGAAGGATCTGACAGAGGTATGGTCTGTAGCCATTTAGACCCCCATCCCTTCTAACCATACCTGCCCATAAGAACAGCCTGCCGGGTCAGGCCAATGACCCATTTAGTCCAGCATTCTGTTCTCACAATGGACAACAAGCAAGCAGGATTTGAATGCTAGAACACTCTCCCCTCCTGTGCTTTCCAGCAACCGTAGAAGCGTTACTGCCTCCAACTGTATCACACACCGCATGTATAGAGAAACTAATGGGTTGTACCCAACACTGTGAAAGCAGGTCTGCTTACAGAATGGGCTTCCCTGGCCCTTCTCCTAACTGCCACTCCCTGAAAAGCTTCCATGGAGGGTCAGGAACTGTAGCAGAGCTGCAGCAGCAGGAGGGAGCAGTTTGATGTTGCCTATTTTTGGAAATATCCCCTTCCCAGTGCAACTCCCTATGCCACATATTTTGGTTAACCCATGCCCCTTCTCTGCTGTATCTACCTGAACTGCCTTTTTGCAAGTGGCGTCAGTTTATCCCTCCAGCCTAAGAGTTTATCTTCTTTTCTGAGTCAGATCCTACAATAGTCAAGGTATTTCTCTCTGTCTGAGAGACCCTGACCTATTGGGAAGGCACAGGGTCCTTCCAATACATGACACCTGACTGTGAGCTAGAGCACCTGACAGTGGAAAGATACGATACAATAATCTTTATTGTCATTGTCCCATACAAAACAACGAAATTGAAAAAAATCTACATCAGACATTCAAAAACCAACAAGCCTGCTATCCCAGCCTGGTTAACCCCCTAAAAACTCTGACACTCCATAATTAAATACAATATACTCCAATAGAGACCACCTTACACTGCGTTTAAAACCAAAATCGCATTTGGATAGAAACTGTTTCTCAGGCGGCTAGTCCTAGTCTTTATAACCCTGTGCCTTCTTCCAGAAGGCAGAAGCCAAAAGATATCATATCTGGGGTACGCACTATCCAGCACTATCTCTGCAGCTTTCTTATGACACCTGGAAGCATAGTTTTGATCCAAGGTGGGAAGAGTGCACGCAATTATTCTCTCCGCAGTCTTTACAACCCTGGAGAGCATTGTTTTTCCCCTGACCGTGCAGCTCCCAAACTGCACACACATGGTGTGTGCCCTAAATTGCTTGTTTGATTCAAAGCATGTATTCTCATCAATATGGATACGGGTGACAAGCAGCACTCTTTCCTGTGCTATAGTGTGACATTATTAAGACCATCAATTACTTGACTGACGAGAAGTCAATACTGACTAATATTTGTTAGTGTTCTAATTCAACAGAGCCAAAGCAACCTGTGCTAAATAACTTTCTTTGGAGCCAAAATTCAACCGGAGGCGTTGGTCCTACAAGCTTGTTCCAGCATGAAAAGAATCTGAGTTAAAAATGTGAGAATCCAACAAAACTGATATATGAACAGAAGTCCAGTGACCAGAGTTATGCTTTTAGCAAAGTTGACTTTCTTTAATATGATGGAGATGGAATGGAACAATGGAACATTACAAGTCCAGTCTATCCATATTTTGGTCTGTGTTTATAAACTCAAGGAAAGTCATAGGTTCCACATTTCTTTTCACTGATTGACTTCAGTCTTTTCCCCTGCTCCATATTTCTAAACAACAGTATGGATTAGACCAAGATGTCACTGCTGTAACTCATACTGAAAACCAAATGCTTTCAACCCATGCTGAAAAACAGAGTAGCAATGAGCGATAAACAGCATAGCAGTATCTGGGGACTTCTCTTCAGCACCTCTTTTTAAAGCTGTCAAGAAGAGTTTGCTGATTGTCCATATCAAGGGCTAGACTTTCTAGCCAATTTCCACCCATGTATATCTTTCATCGCCTAGTAGACTTGGATTATTTACAGATGATTCCACAGACCCCTGCTCAGCACTATCATTCCCCAACATCAGTAGCAGTTAAAAATCTAAGTACGTCGCAGCTAAGGCTGCAGTCACAAAATACAGCCTTACTTACAAGGCTCTGCTTATAATCACTTCACATTTGTGTCGGGTGGCACTGTGGGTAAAAGCCTCAGCGCCTAGGGCTTGCCGACCGAAAGGTCGGCGGTTCGAATCCCCCGGGTGCAAGTAGATAAATAGGGACCGCTTACTGGCGGGAAGGTAAACGGTGTTTCCGTGTGCTGCGCTGGCTCGCCAGGTGCAGCTTCGTCACGCTGTCAACGTGCCCCGGAAGTGTCTGCGGACAGCGCTGGCCCCCAGCCTCTTGAGTGAGATGGGCGCACAACCCTATAGTCTGTCAAGACTGGCCCGTACGGGCAGGGGTACCTTTACCTTTACCTTTACATTGTTTTATGAAAACCATCTTCCCCACCCTTTCTGCTTGAACATGAATCAGAGAACTGCAACAGGCCCTCCACCCCTGAAGTGGAGGAAGGGGTGCCAACTCGCTCCCAGAATTGTGGCTACCCGCCACAACGTGGACGTCCAATATCACACGCACACGCCTGCAAGTAGTGTGTGTGTGACAACACAGGCATGCATGTGTGACGTTGCACGTCTGTGTTGCGGCAGCAGCTCCTCCTCCTCTCCACAGCCAGTGAGGCTCCCTTTTCAGCAGGGAGAGGCTTGGTCTCAGGAGGGACTCTGCCTCTGTGTTCAGGACCCCACCCCGGGAAAGGGTGCCTTGCTCGCTGGCTGCTGATTATGGAGCTGAACTGCTTCTCTCTCAAAAGCAGCACCGCTGCCGCCTGCTGGCTTTTCTCATTTTGTGGGTGCCCAGCCCCAGGGGAGTCTTTAGCATATGCGCTGTCGGGGTGCAAAGATCCAGCCAGCGCCTCCAAGTCTAACAAGTGACGCCATTGTGAATGAAAAGCACTGCTGCTGGCGTGGTGCGTCTTTGGTAAATGAGCGCACAAAGTCAAAAGTCCTTTAGTGAAAAAGTTGGTATACATTTCTATAATACCTAGGTATATATGAATTTTGTTTTTCTAGCATGATCAAAATTATTATTTCATAACAGGTAGATAGTTAAGAGCTTAGGCGGCTTCAGTGGCGGGCGCCGGGCACCCCCCAGAATTCAACACCCGGGTGCCCCGCACCCCTTGCACCCCTGGGTAAAGATGGCCCTGCCCAGTCCCCACTATTATATTATTGTGGTTGCCTGAGTATGCATGGCCCCCTGCAGTTGGCTCCTATGAGTGGGGGAACTGTTATGATCAGTCCAACTTTTACTGGGAAATGGTTAACCCACAGCTGTAGAGTAACTGAACCGAACCACCGCCACAACCAATCCATCTACAGTGGTACTTCTGGTTATGTACTTAATTCATTCCGGAGGTCCGTTCCTAACCTGAAACTGTTCTTAACCTGAAGCACCACTTTAGCTAATGGGGCCTCCCGCCACCACCACACGATTTCTGTTCTCATCCTGAAGCAAAGTTCTTAACCTGAGGTATTATTTCTGGGTTAGTGGAGTCTGTAACCTGAAGCGTATGTAACCTGAAGGATATGTAACCTGAGGTACCACTGTACTAATATGCTGAACTGATGCTAAAGTAAGTTTGTTACAATTATTTAAACATCTAAATAAGCTGTGTTTGAGAGAGTGGCTGGGATGCAGACTGAGTATCTACTCTATTATTATTATTAATTATTTATTGAATTTGTATACATTAGTATACAGCATAAAGTACAATGTAAAAAAGTACAAAATACACAACAATTAAAACAGTTAACAATACTAATGTATACAAACTAATAAAAAATACATTCCTCAACAAAAAACCCTAAACCCACAAATACAGATACAGAATCCAAATTAACATCTATCATTTAAAAACAATTTAAAACACTCTCACCCCTCCAAAACAACAACAGCACCCACCCAAGTTAAAACCTTATTCCTCTAAGCATGACCACATCCAACCTAATAGGCATATTGTGGCTACAACTTAATCAGCTACAATGGAGAAACAGGAACCCGGGGCACTAATGAAACATGGTACTTGTGACTTACTTATCCCTTATTGAAAAGGTTCCAGTCCTCCCTTCCTGTTGCTAAGCAACAGCATAATGGAGAAACACTCAGGAGAATCTTTCCATTTTCTGAGTAGCATGGTTGCCATCTTCATGTGGTTGCACCCCACAAGTAATGTCAGAGAAACAGAAAGCACCTGGGAAGTGTGCATAACCTGATTACTCCCCTCACTTCCATAATTGGACCCTGGGGAAGGGTAATCATGATACGCCAGCAACGTTTGCAAATGAAAATAGAGTAATTCAGCCAGCGTTACAAAGAAATGCGGAGCTGGATTTTTAATACGAGCCTTAAAGGATGCAACATTTGATATCACCAAATAGGATTTCATATGAGCCAAAGAAAACCTTGGTGGATGAAGAGTCTGAAGAAGAAGAGTTTGGATTTGATATCCCGCTTTATCACTACCTGAAGGAGTCTCAAAGCGGCTCACATTCTCCTTTCCCTTCCTTTCCCACAACAAACACTCTGAGAGGTGAGTGGGGCTCAGAGACTTCAGAGAAGTGTGACTAGCCCAAAGTCACCCAGCAGCTGCATGTGGAGGAGCAGGGAAGCGAACCCAGTTCACCAGATTACGAGTCCACCGCTCTTAACCACTACACCACACCTGCAATTTCTAGCAACTGGTATTCAAAGGCATATTGCCTCCGACAGTGGAAATAAAACAAAGTTCCCTAAGGCAACTTTGCTGAATGACTGACTGACAGGCAGGCAGGCAGACAGGGATAGCTGGTGACCTTTTATTAACTAGATCATGTGCAATTAAAAGCATGATGGAGCTGTTGTTACTACTTGGGGGGGGTTATTGGTTTGTTTTAGTTTTATTGTGTACTTTTTGTTCTCGTTTTGTATTTTTATGTTGTGAACCACCCTGTGATCTTCGGATGAAGGGTGGTATACAAATTTAATAAAAGAAAATACCATCGGAGCACAACTGGTTCAGATAAAAGGAGGAGTTAATTGGGGCATTTCTGTGGATGGCATTTATGCTTCTGTCCCATTGCACTTGTTCATTCTGCAACAGGGTGTTTAAGTAGTGATTTGAGAGATAATTTTAAAATAAAATCAGAAGTGTGGACCTCCTTAGCCACCTATGGTTTCTTTTATGTGCCTGGATTACTTGCACAGTCAATGAAGGGCAAGACCTTCACTTTAAAGGCACTGTGGAATGTAAAGTCACAACTGTATCATAGACAGCAGTTGCTATCCCTGCCCGTGATTGTAGGAAATTATTCCCCCCCATAAAATTCATTCCCCATGTCTGAAACTTTTTTAAAATTAAAAAAATTCCTTCCAGTAGCACCTTAGAGACCAACTAAGTTTGTTATCAAGTTTAACAAACTTAGTTGGTCTCTAAGGTGCTACTGGAAGGAATTTTTTTATTTTGTTTCGACTATGGCAGACCAACATGGCTACCTTTTTAAAAATTGGCATTGATCATGCAAAAAAGGCACTGTGGTTACCCAGGAATATATTTGCTTTCAAAATATCCACCTCCCCTCTGCAACCAGCAAATCAGAAGCAATTTCCGTCACCCTACCCAGAACTCTTAAAAGTGTGGTTCTTGGCACCTTAAAATGATTAATATTTTATGATTTTGTAAAAACAGAACAAAAATTGGGGCAGAGATTGGAAATCTGATCTCCCCTATGAAGGAAGTTTTTAAACCGGATAACAGTGCTCAGATGAAAGTACCCACAAGTACTGCATTTCCTTGTCAGCTGTCTGAACAAGTACTGAGATCTAAAATCCATTGGTTCAAATGTCAGTTTCACAAGTGAGTTTTAAATGTTGTCAGAGAAGATTCCTTCTACCATGTAATGGTTTGGACTGGAAATGTGCCCAAATCAATAGTGTGTAAGAGGATAGGAAACTTCCAGGCCTTCCAAGCTGTCACTGTAAATTATGCTGGGTTCCTGCTTTCTTTTGGGTTCACAGTGGAATAGATAAACAACATGCCATTATCAATTTTGGTGCAGTGATGAAAAAAGTGGGGTTCATTTTTTAAAAAAAACCCAAAACAAAATCTTACAGTCACGCTAACATCTGCATAAATACTTTCCAATAAGTGAAAAGACAGGCATTCTTCTGAATGCTGATTAGCTTCATAAAACTTACTTGTATGTTTCATTTTGTATTCAATGCCACTGCTGGAAGACTAGTGGAGTTAATATAATAGGACACAATTTATCAGAGGTTTCTTTCTTTCTTTTTTTTAGCCCAACTCTTTATTCTGGCCGGAATGGTATTGTCCTTAACAAGAAAATGCTGCATTATTGAACTGCCCTGCATTAGCACTTGGTTGACTTTGTTTTGCTATTTTGAATGAAGGAAATGGTGTACCCAATTATTTCCATAGCAGTGGCTAAGCACATGGGTATCAATGCACCTTATGGAACATGCTATTTTTGTATGAAACATACACATTACACTTGCTATGTAATGAATGAACAACAACGAAATAAATTCTTTATTGGAAGTTGAGTTTAAAAGGGAAGGGGAAGTCATTAGACTCTGAATATTATTCCTGAGCTTTCGTTTCACAGTCCTTTGGGGGAAGCACATTACCTACGGCATCCCCTCCACTATTTCTCAGGTGAAAATAGGGATATCTTATTCCATCCCCTCCAACACTTCTCCACTGAAAAGAGGGACAACCTATTTACCCACTTCAACATTTCTCCGATGAAAAGAGGGATGTCCAAAGGGAAAGCAACACATTCAAGGATCAAATCAGAAACGGCTTCTGTAACTCCAGTACTATCCCTGGAAAATCAGGAAACTTGGAGGATCAGCTATGACAGAACACAAGATTTGCATGTAAGAGGTACCTAAGGTTGGACTGATTACAACCCACCCCTATCCCTGTCTGAAATTCTGGAGAAAACACTCTGCAGCGATAGCACTGTAGCTGAACTAGATGTAACAATGGCCTGATTAGTTATACGGCTTTTATGCTCCTGATGAACATAGCTTCAAGCTGAAGATGCCCCAACTGCCCTGATTTACCTGGAACAGCTATTATTTGTAGCTGGTTATAGTTTTGGTACGTCTTTAAAAATGTTAGTCAGCCAGTGTGCTGTGGCACCATAGGGTGCCTTGAATGATGGTAAGAGGTGCCAGGGGCAACACTGGCCTCTGTCCCTCTTTCCTTCCCTCTCTCCTCTGATGCCCTGTTGCATCTCTGCCTCCCAAAGGCTTGCATAGCTGTTTGTTGGCAGCAGCCCTGGTTATAAGCTCCACAGGCTGGCTGGGGGGTGCTGGTTGCCAGCAGCTGAGGTGGCCTCAGAGTAAGCAAGCAAGCAGGCCAGGGAGCCCAGCCAGTCAGTCTGCCAACCCTTGCTGTTGGGAATGGAGAGACAAATGGCAGGCAGGCACTGTGCTGGCTGTGTGCAAGGCTTGCCTGGGAGCTGAGTGCCCAGGGCTGAAGGGGAGCCTTTCCACCATGCAGGCCTGGCAGTGCCCCCTGCTATCCCCTCACATTCACCTTTGGCCATTCTCCGTTGGGCCACTAAGGCTGGCCCTGGGGGGCAGTGTGAGGAGGCACTTTTCTTGGGGGGGCACCTCAGAGACTGAGGGCGGCAGTAGCAGCTGTCCAGATGAATCCCAAGGAGAGGGAAGTGCAGACGAGAAGAGGCTGAGGGAACACTCCATAAGGGAGGGTGTTCAAAAAAGGGTGAGAGGCTGCCAGCTCTGGAAGCAACGGGTGACCTAACTGGGCTCCTGAGTGCCACAGGGGTGCCACAGAAACAATGCAGTAGGTCAAGGGAGCCCTGGACTCAAAAAGGTTGAAAGCCTCTGTGTTTGTCTACGCACATATGCACTACTGTGTACATTTTGTAGTTTCTCTGCCCACAACTGCCTGTGCAGATTCAGACAGTAAATGTTGCTGGCATCCTGGAGCTGTGACAATTCTATAAAATGTTCAACCAGATTCCTGGTGAGATGGATTGGTCTATCTACCATCCTTTCATTGCTGCCTTTTAAAGCAAACTGTTATGGTCAGTAAATGAACATCTTCTGTTAGAAGCCATTGAAGACCAATGCATTGCAAAGTAAGTACATACAACATACATCTTTGCGTGGCTTCAGAAATAAACAGTTGTGAGTGCGTGTTTATACTTTAGTGCCTGGTGTCAGAAACTGAGATACAACAAGTACATGAAACTGTTCCTATTCTTTTGCATTTGAAATGGGATTTTGCTTTATTGTAGGATGCTAGTCTGAACCTCTTCTTCTTTGCTGATATGATAAAACTTGAGACATACAAAGCACTGGAAATGTACACTGAATTGAATGGTCCAGGGCGCCATAATTTCTCAGCATTTAGCCTAACATATAATTTCTTTTAGAAATGTTGCTCAGCAATCAAAGTTTCAGGTTTAGATTCTTTCTGAACTGCAATCAAACAGAATTGGGATCAAGCAACCTCTTAGGTTCAGTTCTGGAGATATCTGGTGTTATGTGACCTGGTACACTGCTTCTTTATTTTATTTTTATATTTGTACACTGCTTTTTAAGGGGTATTTAAAAAGCTGCCTCTGAAAATAATAATCATAATAACACAATACTAAAATGAACAAAATTAAACAGTGCAATTAATGTACATGAATCAGCAGCATATATAATAAAGCTAATCATAAAAGGCCTTTATGAATAAAAATGTTTTCAAAGCACATTTGAAGGTGATGAATGAAATATTGCTTAACATTTCGGTAGTAAAAGAAGTTGCAGCCCAGCACGGCCATGAGTGAGCTGGGGTGTGTACAAAAATTCTCCCCCCTGGCACCCTAGAGTCATTTCAGTAGCAGGCAGGTGCTGCTGCTTTTGAAGGGGAGCCAAATGCACATAGAAACAGCCCATGATGTTTAATTACTCAAAATGCATGGTCACAACCTATAGATATGCTGTGTGACATGAGAAACTGGCTATTGTCTGCAACCAGTGCAAGTTTGGGAAAATAAATTCTAGCCAAGCCATTCGTACCCCAGCAGATTAGCAATCCTGTCCCTTAACCACCTTTTCCTCCACATTACAGTGGTACCTCGGGTTACAGATGCTTCAGGTTACATATGCTTCAGGTTACAGACTCCGCTAACCCAGAAATAGTGCTCCAGGTTAAGAACTTTGCTTCAGGATGAGAACAGAAATCGTGCTCCGGCGGAGCGACAGCAGCAGGAGGCCCCATTAGCTAAAGTGGTGCTTCAGGTCAAGAACAGTTTCAGGTTAAGTACGGACCTCCAGAACAAATTAAGTACTTAACCCGAGGTACCACTGTACAAGGAGGGGAGGGAAACTGCAATATGATTGAACTTCCTGGATCCTGTATTCTTAAGTTCATTTATTAACCAGTAGAAATGCCAGCAAGTGCAGTCTTGGGGAAATAATTTCAATTCTGGGCACCTGAACATACATGTATATTTTATAAAAGTTACACATCCAATCATGCAACAGACTTCTTCACATTTGTGACTTTAATGAGCCATGAAGGAGATACACAAAGGCAGCAAGAGCACCCTGTGCTATATTCTATTCCTTGTCTATTGCTGAAAAAGGAAAAGAGAGGAGCCACTTATTTTATTTTTAAAATTATAATGACTTGGGTTGAAAGTTTTCATTGGCTCATGAGATGAATCAATTAAATGTAGATTATAAAATGGATTTTAATTGTAAAATGGTCTCCTATCAGGCATATTCAGTGATTATAGGATTTTTCTACTAGGGCTTTAGTCTTACGATAAGTTTGGTCCCACCCACAGCCTCATAATGCAGAATTATGAGATAAAGTCCCATTTGACACTTTTGTCCTTAGTTTCCTGTCCCTTTGGGCTTCCTTCCAAGGACATCAGCTTAAGTGCCCTTGTTAAAAGCCTTAACCATTAATCTACAGAATCTGTTATTAGATTACCTCAGTATACCAAACATATCTTAAGATGCTATATTTTGTAATGGATCCATTAATTTATGTGGTTAGAAAAAAAGTCATCAATTTACTGGGGAGAGGAAGGAATAGCCAGTTGAAACACCTGCACATTACCAAGTGTATACACTGCCAAAGTAAAACTTCACATTTCAGTTGGATATTATAAAAATAAATTTAAAAAATTGTCCAGTAGCTCCTTAGAGACCAACTAAGTTTGTTCTTAGTCTCTTAGGTGCTACAGGTCTTTAAGACGCTACTGGACATTTTTTTATTTTTAAAATATATTTATATTTATATATTATTTTTATATATTTATATTATATATATATATATATATATATATATATATATATATATAATATCTATCTACTGCGTCAGACCAACACAGCTACCTACCTGAATCCAGTTGGATATTATTAGGTATAGAATATATATCTTTGATATAGAATATCAAAGAACAAAATGAAACACGTCCTTTCGCTTTTGAATAAGCGAATGAGCTTGGTAACCCTAATCATGGAAAAATTCTTAAAAAAAACCCCTCCAAACCGAGGTTGCTGTAGTTAGCCTGAATAATCAGCAACCTTGATCCTAGCAAAGAAAAGCTACTCATCTTCACAATCAAATACAGTACTAGCAAAGCTTAAAGGGAATAAATCTCTTTTGTGGGTCCTTGCTGAAATATCCCAAAGAAAATCTTTATGAGAAATGATGGGTTAAGGGCAAGTGTCAAAAGGAAATATTAAAGAACCCTCATTAGAGATGGATATGTGAAATAAACCAAGTAACCTTGGATGCCCTCACAGTTCAAGCTGTACAAAGTTGTTCCCCTTCTTAAAGGATTTCAGTATATTTTCAGTTACCTTGAAGCCAGTCTCGGGGAAGTACAAAAGGCTTACAACACAGCAACATTGCAGGCTTTCTGTTACTAAAAGTTAGTGAAAGCACGTAAAAGAGGATGGCGACACTGCAATCCTATATAGGCTTACCTGGAAGTAAGCCTCATCAAACACTATAAGGCTTACTTCGGAGTAGACATTTATAGGGTTGCTTTCTAAGACATTTCCACCCTCTCCAAGCACTCCAAAAAGACTTCCGGAATAAAACAACGCATTCAAACAAACATGTAGTTCTGACAGATGGCAAGAATTGTTCCACAAAAGGAGAAGCAATTCATAAGGAGAAACTAGGGTGAGTGATGGGGCATTCTGACAAAACAAAAGTAATATGCGGTTGTCTGATATATCATTCAAATAATAACATTTATGCACCAACCTTTCTAACACAGTGAATGGCAACAATTTCCCTTGAAATGGTCTGAAGCCTTGAGAAATTAAGCTATATGTGTTTGAGAGCAGGGATGTCCTGTGAAGCACTGTTTCTACCAATCTACACGGGAACTTGCAAAACTCGGAATGAGGATGAAATAAAATCATTTCGCCTTGAAATCTAGCATGCGGGAAGTCACACAAAATGTATAATTGGCTTTATAATTGATATAGATTTGAATTGTAATTTGTCATTGAAAAAATGTTGTTTATATTGGATTTTAATTATTGAAAATTAATAAATAATTATTTAAAAATCTATATGGGAACTTGCATCTTGTGGTAACAATGTTATGAAATCCATGACACTGAGGTCCAGCTCCAAGGGCCTTCTGGCAGGTCTCTGAATGTGAGAAGTGAAGTTACAGGGAACCAGGCAGAGGGCCTTCTCGGTAGTGGCGCCCACCCTGTGGAATACCCTCCTATCAGATGTCAAGGACATATACAACTTCAGAATATCTGAAGCCAACCCTGTTTAGGGAAGTTTTCAATGTTTGATGTTTTATTGTGTTTTTAATATTTTGTGGCTGGGGCAACCCAGTCAAATGGGTGGAATAATAATAATAATAATAATAATAATAATAATAATAATAATAATGTGACAGGGTGTCAGGGGATCTCATTGACCCACTGACTTGGCAAGGGACACTGCTTTGGGACCCAGCTGAGGAAAAAAACATATATTTTTTGCACGTATAGTGTGCATTGAAGTTTAAGGATTCAGCTACAGAGCTGCAAATAAAATGTTTTAAGTATGTTTGAAGTGCAATACACAATGAGACACTGAATGGCAATGGCAAGCCTTATGGAAAATTCAATGTATTTTTAAAACCACATTTTAAAAAAGCGTTTCCAGAACTTTTTGTCAATATGGGTGTAGACTCCACCTAAGTGCCATTTCTGCACCACAAGTTGGTTTAAGTCAGTTTTATGCTATTACGTTTGGGGGGGGGCACTCAAGAGGCAAAGTGAATTTCCGAGAGGATGTGCTTTGTCTCGCATTTTTGAATTCCAAAAGAAAAAGTCACTGAGGGGCACAGATGCACACACCATGACTGCCCTGAAGTTAAATACAAATGCACAGAGAGTATTGGCACTGCAGTCTTCTTTTCAAAGCTGGTTCATCTTTCATAATACGTTGCAGTTGAGAATGCTAAAAAGTGACAGCTTTTTTATTTTAATGACCCATAGCAAGAGTTAAATGATTGTAAATGCCACTAAAATAAATGGGGCTTTCTCAGATTGCAGGACTGCAGCCCAAGCTTATATTTCACGTGATACTTGAGCTGAAGCAGCTCTTCAAAATATTTCAAGACGGCAATATAAATTAGGGTAGTTTTCCAGTATTAATCTTTGCATTTCAGCTGACTGGTTTTTGGTGTTTTACTGAATCATCTTGCAATATATCTTACATTCTAGAGAGAGTCAGGGGTTAACATATCCACAAGCACAATACATACATACTCTACTGCTACAGATTTTAAATTTTAGAGCATGCCCTACCCAAGCAGAAGTTTTATATATTTTCTTCCTGGGAAGTTGTTCTTTATGACTGAGGTAGACCTTTTTAATATGCTGGTGATCATAAAAAAAGATAGTTGTGGTTGAATCAGAGTAAAGCACGATATTTTGTAATGATAATACATATGTCAAATACAAAATTCATTTGGTCCATTTCTGAGAAAAGAAAGTATGTTTCATTCTAAGCTGAATTTCTCTGTGTGTGTGTGCGCGCACACACAAACACACAGTTCCCAAACATTTCATTTTTGAAAATTAAGTGAAGTGGGGGAAATAGGCATCCCCCCAAATGTTCATCCCCTTCTCATTTAAGACTATCCTTCCAAGCACATTTACTAGGGAAATCCCTTTGCATTTGAACTTAGTTAGACTTATTCCTGTCTGAGCATGCTTAGTATTGCACTGAATCATGTACAAAGCAAGCACAACAAAAATTGATACAGTTCTGAACCCCTTGTTAAAAAGTTTATTTGGCTATGTCAAAGATCTCCATTTAAAAGAAATAGAGCAACATATGTTTGTTCCTACCTCCCCTAGTTGGTTCAGTTTCATATATACTCTCCTCTCTCTCTCTCTCTCTCTCTCTCTCTCTCTCTCTCTCTCTCTCTCTCTCTCTGTGTGTGTGTGTGTGTGTACACACACAGTGGGGCAAGGTTTGATCGGTTAATCAGCTAGCAGCTCCTCCACTGCTCAAAAGCCTCTTCCAAACAATTCATCCAAGGGTGGCCCTGGACCAACAGGGAGAGACGTTTTAGGGGAAACACAACAAAGATTTGCTACTGAAGTTGCCTTCTGGTTGTGTAGCCATTGTACACAACCCATTTTGAACTAGAAGCTTTCCCTCTTAGGTAAAAAAGAATTGTACTGTATGTGTGCTTTTTCTAATAAGGTATGCACTGTGATGAATTAGTCCGGGCTTGCCCAAAACATTTTGGCACTTGAGGCAAACCACAAAATGGTGCCACCCTCCACTGACCAGGGAAGAAGCGGCAGGTGACATCAGGAACAAGGAGGGAATAAAAATATACATTGGGAACAAGGGTGGGAAGAGACCAGCAGTGCCAAGAGGCTACAGTACAGGTGGCAGGGGTGGGTTGCTGCGGCTGAGAAGGAAGAAGAACTGGAGTCCAAGGAACATGCCACAGCTGTTGCTGCCACTGTGGCAGTAGTGCGTTATGCATTCCTTGGCTCTTCTGCCCTTGTGGACCCTGGAGCCCTTGTGGACCCTGGACCCTAGGCCACCCATGGGATTGGTGAATCTTCAGCAACAAAGGAAGCATGCTTTCCCCCCATTGAAATGTATGGAGATTTATTTGATTAATTATCTGGTCAATTAAAACTCTTATGTCAACTAAGCTTTTTAATCACATGACACCCCTAATGTTCAAATTAAGAATAATTTGGATAATATATGCTGTTTTATTTCTTTCCTAGTCTTTTGCTTCTGGCAAAATTATACATTCAGGTTTTTTTTATTAAAAATATTACATTTCTGAAATCATCTCTGTTCTTTATGTTTTCACATTGCGCAGAGTAATGTAGCACAATAACTAGGAATTACGCAACCTTTCTTCTGGTGTGTTTAAGCTCAACAGAAATAACTGGTGCAGCAAGGTGATGGCAGGAGGCTGTGAAATACAGTGCAAAGTGCCAACTTATTTTGCTTACTATAAATACAGCTTGAAGTTTTAACGTGTCCCACAGAACGATCCCTGGTGTCCTTTGTGCTCAAACTGACTGTTTGATAAACCAATGTATGCTCATAGCTGAAATGGCACAAACCAGGCAGTAAACATCACCTACAAGGTTTTTGTCTAACTCAGCAATTCCCGCAACTTGGCAACGCATATAGAAAAAGCTGGGAGCATAAAGAAGAAGTATGTTCAAAGTACAGACTTGCCATTATGTTAATGTGCAAGAGAGGAAGGAAAAACACTGGAGAACAAGTAAACAAAAACAAACAACAAACCCCACACAGGTAAGGAAACAAATGAGAAACAAAAATGATGACTCTCAACCTGACTTCATTTCCTGAGTATATGATTACTTGGAAATGTCCATTGCGGGCCTAGGCGCATTAAGCCTGTGGTCATCGGGGTCAAAGTATGGGAAGTACTAAAGACAGGACAAGCTTCTTGGGATCAAAATAGGCCACAACTTTATTGACTACAGACGTCAGGAGGCTTTGGCATAGGCACTGGGTTTGCATCCTGAATCAACCCACCTGTTTACTAGCTGATAATTCATTCAGGGTCAATCCTGGGTTAAGGATCACCCTAGGACATACATCAAATCTAGGCGATCTCTCCAGAAGCCCACTTAGTGGGGTTCAATGTCTCTTTAGCCCCCATCTGGGCATTTGGACAGAAGCCTTCCCCTTGGACCCCTTTACTGGGGTACCCTTAATCCTTGGAGTGAGAAGAAGAAGAAGAGCTTGGATTTGATATCCCGCTTTATCACTACCTGAAGGAGTCTCAAAGCGGCTAACATTCTCCTTTCCCTTCCTCCCCCACAACAAACACTCTGTGAGGTGAGTGGGGCTGAGAGACTTCAGAAAAGTGTGACTAGCCCAAGGTCACCCAGCAGCTGAATGTGGAGGAGCGGAGACGCGAACCCGGTTCCCCAGATTACGAGTCTATCACTCTTAACCACTGCACCACACTGGCTCTGTGAGAAGGAGAGGAGCTCACGAGCTCACCAGAGATTGGCTAATTCATGGACAAGTCCCAGCAGCCCCTGCAGTCAGGGGCATAGGAAGGTGGAGGCGGTGAGGGCGGACTGCCCCGGGTGCCGTCACTGAGGGGGGTAACATTTGGCGCTCCGCCCGCCCATGACTCCCAAGCCTACCCCAAGCCATCGGGGTAAGGGTGGAAGCTGTGCCTCTTTGGCAGTGGCATTCCCCCATTCCCCCTTCATTTTGAAAGCTTGGGGGAGGCTTGGGAGTCGCAGGCAGGTGGCACGCCGAATGTCTGCCATTGGCAGCTCGCTCCACCCCCGTGGCCGGCTTGCTCTGACCCCTTGGGAGCGCGCCCACCCTGGGCAGCACGGGCATATGCTCTGCTGCTCCCTGCAGTCAGTGGAGATGGTGACATTTGCCGGCTGTACAGGAGCCAGGCGTTCCCCACCCCCTAGCCTGACTCACTTGTGGCTCTTCCAGGCTGCAAACTGCCTCTTGCCACCAGATGCCAGCAAGCTGCCTTTCTCAGTTTCTGGCATGAGATTTGAAAAGTTCTTTCAAGGAGGGCACAAATATCTGCCACAAACTCACAGAGTTCACATTTTGTATTGTTGCCAGAAGGCCTTAATGTACCTAAAATATATTTATTATTATTAAGCTGCATTAAAACGGTGCCTCTTCAAAACACTACAGTGATACCTCGGGTTACAGACGCTTAAGGTTACAGACTCCACTAATCCAGAAATAGTACCTCAGGTTAAGAACTTTGCTTCAGGATGAGAACAGAAATCACGCGGCAGCGGTGCGGCAGCAGCAGCAGGAAGCCCCATTAGCTAAAGTGGTGCTTCAGGTTAAGAAAAGTTTCAGGTTAAGAACAGACCTCCGGAACGAATTTAGTTCTTAACCCGAGGTACCACTGTACTTGTATCAAAACCTTCCGATGTAATTAAGGAAAATTTGGTTTTCATTTGAGATACGGTGTCTCCCTGGGCTTTGCCTAGGCAGCACTTTTGTGAGAGAGATATTTCATTGTCTGTGAAGTTATAGTACTTCGTTCTACTCGGGGGAATGCATACATTTCCTAGATAATGCCTTTTCTCACTGCAGTGGCTTGTGGTTGTACATTTTACTATGATCCTAGAGCATAGCTTGTAATGTTTGTTACTGAGAGCATCATAACTCCTCTTTCCTGATCTATCACATATTTGTCAACCATGCTATGTCACTCATTTTATGAGTTCATAAAGATTGTTCAGAAGCTGTTCGCTTTCCCAGTTTTTATACAGTACATGGCTATGTGCTAAAGTGAGTAGCACTACACATTTCCCCAGCCTCTTGGCCACTGCACATTCAGGTATACTTAACTTTCAAATGGCACCCCTCTCAACCCTGTTTTCCTCTGTTCTCTCTTCTGAACACCCAACTGTGAGCTGGTGTGCTGAAACAGCTAAGCACCCCAATATACAGACATGGACATGATTCTGTAGCCTACAGTCAGGACAGGCATAGGCAAACTTGGCCCTCCAGATGTTTTGGGACTACCACTCCAATCATCCCTAGCTAACAAGACCAGTGGTCAGGGATGATGGGAGTTGTAGTCCCAAAACATCTGGAGGGCCAAGTTTGCCTATGCCTGAGTTAGGATCTTCATGTGCATCCATAAACTCTTCAGTTCAGCATTTCCTCTCTCCCACGTCCAGATTCTTTCAAATGAATGGCTCTATTTATCTCACCAGGGATCATTTCATTGCTGAGAATCAGCTTTTAGTTGTACTCAGTTTATATATATATTTCACTTTTTTTAGTCAATTCTTTCGGTTTTTCAACCAGGTGATCCAAGTATTCACTGAATAGAGTCAAGGTCAAGCTTATTAGACTCACTTCAGCTCACATCAATTACACCCATCAGTGAAGGTGATGTTAACTATAATTCCAGCTAATTGGGTTTGCTCTATTGAGATGAAGTGCTTAATAAGGCTTAGCATGGGAGAATCAAGTTAACGCCGCCAGTTTCTATTGTATTAATACATTTTGCATTAAAGGAGTCGAAATGGTTGCTAGATGATATGGGATGTTTCTGGACCAACTTTCAGCCCAATCCCCAATTCACACGATCTCATTTTTATTCTCAGCCTCCACTGACCTTCCAGAAGGTGAGCATAATCAGGCTGTTGCTCCTGCTATCTGTTTTCAAAGCACAAGCTGTATTGTTTTATTCTAGGGCCAATCAGTGATGGAGAGGAGCAAGAATAGGGAGGGACAAGGCCTTGCCCCCCGCTTATTTCACAGCAGGGATGATGGTATCTTCTCATATGACACACTACTTGTCTATTTCATGCATGCAAATAAGTCAGCTTTTCTCAGAGAGAAATCAGCCAGACAAATTCAGCAGAGGAAGAGAAAGGTTGCCTTAGCATGCATGGCTACGGGTTAAGTTACCACTTCAATTTTGAAAATTCCTGAAGTCCCTTTATTATGGCCATCTAAAACTTCACGAAATAGTGAACAAGCTTTTCAAGACCCCCCTTTAACTGGCTAGATTAAGTAAAGCAGGAGCGGGGGGAATAAGACAAAATTGGCTTGGTATTGAAGCTACCCAAGCAATGTCCCCACTGGTGGTTTTCCTGAAGAGTGTTTTTAATTCACAACTGACCACTGGTGGCAATAATGCATTTATCAGCAGTCATTTCTGTATATGCTAGATGTCAGAACTGTTCCTCCTAGAATTTGGTAGGCAATAGTTCTTTCAAGTTGCACACATACAGTTTGGGAATAATTTCTGTCAGGTCTCCATGATCACCAAATACTTGTGATGGAATGTGTGGCAGAAAGTGTGGTTCAGTGTATAGTCTAATAAAAGCTCACAGTTACCTGCAGCTGAATGTTTTCATTCCAGGAAATGTACAACACACGCCAAGAGTAATAGCAAAATAGTAGTAAACTTGTATATCTGTCACAGCAGAAACCTGTATTTGTGTAGGTTTTCCTTTGTGAAACAGCTACAGTAACCAAGTGTAACATCAAATAAAGGAGATCACTTTTTGTACCAGAGATTTGAAGTCAGAAAGTCATGGCACCTACTTCAGCTAGGCAGTCTTAGAAACTGCTATTTGCAAACTGTACTTATATAATCCAAACCAGGGAAATCAAGCTTAATTCAGTTAAGAAGCCAAGAAAATAAGCCAAGATCCCATCTTCCTGTCATTACTTTGCTGCATCAAATGTTAGAGTAAATGCATATTTGACTTTTGTTATATGCGCACGCTCTCTCTCTCCCCCTCCCCCCCCCATGACTGTGTGTCAATTCTTCTTAGGAAATTGTCTTGATGGGGGCTGTGAGCTCATAAAAGTTCTATACACAAAAACTGTTTGATTATTATTATACCACTATTATTATTATTATTATTATTATTATTATTAGAGTTTTCATTCAGTGTTAGTTCCTACAATTTTCTGCCACTACGTGATGAAGTCAGATACAGCTGTTCCCGTTTAATGTTGACATATGTTTAATATGCATGAATAATTATACCTTTTGAGCACAAATGTAGTTCCATTATCACATTTTGTTTAAAATACATGGGGTACCAAGCTTTCCATCAAGCATTAGATGACAAATTAACATTCAACCCATGTCACCAACAGAGTGTCATTAATTATGCCTAGACAGGCACAACAGATATAACAGGTGTTTCTGGTAAGGTCATATAGAGGGCTTTATATTCAGCTTAAATTGAAGAATTGCCTGTTTAACACGCTGCATGCATCATTTCTGGAAATGCTATGTTACCTTGAAAATGACTAAGGTTCCAAAGCAATAAAACTTTCTTTGTCTGATAGCTGTAAGAACCATACTAATCTATGAAAACATGTTTAGTAAAACTCAAGAATCCTGTGACAGATTGTTCTTTTCCTCCCGCAGGCATCCCACAGCACACTTCCATTATCCTACTGCAGTCTCAACAAAGAGGGACTCTGTGGGTGGATTGAGTGAAGGGCAGGTTTCTAATGGGTTCCTGGGAGACTGATGTCTCTGCCCCTGCCATGCAAAAGCGGCAGGCAGCCTAGCTACAAAGGTGATGCAAGAAGCTATAACAACCTGTGAGTAAGGGAAAATTATTATTAGTATTATTAAGAGGCTATATGACTGCACCTATGAACATTTAATGGGCAAGTATGCACGAGAGAGAGACAACAAATAAAGCAGTGTGAAAATCTCCAGAGGGGTAATAGGGTCATAGTTTCTTGCAGGGAAAAATGCAAAGAGTCGTGTGGCACCTTAAATATGAACACATTTGTTATGGCATTCTTAAAGACTAACCAAGGTGCTACAAGACGTCTTTGCTGCTTTTGAAAATATGCAGACACTAAGATTTTCTGAACCCTGGGAAGAAGAAAAAGGTCTTTCAGCTAAGAAATCCATTACTCTTCTCTTCTGCCCCTCTTTTCAGCCAACAATCAGCCTTTCCATCACGATACTTAAGGTCAATAAAGATTCAAGTCTTGACTATAAAGCTGCTGTTTCTGAAACAAATTCAAGGGTAAGCTGAGCTTTGATCTCAGGAGCTCTTCTCTGGATCTCATTATAAAGCCACCTTGTTTGCGTTTTCTTCTAATGACCACTTTTAAGTAGATACAGTGGTACCTCGGGTTAAGTACTTAATTTGTTCCGGAGGTCCGTTCTTAACTTGAAACTGTTCTTAACCTGAAGCACCACTTTAGCTAATGGGGCCTCCTGCTGCTGCACGATTTCTGTTCTCATCCTGAAGCAAAGTTCTTAACCCGAGGTACCACTGTATAGATAAATTTGGAGTGTGCAATAAAAGAAGAGCAAAATATTAAGTACTGTAATTTTTTTAAAAAATTAATCATTATTGTACACTCCAAATTTATCTATACAGTGGTACCTCGGGTTACAGACACTTCAGGTTACATACACTTCATACGTTGGTCTCCAGCTCCCATCAGCCCAAACAAACAATGGACAGGGGTAATGAGACTTGGAGTCTCATAACACATGCAGGGCACCATGTTTGCTACTCCTGTTTTATTTCATTTGGTTTATTGAGCTACTTTGATAACAATTTACCTACCTACAATTGGATCCAGTCTCTCCCATTCATAGAAGAAATAGCGATCCTGCATAAACTCCCAATTAAGAGTTAATTTTAGGTGTAAGCTTCAGGATATTAGTGAAATAGTTAGAGGACACATGCTGTCGCTGCCCATGTGCTTTACTGGTTGTGTTTTGCATGCATAATAGTTTTCTCTAGTACTTTAAATCAAAGGAAATCTGCTCTACTTAAGGAGCAGCAACAGAAAATGAAATGTTTTGTCTTTCCTTTCTTGCTCAAATGATAAATATACAGTGGGTAACTCCATATAACCAGCAGTTTTGGTGTGACTGCTTTCAGGTAAATGCAGATTCATGTGGACTCCCATAATTAGGTGAATGATTCTCCATTTGTAGCTATCCTGGAGTGCATTTTGCATTCCTAAAAATGCTACATGTTCACCCCCTAAGTAGGAGTACTAGTTCATATCAGTACCTTAGAGTACTCTAGAAGGGCTCTGAGCATAGTGGTGGCTCCAAACACCCATGTGTCATAGTGTGAACATCACTGGCTGTATCACTAATCTGAAGGTTTCACCCACTTCTTCCATTGCCAGTGAAATGCCCACTTTTATATACCGTATGTGTATGTGTTTGACTATTAAAGGCTAGAAAACAAGAGCTCTTCCTTAAGTAAACCATGCACCAACAAATCCAACTAATGTAAAATCCTGGCTACAATACTTATGAACGATCAAGTTCATACTAATAGCTCATTTAGCCCATTAATAGCTCAATTAGCCCATTTGAAGAGAAACAATCACCCCGTAAATTTGCCCTAAAAATCTCAAGAAATGCATAGATTTCATAAAGATCAGTTCAGAGATATCTGCTTATCTGCATTGATCTCTTCATTACACATATACCCCTCAAATGAGTCTCTATTCCATACAGGTCCCATCTTACAGGTTGGTGGTTTGAATCCCCGCAGTGGGGTGAGCTCCCGTTGCTCGGTCCCTGCTCCTGCCAACCTAGCAGTTCGAAAGCATGTCAAAGTGCAAGTAGATAAATAGGTACCACTCTGGCGGGAAGGTAAACGGCGTTTCCATGCACTGTTCTGGTTCACCAGAAGTGGCTTAGTCATGCTGGCCACATGACCTGGAAGCTGTACGCCGGCTCCCTCGGCCAATAAAGTGAGATGAGCGCCACAACCCCAGAGTCGGTCACGGCTGGACCTAATGGTCAGGGGTCCCTTTACCTTTACCCATCTTACAGGGCAAGATTACTGCTTACCTTCAACAGTAAAACATACACAGAAGTGTGCTGCTTGCACTCACTGAGCTGCCCAACAAATGGTCCTGTCAGGAGGGGCTGCAGCTCACTAGTACAGTGAAAAGTTCCAAATTCAATCCTTGGCATCTCCAAACAGAGATGGAAAAACCTTGTGTTGGAACGTCTAGATCGCCACTGCTGAGACAATGCTGAGCTAATGGCCCAATTCAGTGGAATGTGTGTTTTTTTGTGTTCCAGGTCTTTTGGTTTTGATGGCACCACCTGCTTAGTAGAGCATAGATTGTTTCCAACAACTCACTGGAATGACATAGCCAGATCCAATAAAGATCCAGTCCCAGAAACTGCTGGGTGTACATTGGCTTCAGTGATCAAGACAATAATCCGTATGTGAGGGGACAGAGACTTTGTGCTGGCCACCAGGAAATGGCTTTTCCCACCTGCCCCACCTTCCAGCCTTAGGAGCATCCAGAATGGAGCTGCTGCCACAGGCTTTACGTGTGTTTTAATGAACTTAATAGAGTAGAAGCTTATAAGTTCCTATTTGTTAATGTTGCTAATATTGTTTTATAGATTATGAATGTTGTGAATCCTAACTTTTGTTGTTAATCATGCTGATAATCATGTTGATAATCATGCTGTTTAGTTTGTTTGTTTTAATTGTTTTGTTAATTGTGTTTTATAGATTGCAATTGTTTTACTGATAATTTTTAATTGCTTTACTGAAGATTTGGTAATTATTCTATATGATTTTTGTGATTCATGTTGTATTTGTGACGTTCTGATAGGTTGTTGTTATTGATTGTTTGTAAGCTGCTTTGCGATTTATTTTAATAAAAAAGCAGCACAGAAATATAATTAATCAAAATCAAACCAATATGGCGGAATATGTGAAAAACTGATTATCAAAAGTAACTATGCTTACTTTTGTTAATGAGTGATACGTCTTGAGGAAGAAAAAGAAGTTCAGGGGTGGAAGAAGATGAAACTGTTTCACCATGGTAGGATTAATCTTTGGAGAGCAAATAAAGAATGTGGGAGAGAAGTCTGTGTCTTATCTTTGTGGCAAAACTTTTATCCCCAATAATGGCACTGGGAGTGATTTTACATCATGACGTAATTCCTAGGGGCATCCTGTCCCAGAAACCCAGCAAAGCTATTGAGAGCAGCCAAGTTGCCATATGAAGGAGCAGTACAGCTTTCATTTTTTGTTACAGAACAAATGAAACCCTCAACCATGTAGTATTAAAAGGCAAAACTACTTCCTTGCCACCTCTCCTCCAAATCATGGAATTTGTCCACCTCCTGAGAGCTGCTAACTATCCACTCTTGCCACTTTTCCAGAGGGAAAGTAGTTCTTCAAAAGTTGGGAAGGAGATATTTGGTTCAGTTTTAAAGGAAACAAGAGCACTTAATGGAGTTTCTCATAGGACTACCACCATGACTGTAGCTGCAGAGATATACAGAACTTACTGTCATAATATCATACTAGTTTTATTGGTGTGACATCACATTACACGAATTTAATGTTCCAATGTAGACAAGGAAGGGGATGTAGCTTGCAGGTAGAACATCTGCTTTGCATGCAGAAGGTTCAATTTTCAGCATCTTCAGTTAGGGCTGGGAAAGAGATTCCTGCCTGAAACCTTGGAGACCTCCTCCTAGCTCAGTATAAGGCAAATTCCTCTGTTCCTACAATTAGCATTCTTAACCAAAGGTTAAGGACAACTATTACATTGCCAAAACTGCAATCAACACTGCCTGAAAAACTGTTTAATGCTTACTTTGGAGATTTCCTGAAGGATTACTCTTTTGATCTTTTAAATAATTGAGTTTATAATGATTTTCCTTTGGTGCTACTATAACACGTTTCAAGTCAATTGATTGAATAAGTTTTGTATTTTACTCCAGCATCTTTGATTTACACAGGCTAGTGAATGGATTTTAAACAAAGACATTAGTCATTTTTCATACTTCTCAAAAAGAGTTAATTGCACAAAACCTTACCTATTGCACTTGTCACTTGGGCTCAAAATGTCACCTTTTGTTTGACACCGCAAAATAGGATACAATTTAAAACTGATGCTTCAGTGACAACTAAATTGATTTGTTTTTACCAACCAAATTACAGCTTCAATTTTAAAAAAATCTGCTAGCCTAACATTAATATATGTATTAATATATGACACTGCTATCTGTACAAATGCTTCTCTCTTGTTTTCACTTTTACACAATGCTCCAGCAACTTACTCTTACTGGTCCCAAATATTTTATTGGAACTACTTTCAAAGAACCAGACAGTCTTTCTATGGCAGCAATAGTTTTTACTTCTCCTAGCCTAGTCCAAAATGAGCCCAAGGAGCTTTATTAAAATAAAATGCAATGAATACAGACATTGGACAGACTTGTTCAGGGACTAATGTATGTAATGAGAGTTCCAAGGACCAAGACTTCCTGCAGTTTATGCTCTGTTCTGTGGTTCTATTAGGACATAGCATTACTACACCCACACAGTGTTATCAGGCTCTTGAGGAATGCTTGATGAATAGTGGTAATTTGTAATACAGGAATGTGTGAGGAATATGGTGTTTGTAAACTCCAATGCAAACGGACCTGATCTACATCTCATAGTTTAATGTGCAGACTGAAAATTAGTTATCTACTGGCATTCACATTTCTGATGAAGTCCTTGGTTCAGAAAATGCGTAAAATACTATTTTGAAATCAAATACATACTGAAATGAAAAAGACTTTTGATTTTGTTTAAAATCAGATAAATATGAAAACAGAACAGAAAAGACCAATGGGAAAACAAATGGGTAAACACAGATTCTCTCAGCTTGTGAAAGGGCAACTTCTAAGTCACTGCCAAATTAAAATTATTACTCTCATTGGCCATTTTCAGGATTGCCCAGCAACTGCAGAAAATGAATGCTTGAGACTATGGTTTTCATCAACACCATTGGCAATGGAAGCAAAGGTTAGTTGAAGAACTTTCCTAATAAAATGAAGCTAAAGGGTGTTGTCAGTACAAAAGAATTCTGGAATATTATATGAGGGCGGGGGGAGCAGATGTTTGCAAAACATGACTATGTGCCCACACCATGAAATTCAATACAGCAACATAGAAGGTTATGCACTTTTGTGGTAATGAAATTGTACTTGCAAGTAAGGCAAACGATAAGTAAATTCATCTGGGTTCTATATTAGTTAATTACATTACTAGTAAATCAGAATGTCTGAGAGATGTCTTGCTTCAAATATTTCAGATGTTCATAATGTATTTTACATCTTTCCTCCAGTTCACCTCTAGAAGACAAGGGTGAGGTTGAGCTGGTGTTTGACCTTCATGCAGAGATTTTGGAGCTTTATAGAATTATGTACTGTGTGGAGAAAGAGACTTTTCTGCCTTCTCATAATACTGGAGCTCAGACATCTCCATCAATGAAATTGCGAAATGTATTGAAGGTGTGAATCTTTGTTTTACCAATGACATTTACCAATGACATGATGCTTATGTGCCGCATCTTGCCTTGTAAGCACTGGTGGTTGCTGCCCATTGAGAATGGTAGGGTGGAAGCCAGAAAGGCTCCTACCAGGGAGCCAGTGGCTGAGGGGGCCTGAGAGACTGTCCAGTATAAAGATCTTACCAAAGGAAGGCTACACAAGCAGGTATTTAAAATTGGGTAAACTGTCCATTAAGGTGGGCAACCAAAGATGCTTTGGGGTACAGAGGCAGATTTTATCCAGTAGCTGGGTTGGGTTGTGGGAGGTTTA
The DNA here is from genome assembly GCF_964234715.1 of Podarcis melisellensis. Lineage (NCBI taxonomy): Eukaryota > Metazoa > Chordata > Lepidosauria > Squamata > Lacertidae > Podarcis > Podarcis melisellensis. The sequence goes on along the minus strand of NC_138537.1, from coordinate 61,353,946 downwards.
GGCTGGGGTGGAAATTTAGAGAACTTCTGAAACTGTCAACCAGCACATTTAAACCCCCAATTATAAGTACTGTATCTCTATTCTCTTGTGTACTTAGTGTTCCTTTCATAAACCAAAAGTTAATGCACTCTCTAGTATTGGGTGTTCATCTTATATTTAAGCCTACTATAGGAAAGCTGGGAAATTTTCAAAGAATTGTTAACAGCACAAAATTAAAGAAGCAAGGATACCTTAATCTGTGCTTTTATACAAGTGAGGCAGACAGGCCACATAAATGTTGTTGTTGCTTAGTCATTTAGTCATGTCCGACTCTTCATGACCCCATGGACCAGAGCACACTAGGCACTCCTGTCTTCCACTGCCTCCCGCAGTTTGCTCAAACTCATGTTGGTAGCTTCGAGAACACTGTCCAACCATCCCATCCTCTGTCATCCCCTTCTCCTTGTGCCCTCAATCTTTCCCAACATCAGGATCTTTTCCAGGGAGTCTTCTCTTCTCATAAGGTGGCCAAAGTATTGGAACCTCAGCTTCAGGATCTGTCCTTCCAGTGAGCACTCAGGGTTGATTTCCTTAAGAATGGATAGGTTTGATCTTCTTGCAGTCCATGGGACTCTCAAAAGTCTCCTCCAGCACCATAATTCAAAAGCATCAATTCTTCGGCGATCAGCCTTCTTTATGGTCCAGCTCTCACTTCCATGCATCACTACTGAGAAAACCATAGCTTTAACTATACAGACCTTTGTTGGCAAGGTGATGTCTCTGCTTTTTAAGATGTTGTCTAGGTTAAAGTTATTAATTGCACAACAATGTAAGTGTGTGTGTGTGTGTGTGTGTGTGTGTGTGTGTAGTATAAAATCTGAGAATTTTCAAACAGCATTATTAGTTTACTTGGTAATATTTCAATGTTATACCATTACCTATTTCACAGTAACGTAACTTAAGCAAAAGGAAAGGGAAGCTTGTCAGCACTCATCTGAATATAGATATATAACAAAGTTATTTCTAGCATCACTTGGAATAATGTTACTATAATTTAATGTATAATCTTACTGAAGCTGTGTTTTCAGTGAGGGAAAATAATTTGGTGCCTATCTAGAAACCGAATTTAAATTATGGAATTAATTCAGGCCTTGAAGCTGAAGTTAGTATGCTCTCATGTATAGTTGAGGCACATATTAAAACATAGCACTCATTTATAACCACATGAGCAGCAATACCTTGAATATCTACTATTGACCACACATGATTACAGCAATATTGTTGGCATCCATCTGTCTCAAGAGACAGTGGAGTGTGCCTCCATGGGTGAAGTCAAACCGCTGTGTTAGCAGTACCGAAGGGACCTTTCTGGGGCGTAAGCCTGGACAATGTGTATAGAGGATGACAGGACCCCCTGATGTGGTCCAAAGGAAAGCAGAGCAATGCCCTTGGCACCAGCTTGGCTGCAGGAGTTGCTGGAAGGAGCTATACAAGGCACCATCTAAACGTCTTAGGGACTCCACTCCAGATTTGTGTAGGGTTTACTCCCTAGCCTTTTCTTGTGGAGGGTTTACTCCTTAGCAAATTCCTGGGTTCTGATAAGAAGTGTTAGCAGCTTCCATAATCTTTTCACACAACATTAGATTCCAACTGAGATATGTGTGTCCCCTCTTTCACCTTGTGAAGGATTTGCAACATTCTATTACTTGTTCGCACTTGGTAAAAAATAAACAACAAAAAAACTAATGTAAAAGCCTGTTGAGAATTGGCTTTCACATGGAGATAAGTAACAGCCTTTTCACACCTTTAGTACAAAATCAATAAGGGATCATATACAACCAAAGTAAGTAAACATATTTTTTCACTTTCTCTTTCTGTGTTGTTGTTGAACAAAAAAAAGGGGGGGGAGATTGGATAATCATTATAGTGATATTTACCAACACTTTCAGTAAATTCAGTATAGGCAGATAATTTTTGCTAAAAACAAAACAAATATAAAACAAATCGCACTAATAATTCCCCTCTTTACACTCCAGATTTCCAGAAGTCCATTGTGTTTACTTCTGGGAGTAAAATATATTTCTTTCAAAGCAAGACAAACAATAGTAAAAGGAATTGTCAAGGGCCTTGTAGACTATCAGCCTTGAGAATACAGGAGCTCAGCTTTCAGAAGAGTAACAAAACCCTGTTTTAGAGTATGTGGGAAATGGGTTTTGCTAGAGTTTGTTAGACACAAGAATGGTATAATTTTTGTTTTTCTGCTTTGTCCAATAACTTGTCAGCAAGGTGCATTGGTTAGGCTTCACATTTTGACATAGTAGCAATGTTGCTAAAATCAATACAAAATGTAATGCCCTTGTCAGGTTTTGACATAAGAAGAATGGAACTACGACTGTCATGCTTTAAATGAAGCAGTGTCTCTACCTGAAAATTTGCCGCCTGGATGCGAATATTCTTTATACACTGTAATTTCCATGCAAAACACCAGTTATTTAAAAACAAAAGTATGACCTTGTATGTATCTGCAACACAGCACCTTAATAGTAGAAGCGTAATTAGTGCCAAATGAAAGACAGAAATGCAGCTTTAAACGCTTTTCTGTCAGTCCTCCCCCCACAAACCTTTGATTGATGGACATGCAGGAAGGTGGATTTAAATCTTGTTTCAACCTTCCTGGCTTTTTTTGCCATCTGTGAACAGATATGATATATCTGAAAGGCATTTTTAGTCACCCCCTATTCCCTGCTTCACCGTGGAGCACACAATTCGAAATGGCATATCATTCGCTCATCCATTTGAATCATTCAGCACCGCTTTATGGCGTAGAAATGTGTCTTTGGTCACTGTTACCCGATTGTTCCTCCTTTTCCATGAGCACCAAAGGACCATTTCCTACACTCGTCTTCCTCTGTGGTCTCCAGAGGAACTGGCCTCTGGCCCTAGGGCACTATGGGCAAGAGCGGCTGGCACAGTGGGATGAGGGCAATGGATCCCTCCTCCTGACAGCTGTGTTGCAGTCATGTACCAGAACACTGTTGGGGTAGTAGTGATGTTTGGGCTCCACAGGCACACCAGCACAGCCACTCCAGTGTCCCTCTGCAGCCCTGCCATGCTGCAGTGCAGGAGAGCAGATCTGCACCCGTGCTCCATAACACAAGCCAGTCCAGAGTATGGGTGAGCATCCAGGGTCAGCAAGCAGGGCAGTGGCTTTCCACACTTTGCTGCCAGGAGTATGACATATAATGGAGCGCGGAAGCATTGTGGTGGCAAGGTGCATTAATTGAAGGAGGGAAACATTCCAGATGCACATGTGATTTTGGCCTCGCACCTATGCAGAGTGAAGTACAGTGGTACCTCGGGTTACATACGCTTCAGGTTACATACGCTTCAGGTTACAGACTCCGCTAACCCAGAAATAGTGCTTCAGGTTAAGAACTTTGCTACAGGATGAGAACAGAAATCGTGCTCCAGCGGCGCAGCAGCAGCCGGAGGCCCCATTAGCTAAAGTGGTCTTCAGGTTAAGAACAGTTTCAGGTTAAGAACGGACCTCCGGAACGAATTAAGTACTTAAACCAAGGTACCACTGTAATGCCATAATCTGACTATTATCCAGGCCTCATTTAATTCGTAAATAAATAAAACAGGTTTATTTTAATTGCACAATCTGGATTAGCGATGTTATTCTGCAATTTGCAGCAGCATTTGTGCAATTTGCAGCAGCATCTGATTCACCCAGGTCCCTTCACCTTGAAACTCACTTCAACCCAGACTCACTGGGCAAGCCTCCAAAGGTTCCTGGTTGAGGAACATGGTTGGGGAAAGAAGCAGCAGCTACAGCTGGAGGGAACCGAGAGAAGGAAACAGATGAACGAAAAAGAAAAGTGAGACGAAGGAGCTTAGAAGAGAAGAGGGTGCAGGAAGTGGCAGGACAGAGAGAAAGAAAGATGAAGGGTGGGAGAAAGATGTGAAATGGTGGACAGAGCTGGGCAAGAGGGAGATGAACAATGCATGGGAGGAAGGCAGAGAAAGAAAGAAATTTGGGGTAGTGGGGCACTAAATTAATTGATTGTCCCACATAACAGTTGTTTTCGGAGGTAGGCTGCTTGGCCTGCTCTTGACTTTATCTCTTAAAATGGCAGCATATGGTGGTCACTGAAGCGTATTCCAGACAGCTGCTACCCCAAATGTATGACCTGCACACATTGAGATTAGCCACTGTGTGTTTTTTTCTAGTTCTGGTTCATCAAACTTTTGGTCTGAGGGGTTGTAATCTATTTATAGTAAAGGAACACAATTCATTGCTATCTTGTCTATCCATAATTCATAGCCTGCAGTCTGCTTTAGATTTAGAGCAAGTGGTAAATGCACCCTCCACTCGTGTTCTTGCTGCACAGGGAGGTCTTTTTAAAAATCCATTACAGGGATTAATGGTAGCAAACATCTAAGAATACTTTCTTTGATAGCAGGTTCGATTCATTAAAGACTGGTGATGATATAGATTTTCGCAGTTACACACAGACTCAGGGGTCTATATTTATCAACAACCAAAGCTCCTTCATTTCTAGCATTAGGAAAGAAAGTACCATAAACACAGCATTAAATAAAAATCCTAGTAAGTGCTCATTTTAAATTAATAGCATAAAAAGGGCAATATGGGCAAAGTACTTTATATTTCATTTCTAATTCTAGTCTGGTTAATTTTCTAGACAATGCACATCTCCAGCTCCAATACTGCAGTTTAGAGTTTTCAATCTCAATTTATTCAAAGTGCAGAAAATGCATTTTGCTGGCACGATACATTTTAAGCCCCTTTCCCTATATCATACCTCCTCCTTCAAAGATCTGAGGGTTTTAGGGAACACTTAGAAATGTACATGCATAGAATCTGCTTAACCCTAGGATGTGTGACTCTAGTAATGGAATATTCCCCCATTACATTAGGGATGGAGACAGTGCTGGGTTTACGTATAAGATAACAAGCTATAGCCTAAGCCCCCACTCTCTTAGGGGCCCAAAAAAAATTAAAGGAAAAAAATGGATGTTCATTTCCAAAATATAAGATAAAAAACAAATAAAATAAAACCTACATTCAGCAACAGTGTTTTGTGTTGTCCAGGTCCATAAATTACCATATAGCATATATTCAGCACAAGAAACAGCGACAATTTGTTGTTGACAAAGGATAGCTGGATGTATCAAGGGCCCCAATACCTTCAGAAGCTTAGGGCCTCATCAAACCTAAATCCAGCCCTGGATGGGGAATGTGTGGCCCTCCAGATGTTGTTGAACTGACTTCCTTCCTCTTGGACCATTGGCCATGCCGACTGGGGCTGACGAATGTTGAAGACTAACAACATTTGTAAGGCCACATGCCCCTCACCCCTGCCTTATAAAGATAGAGCTGGGGCAATTATTCTTGCATTAATGTGGGGCCTATCACAACCAATGTTACCCTTTCCACTGCAGAAGGCAATATGCCAACATCAGCTTTAGCCAATGTGATGACTTCCTGATGTCTTGGACTATAATTCCTACCAGTCCCAATCAACACTGCTGCTGTTATGCAAAACATTGGGGGTGGCAGGGAGTAGGGAGCTTGGCAAAGGTTCATCTAGATTGCCTCTCTTCCCCCCACCAATTAACAATCTTCTCTTCTTCACCACCTCCAGACACGAAGATCTAATTCCCATTAGTGCTGTACCATTTAACACTGCAGGCAAGGATGCAGGAGAGAGACTTCTCAGTGGCTGCCCCCAGACTTTGGATCTCCCTCCCTAGAGAAGCTAGGCTGGCTCCTTCTTTGCTGTACTTCTTGTTAAGTTGTGGGCGAACATATCAGACGACACAGCGAGAGCCAGTGTGGTGTAGTGGTTAAGAGCGGTAGTCTCGTAATCTGGGGAACCGGGTTCGCGTCTCTGCTCCTCCACATGCAGCTGCTGGGTGACCTTGGGCCAGTCACACTTCTTTGAAGTCTCTCAGCCCCACTCACCTCACAGAGTGTTTGTTGTGGGGGAGGAAGGGAAAGGAGAATGTTAGCCGCTTTGAGACTCCTGAAAGGGAGTGAAAGGCGGGATATCAAATCCAAACTCTTCTTCTACTCTTCTTCTTCTTCAAACAGCTCTTCTTTATTCAGATGTCTGAACAGAATCAATTCAGAGCTGACTGTTCTGGCTAGAGCACGGTGTTCCATCCATCGCCCTTCATGCCAGCATCGGAATCATGGCTTCAATTGTGCCTCTACTGCCTTTTGCGCCAGCCTCTGAATCATGGGACTCCTATCTTGCTCGGTTTGACTGCTACCTCCAAGCCAACGAGCGGACAGAAGTATCAAAGGAGCGGAAATGGGGCCTATCCCACGGTGAGAACTTCAGTAGATAACACTTCTGCTGGGAGGTGAAGACTTTCTTGTTCCAACAAGCTGTTGGGAATTGACAGCTTCTAGTTAAAGGTCCGGTGCCGTGCTGTTTTATGGTAATGATTGGTATGTTTTAAAGAGATTTTATATTTGGATATGGCTTAAATTCTATTACTGTTCAATTGATTTCTTTAAACAAATTTGTATTGGTTTTTAAATACAAATACAATAACCATGAAACACTTACCCAGCAGTACAGCTAATGGTGTTCGTTTCATCCATTGTCTCTAGACATACTAATAATTGGTTTTTTCTGTTTTTACCAATTCTTGTTTTTATCTGTAAGTCACCTTGTGTCCCATCAGGGAAAAAGGTGGAGTATAATAATAATAATAATAATAATAATAATAATAATAATTGCAGCTCCTCCATACAAAAACAACAACCAACCAACCAACTCTTCACATAGTAAACTAGTTTCAGGGGGAGAGCCTAGCCTTTGTTTTACCTGCAGCAGTTGTTATAGGGTACCACTATTTTACATTTTCAGCATTAAGCAAAATAAAGAGATGCCCCCCTCCATTAAAAAGGAGCCCTTTCTCAATGTGTGGCGCAGATATCAAGTTGTGTGTGTGTGTGTGTGTGTGTGTGTGTGTGTGTGTAAGAGAGATTTGGTCTTCAGTCAATGGCCCAATCATTTCTTTCCATCAGCTCATCAGCATACAAAGGAGCTGAATGGCATCTAAAATTTGGTTGTGAACCTGCATATTCATTTTGCAACTTAAATCCTTGCCCTGGGAAAACTTTCAATCAGAGAGAGTTATCTGAAGGTTCTTGCCTTACTATTGATCCTGTTTGTGCAATATTACAATAGATACCATTAATTTTACTCGAAATGCATGTTCTAAAAGCTAATCTACTGCATTATTAACTGTTACAATGTCAGCATGTTTATTATCAAATTTTTCTTAATTAGAATATGGGCTATTATTTACCATCACATTGCACATGAAGGAGTTTTGCAATTTAGCTTTCTTGCCTCATGATAAATAAACCACCTGGATAATGCATTTGGGGAAATCTTGCAAACAGCTTTGACATTAGCGCAAATGATACAAGTCTTAACACAATATTTTGAATTATGAAGAGACAGCAAACTCAATGGATTAAGAATATCGTAACAAGTTTTATGAAATCAATGTGGCGTTGTATATGAAAAGTACACTCTGCGACTTTTAAAGAGGTAAATCAGGGTGGTGTACATAAAAGCTGGGATTTCACAATCCTCTATTAAATTGTCAGATTCACTGGGTTGCATCTAACTAAGCCCTACTCAGAGTAGACCCATTGATATTAATAGATCTAAGTTACACATGTCTATAATCTTCAGTGGGTCTGGTCTGAGTGGAACTAGCACAGGATGCAAACCCTTAAATGGGTCGTTTCATATTAAGTGATCCAACTTCTTTACCTCATATCATCCAATTTTGTTTGATATGTATTTTGTTGTACTTCATGAAATGAAGTACTAACAAGAGTTCTTTCAAAGCATTAATTCTACCATGTGATAGCAAGCTATCACTCCTTTGGAACACATTTTTAAAAGAAAAGCCCGACTAGTTTCTCAGACACCTTTTAACTGAATACCTTTCTAAAGAAATGCCCAAAGCAACTGATATTATAGTTGAAGTCTTGTTTATTCTGTTATATTTTACTCCAAGAAGACCCATTTATCCTAAATAGAACCCAGTAAGGCAGACATGTATGTACAATGTGTGTGTGTGTGATCCCATTGAGATCCCAAGAAGAAATTTTTCAGGAAGCTCTTAGAAATATTAAATAATCAGTACATTTTAAAAATATTTTTTAAAATTTCTAAAAAAACACACACCTAAAATCACTTTCTAAAATTTAAAATTTTGTAACTTAACTTTAAAATTTAGAGTAAGTCGATCAAGTGACATATATTAAAGCCCATGTGACATATATTAAAGAGAATGGTGTTTTTAGTTTTGATGTATCTGGATACTGAGTTTCAAAATGCATTTTATTGGTTGCTTATATTATGTTAAGAATTGCCCTGAGGCCTTTACAGTGTGGAAGGATGTCAACTCCAAAATAAATAAATAAGGCTGAAATCCTATTCCTACTTACTTGGTAATAAGCCCCATTGAATAAAGAAGGGCTTGGTTTTGAGTAAACATGATATGATTACACTGTACATTAAGTAGGAAGACTATCATTCTTTTTCATTGACCAGCATGATTTGATAGTTACTAGAGGTCATGCTATTTTGCATTAAGTAACTGGATGAGAATGGAAAGCAGATCTGAATACCCTCAATTACCTCTTTGTACCAAGCAGCAGCCTTTTTAGAAGGCTATGGTCTAACCCAGTGGTACCCAGCTGGTGGTCTGTGAATCCAAGAAGCTCTGCGTAACCCACCCAGGGGGTCCATGGCATAATTCATATAACAAAAACAACAGTAGAGGTATCAACAGTTGTCAATATAACTGTTGATATATACAAAAGATATCAATTTTTTCAAAAGTAGGGGCTCCAAGGGTTGTGTTTTGCAAAACAGGGGGTCTACAGCAGTTAGCCAATGGGGAACCACTGGTCTAACCTCAAGCAAACAGAGATATCAATGGAATTATTTGAAGGATGGTGTGGTTATAGTAATTACTCCCAGGAACTGTGCATGCCACAACAGAGTAATGCACTTTGCATCAAGTGAATCCCCTGACACAGGCGCAAAAAGTTCTGCTGCAGGGCTGAATATACTACCAATGAATAAAGCGAAAATTGATGAAAAGAGCTTTGCTTATTTAGAATGCAAAGCAATTTTGGAGTGCATTACATCATTTCAGTGAAGTGACTTCTTTAGGCAGATCATTGCCTATCCTGTGTGTGTGAATTTATAAATAAGATAGTTGCACACTACAGTGCAGAATACAAATATGACACAGCGGCCACAGTTTTTCCCGTATTTTCATAGGCTCATTACTTGACTGCAAAAAAAACCCCAACAGACTCTGCAGTGAAATCTGAACACTAGTTCATCACTTTTAAAAATGTATTTAATTTTAAGAAGTGTGTTGGCTCCCATCTGTTGACATCTCACTGACACTTCATAGTTCAACATAGTTCATTAGTGTGGAAAAATACTATTGCAGTTATCATTCATGAGTTATGGAGGTTTGTTAAATACAATGAGCTGCAAAAAGCCCTTTATTCTAGTTCATGCTTTCTGGCTCTTTCTTTGATAGTACAGCAGCGTGTATATCCACTAACAAATGTAAAGTAGGTGGAGAATGCCACCATTCTTGCTTAACTGCCAACTGTGCAGAGTTTGTAAAGCCACAGGTGACCATAACTAGGCACCAGAGAAAGAGATCACTATGGACCTAAGTGGGATTACAGTACCCTTAGACCTTGTAAACATGATATATTTTGCAGCATTATAGCAGCGCAGCACCTATATGATTGACAGACATACTGTTGCATCCTCAACATTAATAAGAATTTTGTCACTGATGCAAAGGCAGAGCTGGCCTTGATACCTCTATATTGTTTTCTATAATGTCATACAGTCACCCACGATAAGGTCTCATTCCAATATATAAAGCAAACATCTAAGCGGAGAGAGACAAATACAATGAAGCGAGGCAAGGTGCCTGCGTCTCCACAAAATCTCTGTCTGTTATTATCAGACATGTGATTACTACTGAGAGATAAAATCAATACTAATATCATTTGCGTAGGTCAGCTCAATACTAAAAACCATTTGCGCGTGGCTACAAGCTTGCAGGAAATATATCAGCCTGAAAAGATTAAATAATTTTCCTTCAACGTAACACCGTACTGATATTTCTAAGTTCAGCATATGTATGATATATACATGGCTTCTAACTAGGGATATATATATATAAATAGACAATAGTTCTGAGGTCTGAGGAAATGATATGTCAAAGAAAAGCAAGTGTATGAAAGGACAGAAGTCTACATATTTTTGCAGGGTCAATGCTATTACTGAGCTGTCCCTAAGTTAAACTTAATATGAACAAATGGCTGAATTGCAGCAAAACCATAGCCCACTAAAACTGGTTGAAAAGTTCCATAGCCAACCATTATTGAGGCTTCCTTGTGTCCCTAAAGAATGTTAAGCAAAGCCAGTGTAGGAGAAGGTAGCATACAATTGAATTGCATAGCGTTTTGTTAACTTTATTAGAACCACCAAAACGTACTGTCCAGTTGGATTTTGGAACTTAAGAACTTTAAAAATGTGCCCTTCCTGCTCATCACATTTATAGATGAAATATAAATTTAGCATCAGCATTTGAATATTTGTACTCTGCAGTTCAAAAGCACGCCAGTGCAAGTAGATATATATAGGTACCGCTGTGGCAGGAAGGTAGATGGTGTTTCCATGTGCTCTGGCACTCATCACGGTCCTCTGCGCACCAGTAGTGGCTTAGTCATCCCAGCCGCATTGCATGAACGGGAAAGCTGTCTCGGGACACACACAACTCCCTCGGCCAGAAATGTGGTATGAGCACCCCAACCAATAATTACCTTTCACTGGACTTAACCATCCAGGGGTCCTTTACATTTACTGCTCTGGTATATGTAAGGAAATCTCTATGTGGGACAAGAAGCTACAGTTAGAACTGCATATGGAACAACTGATTGGTTCAAAATCGGGAAAGGAGTACGACAAGGCTGTATATTGTCTCCCTGCTTATTTAACTTATATGCAGAATTCATCATGCGAAAGGCTGGGCTGGATGAATCCCAAGCCGGAATTAAGATTGCCGGAAGAAATATCAACAACCTCAAATATGCAGATGACACAACCTTGATGGCAGAAAGTGAGGAGGAATTAAAGAACCTTTTAATGAGGGTGAAAGAGGAGAGCGCAAAATATGGTCTGAAGCTCAACATCAAAATACTAAGATCATGGCCACTGGGACCATCACCTCCTGGCAAATAGAAGGGGAAGAAATGGAGGGAGTGAGAGATTTTACTTTCTTGGGCTCCATGATCACTGCAGATGGTGACAGCAGTCACAAAATTAAAAGATGCCTGCTTCTTTGGAGAAAAGCAATGACAAACCTAGACAGCATCTTAAAAAGCAGAGACATCACCTTGCCAATAAAGGTCTGTATAGTTAAAGCTATGGTTTCCCCAGTAGTTATGTGTGGAAGTGAGAGCTGGACCATAAAGAAGGCTGATCGCCAAAGAATGGATGCTTTTGAATTATGTCGCTGGAGGAGACTCTGAGAGTCCCATGGACTACAGGAAGATCAAACCTATCCACTTCACTCATTCTCCAGTGCTGTTGTACCATCTAAAGATAAACCATGGCTTAGCATTACGGCCAAATTGGGATGATGATGATAATTATTATTATTATTATTATTAGTGACAGCAGTCACGAAATTAAAAGATGCCTGCTTCTTGGGAGAAAAGCAATGACAAACCTAGACAGCATCTTAAAAAGCAGAGACATCACCTTGCCAACAAAGGTCCGTATAGTTAAAACTATGGTTTTCCCAGTAGTGATAGACCATAAAGAAGGCTGCTCGCCGAAGAATTGATGCTTTTGAATTATGGTGCTGGAGGAGACTCTTGAGAGTCCCATAGACTACAGGAAGATCAAACCTATCCATTCTGAAGGAAATCAGCCCTGAGTGCTCACTGGAAGGACAGATCCTGAAGCTGAGGCTCCAATACTTTGGCCACCTCATGAGAAGAGATGACTCCCTGGAAAAGACCCTGATGTTGGGAAAGATGGAGGGCACAAGGAGAAGGGGACGACAGAGGACGAGATGGTTGAACAGTGTTCTTGAAGCTACCAGCATGAGTTTGACCAAGCCGTGGGAGGCAGTGGAAGACAGGAGTGCCTGGCGTGCTCTGGTCCATGGGGTCACAAAGAGTCAGACATGACTAAATGAGTAAACAAGAATAAATATATAAGGAAGGAAATGCTGGACATAATTTCAGGCAGGTCTCAGTGAGTGGGAAAGGAAAAGTCTTACTTTTCTTTTGATAGGCCATATCAAACCAAGGTGAGTGAACCATCACATGAATTCTTTAAAAGCCAAGCACGGGCTATTCTTCCAGACCATGTAGCTCACAGTAGTTAAAATTAAAGCCAAGAAATGCATACATTCCCTTTTTTTGAGTTTTCAATTCTATTGCTATTAATGGTTTCTTTTTCCACTGTGAGAATCTGCTTTTGATTTGTCAAGCTGCATTACAAGAGATGTCTTTATAGTGAATGTTTCAAGCTGAACTGGTTTTATAAATTTATGCAGAAAGCACAAAGCAGAACCCTACAGAACATTGATAAGAATATGGCTGGGATCCAACAACATCTAGTGCAAGCAAAAAGGTGCTTCTGCTTGAGCAAGGGGAATCCACACTTTCCAATGATTTCGCTATCACCTGCAATCTTGCAGCCATACCCCACAACTTTCCTGTGAGCTGAGCCCACAACCTGGCGGTCAATATGAGCTTTTTTAAAAATACAGAGTAAGAGAGAAGTTAGGAAGCCTGGTTAGGGTTAGGGAAGTTTTAAATGTTTGATCTTTTGTTGTGTGTTTAATGTTCTGTTGGGGACTGCCCAGAGTGGCTGGGGAAACCTAGCCAGATGGGCATGGTATTATTATTATTATTATTTATTATTATTATTATTATTATTATTATTATTATTATTATTATTATTATTCCATGGGAGGAGAAATGGTGCTCATGATTATTAGGATCAAACCCTTTAAAAACAGTACTATGCATACCTACATGTTTATATTATTTTTGAATTTTATTTTATTGCTACTTGAGTGTTTAAGGACAAAAAAGGGGCATGACTTAATTAACGTGGCAGCTGAGAACCAGTGTTGCACTTTAATTTTGAATCATAAAAAGTCAATACACTGTTTTAAAGTTTGAATATCAAGCCAGCCTGGAAATAAGACTGTAAGTATGTTGGCCTTCTCTCTAATGGATACAGTCATAGAAATTCTAGTCCATAATCCAAAGATCCATATGTGCAACTGTGTAGAAATGAAAACTGTGCTGCACTCTGCTCTGTCTTACACATCCAATATTGATACAGCCTACTATACTTGCAAGGTGAAATAAGTCTAGAATAAATAACTAAGTATGCCAGACAACTTAACCACGGATGCATTGTTTCTGTGCTGTGATGGGACAATGAGCTACTTGTGCGTAAAAGGGTTGGTCCCTCAGAGTTTGCTCAGCGTACCAAAGCTCTGCCTTGAGCGGAGCCCTTTGACATGGCTCCGTCAGTCGCTGGTAGTATCCGACAGTGGGCGCCTGCGGAAACGCTTCCAGCATAAAAGCTGCTTAATGGAAACACGTCTCCTGGATTCCCTGCGTGACAGTTTCCGGCGAGGGGTGGGGGTTCCTAAAGGGGGCCTTGATACCTCTTCGCTGTTTTCACTGGAAGTGTCCCAGAGCCTCTCCTCCGATTCCCTTCCCCTTGGAGCTCCTGCTCCCCCCCTACTGGTTCCCTCTTCTGCTGCAGAGTCTCTCCTATTCTCCTGGAGCCCTTCCGCCACCTGTTCTTCCGATGGCAATTTCCTGACATGTGCTTTATGTCTTCGTATTATCAAGTAGGAAAGGTTTTCAAATGTACACTAGCTGTACCTGGAGCTTAAAAAGAGGTTGAGAGTTAAGGATCTACCCTAACCAAAAAGAAGGATGTCAAAACCTAAGCCTAGAAATCCCTTCTACCTTCAAGGAGCAGACTAGGTTACAGCACAGGCCCTGATCCTGCACACACAACGTTTACAGAATTACTGTGTGTATGTGTGCGTGTTTGTCTTCACAGCAGTATTTTATCAATAGGTTACACTATACCATTGTTTCAATATTGCACAAGGAAGCTGTTACAGAGGCATAAGTAGAAAGATCTAAGGCTGCTGGCACAGGGAATGGCAAGAAATACCTTGGGTTATACTGGTTTGCTCAGAAGTCACTAACAGTGCTAATATTTTAGAGTATAATAAAATACACTTCAGTCATTTCAATTTTTGCTCAGCTTCGTTCATCTGTCAACTGTTATGATACCTGAGCATATAAAACACTGGTGCTAATTTAGCCTGCTGAATGTGTTCTCAGAAAACTCACGGGACATATATTTATGTCCCAAAATGTGGCATAGTGTGGGTCTGATGGTAATGCTGCATACGCTGCTTTAAAAATGTTCTCTGGAATAAAGATTTCTCACTTTTAGCGCCGTTCTGTGCCCAATAAGCACGGGACGCTTTTACCCGGCGGTGCTGGGGCCCATAGACTGCAGCAAAATAGTGGGCAAGGTTTTGCCCAGTATCTTCTCTGTGTGATGAGCTCATGACAAAAAGCTGCCCCATGAGCCCTTGCTGCTGAGGGGAGGGGAAAGCATATAAAAGGTTGCTTCCCCTGGAGCTCGCAGCCAGTTCGCTTTGAAAGCTTCCTGCCCACCCACCCTCGGGTTAGAACCTTCACTAAGCAATGCTGGGTCGCTGGTTTACAGGGCTGGAAATGATTCCCCCTTCTTCTCAACCTGATTGGCACTTCATTGGGTTTTTTCTGCCTTTCCCTCAGTGAAATTATGGCTTTTCTTTGTTAGGCAGGAGAACATTGTTCGTATGAGCACATTGGTCAGGATCAACATAGTATTGGGGGATGGCCCATAAGGGGCCTGAGGGGAGGATTGACCATGGCAAATCCAAGTGTCGGTTTGGTATCTGCCTGGTTGGAATCTGCACCCTGGTACCCCAGTGAGACCTTGCTTGCCAGTGTGGTGTAGTGGTTAAGAGGGGTGGACTTGTAATCTGGGGAACCGGGTTCGCGTCCCCGCTCCTTCACATGCAGCTGCTGGGTGACCTTGGGCTAGTCAGACTTCTTTGAAGTCTCTCAGCCCTACTCACCTCACAGAGTGTTTGTTGTGGGGGAGGAAAGGAAAGGAGAATGTTAGCCACTTTGAGACTCCTTTGGGTAATGATAAAGCGGGATATCAAATCCAAACTCTTCTTCTTCTCTTCTTGCTTGGCTTGCACCATGGCAAGGTTCAACACTGGCCAACTCCCATCATACAGGTTTGAAGAGATCCAAACCCAGCAGATCCATTCCATCAACACGGGGCTTGTGGAATGATGAACTGATCCTTGGGACCCAATGCCATGCCAATCCTTGCCCTGCCTGCTGCTGTCAATAAGATTTAGCCTGATTTTATCCCATCACCGTTGCACAGTCTGGTTATTTGCCTGCTCTCATGGGTCACATAATGTGCTTGCCTGGGCAAGTTCCTTCATAGATTACCATGTAAGTAGCAAATTTTGCATACAACGTATTTCCCGGCTTGAGGCTTCATAAAACATGGCTTATGAAGTGGGAATGAGGTTTGAGGTCAAAGCACGCTTTCTTCATGATGGATTTAGGACTAAGGGTGGCAGTTGCCAGGGGGTTTTCCATCTGAACACTGCCCACCCCCACACCTGCTTAGCTTCATCAAAGTGGCAGTCTCATCATAAACCTATGGATCAGAGTGAAGAATTCCACACACCAGATTGCTGCCCTGGCTCCACCCACCTGCCTGCCCCTGATTGGGCAGTTCGAATTATATGGCTTAGGCAGAATATCCCGCCATCCACAGCAGCCGACCAGGGATGGATCTAACGGCCAGCTGTAAGACAGACATTTTATCAGCCCTGGGGAAAATGGAGGAAGCCTGTGATGGGCCCCAACTGCCGCCCACCCTGGAACCAGATAAGTAGCCATTGCCACCTGCAGGTGTTTAGTTGAAGAAGTCATCCAAGAAGCATATAACAATGTCAGAATCACCTCCCCCACAATGGGAAACTATTGTGTAAAAGTTTTTGTTTCTGTTTTTCAATAAATGCAATTCAGAGCTTTCACATGGATCGCCAACAAAAGGAATACTTTGTTGTGGTTCGAGGACCCGACCCCCGCGAAGTAAAATGAAGACACAGGGACACGTGATATAAGGTTAATGGGCTAGAAAAGGCCACAACTTTATTGATTACAGCAATGAAAAGGTATTGGCTTAGGCATTGGATCGCGAAACAAGTGGGTTTATTCACCAGGGGTTCATCACCAGTTGATGCTAATCCAACTATAGGCTCACCCCTGATGTCACCGAGGGTCGTGCCATGGCCTCCCGCCAAGCAGGCTTCGGACGGAATACACGACCGCCAGATTCCATTAACGGAATACCCCTAGAAATTGAAGGCATAGGCGATGGCCACACCTAGCACTTCGACACACCACAACACATTATTCCAATGCCTAACCTACCCACCAATACCACCAAAAAGTTGTGACGATTGCTACGAGGTAGGCGAAAAAACCAAAAAGCCTAATGCCAAATGGAAAAACTCCTACCAGGCCCCCCGGGCAACCGGGGTGACCAACCTAAGGTCCATAGCAAGGCCAATGACCTAAGCCCTAACTCAAAGGGAGGGTGGGTGACTCGCCCAGGACGACAAAGAGAAATGAGGCCGGGGGGGGAGGCTGGCACTGCAGCATAAAGGCTGCTGGACACGCCCCCCATGGCACCTGGTTGGACGGCCACCAGGGGGGCGTGAGTGCCAGCCAGGTGAGCTGGAGGCAGGGGGCAACGCCCCCTGCTAGGAGTGGTGCTCGGGCTCCCGTCCACAACCACTCCCCTCTCTTTCAGGAAGGAGAGTCTTTACTGAAACAAACACTTGTCCTTTCTGCCACTTTTCATTTTCTTTTTATGCAGCTTTCGTGTTCCTTTGGTTTTGTTTTTATCATAAGGAAATAATAAGATTTTACTAATTCAGTATTTTGATAAAACTAATTCTGCATGTGTGGTGACTTTGAGATTTTGGATGCAGGCAACTGTCTTGTTGCCCCCCCCCCATGAGAACAGTTAGAAAATCAATGAATTATGAAATTATGCAAACATAACTGTTTCACGTACTTTAAGAAGACCTGCTATAGCAGCAAGGCATAACATGGATTCCAGTTTAATTGAATATTCTGAATTAAACTTTACCTTTTCAATTATGGAACAAAAAAAAAGGGCTTTCTGTTGTACTTTTCTGAAAACTTCACCTGCAAAATATTTAGTTCACTGAAACAAGTCATGACAATCCAAGCCTGGCCAAAAATTTGGCTTGGACGTTTTCAACAAACATGGGCAAAAACACGGAAGAAAAGATTAAACTTTGCTAAAGCTCTTTATATAGCGATATACTGCCAAGGTTTGATTCAAACAAAATGTTCTGCCATAGGTTAAGATAAGATGCCTGGCGTGTTCTTTGGTAGGAAGGGAATCTAATCACTTGTTTTCCATTTTTGCTTTGTCATAAGAAAAAGAAAGAGGCATCAGTACTTGGCAAGCAAACATATTTGGAGAAAATGTTAATTTTCTGTACCTGAAAAATATGAACAAATGTTTTGCTCTGGTTACAACACACAACAGCACTTAGAAATGAGATGGCACAATTCCCTGGCTGGCTGGTTGGCATTGGCCTCTGTGGCTTGCTTGAAGAACAAGGTCGTAGCAGAGAGAAAAGTGGAAAGAACATCCAACACAGTGCTAGATCAGCCCCACCTTTTCTCTCTCTTACTCCTGTAGTCCCTGGCACCAGTGAAACCATTTAACGTGGCACATGGACAATCTCCTAAAATGGGAAGATTTCCTCCTGCAACAGCAACATGAGAATGAAGGATACTGGTATAATGGGGAAGAGACTGCAGTGCCGCCTCCAAACTAGAGTGCTGTGTGCTCAGCCAAGTTACTGGGCCTCCTCACTGCCTTTGCCTAAAGCCAGGGCCTATGGCACAAGATGTAAAATGTTTCCTTGTTTTTAACAAGGGACCCTGAGGGTCATCTAGTCCAACCCCTTGCAAGGCACGAATCCTGCCCACAGCCATCTCTGTGTGGGCTCTAGCCTCCTGGCTAAACAGCCAGATGTACTTGCCCATCGTGCCACAGGGTTGATTAAAAAAATCAAATCTTAATCCAAGATTGCATTCAACTGAACTAGCATGAAGAAACATCAGTAGCAAGGATAGGATCTGCTATTCCGTCCTCCTCAAAAACAGGACCATTTTGAATACTTTCTAAAAGATTACAGAAAATATATGCAGTATGTCACTTGTTAAGAGCTGTTCTATTATGGCACATCCCGCAATGCTGAGATGTGGCTTTTCAGATGGGTTTTTTAAAAGTAATCACTGAAACAACGGGCGCCACATTTCTCTCAGAAACTGAAAAGCACAGAAGGGCAAAGGAGGGATGACCACATTTAAAGATTTTTAGGAGTTCCAGAACCAGCTTTTCAACATTTGCTTGGGAAATGTTCTATAATACACAGAATACTTCAAAACTTCAAAAACTAAGCCTATTAAAATAAGATTCCGTTCAAGGATAACAAGAACTTCAACTTGGAACACTCTAAATTCAATAACATGCTCAACCAAATGCAAAATTCTATTTAGCACTGGATCAGAATCTAATTGTTCTGCTTCATTATTCAATACAAATAATACTTCCCACTAAGGAACTCGTGTCTGTTAGCTTTCTTAGATTATTTCAGACCACATATATAGTAACAGAACTGCTAATATTATTCACAACATTTCATAAAATAGAAGTGCCTTTCGGAACATGGTTTAATATTTCTTTGTCACTTGTCTAGCATTGCTCAAATCATCTGAACATATGATGGACCCCCCCCTTTACAAAATTTTAAAAGTGCCTCATATAAACATTCAATATACATCATTAAGGAAACAGTACATAACAAACAGGAAATTGCATAAAACAATTGCTGAACAAACAGCAGCAAATCCCCTCACAACTAGCAACTCTTTTTCAATATCTGGATGCTTTTATATACTTCTGCTTTCTAGTAAATGAAAGATAATCCCCATTCCTACATACATTCAATATATACCTACATCCTTTGGCAAAATCATAAACTTGAGACAAAAGAAAAATGTGATTTATATATTTATTCAATATTACTACTCCTAATAAATCAAGTGAACCCTGAGTAAATCATACATTTACTCCATAAATTAGACTTAGATGGATTTAATCAACTTTGGTCCACCTTGTCCCTGGGCCAGGATCAGAATGCCTGCAACTATTTTTGCTGGAGACTATAGGTTTGATGGCATTTCAGTCCAGTTTACTTCCATACCACAAAAAGTCCCACAGGCTTTCACACTACTTTCATTGTTCTCACCATTCAACCAATGCAACATTTAGGATTCAACATCAAGTATTAGGGGTGTGTCCTTAAATAGACGCACACAGTTCTGTAAGAAATATTGCCAATGCACTTGCAAAACCAGAAGGAAGTTCAATTCATCATTTGAGATCACTTATCCTCATTGCTTCAGTGCAAAATGCAAACGATTTTATGTATAAATTCAGTGTATTCATTGGTTATACCACTTACCATTGGAGAGAAATTAACCACAGAGGCACTATGACTGCCAGCATTGCACTTAAAATTCAAACGTTGGTCTGTCTCCCTGTTCCCTGTGTTGCGGCTCAGTGACCTGTCTGGATCTGCAGATATTTTCTGGAAGGCAGTGCAAGTCATCCCCATGAAGCTAGATGGCTTGATCATAAAGGCCTCCAGGGCAATATTAAGAGAAACCTGTCAAAACAAATTTGAGGAGCTGGTGTAGTTTTAACATATTTTTTACAGGCAATAACTTGTATAAAATCTACATTATGTATTTGCATATGCTGTACTATACACACAAACACACATACATAATGCATCACAAGCCACCATTCATGTGCACCCATAAAGTTACATAACTTGTAGGCTTGCAACACTATTTTTAATTTTTAAAAACGTACAAGGATCTTCTTTTTTAAATGTACAAGGACCTAACTCATTTCTTAAATTTTATATTTACAGAGAAGAATGATATTAACTGGAATATTTGTATTTTAACAATCATTAGTTGTTTGTTTTAACAAGATTCCTACAGTCAGATGCTCACCACCTTTGAAATGAATGGCAAATGTGCAGGAATTCAGATTGGCAAATTTCATCTCACAGTGCTATGGCAGTAATAATTCATATCATATTACTATGGCAACTAAATGTGGTCAAGGAAGGAATAGTTCAAGTTTCTCTAGAGCATCTACAGCCAAATGGATGGTCTCCTTGAATCAAGACACATTTCTTAGTGTTCCATGATGTGAAGTAGCGATTAACGGTGACAGAGGAGGTGAAGTGACAGCACTGGTCAAAAAAATATTTTCAGTTTCATTAGCTGGAATCATTTACATCTTCAAGAAGACATGGTCTTTTCATATAAAGAGAGAAATGGAGACTAGCACAGTCTCAGTGATGCAGTTTGCTTAATTGCTGCTGGCTAGCCTCCAAAATGAACAGCAGTTGTTTGGTATTGTACGAGACTACACAGAGAAGTCTACAGCTTTATTTACAAGTTGAAGTTGACTGTACGCTAATTTGCCTACAGAAAGGGGGGAGGACATAAAGAATGGCTAAGTAGGATCAAGACAAAGAAGCAGTCTGCCTAATTGTCCGCAAAGGGAGATAGATACCCTTAAACAACAAGAAGAAAAATGACCTGTGGTACTTGACATCTAAAAACATTTACTATCATATCAACATCAGCTTCTGGATAGCTACGCCATATATGCATACTACATATACAACATCAAGCAACATTAAGGTGCCTCTGTTCCATTTTTTGTGCGTTAGTTCTGGCTGGACACACATTGCAGCAGGAAAGAAAATCATTTACTGACTTCCAAAACAGGTGCAAATATGAAAGGGGAATGCAAGGTGAATCAGCTCTACCAATAGTTCCCAGTAGGGGAGATTTTCCAGATAATAGAGAGCCTTCCAAATAACAGAGATACAGCCAGGTACTCCTGGCATCAATGAAGTATATCACAGTACAAAAGCCAACTATCATCAAGGATAAGAGAGACATCTTGGGGAGAGAAGGTGGCAGAACAGAACCATGTGATTTTAGAAGACCACAATAATGATCACAGGCCACATCACAAGCATCAGCTAGCAGAACCAAAGGAGAAGGTTCTTGTTTCTCCTAGATTGGATGACAAAATGTAGACTTTTTAAGAAGTTGCTGACCACTTGAAGACATTCCACTAATTTTAGGTAGCCTCGCTACTTCTTGTTCAGTATGCACAGTGATGGGGGGAAGTATTTGATCCCCTGCTAAATTTGCCCATTTGCCCTCTGACAAAGAAATGACCAGTACATAATTTTAATGGTAGGTTTACTGTAGCTGTGAGAGACAGAATAACAACAGGAAAACCCTCAGAAACCCAGAAGACAAAAGTCAGAGATTGATGTGAAAAGCACAGCACAAACTATAGGAAGCTCATTCAGGAAAGGTGCTCTAAGGACTTCTGTTTTTCTTTTCCTTTGATGTGTGAAAGGCAGACTCCAATAGATAAACTATCTAGGTTTCCAATTTGTTGTTTCCTATATTGGCATCCAAAGGACGTCTTCTAGATCAGAATTTGTTTTTGCATGTTATCGTCAAGTCTTGCTGAACATCTGCTGCTGTAACATGAAACATGGTAGCCAGTGATAAGAACTGACTTCTAAATGCAAAACTAAATATGATTATGGATCCTCTGCTATGACCATATGGCATCAGTTATGTCTTTACTACTATTCTGACGTATGCAACTAGCTAGAAATCCCAAGTATGGTTCGCCTAAGCAATGCAATCCAAGAAATGCTTTCTGTTCTAACAGAAACTGAGGTTTGGAAGGCTTTTATTCTGAACTATCACTTTATTATTTGATTCATCTTAATAGGGGAAAGTGTGTTCTAATAATTCAAAAGCAGTAAAAAGGGCGAACTAATAGTTTAGAACATTGGTTCCCAAATAGCTAAGTACTGCAGACCCCTTGTTTTCCAAAAGCCAAGCTACGGACTCCCTACTTTTGAAAATGTTGATATCTCGGTGGTAGTTTTTGTTATGTGAATGGTGTCACCATATCCTCCATCATGGCCCAACACAAAATCAAGCCACTCCTGTGTGGATCTAATGACTTGCATGTTTTTGGGTGCCCTGCAAAATGGGATGTCCTGGACAGTTGCTGGGTATGTATCACAGACCCCCTGGAGTCTGCAGACTACAAATTGGGAACCACTGGTTTAAAACAACTGGTTAAAGGCAGGAGTGGGCAGAAAGCAAACCTACTGTTCGTTTTCTGGGTGATTTGCGGTAGACTTGCAAAGGTTTGTGACTCTAAATTGTTTAACAGCAGCAACAACGAAACTACTCTTCTCGCTTAAATTAGGCTATTTAAATGAAGAAAGGTAGTCAGTAGTAGTTTTTGTGTGTAAGGACTTTGAGGTCAGTTAAGTTCTGGCACTGGAAACACATTCCTAGGTTCAGAATATGCTCAGATTGTAGATCTTGGGGTTTTAGTAAAATAATAATAATCAAAAATCAAAGTAGATGTGACAAACTTGAAGTCTAGCCCTATTCCACCTCTACATTAAAGTGTATCACTTTCAGAAATAACTAATCCCACAGTAATTACTCTCGGTTGGTGGCTTCAGACTCCTTCTTTCTCTACGTTACTCAGAACCAGATTACTACTACTATTAAGTTTTAAAGTTGTGTGTTGTGACAGCCCAAAAAATATGGATCAATCATTTATCTAATATAGATTATCAGTCACACCGTGGTGGTAGTGGTAAAAAAAAGGGAGTAAGTTATTACTGAGTCATTTCTAAGTCCTGATGATGAACACCAGCTCATAAGACAACATGCATTGGGTGCTACAAAATCAGTTGAGATATAAACCAATGCTGTACGCATACCCAGATCCCCCCCATCCCTCTCTGCTTCTCCCTCCTTCTCCCACCTTTTCCATACCAAAAAGCCACAAATAAATCTCAAGAAATACCTTTGATATGACCTGTGTATTACTGGTCAGAGTTTGATTTGCAATATGTTCCACACACTGTACAATCCTGGTACAAGCTTTATCTTCCTTTTGTGCCATCCATAATACATGGTCATTTACCAGCATTATATTGCTGGCAATCTCAACTACAGCATCTGCAAGCTGGTAGGAGGGAAGGGGGGGGGGGAGAGACATAGTGCAAAGTATTTGACTACTGCACAACAATGACATAAAAGCACAATTGAAAGCAGCTGCATTTAACTGGTCTAGTGAGCATTTTAGGAATTACTAGTTCTTAGAGCATCAACCTAAATCCTGTATTCTGGCTATAAGACTAAATTGATTTCTTATGGATAAGCCTGTCCCCAAGTCAGCGACTATAAAGTCAAAACTGTTTCAGAATTATATGAGCCCAAGCAATAATGTTCCATTGACATAAAGTATATCGTGCTATGAGTGCTTTACCAGTGATTTGTTCCTCTTCCAGCTCCTGCCCTGACTACAGATGCAATCTAATCCCACTCCATGTGTTCTTTTTCCAAGTTAAGTAAATGTGAGAGAGGGGATAGTGGGGATAAGTGACTAGAATCCCTCTCCCAGTTGTTATTCTCATTGCCCTCCATGAGGATGAAGTGGGGGGAGGGGGCTCCTGTTCTTGTGCATGATCTCTTTTTTAAATTGTAAATAAATTGTAGTAGTAAATAAATTGCTAGTGTCCCAATTCAGTTGTGAGGTCAAACACAACTTGAGATATGGGTTGTGCTACTACATATAGTGACTATGTGTATCAGGACTGGGAAACCTATGGTTCTCCAGATGTTGCTGAACTAAAACTCCCACCAGCCTTAATAAGCATGGCCAATGGTTTGGGATGCTGGGTGTTCTAGTTCAGCAATATCTGGAGAGCTAAAGGTTCCCCACGCCTGATGTAGATTGTCATCGTTCTTTTAGTGCCCCCGAAAGGTTTTCATCAAGATGTGTTAAGCATTTCACTACTTTGTCAGGTTCTACTATTTTTTTTTTTATAAATCTATTTTTTAATACCATGTTGAGACCTTGCCTCTTTTTCCCTCTTTGGGTTTGGTACTGATCCTCTTTTTTCCCTTTGTAAACTATGGGGAATGCATGCCCACTTTGGGTCACTGTGTCAATTACTTATGAAGGCACCGTGAATGTTGGAGAAAGCAGAGGTCTAGAAGTATCAAAATATATGAAGTACATCATACCAGCTTGCGGCCAAAATATTGTTCATGGCAATAATACTAAATAGGATTCGAACTCTTGCGATATTTCAAGAACTGCCTTCATTTCAATCTTAGTGAAGAAGCTGTGTATAAAACAGAACAAAAGGACCACCTACACACACACTAGATCCAGCCAATGGGCTATTAGGTCCAGCATCTTGTTTCCAGCTGTAACTAGACACAGCATCTGGGAGGCAAGCACAAGGTCTGAAAGAGGCAGCCTTTCCCCACCAGTTGTACCTACCCTAACCATAATCTGTCCTGCGGCCCTCTATGTATCCTGAAAATCTGCTCCAGAAGAATGAGGAATCCTCTGGAGTAAATTTTGAGGGTATGGAAGGAGAAGAAGCCCATTTAAACAAGTGGAATGGTGTTTGTATAGCACTGGATATAATTATAATTGGATATAATTAACCCTATATAATTATTGTTGTACTGAAAAAAAAATAGTAATTCAAATGAAATTAAGAATGTGAATACTTGAAGTATCTGGTTGAAAAGCCACAACTTTTGTCTCTAAATTACAGAAATTTACTGCTGGGTATTTGGTACTAAATTTAAGATTATGCCTCTGTTCTTTGTTTCAGCTTCCAACAGTCACATATTCATTAGTAAGACAGTATCTTACATCTTTTATTTCATCCATATATATGATTAGCTTTTCCAGCATGTAAGCCAAATAGATAATGTCCTCCTTATCTGAGAAGTTGGCAGCATCTCTTGTGTAGGTTGCAAGCTGATGGGAAAATTCAAGTGCATTGGTGGAGTTAAGATGCATCTGGAAATAGAATACAAAAAAAAAATGCTGCCTATAAAACACAGCCAAATGTTTAACCCCAGTTGCACTTTTAGAAATAAACAAATTCAGTCTTACAGATGAAAAATGTCATTCATGCAAAAATTCAGTCTCAATCTCCAGCCCTTTACAGGGTAAAATACTTGCTACAAACAAGGCCGTGTGCAGTTAAGTCATCAGGTAACTTTTACACCTTGGTGCCACTAGCACTGATCCTGCTTCACTAGTTTGCTAACTGAACAGATGTATTAAGGTCAGGTATCATGAGCATCTTGCCTGAATCTAGAAGAGGAGTGGGGAAACTTTGGTCCTCCAGATGCTGGTGAACAACTTCCATCAGTCCTAGTAAACACAACCAATGGCCAGGGGTGAGGGGAGTCATAGCTCAACAACATCTGGAAGGCCAAAGTTTGCAGGCCCAGGTGCACTAAGCCCTCTGCCAGGGCCAGGAATTCAAAGAAAGCAATGAAACACAGGACAGCCATGTTGGGATAAAAACCAACCACAACTTTATTGATTACAGATATAAGTAGGTTTGGTGTAGGCCTCGGGTATGTATCTGGAATCAACCAACCCATCTGCTAGCTGATTATTGGGGTTGCCCTATGACATACATCAAATTGGGGTGATCCCTTCAGCAGCACCATCCTGGGGGGTGCTATGGCCCTTTGGTTCCCATCAGTGTATCTGGACAGAACCACCATCCCCACTGACTCCTTTAATGGGGTATCCTGTCACTTATTGTGGTAGAGTGTGATCCCCCTCTGGCTAAGGATCCAACCCAATGTCTTACCCGCCATCAAGTAGCGACGATTGCTATGAGGTTGGCAAAGCCCTCAGCCAGGATCAATTGGTTTGAGAGAAAATTCTTGCCTGGCCCCAAATATGGTGACTGAGTTCTTCTATAGCAAAGCCATGAGCACACCCCGGCAACCTGCCATTGTGCAACTCATTATATATAGTTTAGCATGGGAGGGTGGGAAAATTGGCTCTGACTGAGCTGCCAGGGGCTGATTGCATTTCCTATTAATGCTCAGGGAGCAGATCCAACTGGAAGCAGTGGAGAGAGTAGGGTCCCTCAGACATTTTCCCCGAACCACCCATGATTGGGCAGCTTAAATGGAGGCTCTCGTGAAGGAAAGGAGCGGTCTTTCCCCTCTCCTGATCTGTATAATAAACACTTCTGACTATCCTTGTTCAAACCTAGAATATTTGTAGAACTTAGATACTCCAAGCATATTTCCGATCCTGTCCTTGAAATATACCTTAGATAACAAGAAGTAAACTTCTATTTCTGTGCAGTGTGCTGATAAGAGATGTGCAACATCTACAGTATGCTCTATGCATAACAATTGGTGTCATTTTACCTGACTAAAAGCATGAAGGACTTGAGTAGCTTCTTGTGAGTAAGGACATTCAGAATAGCTTTCTTCAGCCCACCGACCTGTGCGATTACACTTACGCCATGCTTTTGACTCTTCTGCTGCGTTCAAGAGGGAAGCTGGATTGACAGAATACTGAAGACATGGGTGGTAAGCAATTACACCAGCCAGAGTTTTGGGCCATCTACAAGCAAAATAACAATAATCAACAGTCAACTAAGGATGCAATTTTGTGCACCGGGGTAGCGAACATACCTCCCTCTAGAAGTTGTTGAACTACAATTCCCATCATCCCTCACAATTAGCCACGCTAAAAGGAGTTGTTGCCAACATAGTGAGGACACCATGTTCACCACCCCTACTGTGTACACTTGCTAGGAAATAAGCTCCAATAGGGCTTACTCAGAAGGACTTACTTCAAAGTGCACCTAGACTGCAGTGCATGTGAAATATTCGTCTTGAATTGGAAGCCATAAACTGATTCTCTGTGCCTACTAAGCCAGACTGGAGGGACAGGGTTATCTGCCACCATCATTCATAAAAAAAATTGCATTGCATTTTCCAGAATGCCAATCTATCCTGCAACGAGGTTTGAGTGATTTCTTCTTTTCTTCTGTTTGTTGGAGTTATAAAATTATGTTTATTATATTTGCCCTGTATTCTGTTTTTATATATTTTATTGCTGCAGCTGCTCTGAGGCCAAATGGCAAAGGACAGTATACAAAACTTTTAAATAAATAAATAAATAATCAGTACTAAATTGTAATGTGACAATCTAGGTGGGAAATTCACACATCACTAAGACTCAAGTGAGAAAATTGGTAGAATATACACAAACAGTTTGGCACAGATAATCTTGGACTGCTACATGCTTTAATCAGTTTAATTGGGACATTAATCAATTAAAACACTCCACCTAGATGCTTCCCTTTCCATCCTTTTTGTGTCATGTTTATTAATTAAGTAAGCCTACTGGCAGGACTTGTGCTGTCTTTTAATTTCTGAACAGCTCCTAGAAATTTCTAGGCCTGGTAACAATAAGTATTAATCAGCAACACTTGGTTTGTCTGTGGACATCAATTTTACTCATTGATTATGAGAAGAAAATTCATAATCAGTGGAGTTGCAAGTTAACAGCAGTGCTGTTTATTACCGTATTGTTCGCCCTATAGGACGCACCGGCCCATAGGATGCACCTAGAATTGGGGGGGGGGGAATAAAGGGGGGAATTATTTTTTCCCCCAGGCATGGGGCTGGGGCGGGGGAAGTCCGAGCTTCCCCCACCCCAGCCCCCAGAACAGGCAGCTCTCCGCAAGACGTTGGAGGCCAGCGCGAAGTCGCGTCGGGCTCCCACAGCTTGGGGAGAGCTGCGCGAAGCCCGCTCTGGGAGCATGCGGGGCTGGGGAGGGGGAAGCACGAGCTTCCCCCGTCCCCAGTCCCCAGAACGGGTCCCAGAGCGATCCCGAAGCTGCGTGCAGCTTTGCGATCACTCTGGGAGCTTGGGGCTGGGGGCAGGGGAAGCCCACCGCCAGCCTCCAAACCACGTCGGGAGACAGCGGGATGGCATGCTGCACCTCCCCGCTGTCCCCCGAGCTTGTGGGGCTGGCGGTGGGGCTCTCCAGGCTTCAGCGAAAGCCTGCATTCGCCCCATAGGACGCACACACATTTCCCCTTCGTTTTTGGAGGGGGAAAAGTGCGTCCTATAGGGCGAAAAATACGGTATTTGAAGCTGTTTTGCTTTGATGTGCTATTACGCTAGGGAATGATAAAGGGAAAAACTATAGATGGCCTTTCCTTCTAAAAAATGAGTGATAGCTTTTCTTTATTAAACCGTACATTTCCACACTTCCTTCCATATATCAAATAGCATATTCTATTAAAGATCCGGTAATATGAAAATGTGTTTACATTGATGGAATGCTGCCTCACAAACACAAATCCTATATACAGAAAACTACCATGTCAGATAGAAGGCTAAGCTAGGTCTGTGCTCCCTGACACATCATTTTCAATGTGCCGGCAGTATTTCTGTATGGAGAGGCATTCTATCATGTGAGGTTTCCACCTGAAGGGATTTAGCCAAGACATGGGTTTATCATCTCAGTGAGAATGGGGCTACAGTCATAATAAAAACTGCATTCTTTTAGAGTTTCCAGAATTTGTATAGTCTTCAGAACAAGAATGGGAGGGCAAGGAGACTACACCATTGTAGGGCATTTACTGTGGCAGCCCCCTTCAAAGCCAGGCGAGAGTGCAAGGAAAATTCTCATTATTATTCTTTCCATTTATATACCACTCATTATCAAAAGATCTTGGGGTGGTGTATGAAATTAGAAACACATTAAAAGACATCAATGATAAAACATAATAAAAAAAATATTAAAGAGCATACTGACAGACAGCCTAATGGTAAAATAATAACAACAATCCTATCCCCCACACTTTCACATACATCACAGAATGTTTTTGCCTGGTGTCTAAAGACATGTAATGATGGCACCAGGCAAGCCTCTCTGGGGACAGCATTCCGCAATTGGGGAGCCACCACAGAAAAGGCGTTTTCTTGTTGCCACCCTCCGAACCAGGAGATGTGTATGGATGAAACTGGCCACAAATTTATTGACTAACAGAAATAGGTGAGGTTGGCATGGCATTGGGACAGGATCTGACCTGAAGTCCAACCTTAATCACCAAAGTCAGGGGGGGGCAGCCACACACCAATGATCCAACATGGCACAAAACAATGAGACTGGGGCTGCTGACAACTTAAGTTGGTTTCTGACTAGACCTGTCCCACTTGAGCTAGGGTGGGGTGCTGTTCACCCCTCAAGGTCCCTTAAGGAAGCCTCCCCTTTTACCTATACCCTACTCAATGCCATTTCTGCCCAAGCTGTGACAATGAAGATAAGGCAGCTAACAGACACTGGCTGCCATTGAGAGAAAGGTGAAAACTTCCCAAACAAGGGCAAATTGCAGCTGAGAGTTAAGTTCATTTCTGGCCCTGTAAACCAGGGAAGCCTCTGTGGGAGTGTCTAAACCAAGGTTTCCCAAACTTGGTTCTCCAGCTGTTGTTGGACTACAACTCCCATCATCCCAAGCTAGCAGGACCAGTGGTCAAGGATGATTGGAATTGTAGTCCAAAAGCAACTGGAGGCCCAAGTTTGGGAAACCCTGCCCCTTCCTGAAATCTCCCTAGGCTATGCGAGGTGTAGAGATCCCAAGTTCTAGTGGGAGGATTGCCCTCTCGCTCTGGCAGATGGCTCCAACAGGCTCGCCAAGCCATAAGTAATAGTGAAAAACAATGAGACACCTCAGATTACTCGATTCTAGCATTAAACCAAGTTGTTTGATCAAGCTCTTCTTCTTCTTCTTCTTCTTCTTCTTCTTCTTCTTCTTCTTCTTCTTCTTCTTCTTCTTCTTCTTCTTCTTTAAAGGTGCTGCTACGTTATGCATTGACAGAGACTGAGCCAAAAATGTATTTCCGATTCTGAACAGTACTGCAGCTGGAAGAAATATGGTGCTCATTCCCCACACCTTTCTAGCCGCAGAAATAACATATTATGAAGAGAAAAGACTTTGGATGCAAAAATGAATCATGGTCAGAATTGTATAAATAATTAAAAGGAATATGAACCAAGGAGCATTTCTGTCTTACTTCTGGCCTGAACGTCACTTTAATTGAGCTACTCTGCTGATATTTATTTATTAAAGGGCTAGATGCAGCTATCCTTTTGAGTATCTCTAAGTGCAAGGCACTTTGTCTACCAGACGAGAACCATTGGGCTTTTCAGCAAAGAATAGTATGGGGAGATTTCAGTACTAGAATACCAGCGTTTAGTATCTGGAAACACAGGGACACACACACACACCGTTTAAAAATAACTTATAATGAGAGAAAAACAACACAAAACACAGCCATCACCCCATAATAGCTTTTGTTCACTGAGGCTTGCATTACAAATCCTTGCAGCAAGTTTTCAATTACAAATACCACCTGGGCCTGTCAGCTCAAAAGACTCAACCTTTCCATTACATTTAACGCTTCTCCTTTTAAAAACGAACAGCTCTTCTTCTTTTCCTTCCCTTCCCTTTCTAGTTTTGCTTTTGTGGTTGTGATATCATGCTTCCTACGTATTTGCTAGAATATCAAAAACCTCAAAGACCTTTTCATGATAAATTATTGGCATGCAAGTTGCATCCTGGGAAGAGAAACCTTTCAAGGAAGCTTCAGGTGTTAATGTTAACTTTAGTTCCAAAGATGTTCTCCAGAATTCTGCATTCATTACTTTGAAATGCCAAAGGAATCTATGGACTCAGCATGCTTTTGATGTAAGTTTCTAAAATAAATTTGTGTGGACTTTCTGAAAGATGATCAATAAGGACAGAAATGTCAATTCCTCAGCTTTTTGATTTGTAGCAAATGAAGTGGCAAAACGCCTTTGGCATTAGTTCAGCATTCATATATA
Organism: Podarcis melisellensis; assembly: GCF_964234715.1. Taxonomy (NCBI): domain Eukaryota; kingdom Metazoa; phylum Chordata; class Lepidosauria; order Squamata; family Lacertidae; genus Podarcis; species Podarcis melisellensis. Next base: position 61,322,767 of record NC_138537.1, on the reverse strand, counting down.
TTTTATTTATCAAGAAGACAATGACATTTGGTGGCAAGGGATTGAAGGGCTTCTTAATGAAAGCTGCATTATGTAGCAGCTAGTACAAGTTTATATAATATATTTTTTAAGTGACTCATTAAACAGCACCTCAAGTTGAGCCTTTCTGTATTGAGAAGAAATGCGGTCTACAGTGACTCTCTCTTCTTGAACTTTTCAAACAAAAGCAAGGATTTTCGTTTTACAAAAAGATGCCTTGCCTTCTAGGAGGCTTAGAAAGATATTTAGTTTACCATGCAACAGTGAAGGAATAATGTTATTGCTGGGTGGGTGGGTGTGTTTTAAAAAATGAAATTAAGTTAGTGATAACTCCAAATACAATGGGGTAATTAATGCATAAAGAGGAAAGACTCACTTCCAGCACAAATGTGTCACGCTTTTGTTCTGATTCAGCGGGGGTGGGATGTTGGGTGGTCTCCTCACATTCTTAAGAAATGCATGAGAAAGGAAGGAAAACTGCAAGCCATTTCTATTTGCTTTATAATTGTATGTGTGGCTTGAACCATAGATATTATCTTCGGAACATGCACACTATACATTGGAGCCGTGGTACCTATGGTCCCCCAGGTGTCATTGGACTACAGTTCCCATCGTCCCTGAAAAGTGGCCATGCTGCCTGGGATACTGGGGAGTTGGTACCCAACAATGTCCAAAGTACCACAGATGCCCACTGCTATCTTAAGGTATGTCTAGATTGCACTTTAAAGTGGCCTGGATCCAAAGATCTAATTTAGACCTGCACATAGGCTTTGGCATACCCAGGAGGATATTATTTTATTTTATCTGCCTTTTCTTCTTTGAACAGAAGACACCCACTATGCAATATCACATGCCACTTTTAAAAGCCGATTCAGTTCACGTGGGATGTGTGACCGTTGTTTGAAAAACTCAAACCCAGGGCATTCTTGAATGTGTACAAATAGTTACACAGTTCATTGGCATCCCAGACACTAAGGAGACGTGTGTTTCTTCCATTGTTGTGCTTCACATTTGGAACTAACCCACAAGACAGTCAATCAACGTTGTATCTAGGCAGGGAAGCATGACAAGGGGCAGTATTTAACTACATTTTTAAGCACTAGTGCAAAGGGTTTACCCAAGTTCCTCCCACCCCCACACACATCCCACATTATCCCTAAATTTGCTAGGAAAGGCAGATTTGAACCTTCCAAACAGATAAAGTAGCCCGAGGAGCCATTAGAGCATTAGGAAATTGCTGCCACTAACCCAACGCTACTGATTGAGGAACTTGTTTGAATAGGAAAGATAACCCGCTGTATATAGTTGAGATGTACAGAGTAAGCTTATTGAGGTTTTACACAAGAAAACCAAAGATCAATCATATATTTTTGAAATCAGAAGAAAAATCATACCTGAAATCTCCTTTATTGTTAACTATCCTTTCAGCAGGGCAATAAGGTGCAGCTGTTTCTAGTACAACGATTTCTACCTGCTTAGACATGTTTCCATAGGAGTTGTTGACCATGCATTCCCACATTCCTGTTGCATCAAAATCAATGCTGGACAAAATAAGCTCACTACAAGAGAGTAAAAAAGGAAAGCAAATTATCAGCCTGACTTAAAAGGTATGCGACTCCGAAAACTCTCCATAGGGCAGAGCTCTTTAGACCACAGTGATGTTTGTTTGGTTTACTTATTAATAATAATAATAATTTATTATTTATACCCCGCTCATCTGGCTGGGTTTCAATTCTGCAGCCCTCGCTACACACTCAAAAGCTTTAGGACAGATACCTGTATTCTTAAACCTATTTATGAAGGTTTGTGACCAGTAACTGACAGCATGGTGGGGATGCATTACTCACCTGACCTCCCTCTGGCTGTGTCATTGGTGGAGATGGAGGGACAGGGTGAAGTGCTGGAAAGGTGCTCATGAACCATATTGACCTCCCTGGCACAACACCCCTCTTCCTCTCTGTCCCTGTAAGCAACAGTGATTCAGCTGGAGGGAGGTCAGATGAGGTTCAACATGTCATCCGCTACTGTATGCAGCTGATGCTGGAAGTATGTAACCATTCAAAGTGAAGCTCAGAGAGGCCTTCCTGTTTCTACTGAATTCCAGCTGACCTTGGCTTCTGGTCCAGTTCTGTTGTGAACAGAATAAAAAAATCTGCCACCCAATTCTGCTTAGAGAAAAACCCTGCTGTGTCCCTACAAACACTCCCCCCCCCCAAGTGAACATGTTTTTTCTGAATTTGACCATTGATACAGATACTGACAACAATCCAACGTAAGCACACTTTACAACTTGTAGATACAATGATCTTAATTTGTAACGCATGGTAGTTTTAAGATAACAAATATTTATATTCCCTGGTTTGTTTATAATTTGTTTTTGTTGCTACTGATGTAATTCATTCTGTAACCCCAGGGTGAAAGGTGGAATAGAAATAATAATGAATAAATAAATTCCAGATTGTGGTCATGAGTTAAACAAATTAAGGTAGTTATTGATTTTAATGTGGTTTTGAAAAGCCGTATGTGATTCACTTCCAGAAACATCTTATAGAAGTTCCTTTAATTTCTCTAAGCATGATCATCTTTAACTTCTATGCATCCTGTTATTGGGATGTCTCTATAGTTGTAGGACTTCCTTCCTTGCTGTCCTGATTTTTGTGCAAAACAAGAATTCAAAATGAAATTTTCACTAATAAATGATACGACAAATTCAACAACCAGCCTTCCACACAGTGCCAGATTTATGTATAAGCTAAACAAGCTATAGCTTAGGGCCCAACTCTCTTGGAGGCCCCCCAATAAAATAAAGAAAAAAACACACCTGGATGTACATTTCCAAAATATACGATAAAAAAACAAATAAAATAAAATCTACATACAGCAGCAGTGTTTTATGTTGTGTAGGCTCCTATGATGTAAGTAATGGGCTCTGCCTGCTAGCCTGCTCCCTAAAGTATCACTCCTTTGCTCATTTCTATATGTGCAAATGGCTTTAGATACCTATTAGGTCCATAAATTACCATATAGTATATATGCAACACAAAAAGCAGTGGCAATGTGTTGTTGACAAAGGACAGCTGGACATATAAAAGGCCCCACTACCTTCAGTAGCTTAGGGCCTCATCAAACCTAAATCCAGCCTTGCTTCCACACCATGTTTTCTTTTGGACACAATGGTGGTAGACAATTCTGCACACTAGGCACTAATGGAACACTGCTTTGATCCTCCAGAGAAAGCATTCCACAAAATTGTAGTAAATAGCCTTTGGCTGAAATGATTCTATAGTATGAGTGTATCTCATGAGAATTTGGTGTTATCTTTCTGCTGCAACTTTAAATATAGCTGAGTTTATTCTACTTAGTTGTGGCCCTGAGCTTGCAAGGGTGGAAAATCCCAAATGCACTTTTAGAATGAATCTCACTTATAGCTCTCTTAATGATGCATGATAGTATTTAACTCTTGCACAAAGCATCATTGTTACAGTACTTACAGGGACTAATTCATTAGAACTCTGGGTTTCAAAAAAGTCATACCTTTTTATGGCAGGAATTAAATGCATTAGTTTAATTAAGCAACAACGACAAGGTGTGTTATAAGATACCAGCATACAGATAGCAATAAACAGCATTTTCAAACTGCAGCCTGCCGGTTGCTTGTAACTGACAAAAATGTCAGCAAAAGGTATTCCCTTCCTGTAAGAACTGGATTGCTGTAAAGGTTACAGAAGCTGGCTGTTGATATAGAAACCAGATATCTCAAATGACAGCGTTGCCATTCAAGTTATGTTGAACCATCAGGTCAGCCAACACCTTCCATTAAGGTAACACTGGGTGACCTTTATTTTTACGTTATAATCTCTCAACTCAGTAGGCTGTTTGAATACAAAATTGCTTCTCTTCCCCTGGCCCCCACCCCCCACCCCGCTCAAAACGGACTGCACTTTCCTGGAGCTTACTATTTATAACATTTCCCCTAAAACAATAAATAAAAGCTTTCTCCAAGACATATAAGAGCAGGCACTTCAGTATTTATCTGCTATGCAAGGTTTCTGTTTACTTGTGTGTGTATGCATGTGATCCTTGACCTGAAGTCTACAGTATGACAGTTCATTCTGCAACTTTAAGAAGGCAGTCGCTGCATCACAGTGCTGTTCTTTTTCCATTTTATAACCTGCTCACAAATCAGGATTTTAGATAATAAATAACTGCAGGCTACATTTTCAACCAGTATTGCTATTATTTTGATAATGCCAAGGTCTATAGTGACCAGGGCCGTCTTAAGCATATCCAGCGCCGTGGTGCAAAGATCCCTCCGCCCCCCGCCCCCCCGTTTCCCAAAGTTGTTGACCTTTTCCCAAGCCTCTGCGGGGATCGCTCTCCTCCTGCAGAGGCTTGGGAAGGAATCTGCACGCCCGCCAGCCATATGGTTGATGGGGCACAGCTGGCGGGCATGCAGGGAAAGGGGAGGCAGCCGGCAAAGCCGCCAGCTCCCCTACTCGCTGGGAAACCAATAGGAAAGACGGCTCTGATAGTGACAAGCCACAATGGGGAAATAGAATAAAAAAGCATCCTTGGCCACAACCCTAATCAGGAATGGCTCAGAATCAGGGTTGGTACAAGGTAACTGGGGGGCAGGATGCAGGAGAGAGTGGTCTTGGGACAGCAGGGTGAAAATCTGTTAAGTCCCTCCCTGGGACAAAATTCCTCACTTATGGCACACACACACACCTGATAGTTTTGGCATTTCACAGGGTCCTGATGCAGCCCACCCTAGCCCAGGGGTCATCAGTTGGCAGCTCCATGAATTCCTCTCACCCATCATTGTGATCCAACTAGCCCCTCTGACACATCTGCTTGAATGACTCAGGACATCCATCTTGAATATAACTACAGTGGTACCTCTAGAAACAAACTTAATTCGTTCCGGAGGTCCGTTCTTAACCTGAAACTGCTCTTAACTAGAGGCACACTTTCGCTAATGGGGCCTCTTGCTGCCACTGCGGCGCTGGCACATGATTTCCATTCTCATCCTGGGGCAAAGTTCTCAACTCGAGGTAATGCTTCCAGGTTAGCGGAGTTTGGAACCTGAAGCGTTTGTAACCTGAGGTGTTTGTAACCCGAGGTACCACTGTAATGGGCAAAATTAGACCTGATGTGAAATAAATCTTTGCTTTTATTTGCAGATTTTAAAAATAGATGCAAACTGCATCAGCTGGGGATATCCAGCTGGGGCAGTCCTGGGGGGAAATCCTTCTTTTGAAGCAAGCCTTTGTATCGGGCAATTCCTAGCTGATGCAATTTGAATTTTTAAAAATCTGCACATTAAATGCAAATCTGCACTTAGTATCAGGTGTAGTTTGGCCCTAGGAATCTGCTTACATTATCTAAGCATATGAGAACATTACCCAAGCAATTTGGGATTACTCTCACAAATCAATACCTTTATCTTGAAGCTGTTTACAAGCACAGTGAATCCAAGGGTCTGGGATCAGTGCTAATGATTCCCATTAATGACTTGTGTTTCAAATTAGAAAGAGACAGTGATATGCACTGCCTACATTTTTCTATCAATATTATATCTAAATGGAGAAAACACTGGCACTTTCTATGTGTTCAGCCCCTGAGTCTTTAGCCAATTAAAATTAGCGGCTATTCACACAGATACAAACATAGTTTTTATAAAACAAAAAAACAAGATTATTTTTAACACTTGCACTGGGGGAAAAGACCCTGTCTGCAATATCTCTTGTTAATTTTGACATTCTTCCTCACTTAGCCTTCCTTGAACCCTGACTGTAGTACAGAAAGAAGTTAAGTGTAAAAGACCATGGATATTGACTGTTGTAGGAACCATCTGGCTGTGGCAAAAGATGGTAATTAATTTATACTCTTCAAGGTATCCTAGGGGCAGTGGTTACTTTAGTGAACATCTTTACTTACTTAGCATCTGGATATGACAAGTGATGAACAGATCCTGGTCTCCCTAGAAGCCCTGTAACAACTGAATTTAGTGCAGAAGCAAAAGTTCTTAAAAGAGAATTTAAAAGAGAAGCTTTGCCTATCTTTGCTGTTCTAGCTTCTCATGTTCAGCATGCTCTCTTTCTCTTTATGGCTTCTTCAGGAAAGCACCAGGCTTCCTTCCTCTCTCAGGTAACCTATACACATACACAACAGTAAAGCTGAAACAGCATTACTAGTTGTTTCATGGCACTACTGTTCCAATTGCCATTCCTTCCATGAAATCATTAGCCAGTTGGGATCAGAGGCAACAACAGCACAGAAATGACCAAGGCTTTTGGCCCTGCTTACACAGTGCTATTTATTATTATTCCGTTCATTTATTAAATTTGTAAACCACCCTTCATCCACAGAGCTCAGCACATAGAATTACACTATAAAAACACGAAATACATAATAAAAATAAGAACCAAAACAGCAAACAAATATTCCACCCCTGTTACAGCAGTTCTGTGTGAAGAGCCCCTGTTAAAGATGATCTCAAGGGGCAAGTCTTCAGAGACTGGTGTCTCTTATTGCAAAGACAAATCCATCAGACATTTTGAAATTCTGCCACCTTTTTCTCCTGAAAGAGTCGCTCTTCTGCTTTTTCTCTTCCTTTTTGCTGGCCCATTCTTATTTGTTCGTGAGACACACTCTGCAGTCAATTCTGTTCTTGTTGGGATTGTAGATTTCATTATTGAACTGACCGTTTGATGCCTCTAGTTGCCCTGTTTATTGGACATGCATTCTGATTTGCCTGCACAAAGCTTATGGGAAGGTTAGACTATGAGACTCTGGCCTTTACTGAGTATTCATTCTGATTTGTTGTCCAGAGATTATGCAATTATCATTGATCCAGGTTTGCTTGTAGGGTGCTTGCACGTCTTCCTATCAAACATTAATTCATCCATCCATCCCACTTTTCAGTGCACTTCCCTGTCACTTTCCTAACTGCAACAAGTCTGTGTTTTTGTTTTTAAAAGTGGATTTGTTGCACCAGGGTGACAGAGTCCTTTAATCCACTTCATGTGAACGCATATGCAATTAAATATGCACTTGAATCAGAGTACTTTCGCAATAAACTTTCTTTCTAGGGAACTCTCTGAACTGTAGCTTTGTGAGGGATGTAGGAGTCCTTCTAACTACTCCCAGCACTCTTAACAAACTACAGGCCATAAAACTTCCCAAGTGGTGGACTGGTGGGCCTACCCATTTGATCTATGCCATGGGGAGATCTTTTAGGTTTGGCCCTAAAGGAGTGATTAGCCAGCAATCAGGCTAGGCTGATTCAGGATACATACTCAGTGCTAGGCTCAATGTCTACTTACATTTGTAATAATAATAATTTATTATTTATACCCCGCCCATCTGGCTGGGTCCCCCCAGCCACTCTCGGCGGCTTCCGACAAAACACTAAAATACAATAACCTATTAAATATTAAAAGCTTCCCTAAACAGGGCTGCCTTTAGATGTCTTCTAAAAGTTTGGTAGTTATTTTTCTCTTTGACATCTGGTGGGAGGGCGTTCCACAGGGCAGGCGCCACTACCGAGAAGGCCCTCTGCCTGGTTCCCTGTAACTTGGCTTCTCGCAGCAAGGGAACCGCCAGAAGGCCCTCGGCGCTGGACCTTAGTGTCCGGGCAGAACGATGGAGGTAGAGGCGCTCCTTCTGGTATACTGGACTAAACAATAAAGATGTGACCATTTTAATTCCAAAGTGTTGTTCTGTCATTATTGGTATTCTCACATCACCTGCCCATCCCCCAGTGGGCTTGCAAAGTGTTCCGTAATATACAGTGGAAATTAATTTAAGGAAAGTCATTATAATGTTCTACTGTAGCCCTCAGCACTGGCCGTTGCCCAACATAGAAACTCAGCATAGAGAAAATAACTAATCTAGGGCATGGCATTTTCATTTAGAATATGCACTTTCATCACTACAACTATGCATAACTAATTAACCAGACCTGAGGTTAGCCTTGTTATTAGTGGAGCTATTCCCTTTATTGTCTTGCAATAATATTTTTGCAATGTGTCTGTTGCATGCTGATGGCCATTTAAATGTCAGAAAGAAAAGTGACTGAGAAATAGAGGCTACAGGAATGCATTCCAATTGTCATTTCCATGAGAAAGGTTCTCAGAATCTGACCTAATTTCCTGTATGTATCTGGAAGACTCTATCTCAGTTCTGGCAGAGAAAGGAAAACAAATTACTGGGACATGAAGACTGTTTACTTAAAAAAACCAGAAAAAACCCACCCACAATTTAGGTAAAAAGTCTGTAATGCCTATATCTAATCCAAGCCACCATCCATTATTAATATGAACAAAGGCTTTCAAAAGTGAGAGTGGTCCCGAGAGCATACTGCTGAGCAAAATAAGGACCAAAGGTTAAGACATGCAAAATCAAGAGAGAATGTGCAAATCTAGCTCTTTAAAATCAACTAAAACTGGGTATCTTAGCAACACAGGAAGCTATGTTATACTGAGTCAGACCACTGGGTTCATTTAGCTCAACACTGTCTATATATGCGTTTCTCAAACTTGAGTCTCCAGCTGTTGTTGGACTACAACTCCCATCATCCCTAGCTAGCAGGACCAGTTGTCAGGGATGGTGGGAATTGTAGTCCCAAAAAAGCTGGAGACCCAAGTTTGGGAAGCCCTGGGTTTGGCAGCTCCATGTGTTTTTTAGAGAGGGTTCCCTCCCAACTGTACCTAGAAATACAGGAGACTGAAGCTGGGACCTTTGGCATGCAAATTCTGTCAGGATGCTGATTCCAAGGGGAATGCCCACAAAGCTGGGTCATTTACATATAGAGAAGTAGCTCCCACAGGGGAAGAGGAACATTAAAAAGGCCACAAAGAAACTCATTTATCCATGGAATGATTTTCCTTATGGTATAAACAGATCCTTAAATGAAAACCTGTTAGCAGCAAGCAGAAAACAAATTAAATTAAAGCTTATATGGGGCTTCTACAGATTCTTGGATATACAAACAAATGTTTGCCAGCTGTGATTTATCAGAACTAAGTTAAATGCAAGTACAATTGCATGATTTTCTTTCTCTGGGTGATAAGTAGAAAATACACAAAACTCATCTTCCTGTATCATGGTGAATAAAGGTCAGATTACAGTATAATAAGCTACTGTTGCTTTTGCCTAATCTAATCACTTTTGCCTGATACATAAAAAAGCAGGTAGGTTTACATACAGTATTTGAGATGCTGCATGGGCAATGTTTTGCACCATTCCATAAGGCAAGCCTTTGTGTTGTTTTACTCACTACCAGTGGCATGGGGCGGGGGGGGGGGAGGCACAGGGGCAGTTGCCCTAGGTGCAAAATTGTTAGGGGTGCAAAACTTCAATGCCTGGTGCTGCTTCTGGGCTTTGTTGAGAACGGATTCTCGAAGCAAGCCAGGAAGTGACCTCTCCAGACAACAGAACAAATATTTTCTTATCACTGTGGTTGCAATCTCCTGGGTGACACAGAAACCGCTAGGCAGTTGAATGTGCATGCTTACTCTGTCCATTTTCCTCCTTCTCAACACCACCTTCATTGTGGGCCCGGCCACTGCAATCCATGCTACGACACTGCTCACTACATATGCTGAGACACACACACTACGTTGGGTGTTGCAAACTTCTTTGGAGGGCATTTTAGAGCTGGGTGTGTGTGTGTGTGGAGAATGCCTGAATCTCCTGGGGAGTCACTGTTCCACATTAGTGGATTAGTGTGATAACACAGCTGCTGCACAGAGCAGGTTAGTTATCCAAATAAATTAAAATGGCTTTCGGTCAGTGGTGCACACGCAAAGCATCCCAACTCACCCAAAATTTGGTCCTTATACTTTCTTTCTTAGGCACTGCTCCCACAGAATCCTTCAACAGTTCTTAAAAAACAAATTTAAGAGCAGTCTGCAGATCTAGTAGGATTGATGTTTAAATCAGAGAAAATCTGTATGCATGCTTTGTGGTGCCATTTTCTTGGGTCTTGTCGCAAGGAGCCAAACCACAACAAGGAGCTTGAATACTTTTATAGTGGAAAGGCATACTGTACTCTTTTTAAAAAAGAAAAAAAAGAAAGAAAACTTTGCTTCTTACTTGCTTTAAATATGGGGCAATTTATAGCAAGGTGATAGTTTGAAAAATGCATGCAGAGCAGAAACAGGCCATATGATCTGAGAGATAAACCACTGGATTCCTTCAATATCACATAGGACGCCTAATAATAATAATAATAATAATAATAATAATAATAATAATAATATATTATTTATACACTGGCCATCTGGCTGGGTTTCCCCAGCTACTCTGGGCGGCTTCCAACAAAATATTAAAATACAATAGTCTGTTAAACATTAAAAGCTTCCCTAAACAGGGCTGCTTTCAGATGTCGGGTAGTTCGTTTTCTCTTTGACAGCTGGTGTAAGGGCGTTCCACAGGGCGGGTGCCACTACCAAGAAGGCCCTCTGCCTGGTTCCCTGTAACTTGGCTTCATTCATACTTCTAGGCATTCTGCCACTGCTTGAATGATTGTGTAGTCAAGTCAGCTCTGGAACCACCCAGAGCGTGGGAAGCGCTAGACAAGTGAAAAACAGTCTATTTGCAGGACTTTTTCCTCATACTTCTAAGCTACAATTCCACAATGTTGACTTTGCTTTCACAAAGCCCCCTGCTCACTAGGTCTAGCAACACAGCCCTCAACATTCAATGTTGGACCCAGACAACAGAAACAAGAACCACCACCACAATGAAACTATAGCAGCAACTGGTCTAGCAAACAGAAAACCGAGGCTTTGTTAAGTAAAACATTTCCAAGATGATGAATAAAAAGTGCTAATCTTTGTATGCTAATCCTTGATTATTTGATTGCATGCCTTTGGGAGCAGCTAGAAAATGGTAGCCAGCAGAGTTCACCAAAATAATTAATTTTAAAATTAGTATTTGTTGCATTATTGTAATTCAGACTTTCATTTGCCACCCTCTGCTTGTGTCTGACACTTCCTCTCCCTCAGAATGTGTTTAGATGTTGAATAATACTATATATCCTGGAAATCAAACCAGCACAATTCAGTTCCAACATTACTGGCCAGATTCAGTGATCTTCTGGAAGGCCCTCAACAACTTGGGTCTAGGATATCTTAAGGAGTGCCTGATCCCTTAAAGCATGGCCTGATCATGGAGATATCTGAGGGAGTCTCTGCTGGTGGTTTCCTACAGCTCAGAGGCAAGGATCATAACTACTAGAAGCTGGGCATTCAGTGTTGTGGACCCAACCCTGTAGTGGTCCAATCCTAGTGATTGAGATTAAACAGGTACCCTCTTTGCTGAACTTCAGGCCCATTACAAAAACTTAAAACAAAAAAAATTCAGCAGGCATTTTAAGGCCTGTTTTTATGATGAATTTCAATTGTTTTCTCTCTCTTTTTAAAATATTTTATGTACACTGCTTAGGAATCTTGAATATGAAGGGGTACATAAATATTTGAAAGAAAATAAGACAATCTGAAGTCCAGACCAGAAGTCCCAACACCCATCTGGCAGCAGGAAGCTTTCCATTACTTGGGAAGAGAATAAATGAGTCAGGGAGCGCTCCAGGAAAGAAGGAAGCCATAGGACCAAGTTATTGCAACGCCATATCCTCCCCAGCTCTTAATTCAGTGTTTGCCAGACTCCTGCTGCTTCTTAAGCAATCTGTCCTGTTCGCCCCTGCCTCTGGCTCAGAGGGAGAGAGAGACAAGGCATTGCCTGAGGGATTAACTGTCCCAGGACTGTCCAGGGTAGAGGACAGGACTTTATCTGACACCTCAGACTGAGAATGTGCCTCTGATGGGACCTCCACTGCTCTGATGCCGAGCCAAAGCCAGAGCCTGCAGAACTGGACAACCTCAAAGTGAGTGAGGTTAAGAGCAGATCCCAACCAGCCACTCTAATCAAGTGATAATATCACTGCTACTATCTGTAATGTTTATTAAGCTGCAAATGCTGCTTCATTTCCATTTTCAACTGCCCCAACAAAAAGCTAACTTAAACATTTGTATTTTCACCCTATGCCCCACAAGACACTATAGCTCCTGCAGTTTTTGCTTTAATCTAAGTCACATGAGAGCACATTTTGCATCGGTATACTGCCCCTGCCCCCCGTCTGTTGTGCTAAGTAGGACAACTGAACTTTTCCTGAGCTGGTTTCACAACTGTACTCCTCCAAGTATTTACACATTCTATTAAACAAGCCTTCTGCATTCAGGGTTGTCATTGGCCACAAATCAATATTTGTATCACACAAAATAAGATCTGGCTTTGGGGATGCTTGAACTATTTGCACTGGCCACTTTCCATTCATTTACGAAGTTTCAGCAGCCTGCCAAGGAAAGCCTATTCTGTTAGACATGTCGCTCTTGGCTGAACTTTGATCACTAATTCTAGAAATGCCGGTTGTTTTAATTCTTTATTGGACTGTATTGTTTGACATTTTTTCTCTTGCCGGAAGACAAAATGTGTAAAACACGACTTTCATGTAACTTTAGGTGCGCATCATGGTTTCTCCATTTCTCAAATCCCTACAAAGGGCTATCATCTCTGCTACACAATATGTTGTCAGTTTTGTTGACAGCCTGACAGTACAAAGCTTGTATATTCTGTGTAAACTCTAGCTCGCCTTCCATATTATAATCTATGGTTGGAAACGTGTTACAAAATATAAGGTGGTTAACCTTTTTAATGTTTTTTGGAATTATGGTGCCTTGGCTGAGTAGCCCCAGTAGCTGGAAATGGCTGGAAAAAGCGCTGTATTTCCCCCCTACTGAAAGAACAACAGAAAAATTCATTGCGCCTGAGAAACCTATGTATCAATATATACATATAATACCACGCAGCCATTTGCAACAACATGACTTTGGCAAGGTCTTGTTATCTTTGATGAAGAGCGCTCTGATCACAGTTCTTATTACAGTTTCATATCACTGGGAAGCCTGCATCATTTATTCATATAGCTGTGTTGGACATGGAGTCAGCCTTGGAGCATGGAGCTATAAAAATAAGCTGTCATTCTTCAGTGGCAGCAGCGTCATTTTCTCTCCCTCTCTCTCGCATACCTGACAAACATCCTTTTTTCAGTTTAAACCTACAGTGAGATTAACTCAGAGGTGTTTTCTTTTTCTTTCTTTTTTAAAAAGCCCTACAGATTAAGACAGAGCAAACAAAATCCTCAAAGATTCCTCTTTGCCTTTTGCAACAGAGCTCTTCAGAAATGGCACGATCTCACACAGAATGCTATAACACCAACAGCCAGCCCTTTTAGCATGGAACATAGAACAGACCTTGGTTACTGATCATAATTAAAAAGGAGAGACCTTAACCCCAAGTCTAGGCAGCGGTGGGGCTAGTCGCTCTGGCACCCGGGGCGGCACATATGCCGTGCACCTGGGGGCAGGGAAATCCACCCAGGGGGTGGGGCGATCGTACCCAGGGGGTGCAATCTGGCGTCGCCACAATCACGGAGGGGGTGCCATTTGGAACGGTGGGGATCACGCCAGGGGTGCCACGATCTATGGCCGTGATCTTGCCGGAGGGTGCCATCTGACATGGCCATGATCGTGCTGGGGGTGCCATCTGGGCTGGGGCAATGGCGCAACAGAGCTCCCCTGTGACTCCCAAACATAGCTCTGGGGAGCTGCACCCGTGCAGCTTGTCCTCTCCCCTGCCTGCCTCCTCCAGCTGGGAGCACAGGGGAAATGGTGGGGCAGCACAGCAAATGTCACCCCCCCCCGTCAATCTGGCACCAGGGGCAGGACGCACCCACTGCACCCACCTTGCTCTGCCTCTGAGTATAGGTTCAGATGGTACACTAAAGTTTGGCTCATGCTGTGCTGCAAGGTCCTCCCAAGGCGCCAGCATGTTTGTGTATAGGCCATGGTTTGACTTGCTGTGACATGTTAACCAGGCCAGTGTCTGGAAAATACAGAAGCTTGCCATCTTGCTCCTTGTTGAAAGCCTACATCCTCCTTCAACTACATTTCTTTTCCAGCTGCTTGCCGGGGTTTCCTGCTGCACTTTATTTAATCGTCCATACGCACTTTTATCTCATGTTTATGCCATCTATACATTTGGTGTCAACATTTTCCTTTTTCTTTTTCATCAAACCTAATATATTTAAAACATATTGTGGCTGTGCTAAAAAAATAACCTATAAAGTGAAAAGCAGTGTGAAGCTAAATTGTGACAAAAGAACATCATCTAAAATGTGTGGCCAACTAGGAAGGTCATTAAAATATAAAAACATAATAAAACGTAAACATTAAAGAAAACCTTCCCTATACAGGGTTGGCTTCAGACAGTTTGGGGGTCTGATAACCTCATACCCTCCAACATTTATCCAATGAACATTACCTGGCATTGAAAATATTGTAATGCCAGTGACAGATATGACCTGGGGCAGGGGAATTCAGAGTGCTATGACAAAAAAGGTCCTCTCTTTTGTATTACTAATTGTTACTGTTGGTGATGATTTATTACAAAAACAGATTCCTCACATTTAAGTAATTGAGAGGCATCTTGATAAAAAGTTGTCACACTTGACATAGATACTCTTTGTTATTATGTGAAACCCAATTCAGCCAACTTCATTGGTGTGCCTCATAATATACTATTAAATTTGGGGCAGCTAATCCTTCTGTTTGGGTTGAGGCTTTCTCCTTTGTGAATACAAACCATGCTTCCGAAAAAAGGGAATAGTTGGAGAAGGGCCACTAAAAAAGAAGTGGGCAGGCTGGTATGGCCATTCCATAATCTTCAAAGACATAAAAGAATTTGACAATACAAGGTAAACATTTGCTCAGGGAAATCAGCTGAATTCAGCTCCCGGGAGCAAATTTTTCAGATGCACAAATTATTTTCAAATGCTATAGGAAATATGTGGTTGGCTCATGGTAGAAATATACCATTTCAATGACTGGTAGGGAACAAGTTTCTTAACATATATATAAAAGTATACATATGACCATGGAAACGATATGTCAGAGTAACTTTGAAAAGTTCAAATAATATTATTATTGGCCAATACCTGAAAATTTGAAGTAAGAACAAATTGAAAACATATTCTCAAGTGTCCCATATGGAAGCATTTGTTGCCAAGAAAAATGTCATGATGCAGAGTCTCACTTTATAAATTAGTTTCATTAGCACAGTACAAAAAATGTTTAGGTTGTCATTTATTTTCAATTATGTCATAACAGAAAGCTAGTAATGTGGCTCAATATCTTATATTTACAAAGGAAAGACAATAAAACTGGAAGGTCTATAAATGATAATTGTGTTGAGCTGGAAATACATATCCAGAACAATCAGGATATATGGACACTTTTAGTCATTCTCTTTACAAATTTCAGAAAGTAGCTTTGGAAAGACTAGTATCTGCACTAAAGTATAGTATCTGCACTAAAAGGCAACACATACAGTTAAACACAGGGGGTGGAAGACTGCCCCTGTTTCTATGACAACACTTACAGTAACAGTTGCACACACATTAATTTGATTTTATATGTGGAGCTATACTTGAGGCTGAGCCAAAAAGGCCCTCCATTTTCAACAGCCCTTTCTAAAGCTTTCTCCAGTTCTTCTAGGAACCTTGCAAACAGCTACAAAATGCTGTCTCACCGATTTTACTGGCTCCCTATCCCTGACCCCACATGATAGATATTATTTTTGCAAGGGTCGCAAATATTCAAAAGCGTTAACTTTTGCAAAAGCAAAGTGTGTTGGCTTTCAAAAATACAATTAGTGTAATATTCAAAAGTAATGCTAGGTCATAATATTGCAATATATGGGCTACATTCTGTTAACTTCACGGGTATAGAAAGTGGGAGGAGAAGTGTTATAAAATCAAGGCATATTAGATCATATTAATCAGACATTTAGTTTTATGGTGGGTTGCAAAGAAAGTCTGCAGTTGCAGAAATGAGAGGGCAGGGCAGTATCTACCCAGTAATTTAAGCAGCAGGTGTTTGATAGAACTAATTAAACCATCAGCCCCACGTTGCACATATTGATTTTTATGTTGTGAATCAGTTTCAACCTTCCCATATTCAACATGCTCCCTCTTTTTTGATCTTTCTAAACATTCGGCACAAGGCAATTTTGTATACTGTAAAACAATTTTTTTGCATAGCAAAGGTTGAAAAGCAGCAGTATAGCTCATCATTCCAGTCTCCTACTGATATAAAAAATGAACTAGATGATGTCAGTTGTTCCTCGATATAAAGTAAACACACACAAATTAGAGCAACCTGGCAGGGCATCGTAGTTCTGAGACTGTACGGTCCAATATAAAATTCATAAAGCATGATTCAGGTTCTTAATACATTTGCATTGGTTGCTGCCAAATGCATGCGGCTTTGAGAATTGTTCTGTCTAGGTATTCCTGGCAGGGGCAACAGCAGGACCCTTCTGAAAAACATCTCATGGGGGCAGAGGTTCTCGGCAAGAGTGATTGAAAATAAATAAATAAATCCAAGACGTTAAACAACGAAGTTGCGTTTTTAAGAAGAAAAAGCTTGTTCTAGTAAAATGATACTAATGAATAAATGGTCGACATAGAAATAAACTGATGTTAATCGGTGTGAACACTTTCCCCCTCTGTGTTACAGAGCGAAAGAGAGAGAGAGACTGGAGAATTCATAGACAGCCTTTAAATATTACTCCACCTGATCATTAACAGAAAGTGGTGGGAGAAGGAGCATCCATTGCGAGGTGGTTTGTAGCAGCTAGCCATTTTCCACGAGGCAAAAATATGTCAACACCGCAATCCTATACATATCTGCTCAGAGGTAAGTACTATCATGAATATAATACATAACCAATGAGAAGCTTTTTATCAACAGAATCACCTATAATTCTAGTTTAGACACCTCCAAAGGGCTATCAAAAACCAATGCGTGTTCCAGGGAAATGTCTGCCCTTAAGCATTGTTGAATTTAAATGGAAAGGTTTGGTAGACATTTGATGGACGAGGCTGCAGAGCTGGAATTCATCAGCAAAAGAAACGAGTATTTCAGGGATCGTTCTGAGAAGAAGTTACTCTCTTTACTCATCATATGTCTCCTAAAGCACTTGGGAGTATTAAAATACCTTTATGTCATCTTTCAAACAGCTCTCCCGAATAAGTCAAATGTACCACGCAGGTGCCACTGGCTTACAGCTTAACCAAGTGAAATGGGGGGGGGGGAGACTCTAACATCTAATATTTAGGCTCCAGTTTGAATCTGGAGAAGTGTGAGCATCTCAGAAAGATGGAAATCGACCTGGCAGCCAGGAAAGACCAAAACAAAAACCCAAACTAGTCACCATCATTCACCACACTGCTAAAATCATACTGTATGTTTCCCCTGACCCAGTTCCTTCCAGAAGTTCTTGAATCGTAACACCTATCATCCCTGACCATTGAGCCATGCTGACTGGGGCTGATGGAAATTATAGCCCTATATATAATTGAAGTGTACCAGGTTGAGAAAAGCTGTTCTAAATAATACCAAAGATGGGAATATATTACCGTGTGATTAAACAGCAGTCGTGTGTTATGCTGTCCTCCACAAACACGCCACTTTCGTCATCCGTTTCAACTAGGTGTCCATCGTGGTACCAATGCACTTGTGTAGTATTATCGAGGTATGTTCCTGTACACTGAAATGGCAAGCGGTCGCCGTGAAAAACCACCTGTCTCTGGGATGGTATCAATTCAAATAGAGGCAGCTCCAGCGGTCCGGCTGTAGGTGAGAGCATAAAGGAAACAATTCGTTTATTGCATTGTTCATGCATTGTTAGTGATGAGGAGAGGAGAGGAGAGGAGCAGTCCTAGAGCCAGCAGAAACAATGACAAGTACATCTTCGCAGTGCTATTCTACACATGTCTACTCAGCAGTAAGACCCTTTGAATTTAATGGGGTTTACTTCCAGCTAAATGGGTACAGGATCGTGCCCATCATTTCTTGTCACTAGAATGAAAATACCAAGTTTGTTTTTTAAAGATACAGGGTGTATCTTCCACAGATGCAATTACTGTGTATATCCTGTGCCCCATGTCAAGAAGAGGGCTCACAAACATAGTTGCCAAGTGGTCAGCAATGTCTATAAATCTTCGTATGGCAGGGATCTGCGAACTAGATGAGTAGTACCAAGTGGCAGACCTTACAGTTCCTAGTAAATTCTGTATGTGCTGCTGAGAACTTTGAAGAAGCTCTTTTCCATCCTTGAACAATAAGGTTTGCTGAAACGAAACACATGCCCATAAGCTACACACACATTCCATCACATTGTCAGTTTGGCAGTTTTCACTTCATTCTGTAAACTAATCCAAGACAATTATACTATGATAAAGTAAAACACTGCAGAAAGTAAAGTGTTTGTGCCGAGAGTTATGATTATGGGGGAAAACATGTTAGACTCACGTGATCAAGTCAACCCACCTGTGATTAACACACTGCTGATTTCAATGTAACGTTGGGTTAATGTGCAATCTTTTTGCAAAAAGTCCAATAAACGGAAAGACCTTGTCTCTCCCTCCCTTCTACTTTCTCTCCCTTTCCTTCTTATTGCCCAGGCTGAGCACAGCTGCCACAATATTATAAGCTAATGCACACAGCATTATATTTTCAAGGAAGAAAGAAAGCACTTTCAGCTCAAGGGTCAAATACTGTGACTCGTACTAAGCAGTGATTTTATTCCACATTTAGCTGTACTGATTGTAATAAATCTACAAACAACACAGCAGTGCTGATTTAGATGGAATGGCTAAGTCTCAAGCTCTGCATTTTTAATTTTGTGAAGATAATGATAACATTTATTCACTTGGTTGTACCTTTCAACGGGTACATATTTTTATCCTCAGGTCTTCTGCTTATAAAGGAAATGTTTTAGTGCTTCCAGTTCAGCATAAAGTGGAAGCACCTTTGCATATTTTCAGATTTAGAGAATGGAAGCAATTCTTCTCTAATTAAATGATAAATCAATAAATGTACATCAGCCTATTAACACTTAACAGGCACAAGACTAATTGAATGGAAGTCAATTGTTGAAAGCAATGAACATGATCAATGTATATGTTTTTTCTAGTATTTACACATATTTATAATAAATTTGGCTATGTTGACATCTCTTGACAAACAGAAAGGCAAAAGTGTCTATAGTCTATTTATTTATTTATTTATGCATGCATGCATGTATGCATGCTTTTCTAGAAGACGTGTTGAACTATCAATATAGCAAAAGTTAATACTATAGCTCAGAGTTTTTCAATCTTTTTGGGTCTACGGCTCCCTTGACCAACTACATTTTTTTCTGTGGCACCCCGTGGGTCTCAGAAGCCCAGTTCTGTCACCCCTTGCCTGCAGAGTCAGCAGCCCCTCACCCTTTTCAAACACCCTCCCTTGTGGAGCATTCTTAAACTCTCCCCTCTCCCTGGGAGTCCTCTGAGCAGCCCCTGGTCTCTGAGCTGCCCTCCCTGCCCCAAAGAGAGGTGTCTCCTCCCACTGCCCCACAGGGGCCTGGGAAGCACCCCCTGGCCAGCCCCAGAGGCACCATTTGCCTGGGGAGCTTGTAGTCAGGGCTGTTGCAACAAACAGCCACACAAGCCTTTGGGAGGCAGAGAGGCAAGAGGGCATTAGAGGAAGGGAGGGAAGGAAAGAGGGACAGAGGCCAGAGTTGCCCATGGCACCCCTGACCATCATTCAAGGCACCCCAGGGTGCCTTGAAAACCACTGTTCTAGCTTATGTTGAACACCTTAACAATACACTAAAAATCACATTTCCTGTTTTGACGGAGATTTATAAATGCCCAGAATTGTTTATACCCCACCCATCTGGCTGGGTTTCCTCAGCCACTCTGGACAGGCTAGAGGAGATGACATTTTCCATTGCAGCAACCAGGCTACGAAACTCCCTATCCCTGTGACACTGAGAACTTATTGACACTTCCTCTTGTTATTCTGCTTTCCCCCAGGGAAAACCACTCTTTAGTGCTCAATCAGAGCAAACAGCAATTTGGATTCTTCCCAGATTGACATTTGTTCCACTCTATTGCTGAAGAGCAGCTTTTCCCTTGAAAAGAAGCGGAGCAAGGAGGAAACCACGCAGACCCATGCCTAGAAAGTGTGGGTCAAATGGGAAATTGTTTGGCGCTGTGCTTTTTAGGCACGGCACAACGTGAAGTGTGAAAGAGCCCTGAGTTGACATTTACAGTGCAACCATAAGCTTATCTACTCAGAAGAAAGCTTCATTTAATTCAACTGAGTTTATTCCTAAGTGAGTTGGGTTCGGCCTGCAGACTTAGAAACCTTATGTTTTGACAGGTCCATGGTCTTCCAGTTCCTGATTTTGTTTACTTCCAGGCTGTTTTAAAGAAGGATTTAAGCAACAATGTTTATTTTATTATATTTTAATACCTGATGTTTTAAATTTGGTGATTTAAGCCACCATGAACATTTTCTGTAGAAATGTTTTAAGTAAATAAATCATTATATTGCGGCTTGGAACACAGCAAATGAATGAAGTCAGTTTTGCTGCCAAAACAATGTATTCTTTTCTTGGTTCCTGCTGAATACAACCAGTCCAAGTAGCCAGAAAGCCATATTCTTAACTATAGTGATGAAAATTGGCAAGGGATACAAAGTGTTGCTCAGTGGGAGCAGACAAAATTGGACAGGCCCTTTGTATTCAATCTCCAAAAACCTGGCTATAATTGACTTGAGTCCTAGAAATACCTTAGCAGAATGTGGAAATGAAAGATAATGCTAGAATTAGAAAAAAATCAGAATTTTATATACGACACAGAAGTAAATAGCTTGCTTATAAGTTATTTGCAATGGATTGTATTTAATGTTAGTCATACTCTGAGCAGACCTAACATGCCCATCATCAATGGGTCTACTCTGAGTAAAGGTTAGTTGGAGACAGTCCAATGAAACTCCCATAGCATGACACTAAGGCTGCAGTCTTATCTTCATTTACCGGGAAGTAAGCCCCACTGAATACAACAGGACTTACATCTGAGTAGAGACATGACAAGAGACATGTATAAGTGCATGCACATTCAGCTGTGTTTCACAATGCTGCTACAAATTAAATAAAATTAATATATTTGTTAGAGCGACTGAAACAAGTAATCTGAAGGTTCAATCCAAGCCCTGAGGTCAACAGAGAACCTTTTCTGTGTGACCCTGCAAGCTGAAATATGGTGGGTTGTCACAAGAGACTTCTTAATAGCGGTCTTCTGTTTATGGAATGTCCTCTGCAGTGTGATTCATCTGGTGCCTACTTTAACACCAAGATGCCAGCCAAATACCATTTGATTTGCACAAGTATTAACCTCCATACTTTTAATCTTTGATAGAACGGTATGCTTTACCATGATTTCATAACAAAAAAAATTCCTTCCAGTAGCACCTTAAAGACCAACTAAGTCAGTTCTTGGTATGAGCTTTCGTGTGCATGCACACTTCTTCAGATACACTGTATCTGCAACATGATTTCATAGGATGACCGAATCATAGATTTGTAGAGTTTAACATTGTGAAACCAGTTAGGGCTCGTGTCTGCCCTTATTTTTAGACTTCTCCAAATTAAAAATTGTTCTTAGCGTTAGTGTTGCCATCTAAAATATTATTTTTGTATATTTTGCAACTTTAAACAGTTTTTATCGCTTTTGTACCCAGAGAATAATTGCCATTGGGAGACTGCAATCTCTTTGTAATGTGTAATATAAACATCAACTCAGCCTCTGGCAGCAAACCTGGGCCTTCTCGTAGGCTCCCCCTTTTCTCTGCACACCTCCATCTGTTTTTAATACTGCAAATGGCACAACAACTTTTCTCAAAATATAACGCTGTCATTTGCATTAAGACATTTCCATAAGTCAGCTGGTGTGTTTCCCAGCACAGTATTTTCACACCTGATATTGTGAAAGAAATATTAATTAAAACCGGGAAGAGGAGACCTGAGGATTCTATGAATTGGCAAATTGATGAGGAGCTGTAGTATCATGAAAAGCCTTTTTATTCGGCTCCGTCACTGAATTTAATGTAGTACAGGCATATGAGTCAGGGAACCCCCAGACATATGCAACAGCCCTCGAGTTACTCGGTTTTCTGACTAAGTGCAAAGCAATGATTCCTTACTATGGGAATCAGGAACAGAGTTTAACCACAGGCTGATCCTTTTTTTTTTTTTTTGTTCTTTCTGAAATCTAAGTTGCCCTAACATTCTGCTATACCCAGCATTTTAGCCCCTAGTTCTGCACTTCTTAAAACTCAGCTTACAAATTGTACACAAACATAACAGCACAGTTGGAGTTACAGATAGGTAGCCGTGTTGGTCTGCCATAGTCAAAACAAAAAAAATTCCTTCCAGTAGCACCTTAAAGACCAACTATGTTAGTTCTTGGTATGAGCTTTCGTGTGCATGCACACTTCTTCAGATACACTGAAACAGAAGTTACCAGACCCTTCTATATAGTGAGAAGGTGGGGAGGGGTATTACTCAGAAGGGTGGTAGGAATGGGTGATTGGCAGATAGCTGTGATGAGCCTGTTGGAGCTTAAAAAGCCATTTCTAGTGAGTAGAATCAGGAGTGGGAAGGCAAAGAGGAGGAAGAATTTGCTTAATCCTTTCCCTGCTCATTCATTCATTCATTTATTCAAGTTATTTATATCTTGCCTTTCCTCATATAGTTCAAGGCAGCTCATGAACATAATAAAACAAAAACAAAATAGCAATGTTCGAAAAGAACAAACAACAATAAAGGCCAGCAATAAAACAATTTAAAGACATCATCCAAAAAGCACAATACACAGCCATGGGTAAACACACACAGAGAGACAGAAAAATATCATAAAATTATTAAATATCACTTTGCTAAATCAAAACCCAGCCATCACTACTGAAATTTGTGTGTAGTTTGTGTTTTCAGATGCCAAGCTGCACAAATATGCCCAATATCTGACCTTAAATTTTAAACCTAGCTCATCTGATAAGAGCCACATAACACAGGAATCAACTGGCCACTGAATTTTCAGACATATTTAATTGTAGATATATACCTAAAGTATAAAAGTACAACCAAATTTTGGTACACAGCAGATAAATCATTTATAGAAGCAAATGAAGGGTTTCCTAATATCTATTCATAAAGGGGTGGGGAGAGAACCTTACCACATTGCTGCATTAGATTTGTAGCAGACTCTCTCTAGGGTGTACAAGTCCTTTTTATAAACCATGACAGAATGGATGTCAAAAATGATTTAACATTTACTTGCCTGTTAGTCCCTTAATGCTAATAAAACACAATGCCATTCAAAATCATTTCCATTTGGCTGATTAGTGTAAGCTCTAAACAACATAGCGAAACACAGCTTGAGCAAACCTCACACGTTCTCTTCCATTATAAATGCCTCAAAAACAAATGCACATGGTTTTGTTTATCGGCAGCTTCCTAGAGAGTGTACCATGTCAAGTGAATTTATTTGTAATAGATCAGCATCACATTGGAAAGATTAGCCCCTTTTCCTGAGACATTCCTGGAGGCCAAACAAGATCATTCATACACTAAACAACAGTCAGCTTGCCATGGAGAAATACATACGGTTATGTAGCTGTGGAAACATTTTGAGGAAGTAGAGTATCTTAAATAACCACGGACTGCTTATCTGCAAGTCATGTTGTTTGTTCCACCTTCTCTTCCACATGGCTTTATTAGTGGAGGCAGGAGGGATGTATTTTGAGGGTGCAAATGGTTTATATGGGGCAGGGGCACAGAGTAAAAAGCATCTAGGGTGGGGCCCGGATCTGAACCATAAAAGGTAAAGGGACCCCTGACCATTAGGTCCAGTCGTGACCAACTCTGGGGTTGCGACGCTCATCTTGCTTTATTGGCCGAGGGAGCCAGCGTACAGCTTCCGGGTCATGTGGCCAGCATGACTAAGCTGCTTCTCGGTAACCAGAGAAGCACACGGAAACGCTGTTTACCTTCCCGCCGGAGCAGTACCTATTTATCTACTTGCACTTTGACGTGCTTTCGAATTGCTAGGTTGGCAGGAGCAGGGACTGAGAAACGGGAACTCATCCCGTCACGGGGATTCGAACCGCCGACCTGCTGATCAGCAAGCCCTAGGCTCTGTGGTTTAACTCACAGCGCCACCCGCACTGAACCATAGAGGGAAGCAAAATGTTAAAAGCTCCCACGTCTCCTGCCATAGTTCCAACCTGAATTAGGATCCCAGAGTCTGCTCACTAATGATGATGGTGATGCAACTGGTAATTGTGTGACTTGTATCATATCTCCATCTGTGTGACTCCATCTCTCCCTCTGCTATTTTCCCCAATGCAGAGACCCATCTATGTTGCCTATGTTAACTTTTTAAAGGCACCGGGTACATCAATGCTACAATATAAAGCAGCATCAGCAAGGCAAATTCTAAAAGCAGAGAGCAGAATAAGGTAACATGAGAATGCTAATTCAATTAATTATCACCCTTATTCATAAATTATTTCCTTCAAAGGTGATTGCTTTAGAGTGCATGCGTATGTTCATGATGAATTCAGGTGCTCACTCATACGGAAGCAAGCTGTGTTACAAGCCAACAAACTACTAGAGCATGAAATACAACATCAATATTTTTATAAGCTTAACGAAGTAACTTGCCAAACTTCTATGGTTTAAACATTGCTAGATATGAAAAACATTTTAATTTATTTTGCTGTTGACATCATTGGTCTTGGCTACAGTACTGATGGACAGGCAATAGCCTGTGGGACTAGCACAAGGCGAGAGATGATATAATGTAAATTGTCCTTTCCACCTTCTCTCCAGATTAATGCCGAAAATCTAACTGCACTTTACAAGCACCACTAAAGTCAATGGAATGTACTTCTGAGTTTTAAAAATGTATTGTAAGGATCGCAAATGAACTAAGCATCTGTTTACGATTCATGCCAAACAAGGAATGAAAAGGCATTTCAGCATCATGTACGACAGCAGTCAAAATATGAGCATATGGCTGGAGGCTGGAGATGATGCTACCTTTCCATTTCTAAAGCAACCTTCTGATCTTCTGAACTGTAATAGAATGTATTTTTTTGGTTTGGCAAAGAGTGACATAACACCATGCACTCCTTTTTTTAATTTAAAAAAATATATTTTATTAAAGCTTTTTCATACTGCAATAAAATAAAAGAAACTAATCTAAATAAGAACAAAAACAGAGAAAGAAAAAAGAAACCTCAAAGGTAGCTCTTAACCTTAGTCTCACACAGAAAGGGGTGAACCCCCAGCTCTCACCTGGGGGCTTTCCTTTCTTCTCAATAGTCTCTCACCCTGGGAGGTATTCTCTTCCCTGCCTGTCACTCAGGGTCCTTCCACCAACCAGCCACCACCTTAATGTTTGTGCACCCCCATTTTTAAGGCACTTGAGTCCCCTATTAATTATATCTGAAGCACTTAAAATGTGTTTGCTTCCTTTGAATATGCTTGATTGTGGCTTGGGGGGTGAGGAAGAGAAGAGAGTTAGATGAATTATCTTCAACTTGACTTCAGCTTGTCTGGCCTGTAACTTTGCTTTTTAACATTCCCACTGACGTCCGCAGGACTACTCCCTAAATTGGCCTTTAATAACATGATTGATTCTGTGTGATGACCTCCTGGAGGTTCCTGCTCACCTTGCTCTTCTTCTGTGGACTGAATCCTGACAAATTAACTTTGGTTTTTAGGTTACATGTACACTAATGCAAACCACTACTAACACAAAGTTCCCTCAGAACCATGGTTTGCAAATGTTTTCAAACCATGGTTTCAGTCCAGTGTGTTGATCACTTCCACTGGCTTGCATGTAATGCATTATAGCTCAACTGGCAAGGGAGGGGGATACCAGTCTGGAGAACAAAGAGAGGCTGGAGATTGATTTGGACATCATGGTTTGCAGATACCCAAGTGTTATATTTGTGCTGGCTCACATATTTTGGAGGTATTTCTTGTTTTTCAATGGCACCCCCCCCAAACTATTTATATATTCATGCACAACAATAAACCTGAACTTTTCTACATTAGAATTATCTCATCTTTTAAGTCTGTGTGCTTTTGCAAAGGAAAACCAGAGTTACTTCTTGTTAATCGCTTGATTTATTGTATTGCCAATGGGGCTTTCTATCTGAACCTGCTATGCCTGCAGAGTGTAGCATGTACTGCTGACAAACGTGTGAGTTAGAGTTCTAATATATGTATACAATCTCAGTGGGAGAGAAATATGCATGGCTAAACTCAGTGGAAATAAGCTGGAAGACACTAAAAGTAAAGAACCGGTCCAGTAACAAAGCAGATGGGGGAAAAAATGGGGGTAGAGACAAAGAAAACAAAAACGGACTGTGTTTTTTAACAGAGATCTACTTACAAAGTGGTGTGTGTGTGTGTGTACACACACACATGACATACACCAGAGGACAACTTATGTTTTGCAGTGCACTGCCTAGGATTCTCCACAGAAGGTTTGTAGAATGCTAGGGCATATGAGAAATGCACTCAGTTGAACTGAAAAGTGATGCTAAATTCCAGTAACTAATAAAATGTTAGTCTTAACATCTTTTCTAGAATATTTATGATGCAGCGCCTGTGCGGTATCAAATGTCCCAGCATTTATCAATTTCTTCTACAGCTACAAGCACACCTAAGCACATATCCCTATGGTTTGCTTCCATTAAAATAATGATCCCTCATTTTCTGCCAATTCCATAATACCAATGAGAAAGGGGGTTGCTTCCAAGTCATTTTAATAGCCACTTCCATCTTAATATTCTCCTGTCAGCCACACTGTCTTACACTATCACAAATTAAATGGCAACCTCCTTTTTTTAATCTTTCCTTTTAGTTTGAAAAATTGCCATACATAAATGCCAGCCCTTTCCCCCATGAAATAATTTATTCCTCATGTACAGGGAAATGCAATCATTCTGTAGGCAATAATGTTTGTTTTTAAAATAAATGTATCTGATTTGAACACTCTAAATTCTGAAGGGTGGCAAAAGGAATTCCCATCTTTTGTGACCTTATGGAATAGTTTATATTTATGGTTCTGAGTTAAGGCTATTGTGTTACATTTGAGCCCTGCCCCAAGCTGAGGAGAAAAACGAGGAATAACTTCTCAAACCTGATGTATCCTGTCCTTCACCTCCCCTCACCCCCACCCCAGATTTGGCTTAAGATGTGAACTGGCAATCTGAGACTTCAGCCATAGTCAACCATAACGTTTTACACAACAGATGAAGTTTTACACAACAGGCAAAGTCAGACTGAAGCCTGGTTCACATGTAACACTAAGTTAAACCATGGCTAAATGTGATTGAGAGAGATGTAGTCTGAGCAAAACTGCAACCACTTCACTCATTCCCCAGTGCTGTTGTACCATCTAAAGATAAACCATGGCTTAGCATTACGCCCAAATTGGGATGATGATGATAATAATAATAATAATTATTATTATTATTAGTGACAGCAGTCACGAAATTAAAAGATGCCTGCTTCTTGGGAGAAAAGCAATGACAAACCTAGACAGCATCTTAAAAAGCAGAGACATCACCTTGCCAACAAAGGTCCGTATAGTTAAAACTATGGTTTTCCCAGTAGTGATGGACCATAAAGAAGGCTGCTCGCCGAAGAATTGATGCTTTTGAATTATGGTCTGGAGGAGACTCTTGAGAGTCCCATAGACTGCAGGAAGATCAAACCTATCCATTCTGAAGGAAATCAGCCCTGAGTGCTCACTGGAAGGACAGATCCTGAAGCTGAGGCTCCAATACTTTGGCCACCTCATGAGAAGAGAAGACTCCCTGGAAAAGACCCTGATGTTGGGAAAGATGGAGGGCACAAGGAGAAGGGGACAACAGAGGATGAGATGGTTGAACAGTGTTCTCGAAGCTACCAGCATGAGTTTGACCAAACTACGGGAGGCAGTGGAAGACAGGAGTGCCTGGTGTGCTCTGGTCCATGGGGTCACGAAGAGTTGGACACGACTAAACAACAACAACAACAATAACAACAAATAATAATAATAATAATAATAATAAAATAATAATAATAAAAAAATTATACCTCACCCATCTGGCTGGGTTTTCCCAGCCACTCTGGGTGGCTTCCAGCAGAATATTAAAATATAATCATTCATCCACTATTAAAAGCTTCCATAAAGGTAGTGATTTGTTTCACTTAAACCAAACCTCAAGCTGTGGTCAAGGCTTCTTCTTGGCTTGCTGATCATGATGTGTTGGGAGTGGGGTGGACAAATCAAGCCTCCAAGTTTAGACATAATGCTGAGCCAAATTATGGCTGAGCTCCAGGAAGCGTGGCAATAACAGGACCCAGGGATGAGTAAAGCAGCTGCAACCTTTGCTCAGAATACCTGCATGCTTGCTTGTTCACACTCAGCCATGGTATGGCTTGGCATTATGTGTGAACTGGGGATTAGTGTTGTCAAGTACAATTGTAGTTGGTTGTGTTGTGTGTGGTAAAGGAATCAGCACAGTATTTTTACATTAGTGTGTGTGTTTTTGTTATCAGGCCTTCAAACCGATGACAGATCCCACCCTTACTTTTCCTTTCCCAGCTCTGGTTTGGCAAGGTGAACAGTAAGGAAACAGGAAACAGACTCCTGGGCAGGCATCCTAAGAGTCTCTAGGAAACTAGGAAAACAAGCTATAGAGCTACCTGTGGATGAATGAAGATATAATGGGCCTCCAGGAATGTGCAAGACAACTGTCAAGTGCATGAACATCACACACTAGAGAAACAAAACTTGGCAGCCCTTTAGGAGTAAGGGCGTACCCCATTAGCACTGTATAGCATTTCCCTTCCTCACTTTGATGTGTAATGCCTTGAGCACAGAGTAGCTACTGCCCTTGACACTGCCAGTTACCACAGTTCTATAAAGATTTTGCAATTATGGTTTATACGACTATAAAAGAAAGTGCATTGGCGTGAAAGGTAATCTCTGGGAGAGTAGATACCAACACAGCAAATATGAGTAATAGCTGTCTTGTTTGGATGAAATTCCAACTGAGAACGGCATTAAAAGCACTTTCCTGGGACATTATTAGAAATATGTATTCAATTTCAGGGTGACAAAAGTAAGGCATTTTTATAAATGAATTGGCAAACACTTTAAATCTTACTTTTCTGTACTCTTTTACTGGGCTTTTCTTGCCTCGTTCAAGGACACCCAGGATTCAGAATAAGCACTGCCCCTGCTTCCGCTGCAATCTCGCAATTTTCCTTGGGGCTTTCAATTCATTAATGCATCACCAGCACCATTGAAAAAATGGCATCTACCCTCAGTTACTTTGAAATAATGATAAATGTAAACAAGCATGGTGATGGGCTCTGTTATGTAGAATATGTAGAATATGCTGTTCTAAACATGGGAGTAACCTACTACCATTTTTGTTTCAGTTCATTTAAACTGCCCATACACACAAATGCTTTTCAAGCGGCGTAAATATGAAAGTAGTGATCACAATGTGGATTCTGAAGCACACATAACGTTATGATGATCTACAAGTTGGTATTATTGTTTGTCCCTGAAGTTCCACATCTCTCCAGTGCAACTTAGCCTTAGCCACTGCCTCAAGAATACATAGTGAATGTTGGTGAGAGGGACAATTTGGCAGCAAATAAAGGAAATCAGAATGTCTGAAGACATTTAAAACAAATGTTGCATTTTATGCATTGCATCACACAGGATCTTAAATTACACAGGCCATTAATTACTGTTAAATATTTTAGCCATGTTTACACAGCCACTTGAATTGTTTTTACATATGAAAGTATTTGTAATTGCTTTTTAATTGCTGTAATAGTTTTTAGAAAGGAAATAATGTAGCTGTTTTTAATACTGATGTTTTTATTATGAAATTGCTTTGAGATGCTATATGAGAAGCGATTCAGAAATAATTCCATTCATAAGTGTAATAAATAAACAAATGTATCATAAAACCTGTATTAACAGTGCTAATATAGAATACTGGTGGTACATATAGGCAACTGGGAGTTGTAGATCCACCCTCTTGCAGGGTTCATTTTGCTTCAGAAAGAGGCAAAACCCTCTCCCTCACTGCAGATGACCAGGAAATCCAGATTTTACAGTGAAACACTACCCCCCCCCAAAAAAAAATGGGACGCGGGTGGTGCTGTGGATTTAACAACAGTGCCTAGGACTTGCCGATCAGAAGGTCGGTGGTTCGAATCCCTGTGAAGGTGTGAGCTCCCATTGCTCGGTCCCTGCTCCTGCCCACCTAGCAGTTTGAAAGCACATCAAAGTGCAAGTAGATAAATAGGTACCGCTCCGGCAGGAAGCTAAACGGTGTTTCCATGCACTGCTCCGGTTCGCCAAAAGCAGCTTAGTCATGCTGGCCACATGACCCGGAAGCTGTACGCCAGCTCCCTCGGCCAATAAAGCGAGATGAGCGCCGCAACCTCAGAGTCGGTCACGACTGGACTTAATGGTTAGGGGTCCCTTTACCTTTTACTACTAAAAAAGCAGGGCAGGAATCTAATCATAAATTTACCTCGGGAGGACTATTGTTTTGCTCTTGGATACCAAAATAATAAGGCCTCAAATAAGACATGGAATTCTAAAGACAAACATCACAGTCTAAACTTTAAACAGGTATTTTACAGCATGGGAAAGACGGTTTGGAGTATAATATAGTGCATCTACTATGAGTAGACCTTTGGCAGTGGAGGCAGCACAACTATCAATGGCTTTGGTGAATATAATCTAGAAAGCAGGGGTTAGGTGACCCATGGTGTTGCCGGACTACAAGTCCTATCACCTCTGAGCACTGGGCACAAGTCCCATCTCCTGGTCATAAAGATGCAAGTCTTCTGTCTCTTGAAGACCAATGAAGCAGGACAACATTAAGCAAGTAGTTTCAATAATCACTGAGACCCTGAAATGACTCAGAATCCGAACTGTAGAATGATAGAGTTATAAGGGTCCCAGAGGGTCCCCTAATCCCCTGCAATACAGGAATCTCAACTAAAGCATCCATGACAGATGACCATCCTATATATAACAAGTTTCTTCCCAAGACTGATGCTTCTGCTTTCAGGTAGGGTTGGCAGCAATGTTCCTAGCAAAGGATAATTTTTCCCAGTTTGCCACAAAATGCTCTTCAGAATGACACTAAGACGATAACTTGGTGGGACATTCTGGGGGGTAGCTACCATCTGACTACCATAAAAAACACCACACTGCTGAAAAAGTTCACCCTCAACACCCTGATATTCACCACCAATCCTCCCCAAATGGCTTTTTAAAAAGTTTATATCCCACACCTTCTCCCAAAGCTGCCCAGCGTGACGAACAGCAAGTGATAAAACAATAACAAACACCTTTAAAACATTTTAAAAACAGTTCCAGTACAGATACAGACTGGGAAAGATCTCAACATAAAAAGGCTTGTTGGAAGAAAAAGGTCTTCGGTGGGTGCCTAATTTTCAATGCAATGACCAAGGGCTACAAGAAGTAGAAATAAAAAATGGAATATTTTAATGGCTGCACCCATTTCATTTCATTTCCATGTCGGATAGGAGGCAGAGAAATGGGGACATCTCATCTCAGTGACTTCTGACACATGTTTAGACGGCAAACAATTTATATTTTTATTTAATGGGACTTGATACAGTACATATTTAGTTTTTGCTCTTCTGCACTGATTTCTCCTCAGGAGAAGTATGACCCCTCAGACTGGGTACTGAAGCCTCACTGTTAAGACCTGAGAATTGCTGCTGACACATAACTCTCAAGGTGATTAAGAATGCAATGAAAGGCAGGAAAATGTGAATATCTGCTCTTCCTTTTCATTTAGAGGCAACTTCAATGGACATTCATAGAATACACTGGAGCTTAAAAAGCTCACTTTTCTTCTTTTTTTTACATAAGTATGCTTTTGAAGAGGGAGGCTGAAACCTTTTTGAGCAATATGTATGTGTGTGTGTGTGTGTGTGTGTGTGTGCGCGCGCGCAACACCCTGAATACCAGCAATAATACAAAAATGTTTCTCCTTTGGAATAACTGAACAATGTTCTAATTTAAATGTTGAATAACATTCTAAATGAATCTTTCAAAAGAATATGAAGTAGTAAGTCAGTCTACTAAAATTTTCTACACAGGTATATTATTATGAGCATTTTTTAAAATAAATAAATAAATAAAACCTATTCCAGATAATATTCTGCATGTCACTCACTGTGTGCTAATTTCACTCATGACTTGACTGTTAAAATTAAGGTAGCTTTCAAAATTGATGGGCTGGAAAGTCATTGAAATACAGACAGTTGCTACGTGATTCCCGTGTTATTGCCTAAATCTAAGTACTATTGTTTATGTGCCTCAGCCGTGAACCGTAATAAACAATCTATTCCATATTTGAAATATTGTGGGAGATAATTTGCCAAGGCTTTCCTGATTTAGAATTCAATGGTCACACCAGTTGGTTACAGGTTATTTTTTTCAAAGGTGAAACACATTCATTCTGTGTATAATCTCTCTCTCTCTAGCTCACACACACCACTGTTTTTGCCAGTTTCATCCACAGCTAAGGCCAGAGTTATATTTAAAAAATCTGCAGGAGGCAATTTTAGCACTTTACACGTTTTCCAGCCTAGCATCATAAGCAATAGCCCAATAGTGTGGCACTTAGGTACCTAGTCCAGGGGTTGTCAACCTGGTCCCTACCACCCACTAGCGGGCGTTTCAGGATTCTAGGTGGGCAGTAGGGGGTTCTACGGCACAAGCTGAATCCTCCTTCCATCGAGCACTTATGGGCAGTAAGGAAATTTTACCATCAAGAAAGATGCATTAGTGGGTGGTAGGTATAAAAAGGTTGACTACCCCGACCTAGTTAAACAGAATCCATGCAGGTTCATTCTCAAACAGGTCTACAGCAAACTTTAGTGCTCAACAGAAGCAAATGCAGATTAGGGTTTTCCTTGGATTGCAATATGTTCTGATATATCGCTAAAGAGTGGGACAAGGGGGAAACTGCTCAGACGGATGCCTAGAAAGCACATGTCCAAGTGCAAAACCACTAAGCCCCTTGCTTTCTAGGCACAGCACAAATGGAAGTGTGGAGGAGCCCAAACTCTGAGAAGATCTCTCTCTCTCTCTCTCTCTCTCTAAACAAACAAGGCAGAAGCCCTCTTTCCCAGGTGATATCAACTCCAGGACCTACTGTAATTCAACTGATCAGGACAAAAATCTCCAATTGCCACAGCAATGATTCTGTACTGCTAACAAACAGATTCCCAACCCACACACATTTCAGACATGGGTTTGAACACAAATATGATGGGGAGGAGATAATCTCCCCCATTAATTTAATGCCAATATATTAGGAGAAAAGGGCCTCTGTTCAGTACTTAAAAGTACTGCTCCCATATTGTGGCATTCCCTCTAAAAAGAAGTCAAGCTTGCTTCCTCCTTGTCTTCTTTCTGCCAGCAGTCTGAGACCTTCCTATTTAGAAAGGCCATTGAGAAATAAGTGCAGACCATGTTACTACAGGACAATCTGAATATTTTTTAAAAAAAAAAAATTATTGCATTTGTTTTTAACCATTGTTGTTTTTAACCATTTTGCTTTTGTCATTTTGTATTTTATGATGATGGTTTTTAAAGAAGCCTTGTAGCCCAACTTAGGAGAAAGGCAAGATACAAATACATTAAATAAATTATAATAAATAATAAAACCATGAGGTGAAAAAACTTTCTTCTAGTGTGGTGCTATCACTTCTTGTAAAGTTTTGTGAAACACACATTTCACCTATATCAATGTCTGCTTGATTTCCAGGTAACTTGAAAAAGATACTGCTTTATTTCATATTAGCTTCAGCATTTAATTTCTGTTGAGGGTCACTTAGAGAATAACTGCTGAAATAAAGGGAAACTGTCATCATTATTTGCTAAATTCTCTCATTCCCTCCCTTAGCCATACACTATAATCTCTCTATAATTTTTGGAGATTGCATCTGAGTAAACAATGTTTTCCAGGGTTACCTTATTCCTTTACTAACTCACCCTGGGTGCTTCTTAAGTGAATTTGAAGTGAGAAACACTTTTGAGCCCTAGTTCTTACAGTCTAGTGAAAATCGGGGGATTTGATGGCTTTCCTTATCTGTTATGAGAGGGCATTTTCTTAGGTCATAGAGCAAAATAATATGATGAAGCTAATTCAAAATACATGGTTTTCACTCTGATATAGAAAGCTACAAGACTCACCAACAGGTTAGACAGCAGTGGCAATGACCAATAAGATAAGCCAGGACATAAGCTTACTAAAGAATAGCAATGATATTAGTTGACTCCATCAAAAAATGTAATTACTGCATGGAATGACTTTCAGTTCACAAAGGAGGAAGAAAAGATTCTATCCTGTAGCTATTAGAGAAATGCAGAACGAGAAGACTGAAGCCAAAGTAGTATGTAAATGGCCTCCCCCCCATACAATTTTTTGTTCCAAGAATATGGACTCTAAATTTTCACTATAACAAAAACCATGGGGTACAGCACAATGTGTTGATCTGAAAAAACTACCATAAATATTTGTTTACTGTAGACCATAGGTGCAAAGAAACAAAGGCAATTCATATTATCTAGCCTGAGCCACAGTAGAACGGTCACAAAGAAATTAATATTTGTGCTATGGCTTTACCCTTACAATTTATGCTTAATTTTTGACAGGCTTCATCTGGGACTCATATGGATACCAATATATATTGCCCCTTGGGGGAAAAACAGCAGCTGCAACTATTGAATTTACCTGGAGAAATGGTACAAAGATAAAGGGTTAACCCTACCTTCCTCAGACCAACCCCACGATACATTTACAGTAAGGTTTTCAAATGTGACAGGAGATCCTAATCTATTTGAACCCTAAAATACGGGTGTTGCCTAAGAATTATCTCATATGGCCTAAAATATCAGGGTGCAGAGGACGATGCATCCTAAGCTCCCTGACACCTTCCCTACTGCAAGTTAGGATCAGGTCCCTGTTGTTTGTATGCCATTTTACTTAAATGAATGTGATTAAATTGAGGTCCATACTACCCCTGACTTTAGTCACATAATTCCACCCTAAAGTGAAGACTTGTTTTGAGATACTGTGTGGCGGTCTGTCTAGACTCGATACCCTAGCATAGGGCTATAGGAGATTTAATCTAGACCTGGATTCCTATGCCTGCAATTTGCCCAGAAAAGAGTTCTATTGAAATTCACTTAAAGGCAGAGCTATAGAACTACTGCCATGTGTAGTCTGGACCTAAATCTTTTGAGGAGTCATGCAAGTCAGAGAAGCCTTCAGAAAGTAACTACTACTGCTAACGCTAATATTCCTCTCCTTCATCATCTCCTCCAGAAAATAAAAATTAAAAACCTATATTGCAAAGGAATAAAAAACATTTATAGACAGTGTAAATCTGACGCTGATCTTATGAATTAAAGCCTGTCATTTGTGCTGTTCATTGTACATTCATTTAAATAAGTATTTTATACAGTGTGCTTTCAGCTAAACCGCTTTTTCCCTTATGAAGCAAGTGACAAACAAGGAAAGAGTATGAACATTAGGCAAAGGCAACACTGTAAAAAATCTGCAAAGGAAAAATAATTAAAAACATTTATTGTCTCCACATCTGGTGCACAGAAATATGTTTAACAACATAGACTGAACATTTAACTTAATGCTTCAATGTGCAAGAAAGCATGATAAATATATTCCACAGCATCATTCAAATTTCATCTTAATTGCCACTGGAGTTGTACGTTTCTGCTGTCAGTGGGTGTCTGTGGTTCCTCATTA
Organism: Podarcis melisellensis; assembly: GCF_964234715.1. NCBI lineage: Eukaryota > Metazoa > Chordata > Lepidosauria > Squamata > Lacertidae > Podarcis > Podarcis melisellensis. The sequence goes on along the minus strand of NC_138537.1, from coordinate 61,286,873 downwards.
TGTGTCCTGGCCTGTCCCATTGGTTTTTTTGGCAAAAGAGATTTTGCCTCCATGGGTGGGTCTTGAATTCTCATCTATGGATAAGCTAGGGGTACTCTCTTGCAGACATCCTGCCCAGGAAGCTCTGTTGTGTGGGCCACTTCCCCTCCTCTTTGGGTGTTGTTGGGCACATAAGGGGACCTAAATCTGTGCCCCTTAGGAGATTGGCATAGCAAGGACACTGATGGCTGAGCCACTGGGGCTGATGAAAATGGGAGGTGATGCTGGACTATGCCAAAGGTCCATCTAGTCCAACATTCTGTTCTAACAGTGACAGCCAGATGTTTATGGGAAATCTACAAGCACATTTTTCTCCACTGGTATTCTCCTGCAACTGGCATTCTGAGACTTGCAGTCTCCAGTACTGGAGAAAGATCATAGACATCATGGCAAGCAGCTGTTGATAGTGTTATCCTCCTTTAATTTATCTAATCGCCCTTTAAGATGTTTTCTCTCCTTCCTTCCTGGACTGACCGACCATTGGATAAGGCAGCTATTCCACCAACATAGCAGACCATAGCAAATCCCAGCATAATTTGAGTGTAGGACTGATCTGTCTGTTCCTCAACATTTTCTATCTGAGTTTAAGTTTGGTTAATTAGAAAGTAAAATGGTGAAGGTGATTAATTTGGAGAAAAGGCAATAGTCTCCTCAGGACCATCTTTGCAGCAGCTCTGTCGGCAACCTGCGAAGGAGCCTGAAGTATTATAGTCAGCGTGTCAATGTAATCAATATAAATAATATAAAAGATTGACTAAAAATTAAGTAACCCTTTGGCTTTGTCCTTGGATACCAAGTGTGAAAATTAATGGAACAGCCATAAAGCCAAGAAGAAAATAAAATTTCTTACTTCAGATTTCTAGAAATGAGAATAGCTGCTGGCTGCTCAGCGAGGCTGAATTAGCAAAGCTTGCTTACAGCACATAGGGAAAATTGCCTGGGATCAGTTATGCTTCAGGCAGACCTTGCCAAAACCTTCTGTTCATGTTTTAATGAAGATAAACAGGTACAAATCCAGACTTCATGTCAAATGAACTTCACTGGGTGGCATCAATTTTATATTTAATTCATAAGAAAAACTTGCTTTTAATAAGTTATTTTGCACAACAAAGTATTGGTTCTGGTAACAAGCTGCAATGCCAAGGTGTTTCAGACTCTGATATTCACATATCTGACTTGTTATACAGATGAACTGCTGTAACCACAGGAAATTGGCTGAGGGGAAAGATCAACAGTCCTCTGACAGAGAAATTTGAAAGAAAAGGATGGTACAAAACTATTCAGAGTATTCTGGACAAAGTATTCTGGAGTACATTTTATAAATACTTGCATGTAAGCTGCACATACAAATGCTTTGCAAGTCAGATAACCATGTGGCACATAGCGAAATAACATTTCTTCCTATACAAAACCTAGAGAATAGCTTCTAAGTTTTTTCAGGGTCAGTTTTGTTCTCATGATGAGATCTTCAGAAAGCGACATACACACTGTGGTTTCGAGATTGCTCTAATATGAGAGACAGGACTTGACACATGTTTTTTTATCTCCTTCCCATCCGTTCCGTTTCTATTATTTCAAATATTTGTTTTAAGATCTTTGCCTCTCTTAAAGCTCCCCATTATTAAAATTCATCCTTCCCTACACAGGTACGGCTTATATTGCACGGCTTGTGAAGGTGAGTGGCAGATAGATTGACATTTATTCCCTGTTGTCACACTACAATCTAATGAAAAAAGATTATTTATTTGAAGATAAAATGCAATGAGAAATACCTTTCCTATGATACATTCAAACGTATAAGAGTTACAAAGGCAGATAAGGGCACTGGTAGTTTTACAAGGAACATTTATTTATATACAAAAGAGATCTGCAATCTAATTTTGTTTTTGTTTTTTTAAAGTTGCACATTGTTTAACCTTAAGCCTCAGTATGGTTTCTGACATATTTGCTTTCTTTCAGCTATCATCCAGTTCTGCACACCAATCACTTGGCATTTATCCTTCAGAATACACTTTCTCTGAGAACACTGGTTTCAATTCATGACGCTGAAAGAAGAGTACCACTCACCGCACATCAGCTGATTTTCTTTCAGGTTCTGAAATGATGTTCCTTGTAAACTCCTGGGGAAAGCACAAACTGTTTCTTCTGAGATCCGAACTGAGGCATTTCTAGCCCAGTGTAAAACCCATTTGAGATTACAGTCACAGGTGAGAGAATCAGTGTAGAAATGTCTGAAATGAAACCCAAAACCAATCAATACTATCCCTTACAACATGATTTTTATACAGTGATTGTCACAGAAAACTAATCATTGAAACACTGACAACATTTCACAAATCTCAGTTAAGTAGCTCTTAGAAGAAAGCTAGACAGATAATCCGAGTGGCGTCCGGCACTAATGACACATCAGTAGCAAGGACAAGTTGTGCATCCTCTATCTGCACATAATCATCCACATCCATTCATCTCTCCTCCATGAGGCTGAACATGTTGTTGCATGCCACCCCAGTCTCCAAGCAGTGTAAGATTCCTGGGCTTCCAGACACCTCCCCAGGGTTTGGTCTTCTTGGAATGAGGCACAGCAGAGACTATGTTGCATTTATGATCTATGATTTATTCACACATATATACAAAAGAAGTTTAAAGACTCTCTCAAGGCAACCTGAGCCTGCAATGGAGGGGCTCACAGCATTAGCACCCAGAAGGTCTTGCTTTTTCCATAGCCAGTGCTTTTCTTCTAGGAAAAAGGTGCCAGTGCTGTGTACCTTTCAGTGCCCCCAGAAAAAGAGCACTGGCCACAGACTTGGATTGAAGCAGAAATTAAGAATGGCTCTCATTCTCAGGCTTCTGTCTGCAGCCTCCTTCCAGTTCAGCTCCCACACACAGCTCTACTCTGGCTATTGTCCTTCTCACTACCATCCAGGTGTCCTTCTCACCACCATCCATTTGTCTTATGGCACAGAGCAGCTTCCTTTCTTATACTAATGACATTTAAAGGTAAAGGGACCCATGACCATTAGGTCCAGTCGTGGCCGACTCTGGGGTTGCGGCGCTCAGCTTACTTTATTGGCCAAGGGAGCCGGCATACAGCTTCCGGGTCATGTGGCCAGCATGAGTAAGCTGCTTCTGGCAAACCAGAGCAGCACACAGAAACACCATTTACCTTCCCACCGGAGCGGTACCTATTTATCTACTTGCACTTTGACATGCTTTCGAACTGCTAGGTTGGCAGGAGCAGGGACCGAGCTGTGGTTTAACCCACAGTGCCACCCGCATCCCAGTGGCATGTACTTAGAGCCAATTAATTCACCAAGAAACCTGCCTAGCTCCTTCAACAATGGAAGCCCCCAATCTCACAAAACTGTTTCTCTGTAGGCACAGAACACGCATTTCCCCCCAGCTAAGCATGGTTCCAACTTAGGACATTTCTGATAGCTGCAAATAGAGGAAGGGCAATTCACTTGCACGTCCTGGGTTAAATCAAGGTTTACATGTGCTTGAAGCACCCCCCCCTAAAAGCAATGGAACTTTTAAGTCATGGCTACTGTAAGTCCCATTTATTGAAATGGTTCTATTTTAATAAAGATTAAGTTTAGAGCCAACCCTTGCATTTCTTTTCATTTATTGCTTACAATCTTCCTGAGCAAAGCCCAAAGTAGCTAACTGCAAACAGAAAGCAATACAGTGGTACCTCTGGTTACATACTTAATTCGTTCTGGAGGTCCATTCTTAACCTGAAACTGTTCTTAACCCGAAGCACCACTTTAGCTAATGGGGCCTTCCCACTGCTGCTGCGCCACTGCTGCACAATTTCTGTTCTCATCCTGAAGCAAAGTTCTTAACCTGAGGTACTATTTCTGGGTTAGCGGAGTCTGTAACCTGAAGCGTCTGTAACCTGAAGCGTAGGTAACCCAAGGTACCACTGTACAGGCAATGCAATCCTCCAGACCCTATGATCATCAGCTGAAGCTCTTCTTCGTATGCCTCCTCTGTGAGAGGACTTGAGGGCAGCAACACAAGAACGGGCCTTTTCTGCAGTGGCTCCCCGCTTGCAGAATACTCTCCCCTAAGAAGGCTCACCTGGTACCTTCATTACGTATTTTGAGGTGCCTGGCACAAACATTCCTTTTCTCTAATGTTTTTGGCTAATTAATTGGCTAATCTATGGCCTTTTAAACTAGGGTGAGGGATTGTTTTTGTTTGTTATTACGATATGCATTTTTGTGTCATTTTGGATGAAGGGTGGCATAGAAATCTGATAAATAGCAATAATAATAAAACAACCAAACATACCATAGATCAAAATATAAAACAAGTTTAACCCACGTGTCAAAGCAATGATAGAATCTGTAGAATCCATTATAATTAATTTAATAACAGGGTTCCTCCTCCTGGCCTTGATGTCTCAACTGCAGGTTCCCATACTTCACTCATATAATGATGGGAACTTCTTGTCGGTGGGATGATCCCATGCCACTGGGGAGCGTGCCAGGACATTCTTCAAAACATGCTTGAACTAATTTGTGCTTACCATTAATGTCCTAAACCATTCAGTATCTTCTCCTGTATAGCTCTATGCCTCTGCAAGCCTATGTAAACAGCGCTGCTATTTGCCCACGAGTCTGATTATGCCACCACGACACTACGTAAACAATGCAGCTCTTTAATCAGATGTTTTGTTTGTCTTCTTGGACAGCAGGATAATGATATGGGTGTTTTAGTTGAGCTTTGTGCTCTGCATGGATGCACCATTCTACCTTTCCCTTTATTAATGGGATATGTATACATGCCAAGGAGGAGTTTGCCTCCCACGTCCAGTAGCTTGATGAATTTAAATGACATCCTCCTTCCACTTATGGATGTTTGGGAACAATGAAAGCTCTCGTCTTAGTGTCCAGTTCAACATTTGCTCTTAAGCTTGCAGCGCTATATGAGGTATTTGAGACGTGGGTTATTTAAGAGTACAGAATTAAAATAATAATAATAACAACTCTCACTATGTGAAAGCACATAGCCAGGTTATCTACTGTATGTGACTTAGGATTTAAACATTTTAACTGGAGAAGTGGGGAATCCAGTTTTTCAGAATTATTGAGGTAGAATTAATTTTGGCTCTCAACCTGGGAATTTTAATTTGGCATTTCAGGTGACAGAGAGAGAGAAAATACATTGAGTGTAGTCACTGTGCATCTGCTGCTCAGGAAATCACCCAGGTAAGAGTTGGCAGTCTACCACATGTGAGAGGTGTGGCTGCAATCCAATGGATGTGATTGGAGTGAACCTCCATGGAATGCCCTTTCTGGAATGGTGATATTTATTTTCCCGGGCTTGTATATATACCATGGGGAAGGGTCATAGCTCAGCAGAGAATCTTTGTAGGCAGAGCATCTGCTTTGCATGCAGAAGGTCCCAAGTTCAATCCCTGGCATCTCCAGGTAGGGTTGGCAGACTCCTTGTCAGAAACCCTTGAGAGCTGCTGCCAGTCAGTGTAGATCAGGCATCCCCAAACTCGGCCCTCCAGCTGTTTTGGGCCTACAACTCCCATCACCCCTAGCTAACAGGACCAGTGGTCAGGGATGATGGGAATTGTAGTCCCAAAACATCTGGAGGGCCGAGTTTGCCTATGCCTGGTGTAGATAATACTGAGCTAGACTAACATTTGGTTGGACTCAGTGTAAGGCTGTTAGGTTTTATTCTCTCTCTCCTGTTTAGTTTTAAGCTGTTAGGTTAGTTCATTTGTATTGTTTTCAGTAATATTAAATGGATTGATTTTTCTCTAATGACGTATCTACTTTTTTGACACCATGATTATCTGCAAAAAGTGCCTGGTACTTTTTTATTTTTTATTTTTTATTTTTTTTTAGTTCTACTGTTGCCCATTTGACATGCTCAGAACCACTCTGGGCACAATTTTGTGGAAAAGTGGCATACAAACAAAGAGGCCCAGCCTATGATGTTTTGATGCCTGAGGCAAATTGCAAGATGGCGTCCTCCCCACCCCATAATTCCATCTCCCAAAACCAACCAGATGGAGGCTGAACCTTGCTTCAACAGTAGTGATGGAACAGAGCATCCTCCACTGAGGGCAGCATGCTAGCTAAGCAGGGATCATGGTAGGCACAACACCTTGCTACAACACCTTTACTACCTTATAGCCACTCTATCAGCTGCCTGAGGCATCTGCCTTACTCTGCCTAGCGAAAGCCATAGATGGATATCTGCACTATGCCTTCCAAAGCATTTGACTTTGATGGGCCTGCACTGTAGACTTTCAGTGCCATAATTCCAGCAGACAATGTCAAATTCTATTTCTAATTTAGCGAAATCAATAACAGCATATAGGCTCTGTACTATTTAACTGCCACGTGGAAGTCTTTAAGCAGAGGTTGGATGGCCGTCTGTCATGTATGATCTAGTTGAGATTCCTCCATTAAAGGGGGTTGGACTAGATGATGCTTGGAATCCCTTCTAACTCTACAATTCTATGAGTCTATGCAAGTAATTATAGAAGCACTATTTACCCTCTACACTCGTTCATTTTTCATTGTTATTTTTATTGTTTAATAAAATCCCCCCATCTGCTAGAAAAGAGGAATGTTTAGATGTTTTAACTCTAATAAGTAGGTTTAATCTAAGTAGTGTTATAATGAACATATAAGATGTTTTATGTAAACACTGTAAGGAATTAATTTGCTTGTTCTCTGCTTCCATCCACCCCTTCGTAAAATGTTAAGGGAAATCAACCATAAAGCTTCAGCATTTTTTAAAAAACAACTTCAAATTAAAAATCACAATGAAACAATTATTACAACCCTACTATTCTGGCTCCAACACAACTGTTTAATATTCCAGTGATCTGAAAATATTCCACGTGACAGAAAAGGATTAGAATGTGTTTTACAAAAGGCATATAAGGAATTTATATTAATTTCACTGAACATACAATGCTGAAAATCTATATAATGATGAAGCTAATCACAGTAATATGTGTAAATGGTGCCAAAATGGGCCTTTACCTAATCAAGGCATACTTACAAGGCTTTCAGAGCTAAAAGCTCAGAGAAGAGTCCATTCATGAGACTTGAAAAAATGTTCCCTGATAAATTCCTAAAAGGGAAAAAAGATTTTTTTTAAAAAGACATATCAAATCACACCACTTTTTTTGTTCTCACAAAAAAGCAGCCAAGGAATATCCAATTAGGCCAAACATATCCTTTGCAGAAGTAGGATCTGATTTTACAATACATTTACTACCATCTCTAGACTTTCTAACCTTGGGACCACCCTGGCTCTTATAAAAAATGGTGCCTGGATGCTGTGATGGTTCAACAAACTGAGAATGAATCCTGGTAAGATGGAGACTCTGTGTGTAAAAGGTTCCCAGGTCCTGGAGTTTGGGGAGTTCACTGGTTCTGGATGGGTTGCACTCCCTCTGAAAGAGCAGCTGAGTAGTTTGGAGGTGCTCCTTGATCCATCTTTGTCACCGGAGGCACAGGTGACACCTGTGGGAATGAATGCTTGTTATCAACTCAGGTTGGTGCACCAACTGCACCCTTTCCTGGACAGGGATAGCTTAGCCACTGTGATTCATGCATTGGCTACCTCATGACAGGACTACTGCACTCTCTGTTGGACTTGCCTTGCCATTGATCTCAATGCAGAATGCTATATCCAGATTGAGCAGAGTACCTGGAGACAAACATATTATACTAGAGCTAAGAAATCTGCTGATCAGCTGCCATGTTCAAGGGCCTGTTAACACTGACAACCTTAAAGGACCTCCTTGAAAGACTTTCTGCCCCTATATATATTTGGGGAGACTCTACTTCATGGCACCACACCCTACAAAATACAGGGTGGTGACCCAAAGACAGACACTTTCTGCTGTTGGTTCTATTCTGTGGAAGGCCATACAAGAAGGAGCAACCACCCATTGGTTCAGACATCTTGTGAAGACTTATATTTTTCCCCAGGCTTTACCTGACCCAAAAGATTGGACTCTGATATCAATGTATGAATTCCCCAAATCACTGTATTACTTTCCTTCATATGTTTTTTATATGTTTTAATGCATATAGGTTTTATATTGTTCATAATGTAGACCACTAAGCAATTTAGAAATGTTTTTAAATAAATAAATAGGGTGTGTTTCAGCAAACATGTTTTGTTTGTAACATGATTGGGTTCCTCCCTGCAAAAAAAATAAAATCAAAAAACATCCCTACTCATTATTTGTTCTGTGCTTGTCTCTGGCAGTGAAGAGAGTGATTAGCTGTTCCAGTAACATTTACACAGTAACCAGAGACTTTGTTACATGATATTGTACAGCTAATCATTGGTGATTATTCAGAGTCAGGATGAACTAGAAATCAGAGGTACTTGAATCAAATAAATGAATAAAATTTAAAGAAGCTTAATTTGCAGCAGAAGGAATATTTATATTTTCAAAAATCCAAGCAGAGATTTCAGTCGATCCATCAAAATGGGTCTAGATATATTATTAAAGGAAAACACCAGTCTTCTACATCACCTGATATTTAGAGCAGAGTATTCCTAAGAGATGTATGAATTACTGAGAGCCCCATTACGCTTTCAAAATTACTCTACGTAACTCATCCTTAGAACAAGCAACATGGCCACTGAGGAGGAAGATGTAAAGAAAATGTGCTGCCTTTAAAATGTGCAATTTACAATCATGTTTCAAATATGAACAGCTCACCACACATAAATATGGCCAAGGGATAAATAAGCAAGACATGAAAAGACAGGCCAGTATATTAGTCAGGCATATTTTTAGCTATCAGCTACCATCATCCACATCTGCCATAAAATATGAACCATTTCTGTAAACTTCCTCAGTTAAAAAAATTAATATATAATGTAAGTATTAAACTCAAACCAGAAGAGGGCAGAGGGGGAGGAAGGGAGAAATCAATCACAAATAATGGTGTGTCATAAATTTGTAAGTCAGATTCTAATAGTGGAAAAAATATGAGACATGAACATCTCCTTTCACAAGGGAAGTCTCCTACAGAGAAAATGAAAAGCACATAGGGTGGTAGAACTCATGGTAAGGGGATTGCTCCAGCAGAAGCAGCATTTCTACTTGCTGGCCAAAACAACCTCTCCTCTCCTGCCCCTGTGTACTCTTATGGAGATTCTCCTTTCCTTCCAAGCAGATTTCAGGAAGACACAGCAGAGGGAGGAGGGTCCTATTGCCATAGCGGGAGTCATTGGGCTGGATTCTGCTAGCACAACATCTTGCATCAATTTGTCCCATAGCATATAACTATATCAAGCATATGAACAGCAGTTATCAGAGGAGATTAAGTGCTGAGCCCCAGCCACCAAAGACGTGAGGTAAAAACTAAGTTTGTTGTTGTTTAGTCATTTAGTCACGTCCAACTCTTCGTGACCCCATGGACCAGAGCACGCCAGGCACTCCTGTCTTCCACTACCTCCCGCAGTTTGGTCAAACTCATGCTGGTAGCTTCGAGAACACTTTCCAACCATCTCATCCTCTGTCGTCCCCTTCTCCTTGTGCACTAAATCTTTCCCAACATCAGGGTCTTTTCCAGGGAGTCTTCTCTTCTCATGAGGTGGCCAAAGTACTGGAGCCTCAGCTCTAAGATCTGTCCTTCCGGTGAGCACTCAGGGCTGATTTCCTTAAGAATGGATAGGTTTCATTTTCTTGTAGTCCATGGGACTCTCAAGAGTCTCCTCCAGCACCATAATTCAAAAGCATTCATTCTTCAGGGATCAGCCTTCTTTATGGTCCAGCTCTCATTTCCATACATCACTACTGGGAAAACTATAACTTTAACTATACGGACCTTTGTTGGCAAGGTTATGTATCTGCTTTTTAAGATGCTGTCTAGGTTTGTCATTGCTTTTCTCCCAAGAAGCAGGAGTCTTTTAATTTCGTGACTGCTGTCACCATCTGCAATGCCGACGAGGGAAGAATGGAGAATGAAACTGATGGAATACGCAGAAATGGATAAATTAACGGGGAAAATTCAGAACCAATGCAGAGATTCACTGAGGACTGGAATAAATTTACAGAGTATATCAAAAATGTATGTGAGGAGCAATTAACGCTTGTTGGCTTTCAAGAAGCTCTGTGAAAATGATTGATAGAAATGTTGCTTAAAAGATATGATGAGATTAAGATTGTTAAAGCGCAATATAAATTTAAGAAATGTGAGTAATTGTGATAATATGGAAAATTGTAAGACAGGCTGAGGGAAGTCTAAAAGATGTATATGTTAGAAGTGGATGTTAAACATGGATGGAATGCATATTGGAAATTTAATAAAAATTAATTATATGTATATAGAATGGCAATGGCGCCCACCTGAGATGTATTGGAACTGAGTTCTGGCTTTAAAAAAAAGCTCTGGTTTCTGCCAATGAGAAACTTCCTATGGGCCTCTAGGAGTTTGTCATTGGCCAACCTTTCTCATGGTGGGAATTATGCTAAGATTATTATTAGTACCTTCATGCATCCGATGACGTGGACTCTAGTATATGAAGGCATGTGCAACAATCAATGTGTTGATCTGCACCAAGACTCTGGTGTTTTTACATCAAGAGACTAGCGCACCTACCCCACTAGAAATTATTTCCCCTTCCTTTGGCCTTTGGAGCTGGGAAAAGGGGAGGCAGTAGAGAGAAGTATTCAATTGGAATGCCTTTAAATCTTTGCAGGCTGAACCAGGAAATGCTCTACTGCTTTCAATAAACAAAACAAACATAATTATCACAGGATGGTATTTATATATGCTAAAATTATTATTGCATGTCAAGGACCCCCAAGACACCCCCGAATAAAAACACGGTTCACACATCATTTTTGTTTTCGTTTTTGACATGATTTTGGCCACAACTTTATTGAATTACAGTATGTGAGTGGTTGCTTAGGCATTTGTTAGCGACTGTCTGTTCCCACTTGGAGGTAGGAACAGAACTGACATCTGCATCCCTGTGGAAGTCAGTTTTGGGGAGAGAATAAAGCTGGGCACTAGGCTCTCACCTCTCCCGAAATGCTCCCAGGGGCTCTTGCATGGCCCTAGCCCTTTGCCAGGGATTCAGACAAAAGCATGGCGAGCCCTTGGATTCCTTTAACAGAATAAACTTGCAACAGCAGCATTGGAGGGGCAGGCACAGCCAACCACATCCCCTCCACCAACCAAAAATTAACCAATGCCTAACCGCAATCTTACAAGTTGTGACGATTTGCTACGCAGTAGGCAAAACCCAGGGACGCAGGTGGCGCTGTGGGTTAAAGCCTCAGTGCCTAGGACTTGCCGATCGAAAGGTCGGCGGTTCGAATCCCTGCGGCGGGGTGCGCTCCCGCTGCTCGGTCCCAGCGCCTGCCAACCTAGCAGTTCGAAAGCACCTCCGGGTGCAAGTAGATAAATAGGGACCGCTTACCAGCGGGAAGGTAAACGGCGTTTCCGTGTGCAGCTCTGGCTCGCCAGAGCAGCGATGTCACACTGGCCATGTGACCCGGAAGTGTCTCCGGACAGCGCTGGCCCCTGGCCTCTTAAGTGAGATGGGCGCACAACCCCAGAGTCTGTCAAGACTGGCCCGTACGGGCAGGGGTACCTTTACCTTTACCTTTTAGGCAAAACCCAAATGGCACCAGCCAATCAGCCAAATGGTACAATTCCTACCAGGCCCCTGCCCCAAAGCAGATGACCCCATGACAGGCATAGCAAGGTCAGCGCGAACAAACCCTAAATAAAGGGAGGGTAGGCGGGTAATCCAATGTGCGCAGTAAAAAGAGAAAGCTCAACGTTGCGCACAGGGAACACATATAGCAACCCCATCAATCAAATAAAATTGCAACAATAAATTTCCCCCAGCAACAATTGAAGGTGTCCAATCAAATTTGTGGCCATCCAAACTAACCCACCTAGCAACAGGGGATGTCATGGTTGCTCCCACCGCAACATGTGCTCTCCATGAAGGATAACCCACTTTCTCATTGTTCCTGTACAAAAAATGTTGTTTTCTCCTACTACCTTCACTCTAATATGCTTCCCAATCTAATCTCTAAAGCTCAATTGTTTCTCTCTGCCTACGACACCACTCCTTTACCCGCACCCCATGGTTTTTCACTCTGGCCCCGGCCTATCCCATACTTCCTGCTTCTTCCCTATTGGTTCTCATTAGCAAGTGACCTCATTTCCTCCTTTTGCACCTTATCAACCACTTAGCATAAACCTCTTACCTTTAGCCACAAATTCTTATCTCTATGTTAATATTTCCTTTCAACCATATATGGTAATACCATATTTGCAAATTAAGGAAATAGGTATCATAATTTGTGCTTTAAGGACTTTTATTTATTTATTTATTTATTTGTAAATGTAAAAAAAGAAAAAAAGAATTTTACACTAATAAAAAAGAAACAGAAGAAAAGAAGTACCGAGACTGCATGTGTACATAGCAAACAATTAATCAACTTAAATGAGTGCCAAACAACACACTGACTACTTCATTAAAATTGATCAGTCTGCGATAGTGCCTCTGAAGGTAACCCAGTGAGAAGATTATTAGTTTTTCTGAACGGCTCATTTGTCTCCAAATTATCAATTAATCTGGCAATCCCTTTATAATTCTACTACCATTTTGATCTTTCAAATGCTTTTCAGGACAATAAAGGCTAGAAATTAAAATACTATCAGCAGATGAATATTAACAACTGTATAGTACAGTTATGAGATTGTTCAAGGTATGTGAGATACACCACCAAGTATTAGACTTGAATGCAGAAAAAAGACTGAAAGTAATTCTGTTGAAGGAACACATGCCATACCCCTGAAGATTCTGCTTAAATCTATTTGGATAGATTCAAAACTGTGCATGATGCAAAACTGTTGTGTGTGGATCAATTTGGTGATTAATGTAATATGGTGGAATATAGACCTTCCTGACATATCCTAGAGTTAATATAATCAGATCACAGATGGTATTGACCTGATTGCACATAATCTTGGTTTTTGCTTTATGCAAGCTATACACAAACACCTAAACTTCTATTCCTGTTTTTAAATATTCTGTTACCTTTTATACAAAACACATTGCACATGCATTTCCTATGTAATAGTTAGGAGATAGTAATACATACACACCAGAAGGCAAGCTTTTACATACTTGTTCAAATCAAAAAGAGTATGTCCTCCCCCCACACACACACCTTATGTTGCTTACATACAACTAAGAGCTTTGCAAGTTCTAGTTTTACTTTTTGCTTAACAGTTTTCAACATCTACTTCAAACATAGCATACTCAAACCGTACAAACATTAATTTTTTTCGAATGGTTTATGCTGCCTTTGGGTTTTGTAGGTGGCGGCTGCTCTCGCTGGCCCTAGCATCATTTGCCCCACTGTCATTTAATCTGATTGGCTGCAGCAACACATATGATTTAGTGTCATCATTCAGACATAACATCATGGCAAAACCTTGGTCAAGGAGTCATCCCAGACAATCGCTTTAATTTAGTGTTGTGCCGAAATGTTCCAGCTGGAACTCTTTCATCATATTCATTGGAGGCTGGGTGTGTGTTTGTCTGTGTGAGTAAGAGAGGGGGAAACAAATCTGAAGGGAAAAGTTCAGTCTTTGATGGATGGGCTAGAGCAGGCATGGCCAAACTCGGCTCTCCAGATGTTTTGGGACTACAATTCCCATCATCCCTGACCACTGGTCTTGTTAGCTAGGGATGATGGGAGTTGTAGTCCCAAAACATCTGGAGGGCCGAGTTTGGCCATGCTTGGGCTAGACATAACCTTCAGGGCAGGGGACTTAACATTAACATCTGGACGCACTGAAGGCGTCCCCCCTTTAACTGCAAAGACATATGCATACACACACACATACTGAACCCCACTTGTCATTGTGGTAAGTGGCAGCAGCATTCCTAATCTGGTCCAGAGCCATTGATCCTCCTTTATGGAAGGCTGCTATATCACAGTGTAACACCCTTGCAGCTACACTGTTCAGGTAAAAATGGCTGTCACCCATCATGGATAGGCACTGTCTTTTATTTAAATCCCACAATGCTCTGGGAGGGATGCTACACTGTGATATAGCATCCATCCAGAAACGTCTGAGGGGGTGTGGGTAGAAATGACCCCCAGATGGGCTAGGAACTCTGCCACCACACACCACAGCAGGGAGAAATGAGGTTCGAGAGAATAATGCCAAAGAAGATGAATTAGTAAAAAAAATGGTACTAAGAAAAAGCACCAGAGGCTTCCACCCATAGGAAGGAAAGAAGCAAATTTCTTAAAGCAAACTTCTGCACCATCATCTCCCTACCAGTGCTATTTTTCTAGAAAAAGAGGTGCCAGAACTCACCATGAACGCATCTCTCGGTCTCTTATAATGGCAATTGGGCCTACCTGAGAGCTGCTGGAACTGAGCTCTGGCGAGTTTCGACCGAAAAATAGCCCTGCATAACCCCATTCCAAGGGAGGTGGTAGTTCTTGCAGCACTCCAGGATTTTTCAGAAGGGGGGAACTGAGACCCAAGAGTGCCTGCTCCCAAGAATGTAACTCCATTCATGTAACTCTGGATAAATTAATTTAAACTCTTAGGAAAGTTACAATTCCTTTAAGGCATAATGATGAGTCGGTTTTCCTAATTGCAATAGCTGGTGTTTTTGATAGTTTTGAAAAGTACAATACTCACAATTTATGAAGGTTTTTAAGGCCAACAAAGATTTCAGGTGTTAAACAGCCAATTCTGTTATTAGAAAGATCCCTAAATAAAAAAAGGGGAGGGGATAGCATTAACGAAGGAAAGTGCAAAATCATGAATAGTCTCATTAGCATTTTATCCTCACACAACCTTTAGACAGCTAATACAATTTTAAAAAGGATAACTGTTTTCTAAAATATAAGATTTATCCAAAATATATAGTAAACACAGAACTAATACTTTCCAGACAAGTACTTCAATAAAATATGTTATTGTATTTAATCTGACTTCTTCATAAATTAGTCATATGCATAGAGATCTCAAAAACGGATGAAGAAGAAACTCCAGCCCCCCACAATGCCAATTTTTAAAGTGATGTTAAAGAGATCATAATCCACACACAAAAGGAATGGGTACTACCAGACCCACAGCTGGGGGCAGCCAGGAGGTTTGATGGATGCAGGGGGGGGGGGTGTCTTAAACAAGGGAACTAAAAGTGTGTCTGAACTAGAGCATC
The DNA here is from genome assembly GCF_964234715.1 of Podarcis melisellensis. Lineage (NCBI taxonomy): Eukaryota > Metazoa > Chordata > Lepidosauria > Squamata > Lacertidae > Podarcis > Podarcis melisellensis. Next base: position 61,271,609 of record NC_138537.1, on the reverse strand, counting down.
CATCAATCATCACCTAATGCCTTATGTCTTGTACCACCAGCATTCTAGGCTCTCAGGAGACCAGACAGAACAGGCCTTAGAGAAAGGCAACACCATATAGCTCATACAGCCGCTGCAGGCAAGCCACTCATGTCCAAATAGCCTGGCAGGAAAGCATCTACTTCTTGTTTCAATTCACTGCCCTGGCTCACTGGTTCAAGGGTTACTGCCCTGGATTGTGATACCTGCCTGTCTTTGCCCTACTGTATTGCTGCCTTGGAATTCTTATGCCAGGCTGTTATTCTGCACTTGGTCCTGGTTCTTTGATCCTTGTCTGACAGATCTTGTGCCTAATCTGTAAACACAAATGTTGCCCTACTCTTCCTTAACCCACTCACAGCTCAACTTCATCGGCACCCATTTCAGAACTAGGAGAGATGGTTCAACTTATCTAAAAAATATTTTAATACTAGTTTGGTCAACTGATAGAAGCAATAGGATCTCGGGATTTAGACTAAATTTAACCCAGAGCTGGTTTATAAATAATCTACTTATTTATCAACACTTACAGTCCACCCTTCCTCCCCAAAACTCAAATCAGTCACTTTATATATGGCTCTGATGAACATTTGGCTAATTTGGGCATCAAAGTAGAAAGGTGCACCACTGAATACTTGCAGGATATGCATCCCTCTTCTCAAGATATTCAGTGTAGCTATTAACTGAGACCAATCTAACCCAGTTTAAGGGAACTTTCTGTGTTCCTATGAGTCAGAGCCAGTCCAGGAAGAGGAAGGTTTGAGCACAATGACAATCTCGATTTAGGGGGTAATAGCTGTGCGTGTCAACACAAGAACTAATCACAAATGTGGTCCACCCATCTGAACCTGATGAGACTGAAGTATATGCAAGATGAGCTGACCTGAAAATGAACCTATTTGGAAATTGATATTGCAGAGTTTGTGCAAAAATCTGCTGAATAGTATAAAACACCTGTGGGATTTGGGGCCTCTCTCTCTCTCTCACACACACACACACACAAAATTGTGAATTATTCCACAAAAAAGTAAAAGTGCTTGCAAAATCTCTAAATCAAACACTAAAATCTAAATAAAGTTTGATACCAATACTAAAATCTGAACGTGTTTCGTTTTCAATTTTTAAAGAAATGAAAGGGTATTTAGCAACCGAACCAAATCCCAAAATATTTAACTGAATGGGCATATTAGTTAAACCAAGATCTACAAGTTTATGCTACTCTTTGTGAATTGGTTTGCCAAAGTGATGGCAAAACCTCTGCCATCAGTGCTATCTCCACACCCAATATGTTGCATAGGTTTTTAACAGTTTTTCTTAACAAGACATCAACAAAAAGAAACAGTTTGTACTAGCCTGCTTTTGGATGCCTTTCTACTGTTCCTTATTATTTCAGACCAAATTTACCTCATGTCACACAAATCTGGTGTTCATTTTTTTTGCTGTAAATATTTATACCAGAAATGTTGACTCATGAAATTGATCTTGTAAAACAACCAGACACATGGCCTATGCTCAGATTTATTTTTCCTCGTAGACATCATTTTATGTTAATCCACAAGATCTCTTTCTCTGCCATTGCAGATACTAAATTATCACAGTACAGTCAGTCAGCGAGAAGGATTCCAAATGAAATTGTTAATTTTATGTAGATTTGGCAGCCTGTGGTTTTCCAACTGACTCACAAAGCCTCATGTCACTTGCAAGACGTCTGTGTTACATTAACTTCAGCTGCTTACTATATCCTCTGTGGGAAGTATATGAATGAATGGGAAACAGACTAAAGCACAGTCTTAAAGAAGTTAGCAGCCTTCAAGCACCAATTGCAACAAGAAAGCCATTCATTTATCTTGTAATGTAATCTTCTGTATCCTAATCAGGCAACAGAAATAATCTTTTCTTTTCTGGAGAAACTCATAATTATTTAGAAATAAATTATAATTGGGCTATTCACTGACTTTAAGATATTCCATTGAAAGTAATGTCTGAAACTGGTAAACAACCAGAAACACATTGTATGAAAGCCCAGAATAGTGATTATTTTTTATTTCTGTCTCTAGAGCGCCTGCTGCAGCATCTTTTCTCCAGTTATTTACAAACCCAGGAGCTTCTGCTCTGTGACCTTTGCCTTCACAGTTCTTTTGCTTGTGGCTGAGCAATATTGAATCACAGCTTATACAGCTTCCCCATTCTCCCCACAAGAGGTCAGGGTTGTGTTATTAGAGTACAATCATCTCCATAGCAATAAGACTCAATTGTCATCATAGCGTTTTCGCAGATTTACTATGACTCAAAGTGCATTCAGATTCACAGAGCAGATCTATCTGGAAATGTGCATAATTCCTGCACATATATTGCTGTCCATACACTGACTTTCCAATTTTCAGAATCACAAAGTAGATCTGTTTGGAAATGCATTTAATTTTTAACTAATATATTGCTGTATTGCCTCCATTTTTGAAGTACAAAACCTGTGCAATATTTTTGTGTTGCTGTCAAAGCCCAACTGTATTCAGGAAAGGCAATGACTATTATACTTATCCTCCTAGTGGTGCAGCAATAAAATGGCTAGCACATTTGCAAAGCTAAGCAGGGTCTCTTATGGTTTCAAATTGGATGGGAGACCATGTACTAAGATTCCTGCATTGCAGGTGGTTGGACTAGATGACCCTCAGAGTCCCTTCCAACTCTGCAATTCTATGATTGTGTGATTCTATGGCTCCATAGTTGTATATGCAGTTCAGTGTGTAAACTAAGACGGATAGGCAGTACTACTAGGGTGGTCAAATATATAGGACAGGACTCCTGAACCTTTAATATTTTATTTATTAAAATGTTTAAGGCTTGCCCTTTTACTTTTTCTTCTTCCTATCATCATCATCAACAACAACAACAATTATTTATACCCTACCCATCTGACTGGGTTACCCCAACCACTCTGGGCAGCTTCCAACAAAATATAAAGGGACAAAATAAAAGCTACCCAAAACAGTCATCTAATTGTCTAACTCTCTGACATCTGTCAGGAAGCAGTTCCACAGGGCAGACGCAACTACCCTATGCAATATGCCCAGAAGTTCTGATGGATTTGTAATGTGTATCAAACTAACTTAAAAATGTATACACAGTAACTTAAAAATACATATTTAAATTGCACTCTAAAGGATGGGAAGAAGGATTTTTTTAATCAGGGGCAATCAAATTACCAAATATAGCATACTTTACAAGAAATCAGTGATTATATCATTTCTAGTAAAAAGGAAGCTAAAGAACTATATAAAGCATATAAACATCACATAGTTGGTAATTAATATGTTGATTATCAAGTATTATGTTGATTATCAAGTACTATCAACTACCGATGTATATATTTTTACACTTAACTGAGCCCTCCTTGGAGCTTAAATGTTAATTTTAAATCATCGTAAAGTTCAGAAGAGTTATCATAGAAACAAATTTATATTTGTCCATGTAGATAAAGCACAAATCATGCGTAGAAAGAAAAATCTCAAAAAGAATAAAACAGCCCTATATGTAGTTCATATGTCCTACATGTTATAATTGCTTGGTGACATATTCCAAATTCCCCAAGGACAGAAATGTCAATACGAGTACAATTTCTAAGGTAATTCAGATGGAATTAATACTTACAGACGCTTTAGTTCCGAAAGTCCATAGAAGGCCCCAGGCTCAATAGTACTAATCAAGTTATTCTTCAGATCTCTGGAGATACACAATAGCAAAAGCAATTAATTATCAGTTTACATACAGCTTTTAGTCTCAAACACAAGCAGAAAAAGAAGATGGGTGAAGGCTGAGAATTCTTTAGGATTTATTGAAGGTAATTATAAGGAGGGAGGACATTAGAATAAAACAATATAGTTGGGGGTATTATTTTGAGGGGGGCTGAACATAAATTGAGGGGAAGGGGAGATAAGAGGGGGGGGGGAACTTTACTTTTGTTTATTTCCACCACCCAAGTTAAAAGTCCCAATTAAAATGTACAGCTTTACCAGCTGTAGGGAAAATGCATTATTAAGATATTCCATGAAAGGCAGTGAAATAATGACAGAAAGTCTACATATTGATTTGCTTCCTGATCACGCACAACTTAATGATGTCTATGTGCACTTGCATGCTCAGGAAGTAGTACACTGGGCTGCAAGTGAGCATATGTATCACTAAGAGGATGTACAAATCTCAGGAGACTCACAAAGGCACACACTTGGATAGAGTTGAAGAACTAAATAGGTTTTCCACCTTTGATTTCCAGAAACAGATGCAGAAATGTTTCATTGGCCTGAATGACCTTGCATACTACCAACATTGAACTTTGTGTTTGAATCAATGGTATCTGCCATTGCAGGTTGCTTCTCCTCTCTCTCTCTCTCTCTCTCTCTCTCTCTCTCTCTCTCTCTCTCTCTCTGCTTCTGTAAAAGACAGATTTCAAGATGACTAGGCCAACTAAGGCATTAAGGAAAACTGCATGGTACACCCCACTCTAACATAGCATCAGTACAGGCTTCAGCTGGCTGGGCTGCACATTTGAATGCTCATACTGTACATAATAGTGTGTGTGTGTGTGTGAGAGAGAGAGAGAGAGAGAGAGAGAGAGAGAGAGAGCACATGTAGCAGGAAAGCTAGACATAACTTTACTCCCTGACATGCACACATGCATGTAACATTCAAATATATGCTCTCCCACAGTCCTTCTTACATATTTTATTCTGCTTTTAATATTCTGTTGGGAGCATGGCTGGGAATACCTAGCCAGATGGGGTATGTATGTATGTATAAATAAATAAATTTAAAATAAAATAAAATAATTATATTAGTTCACATAGGCAGCAGTGGCTGGAGTGGTGGTGCTGCAGAACTGCCCTCTTAACACTAGCATTGCTGCAGTAAAGTGCTGAGGATGCAATGCTGGACTGGGTCTCTCTGTGTATCTGTACCCAACCTGCTCTGGCCTGCCCTGCCCCATCCCAGTGCCATCAAGGTAAACTACAGTGATGCCAGAGCCAGGAGGGCAGCTCTGCCCCACCACACCAGTTACTACTGCACATGCACATTTTTACTTCACCGTGCCAGTGTAGTCTTTTGAGTAGCTCCCAGTTATAGGAAAAGCAGATCCAGCTTGTGAAAGGTAACTTCCCAATTACAAAAGCCACTATTATGGTCTTAAGTACCTAGGACAGGTGAGATAACACAGGTGCACATCATAATGTGATTTTACAACTACAGTGGTACCTCGGGTTAAGTACTTAATTCGTTCTGGAGGTCCATTCTTAACCTGAAACTGTTCTTAACCTAAAGCACCACTTTAGCTAATGGGGCCTCCCGCTGCCGCCTTGCCGCTGGAGCACGATTTCTGTTCTCATCCTGAAGCCAAGTTCTTAACCTGAAGCACTATTTCTGGGTTAGCGGAGTCTGTAACCTGAAGCGTATGTAACCTGAAGCATATGTAACCTGAGGTACCACTGTAGTGAGAAAGAAGCTATTTTGTCAAGGGCCAACTTTCACCTAGAGGTCAGAGTAAAACAAATCCTGTTTTTGGACAAGGCCTGAAGAGAAAAACCAATTTGTCTCGACTCAATCCACAAGCGACTGTGTTGAACCTCTTACTGTAATCTAATTCAGTCATTGCAGTCTTAATTTGAATTTCTTTTGTTCCAGAATGGTGACTCTAGAGCAGGCTTCCTCAAACTCGGCCCTCCAGATGTTTTGAGACTACAATTCCCATCATTCCTGACCACCGGTCCTGCTAGTTAGGGATCATGGGAGTTGTAGGCCAAAAAACATCTGGAGGGCCAAAAAACATCTGGAGGAAGCCTGCTCTAGAGTCTCTCCAAAGGCTGAAATGTCTCCTCACTGTCAGATTGTGCCCATTTAATCTTATGGGAGAGGCTCCAGCATCCCTGTCGAAACTGTTCCCACCCACCTCTTCGGGGCTCCCCTCCTGCCAGCATGGTGTAGTGGTTAAGAGCAGTGGACTCGTAATCTGGTGAACTGGGTTCGCGTCCCCGCTCCTCCACATGCAGCTGCTGGGTGACCTTGGGCCAGTCACACTTCTCTGAAGTCTCTCAGCCTCACTCACCTCACAGAGTGTTTGTTGTGGGGGAGGAAGAGAAAGGAGAATGTTAGCCGCTTTGACCCTCCTTAGGGTAGTGATAAAGCGGGATATCGAACTCTTCTTCTTCCTGCCATGCACAGGAGGCTTGGGAGGTAATATGCATGCCTGGGCCACACAACTGAGCGAAGGAGAGCGCTTTCGCAACTGAGCGAAAGAGGGCAAAAGCAAGCTGGCCGTGTGACTGAGAAAGTGAGCGCAGCACAAGGGAAAGGAGGAGGAGCCTCATGTGTGCCTCCTTTCATTTCGTTCTCATCCCCAAGAAGGCCTCAGCTCCCAAATAGGGGGCACGAGGGGACGGTTGCCGTGCAAGGCGCTCACTCAGCCGCCCAGTTTAGAGAAGCGCACACACACAAACCCAACCTCACAACACCACCAGCGAGCAACTATTGTGTCACCCAGGATGCAGGAGCGCTGTGTGTACATGGGGCGAGTGGATTCTAGGGAAACAAGAAGCCGCTGGCAAAGCCACACAGCTCCCGCACTCGCTGGGTGCCCCTGAGAGGCTGGCGCTATGGCGCAATGCACCACTAAGCCCTATGGGAAAGTCGGCTCTGCTAATGGCACACAATGCTCATACTTAGTATGGTTGACAACTCGCTTCATGTGACTGTGCAAGATTAAGTTTCTTGTTCTACTAGAATTAGATGGACTTTGCACAAAACATCTTTGACAACGCAGAGGACAAATAATGCACTTGTATTGTGACTTTGTTTTTCCATGGGATGAACTTCCCCACCCCAAATACTCATGCCTTGCTCACCATTAATTCCTTCTTTCTTTAAGCTTATATCACACTTCGGTGCCTGCCATTTGCCAGAGAATTGTATCACATCTGTAATTAACAGAAAGGTCCATCTCCTTCTCTTCAGCTGGTAACCAAGAAAGTCATGCATGTACAAGTTATTAGTTACACATTCTTCTAATGACCAGCCACGGAGGAAAAAGTCAAAGGATGAGGCGCCAAAAGTTGCTGGTCTCTCAGCTGTGCCAATGGGATCTCTCAGCTGTGCCAATGGGCCCTACATCTCTCCTGTCCTCTGCTGCAACACTGTAGCTTCAGATGGACTCATGTCATCTATAAGATGTCACACATATGTCGAACTCATGTGGTTCACTAGATAGACTCCCTGATCTTGAATGGTGAAGGAGAAGTTAGAAGGTTTCATCCCCACCATTGCGAATGCAGAATGAAAGAAAATGTCACATGTTTACTTAAACAATCTGCTGCCTTTCCTTGCACCCTAATCTCAAGCAGCATTGTGAAAATGTGCAGTGTGAAAAAGCACACATAAAAAAAAAATTAGTACCAAGCAAATTTGAAATGGGTCCAGTTTTGACTGCAATTTCCAACCCAATTATGAAATGGACAGTGGTATAATTGTGCATTTCTGCAATAAATAGAGAGGGAGTTTTAAAAATGCACTAGTGTATATATGTGTGTGCGTGTGTGTGTGTGTGTGTGTGTGTGTGTGTATACAGTGGTACTTCTGGTATACAGTGGTACTTCTGGTTACATACTTAATTCATTCCAGAGGTCCGTTCTTAACCTGAAACTGTTCTTAACCTGAAGCACCACTTTAGGTAATGGGGCCTCCCTCTGTTGCCCCACGGCCGCCGCGCGATTTCTGTTCTCATCCTGAAGCAAAGCTCTTAATCCGAGGTATTATTTCTGGGTTAGCGGAGTCTGTAACCTGAAACATATGTAACCCGAGGTACCACTGTATAGATATATAGTGTGTATATAAAATAAACACTGAATTCATGTTTAACATTAACCTTTTAGACACGCAATATCATGCAGTATAAATTAGGAAGATTTACTAGCAGAACTTTTCCATTATGCTCCTTTACACTTTGGACTGTCTTCACGCTCTTACCATAGCTTTACCTCATGTAATCTTCCAAAACAAAAAACAAAAAACAACAACCTGAAAATGTTCCTGACAAGTTATATATGCAACATTTCAGTAACTCTGGCGTTTGAGACAGCTTCCCTTCTTTTCCAGCCTCTCTGAGGGGAAAACAGTGTAAAGCTTCTGAGAGAAAAGAACTGGGAGGCTGAAAATTCAGATGAGAAATGAGAACTTAGTGGCATTACACATGCTTGCAGCCTCAGCAGTTGCACACACAATCATAGAATAGCACAGGTTTCACCATAGATCCATGGTGTGCTAACAGGGTAAGTGCAATCGCATTTGAATGAGAAGCCAGACATATACAATTCAGTGTTGGTATGTTGCTATTCCTCTCTTGGCAATACTTTTAAATCAGGTCTGAAGTCCCTAACAAAAGAGAGTTTCTCATACTGTCACTAGTCACATTAGTTGTTGGAATCTAACTACAAGCTGCCAAGCCATTATGGCCAATCGTCTGAGTTGATGGGAAACGTAGCTCAACACCAGGTTGGCTGCCCCTGATTTATATCAAATGATATGATTAGTTGATCCCTTAAAATACTTGCATTCAGGGTTCTAATAACATTTTACTGTACACCAACAATGGTTTGTTTGCTTAAAAATAATTTGGTGAAGTTATTATACCCAACTGCCCAGTCTTCTTCCATTCATCTAGGCTGCTTTGGGGGTTGTTTTGCTTAATCAACATTTGCCCTATGCCCAGCATGGATCTGTTTTCTAAATAAAGACACACACCACCATTTAATTTTATAAAATGATACCAGTAATCCCCAACAGGTGATGGCAGGAACAGAGCTGTAGTTTTTGAACAAAGTTGAAAAAATGCTGTGGCCGTTTAATAACCCCTTTAAAACAGAGGGCAGACAACACAAGTGTTCTTTGTTTACTTAGCAGTAATCCTTGTAATTAAAATACTTGCCTACAAAAGCAAAGATTTAAAATGAGCACCAAGAAAAATCTCAGTAATTTATCCAGAATTTCCTACAACCTAGGTCAGCATGACAGCTCCCAGGCTTCACTGCAGCAACACAAATGGAAGTTTGTGCCATGGCAACGTATGGAGTACCTTATATATCCAAAATATATATAAACCCTTCATTGCATGAGAGAATCAGCTCATGAAGACAATTATTTATTTTTATACCATTCATTAAGAACATTTATATCTTGTTTGGCCGCCAACAATTTAAAAGGGGCAGGGGAATCCATTTCCAAAATACAAACCAAAACATAACTGGTTGGATCCAGATTTAGTTGTGCATATCCCATTTATTTCAAAAGGGCTTAAGGCAGTCATAATCATAATAGAAAGAGTACCGTTAGATGATGTCATCAGGAAGGGACAGCTTTGTTTAGAGTTAATTGAAATAAGGCTATTAAACAAGTCTCAGCTTAAAGGTTCCTGTGCGTCTCCTTCCCAACTTCCGCAGATGAAACAACCTGGCTTATCAGGTTGTTCAAAACCTAGGTTCATGGTTTGTTTCCTCAAAACAAACCATTAGTGGGGGGGGGGTTCTTGGCTTACTGCTCATGGCTGGTTTGGGGAAAACAAACCACAAGTCCAGGATCAAATGACATAACAAGTCAGACTCTGGCTTTTTTGTTTAACTGAAGTTTAGGAGTCGGGGTGGAATATCCTGGGAACTTCTGAGCAGCACCTTGCTGATTGTTCACATAAAACAAAAAGTTGGTTTTAAACTATGTTTAAATGTGTTGTGCAAACTGGGCCAAAAAATGGCCCATAGGCCCATAGGACGCACCTAGTGTGTGTGTTTTTTTTGGGGGGGATAAAGGATTTTTTTCCCCTTTATTTCCCCCCCAAAACCAGGTCGGGGAATCCAAACCAGGTCAGGGAACAGCGGTATGGCAGCGCTCCACCTCCCCGCTGTCCCCCGAACTTGTGGGGCTGGTGCTGGGGAGAAGCGCACTTCTCCCCAGCGCCAGCCTCCAAACCAGGTTGAGGAACAGCGGTATGGCGGCGCTGCGCCTCCCCGCTGTCCCCCGAGCTTGTGGGGCTGCCCAATGTCTGCCCGAAGCGCGGGGCGCTCTACTTCAGCGCTCCCCGCGCTCCGTGCAGCAGGCTGCTATTCGCAGCCTAGGGAGCCCTGCGGGAACTCCCGCAGGGCTCCCCAGGCTGCGGATGTCTGCCCGGCGCGTCCGGCACTCTGCTTCAGGATGCCCGTGCGCCGGGCAGCAGGCTGCTATCTGCAGCCTAGGGAGACCTGTGGTGCGCACCGACGCCTCTCGCTCTCCAAGCTTCAGCGAAAGCCTGTATTCGCCCCATAGGACGCACACAGATTTCCCCTTCATTTTTGGAGGGGGAAAAGTGCATCCTATAGGGCGAAAAATACAGTAATTCCAAAGTCTGGGTGTAGCACAGTGGGTGAGGGGGAAAGGAAGAGAAAGTGGGGAGCTACACAGGCGCAGAATTAATATTTTAATAACATGAAGAATAAGATATCTGAACAAATAAGGAATGAAATGTGACAATCCCATTGCACTCGAAGTATCACTCTTCTGCAGGGAATCAGCAGAAAATTATGATAATGTAAACATTGTAGCAGAATAAGAAGTACACAGTACGGGCAACACTAAACAACTGCAAAATGTCAACACTCCAAGATGTATTGAAGAGAAAAACATAACAAAATATCACATATCTATTCACCTACAACTATTCTCCTGTTAAAAAAGGAAGGGAGGAAACAAGCTTTCTCCATAGAGACTTAGCACAGAGAAGGATAAAAAAATCCTCAGTTTCTGCTAAATACATACCTTAGCTGATGCTGGGACTAGTCACTGCTGCTTCTATCAAACACAATCTCTGGCCTCAGCAGAACACAGAGCCTGCAGATCTAAATGCCCAGGCCATATTGTATTAAGAGTAAGGTACCCTGAACCCAAACCTTTTTGGAACTTTAAAGGACAAAAACAGCATTTCAAAATGGATTTTGAAATGGACAGAAAGCCAATGCAGCCATTGTTAACAAGAAAGCCTGCCCCATCAGCTACTTGGTCTCAGCATTTTGACCCAGCTGCAGATAATGCATGCTTTTTGAAGGCAATCCCACATATAGCACATGTTAATTGTCCAAATGAGAAGTAACTAATGGCCCCAATGGTTCACCATTGCTATATCTGATGACTCAAAGAAAGGGTGCAGTTGTTGAACCAGCCATATGTAAAAGCACTTCAGGTAACATCCTGTCTCAAAGCTGAGCGCGTGAGTTCTACCAAAGTATGAGTTCAATTCTACAACAGGACTGCCTCCACATCTAAAACATGTTTTGCTCCCATTCTCTGAATTACAGTATTATAGACCATGCACACTTCTGTCTTATCTGGATTAAGTTTCAATTTATTCACCCTGTCCATTATGGATTTCAAAGCTGACTGAGGACTTCAACATCTTCCTTGGAATGTGGTGGCAAGAAGATATACAGTCAAGTGTCATCAACATGCTAATGACACCATACCCTTGAACACTGGACAACCTCTCCCAGGTGTTTCATGTAGATATTAAACAGCATGGGGGACCAACGAGAACCCTGTGGGACATAATACGCTAAACAGCCAAAGTTCCAAACTGAAGTCCCTCAGAAGCATCTTCTGGAACCAATTCTCCACATAGAACCTGGACAACCATAAAATAGTGCCCCAAGTCCCATCCTAATTAGGTGATCCATAAATGTGGTCAATAGTATGGAAAGGTCCAGCAGAACCCACAGGAGTTCATACCTCCATCTTTTAACATAAGGCTATTAGAACTGAAACTTTCTACAATTCATGTGACTACAGATAAGTTTACAACCGCAAGTCTGATCATACCAAAGCACCTTTAACTGTCTGAGTTTGTTGCTCTATGACTGTGATACAAATTGTGCAGCTGCCAAACATTCTACCATAACATCCAACAGAAGTAGGTGTCAGTCATTATGAGAGAAGCAGCACAAGCAGGTTTGTTCAGAAGTAAGTCTCACTGAGTTCAACAGGGCTCACTTCCTGAAAGCATACTGAGGACTGCATCCAAAGTCATGGTTCCATTGTCATTCTCTGTGTTAATTCTATTCACACTTGCCTTTCCTCCTCTGCTGCAACTACTAAAAATGAAAAAAAAAAAACACAGAACAAGAGCTTTAAGAACTGCCTAAGACCCAGATAGAAGGATGATTCTTAGACCTCCTGGTAGGGATACACAGCATGAACAAATTACAAAGCCTATACATAACATCCCTATTGCTTTCTAACAAGGCAATTGGAGCAGTCTTCAGATGGAGTAACAATTTGAAGTACCAGAAATGTCCAAGCTTTGCACATACAGACATCCACACTCGTATTTATGCTGCCAGAAAACTCTTACATTTTCTTGCGTAATGCAAAATTATCCATGCTTGTTGAACTCCAGAGAAGAATAGTGTAGCCTGTTTGTGGATACTGTGATCTCTATCTTATCCTTTCAAGAATCTGTGCTTCAACCTTAACCAGCATTCAGTTTTATTTTCTTTTGGCAGTCCCTTGTTATTCACCCGATGTAAACATAAATTCTAGCCTAGTTCTCAGAACTTTCAAATTGCTGTAACTGTGTAACCGGCTGTAGCTTTGTCCAGAATAGCATGTTCAGCCAACCTTTGTGGAAAACCTCCAGCCACTCGGGAAAAGAACTTTTGCCTTCTGACTCTATTAATCCTCCAAGTTATCAGAAAGACCATATGCCCTCATATGATCCTGTCTGGGTTTTTGAGAACTTCAGGCGAGGCCCTTCTTTTGGTCCCACCACCCTCACCGGAATGCTTGGTAGGGATATGGCAGAGGGCCTTCTCAGTGGCTGCAACGAGACTTTGAAACTCCCTCTCCAAAGAAGCTTGACTGGCTCCCTCCTTGCTGTCCTTCTGCCAGCAGAAGGCCTTCTTGTTTCAACAGGCTTCGGGGAACTGACTGCTTTTAATGAAAGGGCTAGTGCTGTGCCTTTTTTTATTGTAATTACTGTTATGGTTTTTGTGTGTGTAGTTTTTTTTGACGAAAAAAATATTAACAGTTTCAGCATAACAAATTATCCAAACAAATCATCTTCCTTGCCCCCCCCATTTTTTCCCTCCCACCTCCCCAACAAACCCTCCCTCCCCCTATGACTTCCCTCAGCTACCCTCTCTGATTTCTCATCCAATATTAACTTCTGCATATTCTAAAACTGTATACATCCTTATATTATCTATCTTCTATGTTATCCCTCAATAAATTTGTGTATGTTTATTCAAAACCTCCCATGGAATTCATTTTGTTGTTGTTTTTAAATAATTTGTGAAAGGTTCCCATTCTTCTTTGAAGTCACGGTTGTCCTTGTCTCATAGTTTGCATGTCAATTTCACCAGTTCTGCATAGTTCATTAATTTCTCTTGCCACTGTTCTTTTGTCAGGGTTTCCTCAGTCTTCCATCCTTGTACAATCAAGACTCTTGTTATGGTTTTAATAATAGGTTTTATATACGTATATAGTTTTAGTTCCATCGGCGTTTAATTGTTGTTGTTTTTCTATGTTCTTAACAGTTCTTATTTTCATCTGTAAGCCGCCTTGAGGCCCATGGGGGAGAAAGGCGGGGCACAAACAAAGAAGTGCTCAGGATGGAAGTCTTTTCATTGAGGGAATAATTTGTTGTTGTTGTTATTTAGTCGTTTAGTCGTGTCCGACTCTTCGTGACCCCATGGACCAGAGAACGCCAGGCACTTCTGTCTTCCACTGCCTCCCGCAGTTTGGTCAAACTCATGCTTTTAGCTTCGAGAACACTATCCAACCATCTCGTCCTCTGTCGTCCCCTTCTCCTTGTGCCCTCCATCTTTCCCAACACCAGGGTCTTTTCCAGGGAGTCTTCTCTTCTCATGAGGTGGCCAAAGTATTGGAGCCTCAGCTTCAGGATCTGTCCTTCCAGTGCACACTCAGGGCTGATTTCCTTAAGAATGGATACGTTTGATCTTCTTGCAGTCCATGGGACTCTCAAGAGTCCCTCCAGCAGAGGGAACAATACCCTGTCACTAAAAGAGATTTCCAGTTAGTCTTCACTGCCCCTCCTGGTAGGTACTCAGCAGGAGAAAAGTCTGCTCACCCTCCTGCTCCTCCCTATACATCAAGGAAGCAACAGAATGTCCAAATGTGGAAACACCTCTATACTGAGTTCCCTGGAAGGAACCTTTAGCTTTGATTCTGATTTATTTACTCAGGAACTGACTACATAAGAAGCATCCAAAGCCAAAGGGCCAAGTGAAAGCCATAACAGAGCCCACTCATGCTTCTAGTGCATGTCATCTGTTTAACCTTTTGTACTACACAGACCTCTGCAGTACGCCAGCTGGAATAAAACTATGCATGCATCAAGACTTGGCTATTGGAAGAGCTCGACTCTCTTTTTTAACATCATGTTTAGCTGCGCCAGCAATGCTTGCCAAATATGGACATGAACTGTTATACATATTTTCTTAGTATCACAAAATATTCAAGGAAACAAATCTTAGCGAATTTCGCAACGAGTTGATTTATTGCTATGAAAGGTAATTTAAAAAGCACTATGTGCTTATAGGGTGTGGGGAGAAGGATGATGTTAAGCTATTATGACCAGGAACAGAAAACCTTTAACAGAAAACAGAAAAAGAGTTACTCGGATCCAAAATGCATCTGGAAAAATTGTCCATTGTGCCTCATCAAGGCCAAAGTAGGACATCTGGCTTCTTGATTTTTCAAATTATTTTTAATCTCACAGGACATTTGACCGAACACTGTTCCCAGAAAATCGCAGATTATATACTGCCCACAGCCTTGGCACTGGATGGATGAACACATTCTGATGATGACCATTGTACAGTAATGCGACAGGCATTTAACTCAACAAGCTTTCTCTATCTAAATTCCTTTGCAGAGAGAGAAAGATGCCAAGAGTTATGACAGATCATTTCTGGTTTTATGTTCTATTTCATCATAACATCCTATGCTTTTAGTATATTTATTCTTTTTTAAAAGAACACGTGTGCACTTGCACAGATACATACAGGTGGGCAGACATTTCATAGTAAATCTTAAAACTGTTTTGGAATAATCTGAATGTCCCTTAAAAGCTTTTATGTGCGGTTAAATAAGGAAACTAAAGCAATTTATCCACATATTTTACATGTTCCATCCCGAAAAACAACTGCTGAGCTTGGCAATAAAAATTAGTAATGTTTGGTACTAATTACACCAAGCAGCAGCAAAGAGAGGCTGGGCCACACACAGAGCACTGGCTGTGGCCAAGCAGAGAGAGAGAGAAGCTGAACCATTTTACAGAGCCATTTCATATAATATAACACATTCTTTTTAAAAATAAAAATCCCAAAATAACTAACACTTATGGTTTAGTATCATTTTGGCAGAGATTTCTAAGCCGAGTACCAATGATGTATCATTTGTGGTGTGGGTGTACACATCTGGCTGCATGACCTGAAAATAAATCAAAACCAAACTACTGTTATAATCCAGCTATAGGAAGCTACATTAAGTCAAGCCATGCTATAACAATTACACTGTTTATATCAAGGTTGCAAAGCCACTGCCAGAACCGTTATTGGAATGTTAGATCTCTATTGCAGTTTTATTATTGTTACTGGAAAGATAACAGTACCACTATTTTAATTAAATATATTGTTGCACGCCATCCCAATCTCTAAACAGTGCAAGATTTTAGGGTTCCCAGTCACCTAGAATTCGTGTTTCCTTTTGGAAATGAGGCATAGCAGAGACCGTGGTGTCTCTATGATTTATGGTTTATGATATATGGTATATATAACCTGAGCTTACGATAGTGGGGTTCACAGCATTAACTCTCCAAGAAGGTCTTGCTTCTTCCATAGGCACAACCCAGGATAGGATTCAAGCAGAAATCCAGCATTGTGCTCTGTCTCTCTAGTTCACATTGCAACAACTCTAACTCTAATCTCGCTAAGCCCTGGCTTTATCTGTTGAGGGAAGGAAGGGTCCGGTCCATTTGCCTTCTCAGACAAAGTCCCTTGATCTTTTGTTCTTCACTCAGGCTATCATTTCACCAGGAACCTCAGCTTGGCTTAATTAGCTTTTGATACTTGCCGATTCCAGGCAATTAGATGTGTCTAGTACACATGAGTCTTGCAGCCAGAGTTCTAACACATGGAACCTTGATTAAATTCTAGCACTTCTGGAATTTAGAAGTGTCTAGCATCCACAAACTCATAACACTAGATAGTGGTGGTGCTGGAGCAAAGAAGAAGAAACAACTTTGTTGTAACCAATTATTCTTGGATTTTAAAAAGTGTTCCAGAAACTCCTTATGATCTTAAGGCAGAGAGAAAATTCTGGGTTGCACTAATATGTGGATTTTAAAGAAAGCGGAGGAATCTGACCTCTTGGTGATTCAGATAAACTTCGCTGGCACTTCACAATACCTTGTGCGAACCTGATTTAAGGCAAACAAGTTACTTTGACTCTTCTCTAAAGTTGATCTCAAGAGTCTAAATTCATTGTTTCTCTTGGGGATGATACAGCGCAGGCAGCTCTGAAAATAACTTGCTGCAACAAAATCTACTACTGTTGCCAGAGATCTCAATAATTGATGCTATGCTATCCTCAGAGATTTCGTTCTTTCTTGGTAGGCTGTTTTCATTTCAGCTGATGCTCAGAACTGGGGGAAATAAAACTGTTTAGAAACAAAGGTCTAAATCAGATTGGAGTTAAAAGGGGAAATGAAATGCTGGAAACTATCTTAAGCAACCTGAAACACCTCCTTTTTTCCCTTTTCCTTTTTTGCTTTGGTAGTTAGGATGTCCTGGCTGGGACCCACAAACCTCAACCTATTTGATTTTGGGCTACTTGGACAAAATTCCTCAGGAGGGTGGATAGTGAAGGTGGAAAACCCACTGTGTTGAATAACAATAGAATAGACAGAGTTCAACTTGGTTCATCATCTTGACTTGAGCATAAAGTGTTACAACGAATGGCTATCTGATTGTCTCTGAAAATTTCCAAACTAGGAAATTCCATGGCCTACTTAAGAGATGTTTCTTTCACTGCTGGCCTGCTTTTGCAGTTAAATCCCAATGCATATAGTCAAAGCATTTTTTAAAAATGCCATCATATGCATATTCCCAAATCTCAAATACTGCTGTTTAACGGGTTACATTTCTGAAGTCTGTTTCCCATTTGTACAGCATGTAGTGCTCATAAGTCCACCCTCACCCCTCCTCTTTGGCTGATAAGTGGTGGGAAAGGGCAGCTCTCGAACAATGACCTTCCATATCTGGCTTCCACTCCATGCACACTAACCCCATTCTCCCCCAGTTTCACTACACTGTTACAGCTCATTAAATTCCATTGAAGGATGAGAACTCTGATGTGCCACTAGATGCACACAGTTTGTGTTTACCAGCTGAAACACTGTATGCAGTGTTGCTTACAACACAATCCTCTAACGCAGAAGCTTTCGTGCTGGCTACCTCCGACAATTTATCTATTCATATCATGCTGGAACAGTGGCTGCTTTAAAACCATTGCTGCCTGTGCTAATGGGGGGGGGGGGGAGAGAGGAATATTAAAAACCATCACAGTGAAATCTTTGCTGCCATGAAGGGGTCATTGATCCAAGAGACAAACAACCTAGTGTTGATGATTTAACAAAACATTTTTCACAGAGATTACATGCTCATCCATCAACTTACAATATTTTTCCCATTACCAAAATAAATGACCGCTACCCCCCTCTGCTCCACAGTCCGCCAATTATAAGAATTAGCAGCTATATTGAATCGAATGCAGAAACTCTTACATTTTTATTCCAAGCAAAGGCTTTTGTAAGTGCAGAGACAGAGGGCAGGGGCAGGGGTGGCGATTCACAGTTAAAAGCCAGGCACAATGTTCATATTACTGACTGGGAGGAAAAAAGAACATAGAAGCTTTGGAAGTTCCCGGCACTGACTCTGTGAAAGAACCCAGTATACAGAGTGACCAGCGCTACTCTGGGGCTTGAACCTGAATGATGTCCTGCCCAGCTGGCTTTCCAAGACAAGGAGGAAGTTTATAACTTCTTCTCCGGGGTTCAAAGCCAAGTGAGGTAACTCTTTCTGGCTACAGCATGCATGACATCCTTGACTGACCTGACACAAGACAGACCACTATTCTACATTACAGCTATTTTGCCATTGCTGCTTCTAAACAACATCTCTGACCATTAGCTACTATGGTGACAAATCAGGTCTACTTTGCCAGCTGTTTACTTACGCAAAGACCCCGTCCTTCCTCAAAAAGGAATGTGCCCTGCTAAATACTTAACAAAACAACAACACCCTGGATCGACTAAGATTAAGATTTCTAAATACAAGTGTGATGAACAGTACAAAAACAACACATATTTCACTACTTGGCAAAAAAAGAAAAAAGAAAAAGAACTGGAAAAACCCCACATTCACATTGGTCAGCGCAAGGTGGGGCAGGTTTTGATCTACTGTACATGCAGGGCAGCAAGGGTCACACATCCCTAAAGGTGACTACTATTCACATGAGACAGAGGTGAGCTACTTTGGTTAGGAAGGAAATCTTTCACATTAATGCTCCAACTACATTCAGCAAAGTGCATAAAGCTGTAATGTTCTGTCATCTGAATGACAAGGTTCATCAATAACACTTGGCAGCTAGGGAAGGGGAATCCTGATAAATTCAGACATCAGCTCCTGGAAGACTACTGAACATCTGTAACATGCAGATTTTTACTGAGCATTTATGTGCTGAAGCTACTTTGTTTGGAAGATCAGAACAGTGATAAATGAAATTATTTCATTATACCTACAATTTATTCTTGGTTTCACATTCCTTATCATTAAGTTATGAGTTCAGGACAATCATTTGCCATAAATTATATTGCAAGTTGATAAATATTTTTCTGCTAATAGCTTAGCTAGATTGTCATTCTGTTGATGTGATTTACAAACGCTGGAGTACAAGAAGTTTCTCTTTCATTTCTACTTTAATAACTTATTTTTATATCTGCCACAATGCTGCATATTTCGCTGTATTAAAACACAGAATTCTGTCTGTTCATCAACAAACAAATATGAGAAATGAATTTAAGTGGCATGAAGGAAATTAAACATTGTCATCTTTTCAGTGGATTATTTGTTGGTTATATTTCATATTTTTATTACCAGGCTTTTGTGATAGTACTCACCAATATGGAGTACCTACCTTTTTGCTGCCTATGGCAGCCATTTTGGCACTTTTATCAAGATTGAACATCATTTTTTTTTACCAAAATAAAAACAAAACACAGTCTATTGCTGTACTGCGGGTGATGCCTTACAGAATTTCATAATCAGTTATGCACAGGTCTCCACTTTCAAAGATCCTTCAGTCTAAAATAGGCACTAGGGTAAAATAAATAAATAAAGAGGAGGAGGAGAGAGGGAGAATGTCACAAAACTGTAGAGTTGGAAAGAACATCATGGGTCATCTAGTCCAATTCCCTGCAATGCGGAGTCAGGCTTTGGTCTTTGAAATTTCAGTGGTGCCTTCTGCAAGGCCAAAATTGGGTCTCCCCCTGCACACACACTTCTTACCTTCTATTCTGTTCAATTCACTATGCCATAGTTGCAGCACCCTGTGGCGCCCCCTAGGCTTTGCGCCCACTGCATCAGAACTAGTCACGCTGCCCCAAATTCACCTCTGGCAGGAATCTCAGCTAAAGCATCAATGTCAGATAGTCATCCAACCTATGCTTAAAAATCTCCAAGGAAGGAGAGTCCACCACCTTCTGAGGGAGTCCATTCCATGGTCAAACAGCTTATACCATCAGAAAGTCCTTCCTGATGTTTAGTCAGAATGCCCTTTCTTGATAACTTGAATCCATTTGTTCGGATCCTAGCCTCCAGAGCAGGAGAAAACAAGCTTGTTCCATCTTCCACGTGACAGCCCTTTAGATGATGGCTGTCATATCTCCTCTAAGCCTCCTCTTTTCCATACTAAACACACCCAACTCCCTCAGCCTGATAAAGCTTGGTGTCCCTTGATCACCTTGGTTGGATCCTTTTCACATGTAATACTGGAAAGCCAGGTGTCCTTCATCTTACGTATATTTGTGCAGCTGGTTATTCCCGCCTAACTGTAAAACCTTACATATGCCCCACCACTACCACCACCATTGAAATCAGAAGGCCAGCGAGGGAGGAACCTTGCCAAAACAACAGTTAGATGTAGTTAGCTAAGTTGTGAATTATCATAACATGGATTCAGATGTTGGAGATAAGCAGTGTCCAGTGCACAGCGGAATGATGAGAAGTATGAGCCAACATGCTCTATACTACTTTATTTACAGTTCAAAGCTGGTATGTTACAGAAAAACATTTTCCCTCTGCCGGAGCAGAGAAAGCGTCATCTCTCCTCTAAAGCACGGAGAGAATCACAAACTGAAACTGCAAAGAACAGAGAAAAACAGGAAACCAGTGTACGTCATATCCAGTCTCCCATTCCCGTGGGAAAACCTCCAACAGTACAGACTCTGTGGAATGTAAACAACCTGTCTCGTGACAAGCACTTCGCTGCACAGAGAAGAAAGCAGAAACCAACATCCTCCCCCTTTCTGTGAACATCTCTGGGCAGCGTGTTCGTACAATATCAGTACAAACCCAACTTCTGCACATAGGTACAGTGTTGATCCCTTGATACAATCTTGGACAATACATCAGCAGGAATTTCATTACCTGGCATATAGGACACCGTTACGAGTCCCTTCTGAATACGTTCCCTAGCATGTTGCAACTTCAATTGCAAGTGCTTTGTGCTTTGCTTACAACCTTCAGAATTCAGCAAAGCCAAACATGCTTTGTTGTCCTGGTAAACCTGGATTGGACATTTGACAGGAATTTTCATGTCTTTGCACAATTGTAACAACCATTCACAATCTTTAAGTGAATAAGACAGTGCATTCAGTTCAGCTTCACAAGTACTTAAGCTAACTGTTGTTTGCTTCTTGCATGACCAATCAAATAGACCCTGATTGTA
Organism: Podarcis melisellensis; assembly: GCF_964234715.1. NCBI lineage: Eukaryota > Metazoa > Chordata > Lepidosauria > Squamata > Lacertidae > Podarcis > Podarcis melisellensis. The sequence goes on along the minus strand of NC_138537.1, from coordinate 61,250,507 downwards.
CTTATAGCAAACTCCAGACGTACTTTTCCTGTCTGTAGTGTCACTTCCAAAACTTGCATCTGCAAATATCTCAAGACCACCAGACTTCTGATTGTTAAATCTCAGTCTGTAATGCATAGTGCCTTTCAAATACCGCGCTATGCGTTTCAGAGCTTTCCAATCCTTAACAGTAGGATTGTTGACTTGTCTGCTTAGCAAATTACAGCTAACAGCAATGTCTGGTCTTGAACATCTGGCAATGAAGTTTAGCTTGCCTAGCACACTTCTGTACAGTGTAGTGTCAGAAAATGCTTCTTCAGTGTCATCTACCTGATAACCTGTTGTCATCGGTGTGTCTACAGGGTTAGCATCCATCAGGTTTAGTTTGCTTAACACATCAGCAATTTTCCGTGACTGGTGTACTAGAATGTTACCATCTTGATCTCTCTCTATGTCCAGAGATAGGTAGTTGTTTACCTCACCAAGATCTTTCATGTCAAAGTGCTCTTTGAGTTGAGCTAGGGCGTTATTGTACATTGTGACATCTTTCCAAAAGAATAAAAGATCATCAACATAAAACAAACAATACAGTTTCTTTTGCCCCTCCTCTTTGACAAATACACATGGATCAGATTTCCCTTGCTTAAAACCTAGAGAAAACAATACTTCACTGAGTTTTGTGTGCCAACACCGTGCACTTTGTTTGAGACCATAAAGGGACTTTTTCAGAGCACAAACAAATCCCTGTTTTACCTGTACGCCATCAGGTGGAAGCATATAAAGTGATTCATTTAGAGATCCGTACAGAAAAGCTGTATTCACATCATGGTGACTAACGTGTAGATTTTCCTCTGCAGCTAGCTTGAGCATAAGCCTAATGCTCTCATACCTCACTGTAGGTGGGTAGGTCTCGTGATAGTCTTCACCTGGTACCTGAGCAAAACCTCTGGCTACCAACCTGGCTTTGTGTCTGACTATCTTGCCATTTTGATCAGTCTTCGCTTTGAAGACCCATTTGCTTCCAAGCAATTTCATTCCTGGAACTACTGGAACAAGGTCCCATGTTTTGTTCCTTTCCAAGGAATCAAGCTCAGCCTTCATGGCATTTAACCATGGCTCAGCTTCCTTTGAATCCAAATCCTGGATTTCTTGGAAACTTGAAGGTTCAAAAACCTTCTTGGAGCTTTTAACAGCTGTCACTGCTATGTTAGCAAACTCATCAGCAAATCTCTTTGGAGGTCTGCCTTTTGTGGCTCTCTGTGACCTACGAATTAGCCTTAGGTCTTCAACACTCTCCTCTTCCTTCTTAGGAGAAAAGCGACCTATTGTGAACAATGGTTCCTCCAATTCTTGATCAGAGCTTTCAGAGGGTCGCATAGAGGCTTTCGCACTCTTGAAATCCTCTGAATCATCTGATTCAGTTTCAGACTCAGAATCAGAACCTTCATCAGTGGGTGTGGGTTGTTGCGGTTGCTTTTGACTATCCTCAGTCTTATCACTGTCATCAGGATAACATTGGAAAATTCCCACATTCTCCCCCCACTTGGCATTGTACTCAACACTTCTTGTGAGCTTAATTTCCTTAGAGTCAGTCATCATTATTCTGTAAGACCCTTTCTGATAACCTAGAAAGATACCATGCAATCCACGCTTGTCTAACTTGGAGTTTTGTGGTGAGTGAACCCACATGTCAGAACCAAAAATTTTCATGTGTTTGATGTATGGCTTCTTGCCAAACATCTTCTCATAGGGGGTACAACCAATCGCTGAAGATAACCTGCGATTATAACTGTAAGTGAAACATGAGAGAGCTTCGGCCCAATAACTCTCTGGAAGATTTGCATCATGCAGCAAGGTTTTTAATCCTTGAAGCAATGTTTGATTTGCTCGTTCCGCAAGTCCATTCTGCCATGGCGAGCGAGGACTAGACAAATCGTGTTGAATTCCTTTCTCAGCCAGAAAAGCTTCAAACTGCTGAGAAGTGAATTCTCCCCCCCGGTCAGAGAAAAGAGTCTTTATCTTCTTACCATGCACATTTCCCAACCAAGCACAGAATTCCTTGAACCTAGGAAAAGCCTCTGATTTCTGCTTGAGATTGTACACAAAAATATACCTGGAAAATGCATCAATAAGAACCATGAAGTACCTATTCCCACCCAAAGAGGGCGCTAGTGGTCCAACCAAATCAGCATGAACAATTTGGTATGGTTCTGTAGCTTGCCTACTAGACACCTTACCTTTCGCAGCCATTTTCACCTTGTTTGCTGCGCATGCCTTGCACTTCATGTGGTACCTGCAGGGTTTAATAGTCATACCTTCAACCAAGGCAGGCATTTTAGATACTGCCTCAAAATGCAAATGACCAAATTTCCTGTGAAAATCATGAATACATTCTGCATGCAAACTTTTGTTAGAACCTGCAATGCAACAAGTGTCATCCTGCACAACATCATCATAATACAAAAGAAACAAACGATCAACAAATTCAGCATACAATTGATAATCATTTTTCTTGGTGATGATGCATCTATTGATCTTAAAGGAAACGTCAATTTTCTTCTCAATCAGCTGTCCAACGCTGAGCAGATTATGTTTCGCATCCGGCACATAAAGCACATCCTGTATTGATAAGTCCAAACTGTGAAGAACAACAGTTCCGTAGCCTTTACTGGGGATTGTGTGGTCATCCGCCTGGTGAATTGCACCTTCCTGCGGTGTAAAAGACACGAACAGTCGCTTATCGTTGCACATGTGATGCGTTGCAGCTGAATCAACAACGAAGAAAGATCTAGACGTCTTCTGGACCTCTGCAACCTCTGCAACCTTTGCAACCTTTGGAGCGTAGCGTGAGACCATTGCCTTGTGCTGCGTTGTCCTGGACACCGGACCTTTGCCTTTGCTCTGGCCTTTTCCACGCGATGAGCTTCCGCTGCGCTGCTCTGTCTTGGCCCTGGGATATTTGCATTCCCTCTTCATATGGCCTAGACGTCCACACGAGTAGCATTTCACTGCCTTCAAAGCTTTGGCGCCATCTGGTGGTTCCACTGCACTATGGGATGATGACTGTGAAGTCTCCCCATTTCCCATGCAGCCAGCACCCCGCCGATCTGCTTCATTCTGAATCATGGCAGTATCACAAGCTACTGTGCGTTGAGCATTTGGCTGATCAGTGGTATCAAATTCCCCACTTGCTTCATCCAGCCTTCTGCAGCTAGCCATCATGACTGCTTTAAATCAAGCTGCTTTAATCCAAAGGCAATTTCAAAACAGCCTCTGCCTTTGAGCCTGCGCCTTTCTGTATGCTACGTTGCTTATCTGCAGCTGTTTCAAACTGCATTCCAAAAGCAAGCTCAAAAGTGAAAGTTCCCAAGTGCTTTCTCTATGCTGTGCTAAATTCTTGCTGCGTCATAGAGCTGCAGCTGCACTTTACTTTCGTTTTCCCCCAGCATAGGAAATCTTTTCATTTTAGCCTTTTGCCTGTACCACGGCAAAACCGGCTATTAAAAGTTCAAAGTCCAGCCATAAAGCCATTAATTAGAAGCTGGCAGGCTGCCCGGAGCAGTAGCACATACCTTCATCAATCATTTTGACGCGCAGAGCAGATACCTTGCGATCCGTGCCTCTGCCGCTGTTCCGATCCTCTTTGCTCCTTTATTCCTTTGCCAGGAGCCCGACTTCTGAAGACCAATCTCAAAACACTGCATTTTTCTGGGCCCGAAACCAAATGTTGGAGATAAGCAGTGTCCAGTGCACAGCGGAATGATGAGAAGTATGAGCCAACATGCTCTATACTACTTTATTTACAGTTCAAAGCTGGTATGTTACAGAAAAACATTTTCCCTCTGCCGGAGCAGAGAAAGCGTCATCTCTCCTCTAAAGCACGGAGAGAATCACAAACTGAAACTGCAAAGAACAGAGAAAAACAGGAAACCAGTGTACGTCATATCCAGTCTCCCATTCCCGTGGGAAAACCTCCAACAGTACAGACTCTGTGGAATGTAAACAACCTGTCTCGTGACAAGCACTTCGCTGCACAGAGAAGAAAGCAGAAACCAACATCAGATTCCCTTTCTTCTACAGATGAGGCCAAGGGCTCAAGATGAGGCCTCCTCACCAAAGAAAAAGCCAATAGCAGTTTTCATCATCCTGGAGACATAATTGAAAAGTAAACTATCTGTTGAAGAACAGACCATTTATCCCAAATCAGCAAGATATTGTGTATAAAATGCAACAGTAATGAACAACCATTGTGTTGGTCTTACTACTGCTCCTGATGCTAGTATCTAACTTCACTGGCGGTATCCAATGGCTGTGTGTTATCCCAGAGGATATAGGGTCATTTGGACCCATAAGAACAAACCTAGGCAACCCCATAATAACACAGCATTAGACCATAGGATCAAACTATTATTTGTTATAGATTGTGGTTAGTATAGAAGTTTCTTTACAAATTCCTCCCATTCTTCAGCTAACAACATGTGGTAAAGGAAACTACTCTTTGTAGTCATGTTCATTCTGCTTTATTTGAGCTGCTATCACAAAGTTCAGGAATGGGAATTAATTATAGATATGTCACCTGGGCTTTTGCCCAAGTATCGCACCCCTCTACCCAACAAACCCCTTGATTCTCTCAGCAGAGTCTTTATTCCATCTAAATGTTGGTCTTAAAATAAAACTTGCAAGCAAAAATAAAATGTATCCTGTAAAATATGTTAGTTATGATTGGGATGCCAGTTAATTTTTTGGAGGAAATCATTTGAATCCAGTTAACTTTATGATCTGCTAATTATTTGATGACATACAAACACTTCACAATAGCAGCTCTCTGTATAGCTAAGCTGTGAACATAATTCAAAAGTAGTATTTATGGTATTATATTTACTACAAAATTACTACTACCACAGAATAAGCTCCAACCAGCAAAGCTCTTATTATTACAAGAAAAGGTGGAATGTGTTGTGTTTATTGTTATAATCTAGGCTTTATTTCTTGATCTAATCAAAGGTGGCTTAAAAGATTTTCTGCTCATATAAATCACTAATTACCTAAGAATGCATTAGAACTTGACAGGGCTGGGCCTTTTCTTCACTAGCAAGTCCATCTGTATCAACTTGACATGGAAATAAGATAGTAATAACATAGCTCATCCTGAGGGTTCTGGCATTTATTAAAGTAGAACTCAGAAAATTAATTAAAATTTTATATATTCTAGTTCAGCAGCTTTATTGTTTTCTCACATTCAAGAGCAACTTATAAAAAGAGCCTTTTTATTAAAACATTAGATATCATAATCTGAAATATGAACTGAGGGTTGCCTCTGACTAAGTCAACCATAAATTTGTCCACTTATTTCAGTGGGTCTGCACTGCATATGTTTTACTTGGGTACAACCCTAAGCTTGCTTATGTTTGTACCTGAAAACAATTTGCTATCTAGTCATGCTTGCAACGAAATAACTTGGTGTTCCTGCTCACTAGTATTTTAAACATCTACCTATATTACAGTGGTACCTCGGGTTAAGTACTTAATTCGTTCTGGAGGTCTGTCCTTAACCTGAAACTGTTCTTAACCTGAAGCACCACTTTAGCTAATGGGGCCACCCGTTGCCGCTGCACCGCTGCTGCATGATTTCTGTTCTTATCCTGAAGCAAAGTTCTTAACCCGAGGTAATATTTCTGGGTTAGTGGAGTCTGTAACCTGAAGCGTATGTAAGCTGAAGTGTATGCAACCTGAGGTACCACTGTATACACAAAAATAACACAGTAGTTTATACATACTCAGGGGATATTCAGAAGTATAAATGTTTGTAGTTTAATAATAATAAACAAACAAACAAACAAACAAATCTAGCAACCCCGAAATGGACTGACAAATATCTGTAAAACCCCAGATCTTACACAATGATGATGGTGGCTGCCATGAGCCTATAAGGGAGAGGCAAAAAATGGACTGAAGAAATAAGATGTTGGGGAGATTTGTGTGAGTACATCAGTTAAGAGTTCATCCACACTGGAGTTGATTTGAAGCTACTTTGTGCCTCTATACAGTATGTATGTATGTATGTATGTATGTATGTATGTATGTATTTAGCAGTGTCTGCATGACACCCAAGTTGCAGCCCATGGTTCCCCCATTTCCCTGAAAACCAGAATTTCCTAAGCCATGGATAATCTGGTAAAGGAAGAAAATCCACTATAAAATTGCATGTTATTGGGCTATGAACGTAAAGGTCTATGTGTGTTTGTATTTTTCCCTGGGTGCAGCCTATTGCCCTTACTTCCATTTTGTTCCTATTGTTTAGGATAGATAATGCAGCCCATCGTTTTACACACTGGTAGTTGCTGGTCACATTTGCAATATTGTTATTTTCAAAACAGCTTTTGTTGTGTGGGGGGGGGGAGAGAACTGCTCTTGCACTGCTTTGGTAGCTAATATTCAAAAGCTTCTTCATATAGCAAGAGATCTCAATCAACTCTGAGAGTTAACATTAAGCAAATTTGAAGGATGGGAGGAAAGACGCATGGACAAACAACAGCAGGGGCAACTAGATCAGCCCTGAGCACAGCACTACATCACAGGAACTAGAAGTGGGGCTGTTGCTCTCTGTATTTTAGATCAAAAATGAAAGAAATGGACACAGTGGGAGCAAGGAGAGGTTGGTTGAAAGAAGAGAATTGGGTTTTTCGAAGACTCATGTTATGTACTGACAATGGGCCGCACGTGATTGGCTAATTCTGGGATTCTCCTGTAGGCCAATCAGGTTGCGGATTCACTTCCACCTGGAGCTGGATTGGGTGGCTCCTGTGGACCAAACATACTGCTGCATTGTTCTAGGACTAATCAGACTGCTGCATTCTGGACCCTATTGTTCTAGGACCAATCAGACTGCTGCCTTTTGGATCCTCTGCTCAGTGCATATCTTTTCTTCAGCTGTGGCAGTGGCTGCTCAACATTGTGAATTTAAAAAAATAAAATAATGAAAGGGTCCACAGGAGGAATTCCTGCCTTACTTTACATCAAATGAAATGGGAAGTGTTAAAAGGGAAAATGTATTCTTAATCTGATTCATGCTTCCTTTACAAATCCTGCTTTGCTTTTCTTCAAATGAAAGGGTGGTGTGGGAAACAGAATGAAAGAAGACTATGAATGGCCAACTCTTTTCCTGCCCACTTTTGGGATCAAAATGGCTGCATGTTTTACACACAGAGAGAGAGAGCAAGGTTCTGCCATCATCCCCCTTTGCAGTTCAGACCTTGGGCTCCTCTAAAAGCTGTTACTGTATGTTGGGGCAAAATTCTGGAGCATGAATTATATCAGCTGTGAACAACCACAGTCAAAAATTGAAGAGAGATTGAAAACCTCTCTTTCTACTCGTAGAACTGCTTTTCTTCTCATTCATGCTTTTTGCTCTGAGTGACTCCACCAGGTCACTCAGCAGTGAATGACTGTGGCCCTTGACTTTAAAAGTGTTGCCCACGCTGCAATGAACCATAAATCTAATCTGATTTTTAAAAAGAAAGATTCTGCCATTCAGATCTGGTTGTCTTTAGTTAAGAGTTGGCATGTATTTCTTTAATAAGAGAGAAAATATTCTATTTATTAAATGAAGCCTCAGGCCCTTGGGAAAGTTTATTAAAAAGTTATGTTTGTAATCCTGAGTATGTATTTCACTATGAAAGCAACATATTCAGCAATAAGTCAGGTTTATTGAGAAAATAAACACAGTAGAATCATATAAATAACTGTTAGAAAAGTTCCATATGGCCTGCCAAAAGCCCCAAATGATTGGTTCATGAACTCTTCTACTGCCTGCTCTAATGGTCTGGAGTACACACACACACACACACACACACACACACACACACACACACACTTTAAATAAATGGGGATTATATTTCACCCACAGCTTCCATCAAGCCACAAGTTTTAGAAATGACTTCCAAACTTTTAGGGAGCTCACTATGTAAAATAAATTGGTGACAAGAAGTGATTGATGAATGATCAGTACATGCATGCCTCACCCACATTTTAGTCCATGTGTGACTACCCCACAAATATAACTGCAAGATGCTGTGCATAAAGAATGGGGGAAAGGACCTTATGAAAATGATTCTTTCTATGTATCAGATTTAAAAATCAAATCAAAACAAAGTGATGGGCACTTCAACAGTTGAAACAGGGAACAGAAAACCTTTTCAAAGGAAAAAAGTTCACTTGGGTTGCAAAGCCACTTCTGCCTTAAGGAGGAGGTGATGTTGCAGGCTCTCACAACCCCTCCACATGTGCAGGGGGTGGGTGGCAAGCCCCACGCGATTGGAGGATTCCCGGTTGCATCACTGGCCAGGCCGACCAATCTGGTCAGTCTGGAGGCGTGGCCTGCCCTATAAAGGCAGGACATAGCCAGGCGATCTCCCTCTTTCCGGCTTCCAGCTGCTCTGGTTTTCCCACCCTCCCACCCTTGCTATGGACTTTAGTTGGTTGCTGTTGAGGGGCCTGGTAGGACTTTTCCTACTTGGCAAATTGGCACCAGCCACTTGGTTTTCGCCTACCTCATAGCAAATCGTCACAATTTTGTAAGGTTAGGCATTGGAATATTTCTGAGAAGGGAAGAGGGGAGGTAGCGCCATCAGCTGCCCCACATATTGAAGGGTATCCCATTAAAGGATCCTGGGGGCATGGCCCTGTCTGAAGTATAGGAAGGTTAGGGCCTAAGGCATGACCCTTGGCGGAGCTCCTAGTTGATGTGCATCAGCAGGACTCCTCCTATTAGTTGTTAACCCTTCCCGGACTCCCTGCAGACAGGCAGGAGTCAGATATAGTTGGTTAGGTCCAATGCCTAAGCCAATACCGCTCACCATCTGTAACCAATAAAGTTGTGGCCTTTTTAGCCCATTAACCTTAAATATTTGAGTCGCGTGTCTTTATTCAACTATGGGGGCTTTTTGTCATGCAAAAAGCAGCTCTAGATTTGTTAATCTTCCCTTCCTCAATGTTTTTAAAAGGTACACAATCTTTCCTACTAGGCTGATGTAACAGTTGCTAATCCACCTTTTAACAATTCTGACAAAATGGTATAAGCACAGGGGGTGGCCATTTAGGGGAACTGGGCTGTTTATCATCATTCATATATAAGGCAGTATCTCGTATCCACTAGAAGAACATTCTGGTAGCACATCCCCACAGTTAGAACTATCAATGCAGTACACTGGAGGTGGCAGGTTGTCAGGAAAATGCAATGGTGGGTTGAGAAGCTATTACATTTACTAACAGTAGTTTGTTCTACCTGAGCTACAAAATCTTCACAAAGATGGTATGTGTTAGCGACAAGCAGTATTTGGAGGACATGGTTAAATTGCCCATGGTTAAACATACCTAAAGATTGCATGAGCGTCTCCTTAAACTGTAACGGTGGAGTTTGCAATTGGAGGGAAGGTGGGGGATATTTTAGGACAGCGTTTGGCTCCAGGTGTGCAGATGAAGATCTCTGAGAAGTAAAGTGTTTATGTCCCCAACTTCTTTTTTACAACTTAACAACAGTATAGTTCTGGATACATAGCATGGCCACGGGTCAGTCCTCAACCACAAAAAAGGCATTTAGGATAGCAGCTGGAGTTTTGTAGAAGAGGCAAGAGAACAACAAACAACATCAGACAAAGCAAGCAGCTGATTCCTTGGTTGTCTGTTAGCTTATTCAACAAATCATGGTTAAAAAAACCATGTCTTCTTGTTACATATGAACACAGTCAATGCAGTCGTCCACAAGTAGTTAACATGGTTAGTCTAACCTGTGTTTTTCCTCCCTGGTTATTTGGCTGCATTTTTGCTTTAATGAGCAATGGACACATAAGCACTTGTATAAATAAGGGAGAGGACTGAATTAACATAAAGTACATACATAAGTGGATGCTTTAATTTGGAGTCATCCATAATTCATTCTCTCAAAGTGTATGAATACCCAGCATAAATGATGCATCTTTTTTTCCTGTGAACTGGGCCACTAGTCAGAATCTGTCAATTACCTAGTATCAGCAACAGTTCAATGCACTAAATGCTGCTACTGAGCAAATCTAGCCGAAGTGAACAGTGTAGAAGAACTGTTTGCTAGATTACGTCTCACGGATGGGATAGCTGGTAAGCCTGTTAGGTTACTGGTTTATTTTTAAACTTATAAATTAACACAGAGTTCTAATGGGAAGTTTCCAAAAATAACAGAATTCTCACACGGTATTCCATTAGATATTTTATTTACATTTCTGTTTGTAAGTCTCTATGGGTCTCAAATGAATATAACTTCCCCTCTATTTATTCCTTTTAAACTAAACAGCAACCTTGGACCAAGCCAATGATAGTATTTGGAATGTTCGCAACACATTTATAGAATTTTGTTGCTTACAACTTTCTGAAAAAAGCTGGACTTGCCAAGTAGATGCCTCATGCATTTTCCAAAAAAGTTTTCTGGAAAGTTGAGAAGTGCCACACAACTCTTTTGCTTTCGGTACATGTCCCCTGCAGCATGAGAAGTTTTGTTCATATAATTGGGTGCAAATAAGTGTTCCTTGCCTAATGAAAATATAAAGCAGGAGGCATTGTGCCCTTGGGGAAAGCCAAGTGCAGCCCATTACGTACATATGGCAGCCCACCAGGGGCTTGGTAAACAAGTCACAGGACATGGCTAGTGGACTAAATTAGACTGGACAGAGGAGTGGTCAAAAGTTATGCAGAACTTCCTTATAGTCTCCTTCATTAATTTTATTAAATGTTTGTATGAAAGAGCAATCAGCTTACTACATGGTAACAAAATATTTTCACGCAAAGCATGACTTTTCAACTTTTATTCTCTCATACAGATTTCTAACATTTTCTGTAACAAACATAGAATATTTCAAAGCTGCTGTTTTCAAATCTGCTGTTTTCAAAGCCATCTGGATATTTTTAACTTTCCTTCCAGCTTTCTGTCATGAGATAGAAGAATATTTTTTAAAGTGAAGGCAATTCATCAAACCATCAGAGCAGGAAACAACAGTGCATTTTTTTAAAAGTAGTAACTTCCTTAAAATGTGACAAGAATTACTGGAATCTAGTGGGAGGGGGGGAATCAATTATTACAGTAAGATGGTGAATGGTTTTACAACTATATGAACATATTCTGAATTACATGCTGCTATTCCAGATGGCTATTTACTGACACTTAAATTGGAATGAAGTGGCTATGTGGTCATTATCTGTCACTACTTTCATGATGATTAAAGATCTACCATTAAAATAAACCTGCAGACAAAAGACGATACCTGCACTAGTGACTGTGGGAGGATAGAGTAATTAATATACTTTGGAGTTAATCAATGGTCTTGGCCACCAATGTATCTTCAATATGTTGTTGAATCTATTATATTCATTGTACCCCGCTTAAAGACTATTGTAATGAAGCATCATATAAATCGTCTAAACAAATGAAATAAAAATACACAGGGTCAAAACAGGAAACAATGACTTAATGTTTATTTACTCCAGTATCACTCAACTGGAAACTAATTGGTAGCCAGTGGAATTGGACCAGGATTGGTGTAATATGCTCTAACCGTCTTGCCCCGGTGAGCAACCTGGCTGCTAAATTCTGCACTAGCTGAAGTTTCTGAACAGTTTATGAAGCTGGGGTTGTTATGTCAGAACCAACCCATAGTCCACATTCAGAGGTAATACTAAACTACAATATATTGCAATGTGAATGAGCCTTGGGCTTTTGGTCTCCCCTGCCTTGTGTGATTGCAAGGCGAAGATCAGTAGCTATTTTCAAGAAACTGTTGTTTGAAACAAACCAGGAACAACTGGTTTTGAAACTATGGTGTCTCCCTCCAAAAAAATCAAACTGTGGTTTCTGATCTTTGTTTGTTTAGACAAAACAGGCTGCACCAACCAAGAAATTAGAGAGGAAGGTTTTTTCGCAAGCCTGGCATTCACATAATATTAAACTATGCTTTAGGTTCTGTCCCAAATGTAACCATTGTACCATTCATGTCACAAGTCCAAATAATTTCTTCATACTGGTTCTGCTTTGGGGAGTGAATTCTATGTTCTAAAATGAGAGCAACACTGAAAAGTACATACAGCTAGGATAAAATGGAAGGAAGAAACCACTTTTTAAAAAATTGAGCCTATATTATTTGTTTTTTATTCATTTTAATTTCAAATAGCCCATTATTTCATCCATAATACACAAAGCTGCTGGTGAATTGGATAGCCAAGCATTGAACAGTTTGGTTTGGGGGTGTTTTTATGGAAAGATTACTAAACAAGCAGCCAAGATGAACAAAGTATTTCGTGAATCCAAAGATTTTATAAGCTATTGAATGGAAGCAAAGTGCACATCCAGCAAACCACTGGAACTACACAGATGTTTTCACTTGTCTCTATTTAATATAACCTAGCCAAGCCCATTACTTGGCAAAGAGATACTTTAGGAAAAAATATTTTTATATGTTGTTAATGTTATGCTGGGCAAGTGAAGAGAGAGAGACAACACTTTTTCCAAGATCTAAATAAGTATAAAATAATTAAGAAAAATAATTTTCCACCACTAGGATTCTGCCACCCCCAGAAATATATATTCCAGTAATTCAAGTCATTGTATAAAATAATGGTAAATTAGTTTCCTGAAACAAGATGCTTTCTGGAAAACTAGCTTAGGGTAACACATCTGATTACTGGTTTCAAGGCTGTTTTGCACCTTTCGTTCTACACTGAATTATAGAAGGTAAAGTAAAAAGGCACAGTATGTTTCACTAAATTTTAAGGTTGAGCTTTAAATTGTAAGGTTGGGAACTTCAGGGGGACCAAAAGAACAGTCACAACTGGCAGGTTTGGGGATGGGAAAGCAAACTGGGGGCTCACTGTTATATGACAAATATTGACTCACTTTGACAGTTCCCACCTACACTTTTCCTGCTGCTACATTACCATATAGTGCAGTAAGATGCATTCCCATCACTTGAAAACTGACTGTCATGAGTCCTGCGATCTCAACTGGTTTGGGGTAGGAGTTGTGACCAGATACGTCAGAGGAGAAGGAGTGTGAGGACACTGTTCGAAGGGAAGGGCTTGAGGGGTGGGACGGCCCCTCTCCCACAGTCCATTGCCTTTAAGGGGGGGAGGCAGTCTTGGACCCCCTGATGTCATTCTTGAACTCTTAGTCACATTTCTGGCAATCTGTAACTGCAGTCTGACCTGAATATTCATAAGCCTTGAATAAAGTTTCTTTCTTTCTTTCTTTCTTTCTTTCTTTCTTTCTTTCTTTCTTTCTTTCACACACACACACACACATACACCTGTGGCAATGCATTTGGAACAGGAAGCAAGACACTGCCAAAGTAAATGAATTTGCACACTGCTTTTAATATATTCTACAGAACCGTGTATATATATATATATATATATATATATATATATATGCAGGTTTTGGTGTCCTCGGGTGTCTTCCCGTGTAAAAGTTGGGGTGTCTAGGCGACGTTTCGACGAGGTCTCACTCGTCATCTTCAGGCTGGTGCTTTCGGCTTCTTGTTACTGGAACAAGAAGCCGAAAGCACCAGCCTGAAGATGACGAGTGAGACCTCGTCGAAACGTCGCCTAGACACCCCAACTTTTACACGGGAAGACACCCGAGGACACCAAAACCTGCATTCCTGTACCCGTGAAAATCTACGAAAGCATATATATATATATATATATACACACACAGAGACACACACAAACATACATACACACAGAGGCAACGACTGATTTATGAGTGTCTGATTGACGAACGACTGCGTACATACACACACACGGTGCAGAAACCAGAAGTGACCCTAAAACATCACCAAAATGGCAGAATGGGGGTGGGAAGGGGCAGAACGCTTTACGTGTCCTGCTGATGCATGTGGGGGTCTGAAACAAAAAGCCCCACACAAAACAAGTATTGCCTGTAGTTGCCTGAACAAGCTTACCTCAGTTGTGATTCAAAGCAATTGATAAATTATTCTTTTCACCACTAAGGCTGGATTGCAGGGGTAGTTGGTTATGGTTGTAGCCTGTTTAAAGACCCACTTTAGGCTCAAACCCTAACATCTTTTTACTTTAGGCTCAAACCCTAACATCTTTTTACATTTACAGATTCTGCGAACCCTACAATTACATGCCCGCCTACAAAGCAGAAATTTGGAGGCTGGCCCAGAACAATTTGCTGCTTGAAGCAAAATGCCCTGCTGTGCCTAGCAGTGGTGTAGCAGCAACAGGACACAACCATGACAGTGGGCGCAGTGGGGGCATCCATGGCAGGGCACGTCCATGGCAGCAGAGGCAAGGGCAGCAAGCTCATCAGGCTCTGCCACCTGAGGCGACCGCCTCACCTCACCTCATAGGTAGGTCAACCCAGCCGTAATTCTTTGGCAAGGGTTTTCTGTGAACTTAGTACAAATAACCGTAAAGTGATTATTCTATACAACACTAAAAACAGGGGGGGAAATGACAATCCAGCCTTACAACGCCAGAGAGCATTTACACTGCTTTGTAACCAGATAAATGTTTATTATCACTATAATTTCACTTATATAATTTCACCACCTCACTGGAAGGACATTCCCATTCATTTGGGATCTATGGGTTGCAGATCAGTAGAGGCACACTATTTCTGCTAGTATTGTGCACTGAGTCATCTATTGAACCTTGTGTATTTTTCTCTCTTTCATTTCTTCTAAACCAGATTTCCAGGGAAAGTTAACCTCTGAGCTTTGGAACAGCTATTCTTGTGGAGTTGATCTTGGGTTCTTGGTTGGTTGGTTGGTTGGTTGGTTGGTTGGTTGGTTGGTTGGTTGGTTGGTTGGTTGGTTTCCTACAGAACAACTAACTCATTTGAGGGACTGAGAAATAGTTTTAAGACTTGGAATAGAAAAGTAGGTAATACTGGATTCAAGACACTACATCTGCTCCTTCCTCCTTTTTCACATTTGTATTCCTTAGCAGTTCACTCCCCATTAGTTAGATCAGTTTAAAACCAAGCCAATAGGTTCTTTCCCAGTGCCAATTAAATTTAATGGGATATGCGCATGCAATTCCCTGGTGAATCAACAGAGAAAATGGGCCCCAGGGAAATTAAACGCATCTATCATTAACAAGAAAAGAAACACAGGGAAGTAGAGGCAACTTACATGGTTTAGATGTCCCAGTATTTATCTCCACTGCACCTTGATCAGAAAGGTGTGTGTGCAGGTTTTAAAGGAAATAGTAGTACTTAGGGTTAGACATCTAACCAGTCAAAAAGGATCTGGTTAATCGACCAATCCAGATATTGGTGAAGTAGTCGGTTAATGGTCAAATATTAACATTATGAGAACCAAGATAATTAACACATTTGATACAGATGCTAATTACAAAAACAAATTAGCTTTTATTGTGAAACAACGACATTCATTTGAAACAATATAACAAATGATCTATTTTATTACATGTTTATTCTGCCCCTATCCCAAAACAGCTCAGGACACTGCACATGGTTTCCCCTTACGCATTTTATCCTCAAACCACACCACTGAGGTAGGTTCAGTTGAGTGTATTTATTTATGAAGTTCACCAGCTGTATGAATTTATACTCTAGGGCAGAGCTTTCCAAACTGTGAGTCGCGACATGTTAGTGTATCAGCTGCAGTGTGTCGCACGAACGCTCCCAGCACTCCTTCTGGAGTTTCCAAGGTGGCTTACAAATATTATCCTTAAAAAGACAAAAGACAGAGCATACATAATGTGTATATGACTGCCGCAATGTCACCAAATGAGTTTCATGGCTGAATAATAATTTGGACCTGGGTCTCCCCGGTCCTAGTCTGACACTTTTAACACTAGGTAGCATTTCCCATTGATGACTGCTAGTGTTCACTTTGCTTGCCATTACAGTACATAACCAGTGGGAGAAGCTTTGCTACGAAACTAGGTTAGGCCCCGGCTGCTGCAGGGATGGAGAGGAAGCTATCCTCACTCCTGCTATTCCTAAACAAATGATAGTATAAGGGGTGAAGAAAGAGAGAATTCTTCCTGTTGTTGTACCATAATGCAAAGTAGTAATAAATGTATATTTATTTTGATATTACGGAGTAAGACACAAGAGGGAGCTTTAGGAGTATGCCCTGCATCATTGTAAACTGAAAGGGATGGGGCTGGGGCAAAGAGAGGAATAGACTTTTCTAGACCACTCTGCTTATTTGTTTGGGGGCATGACTGCTTTCCCTAGGGAGCCAGGTATGACTCACAAGGTTGCCGTTGGGCTTCAACCATCTAAATAAGTAGAACTTATTTGACTTTTTGTTTCTGGCTCTTCTTAGCAGCTCATCGGGGGGGGGGGACCTTTCCCCGTGGCTGCCCCCATTTGTTTAAATTAATAATAATTTCCAGTAGAGATATAAAGAAGCTCAGAAGAACTGTCCTTTCCAAACATGCCATTTTAGCTATCAGAAGCAGTGTGCGTTCACTGACATACATTTGCTGCATTTAGCTATTCTTTTTGACAGTGCAGAGCAATGCTACTGCAAATGGGGAGAGGAGATTTAGTGGCAGAGCTGCTGCCTCTTACTAAATCCTGCTGACTAGGGTGGGAGGGCAACTTTTCCATACTTTTTATTGCTGTTCATCTCCCCCCCCCCACACACACTTTCCTCTCTGCCACTGCAATCTACATGAAGGAATGAGCTACGCCAGCCCAGCTCTAGGGGTATGATCGTTTAGGGCCCATATTTCTGGAGGGGAGGAGATGCTGTCAGATTAATGAGGCTGCTTAGAATCCAGTGAATCGTTGGCTGCCTTGGAATCTGCAGAAGCAGCAGCATGAGGTGGAAAGAGGAAGGGCTAATCCCGCCCTCTCCCCCGCCCCTGCGCATGCCATGCTGATCCTTTTAAGCTCTGATATATAGATAAAATAAAATATTTATCTGCAGGAAAGACCAACAGTAGTATATAAAGCTTCAAACCTACAACAGGGTTGTAATTCAGATCTTGACAACCCAACTCAATGATTAATTCAACACACTGATGAATTCAACACATTCAGAATGATTAGTATTGCATAGTCTACCATAAGAGTTCAACAAAACAGCAGCAGCAGCAGCACATCCTTTCTGTGTGGAAACCCTTTGGTTTAGGATAGCAAAAAGAATGGCTTTGCTGAATCAGACCAAAGGGCCATTTAGCCTAGCATACTCTTTTCAACAGTGCTCAGTCTGATATTTCCAGGAATTCTCTAAGCAAGGCATGAAGGCGGAAAAAAGCCCTCTCTCGTTGTTTGTCCTCCAGCAACCAGTAATCAGAAGCATAGTGCATCCAAATCTAGAAATTCCAATGAAAATAAACATTTGACCAAGAATTAATGGAATCAGAGAGTTGGAAGGGACCCTGAGGAGCATCTAGTCAAACCCCCTGGAATGCAGGAATATGCAGGTGTCCCATACAGGGATTGAACCTGCAACCTTGGTGTTATCAGCACCATGCTCTACCCAGCTGAGCTATCCAGTATACAGGGAATGTGTACTGAGAAAGCCTCGCAAAGTTAAGGGTTGCCTGCCTTCTGAATCGCGCAGCATGTTCTTAACATAGGCAGGGTGCTGGAAAATACAAGAGAGTTCACCAAAGGAGATTGGAAGGCTGGCACTCTCACAAACCTGGAATGCAACCTGGCCAAAATAATTCTCAGGGGACACTGTCAAACAACCAAGCTTTCTGGCATTTCAAGACATTTAAAAGGCAATCTACTGACATGTGACAAATATCCACAGACAGCAGCAGCTGCCTAGCTCAGTACTGTTGCCACTATTAACCTTAGTTACAGTTTGATGGCTGAATTAGGTTGTGTGCCAGCAACTGCAGCTGGCATAATATATGACTCTGTGGTGCCGTGCTGTTTTGCCTAGTCAATATTAAACACACTGAGTTCCATTTATTTGCTCAAGGTTTTAAAAATACACAATATGTGCAATTTCTTTAAGGACCAACTAGCGTGACTGAGTAACAGTAAAACCTAGCCAAAGCATGCCATGATATAGTGCATTGCCAGAATACTCTAACAATTTCTAAATTACAGGCCACCTTCTATTTTGTAATCCCCCACACAGCACAACCAACGAATAGTGACTCAAATGTGGCATTATGCTACCTTCTGGATTGGCGGGTTGCTCTGGGGCTGCTGGGAGAAATTAGAAGTGGGGGAAAACCCTATAATGGCGGTTATACAAATCTTTACTTAAGAATGAGTAATGTTTCCTTGAGTAATAGCAGATAATGTAACACTGTAATAAGCTCTTTCCTTAGAATTCATTGTCAGTAAGAGCCTTGTATGAGTTGCTGACAGTTATGTGATTTATGCAGGACTCTTTGGAGAGAGGCTGCCACTCATGCAAAATGTAGTGGCTTGCCTCCTAACAAGGTTAGGCCACTAAGAGCACATAATACCGGCATGATCTATACTTAGGGCATGATGCTTCCCAGCATAAACACAGCTGTGTGTGGGAAGGGGAGCATCGCAGGGCCCAAAGGAAATCTCTTTCCTCTCCCTGGTGCATGGGAAGCTGAAGTAAATCCCAGATGAGAGTGTGCTGGATGGAGAAACCGGTAATGCTCCAGTCTCCTATAACAGCTATTGCTTAGTAGTGGTAAAGCATCAAATGGAAGGTGAGAACTATTGCCTATGGCAATCCCTCTGTACTTATCAGCAGAGTACAGAGGCAATCAAGTACAGAGGCAATCCCTCTGTACTTGAATTCGCACACTGTGAAAACCACCTTTGTCCTTAATTTTCACTTCACCTATAAATATAAATACAGAGTTACAACTTGACCAAAGAAAAAGAGTACAGTGGTACCTCGGGTTACATACGCTTCAGGTTACATGCACTTCAGGGTACAGACTCCGCTAACCCAGAAATAGTGCTTCAGGTTAAGAACTTTGCTTCAGGATGAGAACAGAAATTGTGTTCCAGCGGCACGGCAGCAGCAGGAGGCCCCATTAGCTAAAGTGGTGCTTCAGGTTAAGAACAGCTTCAGGTTAAGTACGGACCTCCGGAACGAATTAAGTACTTAACCCGAGGTACCACTATACTACTTAAATGCCAGTATAACAAAATGGTCACAGTTTTAAATGTCACAAGCATTTGGAGGTTGAGAGTCCTGGAACCATGGAACGTCATCCATTTGCAGGTTCAATTATGCCCAAGTCTTGAAGTTCACTAATATTACATCAGGGTTGGGAATCGTTTTCAGCCTGAGGGAGGCATCTGTTGGGCAACCTTCTGGGGTTCAGAGGTAAAGTGGGCAGAGCAGCAACAAATGTGAATTTTACCTTTGTGCAGCTTCTTGGCTAGTTTCTAGACACCCGTGCACTATACGCTCTATACTCCTCCCAGGTATTAGCAGAGTTCAAGGACTCATTCCAGCCTGACGGAATCACTCAGGGAGGGCGCAATGCAAGGATTTTGAGGAGTGTGGCTTGGGAGGGAATCTGTTGTCTGGAGAGAGTCCAAAGCACCAGACAGAGAGGCTTGAAGGACTGTGTTGGCCAGAAGTTCCCCATCCCTGCTTTACATGCAAAAGATTCCAGGTTCAAGTTCCTGCCATTTCAAAGTACAACCGAGAAGGAAACTTTCAAGACCTGTCATCAGGCAGTGCATACAATTCAGTCTAAAACAGTTTCATAGACTTGTAGTGACATTTAACCACCTGGGCTTAATCTGCTGGGAAATAACTGTCATTGACGATTGATTTCTATTTTACCTCTTTCAGTTCTACATTTTTAAACACAGCACACCTTGAGCCTGTGAAATATAGTGCAACGTTATGATAGATAACATATATTTGTTGGCACAGGTTGAAACCAACACATTACTGTTATTGTTGATATATGCAGACTACAAAATTTTAAATTTGTATCTCCGTCTAAGCAGTTGCAGATTATTAACTGCACGGGATGACTTCTATGAAGGACTGAGCAATGCCAACTCCCTACTTGTGCTTCTTGGGAGACAGGATAGCATTTGCTAGAGGTGTACCTCTGCCTGGCTTCACCTGGCCAAAATTGTGATGGAACACAGGCTAATATCAGCAATAGCCAACATAATGTGCCCCAACAGAGTATTTTGGGGTGGAACTGGCAAGTGATGGAAATGCTGGATTGAAAGCTGGCCCAGCTTCTGGAGAAGGAGGTAATCTGGGCCACTTTGTTGTACTAGCTGGCATAGAATCCACCACCATATGTTGCCGAGCCTCGGAGTTGCCGCAATGGGCACCACAACTGTGACATCCAATGGCACACGAGGAGTGGGTGGCACCCGATTTTGGCATTGCACAAGGCACTGCTGAAATTTGAGACATCAAGGTCCGTCACTGCTACCACAGACACTGCCCCCCTACTTAGATCTCTTAGATTATTTTATATTTTTTTATCAAACCTGTGAGAAAGCTAAAACAACGAGTTTTTGTAAAAATCAGGAAACATTGTTTGTAGAAAGCAGGCCATAAGATAGAACACGTTTAGTCCTGCCATTATATGGGGTATTTGTTCTCTGTTTGTGCTCTTTGAAAAGAACACATTTGTTCAGCTCTCAGTCTATCAAATTCAAACACTCAATACATTATTAAAACCTGACCCTATTCAGGAAGGATAGAGAACACTCCAATTTTTAATGTACTGTATTTAATGTTAAAATATGTCCCCAGCAGTTACAGAAGCATGCAAGTGGAGCGCTTATTCTAATTTTGAAACAATACGAAATCTAAGATTGAAAATAATCTGTGTTCAACAGCACACCTATTGTTAAACCAGTTCATTACAAATTATAATGAGGATATATTTGCGTATTATTAGTTGTTGCATTAAATTTTAAAGGTAGACGGGAGGGGATGCTGCTGAATCCCTGTCTACAGGAGCAATCTTCTTAGCAACAAGAGAAAAGCTGGCAGAGTAAAAGACAATTCATTTGAAAAATACACTTAGCTTTCCTTGGCATATTTTCTTATGATTGCCAAAGCACCAGTTAAAATATCAGTTGGGAGAGATTTATATTCACCCAAAGCTCTCCTTTTCTGTCCAAAGACTGCTCTGTCACATGGTGCAGCAAATTTAAATTATGAATATGAAACATCTTTCTGATCTCAATTTTTTATCAAATAGGCATGCTTTTACTCACTTGAGATTTCAGCAATTGCCCAGAGCCATTCTATTCCTTTCCCCCTGCAAATTATTTATATATTGGAACAATACTGACAGTTAAAAAGAGAGAGAGAAAACCACCTACAAAATTAACACTAATAGCACCTCACGTTATGAGTAAACCTATGCACTTAAATCATTATTAATATTATAATTCAAGATATAAATATTCATAAATAAAATAGGAAAAGGGTCAGCATTCTTAATATACCGGTAGTTAATAGGAATAAGGTATTTAATGAACCTTTTTGTTTATTTATATAACTCATATGTTAAAGAAGAGTCATGTTCATTTGTTCTCATAAAATTGTGAAAGGATTGTAACTATCCTTTCTCGGTTTGCTGTTCCACAGATTTTTAAACATTGTCAATTTTTGCTGGAATCTATTCATTTTCTTTTTCCCTTGCCAAACCCATAGCATACAGGTGATTTTATCAAAAGTTGCCAGTTCTCATAATGTACAGAACCATTCCCTTAAACTGAGATGTTCCTCCCACAGTATTTTGCATATAAAATCCTTGCCATTAGAATCACTTTAAATAATAATTTCTCTCTGCCTTTGGGAATCACATCATTGAAATTGGTTAATATATATACTTTGGGGTATAACTGGACTGAATGCTTCAAAATGTTGCTTACATTAGATGCAATTTCATAGCAGTATATTTAGCCTCAGAACGCTTCTACTGACAGCAGATAAAATCTGCTCTATTTGTTCCTCATTGTCAGAATCTGTTGCTTCCCATCTAACATTCTAGGTATTCAAGATTGTGTTAAATACCATATGGTTGACTGATTAATAGAATTATCTATCAGTAATAATTATGTAATATATTTAGTAATATTCCCACATATATATTTCCAATTATCACTTGGGATTAAAGTCATCTCTGACATATCTCCCATTTGAACACTAATTTTATATATTTGGAGGATTATTATTTTTTGCCATATCAGTTTTTCAAAGTTATGTAGCTGTCTCAATCTTTTCCTGAGTTGGCAAACATTTTTTTAAAAAATCTCATATTTGAAAATATTCATTTAATATGAATTCTATATTGCCTAAACCTTCCTTTATTTGATTTATGGACTTTATCTGATAGTTGCTAATCCAACTGGCAAATTTCCCAAATCCTCTTTCATGCCAGTTGTCTAATTGTCCTATAATGCTATTTGTTAAACTAGGGGTGAAATAGTACAAAGGAAATTATTGATGTTGATGGAAACAATTTGTTTTTGTATTTTTAATCCTATATCCTCCATAATGGTGGGAAAACATGGGTGGCTATAGCCCTATTCACTCTGCATCCAATATACCAAATAGATAGATATAGGTTTCTTAACTGGAAAATAAAATGCCACTTGTTATAGGAGAAAGTAGCTTCTTTTGCATTGGCAGCTGAAAGGCAGTTGATATCTTTCAATGTATGTATTTCATTGTAAAAGTTAAAGGACCCTTGGGCGGTTCAGTCGAATTCGGCTATGGTGTGCGGTGCTCATCTCTGCTTTCAGGCCAAGGGAGCCAGTGTTTGTCTGCAGACAGATTTTCCGAGTCATGAGGCCAGCATGACTAAACCACTTCTAGCACCACAGGACACCATGATGGAAGCCAGAGCGCATGGAAACACCATTTGCCTTCTCGCCTGAGAGGTGTGGGAACTGAGATCCTGTGAGTTTCCCCTGGAAAAAAAGTCCTGGAATTTCCCTGTCCTCTTCCCTACAGCTCACTTGTTGTTGTTTAGTCGTTTAGTCGTGTCCGACTCTTCGTGACCCCATGGACCAGAGCACGCCAGGCACTCCTGTCTTCCACTGCCTCCCGCAGTTTGGTCAAACTCATGTTGGTAGCTTCAAGAACACTGTCCAACCATCTCATCCTCTGTCGTCCCCTTCTCCTTGTGTCCTCAATCTTTCCCAACATCAGGGTCTTTTCCAGGGAGTCTTCTCTTCTCATGAGGTGGCCAAAGTATTGGAGCCTCAGCACTCAGGGCTGATTTCCTTAAGAATGGATAGGTTTGATCTTCTTGCAGTCCATGGGACTCTCAAGAGTCTCCTCCAGCACCATAACTAAAACGCATCAATTCTTCTCACTATGTACCCTCAAAATCAGCTCCAGACAATTGGAGGATGCACCACAGCAGATTTAGGGGGCATCCAGGAGGAGGAGAGAAAGGGGAAATCCCATTGGACAAGCAGAACTTCATTTGTGCAGCATTCAATAAAACCCCATGTGTTTCCTTAGGCAAGGAATCAAATAATATGCAAAGACACTTTATTCACCAAGGATATCAGCCCTCCCTGCATCTAATCCAAATATCCTTTTTTCCTGCCCTTAAATTCCAAGCATTTAAGATGTTTCAGGTTCCAACCTTCCTAAGCGTGATGCAAAAACCAGTATCTAAAGTTCACTTTCTCCCCACCATTATCTGATCAAAATGAAAATACGTAATAGGAGCACATTTATTTGCATAACCTATTCCAAACACAAAGTGTGGATTTCTGTTAGTGGATTTAGAGGTTTTAATGAAGAATCTCAGGCTCCCTGACCACAGTTTTCCAGATGGCCCAGATGATGAAATGTCTATTCTGTTGAACCTTCTGGAGATTTTACAGCTCGGTGGGTTAATGTGCTGCTGTCTCTAAAACAATGCTAGTCTGTACACTGACCTAATGCTAAAACATTGTAACAGAAATTGAATACAGTACTAGTTTACTGGGATACTCACAGATAGTCCAACAACACAGATAAATTAACTCAGATATTAAACGGATCCTTGTTCATCTCTATTTTCCTCTTCTATGCTGGAAGCCTTTTGTTCTTGTTTTCTACCCAAAAAACCCTGTTTTCAATACTATTTCATGTCAATGCTGTTTTTTTCATTGTATCAACTCATTGCTGTTTTTTTCATTGTATCAATAGCGCCTCTGCAACTTGCTTTTATTGAACGTGTATTTTTAGCTTTAGGGCAACATTAACCTTCATTACAATGACCGATAAAGCAGATATGGGTAAGTAAACCTAACTTTCAAATAGATAAATGTTTTGGCCTTTAATAACCTTTTAATCAACTTACATTGCATTGTTGCTTTACTTCAAACTAAAATAGAGCATGACACACAAAGCCACGCGACTATGGCGTGGTTTCATAGTAAATTAACATGATACAGAATTTCAACTGAAGAAGTTACAAAAAGATCTCTCTTCCAGTATTGGGGTGCAGAGCACTCAAACAACTGTTATGTTTACCAGGCCATCTCCAATATATTTAGTATTTTGCATGAGTCAGAACAATTCTGTTATTTATTAAATCACACTATCCATATAGAATGTCACAATTTTTAAAATAAATTCACCACCACTATGCTGGTCACACCTTCTGCCATTTTTACAACAATACACCATCTCTTACACAGCGATAGGGAATCTCAAGCCTAAGGGCCAAATGCAACACTCCAAGGGCTTCTGTCTAGCCTTTGAGATTCTCCCAGGCCACACATCCTGCTCTGTGCACTCACCAAGTATTTTGTCCTGAATGGAATGGATCCTTGAGTTGTGCTAATGTATCTTGCTTGCCTACACAGAGGTGGTGAGCATGTTGGTTGTAGAAAGAAACCTCCCACAAACCTCTTACAAAAGTAAAAGTCCCATCCATTGCCCTACCCAAATTTTTGCCTCTGGACCCAGCCACCTCCAACATCCAGCCTCTGGCAGGTTTCCCCACAAGGCAATGTGGCTGCTCTAACGTTTATAAAGTACGCTACAAATGGTCCCAGTCCAGACTGAATCATATTCTAGGATCGTGCCCACTGGGCACTCCCTCCAGCAGCCTGGTGTTATTCATCGAGAGCTGCACAAACTGAAGGTTACACTTTTTAAGCCTGCCATTATCTTCTTTGTGTGCCCCCTCCACGAAAGTTCTGGAGGATGGCAACATAAGAATGGACTTTTTCTGTGGTGGCTCTTCACTTGTGAAATGTTCTCCCCAGGGAGGCTCGCCTGGCGCCTTGATTACCTATCTTTAGACACCAGACCAAAACATTCCTCTTCTCCCAGGCATCTGGCTAATTAAACAATCTATGGGTTTAAAAAACAAACAAACCAGGGTGGAGGTGGGTTATTGTTTCGTTTGTTATTATGTTGTGTATTGTCTGCATTTTTATATTCTAAACCACCCTGTGTCAGGCGGTATAGAAATTTAATTAATAAATAAATCAGGTTTAAGCCTTGCAAAAGGTTCAGGATGCCACTGCTTGCCTGACAATTCCCATTTCTGCCCATAACTTTAGGTCTAGGTACCTGCACTCAAGTGACACCAACAGTTCCAGTGCTGACCATTGCTGAAGTGGCTTTGGGAGTCATCCCAGCAGCTCCCTCCTCACAATCATATTAGCTACTATGTTTTGAGTTGCACCTCACAAGTACTGGGAGGTGTGCTGTTGTTTTGAAAAACCGAACCTACTTTTTAAAATGGCAAGTTCTACCAACTTTTCCATGAAACCATGAAGGCTAGTGGGGTTTTTTTTAGCTAATACTTTTCAGTGCCAGCTTTGCCATATCATTTTTATTTGGCCGAAGTGAAAAATCCTAAGGCGTGCAGAGCATACTTTCGAGAGAATGGTACTATACTCATGATTCAGCACTGTAAATCAGAAGGAAAATAGATTGGGCAAGGGGTCAAAAAGAAGGAGTTCTGAGGAACATTTTTTATTGAGAAAAAGGAAGAACAGCACACCGAATCTTGTATTAGTCTTTTACTGATATAGTTGTCCTTTAGAAATAAACATAGCCGCTACCTCTGTGCCAGCTTTATAGAAATCCATCATTGTTACAAACTTCTGCCGCTGAAAAATATGTTATTTAAAACTATTTTATGGCATTCTTTCCCATTTACTTTTTTCCAATACTGTGCAGTCGTGCATTACAGAATTGCATTCTGCATAGCAGGACAAAATGGCAGATTGCAGCATTTATCAGAGGAAGGGACATTAAGTCCTTTTTAATGGAGATATAAATAATATATTCTTTAAAAATTTATGTATAAGAAGTGCATTGGCTTGTGTGTATTAAACTGGTAGATTCTCGTATAGAGGAGAAATATTTTTCAAAGGAGAAGTCCAAGGTCCAAGAATGGAAGAGCAGTCTTGCAGTTAATGCCATTAGGATGAGCGTCTGTGTGGTGCCCAACATCACCTTTTGGGGAAGGGCTATAGATCACAGGTAGAGTATGAAGAGGGTACCAGGTTTAATCCCCAACATCTCTGGGTAGGGCTGGGAAAGAGGCCCTGTCTGAAAACCTGAACAGCCAGTGACAGTCAGTGTAAACAAAGCTGAGCTATATGGATCAATGGTCTGACTCAGTACAAGGCAGTTTCCTTTCCTTTGGTTCACAAATAACTGAATGAAAATGCCAAAAAAAAAATAAATATCTGATAATTTCTTAGAGAAAATACAACATTCAGCATTATGCTTATATTTTCAGTGCCAGCCAGCATGACTAATTGTCAGGA
Organism: Podarcis melisellensis; assembly: GCF_964234715.1. NCBI lineage: Eukaryota > Metazoa > Chordata > Lepidosauria > Squamata > Lacertidae > Podarcis > Podarcis melisellensis. Next base: position 61,223,809 of record NC_138537.1, on the reverse strand, counting down.
ATGAGGGGAATTACAGACCAACATCTGGAGGGCCACAGGTTCATCATTCATTCTTCTGAACATGACTGTTTCAGTTAGCTGTCCTGGCTAATAACTACTGATACACCCATCTTTCATGGTTTTCTAAAGCCATCCAAACCAGTGACGATCACCAAAGTTTGTCAAAGGAAGTTCAGTAAGCTTTGCCTTGTCCTGAATATACTGACAATGAATTTCATGGGGCAACCCTGAGTTCTAGTGTTACAAGAGGATAATCTCCTTTTTCTTTCTCATATCTAATTGTATGTACCTATATCAGGTCAGAGGTCCTCCCTATTTGGCCCATGGGACTCTCCCAAATGCACACTCCTCAGTCTACATCCCCCTCTTCCCAACCCACATCCCTCAATGACCCTGCTCCACACGCTCCTTGGGTGCTTTAGCCTGGCTGAAATGTGTCCTTCGACTGTGAAAATGCTTTGTACTTGCATGGATGGGGAGATGGGAGGAAAGTAGGTGCATAAACATCTGGTTTTTGTGTCACTGAAATATAGCATGCTATACAAAGTGACACACATTGCTCCACCCACTCCCCCCATGGCCACACCTACAATTTGAATATGGTATATGAACTGCAAGATCGCTATTTTGGGCCAGGACCTTCTTCACTGAAAGGCACAAACTTCACCATTGAGCTACGGCTTCCCATTAGGTACAAACTCTCTTGCTCCCATGCAGTAAGATGCAAAACCAGCAATCACAGTATTGGAAAGCAGGGGGAGAGAGGTGGCCACATGTGGCCATGACAAAATGTATGGTTGTAATGTAGCAACAGAAGCAAAGCAGTGTCAAAATTGTTAAATTAAAAAAAAATACTATCAAGAAAAAACCTCTGAAGCATTAATATTTTGGAATATTTGTGGTTTGCTGGGTAATTAGCCAGTTCTCTGTAAATAAAAACCCACAGGGTTGCTGGCTGGCTACCAAAGCAAAACTGATCTTTATATGCACATGAACTTCACAAATTTCTATTTTCCTTCATTCATTTGCTTCTCAGAATTTGAAATGAATGCATGCCATTAAATCTTCCCTCAATCCGTTAGTGCTGTCCTCATTTATCAATTCATTCCATATTACACAGCACACATGTCTGATGATTTGAGAGTCTTTCCTTCCATCTAGGACAGCAAGGTCCAATGCACATGGTCTCTTAACTTCCTTCATCATTTATAAGACATGGTGAAGGGAATGAAGTTGGGGTCTACCAAATAATTTCACCTGAGACCAAGTATGGAGATTTAACCCTATAAAAGATCTGTAGTATCATCATATTCACCTAATGCATTCCTCCCTATTACTTTAGACAGAACTGTAAAAAGACACATCTAATCTGTGGGCTTTCAGCTTGCTTAGAGATCTTCCAGGGTTGAACTACTGTTCCCTTTATGATACAGTTACCTAGGGATAAGTCACACGTTATCCCAATACCTAGTTTTTAAAATATATAAATCATGTTTCAGAAACACTGAACATTTACATGTTCACTAACTCATGTCCAGAAACCTTTCTACAAATAATTTATCTTCTGGAAAATTAAATTGTCACTTCCCCAAATTAGTTTTCATTTGCTTAGCAAATATTACACCTATTTTTTCCATTTTAAAAAATCTTCTGTCGATTGTCACCAAAAGAACCTCCCACAAATGTGTGTTAATATCCATTCATAATATTGGATCGCAGAAATGACATTTGTAACATGCTAATCCCTTGTATTTGTGTAATCATGTAAATGTCAGGGATCATCACCAGATCAATTGGGTCATATGCATGGTGACCTTTAGGTAGAGTTATTAAAGTCACAAATCTGGATGTATCCTTAACAACACTAATGGAGAAAACATTCCATTTTTAGGATCTGTCACTCTTAAATAAAACAGGGCATAAATGCTTATAGTCTACTCAAATTGAGTGCCTTCTAGAGGATGCAGTTAAGAATCTTTTAAATCTTACTTCACTTTTAAAGAAAAAAATATAGTTGTAGTCTGGTATCATCTGCCTTCAAAATAATCTATATACTGCCTTGTATTACATTAGGCAGTGGCATTTCAGGTACAACTTTGACTTTTCCTAAGCTTGCTCTCTTTCTCTTGGATCAATCGCATGCCCCAAGAGCTATGTCATGTTTAACACAGAAACAATTTTTGTCTATATTTAACTTTGGCCTAGAAGCCTCAATTGCCTTCCAAACTTGTTTCGTATTATGTCCAAACATCTCCTAAACTAAAATGTCAACCATACAAACCTCCACCCCTCCAGGCTTTGGAGAATCCCATTTTGTGTTTAATAGAAGGTTTATTTTCATTTGATGTCATCCAATCTGCTATAAAAACTTCCATATGGGCCTTCCAGTTACCTCCTGACATTATTAATTTGTTCAAATGCATGTTGCATTTAAGGAAAACATGAAAGCATCCACAACCATAGGTATGAAAAGCAATTTAAGAGTGTTGATGATTCCCTAGAAGGTAAAAAACTAAACAAGTGAGGCATGGGCATATCTCCCTGTACTACACCAATGTGCTAGGCTGTTGTGCATGCACCACTTCTGGCACTTTTTCCTATTGACATATAAACTATGCATGAAAACAGGATTGGAACACACCATATGTAGAAACTGTCTAGAAAGCCTGCACACAAATTAAAATGTGGGACTTTAGGTCTATGCAGATATAGGCTCACTAACTGGCTAGTGTACAAATACCTTATTTATTACATTGTTATCCACACTTCTTAATCACACTAAGCAATGCTAGAATTGGCACACACGAAACTTCAGTACATGAATTCAATGCTTCCTCTTTCAAGATATTATTCTACATGAAGGCTTTTCCATCCATCATATTCTTCCATACAGCTTCAATGATAGCTTAAGTTGCTTCATTTGGGAACAGTACTAAAGAAACAACATTAATTCTCAGTACAGTGGTACCTCGGTTTACGAACTTAATCCATTCTGGAAGTCTGTTCTTAAACTGAAACCATTCTTAAACCGAGGCGCACGTTCCCTAATGAGGCCTCCCACCACCGGAGCCCTTCCACTGTTCAGCTTCCGTTCTTAGACCGAGGTAAAGTTCGCAAACCAGGACACTACTTCCGGTTTTGCGGAGCTCGTAAACAGAATAGTTCGTAAACAGGGCTGTTCTTAAACCAAGGTACCACTGTATAAGCCAATCTTGTTACCTGGTGCATTTAAAATGTCTTATCATTTCTCAATCACCCCCTCTGTTGCTAAATTTGCAAGCATTTAAACTTATTAGCCTTTCAGACCTGAATGCAAATAATGTATTTGGAAAGATATCCATATAGCCTTGCACTAAAAAAATCTCCAGAAGCATTTTCTTCACACAACTTCCTATTCTCTTCTTTTCCATAAATTCAGCCCTGGCCCATCCCATTCCCTTTTCTTCATCTAGCATTCCCCTTTCAATACATAATATATTCCTATTGGAACCACAGATCTGAGCAGCTACCTTAAGAGGAATTTCCCCTCTGTGCTCTGGGATGCATGCATTTGATTTGACAACATAAGAAAAGTGAGTGAATCTGGAGCAGCCAATGTGTGATAGGCCAAGTGGTCAATAGGCACAAATAAGCTGAAGGGCTTTTTCCTTCCTGTTAACAGCGCTGAGCGCTGCTTCTACTCAAGCATAAAGAGATTGTCGCAGCCATCTAACTAGGGCCTTCAATGCTTGGAAAGGGAAAGAAAATGCATGCAATAGAAAACTACAGAACTCAAGAGACATCTCCACAAATGAGAGATGATAAGCTCACTAAATGGTTGACAGAACAAAGAACCTATGGTAATTTGAATGATTATACTAGTAAATAAAAAGCATTATCAGTTAAACATTCTCATTAAGGCAGCCATCAGTGTGATCTATCGTTAGCTTTGGTTTTGAAACATGTTGTAAACATGTTGATGGCAATGAACTCAATGGATTCTAAAAAACTCGGAACTCAGATATTTTCAGGGAAGGCCATAATGTTGCATTGACCTTGAGAGAGGATCAATTCTATTGAATGGCAGCCCCAGTTAACAAACCCCTTTTACATAGTCTGTGAACTTGGCATGAACTCTGCTTGAAAACGCAGCAGAAAATGATAGCATAATACTTGTGCATTATCCGCATTGTGCAAGAAAAATCTACTTGCCTTTTCATATAACTGTGTGGTAGATGAGCCTTTCAGTTTTAAAGGCTTTTCAATGAGTTGTAGGTTTTTTAATGTTTTGTTGTAGAATTCTGGAGGCCCAGAACAAAGATTTGTTGGACTTTAACATGACAAACTCTGAACATTTTTGTAAATACAGCCAACTTCATTTCTTTAAAATGTATTATGATAATGGCTGGTGTGAAATCTGTTCATTAAATAAAAAAGGTAGGGAGAAATATAAGCAAAAGTTAAGCTGCAATCATATACCTGGGAGTAAATCCCATTGAACTCAATGGGAACACTTCTGAGTAGCACACATGCACCTAGAAGAACCTCTTAAATTTAGCTTGTTACATAGTATAAAATGCATCACGTTTGGAGCTTGTACCTTAAATATTTGTTTTCCTTCTTATAACATTATTCCAAAAATATTTTTTGTTCTTTTTTTTGCTTTGCACAATTACAAATATAAAGCATAATTAAATAGAGTGGACATACAAATGAAGTTCAATGAAGCACTGCACAGATTGTCATCTGTGAAGCTCATGTGTCTATTTTTGTTTACAAAAACTCAAACTTTTTCTTAACAATATAAATTATTTTATATTTTATAGATTGTGAAGTAAAATGGTAAAAACTCAAACTAGGGCACCTGATGGATGAACTGGACTGGCACCCACTTTTTGCATTACATGTAATATGTATTGTCATGCCAGTACTAAGGAATATAGTTCCAAAAGCATACTAATAATGACAGAATATGTCTCTCTGCAATAGAAGTTTGATTCATCTGTGAGAAAGCTGGCAGAAGGACATGGTAAGATAAACAAAGAGACTGGATTGGCAGGGACAGGTACATGGCAGACAAGGCTGACTAATTCAGAGAAGAGTCAGTCTTGAAGACATAGTGATAGCTGAGAAGAATAAAACATGACTGAAGGTCTACAAATGAAAAGAGAAGTTGAGGTGCATACAAGTTCTAGGAAGCAGAATGACAAGGCATAAAGATTAATCAGCCTTGATTATGTGACATAACAAAAGACAAAAGGCAATGGAATATTATTTACCTTCCATTTAATATACACATTTTATAATTCTGATCATATTCAAAGTAACCATGGTTTTCTTTTAAAAATTAAAGAAGCAGGGCTACTTTCATCTGCATATTCTGGAAACTATCCAATACTGCCCACAGTTAGGGATGATTTTTTTTGTATACAACACACACATAAGTTTGTTTCTTTCCAGAAGTGTATTGCATCTCCAGTTTGCAGGATACAATTATTTATCTTCGAAACACCAGGAAACCAAATGTAACAAATGAAAATCTGCCACAAAGCACACATTCCACACTTTTAAATAACTGGACTGACAATTTGGCAAAAGGAAAACAACTTCCTCTTCCCAACCACCATATGCCAATCCATCATGCAATTAAATAAACCAATTAAATTCCCAGCGCCTGTACACACAACTTAATTGAACTACAGCTAGTAATACATTGCATTCAGTTCCACTCAAGCACACACTTACACAATCAACAAACTTACATCAAATACTCTAAACCAATATATTTAACTTCAGCATTCTCACACACCCTCAAATCACACTGCCCACACTGCAAGCGCTCCCATAATTCAGTCTCACATCCTCAACCAGCAACCCCCACACATGTCTACACAATGAGACCCAGACAAACCTGGACAAATACTCGCATACAAGCAGCAACAGTACACAAATACAAACACTCCCCCTAAATAAAACATTCACACCAAGTATTCCCCCTTGTCTGGCAATAGCAAGCTTTCACCCAAGGGTGGGGAAGGTACAGAACCTACTTTCTAATAGACTGGACAATGACTGTTCACCTGACCCCACCATCAAAAAAGAAAAGAAAAGGAGAAAAAATACTACATGAGCTTGAGCGCCTCAAATAAATATCACCACTTCCCTCATCTCCCACCCAAGGGTTAATGCTAATGCTTATAAATTTCCTAACAAAATTTACAGATGAAATGTATCAAAGACTACATATTTCTCATATGAAATGGAGTATACAGGTTGCAGATACCTTGGAAAATAATGAAGCTGCATGTGGTTTGAAGTGCAGTATAACTATTTTGACATGGTAGAGTTTAATATTGACTGGAATGATGGGCATTATTAAAGAAAGATCAATGATAACCAGAGGTTAAGCCCCTAAGTATAACAAACAAACCTCAGAATCTCAGATGAGCATGAGAGAAGCAGAAAAATGGAAAAAAAGAAATTCGGAAGGCAAGAAGCACTCGATGACCAAAGGCTTCACAATGAATAGTTAATGTCATTAGACGACAGTGGCTCACGTGACATGCTAAGCCAACCTTGGCTTAGTGAAACAGCACAAGCATGCGGGATCCTGCAGAGGGAGGTTTTCCTTCTCCCCAGTCCTTTTTGCTGTTGCACCACCTGAGCTAAGCCAAAGTTTAGCTCAGCATTTTAACAGGAGTGGTTTTGGTGGTTAAGCTCTCTCCCAAAAAACCACAAGCTATAACCAAGAACAAAACTTGGTTACAAGCTCGTGGTTAGTGAGGAGAGACCTTAACCACAAGCCCCAGTTCGAATAACACACTAAGGCAAACTTAGGCTTGACATGGCAGGAAAAAAGACTGGAGAGGTGTACAGCAGTTGCTTTGGGAAACCACAGTCTCACTAAGGCAAGGATGATAAGGTTTGGCTTAGCATGTTGTGCAAACCAGGTGAGTGAAGACTTCCTAGCACCATGGTGCACCGTGTGCATGTGTGTGTGCATTTACACACATACAGAAACACATACTTCTTGACGGCTATGTAGTTTTCCTGTTTGTTACAACAGCACTGTAACATTTCTCCTACCCAGTTAAAAAAAGAAAAGAACAATAAAGGGCAGAAATATGAGACCCATTTATTCAAGCAGAAACAGTAGGCTGGTTCCCACACTGAGGTTGGTAAAGGTAAAGGGACCCCTGACCATTAGGTCCAGTCGTGGCTGACTCTGGGGTTGCGGTGCTCATCTCGCTTTATTGGCCGAGGGAGCTGGCATACAGTTATGTGGCCAGCATGACTAAGCCGCTTCTGGCGAACCAGAGAATGTTTGTTTGAAGCAAAATAAACCATAAGCCCTGGTTTGGAAACAACACTGAACCACTGGTTTTAGTTTTACACTCCTGTTTGCACAAGGGGAGGAAAGTTGGACCCATCTGCATATTCTCATTAAGTAATTAGCCATGGCTTACAGCGGCAAATGGCCAATAGATTGCATTAATGAAATTTAAAATGCATTACATTCTTCACAGGATCACAAGTACTTTTGACATCCCTTGGAATGTCAAACACTTCATTTTGCTTTTCTCCTGGATCCCCCAAAATTCAGAAAATTAAACTCAAGTGCCTTATGTAAGCAAGCTTTACCATTCAGCACAGGAAAAAGGGACGGGAGGAATGATCACCATCCAATTTAGTGGGAAGAAAGTTCTTCCTGACAATACATTAGAATCTCAACATAAAAGCATACATGTTCCCTTGAACAAATTCAAGTACTCTCCCTTTAGCGCAAATCAGCCCCGTTTAATATTTCATCATTAGCTGTGGCCATCTCTGACATCTCAGAAAATCTTGGGGAGAGAGAAAAGAAAACCTTGGAAATGATTGCTGCACTTATTCCTCTCTCCTTTTCTTTCCTTTTTCTCCTTCCAAATTTAGTGAAGGTGGAAATCAGTGCTCCAGCTGATAGCCCTGCCCCATAGTTTAGAAATGCTTAGATTAATGAAATCAGACCTGCTTCTAGTTATGGCCCTAATCACAGTCACATGAGTCACAGTTGCCCTTTTAATACTTGGCTGTTGCCATCAATTCGTTTTATGTTAGATTTCTATTAGATACACTGCGCCCATTATCCTTACTGATATTATTCCTTTAACATAACGTGCTGAAATGGTGTCATCAATAATGTCTAGCACTACTGCGTAGTTCAATTAATCTTACTAGACTTTCACCTCTTAAAATATAGTGAAATGATTTCCCACATTTAATTTGTAGTGACCCTGATGAAACATGGCATGAGTCAAGATAACAGTAAGAAGAAGAGATGGGAGAACCGTTTTTGAGGATCAGAAGTAATTTTTCTAGTGAGCATTGTCAGTCTGCTGCCATTTTCCCAGTCTTTCAAATTGGATGGAAAAAGTGTTAGATCTCATAATAACAAGGAGCTTGGGCCAGGATGGTAAGATACAGATAATTTACTTGGAGCCACCAAGCAGCTTATTGGAAGTGGGAGTTTAGGCATCTCTGTCAGAAATGGCCAGAGGGCAAAGTTGCTACTAAGTGCTGAACCCTGGGGTTTGGGCTAGTTGCCATTATATCCTTTTTAGGGAAGTTGCTTGAGCATCTGGTGGCCAGACAAATCCAGTTACTCTTGAAAGAGACCAAATAGTTGGATCCACACAAATCCATCTAGACAAGCAGTAGGCATTGCCACACAGTTCAAATACATGTCCAACTTGGGGGGGGGGGCGACTCTATAGGAGGACATAAAGCAGAGCTACTAAGGCATTTGGCTGAGAAAAGGTGTCCTGTTCTAGACAAAAACCAGAGGGTTAAATAGAGAGGCTCAGGAAACTGTGTTCAACTCATTGGCCTGAGGTTCCACACTCGTCTAATATATGAAAGTCTCTACTCTGGTAGGAATTTCGTAACTACAATTTATACCTGATTGTAACTTCAAATTAGACATACATATCAGTATTGCACCTGATTTCTGTGATTAAAAGGGGCTTCCTCAACTACTGCAACAACCTCTGAATCTAAAGTAGAATGTAATTCTCTAAATAGATCTCTAGGTGCCTAAGTTTGTTAGCTAGTCAGAGCAGTCAAGTTTTCTGAAAGTATTTTGTTTGAAATTTGGGATGCTTAACTATTTTATAGGCAAACAGACAGACATGTTATACTGAAGCCCTGAAGCCCATATTTGCAGAACATGCAAATATGGGATCTTAATTTCTTCTCTGGGATAGCACATAACCTGGATGTTTTCTTTTCCCTTTTGGGGGGCCAAAAGTTCAACTACAAGGATGATTTTTGGAAAGTCTATGTAAAGTATCTTTAGCTTGGAACTACAGGAACCATTTTTAGATTCATACAATATAATTGTATGAATTATATTTATATTATACTTGTAACCTTACAGGATGAATGATTAATCCCATCAGAATTGTTTTTCAGCAGACGGCTCTGCAGGAGAATGAGAAGAACTCATTCTGTAACTCATAGTATCTTCCTCCTGTTATAAACTGCTTTCCTTTATGTATTCCACACCATTGGTTGCACTGGCAGAAATCTGAAGGTTCTGTCAATGTGATGATGTCTTGAGGATATGAGGTAAATTGCAGTACAAGGTGAAGAGGTGGTGGAAGGAATTTGATACAAGGATTATGTTTTCCACCCAGTTCTGTGTTTCTCATAACCTATGGTTGTCTCCTTGGATTTTTCAGAATAAGCCAAACATATAACAACACAACGGGGGGGGGGACCATAGAGGCTATCAGTTGTCTGCCCTGGTCATTTATTATAGGCACAGCCTGGTCCATTTATTCAGAAAGCCAAAACCACACTTACGTACTCTGATCCAGATATTTTGGGCTATGACTCCCATCAGCATCAGCCAGCATGGTCAGCAGTCAAGGATAATGGGTGTTGGGATCCAAAACATATGGAGAGAACCAGGTTGAGGGAGGCTGGCTAAGACAGTAGACTGGGAACTCAAGAGTTAATCTAACCATGCGGCATATAACCTGGAGCGAAATCTTTTATTTGCCAACCTTCATTCCAACAGGTTATGCAAATGCACATTTCCTCCTTTTCATTTATTTTTGTTCCAAATTGACACAACTGCTTTAGTGCAGTTTTCATTTTCTTTATGTGTATTGCTCTGAAAGTCTGACCCAGAAACCCTAATCTTGTACACACTGCAGAGCTTCTGAGTTGTTCTGAATATTTATTTAAACATTTCAAATGATTACAAGAAACAGGGTTCAGGGTTGGGGTGGGGAGTTACAGGGAGAACTAAACAGCTACTCACAGTCTCTCCAAGAATCTCAGTCCAATGAAAGAGTTGTTCTTTAACCACAAGATCTTGTTGTTACTCAGAATTCTGAAAGGGAGTCAAAGGAAAGAATTTTGTTAATAGAACATGGAAGCAATTTTACTGATTAAAAACATGTAATTACAGTAAGTGACAGTTATGTAAAACACTAATCACAGTCTTCTCTGCTCCATTTGCATTTTCCCTTAAAGCTGCAAACAAGACCAAGATGAACATATAGAATAATAAACAATTCAGCATGCTCCTGTTTAATAACCAAGCAGTCAGCAAATAAAATGTGCTGCCGCTCGTGATGAAAGTCAGAATAAAATTGGGTGTTTTCAGAATGCACAACAGTAAAAGAAACAGTTGCCCATCCAGTTAAGAAAACTGAAGCAAACCCCCTACTGAGACTGTTATTACAAGCCTTCTCCATTGTGGTTACTGGCACGGCATGGCTGGATACACCAAGATTAAATACGATTTTCCCTTTGTACAGAATGCATACTGGGAATTCTTGCACAGGGTCAGAAATTGATTGGCCGCATCCTATGGAATCAGTTTCAGTAGAGGCGACATGAGAATATGGGCAAGATGTTTGTAGTGGTTCAGCACACACACAAAATTCTCAACTCTTGGCCATCATGAAAAGAGGAAAGTCTCAGCTGCTGAGGAAACCCCACTGCCTTAGCAACATTTCATCTCTCGCTGTGCCGCAGCAGTCAATTCACACCATTTCGAAGCACCATCATCAGAAGGTGCTTTTCGAGATGCGCCAGAATATTCATGACCCTCAGCCCCCAGCTCTCAACTGCTACCAGAATGCTGCCAAACAAAAAATAGTGCCTAAAAAAATTGCTACAGAAGCACTCACATGGCTTTGCTTGTGTATCAACAGGTTAGACAGAAACAACCCCTTGTATGGCACGCAGAGGTCAAACTAAAATGACTTATCAGATAGATTTAATGAATGAATGAGGTAGAAACGGAGACTATTAATTATCAACATGTCAGAGAATTGTCTTACTGCCCTGTGAATATTGGATGGGAAACAGAACGGAATAATGGGTGTACTGGAACATTGTCTACCATACAGGACCAGCGTATCCTGTTTTGCCGCTTGAGGTGAAATGGGAAGGGCTGCCCCGACCACCACAGCATCCCTGCAGAAGCATCCCTTACCTAGCTGCTTGGCGGTAGAGTGAAGTAAGGAAGGGTTCCAGTGAGATCCATCTGGAAATCGGCACTGATGCAGGCACTACTTCTATGTCAGTGGTGGAGTGGGAAGGGCGCCCAAGGCTCCACCCCATCTCATGGGTGGGCTGGCCCTGCTATCATATTTCAAATAGCTCTATTACATTTGCAGTGCAGTTTTAGGCCTTTGTGGGGAACTGAGGCAAAAAAGCTTATTTGAGACTTCAGAGTTCTAGAGATACCAGTTTGAATCTTAATGCATAATGTATTTTATGATCTTTTAAGTCGCTATGCGCAGGATTTTATTATTGTATACCACCCTGAAATCTTGATGATTCATTTGTTTTAACGGGTGGGGTATTAACTTAGGCGGGTGCTGTTTTCTTTGGAGGGTGCGGTTGTTTAAAGTAGTTGTTAAATGTTCATTCGGATTTTTGTATTTGGGGGCTGGAGTACTGTTTAGGGTCTTTTGTCAAGGAGTGTATTGTTTATTCGTGTATATACATTAGTATTGTTAATTGTTTTGATTGTTTTTATTATGCATTTTGTGGTTTGGCTTTTATTATGTATTTTGTGCTTCGTATATTGTAACTTTGTTTTGGGAACTGCCCTGAGACATATGGGTATAGGGCAGTATACAAATTTAATTTAATAATAATAATTATTTGTACTCCAATATTCTTGGTTTTTCTCCATTTCTACAATGACTCCTTCAGTTGGGGGAGAGTGAGGAGAATAGCAACGGAATAATAAAAAGGGTATGAGGCCTAAATTGAGGAATGCTATAGACTAACTGGCTATAGATGGAATTTTTTAATGAAGGCCAAAACCAAGCAACATGACAGATGTCTGATCAAAGGTCAAAACTCTCCAGATTAAAATGAATCTGTTAACCTTGGTACATTTTTCCACACAAAAGCAGCTAAAAGATCCTTTTTTAAAAGTTCTTTGTGACTGAAAGAACAGCATTCTTTTTTTATCCACTTTTCCATTTAATGGGGGTCATATGCTTCTTTCCAACTGATGCTGTCTCTGAAATGGAGACAAAATCTGAAAGCATCACGGAAAATTGTAAATTGTTTTTATGCTTCTTAAATTACAATTATACTTTAATAATGTTAAAACAAATAGCAGCCTCCCCATCTTTTATGCAAAGACATAAGAAAAGTTAATAGACTTATTTGGCACAATGAGAACATACTTTCCAAAGTCTACATTAGAATAATTTTGAGTTGTATCTCCCCCAACTTCAAATATTCAGGAATAAAGTATATGAACACAAGTGCTTCTAATGGTCTTGTGTATGGTTTTTATTTATCATAAAGTTAGGTAAGAGTCAGAGAAACAGATGCAAACCAACAGCAGTGTAGTGTACTGGCTAGATTAGGGAGAACTGGAGCTAGATTTCTCACACTTACTAGGTAACTTTGCTTAGTCATTGTCTCTCAGCCTAACCTATCTCACTGGGCTGTTGTAAAGATAAAATCATGCACATGACCTTGAGCTCCTTAGGGGAAAGGCAAAATAGCAATGTATTAACACAAACTCATTCCTCCATGACGCTTACATCACACACATCAAGCTTGTTTGAGAACATTTGTTCTGTACTCCATAGCAATAGCTCCAGTATGTATGATGGAAACAGGGGAAGACACATTTATCTGGGCACGGAGACCCATTCTTGGTCATCCTCATGTCACAAAATACACATACATATTTCCAATTAAAATTATAATTGGAAAATGTTTTCAGCATTGTAACTATAGGATTTTTAAAAATATCTGTGGTGCAAATATTCTACTTTTCAGTCCTGGCTTGGTGCAAAACACAAGCTAACAATATTTTACAGACAAGCCTTTCGCGGGAGTGGCAAGGCCAAGCAAGTTACAACAATTGGTTTCTTTTCCTTGCACAGAGGCAAACCCATACTCTTCACTGAGGACAATAAGACCTAGTTCTTGCCTGCAAAAAGGGTAGGTGGGTTGCAGCTTGAAACCTAACTCTGTTAAGGCAGTTATATACATAAACTAAATTCCTACAAGACTGGAACAGTTCCAACCATACAAGAGCAACCCCTGTTTTTGCATGGCATGTGCTGGTATGATTTCAGTCATTGGAACATCATCAGCAAGGACTTCTCACAAGTGATTTGGCATGCGGACTTGTGGTTTTGTTTTCTGCGGCAACCCTTCTCCCCTCAAATGCACAAATTAGGTCTGACTCAACTTTCACTCCATAGAGCTTCTGCTATGTCCTGTAACAAAATGCTGGCTTGAGAAAGCCAGACTTCAGTCATCAGAAACAGTTGCCAGGGTTGTCACAAATCTCCTCTGACTTTCCTATTTCTTCCATCAAACTTTGCCCAAATTCTTCCTTTGGTTCTTCCCAACGCCAACCCAACACACTCTGCCACCATTTATCTCCAGCTGTCCTATTCAATTTTCCAGATTTTACCAGGAACAACCCTCTATCTCAAAACATCACTGAGGTGGAGAAAGCTCTTCCAACCTGAGGATAGGTTCCTCTTCTGGGTCACATTCTGAGGGGCATGTGGCAATGATGGGTGGAACCAGAGGAAAGAGTTGGCGGCGTAATAAATATAATTTTTACTTTTGCACTGTAGAGTAGTTTATACACACACCACTCTCTGTTCACCCTCTGGGCAAATAAAAGCCATTATCAGAGTTCAAGGACACATTCCAGCCATACAAGAATGCTAAAGGCATATGTGAAGCAAGGCCAGTGGTGGGTTGTAGCCTTGGGGAAATTCCCAAGAGTCAGATAAAGAGGACAGGTGGACTAAATTTGTTCCCTGAAAAAGAGGTTCCCTCCTCTCAGTGTACAGTATCCTGGAGTACAAGCCAGGGCTGCCCAGGTGACAAGAACTGCCCCCCTCCCTCGGCCTCGCCGATGTGGTCCAAAGCAAAGCAAAGCAAAGCAATACATTTGCCACCAGGTTGGCTGCAGGAGTTGCTGGAAGGAGGCATGCAAGATGCCATTCAACAGCCTTATGGACTCCACTCTACATTTGTAGGGTTTCTTCTCCAGAAGGTGTCTTGCAAGGCAATAGGAGCTTCTTATCCCTCCTGTTGCAGCTCTAGTAGTACACCAAAAATTTTAAGAGGGCAGTAATTTTTATAGGCTTACTTACAAGGCTGTGCTAAATAACTCACCCACATCTGCTTGCCTCTTTTCTTCACTTTCCATAAACACACAGCTCTTTAGTACTTAACTTCTCAAACCTACTCATTACCTAATAGCTTATCACAAAAGGTAGATAAGTGATTTTGCTGAGTTACATGGTCTTAAAAAGAATAGCATTAGCAAAGATGCACAATGATATTAAAAAGTTCTACTAATGAGCTTTAGCTATGATAGTATTGTTGTCAACAGGCTAATGCAATCAAGTTATAAAGTGGGATATTGTAACTTGAACAGAGAATGTTCTAAAATGACTTGCTCCCTACACAAGAAATGGTTTTTCTAAAAAGCTACATATATATTTTAAATTATTCATCTCAAGAGAAAAGGAAGAATGGGAACATTTCCAATGCATGCTACTGTGTAAAAGTAAAAGATCTTAAATTTTTAAAAGAGATTTCTTCCAAGCAACATACGTGCCAACATGGCATATATAATTCATTTGAACAGTTTTAATGCTACAATAGGTTGGGACAGTATTTACTAGCAAAAAAAAACCAGTAGCAAATAAAATACATCAACATGATTTTGATGTGAATATGAAGATGTCCTGAACACAGTTGAAGTTTCAAAGACCAGGAGAATAAATATATGAATATTTGGTATATTTTTCCCTTTACATGCACTGGAAAGAAAATATGAAGTGCAAAAAGAGAGTAAATATTAAGTGCAGGAATATATTTGGGGGGGGGCAGCAACAGCAGAAGAAACTGCTTGCTGCTCAAAATGAGTATCTGATGTACCATATTTTTCACTCTAAAAGACGCACCAGACCACAAGACGCACCTAGTTTTTGGAGGAGGAAAACAAGAAAAAAAATATTCTGAATCTCAGAAGCCAGAAAAGCAAGAGGGCTCACTGCGCAGTGAAAGCAGCAATCCCTCTTGCTGTTCTGGCTTCTGGGATAGCTGTGCAGCCTGCATTCGCTCCATAAGACGCACACACATTTCCCCTTAATTTTTAAGAGGGAAAAAGTGAGTCTTATAGAGCAAAAAATACGGTACTTGATCACATTAACCTACATTTAGTAGACATTTTCAGAGGGATGTTAGTCTGCCACATGAAACACAACAAAGAGTCTGTTACTACACTGCCCACTCACAGCAGTCAGAATTTAAGCCACAGAGGTGGACCTAAGTGGAGACTGGCTCCCTCAGGTAGGTCTCCAAAAACCCAGCCACTAGTCTGGGTAACGGCTGGCCAGTTCGAATTTGCATTTTGGTGGGATATCCCAGATGAACCCCGCAGTCAGCCGGGTGAGGATGTTGCCCCCCCTCCCCAGTTCCTGGGAAACGGTAAGCGGTCTTTAGCTCCACGCTGGGCCTTTCCACTGTCATGCCTCCTTCCCCATTCTACTGAAGTTTACTAGGTGATGGTGGCAGCAAGATGGAATTCTGCTGTGGTCTTCATTAGGCAGCAGTGACAGCAGCAGCAACGTGTCCACCAGGGGCCAGATTCAACTAAACAACTGCACCCCCCAAAATCAGTCTGGGTGGGGTGGAGTCAGGAGAACTCCCAGAACAGCCCGGTGAGGGAAAGGAGAGGGGATGTGCTGGTCCCAAGGGTTAACCGTGCGGCAAGGTCCGAGCCCAGTCCAAGGTCAAGGGTGCAGTATGGAGGCTGTCCATCAAAGCTTAAGCTGGGTCCAAGGCAGGGAGTTGGGTGAGGTCAGGAACACTGGCAGAAGAGCAGGACAGGGTGCAGGCAGGAACAGGCTACCAACAATGTTGCTCCCGCAACGTGGGACTGGGGCAGACTGGCTTTTATCTGCCCCGAGGCATAGGGCAGCCCCAGTCCACAGGTGACTCGCCTCTCCTGGCCCGGAGGCAAGCACTCCTCCTGCGGGAACTTAGTTCCCTCCGCCTCTCTGCCCTGAACCTCTGCAGCTCAGGAGAGGCTGGAGGGTTACCAGACCCAGAGGCAACTTCAGCTTCCCCTGACAGGGCTGAGAGTGAAGCACCTGCAGCCAATGGGTTCTCCATCACCTCAGGAGCCAGAGCAGACTCAGCTGGTGCCTGTACCTGCTGATCCAGCACAGGATTAGGACCCTTCAGGCTCAAGCCCCAGCCCTGGCTCAGCTGGTTCTGAAGGTGGGAACTCCTGTGCAGGCTGGGATTCCTCAGGTTCAGCCTCCAAGTCCGAATCCCAGGCCATCACAGGGGAGCTCATTCTGCATGGCAAGCAGAAATGCTCAGTCCTGATTGAACAATCATGACAACATGATGCTGAATTCCTCCCACAATATCTAGAACTTGCATTGTTGTCCCAGAACAGTTCTGCAGGCATGTTCAGGAGCATCATAGACACTTTGACAACGTTGGTTCTCTCATTCTTCTGGATCCATAGGACCAAACAACACAAGATGCTAAATACACCATTAGGCCCAAAATAGCTGGGGGGGGCGCCTCCTTCGCTATGGACCTTCCTGGGCCAGTGGAAGGGGCCTTCTTGGCAGTTCCACCTCCAGTAGAAGGAGCCACAGTCCAGAAAAGGACATTCTCTGTGGCAGCCCCTAAATTGTGGAATTCCTTCTGGCTTTTTCACTATACAACTTTTGGCAAATGCTGAAGATGCACCATTACCTGCGATGTAAAATTGCTCTTCTTGTGACTAATTTATTTTTAATTCTGAATTTTAAACTGGGACCTGCTGGTGAAAGGTGAATATCATTATATTATTACAATTATTATTACTAAATGTTAATAATAATAAGCAACAACATCATTTTAAAAAATCAATAGCAGGAATTGTGGGATTTATCAGTATTAAAACATTCAGGGGAAAGGAATTTAACGCCTTCCATTCCCAGCTGCAGTCCTGAGGCAAATACAGCGAGGGAGCTATTAAGCCCAAAGCTCCCATAGGTACAACTGGGAATGTGTGCTGAGCTTCAAAAAGCTATCCAGATGAACTGGGCCTTTCCCTTCCCCACCCACATCAGCCCTGAACTCACACTGATGTAGATAAAACAAAACGGTCCGAACATACATACAGAAACAGGGCAAATATCATTGACAGCAGACAGGAAAAAAACAAATTGCAAATCCAGATGTAGCTTTCAGGGGAAGAGCAATGATTATTCACACTAGAAGCAACTTGTCTGGAAGCAGCCTTGCATTTCACTTTGTATTCTCTTTCTGTCATTCCAAGCAAAAGCTTTTGCTAGCAGCCCAGGATCTAAAGATTTCAGTTGGTAAGAATATCTCAGGGCCCACCTGTAGAGAGTTAAATTACTTAAATGTTAATATCTCCATGGATTCTCCTTCGCTGTATCTTTGAGAAGGTGGCAGGCAGGGGCACCTTGGCAACACTTTCCTAGTCCTCTTGCTATTCTTGCTTTTGTGCAGCAAATAGGAAAAGGGTTTGTTTCAAAGTGGAGTCGGGGGGAGATGTAAGCAGGAAAATGTTTGATATACTTTTCTGTTTTCTGCCATGTCCTCCATCTGCTGCTCTACACATCCTTGCAAGTGCATAGTTTTGTTGCACTTCTTAAAAACTCAGCAGACAGAAGCAGTACTTATGCTACAAATTGTCTGGAGAGAACAGCAGAGAAATGGGAGGCAGCTTCAAGTACAGAACATCAAACTGACTACATGATTGTTGCATTTAATTTAGTTTCTCTGTGGCTCTGACCCTTTTTTATATTTATGCACTAAGGGCAACTCACATTTACTTGCCAAATGCATTTCCTTGGCTGCATTTCCCACTGCAATGTTAGCATTTTAAAAAGTGTGTACATAATCATTAAAATACCCATGTACACATCTCTGGGGATGCTGATCCATCTGGGCTACTTTAAAAGAGTGCACATTCATCTGCTATTCACAATTTATGTGGGTTTATTATTGCTTACTGGGGAAAACAACAAATTATATTTTTTTTAGAAGTTGAAATAATTTACAAAATTGCCTAGCTGTTATCTATGAAAGAGTACATGCATAGGAGGAAGGGCCCTAGTTCAGTGGGAGAGCATCTCATTTGCATGCAATAGGTCCAAATTCAATCCCTGGCATCTCCAGGTAGGGCTGGAAATGTGTCTTGTCTAAAACATTGGAGAGCCATAGCCAGTCATTGTGGACAACACTGAATGAGATGGTCTAACCCAAGTATAAGACTGCTTCCAATATAGATCTGTCAGGCCCTCTGTGAGGACTTGGAAAAGGAAAAGACCATAGATCAGAGCTTCACCTTGTGCAAAATGCAGCAGCTGAACTGTTCACTGGAGCAGAATATAATCAACATGTTACCATGCTATTGAAAGAATTGCACTGGCTACCAGTTAGCTACTGGCTAAGTTCAAGGTGCTGGTTTTTGGTGTATAAAGTCCTATACAGCTTGGAACCAGACACCTGAAAGACTGTCTCATCTCTTATATACCCAGTCAACTACTGTGCTCTGCAGGAGAAGGCCTCCTACAGATGTCCTATGTAGGAATCAGGCCTTTGGAATGCCCTTCCCTTGGTCATTAGTCAGGCATCATATATGTTGCCTTTTCAGTACCTACTGAAAACCTTCCTCTTTCAACAAGCCTTTGAACTGAATATATTTCCTGGTCAGCGTCTGTATTGGACTTGTTTTTATTACTTTATTGCTCCCTTGGGGATGGGAATCAGCACAATGCAGTACCACCTACCCCCAAATCAAGACAGCTGAGCCCAAAGGGTATCATGGTCAATGGTATCAAAGACAACTGACAGGTCAAGGAGAATCAATGAGAACACACTCTTCCATGCAGGGTGACCAACATAAGTTTTCATGCCAAAACTACAATGGAAATGGATCATGAATATCAGTCTCATTCAAGGGAGTCAAGATCTGGACAGCAACCACCCACACTAACTAAGCCCAGTATCGAGGCATGTGTGTATAATTAAAATGCCTATAACAAATAATTATAGCTACAATATTAGCACCATAAAATGTTAAAAGCAGTATGAATCATCATCAGCTTAACAAGACAAGTTTGCATAGTTTCCAGAAAGTCAACAAATTCAAACTCAAACAGGCTGGGGCAGATAAGAAGTTCCAGACACTAAGGCCCAGTTCAAATATTCAATTAGCATTACGGGTATAGGCAGTTTGTGTGAAGAAGCTTGCAAAAAAATGTTTTTTGGGTTGTAAAAGTTTCCTGGGGTCATGAAACTCTGTAAAGTCCTATTCACGCTAATTAAGGAATACATACAGGAAAACTAGCTCTGGCTAATTTCACCACTGAAAATGTGTGATCCCATTCCAGCTCTGCTGATCTTTGGCTCTGGGATATAAAAAAAAAAAATCATTTAGCTGCACACTACTCCACATCAAGTAGCCAGATGTGTAGAACAGTCTCGATTCAATTCAACTCAAAGTAGTATTAAAATGGGTGCTTGCATAAGGTCTAGTGTAGACATTCCATGGGCAGCAGCCTGCCTCCTTCTTCCCAAATCTAAAACTTCAGAATTGCCAGCTTGCTATCATGTATATTACAGAAGAAATAGGCCATTTCCCAGCATTTGAAATGCATAATAAAGAATCATATCTAGAATAAGAATGCTAGTCTGATATAGCAAAACAGCAAAGGATCATGTAGAACCTAAAGACTAACAATTGTAAGCTTTATGACATAAACAAGTTATCAGCCTTTAAAGGCACAAAGCTCTTCGTTGTTCCACAATAAAACACACAAGCCCAAGAACCATGAAAAATCATGCTAATTAAACTATTTCAGAAAAGCAACACAATGGACCATTCTACAATACTTGTCAAGAACTCATAAACCTTTGAACCATAGATCCAATTCAAGTAAAACATATCATTTCTGTTTGTTTTCTCAAAGACAAATTTGACTGCACAAATATTACCAGTTCTAAAGGTCGGGTTTATAGATCAGTCACGACAGGAAAACATTGCATAGAACCTCAAAACTGCAATCAAGTGTATCCATGAAATTTAACACCTGGGAAAGCTATTGCATTGGCAAAGGATTATGGAAACTGCTCTGATAGTATAAACAGTAGGTAAAGAAAGTTAGAGCTAGACAGTGTTCAAGCTACAAAATAATAATACACTAGATTAAATAATATCACAGTCCTAAGAAGAAAACCCACCACATTCCTTATTAAGTCTGTATATTTATTTATTCAGTTTTCTGGCTCACTTCACCCCCAAAGCTGGGGAAGGGCAAAAAAACCACCAACAATTTAATTCAGCTAACATGTAACAGTGCCAGCTGGACCAGTGCTTGAAAACTATACTGGTATTCAACCAAGTTTTACTCAAAGTAGACCCTCTGAAATTAATTGACTAAGTTAGATCGATTAGGTCTACTCTTGGCAAAACTTAGCTAAATATCAAACCTAAGTCTTCTCACGTCAGGCAAGTGACCCAGGTTTTTCACAGGTTACTTCCACCTTAAGCTTCCTACATTCTCTTCCCCATTCCGTGTATAAAAAGCCAAGAATAGAAGGGATTCTTCTACCCTATCCTCTGACAGCCTTTATTAACAGCAACCATGAAAGAAAAAGACAAGAGAGAACACCATTCCATCCTTGCTTGGACAACTTACAGATAGCAAAGATGTCAATATTGCTCTTACAATTCTCCCTCAGCTTATCCTAGAAAGGCCCAGATTCAGCAAATCAAGTAGTGGTGTAGAATAATTATTTAATGGGCCAAAGAGGGGCAATCCAGAGACCCGCACTACAATCCTAATCATGTTTACTCAGAAGTAAGTTTCATTGGCTTTGAAAGGATTGCAGTGTAAATTGGGAGATTCCAATTGCTTGATATTTGATGCTGAAAGGATTGCAGTGTAAATTAGGAGATTCCAATTGCTTGATACTTGATGCTACTTGATGCTATATACTGCTTCCACCTTAGGTCATGGTAAGTCTTCAGGTAAGGGAGCTGGAACAGTAACAAGGCAGAAACCATTGAAAACACCTGTTTTGTTGTCTACTATACTTGATGAAAGGAAAAGAGAATAAATTTAGCAAGTTCATTATACAATCCCACTTTAGAAGGCTGCCACATAAGCATTCTATCTCTATAGTGCCACTTGCTTCTGACCTCAACATTGTGCTTGAATTTCATTCTGCTTCACAGAGAATGAAGGCCAAATTACAGTGGTACCAAATGTGTCTTTGCATCTATGGGTGCAGGGTGGGTTGGTGGGCTTAAATGCAGAGAGCATTAGCTGTGGGTGGACTGATAATTAATGGAATCAGAGCAGAAAGGGAATTTAACCGATTTCTCCACTGCCCCAGGGCAGAGAAAAATCCCATTCTTCCCCTCCATATACACACAGCAAACACAAGCTTCGGAGCTGTTATTTGAAATTCTCCCTTTCCTCAACAGAAAGAAATAATTTGCATTGCTCTTTTGAAACTTAAAATCCTGTTTAGGGTTACATCTACATTTACAAAAAATAAATTACTTCTCTGCCACTTGTATTAGTTAAAAGTGAATATGGAACTGCGGAATCCTGGAGCTTGGGGTTCCATTTCCAGCTTAGCCTGGCACTGTGTTCAATTTGAACAGATCACTAACTCTTCCAGTGCTTTGGTCAAACTATTTGGGAAATGGATGTAGCATCACGGAATCCTTATGGGAGTCAAATACTTCACAAGAAGGTACTTTAAAACTGCTCTGAGAGCCTCCAAGAGAAAAAGGTGCTACAGTTATTTGAATGCACATAACCTACAGGCACAAAAGGTGCGAACAGAGATGCATTTTTATTTACCTTAGAAGAAAGAAATCATGCTTCTGTTTTTATTTTGTTTTTGTTAAAGAGTAGCCAGATTTTATGAGCCACTGGTGTGGAAGTGAGTTGACTGGATGAAGACAAGTTGTAGTAACATGAAGTAGGGATTCTACAAAGGTTATGTGTATTACAATAAATATTGTACATATAAGTAACATTTTGACTATTCCTTTTTGCATTAAATGTTTTCACCGTAACACAAAGACGCACAAAGACACACAATGATGAAGTGATGCCTGTTGTCTGGTGCACTTTCAGAAAGGTGGAATTATAGCCACTTGCATGTGACTCAGCAACTGTTGAGATTTTTGATGCAATCCTAAACACAGCAATGGAATACTTAAAGGCTGGACACTTGCTGCAGACTTCCATAGCTCTGCTCTCCAATCCCAAGCAAATGTCTCCTTCGCATCTGATTCCTTTAATGCAGAATAAATTAACTAAATAAGATGAATCCTAGCTAGATTTACTTGTAGCCCATGAAGGAAGTCCTGTTTAGCATTAACCATGATAAGCACTAATGCAAATGATAATGTTGCATCATACTTTAAAAAGCAAACCACAGAAGGGTTGGAGAGGATGAAGAGGTAAGGAACATGAAACACACTTCTTACCATGGTCAGGAGATCGGAAACATTATGCCTTTTATTATAATAATAATAATAAATAATAATAATAATAATAATTTCATTTATACCCCACCCTCCCTGGGCTGGGCTCAGGGCGGCTAACACCAAATATAAATTACATTAAAACATAATAGAAAACAACAACAAACAAACAGTTAATTAAAATACAGCTTAAAATGCAGCTTAAAGTGCAGTCTCATTTTAGTAGTAGCCCATAAATCAAGACCATAAAGGGAGGAAACATCAGATATTCACCCGAGCCAGCTATCCATGCTGGTCCTACATGGGCCAGCAAAAAAGCCAAGGGGAAATTTATTTACCAAATCCCATATAAGAGGTCAGAGTGAGTCTAAGCTGAAGGGCAGGCGGGACAGCTCCATCTTGCAGGCCCTGCGGAAAGATGTCAAATCCCACAGGGCCCTGGTCTCTTGTGACAGAGCGCTCCACCAAGTTGGGGCCCTGGCCCTAGCTGAAACCAATCTAACCTCTTTGAGGCTTGGGACCTCCAAAGTTATGTTATTTATGGACCTTAAGGTCCCCCGTGGGGCATACCAGGAGAGGCGGTCCCGTAGGTACGAGGGTCCTAGGCTGCATAGGGCTTTAAAGGTCAAAAACAGCACCTTAAACCTGACCCTGTACTCCACTGGGAGCCAGTGCAGCTGGTAAAGCACTGGATTAATGTGATCCCGCGGCAAGGACCCCATAAGGAGCCTCACCGTGGCATTCTGCACCCGCTGGAGTTTCTGGGTGACCATCGCTTGGATCACTGTGGCCAGATCAGGGCGAGAAAGGTAAGAGACCAACTGCTTAATACGGCGGAGATGGGAAAATGCCACCTTTGCTGTGGCTGCAACCTGTGCCTCCATAGAGTGAGGCATGTCTAGTTGTCAACATAGGGCACTCCACGAAGGTCAATACTGAGGCTGACACTGTTTTTTTACCATTAAGGGATTTGGACATGGCCAAGTGGGAACCTTCAACAAAACACAGCAGGTTTTTGAGTTCTAATATAGCAAACATTGTAAAGAGAAAAGAAAGGGTGGGACTGGAATCTTTATTGCTACCCATCTCCTCAGATTTAGCACATGTCCATCTCTGCCTACCCACTTGATACAGTCAGGCATTCTTGTTCCCCACGCAATCAAGGCAATGCATTTGTTCCAAAACTAATCTTCTTGTTGCCAGACTATGAATGACATTGAATAGGACAGAGGAAAAGCTCTGGAACACACACACATGGTTGTGTGCACACATTTATTTACACCCAGGAAACTGTACATTAACAAACAACCCTACAACCTAATGACAAGGATGAATTTTATTCTGGTAGATAGTAGTAGACAGCGAGTTTCTAAAAGAGACAACTACTGGATAGAAGGACAGCTTTTTCCTACAATTCTTCCCAGAATTTAGCCAATTCCACCCTCCCTGCTCCAGATTTGATATCCTTTCAATTATCCACAAAGCCAAAGCAACATACAGTATTGGTTTTACTTCTTTTCTTCCTTTTTATGTCACCTGACATGTAGCATGAGAAGAGAACTCATGCCAGCAGAACGTAAGGGGTCTGTACTGGCTGCCCAATACCTCTGAAGCCAGTTTTACCATCTTGTTATTTACAATAGAAAACCCAAAAACAACTCTGGACCAGGTTACCTGAAAGACTTGCTTCCCCTCCTCTGTTCAGTAAAGACATTAAGATCAACAAACGGAACATTGTTAGCCTTATCACAGTCTAATGATTTTGGTCTGTGGTGAGAGAGAGTCAGGCTTTTTCAGTGGTGGCCCCAGTGTTACAGAATGCATTCACTGCTGAAATATAAGAGGACCCAACCGTAGTGGCATTCCAGCAGCTTTTGAAGACATATTCCCTTGATATATCAACCTGAATCGCCTCTATCTTAATTACTGTAGTGTTTTAATGGAATTGTTTTATGACATATTTTAAATATGTGGGTTTATATTTTAATGCTTGTGCAATTGGTTGCTCATCTTTGTAAACCACTTAAGCGGTATACAAATTAGCACAAAACAAAAGCAATTGCTTCCCAAACCTGCTGATACATTGTACATTGATGGTGTGATTTTTGCCACTAGGAGTTGCATTCATAGAACTGAGTTTACCACACGCTTTTGCAAAGATAACCGATCAGAAAGAAAGTGGATTATCAGCTAAAAATATTTAGAGCTGGCAACATATTTGAATATGACATTTTTATTTTGACGTTGGATTGAAACAAATATACTGTATAATAAATGGAAGGGTCAGCAAGCTTAATACCAAAGAGGTGCAATTTGGCCAGGAATGGTACATTAAGCTTATTTTCCCCTATTAAAATTACTACATCATTTATTACTTTCACCTAAATTTAACCACACACATCAGAGCATGGGAAGAAAAGATTACCTCTAATTGTTACAATATGTCTCAAAAGCAAAAGGTTTATTTCAGGATCATCATCTTCTAAAAAATTCATTCTTAATGAGAACACCAGATTAATTTCAACTTAAACCAAACTTTTTAAAACCACACTAAAACAGCAGCAAAGTGCAGTATCCAAACATGTTCAGGTATTTGGCCTCTGCGTCATGTGATCTTTATTGTTTCATCCTTTCTTAACCACTCAGCCATGAAACCAAGTGGTTTGGTTCTCAGTTTCCAGTCACTTAAAATGAATACTCAATCCATGCAAAAAATATTCAGTACAGATGCAATGCAAGTCAGCCTGAGCACCAATAGGATGAGTACTCAGACTCCACTGAACCATCTGAGTTGGCCTTGTGATGAGGATACATATTGTCATTCGAAACTATGCACACAACTGCAGCTGGATCAAAGCAGATATTTGATAGCTATTGTGTGGCATATTCTGCTAATGTGTACGTCACAAGAAAATAGGATTCTTTACAGAAATTTCTTCATTCCATTGCATGGTTTGGGTTAGAAATGACAGGACATGCTTTCTCATTCTGTATCAGCATACATGATCTGTGCAGCAACAGAAATATAATGGTACTGGCATGTGACAGGAGGACACCAAGGTGTGCTCTAAAGATGCTGGCGATGCAACGGACCAGAAGGCCTCCAAAACAAATGTGGCACAGTCCTGTTTTCAATTCTGGCCAGATTTCATCATCTACATCAACTTTGTCTTGAAAACAAAAATACACAGAATAAAGTCTCCCCTTAACTTCTATCACCCTTTCTGCTGTTCTTTAGGTTCACCTCCCTGTTATGGTTTAAAAACAAAACTCAATAAAATATTGACAAGCACCTAACTATACTTAGAAGAGCTGCTGGACCATGGGGTATCGCAGGCTGCAAATATCTTTCAGATTTGGATGCTGCCTGTGCTGGTGCTGGGGAAGGTTATGTCAGTGAATCAGGCCCTTTACTGGATGACAATTCTAAATCTTGAAGTTATAATTTCAATTCTTCTGTTTCATTTAAAATTCAGTCGTCCCTTCTAGCAATTGGTTAATTCCATCTTCAGCCCACAATCCTTCCAAGCACCTGCCATGACATTCTCAAAACTATCCCCTCTTCTTTTCAGCTAGCATTTTTAAATTATTACTTTACAGGGGTTAGTTTTCACTTGCTATGTTTGAAGTTTATATGAAGCTGATTATACTATTTAATCAAAAAGTATATAACCCAGGAAGCTCTTATCCATTTCAAGATGCATTAGCCTTTGTTGATAAAAAGAAGATTGTACTTTTCCCTCAGACCAAAGTGCTTAAACTTTGACATGTGAGGTCGCTACCTGAAAGGAAATGTCAATCTCCAAATCAATCCGGCCCTTGACATTCCTAATAGAGTTGCCACTGACTAACATGATTCTGACCTTTCCATTCCCTGCATCAAATACCTTTTCTGTGCTACACTTGCAATCTACCAGCTTAGGTACTTAAAAAATCGCACTGTAGCCAAGCGTGTTGTTCAATATTTGATGTTCCTTTCGTTTCACCCCTATCTGAAACCTTAGATATCATTCTTCCCAAAAAAACAGTGTTCTAGCCACTTACCTAAATAATAAAAACCAACCACCTAACACTTGATCCCATGTGCACACACTAATACTTTCTTCCCATCTGAAGAATGTCCAAGTTGTATTCTGCCTTTGTTTCTTCCACATTAGCAAAAGCATACTCCATTAAGTTGTATTTCATTTGTTCCACGACGGCACAGTATAGTGAGCATTAACTTACCACCCTGCCCAATGCCTCCTGAAACATTTACATGTACAGTTACTGTGGTTGGCTAAATTGCTTTTAAAAATAACAAAGTCTGGCAGTAATATCCTCAAGGAATTCCAAAGCCTTTGCAGGAAATCAATGTCCTGGAGCTACAATAAACTGAAAATGAAGTTTGGTTAATCTAAGTGTTTCCCCATTCCCGCAGATGTAATAGGTTTTGAAACTCTTTTAGAACAATGCTGTCAGCCCGACGTGTCTTGTTTTCTAGAACACAATCAAATATTCTCATACAATCTAAGCAACTGGCAGCTATTTGCCAGGATAGAACACAGTCAGAACTATAAGAGACCAATGTAGCCCTATGGAAATTGGAACTCTTGTCAGTGGTAGAAAGTTGACAGGTCTCTTTTAAATAAAGAATAGAAAGTCAAGGTGGAAAAGTATTGGTTACAAAGTATTTTAAAATGATTTTTGGTACTAAATGCAAAACCTCTAGGTTAATAGAGGCTATAGAATTAGTAACTCACTTGCCACTATGATATAAAAATGGCTTTCAAATTTTTGATACACTGAAATATATTTGAAATTGTCAGCATTAAGGGAATACATTTTTGAGATAGACTTGCTATTGTCGGAATAGTAACTGCTCTGCCTGGACTAGTCAATGTGTTGTTTGTTAAGTCCGCTCACCTTCCTGGGTGGGCAGTGTTGTGGCCAGTCCCCGAACCACACTAGTGATCTGACCAATGGCAGGCTGGATTGCCCAGCTGTTGGCCAATGCCAGCAGTCCTTGTTTGGGCGTTCACCTGGCAGTGGACCTAACCAGCCAATGGTGATACTTGGGCCCATTGCCAGGGGTTATTAAATTGCAGCCTGCCTGGCAGTCTCTGTAATTAGAACTGACTTAATGTTCCCACTGTTGATCTGTTAGCAACTCATAAAGCTTTAGTTAGGCTCTATTATCCTTCATTGCTCCTATATAGAATATCTAGCCCTTTTTAGACCAATTATCCTCAAAAGAAAAAACCTCCCTCTCACTTTGCCACCAGAATTGCAGCCTGGATAACCTGAATTTGTCGTTTCTTTTCACTCATCCATGCCATCACTTTCATATTAGTCAAAGCTAAACTTGTTGATCTTTCCTCTACAGCTGAGTATTTTACCATTTGCATGTATAAGTTGTTTGCTTTTAGAGTTAATCAAGCTGAATATTGATTTACATGAAAGTGTGGATCGGACACAAGTTTAACTGACTGGACATGGCAAGCAGTGTTAGAAACTGAGATATGAAAGCTAGGAGCTAAATGGCACTTTAAGCATAGGTTATGGGAACAACAATGGAATGTCTAGGCACACTTTTTTATAACAAGAATACAAAGATGAAAATGAATGAACTGCAGCTAAAATATCATGTCATTTTTCACATGGTCTAGTCCTTCCCCTGCCCATCCCCTAATATTCTTAAGAGGGTCTCTTCTCCAGTCTTCAGAGAGCAGCTGGAAATGGGGAGGCAGGGAAAGGTCCTCCTTTCCTTCCACTCTGCAGTTTTAATCTGAAATCTTAAGCGTAGTACTGTACCCAAAGGTCAGAAACTGCTTGCGCTAATGAAATTCCCTATTGCAAAATGCACCTGGAACAATGGGAGTTTCGAACACTGATGGCAAGAGTGACTAACCTGTAGCTCTCCTGATATTGTTTGACTACATTGGCCATGTTGGCTAAGACAGCTGGGAATTTGAGTCTAACATCATCTCATGGGCCACAGGTTAGCCAACCATGTGATAGAACCACAGCCTGACATGTGCTTAGGCCAGAATACTTACCATGTATCCCTCTACCAAGATAACTACTCTATAAACCTTCTGTCTAGCACCAGCAGTCATCATATTCTCTAACTCTCAACAATATTACCAAACAATGAAAGTAAGCACAGAGATAAATACCACAGTGATTATATGTGCAAACATATGTAGGGAGTCCCTGTTTTATTCAAGTGGCATTTTGCAGTATAAAAAGCATGTTTCCTGTGTGTGTATATTATGTCAATGTACTCAAGATGTGGTCTTGCCTGGCAACTTGGCCTAGCATTGTTGGAAACACCATTTAAGGAAAAACCCACTGGAAAACCAATGATGGGGTGCTGGTCATTATTTAGAGCAGAAGTGGAGAACCTGTGGACCTCTAGAAGTTTTTGGAGTGCAACTTCTATCATGCTTGATCAATGGTCATGCTGGATGAGGTTGATTCATTAGCAAGTTCCCCTTTCTTGCTTTAGGGGGACATGAAGAAGCACAACTACAAACTTCTCTAAAGACAAAGGAAAAGAAGCTAGATGGTGAATGTTGCCTTCTTGGACAGCCTGAAACCTAAGATGACCAAATGTAGATAAGGAGGGGGCTCTTGTGAAATGTAAATGAAGAGGGGGAAATACAGCAAGTGCACTATGTGATACACTGTGCTTGCAACAACAACAAAAATCAAATAGTCTACACATGTTATATGAAAGTAGCAACATCAGTTTAGGAAGAAATCTGGAATGTTTTCTTTAAAGACAAAACTGAGCACATCATCCTTTCTTCTACAGAAGTTTGTGTATCATGAGATAGGTGATCCGTTCACCTTACTGAAAACCTCTTGCCTTCCCAAGGTGTGTATCTGGAAGGAGAAGACACCCACACCGGGCTCTGACTAGACAAAGATTTCAGAATTCCATAGACCTCTCCTTCTACAACTGCAGAAGAAATAGAAGGGGAGATGAAGGAATAAACAAAAGTGGAATGCCAATTCTAAACAATTTCTAGTCAGCTACTTTGGCTACCACCACTTCCTCAGAAAGGGCCTCCAGCAAATATTGCTGCTGACCAGAGACACACCCAGCAGGTAGTAAATTGTTTCATACAAAGACTTTTTGAAAAAGGGTGTTTTAAGTGCCTCTTGCAAACTTTAATACTGGAAAGTAAAAACAAAATTACTGATCATAGTCTTTCTTTTTATTTACTTAGATTGTTGCCTGGAGTGTGATTTAAGAGCGCTCCTGTCAAGCTTATTAGAGAATGTACAATGTTTATACTGTTATATTTCCCAAGGCTTCTAGCTATATTTTATTACTCACACTAAACCCAAGTATACATTCTTTGCAAACACAAGAGAAATAACTAGTCATATCACATTATTGTTTAAGGTGGAAAAAGAATAGCTGAACAATAGTAATTGCACTAACAGTAGCAAAATGCACCACAACCATCTCCCAAAAACATGTGGCTTCCAAATTATTTACCAGTTCAGCAAATTATCACTTCATCTTTGAATTGAACATATTTTAGAGGGGAGAAATACACCAAGCAAATAAACAAGGAGGCTGCAATCCTACAGAATAAACCCCACTCAACTCAATGGGATTTACTTCTGGGTATGTGTGTGTATGTACACACACACACACACACACACACACACACGATCACACTATAAAAGTATCCTTGTAGCATTTGCTCAGTTCCCAGGAGAGTTCTGTCAATAGCATCTAACAGTTTCATGAACTCTCAATAAAAAATTAAGGGCTTTCCCCTCCTCCTTAATGTTCTGGAATGTTAAGTCTGTAAACCAGCCAAAAGATTTTATATGCTCAGAGTGTTTTTATATCCTTTCAATAACAAAATATATTTCAAATGGCTAAAGGCTATCCCAACACTATTGAGCATCTGGACAGATTTCCAAGAGCTGTAACAATGCACCTTTATCATAAAATGCCCTTTAAAACTTTTCAAATGTTAAACTTTTTTCATACAAGGCCACCATTATCTGGCCAATATATTTTTTAAGCGATATAAATTACATTTTCGTAAAGGAAGAAGTGCTTTTGAACTCAAAATAGACAGTTTTAGAATTTAGCAATGCAGTTTCCTTCGAGAATATCTAAAAAAACTCGCCACAGGAAACTGCAGTTCCTGACTTAGGGGAAGTGGATGGAAGGAAAAATAAAACAACAAAATGTGCAGCCAACCTGAACATGCTAGAAAACAAAAGCAAGTAGTATACATTGTCCTAAACAAAGGTTGTATTAAAATAGCAACATTACTTGAGGAATAAATCTGGAATGTTTTCTTTAGAGGTAAAGATAAACAAATTATCACAAACTTACCAAGTGATGCCCTGCAGGTACAGTACTTAGGCTTGGGACTATGAGCCAGTTCACATGTCATGATAAACCATGGTTTAGCTCAACCTGTATGGCATGCAGTAAATCTTGGACTAATACCCTCCCCCCCCCTTCTTATGTTGCCATCTCACACGAGACCAGGAGGAAGGATTCAGAAGCATTTATTTTCACTGTAAGTAAAGCACAGCTTCCAAGAATCAGTTTAACACTATGATCAAGCTTCCAAAACAAGTTATGAAGCTGGCCAGATTAAAGTAGACCTAGTGGATATTTAACCACAAGCCCTGACATGGGCAAAGTGGGAAGTGGGAACAAAAGCTTCTGAAGTCCTCCCAGCCTCATGGGAGGAGAAGGAGGAGCCCACAAGCCCACGGTTCACTACAGCTCATGCACATTGCACTAAGGTAAAGGTAAAAGGTAAAGGACCCCTGGACGGTTAGGTCCAGTCAAAGGCAACTATGGGGTGTGGTGCTCATCTCGCTTTCAGGCAGAGGGAACTGGCGTTTGTCCACAGACAGCTTTCCGGGTCATGTGGCCAGCATGACTAAACAGCTTCTGATGCAACGGGACACTGTGACGAGTGTCAGAGTGCACAGAAAGGCCGTTTACCTTCCCGCCGCAGCAGTTCCTATTTATCTACTTGCACTGGCATGCTTTCAAACTGCTAAGTTGACAGAAGCTGGGGCAGAGCAATGGAAGCTCACACCGTTGTATGGATTCGAACCGCCAACCTTCCGATCCGTCAGCCCATGAGAGGACTACTACCCTAATGTCCTTTTTAAGGCCCCCCCATCTAGCTGCCTACTCTAAGGAACAGGATGCTGGATTTCATAGCATTTTGGTCTGATCCAGCCATATTCTTCTCATGTAATATAACTGAATTCCAATTAACAGTGTGGTGCTGCTAAGAGAGAAACCAATGGCGTTGCATTCCTTATCAAAGGCCGAATTCTCCCCAATAGCTGAGAAGTAATTATTTCATTTGACACTGGTGTTACATGCTACTGTTTCTTTACATGCCGTCTTTCGGCTAAATAAGACTCCCAAGGTGTCTCACAAAGAATAACACACAAATACAAAACTCGAACACACATAAAAATTCAAGATAACAACATGTTAACGTTTCCACACAAAAAATGAAAAGCCAAATGCATCCATGTTCCTGCCAAACAGACAAAGGGAAGCCCCCATAAATACATCAGAGACAACAGGAGCAAATACTTAAGGAGCAGCATTATAAGGGTCACAGGCAGGTGGTGGGACAAAGCAGATTGGAAAGTTTGCCCCTTTAATGGTTCCTGCAGTTCCTCCCCTGGAGCAATGCCTCACAGGAAACAGCTCCCCCTTCTAAGGACCCCAGGCAAGTTGAAAAGTTAAACCTACATTTGGACAGGCATTGAATTCAAATGTAAAGCATATGATGCTGACAGGGAAAGGGGAATTGTGCATAATTCGTCATCATAAAAAAGATGGGCAGGAGGGCTATATACATTGGGCTGGTTCATATGTCAACAATTGTTTGACATTACATCAACGAGCCTCAAAAGATACCCAAGCATCCTTTCTCCCTCTCTTCCTTTCACACCATGAAGCCCTCTTTCACTAATTATGGCAAGTCAAGATTGCCAGCCTACACGAAACATCAAGATATGGTTTGCTTCTAACAACCCTAGCATGTGGGGAGGGAGAAGAGTAGAAAGAAAAGCACAAGACCAAGGGGTTTGGGTTTTTTTGGTAAGGCTTTGTCATCTAGCATAGGCTTTATGTTTGTCTTGCTATGTTTAAAAGAATGCCAAGCCCCTTTGAGTAATGTTTAGTGAAAGAGTCGGGCAACACTTTTAAAAGCAACTAATTAATTAATTAATTACACAAAAATAAAGCAACTGAAGGCAGAACAGTTTTTCACCCTTTTCTCAGTGCCAGTCATAAGCACATCACAAACAAATCAAGGAGTTTGCTCAAGGTTAACATTAAGGAGAATATCATAACTATTTGAGCAGGTCAGTAATGGAACAATCTGAGATTGTGAGCTCTTTCCTATAAAAAAAGAGAAAACATTGACTTAAGATGATCCACTGGATTCCTTCCAAGTCCAGGATTTTTATCTTTGCCAAGGTTAATATCCTTTCAAGTACTCAAGAGCCTTCTCCTTCCAGCTACTGATCTCCTGGAAAAACCTGACAGGTTTATTGCTTTTTTTGGCACTGGATAGCAGCACAGGTTCAAGTATTAAAAACAAAAATACCAATGGAAGGAAGTATCAGCAAGACAACCAAAGGTGTGGGCAGCGTGCAATAAATAACCATATAGCAAGTTTTTTTCTCTCTTGGGATTTAGATCATGAAAATCCAGACTCCACAGATTCTCCTCTATAAAATCCAAGGAAAACTACTTTTAAAATCTCAGCTTCCCTAATTCATGCCATCTGCCTCAGCCAGTTCTGAAATCACGAGTTGAGACTTAAGTTTCTTGGAAAGGGTTAGTTTCTCTTCAGACCAAAGTTTACTAAACTGTCCCTTTCCATCTTCCCCATTTTGAACCCCTTACTTTCTTTGTTCCTAGTTTTAAGAAGCTGTTCCCAACTCTGTTAAAACTTCACACAGGCTCTGAACTTAGTAACTGCACTCAACTAAATAGTCTTCTTAATATTTTATTATTCAGCCGTGACAACATTGGAGGTGATGAGGGCTTGATATTTCCCTCAATGGTTTATGAAAGCTGAATATAAGAAAGCAATTTTTTTTAAAAAATGCTCTGTCTTCTCAAGGTCTCTTTTTGCTGCTATTTTGCAAAGGAAGCTTGCCAAGCTGTTAACATCTAGAAGTTTTACATGCTTAAGATTCAGCACTTTTTAAAATACCAAGTTAAAAAAGGTTTCCCCCCTAGCCAAAAAAAAAACCCTTCTGTGAAAGTAATATAAAATGTACCAGTTGTTAATGAGCACAAACTCCATATTAAGTAAGCTATTTCTTTCAATAGATTTGTTCACACACACTCTGCAGTAACAGTGCAACGCTGAATGGTTAGGAGGCAATTTCTCTGTCTTGAGACTCCTTGAACTGTCAAAGCAAGGCAGCTCTGTTAGTAAGTTTCAAGCTGTAGCTTCACTTAAATCACCATGCCTTTAGGCAGCCTCGGGTTATGCTCTTTTCCCTTTACCTTCATGTTTAGTCATTGTCCTGTCCCAAATCCAGACTAGATGACAGGAATTTTAAAAGCCTCACAATATACGGATGGAGCAAACCAATTCTCAGGGTATCAGTAAACTTTCTACAGTAATTTCAGTAACCGGGTTTATCATTCAAAGGCAAAAATCTTAACATTTTTCTTCAAACACAAGGATCAAACATTGCAGAGGCAACGGAGGTCAATTTTGACTATCCACAGCTGCCTATTCTTTGACTATTATGTCCAATACCTGATTCTCAAATGTTTTGAAAGTTAAAATTTCTGCATGTTCTGGAGGGCGGGATAGTTTTTCTTTAAAAATAAAAGGGAAATAGTACATAGTAAACATGACAGCACTTTCACCATCTATATTGATCATGGTTATAATCAATCATGGCAATGATCATCAGATATTTCTATGTCATGTGGTAGCAATAAAATCTTGAGCTGTCAATTTTCTCTTACATGGGAAAGTATGCAGTATGAACTCCGACAACTGGGAAACACTGGCCTGCAAGCGCCCCAGTTGGAGAACAGCCTTTACCAAAGGTGTCACGGGCTTTGAAGACACTCAAATTCAGGACGCAAGGAAGGAACGTGCTAAGAGGGAGAAATGCTTGGCAAACCCTCACCATGATCAACTCCCACCCAGAAACCTATGTCCCCACTGTGGAAGGACGTGTGGATCCACAATTGGCCTCCACAGACTCACTGTTAAAACTGTGTTTATGGAAGACGATCTTACTCAGCTATGAGTGATTGCCAAAGAAGAAGAAGGTGGGGGAAAATAGGTCCAGAATTGAAAAATTGCTTTCCTACCTAACTTTTCTCCCAACTATGACACACACAAAAAATGTATAAAATGCTCAGTCGGCTAACAATTTCATTCATGCCAATAAATTCAGAGTTTCACTAAGACATTGAAGGCATTAACATAGAATAGAACACAAGCACAAGATTCCTGCAATGCGGGAATCTTTCACCCAAGATGGGGCCTGAACCCACAACCCTGAAGATTATGAGTTTTGTGCTCTACCAACTGAGTTATCCTCATTTGTAAGCCACTCTGGTGTTACAATGTCTGAAATACCATTACGGAAAATAAACATTCCCAATACAATACATTTATCTAAGTTATTGCCATCCAGTATGTGTTGAAAGTAAGGGTTTCAATCCAACAAAGTACTCATTTGTTTTAAAGGTTGTTGCTAACAGCTGTATAATGTCCAGGGCAGTGGTCACTCATTCAGTGTACACAGGATACTGAACTCCCACCTTTGCGGCAATGAAGCAGGAGGCAATTTAGAAAAAAATCACTCATATTGCTTTTTATTGGATGATTGCCTTTAAGATGGCAGTTGGCACCGAAGTAAACTCTGCATGTCATATTAAACTGTGGTTTAAAACAAACTATGGTTTAATGTGAATGAAGCATGTGCTGTTCTTGCACACTGCTCTAAAAAATGTGTGGTGTTCCTTCCTTGCTCCTGCCATGCTGTAGATGGAAACAAACCAAGGGTCTGACTTGCCATGCTGTAGAAACCTGAGGTAGTGGTTGGTTTCTCTCCAAACAAACTATGAGCAGTAAGCAAAAAAAAAAAATCTTGGTCACCACTCAGAGCTTGGAGAGAAACAAACCACGAGCCCGAGTATGACAACTCAACACTTTAAATTTCTGTGAAGGGCCTAGTGCCATCCTACTGTTCTTCTAGTTCATGTAAACTGAACAGCCAAAGGCCAGAACAAAGGCTTTCAAAACCTCCAATCAGCAATACAATGCCATAAGATCTGGGCTATATAGCTGAATTGCAAAATTCAGAGAGCTGCAAATTTTGAAGGATGGCTGGTATGGTCTTTCTTGGATCACATGGTGTTTCAGAAAATGCAAGTGATGCAGGTTCACCTTTAAATTAAAACTGAAGTGAATTTCTCCTCCACGCCTACTTGCCCCTTAGATGGGAAGCTTCTGCAAAGCTACAGTAACTGAAATGGTAGCAGAGAATTGGTTTGCCCAAGAATAAATATTCTTGTAGAAACATAGCATTTGGAAAATGTAACGAGTTAGTTTGATTTTTTAGTTGGGTTTTATAAGCAGCTATGTCTAAGAAACATTTGGTATTTACATTATCTGTTGAGCTTTCAAGGCAGAATCAGCATTATGAACTACTAATAATGATCAGCATTATATCAATGACCACCTCACTATACAAAGATACTTATTGTACAGTATAGCAATTCTACAATCTGTCCATTTCTCCCTCTTCCCAGTAAAGCTGTCACTTGCCCTTTTGAATTAATCCATCCTGCATATTAACTAGACCAAAACAAATATGGGGATGTGTCCTCTTAGTATCTTAGTTAAGAAGAAAGTTCAACACAGATTTAACTCCATCCTTCCTTCTCTACAGCTACTATAAGTGGGTCTAAAAGCATAATTAAATTCCTATGCATGGTGAAGTGCAATTCATCATGATCCAAGGAATAACACTCCTTTCCTTGCTAATCACAGAACAGGTTGAACAAGAGTGTGCAACACTCTTCTGCAAAGGCATAGGCTGCAACTGTATGTCCACTTACCTGGGAGTAAGCCTCATGAAACTAATGTGATTTACGCAGAATAGACATGCATTGTGGGGTAAGAACTTGAATTTGTCACCCTGCCTCCAAAGTTCAAATGAAGAAAGTTATTTATGCTCCATTTCTTTTTCTAATCTAATTTTAAATCAATGCATTTATTCATTTACTGGTTTATTTAAGGAGGGGAATTAATTTTAGTGACAACACTACAGCCGTTTTAAATAGAACTTCCACATAAATATTGGACGTTTGACTGGAAGGCCATCACCGCCCTCCCGTTCCAGAAAATATATACTTGGATACGCTATATTTATTTGGATTATATGTACACATGGGAATTATTCTAATTGACCCACAAAATCAAGCTCGTGACTGCTGTCTAATGTAGCAAAACATTGTGGTTTACTGTCTCAGATACTGTAAAGCATTCCTACAAATAAAAGAACACTTACAACAATAATGTAGCAATTTGCCAGATACTGTGGTTTCTGTCCCAGTCACTATTATTTCCTTACTCTTAGCTTTTGAAACCATGAAATGTTCCATGCAGTTTTCATTAGATGCGTCAACAATATGCAGCGACACTTCAACATTTGCAGAAGTGGACAGCAGAAAAGATAGACTTGGGATGTACTTATCAGGGTAAAATGATGTCCTTTCCTGCAAAGATCCTAAGTGGAGGGGAAAGGAGCCAAGAACCAGCAGCTCCCCTAACTGCCTGCAGCCCCAAATACTATAAAATGCTTCAAGAGTCTGCTGCTACTGCATTCTGGCAGAACAACTTGCTTTTGAATAGCTTTATAATAGTTTGCACATTGTCAAAGAGAAGTCAGCCAGGTGTTTCAAATCATTTCCATTCTTTCCAGTGTGTCCCAGTGATTTAAAATATTGTTCCCAGTGTTCTAGATTAGTACTTAATTCACTCTCCTTTGCTATGCAATTTAAAACTCAGCAGATCAATAAAAGCTGATGGTGATGCTTTTTCCATAATATTCAATGGCTGGTATTTGACACACACATATACACACGCAAGAGAGAGAGAGAGGAAATCAAAGAAGTAAGAAAAAACTAGACTTCAGTTTTGAATATTCATCATTTGAGTGCTCACTTAAAACCTTTTTACTGCTTATATGAGCCACTCATGCAATTTTCCACTCACCCTTCTGGATAGAAGAAACCACTTCCTCTTGGTAAATGGAGGACCACTAAATTAATTGCACCTATCCCTCCCAAGCCACTGACCTGTTCTCCACCCTTGCAAAAGCTTCATCCCACGCTCCTTCCCCATCCCAGCCAATGCTGCCACTACTCTAGTGAGAAAGTGTATGCACAATGGGAAAACTCTCGCTCACTTCCTCTACATTGTGTATTTCATACAAGTTCCTGCTACACTACAGTTATCATACCATCGCACATGCAATCAAGCCATGATTGGAAATAGATTTCCAATTCACAGATAATCCTGGGTGTGAAGTGGGGAAAACAATAAGCAGGGGGAAATGCAATCTAAAAACAAAAGGTATGAAACACCAAATGAAAATATAGCAATATGGCATCAGATACCAAAACTCACATTCAGCCATTTCCCAAGCCTGGGTGAAAAGGTGTACCTAAGGATGCCACAAAAATGTGAATAATGTAAGAGCCAAGTACACGTCTGGGAGATGAATCTCAGAACTTGGGAGGCCACTACTATAAAGGCTAACACCCCCTTGAATCTTCAGGGGGCAACAAAACTGCTAACATAGCACACTGCAACAATCCAGGTAGTAGGCCTGGGCGATATATCGCCCAGCATCAGTATGAAGAGCAGACTACGATGTCAGGTTCACTCAGCAGGATATCGCTGGTGAAACCGCCACCGCTCCTAAGTCCCTCTAGTAGCAGCGTCTGCTGGAGGGAGTCAAGATACAGCTTGTTCCTCCCTTTGCATCTGTAAACTGCTCAGCTGAGGAGTGTGCAGCTGCCCTTGCCTCTGTCGAGCAGTTAAAGGAGCCCCCAACCCGGCACTGGCTCCCACAAGCCGGTGGCGGAGTGGGAGCTCTGTGAAACTTTTCAGCTGAGGGGAACGTGGTTGCCGCTCCCCACAGTGAGCAGTTAAAGGAGCTCCGTTGCTCCGCTCACTTGCGTGTGAATGGCGAGAGCACAGGGGCTGTCTCCTGGGGGGGGGCTTCTCTCCCCCCCAGCTGAGCAGCACCAACAAGCTACATTGTCCAAGCCCATGAGACTAGGTGAAAGCTGGAGCAGTTTCTCCCAGTGTCTCGCGGGCAGAGGCCAATGCATCCTTTCTCCCCTAACACTGTGGTATATTGCCAAGCCGTAATGTTTGGCTGGTGATACACTGCAATGTTGAAAAGCTGATATCACCCAGCCCTACCAGGCAGGAGATGCCCAGAGCACTGATTCTGGAACAGCTATCAGAGCACTTTTCAATAATCCAGGAGATGATAAGAGCTTAGATCACAGTTGTCAAGTCTTCTCTCTCCAAGAAGGGCCCTAGAGCTAGATCAAGGAGCACCCACAAGCTATATACCTGTCCTTTCCAGGAGTGCAACCCCATCCAAGACAGGCTGCCTCTCTACATCTCGGACACAAGAACTTAGCGCACACAACACCACCATCTTGTTGGGATTCAGTCTCAATGTATTGGCCCTCATTCTGCCCATTACCATCTTCAAGCATCAGCCAAGAGCCTGAAAAGTCTCTTCCAATTTAGCTGAAACCATGAGACAGAGTGTACCAATGATACCTCACTCTCCAAATTTCGTGATGACAGTTCCCAGCAGTTTCAAGAAAATGCTAAACAGGATGGCTTATAAAATGGAGCCATGTGGGGAACCACAGATCCTTTCCCATGGTGCAGAAAATTGCCCCGACTATTGACACCAGTTGGAATGAGCTAAACCACCACTGTGTGATGCTTTTCACACACAACCCACAGAGTTGGTCCAGAAGAATACAGTAGTTAACTGTATCAAAGGCCATGGAGAGGTTGAGGAGAATCAACAGGAGTGCATTCCCGTGCGCCTCTTCCAACAATCAAACAGGGCAGCTTCAGTTCCATATTTGTGTTGGAAAACAAACTGAAATGGGTCCAGATAATCTACTTCTTCTCCCAATATTCCTGCAGCTGGGCCATTTTCACTCTCTTGACAACCTTGCACAAGAAGGGGATAACTGACAGGCGATAGCTATTTAACACTTCTGGATCCCAGGAGGCCCTATTAAAGAGGGGGGATATTGCCTCCATAGTGGGAATCTGGCACCTCCCACTATGAGGCATCAATTACTCTCTGAACCCCCCTCCACCTCTTTTTTGAGCCAGCACAGAAACCAAGTGGGATGCCAGAGGCTTCTATCCCCAACACAGTAATGCGAGAGAGAAAACTTCTATTCCCTCCTCTATTAGTGCACAGCAGGCTAGTAAAAATACTGTATTTTATTTACAAGGCTGGTGTAAATGCCAACTTCACACTTTGCATACATATGTCCAAAAATAATGACATTCATTTTAATCTAATTAAGATGAAGATAAAATTGACAATAGAGAATAAAGCTCTTCTATAAGCAATGGGGAGGTATTGTCCAAGCTTCCAGATTTCATATACGTACAAGAAAAAATTGTTCTCCCGGCTCACAATAACTACATTTCCTGAGAAGTGGGAGAAGAATTCCTTGTTTTACATTGTCTGAACATATGTTTGTTGGCATACTACATTTCCTGTGGTCCTATCGTGCGATGAGAATAGCTGTATCTGGTGAAGGAGCTAAAGTGTCAATGACCTTTCGTCTTTATATTCCATCCTGGATAGAGAGCAGGCGAGGCTCAGCAAAATGAAGGCAGCTGCAGATACTTCAGGAAAGGCGAAGAGAAATGTGGGCTGCAACATAACAGTTCCATTAGGCAAGACAGAGCCTGATCAGCTATAGAAAGAACTAAGAGGGTTCAAGTTAGAAATCCATGTTGTGAGCTGCAGTCCAGCTATTAGGGCTAGAGCCCAGAGCTCAGAGCCATAGCAGGAATGGCTCACTGAGACAATGAACAACTGCAGAGGACTGCAAACTAATAATACAGGAAGACTGTGAAATTGAGGGATCTGAACACAACCAGGACACTAGGAATAAGAAGTAAATGCAGCAAGCCTTAGAGCAATAAGAAAGGAGATGCCAGAAAGATAGGGGAGATCAGTTTTTTAGACAGACTGTTACACACATCACCTTGTAAGCCTTCAGACATACCGCTTTAATGGATTACAATTAGTTTAACCATTTGTAGAAGGTCCCTTTAAAAACTGGTATGTACCATAAGCAAACTTGTGAAGTTAAAGACCACCATGCCCGGAAAACCTGGAGAGCCACTGCCATTCCATGTGCACAATACTGAGTTAGATGGACCAATGGTCTGAAGTTCAAGACAGGAACAGGACCAGGGACTTGTTCAACCAGCAGATAAACTGGGATCAGAAACTTAAGGTGGCCTCAAGACAAGGTGCTGGGTGTTTATTTTTTAAAAGCGAACTTACTACACACAAATTTTTAAAACGATGCCTGACATTGTTGTGAATGATTGAGCACACTGCTCAATCCTAAGAATTTAAGGCAAGCCTGCTAGATCAGGCCACCGGCATATCTAATCTAGCATCCTGTCCTCACTGTGGCTGACCAGATGCCTGTGGGAAGCCTTCAAGCTAGATGCAAATGCAACAGCACTCTTGCAACTTGAGATTCTCAGGAACTGCTATCCAGCAGTATAATGCCTCTGACCATGGAGGTAGAACGTCTCCTCTTTTTCTGGGAACACATGAACTACAGTGCAAGTTCTGCATTATCAGACTCATGGTTTGCTTCACTCCAAGCAAGCCACAAGCAGAAGCCAAGGTTTGTGCTTTGCTTACCACTCCTAGTTTGAGAGACAAACAAGCTCTCTCTGCAATTTTCTCATAGCATGGCGCAGGGAGATGAGAGGCGGGTGCAGCTGGGCAGCTTGCACTGGAACAATGTTCAAAGCCTGTAATCCATTATTTGATTTAGACCAAAATTTTAAACCAAGTATAATTCAAGACATAAAATTTGGGTTTACAGCAATTTAACTGATCAAAAAGTTTCAGAAATGTTCTACTACTTACGGGGACATAAACTAGCAATCATTACACCTTGCACCAATAGGTTTATGATCTTAGTGGCAATGAACTCCAACAACACTTTGCTAATGTGGGCTACCATATCAATGCATGATCCATGAAGCAAAGTTGTAGCAGAGGGAAAGCAAATCTAGGCAACAAAAAAATTAAAGCCAAACATCAGCAAATAAATAATAATAATCCACACACATACAAAAAAAGAACTTATGACAGTAGTAAATATTTGAAACTTTATGGAACTATGTTATATTTGGCATCTATTTTACAGTCTCCATCAGTACTGGTATTGTTTTTAATATATATATTTTTTAAAAATAATGTGTATTGATTTTTAAATGAAAAGTTGTGAAGGTGGATTGACATTGGAAACTGCAAAACAAATGTTTCCATCCAACAACATACAAGAGATAAAGAAAAAGAAAAGAAGAGGATAAAATAATAAATATTAATAAATCAGTATTATGTGCGATCCAGCACTCATAGTTTGCTTCTCTCCAAATAAACTATGAGCAGAAGCCAAGAAGAAACCTTCCACTTGTGATTTGTTTGGAGAGAAACGAACCATGAGCTGATGGTTTGCATGTTAACACTAAGTCAACCATTCCATGGTTTATTTCCCAGCTCTGAGCAGGGCAAAATTGAAAGCAGCATGCTGTTTAATAATAATAGCAATAATAATAATAATAACAATAATAATAATAATAAATATATATATATAATTATTATTATTGTTGTTGTTATTATTATTACTATTATTATTAAACATTATTATTATTATTATTATTATTATTATTATTATTATTACTATTACTATTATTTTTGTACCCCGGCCTCTCCGGTCAGAGCCAGGCTCAGGGCGGCTAACATCACAAAACTAACACAGTATACAAAGAACATAAAAACAGACAACCAATTAATTAAAATACATCTTAAAATTAGTTCAGAGCAAATTAAAATCTGGATAGATGGCAACCCATGGGTAAAATTGAGAGTGGTTAATATTCTCCAGTGCCAACTGTTATCACTGGTCTTATAAAGGACCTGTGAGCAGGCTAGGAGGCCTCTTTAATGCTTGTTCTTATACAGAAAGAAAAGAATCAGACTGAACCCTGACCAAAGGCCTGGTGGAACAGCTCTGTTTTACAGGCCTTGCGGATAGATGTCAAATCCCACAGTGCCCTAGTCTCTTGTAAGAGAGCGTTCCACCAGGCCAGGGCCATGGCTCTGGTCGAGGCCAGTCTAATCTCTATGGGGCCTGGGATCTTCAGGGTGTTATTATTTGCAGACCTTAAGGTCCTCCGTGGGGCATACCTGGAGAGACGGACCCGTAGGTAAGAGGGTCCTAGGCCATATAGGGCTTTAATAAACCATGGCTCGTTTCTGACCATGGTTTACCATTACATGCAAACAGAGTCAATATCATGCACAAATATTCCCCAAGTATTCTGACATAAAGTTTAAACAAAGAAAAACTGTTTGTTTTTATTTATTTGAGTTGCTTGCTGAAACACTATATTATTCTGAATCGGGAAACACATGGTACAAACATCCTAATTAAATACAGTGGAACCTCGGGTTGTGCATGTGATCCGTGCAGGAGGCACGTTCACAACCTGCAGCATTTGCAACCCGCAGTGCCACGTCTGCGCACATGCGGGTCGTGATTTGGCACTTCTGTGCATGCGCCAAAACCTGGAAGCAACCCGTTCTG
Organism: Podarcis melisellensis; assembly: GCF_964234715.1. NCBI lineage: Eukaryota > Metazoa > Chordata > Lepidosauria > Squamata > Lacertidae > Podarcis > Podarcis melisellensis. The sequence continues at coordinate 61,179,806 of NC_138537.1, read as the reverse complement.
GTATTTCCGGGTTTGGCACCCTGCGCAGCCCAAAAACACATAACCTGAAGCGTCTGTAACCCGAGATACCACTGTACATTAATGACCTTCACCACTTCACCAGAAGACAATAAAATATTTTATAGCAATAATGCTAGTAATTAAGCATATTGCAGCAGTTATGGTATCACTTGTTTTAGAAACAGTTGACGTCAGGATTTAATAAAGGTTTGCAATTGCTCTATTTTGTTAAAGTTGGTGGCCAAGGGAAAAAGCTACAGTCATCTCAATAGCCAAACACTTAATAACCATGGTATGGAACCTGACATAGTCATGCTTAGAGTAACTCTACTGAAATTCCATCATTTTCGATGGTCTCTACTCTAAGCATAACTACGGTAAATCTAGAGCCAACCTAATATATGGAATAAGAAACTAGCATATCAGTGGGAAACACTTTCCTCAAATACTTTTATAAAATAAAATAAAATAAAGATGCTTTGAAAATCCATACTGCTAAAATTGCAGATTTTCCATTTCTAGAGTCATGAATTATTAGGCAGAATGGCATGCATGGAGAATATTTTAAACAAAGTACCCTTTTAAACATCAATAAGGCAGAGCAGCTGCCTAATCGTCTCAGTTGGGTTCAACTGCCAGTGCACTTCTTTAATTTATGGGGTCTCACATTCAACAGCCCAGACAATCATAAGATGTACAGTTTCTCAAACCTGTTAATTCAAATCAAGGTTGCAAAGCTCTCTTGACACTCAAACACAAGATAATGGCCTACATTTGCAAACTATCTACCAGCAGTTATGTTTAATCCTGCCATGTGCATTTGACTCAACTTAAAGGAGAAATTAAACCGTAAGTTCCTTTCCCTCCAATACACCAGCTTTGTTAGCTGACTAAGCATATCCCATTGTATTATATTTATGCAATTTATTATTATTCGTGTGAGTAGTGGAATCTAGCACAATCTTAACCTACATCTATCCTATATTTTGTAAAGTTGTTTGCCAGTTTGCTATGTCTTTGGACACCTCTTAAGGTATGGTCACCAAACTTTGCATGACAGTTCCTGAGATCATGGAGCAGGTTTTCTTCTATTCTGATTCGAGATGCCATTTTGATTCAAAGACTCAACCTTTCAAAACTGCACAGATTTTAACCACTGGTTTCAAAACTGCCCTGAGCTTTTGTTTTCTTAGAATTCTCAAGTAATGCCAGGTACAAGACTGCTACTAGATAAATAGTACTCTGCTGCAAAAAAAAAAAACCTCTCACTGTTCAAAACAAAATGGGTCTTTCAACCACTTTCCAACTATTTGTTTGCCAGAGAACATATTATTCTTATGTGGCAGATAGACATCCCTTGCAATATCAGTAATATGGTAGAGGTACAGCTGCCAGTGTACCCATCTGATTCTACTTATTTCCTGATACAGCAGTTCTTCTGCTTTGGCCAGTCAGCCTAGTTTTGCATGGAAATATTACCTAAGAAAAAAGTAATCTTGATTTATTAGAACAGTATTGGAGGTTTTTTTTATTACTGGATAAAATGGTTTCTACGCTTTTAAAAAGTGCTATTGCATCTGTAACACACATTTATTTTGTTCACCCCCTCTATTCTCAGTTTGTTAAAACAATCTGAGAAGTTATGTTCCATATGCTGCAGCTCCTTCTCCATGGGCCAATAAAACTGAATGGAAACAGACACTGTCTGCATGAAAATGCTCTTTCCTAGCTCTTCCATGCAGCTAGAAAAACATATCTATGGACACTAGTGTTTGCGCTTTTTATCACCAATTTCTGCAGCTGGCCAAATGTCACACAAGTGTAATTTAATTCACCATAAACACTTTCTCTGCAGAAAGTATTTGACACTTTCAATCAAACTGTCAGCCACATGTTCAGCTACTGAAACAGGCATTTCCTTCCTTTCATTTACTCAGATTATTGTTTAAACTTCCATTTCATAGCCCAATATTAGTTTTTAATTAATACTTTCAAAAGTTATGTGTACATTAAAAATGTTCACAAAATGTAAAGTAAACTGATTTAAAAGATCTAAAGGGATTTCTAAATGCATTTGTCATTTCCATGATGCAATGAATTTTTGGGGGAAAAAATGGTGTTTTTATAGTACAGAAGATCGGATAAAGTGTCAGCAAGTGGACAGTTACTATATATTTGTTTCCCTTTCATCGTAGGAGTTCAACTGCTCCCCCCCCCCATCAACCAGCCCACTTGTTTTCTAATATAACAGTCCTATAGGGAATAGTATCAAATTTGTAAAATGTGTTGCATTCAATAGCTGGAAACAAAAAACATATACAAGTTTACTAGATAAATATATGCCAGACACTGTATTCCTAAGCATGTTTATACGGAAATACGTTAAATTGAAACAAATGGCTGTCACTTCAAAATAAACACTGTTCAGAACTGGGATGCAAGAAATCTGACCCAATGCTTCCATGTTTTCAAAATAAAGCGAGGAGAGTCTTTTCTTTACATGTGACATTTTGAAACTTGTTAACTGGTGGAGAAAGTTCACATGTAGCACAACTGTATGCATATATACTCAGAAGTAAGACTTGTCGTGTTCAGTGAAATTTACTCCTAACTAGGTGTGCATAAGACCGCAGCCCAATATACTGAGAGTGTGTTTCATACTACACAAGCAAGTTGGAATGTTGTATTGTTAAGATAATAAAAACACGACGATAATGCTAAATCATATGGTTTTATGGTGTTGTGTATAATATTTCAGAAGGGTTACAGACAGTTCCAAATGCAGTTGGCACATCTGTACCTTAATGAGGAAGAGGCTCCCAGATGAATAGTAAGAACAGCGTAATATTCAACAGCTTTCACAAAAAGTTGTGTACCAGAACACAGAGTACAGCTGTACATGTCCAAGCACAAGCCCCACAGATGTTGCAAATTATTATCTTTTCCAGTTCCCTCTCTAAAAAGTGCTGAATTTAAGAGAAAAGTCCAGCAAGGGCTGGAAATGTTCACAGCATGAATTGTCAACAAATAGATTTGGTAGTACCGGATGAGTTGCATGAAGGTATGATTTAGGGAGCAAAGTTAGACAGTTTGGAATACTTGGGCCTATTAGTAGTAAATTACATTAGCCCATTTTTACAATTCATTTAACAAACCAGTTGAGATTTCTTTTACAAAACAAACTCTTTTTGCTGCAGTCCTAAACACATTTACCTGGAAGTAACTTCCACTAAACTTGACAGAGTTACATAGATATGCAATAGCACTGTATGCACCCCTAAACTCTACTTACGTTGGGGTACATTATCTTAAAGTCTAACACTTTAGTCTTAATTGGGCTTTGGGTCAAACTTTAAGTATAGGCTTTATGTCAATAAGACTACAGTGAGATTTAAACCTAAGTACTTCAGCTTAGCTGTGAAGTGGATCAGCCTGTTAATTTACAGCCCCGGTCCATATTTTCTTAGATGTCAAGTCCCAGTGGTTTCAGTGAGAAACTTTCAAGTAAATACACTTATGAATGCAGGCTTATGTTCATTTTTAGTTTGTGCAACAGGCACAAATAGCTAGAAGAGTACATGCTGGGTCAAAAAGAGCGGGGAGGGGGAGCTTCTGGCAAGCTCCAAACAATTAAAGTGGGCATCTAAAAATATGGACAGTATATCTCATTTCTCAAATCCAGTTAAGGGAAGGCCATCAATTTCAGTAAACAGCCCTTATTATGCAGGGCATTTTTGTCTGTTATCTTTAGGGTCTGAAATTATCCGCTGTCAGATTTAAAGATGCCTCAGTTGATATAATATGCATTGTGGAAGTATTATTTGCAAAACCACTGGGCAAGGCAGTGTGCAATTTACTTCGCAGTACATAGCGCTCCCCCAAAAGCAAGCAAAAAGCAACCAAGAGTTTCCAGAAAGGGAAGCAAATATGAACTCCTAGTAGACAAGCCTTTAGAAATGCAGACGAGCCAAAAGTTCAGAAATCACCATCTGACCTGAGCCCTCCATAGTAATTTGCATTTATGAAAGATGCACCAGGCTGCTACTCATTCCTCTCTTCCTCCACACCACAACATACCTGGAGTTTCTTCCTGTCAAACTTCTATTGCAAGGAGGCAGAAGACACAGGTGACTTAAGGGCGCACTATGCAAACTATTAGCGTGGCATCTCTTTGCTAGGTGAGACTGCCATTTGTCAACTGAGAAGGAAGCATCAAGTTTTCCTGTGACCCTGAGAAAACTAAGATCCTTACATTGGAATTTTGAGGTGTTATTGGGAAAGACCAAATCCCAGATCTTTCAGGTGTGCCTCCCGGTTGCCACCCTCCCCCGATTTTACAAACACATAATTTCCATTAAGTATGTCGTATGTCCATTCTGCAGAGAAGTGTGTGCACGACAGCCAGGTCCACCTTAGTTCTAGGGGAGCTCTTGCGTCGCTTGCTCCAGTCCCCGTCCCTGCAGCCCGCTCCGCCCGAGGCAGCCCCCTTTGACAGCTGGATTTCCTTTCAACCACACCGCCACCCCTCGCCACTCCTGCATGCCTGAAAGCGCAGCACGCCTTCATCGTGCCGAGTGCCAACGGGCGTCCCTTTGGAAAAGGACGGTACCTAACCCAAACATGGAAGGGAGGGAGGGAGGGGGTCCTCAAATGCGCCCCTTCCCTACGCACAAGGTAGCCGCAAAAACGCTCCACTGCAGCGGCAGCACAGGGAGCATCCTGAAGCTCCATCTGACAACCTGTAAAAGGAAAGCAGGCTTGTCTCTGAGCATGTGCAGAGTTTCCCTCCCGCGCGCCCCGCACCCGAGATTAGAACACCGGGCGGATTAGAGACCCGACCCTTCGGAGCCCTCCGAGCTCGCGCTCGCTCCGTTACTCACAGGGACACGGTGCGGTTGGGCAACAAGGCGGGCTGCAAAGTTTCCACCAACTCGCCTCCGCTGCAGACAACTTTGATGCGGACGGTCTGTCGGCCGGGTCCCTTGGAGCGCTCGGCGGTGCACAGGCAGCTGTCCACGACCAGGTCCGGGCAGTTGCGGTTGGCCGCCGACAGCCCCGCCACGGCGGCCGCCACCAGGCAGAGGCAGCAGCACAGCCCTTGCATGGCGAGGGGGGCGGGCGGCGGCGGCGCCTCGGCTGCTCTCCTGCGCTTGGGTGGCTGCAGAGGGAAAGGAGGAGGAGGAGGAGGCGGCAGCTGCTGTGGCTGCTGCTGAGGCGCTCATGGCATGGTCGGCGCGCCGCCGGCACAGGGGGCTCGCTGCCCACCACCACGCCTCCTCCGCCCTCTCGCAGTGGGGCATAGGCGGGGAGGCGCCCCCTCGGCCGGGCAGCGCCGCGGGGCGGACCCCAGCGCCGCCGCCGCCGCCGCCACAAACTTGGCTCTCTCCCTCTTCGCCACGCCGCCCGCCTCTCGGCTCCTCGCCGGAATAATGCCTCCCTCTCTCCCTCACGCCAAAGTGTCGCTGAGGTGGAGGGAAAAGGTTGGCCGCGCCTCCTCCTCGCCGGCCGGGGACATCCCGCCAGGAGGGGGCAGCAATGGCGTCAGGGCGCGGCGAGGAGGCGGCCGAGAGGAAAGGGCCGCGGCCAGCGCCCTTGGGAGCGGTCGGCCGCGTTCTTCGCGCGCTTTTCCCGCCTGCTCGGTGGAGAGAGGGGTCTGTCAGGGCAGGCGCCGCGGAGCAAGAAGTCCCGAGTTGCCGCGGGAAAGAGTCGCAGGTGAGCTTGTCGAGAGGCAGGCACACCTGTGGGAAGGGACTCTTGTTTCCGGAACAGGGCGAGCACGAGGGATGCGACTCACAGTGCCGGATTTACATCTGAGCTAAACAAGCCCCCAAAAAATTAAAGGAAAAAAATACTGGATGTACATTTCCAAAATATAAGATAAAAATAAATAAAATAAAACCTACATGCAGCAACAGTGTTTTGTGTTGTGTAGGCTCCTATGATGAAAGTAATGGGTCCACTTGCTAGCCTGCTCGCTAAAATATCACTAGTTTGCTCATTTCTATATACAGTGGTACCTCCGCTTCAGGATACGTACGCTTCAGGTTGCATACGCTTCAGGTTACAGACTCTGCTAACCCAGAAATAGTGCTTCAGGTTAAGAATGAGAACAGAAATAGGGCTCCGGCGGTGTGGCAGCAGCAGGAGGCCCCATTAGCTAAAGTGGTGCTTCAGGTTAAGAACAGTTTCAGGTTAAGAACGGACCTCCGGAACAAACTAAGTAATTAACCTGAGGTACCACTGTATAGGGTGTCTACATTTTGCATGGACTGGTTGCATGGCGCCATGTGCAAATAACTTTAGATACCTATTATGTAGCTATATGCTACCATATAGCATATATTAAACACAAAAAAGCAATAATTTATTGTTGACAAAGGACAGCTGGACATATAAAGGGCCCTATTACCTTCAGTCGCTTAGGGCCTCATCAAACCTAAATCCGGCCCTGGCTACTCAGAAGCCCCATCGCATTGAGTGGGGCTTGCTCCCACTGAGATGTATGTAGGTTTGGGCCCTAAGGCTTCTTAACGTTGCCACATTGAGCAGTGAATGGGTGTCACCCGGTCCACTCTCCAGCCATTCCCATGATGAAGGTAGAATGAGGAAGTTTGGGTCACACGACTTTAGGGAGCAGAACAACCCCTTGCAGTGAATAAATTGGAATCATGTATATTATTTGCATGCCACCGGAGTCTCCTGAGTGGTGCGAGAGGCTTAATAATGCTTGAGGAAACTGCGGAGACTGTGGTGTCTTTAGGCTATATGGTTTATTTTCACATATATGCAACCCCTGAGTCTATGATGAAGGGGTTTGCAGGATCAATACCTCGAAAGGTTCTTGTTTCTTCCGTAGCCACAGATTCCAGCAGAAATCAGCCATGGCTCTCACTCTGCCTTTCCGTAGATACAGCTTTAGCATCCAGCTTCTAGCTCACATCACTCAGTTCTCCGGCCTTTGGTCATTCCAACTAACAGGCAGTTGAGGAAAGGAAGCCCACCCATTTGTTTTCTGGCATAGAGCCACTCCTTTTATTCCCTTAATTATCTATCCTTAGTGGGCTATTACCAGACAGGCCTGGCAATTCCAGCAAGTGGAAAGGGGACCCAGGCATTAGAAGGGTCTTAACCTATGGCCTACTCCCTACAAAAAAACCACAACCCTCATAACACTATGTTTTGTGTGCTAACAGGATATAAGGGGAACAGTTGAGTTATGTAGTATGATCCTTCAAAAAGGAACAATCCTCCAAACAACATTTTAGTGTATTACCAACAACACCTGGGATATGAAAAGTACCTGTTATCTACCCACTCAGCTTCAGCTGCTCACTATAAGGGTTCCAAGGTGCCTAGACATCTAACAGATCATATCAAGTAGCAGCATGAGATGGGCTCCCTGTTGTCACTTGATTCCCAGGGCCCAGATGATTCTGGGTTCTGTTATTAATAGCCCTATTCTATCAACATTCCCCTCTTCATACGATTAACAGTCACGGGGATGGGGGAAATGATATATAATGAGCTAAAGAAAATGTTTAAAAACACATTTGTTAAAAAACCAGAAGCCTTTTTTCTTAGGTATAGCAGGTGAAGAGTTACCAAGAGAAGATATAAGAATTTTTGTGTACGCAACAACGGCAGCGAGAATGCTACTATCCCAGAGATGGAAGGAAGGAGAAGTACCAACAAAAGAAGAATGGCAGATGAAACTGATGGAGTATGTGGAGATAGCAAAACTGTTGGTGAAGATCCAAAACCAAGAAGAACAAGTATTTACTAAAGATTGGAGTAAATTTGTAATTTACTTAAAAGACACTGTAAAAATATTTGGCAGGGATGTAAGGACACTTGTAATGTGGAATTATTTATGATAATTATGGTTAATTAATAGTTAATGGTTGGGACGCGGGTAGCGCCGTGGGTTAAACCACAGAGCCTAGGGCTTGCCGATCAGAAGGTTGGTGGTTTGAATCCCTGTGACAGGGTGAGCTCCCATTCCTCGGTCCCTGCTCCTGCCAACCTAGCAGTTCAAAAGCACGTCAAAGTGCAAGTAGATAAATAGGTACCGCTCCGGCGGGAAGGTAAACGGCGTTTCAGTGCACTGCTCTGGTTCGCCAGAAGGGGCTTAGTCATGCTGGCCACATGACTCAGAAGCTGTATGCCGGCTCCCTCAGCCAATAAAGCAAGATGAGCGCTGCAACCCCAGAGTCGGCCACGACTGGACCTAATGGTCAGGGGTCCCTTTACCTTGACCTAATAGTTAATGGTAAAGGATGCAGCAAATGTAAATTTAAATATGGAATCCATGGAGTGAGGGAAGGAGGTCTGAAAGGTTCAAAAGAACCTTGTATTTGAATGTTTGAAAAGGTTATGTTTTACATGTATAAAATTATTAAAAACCTAACTTAAAAAATATTTTTTTTAAAAAATCGCATGGCTGGGAAAGTAGGATTGCATCCACTTCTTCTATCCTCACCATCTAGCCGCCCATCTTTTCTTTTTAAGAAGGGCTGATTCCAGAGGTGGCATAGAAGATCCAGCGTGTGTCAGTGCTTGCAGTGTCCTATGTGATTGATACTAGTATGAGGCCCAGAAGAATGAGGGCCTGGTGTCCAGCACCACACCGCCTGCCTATATCAGGAGCAAGAATCTGGCCCAGCATTCCATGCTCAGCAGAAACAATAACAGTGGAAGAGAAATAACGACAACTTTGTTTATATAGTGACACACACATTGTCGCCAACTGATACACAAGATACTGTATAAACAATAAAATACTTGCAGTTCTTACATCAATAACAAAGTCACATAAAATATTAAAACACTTTTTTAAAGGGTGAAGGAAGAAAATATATTCTAAAGGAAAGCCAACAGCACTAGAAAACAAAGCAATTTCAGGCTTTCTCTTTTCTTTTTAAGGGAAACTCGCAAAGTGAAGGAAGAAAAGAAGTTCCATGCTATGGATTTACAAGGGGATCTCAGAGATGAATGGGATACACTGGTACCTCAGGTTAAGTACTTAATTCGTTCCGGAGGTCCGAACCTGAAACTGTTCTTAACCTGAAGCACCACTTTAGCTAATGGGGCCTCCTGCTGCTGCCGCGCTGCCAGAGCCCTATTTCTGTTCTCATCCTGAAGCAAAGTTCTTAACCCGAGGGATTATTTCTGGGTTAGCGGAGTCTGTAACCTGAAGCGTATGTAACCTGAAGCGTATGTAACCTGAGGTACCACTGTATACAGTTTGTCAATATTAATGGACAGCTAAATAGAAACTTAACCCCAAAAGTTAGGACCAAGATTCAAATCCTGACTGGGTAACTTTGCTCACTAGTAACATTGAACCATCAGGACGAGATGGTTGGACACTGTTCTCAAAGCTACCAGCATGAGTTTGACCAAACTGCGGGAGGCAGTGGAAGACAGGAGTGCCTGGGACAGGTGAGGCTGCTGATCCCTTATTTTGGCTGCTGATCCCTTATTTTCGAGGCTGCTGATCCCTTATTTTCAAATCTGAAAGTTGACAGCTATGGTCTGAACACAGATGCCAGGTTGAAGTTTCACAAGCAGGTTTTGGATGTTGCCAGGCGTTACAGCATATACTTCATAGCACACGTAGCAGTGTGCCTTCTGGTACCTTCTACGGCTCCTGTGGAAAGTCTCACTAAATATACCCTAAAAACCAAAATGAATGAGAGACGTGTGGCTTTTCATGCTCAGTAACTGTTTGCACTGGCTCAGATTCTTTTTTTTTTTTTTTTTTTTTTTTTTTGCATAATTTTTATTGATTTACAAGATCAGACTACAAACAAACATAACAGTTCTTTACATATTCCTGAAAAGGATGACTTCCTTCAGTCTTACCACGAATCGTCCATGCTACTAATAAATAATGTTTCTGCATTTCTTTGTTTGTAATGCCATAAAACATTTCCATTTGTACCTTTCCTTTTAGGCATTACCCTTTACCCCTTACAGAGCATCTTTGAAACCCACCAGAGTTATCTGATCATCAATTAAATTTTCCAGATATTTTGTAAAACTTTCCCAGTCTTTGACAAACCTCTGGTCTTTAATGTATCTGATTTTTCCTGTCAACCTGTCCATCTCCGCATATTCTAATAATTTCGATCTCCATTCCTCCAATGACGGCGTACCTTCTAGTTTCCAGTTTTTAGCTATTAGGACCCTTGCTGCTGTTATTGCATATTGGAATAGCTTATGATCTTCCTTCTTAATCTCCCTTCCCACCAAACCTAGCAGGAACGCCTCCGGTCTTTTAACAAAAGTATATTTTAACATTTTCTTCATTTCATTATATATTTCCTCCCAAAACCCTTTAACCTTTTGGCATTCCCACCACATATGGTAGAAAGTTCCCTCCCTTTCCCTGCACTTCCAACATTTCTTACTAGATCCGTACATTCTTGCTAATTTTGCGGGGGTCAAATACCAGCGATAGAACATTTTCATTAAGTTCTCTTTTAATAGTACACAGGCCGTGAATTTGAGATGTTGGTTCCAAAGTTTTTCCCACTCTTCGAAATAGATATTGCGACCCAGATCTTTAGCCCACTGTATCATTACTGCCTTAACTTCCTCGTCAGCTAGGTTCCAGTCCAATAATTGTTTATACATTTTGGACAGAATTTTTGTATTATTTTCCAAAATCTCAGTTTGAAATCTAGAACTCTTATCAGCATAGCCTTTGTCTTTGATATCTTTCCTGAACATTCCATTTATCTGGTGATAATGCAGCCAGTCATACACCTGGGACTTGACCTGGTCATACGGCCTCATTTTCCACTTTCCTTCCTCTTTCATTAGTAGTTGTTCGTAAGTTGCCCATTTAGCTCTCCTATCGCTCTTTTTAACCGCCATAACTTCTAGTGGTGACAGCCATTGTGGCGTTTTGGGTTCCAAAACATCTCTGTACCTCTCCCACACTTCCATCAGAGGGCCCCTAAATATGTGATTTCCAAATCCTTTATGCACTTTCTTCCTCTCATGCCACAAGTATGCGTGCCACCCGAATCGATTATCGTGGCCTTCTAAGTCTAGCACTTCCGCCTCTTCTAGTTTTATCCATGTTTTGACCCAGCACAGGCATGATGCCTCAAAATATATTTTCAGGTCTGGCAGGGCGAAGCCTCCTCTTTCTTTAATATCCGTTAATAGTTTAAATTTTATTCTCGGCTTCCTTCCCTGCCAGATAAATTTAGAAATCTCCCTGTGCCAGGTTTTGAATATTTTTGTACCTTTTATCACCGGGATGTTTTGAAAATAAAATAGTAGTCTTGGAAGTACCGACATTTTAATTATGGCTATTCTGCCCCAAAATGACAGTTTAAGTCTTCCCCACGTTTCTATGTCTTTCTTGACTCTTTTCCACGTAGTTTCATAGTTGTTTTTAAATAAATCTATATTCTTAGACGTTACCCATATGCCCAGATATTTCACTTTTTTACTTACTTCTATTTCTGTTTCTCTTTGTAGATCCTCGATTTTATCCACCGACATATTTTTAGTTATTATTTTTGTTTTCCTTTTGTTTAATTTGAAGCCCGCTACTTCCCCATATTGATCAAATTCTGCCAATACTTCTTTTATTGAATCAAGTGGGTCTTCCATTGTTACAACCAAGTCGTCTGCGAAGGCCTTAGTCTTATATTCGTATTGACCGACCCTGATTCCTTTGATTTCTTTATTATCTCTGATGGAATTAAGTAGAGTCTCTAATATCATTATAAATAATAATGGGGACAGCGGGCATCCTTGTCTTGTTCCTTTGGTTACTATTATTTCGGTCGACTCCACATTGTTTATAATTAATCTTGCTCTTTGTTCGGTATAAATTGCTTTTATCCCGTTGTAAAATTTAGTACCTACTTCCATAAATTCCAGTTGTTTCAGCAGAAATTCCCAGTTTACGTTATCGAACGCTTTTTCGGCGTCCACAAATAACAGTAAACCTTCTTTATCACATCTTTCTGTTAAGTATTCTATAATATTGATAACATTCCTTATGTTGTCTTTCATTTGCCTTCCTGGCAGAAAGCCCGCTTGGTCCTTATGAATACTTTCAGCCAAAACAGTTTTTAGTCTCCTTGCCAAAACTCCTGTAAAAATCTTGTAATCTATATTTAGCAGGGAGATCGGTCTATAATTTTTAATTTGTTCTGGGTCTGAGTCTTGTTTGGGGATTAGTGTAATCAATGCCTCCTTCCACGTCTCTGGTATTTCTCTTTCCTTAAGAATGTTATTCATCACTTCTTGTAGTGGATTCACCAAAACCGATCCCAACTCTTTGTAATATCTGCTAGTTAACCCATCTGGGCCTGGGGCTTTCCCGTTTTTTAAGTCTGTTATTATTGCACTAATTTCTTCTGTCTCGATTGGGGCATTCAGCTCTTCTTTTGCAGCTGTGGTAATTTTGTTAATATTTTTGGATTTTAGATATCTCTCTATTTTCCTCGTCATATTTTTTCCTGTATTTTTAAAGAGTCCTCCATAGAAGTCTGTAAAGGCACTCCTTATTTCTTTCGGTTTATTTATCTCTACTCCTTCCACCACTATCTTATTTATTGTGCTCTGTTCTTTCCTTTTTTTTAATTGCCACGCTAGGAGCTTCCCTGATTTGTTGGCATATTCGAAATTCCTCTGTCTCAATCTTTTAACCTTCCATTCTATCTCTCTATTGATCAGCATTGCGTATTGGGCTTGTAGTACCTTAATATTTTCTTTTATCTTCTTATTTTTTGGGTTTTGACTTAATTTCTGTTCATTCTCCATTATTTGTTGTGCGATTTCCTTTTTCCCTTTTTCCCTCTTTTTATTTTTGATTACGTTCTGTTGGATAAAGAAACCCCTCATCACCGCCTTGCCTGCGTCCCAGACCACCCTTGGCTTTGTACCTTTGCCTAAATTGTCCTCAAAATATTCTTTTAGTCTTTTTTGGGCCTTTTCAACTATCTCTTGGTCATCCAACAGATAGTCTTTTAACTTCCATCTATTTAATCTGCTTTCTTGTCCTTTCAATTCCATTTTTACTGGATTGTGGTCTGAGATTGTTCTAACCTGGATCTCTACCTTTTTCGATCTTAGAACTAGTTCTTTCGAAATCCAAATCTGATCTAGTCTTGAAAGTGACTCATTGGGTTCTGAATGAAAGGTATATTGTTTTTCCAAGGGGTATTTATATCTCCAAATATCCACTAAGTTGCAATTTTGGACCAGGGAAAAAAAAGTTCTGGGTAACTTTCCCTCTTTGCCTTTGGTATTCCTTTGTCTATCTAACTCTAACGACGCCACGCCATTCATGTCTCCGAGCAATATAATTTTCTGATCTGCGTAGTCAGATAACGTTTCTTCAAGCCTCCCATAAAAATCTGATTTGTTGTCGTTGGGGGCATATATTCCCACTATTATTATCTTTTCTCCCTGCCAATTAACTTGGACTGCTGATATCCTTCCTTCTTCGTCTTTAAATAATTGTTTCGCTTCGATTTGTTTATTAATATAGATAACTACCCCCCTCTTTTTACTCTGATCTGAGGATATGAACTCGTTTCCTAGTCTATGGTTGATCAAAATTCTCTTGTGCTTCCTCGCAATGTGAGTCTCTTGTAGACAAATAATATCTAGTCCTTCCTTCTTCAAAATATGCTCAATTTTATTCCTCTTTCCCTTATCGTTCATCCCATTAACATTCCAACTATAAACCTTTAACACCATTTTGGATTAATTGAGGGAGAGGGAGAGGAGTGGCTGTTGTTACTTTTTTAGATTTCCTCTTCCGTCACTCCCTCTTCTCCTTCCTCCTCTCCCGAATTCCTCCTTCCTCCCTCCGGATCCCCCTCCGCCCCCACCTCACCTCCTCCACCCCCTCCCCTCTGCGGTTTCAGTTCTTTATACTTCCTTAAAAACTTGTCTGTTTCTTCTGGATTTGTCAATTTTTGTCTCTTACTTCTATATGTAAAGGAGACGCCTTCGGGAAACTCCCACTTAAACTCAATGTTATTCCTTTTAAGTATCTGTACCAATTCTCTATAGGTATCCCTGCGTTTTAGGAGCCTAACTGGGACGTCTTTAAAGATCACTATAGAATTCCCTGCAATGTTTAACCTTTTCTCTCTATTTTTTTGGAGAACCCTATTTCTTATTTCTCTCTCCTTGAACACAACTAGGCAGTCTCCTACAATTCTTTTATTCTTTGGTGTCTTAGTTTTTAGTCTAAAAGCCGATTGCACTGCCTTTTCAACCTCTTCTTTTGGTAATTCCAGCCAGGAAGCTAATTCTGTTATTACTTTCTCTTTTATATTTTCTCCCGGGGCTTCGGGTATCCCTCTCATCCTAAGATTGGACTCCTTCTGTCTTAGTTCATTCATGGCAATCCAGTCTTTCATATCTTCCTGACTTTTGTTCAAATCCAGAATCTCAGCTCTAATCTTTTCTTCCTCACGCCTTATATCTCTCACTTCTGCTTTTGTCTTTTTCAGACCTTCTTCCACTGTCTGTGTCCTCCTGAATACCTCTTTCATTTGGTTCTTCAATTCACTTACTGTTTCGTCTAGCTTCTTATCTACTTCCCCTATTCTGTGTTCCACTTGTTCTAATTTACGCTCTACATTTGTCTCACTCTGTTTTATCTCCGCAAACATTCTCAAAATCTCTGCTCTAAAATCTCCTTCTTGCTTTGACCCCTTCCTTTCCACTGGTGTTCCTCCTTCAGGTCTTTTCCCAGTGTTTGACATTCTTAATGCTAGAAGAGCTCTGGTACTTAATACTTAGTACAGCAGGTGTTATAGATGCAACACTTTAAAACTGAGATTGATTTACCCTGCTTAGTTCTACCCCACAGTTTTTTATCCGTCCTTAAATTATTCACATAAAGCCACTTATTCTTTTCCACTGTGTTACACCCTTAGAGACCTTCAGGTATGCCCACGGGATTTAAGTTCATATATATAAAAGTTCGTACGTCGGCACTGGAGAAATACCTTGGATATACCTTAAATTGGCAGTGATAGTTTTTTGAGTGATTGTTAATTATTGTTAATTATTGTTTGGTATTATTTGGGTAGGGGGATTAGAAATTTCCCCGTCAAAAGTCTACACCCCTTCTTCCTGTGAAAATCCGGAGGTAAAGCAGGGAAGAAGAGGGGAGAACAGAAGGAGAGGGGAGCGAAAAGGGGAGAAGGGGAGGGGGGAGGGAGGGAGGCGAAGGGGAATCAAAGGGTAAAGGTGTTGGGTTAGGAGTGAGAGAGGGAAAAGAAGAAAAGGCTACATCAAATTATAAATTTCTGCCTGTAATAGTAATAGTCACTTTGTCCACTAGATGGCGCTCTCTGTCGTTGTATAGCTTAGTTCTGAGAGGAGGCTCACTACGCAGGGAGATTGCAGCACAAACCACAAGCGCCCAAGGGATCCAACAGCCCAAGACAGCGGTGGAGTATCTGAGTAACGCTGGCAGTCGCTGTTTAAATCCAAGAACCTAGCTCTTTACACATGCAAGCCAAGGGTCCCTCTGCATAAATAAGTGGAGAGCTGTATACCGATCCTTAAGCCATCCGCTGAAATCAGAGAAGGTATAAATAAGCCCGGTCTGGCGCTGAGATATCAACAAGTAGACAGAAGCACAGTCGCCCAATTTCCAGTCAGATTCGCCTGAGCTGCTGGAGAAGTAAGTTTTAATTGTTCTTTTGTTCTTTGTTGTTCTTTTGAGCTAATCGCTGATCGCTAGCCCCCTCTGTTTCCGATAATGGCGTCCTTGCATTCTCTCCTCTTCCGCTTTCCGCTGGGCGTAGCGCTAAGAAATCAGTGTTTTCCAGCGCTCCTTTTAAGTTATTTAGACTGTTCTTTTTCTGTACCTTCTTCTTCCGTTCCCTGTTTAAGCACCTCTTTTTCAATGAGGGTCCGATATTGATATTAGAGTCTTTTTAGGGAAACAAATTAGTCTCTAGTGGTGATTCGGTGCGTTTACCCTTACTCTGCTGTTTCTCTGCGTGTTTATCGAATCCTGGTAAAGGCTGAACCCCTATAACTTCACTTTTTACCCGTGATTTTATTTCCAAGATTGTAAGACCTTTAAGCTTAGTCCTTTCTTCGGGTTTCTTGTATTTGGAAACGGGTCGCTAATCTCCGGCGAGGGCTGGGCTGTCCTTTGTTGGAGGGGGGGGGAGGAAATGGCTGCCTCGGACCTGCTGCCTAGCGCCGCCGTTCTCTTCACCTTTTACAAGGCTACCTGACAGCGGGGCAAGCCGCGTCTGGTCTCCGCTGGCTCCCTGTATCTCCGGACACCCTCCGGACGTGTATCTGGGGTGCTCTCGCCCTTCGGCACCCCCTTTTCCCCCTCCTTACCGGACTGGTTTCGCGCTCACAGCCAAAACCCTTCCCCACCGGAAACGCGCGCCGCCGGAAGTCCACACTGGCTCAGATTCTTGCTCTACATTGAACAACACCCCCCCTCCTTTAATCATGCCTACATGTAATTAGATGTCAGGATTGGATTAAACACCCACCCTCTCTTCTCTTCTGAACAGAGGGAAGATATTAAATAACTTACCTCTGTGAGTATGGTGTGGCCGGTGTCAGTGCCTTTACCCCCATTGATGGCTGATGGGGGAGCATGTCTGGACTATTTTGTGGTCTCCTGCCTCTTTTTCTGCTCTTCTAGATATGGTAGCCATCCTAAGTTATGCCATTCCCACCCCCCTACACCCCCCTCAGCAGCCATTTTGTGACTAATGACCATGGCACTTTTTCAAAATTCCAAATATGCTCACAGGCCCTGGCCTTAATAAAGGAAGCATGTGAAACCATCCCCAAGAAATGAAGGGAGAACAGATGACCAGCACATCACTGAAGTGTGGTAGAATGTTGACTCCGCATGTAAGTATGGGTGTGCTGCGTCGTTTTGCCTGTCACTGATATCCATAATATTAATAGGCTTCTCTGCAGCAATTATTCCATGCAGAACGGAGGGCACAAATGGCTTCAAATGTCGAGTATAACTAAGCTCAGATCATTCAGTGTGAAGCAAGAAATATATCATATAACAAATTACATAGCAGCTTTTCAGTAACACCTTCTATTCTGGTTTGTGTTGCTATAGTCACCTTATCTTTTTGTGTGTTTGTGCTCTTAATGTTCCTTACTACTGGGACTATTACTACTGCCCTGGGAACATATATTTATGCTGAGAGTACAGGATATAAATTATGTAAATAAATAAATATTTGAAGCATTCAGGCATTTCCCAAAAGGCCTTCCCATCACAGTCAATATATGCGTGAGCTGGCTTCCAAAATCCATAAGTTACATGTGCCCTTTAGCTGAGAGCTGGTATTTTAAAAATAATAGTTCTCACTGTTGAGAACTACAGTAGAAGCATTTACCTTCCAGTAATGTTGCATAGAAGTAAGCCGTCTTAACTGGAGTATAGATCGTGGCCAGCGTCATTCAGCAAGTCACAGCCACAATGAATAAGGGTGAGTAAAGGAGACTGATGGGGTACTATAAGGAACCCAGCTAAGGGCAAGAACAGGATTTTGCTTTGTGGCAATACTTTAAAGCAGCAGGGGGGCTGTATGCAGTTTTGATTAGATCAGGAAAACTCTTGGTGGAATTCAAATACTTTCCTTTTGTGTTGTTTTTCCTTATCTAAGTCATTCTTCACAATAAACCAGCTATTACCTCCTGCTAGTTTGGGAGTTTCGCTGTTCTTGATGGAACCATGCAAGCTCTTTTAGACTGGGTTGCATTCCTTGGCTGCATGCAAGCCGTACATTTTCTGCCCCCCCCCAAAAAAAAATCCTGGAAACTAGTTTACCCTTCACAGGTACATTTTCCAGCACCATTAAACTACAGTTCCCAGGATTCTTTGGGGGAAGCCATGTACTTTTAAATATATGGTGTTTAAGCAGTCTCCACCTGGAGAATCAAGGGTGCCATTGCGAGTTTCTTCTAGAGCCAGCATTATCTATGGAGGCAAAGGTAACTAGTGTCTAGAACAGAGCTTTTCAAACTTTTCATGTTGGTGACACACTTTTTAGACGTGCATCATTTCGCAACACAGTTATTCAGTTTTAGTATCAAACCGGAGGTTAAACTAACCCTTTTCCAGCCCCAGGAGGAGCGCAGAGAGGGTTCGCATAACACACCTACACACTGCAGCCGACACACTAATATGTCACGACACACAGTTTGGAAAGCTCTCATCTAGAAGAACCTGTTACCAGCTGGGTTGCCAACTAGAACCCTGTTTGGAGATGACAGATGTAGCTTCAGATACCTTCCGACTGGACTTCTGTGATGTTCTTAACATGGAGTTGCTTTTTTAAAAACAACAACAACTTCAGAAACTGCACAAAATAGTGGCAGCAGGGCACTTTCAGATTATTGCTGTTTTCAGGTGGGATTCAGACACAAAGGAGCAAATTAAGATAGCCTAATTAAATAGCATAATTAAATGCAACAAACCTACTCCCCTCTCCCCCAAATTGTACTTTTTGCAATGAAGAAAAATTATGAAAAAATGTACTGGAACACATAGAATAACATTATTATTTTTTTCTTTTTCTTTTAAAAAACTTTTTATTGAAAATATTTCAGCCAAACAAAAGAAAGAGAAAAACAAATGAAAAAAGAAAGAGTGTGTTAAGAAATACAAAAAAGAACATTTTCTTTTTTTTACCTCTCATAAACAAGTCAGAACGAATGCTCAGCAAATAATCTCCCCTGCAAACAAATCACGACAAATACTCAATAAACAGGTCATCTGGAAAAAATGCAAGTTGCTGGTAGAAGCACAACAGCCAGCACATATTACATTGATTTTATACCAACTACATAGGCCACCAGTTCATTTCCAGGTTCTGGTTAAAGTACTAGTTTTAACCTGGTTAGCCTAAATTTGAGGACTCTGTGTAAGAGACCATTGGACTGTTATGAATGTACCTGAGTCGAGAGCTGACTCACCCATGAGGCAAGGTGAGGTGACCGCCTCAGGTGGCAAGATACACAGGGCCAACAGATCCCAATGTAGATCTTCATTCCCCACCCCCACCCCTTGTTCCTGATGTAGTGCTTCACTCACCCCTTCTTCCTTGGCAGGAAGGGGGGGACGCCATTTTGTGGTTCACCTCAGGTGCCAAAATGTCTTGGGCTGGCCCTGCCTGAGTCTTAAGGTAAGCTCCTGAGATCTTGCTCTTTTGCCCATAGTTAATACAGGTCTTTTTTGCAGGTAGCATGAACATGAGCTTCTCGGTGGAGGCTCCACAACTCTGGAATTCCTTTCCTAGGAAGCTTTCCAAAGCTCCCTTTCTTCCTGCCTTTAAGCAGGCTATGCAAATATTTATATTTGGCAAGACTTTTTATGGGCCATTTTCTCCGGGTCCTGTCGAATTCTTGTGATAATTTGTTATCAAATTGTTGAATGCTGTTTTAATTGTGGTTTCATTGTTGAGCTGCTTTGGAACAAAATATACATCTTAAGGAAGAATATAAATTGCATAAATAAAGTAAATTGCCAAGAAGAAGAAGAAGAAGAAGAAGAAGAAGAAGAAGAAGAAGAAGAAGAAGAAGAAGAAGAAAATCAGATGTGCCTGCATACTTTCCTCAGTGGAAAAATAGCAACTTTAGAGGCGGGTGAATCAGATTGGAGAAATGGCATGCCGAAAAAGGTTAAAGGGCCCCTTCCACAGGGCCACGTCTTTGATCAAGTTTGGAGTTCTCACAGCTGCTTTGAAAATAAATAAATAAAGTCAGGAGCTCTTATATTCTGCTATAAGGATGCAAACCATGTCCACTTGAATGAACTCAATGGGGCTTACTTCTGAGTACACACACACACACACACACACACACTTTTTTAAAAAAAATTGCACTATAAAGACCTGTGTCTTGACCATACAAAGCAGGTTCAATCTTTCTTTAGTATATTATGGCTGTGTGCGCACGATGCCTTTAAAGCACATTCAGAGCACATTCTTTCCCTCGGGGAATTCTGAGTACTGTAGTTTGTTAAAAGGGTTTCTGAGCATTGCAACTCTGAGCAGTAAAGTATGGTGCCCAGAATTCCTGGAGCATCCACAGGCTTCAAGTGCTCTCCTTTGTGCTCCTACTAAGGAGTCGTTCCTGTTGAATTCAAAAGGGCTTATTTCTGAGTCAACATTATGAAGATTGTGCAGTTTCAAAGGCTCCCCTGGCCCATATTGCCTGTACTTACCTTCCGCTGGTTCCAGTTCAAAGTTAAAATCCCACTCTCTGCTCATCCACTCCTGCAACCTGGAGAATTGCATGATGCAGAGCAAATCTCACTGAGTTCAATGAGACTCACTCAAAACATGAGTGTGCATGTGATTGCTGCCTCCCAGGTCATGTCCCAAGTCTCAGGTGCAGCACTACAGGCCATAGCAGTGGCGCCACAGGCCATACCAGTGGTTGCTGGTGCTTATTGGAACTAGTAGAGCAAAAGGCAGGGGGGCAAAGAGGAGATGGAGCCTGAGTTAAGGACAGGGAAGATTTCACTAATTCTAGTTTCATCCCCTTCCTGCTTCTCCCTGAGTTCTACAATGGCAACACTGAAACTGAGGAAGAGGACACTGACAGGTGCCCCATGGGCTAGCTGTAAGAAAGAAGGCAGGTGAGTGGACATTGGTTGAAAACAAATTGAGGTTTGTGGGGCAATAGCCAGTTTGTCCTAATGGAATCACCTCCATGGAGCCACACAGAGACTCTATCAACCACCTCGCTGGTTGTTGATGGTCCAAATAGCAGAATGGGATGTAGAAGGATCAGAATTGATGGCATAGTTCAAAATAGGTACTGCAGCTGAAAACGCCAGCTCTGGTTGCTTCTGTCACACACATACCTATACACTTCTGATTTATTTTGGGTTATCTTGTTTTCCTAGCACCAGTTTATCTTTGAAGGAATGTGCTGTCATGTAGCCTTAATAAACCATAGAACTACAGGACGTAAAGGCCAAACTAGACGTGCCATGGAAAATATATGATTGGAACTCCTGAACAGGTTTTTCTTTAAAACAGTTACAGTGCAGGAGGAGAGATTCAGGTGGGGATCAAAGTGCTAGGGGAAGATGGTTTGACCCTGTACTGTTCCCCTCCTTATTATTTTTTTTAAATAGCCACATGGGAACAGAAATCATATGAGTGCCTATCTTTTTCCTATCCCCTCTGACTCCACTGCAGCAAATAGCAGCTTGTGGGGAGGGAGCAGATGCAATGGGCTAAAACCACCCCACTCAGAACAATAGCCCAATCCAGTTCTGAGCTACCACAGCAACTTTTAAACAAAGGAAAAATACACCAGGAGATCCAGTCAAATCTCATCCAGCTGCTAGGTCACCCTTGTTCCTTATTCTTTATAAATATTTATCTTTTTGGTTTTGCACTCCAGTCATGTGTGGCAATTCTTCCCTGTTGCTCCTGTTCTTAAACACATTCCCTAAGAAATAAGCCCTACTGAACACAGTGTGATGTACTTCTGAGTAAACAGGCAAAGGTTTGTGCTGTAAGAAGACTAGAGGTTCATTCATAGTGGAGTTTAAAGACTCCGCTAAAGACTCTTTTAAGTTCATTATGTAGGTGAGCTTGAGTACATTCGTGATGGATTTCACTGGGTGCCATCTGTCACCACACACCCCTGCTCCCATTTTGTTTCCAACAGCTCCAAAGAAAGGATTCGCACTGTTTTCCAAAACAACTGTTTAGAGTAGAGCTGCACTTGCACAAAACAGCTGCATTAAAAAATAAAAATGAAAATTGCCATTGCAGGTACAGGAGGAAACAAAGGAAAACAGCCTTTCATGCCAGTGATCCCAAATCATTGTCTAGCTTGGAGTAACACAGTATTTCTTTTTACCACTCTTTGGTGCAAATTTGCTATATTGGAAAACTTTCCCAATATATGTCAAAGATAAGTGCCCACAAGGAGCCTTAGGTTTCCTATCTGTCACTCTGGGACAAGTGTGCTGTTAGCTACAGGAATGCCTGGCTTCCTGTATTTCTTATATGAGATGTGAATGAATGAAACTGAGCACATTTTCCTGCAAACACAGGTACAGTTTACTCATTTGCTTAGCAAAGCTTAAACTCAGTTTGCAGTCAACAGATCATAGGCTGGACATCCCTGACTGGCTGCAGTCCAAAAGGTGGGTTGGTTTCTTTCCCTCCCGTTATTCTTAGAGAGATCGTTTATTGCTGGAGCCATTTTTCTTTTTAAATCTTTTCCTACAGCCAAAAACAAAGGGCCAACCACATCATAGAGCCTGGCAAGAAATAAGTTAACACTGCCATTAAAAACAACAACAACGTTTCATATCTTTTCCCTTCAATTCCTTTGTGAATTCTGATTTCATTAACCAACTGCTATTTTACTTATAATGATAACAATTATCTATTTATTCCATTTATGAATCTCTTCCCATCAAGACAACCTGATTGAAATATAGTAACATATATAAAAGTTACATATATAAAAATAAATGAATATATAAAACATTTTTTTAAAAACCAAAAACCACACCCTATAATAAATAAAGAAGAAGAAGAAGAAGAGTTTGGATTTGATATCCCGCCTTTCACTCCCCTTCAGGAGTCTCAAAGCGGCTAACATTCTCCTTTCCCTTCCTCCCCCACAACAAACACTCTGTGAGGTGAGTGGGGCTGAGAGACTTCAGAGAAGTATGACTAGCCCAAGGTCACCCAGCAGCTGCATGTGGAGGAGCGGAGACGCGAACCCGGCTCCCCAGATTACGAGACTACCGCTCCTAACCACTACACCACACTGGCTCCAATAAACAGTTCAAAACAGCAGCAGCAGATACATAAAATTCTTCCCAAAGCAAATGCTATCTAGAGTGAAAAGAGAGTTTCTTTAGGACCACAGCAGGGGAGGAAATGGCTGAATTCTCCCATCATACCTTCCCTGATCGTATTCATTAGCAGCCTCCCTCTTTAGATGGCTTAGTTTGCATTTGTTGGAAATCTGAAGATCTGTAACATTACATCACATGTAATCAACCTAATTTTTAAGTGGATGTATGGTGTAAAGAGCATTGTCACTGCTATTCCGTGTTGTTATTACTATTATTGCTATTTCAAAATGATTCTCCCCAAGCTGCTTTTTCATCTGTAGGAGCATTTGTAGCTTCCCTAAGTGGTTTTAGTTTTTGCACTAAACTTTGAGATTGTTCATCACTTTCCAATCTATAAAGAGGCAGTCTTGCAAACAGATCCAAGTTACCTTGCATAGCAGAAGCCTCTTTTTTTTTCTTTTGGGAGCATACCCTTTTCTGGTTTTCCAAATAGGATTAAACAATTATTGGAGATCATATTGGTGATTTCCTCCAACCGTTTGAAAAACCCTATGTGTTGAAACTTCCTAACTGTGCCTGACGAGTATCATATGGTTTTTTGATTGCCTTTAGAATGATACCTTGATGCCCAACCATTGAAGCACAATCCTATGTAATGTTTTGGTGTGTTTTTTAAGGTGAGCTACAACATTTTGCTGAGATCAGCCACCTTGAAAACAGATGCATTTATCTGTATCATTCCCCTCATGTTCTCTGTACTGTGCAAGCCAGGCAAAAACCACAATCATGTAATATGCTTCTACAATTTCCTTTCAGTAAGTTTAGCCTTGGGGTGGCATCTCCTAAAAATTTTGTAAGGCGTCTAAATTGTAAACTACATTGATTGCCACTAAATCACCACCTGGTGACACTTTTGTGAGTACATCCATGTCCCTCAACTCTGTTGTAACCTTTTGATAGGAGCGTAGGAATGTTCATGATACCTTGTGAGTTGCCTTTTTATTTTTGCCATAAAGGGGATTTTGAGGAGGATTCTGAGTGCAGACTTGTTTGTCTGCAATAGAGCCTAGTGTTTTTTCCAGTTTGAACCAGACTTGCTGAACATGTTGGTA
Source organism: Podarcis melisellensis (assembly GCF_964234715.1). NCBI lineage: Eukaryota > Metazoa > Chordata > Lepidosauria > Squamata > Lacertidae > Podarcis > Podarcis melisellensis. The sequence continues at coordinate 61,155,854 of NC_138537.1, read as the reverse complement.
GCTAGCTGTTCCATCTAATTGTGCCAATGTGAGATGCGTATTGATGAGATCTCTGCATGATTTATACAAAGCGGCTGATGGTGAATCTAAATTTCCTCAATCTCTAGACCAGAAATAAGTTTTCTGAAGTTTGCTTCCAATGACAAAATACCGACTTTGAGGGACTTCAACATATGCACAACCAGCCCCATCTGTCAGATCCTTCCATTTTGATCTTGCTGAGCTTTGATATTTTTTTTTTGGTTCCCTTTTACTCGGGTGAATTGCACACACTGCCCACATAATTGGAATGCTATCATCACTATGTGGCTGAGTTATTGTCTGATCAATGAGCTTTATTCTCTTTGCTGTAGATGCCATGTTAATCTGAGAATTATGTTACTTCTTCATCAAAATCACATTTTAATCGCAAATTGAAATTAATAAATGCTTGGAAAGCAAGCACTTCAAAATGAATAGCATACAACCTTTTATTAGCATGTAATAATTGTTATTATCAAAGCTTTCTGAAGTTAGAATAGATCCTATGCTATCAGCAAGGGAAACATTACACTTGAGCCAAATTCCAATGAACACGGCTGATAGCAAATTATCCTCCATCTTTGAACTGAGGAAGGTGGTTACTTGTGCAGTTTTTCAGAAATCCATGCAAATTGACCATTGGAAGTGTAATCAGTCAGTGCCATTTATAAAGTTCCATTTGATTAGCTTAATATTTTTATATTTCTATACAAATGTTTTATTGTGTATGGCCAATTATTAATAAGTTTTTTAAAAAATCTGAAAGGGCTGCACTCCTAATAGAAAATTTGTCAAAGTTTAGGAATTGGCACTCCTGCTGCTTTAGGCTTATGTGTACATAACTGTTATTTTATTGAGCACGCTAATATTTTATTGTAAGCTGTCCTGAAAAGTTTATTGAATTGAAAGGTATAAAATTAAACAGTGGACCGTCTTCCACATATCAAGGATAAATGGTAATTCTTTTCATAAATTGAGGCTGCAATCCTGTACAAACGTAAATGACAGTAAGCCTTATCAAACACAGTGGAATCCCTTTTCAAGTCAATATACATAGACCTGCACTGTTAAGCAAGTTAGCTACTTTATTTTTAATTCACTTATCACCCAAATGACCATTTTGGCTTCCACTGCCAAATGAGGCCAAGTTTGAATTGACACAATATCCTATTTTGATCAACATGACAGCCATTACATTTGATCTCAATCTTCGTGATTCTACTGCAGTGAGCATTTCCAGTTGAGAAAGTCGTTCTATTATGAGTTCTAGCAACACTGCCATGGGCTGAGGCAACCATATGCACATCAACAGGATGCGATGAAGTTCGCACATAATGGCTTTTGGCATGGCATGGCAAGTGCCTGAATAACTGCAACCCAGCCAAGATTTAATTATGTGTTTACTACTGTCTCCATTCATGGTAGCAAGACCAGAAGTTGACAGCGGCCAACTTGTGGCTTCCAGATACATGGCCCTCATGTACCCAAAGCCTTTCAAGAATCTGCCTGAGTGTTGCAGCTAGGGACGTCCGAGAATTCTGCTAGAAACAGGACATTGCCAATCTGGGCTTACTCATCCCATGTGTGAAATGGAAATCAATCCAGCAAATACAATTAGTATCCACTGTTTTTTGCTTTCAGACTGCAAACAATACATAATTGATGAGCTTTTTTTTTTTTTGCATTGTGTTGCCTTTTCGCATTAAAATGAATGGTGTGTAATAACAAAACATAACAAAATTGCGTAAAATTCCACCGTGATGGACAGTGAGACAAATAATATAGTTTTTGTCAACAGCAAGACTGTAATAGAATGGAAACAACACTGCATTCATTGAACGTGGAGCAGAATAAAAGTCAATGACTTCTTGCATTGTTAGGACTGAAATACTTTAAGGACCACCTCTTCCCATATAAACTGACCTGAACTCTGCGTTCATCATCTGAGGCCCTTCTTCTTGTGCCTCCTCCATGTGAGGTCCAGAGACTGGCAACACAAGAAAGGTCCTTTTCTGTAGTGCCTCCCCCATTTGTGGAATGCTGTCACCTTCTTTATATATCTTTAGATGCCAGATGAAAACATTCCTCTTCAACCAGGCCTTTGGCTGACTGACATTCTACAGCCTTTTAAATGTGTTTGGGGGGGTTATAATGTTGTTGTTGTTTTAACTATTTATTTGTGCCTTTACCTGGTATTTTTATCTTGTGAACCACCCTGAAATCTTGTGCTAAAGGGCGGTATAGAAATCTAATAAATTAATAAAAAATAAATAGCTGCAGCTTCTGGACTTGCGGGCAGCAACCCAACATCTCCTTTCCCATGGTCCCCCAGATAATAAAAAGCAAAGGATTATGATTACCAGACGTCCCTATTTCCCAGGGACAGTCCCCGGATTTACAAATCTGCTCCCTGGACAAAAATCTGTCCCCGGAATGTCCCCAGATTTCATTTAATGTCCCCGGACTTATTTTTTAAGTGTTGTAGATTTATTAGTAGAGAATGAATGTTGCGTGATTGGTTCAACGGCACAAGACACATCATATGGGGACTTCTGGCAAGACAAAATGGCGGATGCCACAGCAGCGGGCAGCTCCTGAAGCCAGCCAGAGCCAACTGCGCTACCAGGCTGGCTCCAGGCTGCTGAGACTGCTGGTGCCGCCACCACTGCCAAGGGGGCATGGAGGACACCCAGCGCATCAACAGGGGGAACTGCTGCCCCCCACCCCATGACCCAAATCAAGCTGGGAGCAAGAACCCCGGCTGACGCAGGGAGAAGGAGAAGGAAGAGAGAGAAAGAGGAAGGAGAAAAAAGAGGGGAGCCCTGACCTTGCTGCACCGCTGAGGATGAGAGGTAGGAGAGCACCGGGAGGGAAAGGACACGTAGCCAAGACCAGGCCCAACCTGAGCCTACTCCACGGTAGCTAGCGCTCCAAGAGAGCAGTTCAGAGCCCAGAGGAAGGCCACATGACAGAGGAGACCACAAAAGAGAAGATATTACTTCTTAATTTTTTTTAAAGTAACTTTTTAAAAAATAACACTTTTTCTCTTTAAAAAAAAGTTTCCTCGGATTCTTTGATAAAATCTGGTAACCTTAGGATAGATGGGCTTCACCAACTTCTAACCAACAAAAAAGAAGGAACCCTCCAGGTACATGGACTGGGTTAACATATACCTGCCCTTTGTGTACCTTGCTCTCAGTCCTTCAAGGCTCTGTTGTGCCTTTCCCAGAGTTCCCTGGGGCTGTATTTGTTGCCACTCATTTTGCCACTTCCTGCTGGCTTACCAAGTCATGATACAGTTACAGCAAGTTCTCTGGCTTTGCCCTTGGGCCCCACTAACTGCAACTAACTCCCTGCTCGGTGCATGTGCTGACAACCAGCTGGTTCTCCATGCTTGTCAAGGGTTGAGCATGGCCTTTGCTTGTGCAAGCTCCTTTTTTGGATCAGCTACATCTTTACCTGGCATCATATACAGGATTCCCTACTACTGCTATACTAGCATGCGGTACTGCCTACACCTTTTCCATCTTCCCAATTTCTTTCTCACTCTCTCAACTTCCTCCTTTGCTGCCCTAGCCTTTCCCTTATATGCTGCATCCATCTACTCCATCTAGTTCTGCTCTCACACAGCTTTTAATTCTTTCTTAGCTCCTCTCTGGTCTTGACAGACTTCCACCTTGCCTTGTGTTTTCCTTCCATGGCCTCTGTACCCCCCACTTTTGGCTGGCTTTTGCAGTTCTCATTTAGATACAACTGCACAACTTCTTCTATTAATGACTGCTGGATTGGTGCTGCTTCTATCAAGGGGTTGTTCAGAAAGATATGGACAAATTGGAAGTGACAGTGCAACAACCTAATTATAACAGTGTGAACAGCTGTGTAGCAGTTCTAGTCAACTGCCGCATCTCCCGTTTTATCTTCAGGCTGTTAGTGAACTACTTCATCCAATATTTTTTAAATGTATCCTCCAAGTCCCTGCTGCCATGAGACAGGTTCATACTCTAGATGAATCAAAGAATCTTGACAACTGCAATTCTATAAGTCTTTCTAGGCCACAGGAAAGTCTTTGTTTGCTTGCCTGCTTGCTTACTTATTTTTTTTTCTACATGGCCACTAATTTGCATCATTTATAGATACTGCTTATCACTGGTATTATGTGCTGCCTACATGATTAAAAGGTAAAGGGACCCCTGACCATTAGGTCCAGTCGTGGCTGACTCTGGGGTTGTGGCGCTCATCTCGCTTTATTGGCTGAGGAAGCTGGCATACAGCTTCCAGGTCATGTGGCCAGCATGACTAAGCCGCTTCTGGCGAACGAGAGCAGTGCACGGAAACGCCGTTTACCTTCCTGCCAGAGCGGTACCTTTCAAACTGCTAAGTTGGCAGGAGCAGGGACCGAGCAACGGGAGCTCACCCCGTCGCGGGGATTCGAACCGCCAACCTTCTGATTGGCAAGTCCTAGGCTCTGTGGTTTAACCCACAGCGCCACCTGCACTACATGATTAACTAGTTACATAAGAAACAGATCCAACTACTTATCCAGCTAATCTAGCATTGCCTACTTCAACAGGTTCTTCAGGGTCTCAGGCATATCCAAGGTCTTTCACATCATCTTATAATCTTGATCCATGCCAGGGGTTGAGCCTGGAACCATCTGCATGTGATTTGCCGTATCTAGAGATGGACAGTTTGCTTAGTGACAAAAGAAGATGTCAGGTTTTATAGGAACAATTCTGTTTGATCCTGGGGTTATTTCTAGCAGAAGTGGCAAAAAGAAGTCTGTTTGATTAGTATTTGCAGGATCAAAAATAAACAGAATAAACACCAGTGATGCCAGTAAAGATGAACCTGAAGGTGGAGCTACATACTGTGAATGAAATAAAGGTGCCAAAAAACATAAAATGCCCATCTCTCCAATATGAATTTGACCACTCCATAAGGTGCAGTTAGTGAAGTAGACTCAGAACAGGGAAATTTGAATTATCCTCACCAGCCACTCTCAAAATCCTTTAGCTAAGATATCAAATATACCCTTTGTTGCTTCCTGCCTTGAAAAATGCTACTTCTTCACACCTTTTAGAATGGTGCCACCTTTTTATTAGTGGCTGCTTTCTTTCCAGGTTTCATTCTTCTCCCCTCTTCATGCTACTTGTGTTTGGGTTCTTGTGGGTGAAACATCTCGGCATGCAAGGCTGTAAACTTTCAGCATATTCAGCAATTTAATCAGTCTGCTATAGCATCAAAGAAATACTCAAAGCATGAGCGTACAACCACTTAAAAGTGAAATTATATTTTGCTCTTATCTTGAACGGTCAAACAAGCATGGGAAACCAGTTGGATGCTAACATGTTGAATTTATGGTGTGAATGACCCCCCTATTTTTTTAGTAAATAAAAAAAATATGCAAGTATCAACCATTTTTGAATTATATGAGATTAACATCTCAGATCAAGCCTGCAACCCTAACCTTACTTATCTGGGGTTGTATTCAGTGGAATTTACTTCTGACTACACATAGTTATGATTATGCTGTAATACATGGCAGGTTTTTTAGCTGCTTAACTTCATATATAACAAGCTGGGCTCTACCTTTATCCTTTTGACACTTACTAAAGGGTTGGTCCAAAAATTTGAAATATAATATCTGTTCCAAGAGAAACTTACACGTGACCTGCATAATACAGCTTCTTAACAACAATTTCTGGGGTTGTGTTTTTCAGCCTCTATTATTTCAGAAATTGCTTCTGAAAGGGAGTTTGTATTGTATTCACATGGTGAATTTCTAGAAAGTGTGGTTTTCTGTTCACTATGCCTGCCACAGTATGGTTTCTCTTGCCTTTTGAGTTGACAACCATGTGTGAAACTTTTATTCCCTAGCTGGGATCCTCCAGTTTCTGACCCCTACATTACATTATTTACAAGAATGCTTTCTGAAGAGCAGAGGGGACCCACATTTCATAAGAAAAGCTTTCCTCCTTCTGATGTCTACACTCAGTGCATGGATGTCAGGGGTCTAAGGAAGCATGCACCATCAGAGGCAGTTGGCCAGTCCCACGCCCCCACACCCCCACAACTGCATGGCACCCTCCAAGCATAGGGTGAAGGGATTCTAATAGGCACAGTGTACAAGCAGAAACAGAAAAGGAAGAAGAAAGTAAACAATTTTGGGTAGTAATAATAATAATAATAATAATAATAATAATAATGATGATGATAATAAATTTTATTTATATCCCGCCCTCCCCAGCCGAAGCCGGGCTCAGGGCGGCTAACAACAATATTAAAAGTTCTCAGATCTGAGGGAATTAAATGGTGCACAAGCCAATCAAAATGTGGGTCAAGCAAAAGTATAGATGGGCCCTTAGGTAACAATTATGTAAGGACCAGGTGGCATAGCCACAGACAAAGCCAAACAGATATAGAACAACCATACCGATCACAGAGCTTTTCAGAGGAGAATATTTTGTTTTATTTTTAATATATCCATTTCCCCTTCTAAAAATGTATGCATGGTTGTTTTGAATTTTAGGCAGAACTTTATAAACCAATGAAACATGTTGGTTTGCTTTTTAACATACTGTAATGCTCACTAAACTATTTTAACTATTCTCACTTGTTGATTTTTTTAAAAAAGCCTTGTAGTCTATGTATTTGATAAGAATGGGCATTTTTTTCTATGCTTCTCATTAATTAAGCCCCTTCTTTGTTCATCCCTTTTGTCTCTTTTCTAATAGAAATGTGTTTCTCTTAATGAATCGCCTTCCATAATGGAAACAAATGGTGCGCACAAGGCGTTATATAAGAATGGCAAAAACCTTTGCCCAGAGGGTATGATTTTTTTATGAACGTGTAAATAGAAACAAGTGTAAATAGAAGCACCTTCAGAAGCACCTTTTCTACAATAGCCTAGCATGTGAAAACCCATTTCAAGCGGATTGGGTTTACTGAAGCAATATTGCTAAAAGCTACTAGAAATAAATAATTTAGGTAACTATAGTACTGCAGTGCCCACTCCCAACAACCCAAAAAGTCAACGTGCTGCCCGTGACTCCCACTATGGGCTTTCATTTTCATCTTCTGCATCAAGGTGAAGTATCACCAGCATGCAACTACAACTTGGCTTTAAGTAGTTCAAGGTGTCTTACCTATTTGTTTAGTGTGCTAGAATTTTCTTCAAAGCCAAACAGACACAGAAGAACCATATTGATCACAGAGATTTTCGGAGGAGAATATTTTGTTTTATTTTTAATATATTCATTTCCCCTTCTTAAAAAAATGGATGGATGGCTGTTTTGAATTTTAGGCAAAGTGCATTTTATTCCATGTGTGTGTGTGTGTGTGTGTGTGTGTGTACACACACACACACGTCTACCAGTATGAAAGCCATTCTTAGAGAATTGACACATTTTAGTTAGAAAATTGGCAATTTTACATTTGAGTTCTTTAAGATCTTTTACCTGGATCTGATGATTTGTCTGTTTATAATTTGTCAATAAGGCCTAGAATTTGGTCTCTTGTCACCACTATTTCCCTCAGTTTTTCAGACTCCTGTCCTGAGAAAGTTGGTTCAGCCACAAGCTACATCTTCTGCTGTGAAGACAGATGCAAAAAAATCATATTGTTTCTCTGCCATCTACTTTTTCCTCCTTTATTTTAGCACACCTTTGATTCCCTTGTCGTCCAAAGATTCAACTGCCCCCTTAGGCAGTTTCCTGCTTCTAGTGTATATGAAGATTTGTTCCTTTGTTTTTGGTCTTTGTTTTTAGCAGTACGCTTTTCAAATTTATTTATTTTTTAAGCATACCTTATCGTTGGTTTGCATTTATCTTGCCATCATTTGTGTCCCTTTTTGTTTTCCTCATTTGGACAAGATTTCCTTCTTTAAAGAAGCTGCCTTGCATCCTCTTGGTGGAACCTGGTCTTTAGTATGCATTCTTAGCCAGTGGCGTAGCGTGGGGGGTGCAGGGGAGGCCGGCCGCACCGGGCACAACATCTGGGGGTTAGGGTTAGGGGGCACAAATCCACGGGTTAGGGGGCGCAAATTACTTGCCTTGCCCCGGGTGCTGACAACCCACGCTACGCCACTGTTCTTAGCTTTTGTGTTTTAGAATAAAGCTATGCCTTCTAGAGGGTGGCGCTGGTGGCGCTGTGGGTTAAAGCCTCAGCGCCTAGGACTTGCCGATCGAAAGGTCGGCGGTTCGAATCCCTGCTGCGGGGTGCGCTCCCGCTGCTCGGTCCCAGCGCCTGCCAACCTAGCAGTTCGAAAGCACCTCCGGGTGCAAGTAGATAAATAGGGACCGCTTACCAGCGGGAAGGTAAACGGCGTTTCCGTGTGCGGCTCTGGCTCGCCAGAGCAGCAATGTCACGCTGGCCACGTGACCCGGAAGTGTCTCCGGACAGCGCTGGCCCCTGGCCTCTTAAGTGAGATGGGCGCACAACCCCAGAGTCTGTCAAGACTGGCCCGTACGGGCAGGGGTACCTTTACCTTTACTTTATGCCTTCTAGAGAGATTTGAGCCTCTTTTAACTTCATTCTTTTCTTCTTATTTTTTACCAATCCCTTCATTTTTGGAAAGCATTTGTAGTCAATCTTACACTCCCACCACAGTTTTTTTTTTTTTAACCAAAGTTCACATGACATTAGCCACAATCCATCTGCATCCTGTGGCTTTTAGAGATATGCTCCTATTCGATGTGCTTCTCATCAAACCAACTTCCATGCAATACGAAAATGGAAGCCGCCAAGTTTCTTTTTTTCCATGGACAGTCCCAGATTTACAGAAGCTGTCTTGGTTTTTTACTTGATCCCAGAATGTCCCACTTTTTCTTAGGGCACCCCTATTTTCATCGGAGAAATGTTGGAGGGTATGGAGGTTTCCAACGCCCAAGCCATCTGAAGGCAGGTTTTAAAAAATGTTTTGTTATGTTTTTATATATATTGGAAGCCATCCAGACTGGTTGGGGCAATCCAGTCAGATGTGTGGGGTATAAATAGAATTATCATCATCATCATCTGACTGGACATCCCTATTTTCATCAGATAAATCTTGGAGGGTATGCAATTGGAAATGCAGGGGCAGATGGAGATGACTATGCAGTATTTCTACGTTTCTTAGCAATTGTCCATTTATTTATATTCTGTAACATCCCTATTTGATTGGAGGTTATTGTAGGAAAGAGAAAGGTATATTCAGCTCAAGGACTCCATCATACTATTTTCAACTCTTTTAACAACTACTGCCAGTCTCCATCTCAAGAGGGACTTTGCATGGAAATATATGTACACTGAAATATTATCCCCGCCATGAGCAGAAAATTTTATTTAGATATCTTAAAACAAAACATGCCCACAATATTGTTTGTAGAAATATTGTTAATCAGCTATCTTTATCTGAATGCCTAATGTGACGTGCTCTGTTCTGTTCCTGCTTGTGAGTGTAGTTTATTTATCCTGCCTACTGCCAGATACTATTCAAAATAAACTGTCTGGATTGTTCTGATGTTTTCTGCCCCTTTCCTCTCTTAACCTCATGCTAACAGGATGGGCGATTGTGTTTAGGAATATATCTAGGGAGGGTGGAATGTAGACAGAATATAGGTTGTATAGAAAAGGTGTCATTTCAGATACTTGAAGGTGTCGTCATACAGCAGTCTGTCATTTGTTGTGGCTACATACACATTAGGTATAGGTAGCAAAAAATAATGCCAAATAAATAAAGCAATGTTATAATGGCTAATCTGTAAAGGCCGTATATTTGAAGGTCTAGTCCTAGAACAGGGGTGTTAGTTTCATCACCTCTGCATCCCTTCCAGTCCTGTGAATCTGTGTAGAAGGAAGAAACAGGGCGGAACCCTTCACAAGCACACGCTGCTCCTGCAATAATTGTGTAGAATGTCAGCCTCCAGAGTTTACGTATTGCTTTTCTCAGTACATGGTGAAAAATTCTTCAATGTATTTATAGGAAGGTGGGGAGAGACAAGGATATCCTCTGAATTATTGTAGATCAAAACCCCAAGACAGCTTCCTGATTCCTACTGTGTAACTTGGAAACAGGAAAAGAACAAAACTGAGGTGGTTTTGTGTGTGTGTGTGTGTTTCAAAAAGCCTCTCTGTCATGTTGAAATGCTAAATTATTATTACTGTCCTCTCCCCATGTAAAAGTTCTGTGTCTGTGGTCTCCTGTCCTCAGACAACTCCATGCCGCCTTTGCTATAGGACTGTGAAATCACGGTCGCCATTGCACCAGTTCTGATACCACCAGAAAGAGTTCTTGGGAATTCTGCACCTGTGGTCAAAGGCAGGAAATGAAATAATGTAGCGGGGAAATATTTAACTTTATATCCCACAAAGAGCACCCACCAATCTTTGAAGGCCCCTTCTCATGTTGCAGTGGTAACATCAGGAGCCCTGGTTCATATTGGAGAAACCAGTACTGTGGCTCTTCTCTCTTAGGTGGGAGATCTTGTGCCTGCAGAGCTTAAAGCATCTGGACAGCAGATGCACGTGTGACTCGGTGGGTGACTTCGTCGAGCTGTGATGTACTGGCTGCCACTTAGCTATTCAAGGTGCTGGAAGTGGTGTGCTTTCTATACATCCTGGGTGCAGGAAACCTAAAAGATTATCTCACCCCCTACATACTCAACCAATCACTGCATTCTGTAGGAGAGGGCATCCTGCAGTTTCCATCCTATCAGGAGTTCCGTTCTGCATGATGTCTGTGGGATGGCACCCACACTGCTGCTTATTAGACAGGCACCTCCTCTATTGTCTTTCCGTGCCTGCTAAAGGCATTCGTCTTTCAACAAACCTTCTAAAATCTTTATCTCAGATGGTACAGTGGTACCTCGGGTTACAGACGCTTCAGGTTACAGACTCCGCTAACCCAGAAATAGTACCTTGGGTTAAGAATTTTGCTTCAGGATGAGAACAGTAAGCCTGCAGCCGTGGCACAGCAGCAGCGGGAGGCCCCATTAGGAAAAGTGGTACCTCAGGTTAAGAACAGTTTCAGGTTAAGAACAGACCTCCAGAATGAATTAAGTTCTTAACCCGAGGTACCACTGTATACGCATTTGCTTTGAATCAATTTTATGTATGTGACGTTGTTGGTTTAAACTGTTTCTATATTTATACTTTTTAAAAATGTTTATACTTTTAAAAAACAATTGTTTTAACTGTGTTTCTATATGTTGTTCAAGGTGACCCATGGGAAGCAGTTCATAAATGAAATAATGATATCTAACAAAACTATAGTAGCTGTTTTAAGCATTGCATGTATTCATAGAAATTAGTGCATGCAGATGTTACGCAAATCTTCATCTTTTTTCGGTGACTGCATTTTCACATTATTATTTTTTGCAACGTGCGAATGACTACCCTACGGGCAAATTGGGCCTTTTTAGATCTTTCAAAGTCATTATGGAGTTTTTCACAGGCTAGCTTATGTGTTGTTTCATTCTGCTGTCTTCTTGATTATATGAGTTGGTTTTTTTATTGACCATCCAGGACACAAGAGAAGAGACTGAAAATCAGTACACACACACACACACACACACACACACACACACACACACACTATCACTGTTGAAGGCTTTAAGAACTGTAGCTGACTGAGGAAAGCAGGGGAACAAGGAGAGGCTTGTCCCATCCAGCCCCTGCTTCCTCTTGCTGCGGTGCTGCAAAGCCAGAATGAGGGTGCTATGCTATTTTCATCTGAAGGGGAGGGTGAAGAACAATAAACTAGAGGCTTTCCTGTTGACAGTTAGAAAGCCAATCTATTAATGTGAGGCTTGATGTGAAGTGTGAAGCCAGGTTGCTTATAAGGCCCTTACCTGGGTGAGCTTGTTTTTAGTCTTGAGAAATTCCTGTATCAATAGCCCCTCTGCAATACTTAACTAAAATTGTTTTTAGTACTTTTGCGTCTAGCACTTTTTATACTGGCAGTTGTAAGAAATCTGGCAGCTATTTCTGGCACTTAGCACTTTTGTGAAATGGAGGCTGGTGAGTGTGGGTTGTATCCAACATTATTAGTTATACTCAGGACAGACTCATTGAAATTAATGGACATTACCAACTTCGCTCCGTTGACTTCAGTGAATTTATTTTGAGCAGGACTTCGTTGAATACAGCCCTGTATATTTGATTATCATCTGACTGTGCAGGAAAGTTTTGTAATATATGACCCTTGCTTATATATTTTATCAGCTGATATTGTATGTTAATGATTGATACTCTGTTTTGTAGCGGATTTAAAATGTTAGCATTATTGAAACAAGCTACTCTTTATTGGGATTTCCTTTTTGTATAATGAACTGGTTGTAGACTTGTAGTGATCAGTGATGGTTTTGTACGTATTGCTGTTCTTGTGTTGTGAGCCATTTGGGGCTTACCTGTGTAGAAAAGCAGCACACAAATTAAAATAATAGCAGAAGCAACCGTAAAGCACCATGGGAGCCCTTGCTGCTGAAATTAGACTATATAAATTTAGTAAGGAACACAATAACTATTAGGTAACATTTACAATTTGGGTTAATAAACCAATTGTGGCATTTATGTTCAGAAAGACACCAGTTGTGTTATTTAAAATGTAAGTTCTTCCTAGTATTCATTTAAAAGTCATTTTTATGTGATGTTGTATAATTCGTTACATAAATAAAGAGCTAGTGTAATGTTCCAAAGCACGGAATCCTTAAACTGTACTTGACCCTGTACTTTTCCTTTTTCTCTCCCCCCTGCCCCATTAAAATGCATGTGGCCTCAGTTCCTCTGCTGTTCAGCTCTCCCTCTTTAAGAAAATGACACCATGGCAAACAGCCACTAACCTCTAGCCCAGAGCACAAAGCACTCCAATCTGCTCTTCCCATCGCTTCTCCTGGGCTGTCTCCCATCTTTGCTCATGCGATGGATGTTGGTCTTTTGCCCTCTGCCCCTGGGAAGGACCTAACAGGGAGGGCTTGCATCTGGTATATGGCACAGTCCAGCACCCCAGTCTAGTGTCAGTCATCAAAGAGCAGCAAAACGCTATGCTGGAGGATGAACAAGCGAGATAGTTAGGAGAAATTAAATGGGCCTGATAGCAAAATACGTAGAGGATAAAGTAACTGCACCATGTTGATTGTGATACTGAGCTTGAAATATGTGCATCTAGGCTTGTAATATACCAAAGATACACCAGCTGAGGGGTTATAAGATTGTGCAGAAGCTCTTCTATGCTGGTAGAATGCAATGCTCTGTATAGTGTATCCATTCCTTTTAGGTGCAATAATTTCGGCTGGTGCTGTACTTGGTGCTATACTTGGCGCCTTGATTTCTTTCTTGCCCTTCATCCTAGACTGCAAAACGTATTCAGGGAGACATGTGAAAAGTTGAAAAAAGATGGGAAAGTAGAAGCTGTAGGACAGAGGTTTGTTGCTACCATAGTGACTACTTTGCATGCAGTGCATCTCATCTCTTTATCGGTATAGGAGAGCAAAAGTTTTAAGAAGAATACATTTGCCTGACAGCCGAATAAATGTCACTTGGCAATATGTATAATATGCAGTCTTATTGCATGAGTGATCCAGAGAGCCAGATAGTCTCTTCCTATCTATTTGGGGAAATAACAGAATGTATAAAAATATGAATCCATTGCAACGTTATTTATTTATATGGATCAATTACTGGTGTGGAGGAGAGATTATTTTTCCTGGTTCTGTTTAACCTGCACTGTCAATAGTTGAAAGACAATATAATAAATGTGTGAGGCAGCTTCTACAAAGGCACCTTTGTTCGATGTACCTGCTTATTATTTGCATCTGAATAGTCTTAAGCCTGATTTCCATCTTTCATACAAGCCTGTGGGTTGCTTTCCTAGAGTTCTTACAGCAGCAACCGATTCAGCAATGTAGGAAGATGTGCTAGACTGCAAATGAGTGCCATCATGTACAGATTTTCAGCAGGCTCAATATAATGCTTTATGGTACCCATAATTTCAAATCTGAAGCTTAGCTGATTGTGCGATTATTGCGAACATGTGGTTGGGCTCAAAATTATCATTGTAATTGCATGGAAATGTCCTGTGTGGGTCACACAAACATTTACTTTACATTCAGAAACATGCGCTGCGTTTTAACTCGCGTCTGTCTCGGAAGAAATTAAAATGAGGATGGTGAAAGCTGAAGGGCTTCTTTTTATAACGAAATTGTTTTTTTAAGGTATTTCATGGGTTGCCAGAAGAACTGTGCATAAAGGTGTGTCCGATATTTAATTGGATAACTGCATTTGAAACATGCAGAGAAATAAAGATGAATATTTCCACATTCGGATTGACAGTAAAAATAAAGGGACAGGAATAGTCATACTAGCATAATGCGATAGGACTGTTCAGTCATTCAAGCTTTTATCCATTTCATTTTCCTTTCCTATTTTCTCTGTAATGGCTGCAAGGCTCCAGTTGAAAGGACCAGGAAACAGGTGACCTCTGTCTGAGACACACTGCCAATAAGAGTAGACAGTACTGGCCTCACTGGATAAATAGCCTAACCTGGTACAATGCAGTTTCGCTTGACATATCTACCTTCATATTTTAAAACAAACATTATTAAAACATGATAAGTCTTCCAAAGGAAACCAAAACCAGGTGGCATTACAACACCTCCTTCCTACTTGAGGAAGTGGGGAGTTAATATTTTGAAATCTTTAGAAGTTGAGCCCTCTGCCAACCCCCACCCGAAATCTTTCCAGTGCAGGGTTGGAATCACAATTTGGCATCATGTCCTTGGAATAGCCTGTATGTGATGCAGATCTTCTTAGTTCTTTTTTTCCTCCTCATTTCCCTGCTGAAGGTCTATTGTTCTGTTCATTTATAGATCCTGTTTCTGTTCCATAACAACACAGTAGCAGCATTTAAAGAAAACGGCACATGCCTACCTTTCAAGACGAATTTCAAAAAAGCGGGAACAAAAAGTAAGTAGATCTGAATAATGCATGAAACAGCACACTTTAAAAGGTTTTTTTAAAACGAGATAGTGATAGTATAGTAAAATACGATGCATAATAGATAATGGAAGGTCTCTTTCCCTTTCTTACATGGTAATTTTCTAACTTACAATGCTGTGGTGTCATAACGTGTTAAAAATTAAGAATGGATGCTACCAAACTGGGCTAAGTTCAGGGTGCTGGTTGCATGCAGCTTGGGGTCTGGATATCTGAAGGGCCACCTCACTCTTATATATGCTTAGCTGATTACTGTGATCTGCCATTGAAGGCCTCCTATAGATATCATTGTATCAGGAGGTCTGTCCCACACAATATGGCAACTAGGCCTTTAGAGTTGTGGCACCTACCCTTTGGAATTCCTTCCTACAAAATATTATCCAGATACTGTCTCTTTTGTCTTTCCATCAACTGCTGGAGACTTTTCTCTTTCAAGAATCTCTTTTTAAGTAAAGATCTTTCTCAAAACTAAGTTGGGTCCCACACGCTCAAGTGTGGAAGTAAAATGCTACTGGCAGCATTGGCAGACTGAGAGTTAATATTTGGCATAAGGTCATCTGTCTCACAGAGAAATGTGAGAAGAAGCAGCCATCAGTTTTGGTGGCTGATTGCTGCTGAAGTTAACTGTAGTCTCTGGGTCCCAAGTGGTGTTGGTTTCAATGAAGATGTTGACCCAGGACATGGCATCTTGAAAAAAGGCAAATTCCACACTAGGGATAATTGGGAAAGGATTTGAAAATAAAGCTGCCAATATTATAACACTGTTATACAAATCTGTGGCGCAGCTGCATTTGGAGTACTGCGCACAGTTCTGGTCATCTGATCTCGAAAAGGACATTGTAGAGTTGGAAGAGGTTCAGAAGAGAGAACTTAAAATGATCAAGAGCACCCCCATCATTCAGCCTGGACACTGAGGTCCAGCTCCAAGGGTCTTCTGGTGGTTCCCTCACTGTGAGAAGTGAGGTTATAGGGAACCAGGCAGAGGGCCTCCTCAGTAGTGGTGCCCGTCCCATGGAACGCCCTCCCATCAGATGTCAAGGAAATAAACAGCTGACTTTTAGATGACATCTGAAGGCAACCCTGTTTCGGGAAGTTTTTAATGTTTAATGTTTTATTGTGTTTTTAATATTCTATTGGGAGCTGCCCGGAGTGGCTGGGGAAATCCAGCCAGATGGGCGGGGCATGAATAATAAATTAGTTATTATAAGAGGATAAAGTGACTCTCCTGACATGAAATGTGGCAGCGTTCAGGACATTTTAGTTCAGAAAAAGGCAAGTAAGAGGAGACGTGATAGAAGTTTGTCAGAAATTATACACAGCACCGAGAAAGCGGATAGAGGAAAGTCCCTCTACCCTCGTGGCACCAGAACTTGTGAAGACCCAATGAAGCTGCATGTTGGAAGATTCAGGACAGACAACAGGAAGTATTTATGCAGTACATAGCTAAGCTATTGTCTTCTATCCCAATAGAGGCAGTGATGGCCTCAGACTTGGGTGCTTTTAGAAGAGTAAACAAATTCATGGAGGATAAGGATATCATGGCTACTGGCCATGTTCTCCCTCCACAGGCAGAATCAGTATGGCTCTGAACACCAGTTGCTCTGGAATTTCAGGTGGGCAGAGAACTGTTGCTCTTAGACCTTCCTTGTGAGCTTCCCATGGCATCTGGTTGGACTCCTGTGGGAACAGGTTGCTGGAACAGATGGGCCACTGGCCTGTTTTTGAACCAGATGACCCTTTGGATCCCTTCCAACTTTACAGTTCTATGATACCATAATCAACACTCAGGAGTATAGATGGGGCCTGGTTCATCGGCTGCTGCTGCAAACGAACAGCAGTCCTTTTGCAAATCAGTTGCAGGGAACCAAGCTTTGAATAATGCAGGAGGAACAAGCAGATGTACTACATCCACAATATTAGCTGTCTTTCACAGAACAAATTCTTAAGAAGCAAGCTTCTATTTACCAAAGTCTTTAACTCTTTTGATAAAAAAGCAGCAAAATAACAGGTATTCGATCTTCAATCAGTGGGGGTTAGCAATGCAATGTAAACACTTCTTTCTCCAGAGAAATAGACCAGCTTTTAACAGCTCCAGCTCCAGCTTGATCTACAATATGAATAATATGAAAGAAATATGTTTATTACACTCCCCCCTACTTTCACTTGGAGCTGGTGAAGAAAAGCCCTTAGAAAACTGCATGGAGATGAATATATATTCCACTTTCCAGGTAGACAGGCTTTATACCAAATATCTCAAAATGATTACCTGCGGAATGCTTGAGATCTCATAGTGTCTAACTCTGCAATCTTGCATATGTTTACTCAGGAGTAAGTCACACTTTGATCAGTGTTAAGCTATTTAGGATTCCTGCCTTATTGATGCAAGTCCCAGCTGAGGATGACCTTTCCCTTTGTAAACTCTCATTTGTCATATGCTCTTTTTTGTTTTCATACAGTAGCTAAATAAAGTTTACCATCCAGCTTGTACGGCGAATTTAAAATGGTGGTGCCAACAAAACAGTACTGTTGTAGCAGTGACAGCAGAACAGAAACCTACAGTCACCGGTGATGTGGTGTTTTATTTGTGTATGTTTAAATTTATTTTGTTTAAAAATAGACATTTTTAAGAACGCTTTCAGGGCACAGCCCCTTAACATAAAAGCAACCATAAAATACAATGTCACATTTCAATTAAATCACCCGTGTAACCAAGCAGGCAGTTCACAGACCAGGAGCACAGCATTATAAACTTGCCCGCATCAATTTAAAGAAAGTTTTACATCATCAGCACTATAGCTCCTTTAAGAAAAGCAAATTGAAATGAGTTACTTTGCAGAGCCCATTTAAAATTCTCTACAGATATTACTTTGGAGGGAACTCTCTGTAACTGTGGGGTCACCACCGAGAAGACCCTGCTTCTGATTCTCACAAATCTCAATCAGTCTTGTACTAAGAGCAGTGCCTGCACATATTCATATAGATGAAGCCAAGTCTTCAAATAACATGCCCCAAGTCTATTTTGCTCCAAAGGCCAGCATTTCAAATTAGGCCTAGAGACACACTATTAACTTGCACAGTCATGTAATATCTCTGTTGCATATTCCAACAGTTGTCCCCCACCCCAAAATCTGAGCAGCTACATTTTTCACCATTTGAAGTTTCCCAGACATTTTTAAAAACTAAGGGTGAACATGCGCACTAGTTTGTATCTCACTAGTGCATGAGTAACAGAGGCTAAGCTTGCCTTTTCTAGTTGAGGTTCTAAGGTGTAAAGGAAGAGCAGTGACTGTTTTTAATACCCCAAGCTACATCTAAGGACTCAGCTACATTGGCAAAGAAAAAGCACTTTATATGCGTTGTATATGCATTCTAACACTGTGACACCAGATGGCGCTGTGGAGTTTCATTTTGGCCAACCCGACATCTCATACAAAGTTTACGAGTTTAGCTGAAACGCTTCTTTGATGTGTCTAGATCTAGCCTAGGTCTCTGTTGGTTTGAAGAATTATACTGTTGTCTATTTTCAGAAATGGGCAGGTTTTCCTTACAAAGTATTTTCCTCATTTTGAATAGCTATCGACTTTTCTTTCATCAAAGAAAAAGAATCAATACTGCCATTAATTTTCTTTGATATATTTATGAACCAATAACGTAAATGAATCAAGAACACAACAGATAACATTTCAAGTTTCATAAGCTGCTAGCCAGAATTATTATTAATTGTATAAGCTTGATCCAGAGTATGTTAGTTGCACTTGGACCCCACTGAAATCGCTGTGAAAGGTTAGTTGTGGTTTAAATCCCACTGCTTTGCATAGGAACTATGCACATCAAACATTTTTTCTCTTGTTGTCATTGAAATAATCTATATTCCACCTTTAACTTGTAAGTTACAAAAGTGGTGTGCAACCTAATAACTTAAGAAAATAAATAAAAACACATTAAACACCAGTAGGTTATAAATTTTCATCTGCCGTACCAAAGGAGCAATAAAAATGGATCAAATTTATCAAAGGCTTAGGACGGTCTGATGGAGCAAATGCATTTTTACTAGCCAATGAAATATCAGTACCATTGTGCTTGCCAGATATCCGGGGGAAACAGTTGCACAAGGTACAGTAGGAGTCTCCACACAGAAAGCCCACCTCCAAGTGATCATAGTGGACTGGTAGATCTATTCAGGGGGAGTTGCTATTTCAGATAGCATGATTCCAAGCTGTATAGGGCCTTATCAGCACTATCTTAAGACTCTGGTAGTGAATTGGCGGCCAATGAAATTCTTTAAGCATGGTAATATATGTGTGTGCAAGATGGTGTCCCACTTAGGTCTTCAGGTGCAGCCTTTTGAACCAACTGCAGCTTCCGATCCAAAGCTGTGGGCCGTTGCACATAGAGCTCATTGCAATAAGGCAGTCTTTAGGCTACCAATACATAGATCATTGGAGCTCAGCCATCTGTGTCCAGGAATGTCTAAAGTTGACATAGCATCCAAAGCTAGTTAAAGGCCCTCCAAATGACTGAAGCCAGTTACAGTGGGATAGCTCAGTTGGTAGACCATGAGACTTAATCTCAAGGTCATGGGTTGGACAAAAAGATTCTTGCATTGGGCTAGATGGCCCTTGTGGTCTTTTCCAACTCTACAATTCTATGCTTCTATGATTGAGGAGAATCTCCAAACTGTGCACTGCTTCTTCAAGGGCAACGCAATTATGTCTAGAACAGATTGACCAGTTCTCAGACCTGAGACCTACTTGCACATGGAGCCTTCATCTTCTCAGGATGCGTACCAGCAGCTTATAGCCCACCCCTGTGACCAGCACACCCACCCAGGGCAAGTGATTCTAGGGCTCACTATATCATTAATACGAGTGTAGTGGCTTTGTCCCATAAACTCAGTACAACCATTGTGAACTTGAACCAGAATGCATGCACTCGGCCTTAGTTCCATTTAGTACTATGATGCTCTTACAGTCACATGTGGCCTAGAAAAGCAAAACAATACCATATAAAGAAAGATTAAACATCAGCCATTTTTGAAGTTATGAATCAACTCAAGGCACAAAAGAAAGGGACTAGGGAAATGGAGCTCTCTCTTTTTGCTACCAAAGCACAACTACAGAGTTTGCTCTTTATTTCATGTAATAATTCTGCCATTTGCTGAAAACAGCCTTGCCTTTTCATTCCGTTTTGTACAGATACTGCAAATAATATTTGCACTGCAATTTCTAGGTACTAAACAAACAGAAAAATAATCATCCTTCTAATTGCCTTTCTACTATACATACAGTACATCCTTTCTTCTTAAAAGATGTGATGACATTTCATGAATACCCACAGGAGTGCAAATTTATACCCTTTGTTGTTAATTCTCTTTCACATTGTGACAACTTGCCAGTAAGTTTATTAATAAGGTGGGTGTTTGTTTGTTTTTAAAAAAATGATGGTTTGTTTCTTATGACTCAAAAATGCTTTGAGTATCAGAGAAATGTAAAAGCTTGCCAGATAGGAAGAAAGAACAAAAGAAAATGTACCAGTTGTTTTAGACAGAGGGAGATGCATTGGGGGCTCATCACATGCTAGGTGAGAAGGAGGGCCCGTCCCATTCCTCAGCCACAGTACTCTGAGTCATAACAGCAAGCCTTAAAGGTAAAGGTACCCCTGCCCGTACGGGCCAGTCGTGTTTGACTCTAGGGTTGTGCGCTCATCTCACTCTAGAGGCCAGGAGCCAGCGCTGTCCGCAGACACTTCCGGGTCACGTGTATAGCGTGACGAAGCTGCTCTGGCAAACCAGCACCAGAGCAGCACACGGAAACGCCGTTTACCTTCCCGCTATAAAGCGGTACCTAATTATCTACTTGCACTTAGGGGTGCTTTCGAACTGCTAGGTGGGCAGGAGCTGGGACCGAATGATGGGAGCTCACCCCACTGCAGGGATTCGAACCGCCGACCTTGCGATCAGCAAGTCCTAGGCACTGAGGTTTTACCCACAGCGCCACCCGCGTCCCCTAACAGCAAGCCTTAAGGTGCTGTTATTTATTGCTTGATCATTTATAATCCAGAAGGCTGACCTGGTCTTTGTCAATGAAACTTGAGAAGGTGGAGTTCCACTTCTTTGCCCACCAGAATGCCTAGGGTAGCATCGACGCAGACTCAAGGGTCAGAGAGGAAACTTCACTGTGTCTCCCTCTCCAGGCTCCCCCTCCCCATCATCTAACCAGTAGTTGATTGTTTTAAGTGTTTGTATCTGATGTTGGGTACTAGGGACAGGGTAGGACACCTCTGCAGACATTGAGGTCTGGGGAGCGTGGAATGTGTGGTGGGTTTACTAAGCTGATCCTGCTCTCCCCTTTCCCCAAATGTTTATGCATTGGAATGGTCTGAATAGGACCCTTTTTGTTCCCTGACAGTAACTGAACTTGGAAAGTCACACTCAGCAGGAATCCAACAGAGTTGTTTGTAGAACTTCTGAATGCCTGGAAGGGTGAGTAGATGCCTACATTTAATCACTGTGTAAATTGCTTTGAGGTATCATACTTAGAGAGGTAAATTTTGAGGTATCATACTTAGAGAGAGAAAATAAATAGCAGGTACTTTCAAATGCTCTCAACCTCCCCGCCTTGTATGCAGCAGTTAAACCTACAGGCCAAAAGAGTTGCTACTTCATGTGGAATTTAGGATTCATATTTCTGAGTCTAAAACTGTTCATGCAGTACAATCATGCAGTAACTGAAAGTGCCAACAAATCAATATGTTGAATTTCATAGGAACCATTTAGCAGATGTTGTCACACTACTCTGCTAATTGCTCTCCTCCCCCACCCAAAACACAATGGTTTTAGAGGGAGGAAATGAGTGCAAACATATAAATTCAGCTCCCATTCTGTAGAGGGAAAGCGCACTGTTATTTTTGGCATCCACGCAGGACTAGCTTGTGTTTAATCTGGAAGAACACAGATGGATATTCGGTGAAGGCTGATACCCTCTGAGTTTAGCCTTCACTTTTTTTCAAATCAAGAAGAAATGTGCAGCATACTCCATATATACAACCGATTAAGTATATACAGTTGGGGAAGGCCCATAGCTTAGCAGTAGAGAACATGCACTGCAAGCAGCAGGTCCCCAATTCAATTCCAGGCTTCTCCAGGTATGGAACTATCTGAAACTGAGCTGCAGAGCTCACTGCAGACAGTACTAACTGAGCTAGCTGCTGGACCATTGGTCTGGATCAATAGAAGGTTCCAATTAAGAAATGAGACCCATTGAAATAATTGAGGCATGCTTCCAATGTCATGTGCTGAGCATCAGAGTATTCACAGAGAATATGCAGTCCTTTAGGGAATAATGTTCCTTGCATCAGTGTTTTCCCCTCTTATTCCCATGGGCACACGTCGGTAACATTATCACCGATGCCCTTCTGTGTTCTTTTGCTTACTTACCCAACAGATATCAAATAACTTGGCCCTCCTCATTCTGCATGACTGATAACATGTTTGTAATTATATGACATGCTGAGAATCTCAGCAAACGTCCCAAGAGTCAGGGGACGTCTTACCATAAAGTGAGATAAAGCAGCTGTTTTGAGCAGCATAATTCCAGGGGGAACTGGAGTTTCATGCCTCCCACTGCCATCTCTGGATGTTATTATCTAATAAAAGATAACCTGAGGGAGAGAAATGCCTTTGGCTGGTGGTAGCAAGGATGCATATTAATTTAAATATTAAATGTAAATCAATTAAAAGGCTCCGGCAACTGTGTCCTAATTAAGTAATGCACGTGCTTATTCCGTTATTTCATTGAAGCCTATCCAGATATTTGTGGTTTGCATTGCTGCCTTGATAATCCTAACCATAATCGTGACTGTGGGGTGTGGAGGGGTCCATTTTCATTGTTACATTTTAATCTCTTCCCTTTGCTTATGAAGATGCTTGGTGAAATTGTTTACTACTCCCGCTTCTGCTTTCTTCAATCACTCAGCATTTTATTTCTCAGACTTATAGCTATACTCTCATGCTTATACATGGGATTTCTGCTGGGAAAAGGCCAAGCATGACTTGGAAAGCTGATAACGTCTTTTCAGCAAATAATCACGCTCCGGAAACGCGATGAATGTAATCCTGGCAAGAGCTGGATACAATGTCACACAGGCATGTGCTGGGTTAAAACGGCCTCTTCATTTTCTGATTTGGGATTCCTTTTCCAGCAGGGATTGGAAACTGTCATGGTTTGGTAAAAGAGAATCATTTAGATGTATGGGCTGGACACTATTTTTAAAAAGAAAATGGAGTGGTTTGAGAGAGAACTTTTTCCCATGGCATGCATTCCTATTTCTTTTGTCCTGCTGTCACCTCTTGTCAAACACATTTGACAGATTTTTGAAACAATGCAAAATCCCTGTCAAACCTGTTTCCCAAAAGGAAAAAGCAGGACAAGCATTTGCACCACACCCAATGATCCTTCCTCTAGAATGTCTCCCATTCTCTGAAATGAAAACTCCCATCTGGGCTGTATCGTACTAACACTACATGCACTGAAATTAATAGACCTAAGGTATTCATGTTTCTAAATTTTAGTGGGACTGCTCCGACTACTAAGATCAGATATGGCCCTCTTTCTCCAGCAATACAGCCATTACCTATCAGATGCCCTGTCATTCCAGCTACAGGGAGTATGACCCTGCCTTGCAGCAGGATTCAACCATGTTGCAGCCAGACATGCTTTCTTTCTGTCTACTCCGCTGTCTCCCTCAATGCCTTCCCGCTCTTGTCTTTTATACCCAGATGTTTCTGTTATCCCCCTACTTACTCCAGCATTAATTTCTCCCTTTCACCATCATGAATTCTTTCTGTGGGAGACCACTCAGGACCTTCTAGAAAGCTGCAGTTGTGAGTACACACTAGATACTATCTCCTCCTTTGTCTAGCCAGCAAGGTGAGTGATGGTACCAGTAACCAACTCAGGCTTTATATATTATTCTAACCTGGAGGCTTATGAGGTCTGTGTTAGACTGATGAAGAATGTGAGAGAGCCCATCTTCTAACCTAGGGTAAGGATGGGGAATCTTCTTAGCCCAGGAGGCCAGTTCTTTGTCTCCTCCACCTGCCACCAATCAACTTCGACAGGTAGGTTGAACCATCTACCTCTCAACCAGCTGACTCCATAATGATGCCAAGTGATTGACACATGTCAAAATTCTTTGGAAGATGTGCTCTCAGCACCAATCAAAGGGGGCTGGAAAGGAAACTGGAAAGGACCTTGCGGTGCTTTTCAAGTTCTGCACAAGGGGCTTTGTAAGTCCTTTGTTTGGGCTTGCTAAGCACTTTGTGCCGTGCCCCAATTGCCCAACAAGCAGCTGGTTTCAGGATAAGTGCTGCGCAAGGGGCTTTGCAGGCACTGCCAGTTGACCAAGCCCCACCTGTACCTGCAGGTGGGCATGATTTGGCTGAAACAGGCTCTAGGGCAGGATTAGACCCATGGGCTGAAGGTTCCCCATCCCTGTTCTCGTAGGAATGGATGGAAGAATTTTATCTGAGTCTGTTGTTGAAGTCTCTTCCTATGTACGCTTAACACTTCATGGATTTGGGAAGCACAACGAGATTATTGCTATTTAAATAGTCTGGCTTTTGTTAACCAGGCGGTGTGGTACCTTCATACTTGCTTTGTTTTATTTGCTTGACATTTTATACATATATTAATTGTAGTGTTCTTTGCTTTGGGATTAGGCTAGCTTAAAAACTCTAATGAAGCAGTATAATCATAAGGGGTATGAAACTCTCTATGGGGTATTTCCATGATTCATTGTGTACCCTTTACCTGCTGTCAAGCGCAACCTTATCTTTCCTAATAAATCCAAACAGATTTTTATTCTTTGAACAAATAACTTTTTGTAAAGTTTTGCTTAGGAATGGGGCTAGCACATCTGCACCTGAGATTTTGAAAGTCACAAAGCAGGATGCAATTTTTCATCAGGAGTGCAGTCAAGGGACTTGGCCCAAAGCTTAATGAAAGTGTCAGACACAGAAATATATATTAATAAACTGCCTTTCATGATCCGTCTCTCTTTCATTTGACATCTCTGTTACCCAACAGAGACAGCTGCCTTTTTCCTTGAAAAGTTTTGGAGACTGCAATTAAACATATCATACGATGTAGATGCTTGTCAAGCCGCACCTCGTTAAGTTATCCCTGCAAAATGCCAAATATAGCCACATCATTACTGTATAAATGGGAATGGGTCTTTTCATTTGGAATGCCAGGTATCATTCAGGAAAGTAATGCCACGGCTTCTGTTTTGAACACAAATCTGGAAGTGGAAAATTATAGAGTACAAACTGAGCAAGCAGAGTTGGTGCTTGTTTAACAGTGTAACCTCTTGGTGAGCTGTTTCTCTTTCTCATCCTATGAAGTGGAGATATCGTATTTTTCGCTCCATAAGACGCACCTAGTTTTTAGAGGGGGAAAGCAAGAAAAAAAATATTCTGCGCAGAGCATGTAAGCAGCTCTCGCTTTTTTTGCTTTAAACCCTTCCGTCCCTCCTCCCACTTTGCTGAGAAGCCAGCAGAGCAAGAGCGATAGCTGTTCAGCGACTCTTCTGCTGGCTTCCCAGCAAAGTGGGAGGAGGGACGAAAAGGAGCCCTTACAAGGAAGCGCTGAGCAGAGCCTGGCAGCAGCTTTTGTGGCTTTTCTGGGAGGTGGGGGAAGGGACAGAGGGCAGCCCCTCAGTCTTTTCCCCCACCTCATGGAAAAGCCCCCAAGAGCCACGCGCTCTTTAAAGAGCCGTGCCTAGCGCGTGTGCAGCTCTTCGGGGCTTTTCCCCGAGGAGGGAGAAAGGATTGATAGGCTGCCCTTCTCCTCCTCGGGGAAAAGCCCCCAAGAGCCGCACACACACGCCACGTGGCTCTTTAAAAGGAGCGCTGAGCAGAGCCTGCCACCGGCATTCGCTCCATAAGACGCACACACATTTCCCCTTACTTTTTAGGAGGGAAAAGGAGTATCCTATGGAGCGAAAAATACGGTATTTCTTCTATAGTAATCTGCCTGATAAGGAATCTGAGAAAGCAGGCAAATGGTCAAATTCCATGTGAATACAGGCAACCCCTTGTATGTCCCATTAAAAAAAAAATAGCCACCCTGCTTTTCAGATGTTGTTGGGCTCTAATTCTTATCAACCTGAACCATCATGGCCAATGGTCAAAGATGATGGCAAAGACAGGCCAGCAACACCTTGAGAGCCACAAGTTCCTTATCCCTGTCTAAAATATCCTTCCTACACCAGCTATCTTTTTTTCTTTTTTGCAAGACTGAAAATGTCTATGTCAGTGGTTCCCAATTGGTGATCCGCAGACCCCAGGGGTTTCACATAACCCACCCAGGGGGTCTGTGGCTCCAATCACATAACAAAAATTACCATAGAGATATCAAACTTTTCAAATGTAGGAGGTTCACAGTGCTTAGTTAATTGGGAACCACTGGTCTATGCTCTTAACCAGTGGGCCTTGGGCCTAAGAGTTTATGCACACTTACTGAATCCCCTGCTCTTTCTAGGCATAGGTCTTTAAAACTCGCTCTTTAAAGCTGAAGTGAAACAAATGGCAATTCAAGTTTTCCATGGATTCCGTGGAGCCAAAAAAAAGTGTGTTTGGACATGGAGCTTTAAAACTTAGACCATGCCTTGAAAGTACAGAGAAAACTTAAGTGTGGATAAGCCCTGTGGAAAGCTTTATCATGACTACGAGATTGTCAAACTCAACCTTCTGGCAACAACCCACAGTCTTTTGTATTGGAACAGTCCCTTTGTGATTCCCGGTGCTGTAAAAAGTCTTGCTTTGTTCAGAAGGACATATTGGGCTGTGAGCCCAATTCAAACACTAAATCCCCACCACTATACATAATAGGGATGGAGATCCTGTGGACCTCCAGCTATTGCTGGACTACAGTTCCCTCTATTGGCCATGGTGGCAAAAGCTGGTAGAAGCTAGAGGTTTCCCTCCCTGGTGGATAAGATTCTTGTCCCCTAACAATGCAGTGATCCTATATATGTCTCTTCAGAAATAAAGCCCACTGACTTCAATGGGGCTTGCTCCCAGATAAGTGGCTATGAATGTGCAACCTAATATCTCCGTATACTTTCATTATATGTGGTTAATTGTAGAGCTGAGTGAAAATACCTTCC
The DNA here is from genome assembly GCF_964234715.1 of Podarcis melisellensis. NCBI lineage: Eukaryota > Metazoa > Chordata > Lepidosauria > Squamata > Lacertidae > Podarcis > Podarcis melisellensis. Next base: position 61,128,695 of record NC_138537.1, on the reverse strand, counting down.
CATATTTCTCACCCTCTTTTCAGGTGGTGAATTTGGGGTTATTTGCATATTTCAGAGGAATTAACAGGTAAGCAGGAGTTCTTCATTTCTTTTTCTAAACACTGCTTTGCAGTTTCATTGTTTGTTTTTCATCATGGTGTAGTATAAGTCCACAGGTGTAGAATAATGGCAGCCATTCTGAGATTCCAGCCAGAAGTTCCTATATAAGAATCTATGGCTCAGCAGCATTCTTTGCAGTTCCCAGAATGTCATAGATTGTGATAATAACTGCATTTAATAGTACATGGCATCAAATGCTATTACCATGAAAACATTCTAGACAGCGTTTTAAAAGTAGAATGGGGCAGGTGTCCAAATTAATTAAACATTATAGAGAAGAGTCTAGGCATGTAATTTTATGTACATCTCTTGGTAATACATGTCATAAGATCTACATGACAGGGGAGGTAAATGCTGAAAGGACAAGAAAACAAAAACGTGATTTCAAGCAATTTGGTGCTGCACACTCCTGTTCCTGTCAGATTGATCCAAGCAAGATCATAGCCAGCTACCAAGCAAAGCTAATTAGCACTTCAACAGCCATATTATATATCCATTCTGATGTAGTTTTAGCTTCACAGAAGCGGCAAAGATTGTTTTTGTCTGAGCTGAGTGCATATTCTCTCCTGACCCCTGAGAATATGCTTCCCTTCCATCTTTGTTTCATGTTCCTCGTTGGTTGAAATAATTGTTGTTGTTTGGTGGGGGGCTTTCTTGCTTTGGAAAAAACCAGAGGCTACATTTTAGGTATGAGAAACATGGTAGTAACTTATTGCTTGCAGTCTGGTTCTAGCCTAACGTAGCATAAGTTAACACAGCTGTAGTACTCCAACATTACAGCATCATTATGGACCAGGACATAACTGGGATGCGGGTGGTGCTGTGGTCTAAACCACTGAGCCTCTTGGGCTTGCCAATCAGAAGGTCAGCGATTGCTCTGCCCCAGCTCCTGACAACCTAGCAGTTCGAACGCACACCAGTGCAAGTAGATAAATAGGTACTGCTCTAGCAGGAAGGTAAAAAGTGTTTCCGTGCACTCTGTTTTCTGTCACAGTGTTCCATTGTGCCAGAAGTGGTTCAGTCATGCTGGCTACATGACCTGGAATGCTGTCAGTGGACAAACGCCGGCTCCCTCGGCCTGAAAGCAAGATGAGCGCCACAACCCCATAGTCACTTTTGACTGGACTTAACCGTCCAGGGGTCCTTTACCTTTTACCTTTACCAGGACATTCTGCTGTTGCATCTGACTTGATTCAGCTGATGCAGGTAAGGTTGGTGGAGCTCTGCACAAGAGGAATAGTGGAGGCATCTACTGTCTTGTGGCTGACATAAAGTTGGTAACCCAATAACTGTGTCAACCGAGGAATTGTGGCAACTGCCGCAACGTTTTTCGCTGTGAGGAACCATGACCTTTCCTCCATGCATTCATTTAATAATAACAGTAAAAGGGGGGAATTGTGAATAGCAGTATTAAGAAACTGTAAAATTAAATCTGGCTCTGGAATGCTGCAGTGAACGACTCTGTGGGAAAATTATGTATTTCTGGCTGTGCAACAGTTGCCTTCCACCCTTCAAACTCTGCCTGCAATCTGCTTCTAATTAGCCTGCTAGACAACACATGGCGTGCGAGCCACTGGGAGCTGTTCATCTTTGTGTAGCTTCCATTCCTTTATTATTATTTAAAAATAAAAAATAAAAAGGGTATATCGCTTAATTGTCAAGACCCCTCTAAGCGGTTTACATAGAACATAGTTTTAATATAGATTTTATCAGTAAAAGCCAGAAGTTACAGACAAGTCAGCTTAAAAATATCCCACGTGTTAATAGAAACAGTAGTTTAAAATACACATTATATTTTTTAAATGGGCTTGCAATACCACAGTGCATTGCTACCCGGAGCATGCTGTGATCACACTAAAACTTTTCCAGTTCCATCGTGACATTAAGAGTGTGATTCAGAGGGGAATTTTCACCAGGACTGTGGGGCAGGAGCAAAGCGTTAAATACAACCCCTGTGGAACACATCTTGACCCTCCCCTAGCTGTTATTCTGAATTCTTTTTGTTTTCTTTTGCTTTTTTTAAAGCCCACATAATTTACACAAGGAAGTCACTGCTTGATGCTACAAAGTTTCACACATCAATCGCCCACATTAAATTTGTGAATCAGGCCCCAAACCATCAGTCTAAGGCTGATACATACTTAAAGGTAAAGGGACCCCTGACCATTAGGTCCAGTCATGACCGACTCTGGGGTTGCGGCGCTCATCTCGCTTTATTGGCCGAGGGAGCCAGGGTACAGCTTCCGGGTCATGTGGCCAGCATGATTAAGCTGCATCTGGCGAACCAGAGCAGCACACGGAAACACCGTTTATCTTCCCACCAGAGCGGTACCTATTTATCTACTTGCACTTCATGCTTTCGAACTGCTAGGCTGGCAGGAGCAGGGACTGAGCAACAGGAACTCACCTGGGAGTAATTCACATTGAACTCAGCAGAACTGCTTCCAAGCAGACATACATAGGATTGCATTGTAAGTGACTCACTCAAATTAGTTATCAATATGAAGCTAAGGAACAGCAGCAATCCACACAATCATCTTTGGAACTTCTTTCCTAATCTGAGAACACCTTTTATATATATATATAAAAAACCACTTCAATTTGATAAATTTATGTTGATTGAATCTTCCTTTAGCCTTTTGTCTTGCACAGAAGCAGCGATGGGCAGTAATGCCTCATTTGTCCATGACAACACATTTGAATAATTTTCAAGGACAGGACTCTGCATTAAAGCAAAATGAAAGTGAATCCTCAATCATAATTTTTAGGTTGGTTTAAGACAGAGAGATAGAAAGCTGCCTTATGTCTGGTCATAAGATTTCCACATTTAGTCCAGTATTGTCTACTCCGACTGACAGTGGCAATTAAGGGTTAAGGGGAAAGGTCCCTTCCCATCTCCTTCTTCCAGATCTTTTTAACAAAAGATGCCGGGGATTGAACCCAGAACCTTCTGGAGGTGAGCATATTTTCAACCATTGAGCTAGGTTCTGTGTCCCCACCACCACCTTCTATTATTTGTCTTTCATATACCATATAAAAGATAGGCATGACTTGATTGAAAAAATCATCATCTTTCTAATGCCTCCTTATAGTGTCATACATCATTCAGTTTCCATACACCGTCTGTGAATAAAACCGCATATAATTGTTGCAATTAAAATACAAATAGAGCATAAGGATTTCATAATGTCTCTTAATGTAAAAAGACTGCAGTTCATTCTGAATATGATTAGTTTCTGGCACCATACCTGTAATTACGGTAATTAGAGCTAGGTGCAAAATTAATCTCAAACCAAGGTGAGTTCATTCATGTAGAACAGTCCAATCTACCTGATCTTCTTAACAAAAAAAGAAATGAAGCTTCAGTACTTTAAGACTATATGCTCCTTTATAAATAAATACCATGACATAGAAACAAATGGAAATACAAAGCCAAATAATTGTCTGTAAAAATAAAAAACCCACCCTACACACCCACAATTTCATATCTTAGATCTCCATCTAGTGATCAGACACACGGAACGCAAGTTGAATATTTGTTGCCTCTAATGGTCTGATCTGCATATTTGGCTTCCCTTTGGGAAGCACAGGGTTGGCGTAGACGGGAGGTCAACTAAACACAAAGGTCTGCACTTCCATTATGGGTAGGTTATTGTCTCCTCTTCCCCCTTGCCCTGCCGCCACTATTAATTCAACAATTAGCAACTATTTCCTCCCTGCCTTCCTGCTGTGAATACATGTATTTTTAAATAAGCCTTAGTGTACTTGTCTCAGTGCACGATGTAGCCGTATCTGGACCATCTGCTTCACTTTAATATATATTATTCTCTATATGAAAAGCGAGTCTGGAGTGATAAATTCATAATTCAAGGCTTTTGAGAAACTCCTACAGAAATCCAATAAAATCAAAATGAAACAGCAGCCTTGTAACATATAATATCCCTAAGGATCAAAACTTGTGTATCCAGCTTAATATCAAAGGATCACTTGGTAATATTTGTTATAAACCATCCAACACTTCGGCTCGGGCGGGGGGGGGAAGCATCACCAAATATGATTTGTACAAAGAAGCCAAAATGAATACATATATATGGACAAACATACACCTGGAAATTCTGACTGAAGCTCTAGAAATTTGAACATCCTTAACAATACATTGAAGTTCAATGGGATGTTAGATTCAGGTCAGTGGCCTTCCAATGCTACCACTCTACCTTCAGTAATTAAAAGAAACAAGTGCCAATGTGAGTGAATGTTTTAAAAGGCCAAAGTATCTGTAACTGTTTCTCGGGTTGCCATTTCTCTTGTGTGTGTGTTCATGCTCTGTTGTGATTAAAAGCTGCAAGATGCTTGAGGAGGCTGCCTAATGCTCCCATGGCTGGTTCATACAGAACAGTGCAGGATTAATACACTATATTTTATTAAACTGGGAATGAGTGTTTAGCTGATAACACACTGCTGCTCCTCTCTCATGGACCCAGAGGAATGGTGGGAGGCACCACCTGGGGAACCCCCAAAGGGTGAAGGCTCAGAGCCCAAGGGATTGGTGGTGGTACAATGATGAATGGTCAGAGGGAGGAGCCTAGGAGAAGGAAGTGTCAGAAACCAAAGAGGTAACAGGTTTTGTTTTTTTTAATATAATATTTTATTAAGTTTTAAGAGTAACAACATACAATAAAAAGAAAAAAACACAGGAAAAACACAAAAAATACACAAAAAGAAAAACAAAAATGCCTCTTTTTAAATTCTCATCTTTGATTCACCTATTTTCCTGACTTCCTCGTGCCTCCCTTTTTTGTATCCCTTTTAAAAATTTGTTCAGCAAATTCATATCCAATTAATTTATCTATTATCAATCCAATCTTGTTTTTTGCCTTGTTGCTAGAACCCCTTCAGTTCATTTCAATGTCATCAACATTCAAAAATTTTACAACGTTTCTGTAAATAAATTTTAAATTTCCTCCAATCTTCTTCCACCAACTCTTCTCCCTGGTCTTGGATTCTGCCAGTCATTTCCGCCATTTCCATATAGTCCATTACTTGCATCTGCCATTCTTCCAGAGTGGGTAGGTCTTGTGTCTTCCAGTGCTTTGCGATGAGTATTCTTGCTGCTGCTGTAGCGTACATAAAGAAAGTTCTGTCTTTCTTTGACACCAATTGGCCGACTATGCCCAGGAGAAAGGCCTCTGGTTTCTTCAGGAAAGTGTACTTAAGTACCTTCTTCAATTCATTATAGATCATCTCCCAGAAAGCCTTAATCCTTGGGCACGTCCACCAAAGGTGAAAGAATGTACCTTCAGTTTCTTTACATTTCCAACATTTATTATCGGGCAAATGATAAATTTTAGCAAGCTTGACTGGGGTCATGTACCACCTGTACATCATTTTCATAATATTCTCTCTTAAGGCATTACATGCCGTAAATTTCATACCAAAGAGGTAACAGGGTTTAGTGAGCAGGCAGGGCCTGTGGTGGAGAGTAGTCCAGAATCAGAAAGGGAAGTAGGAGAGGAGGAGAGCCAAGAGGCAGAGATGTGTCAGGCTGGTGAAAAAGCCTGGGTGTTTTCCCCTCCTGCTGTGACAAGCTCCGCTCCCCACTGGTCTCCCAGGACATGAAGAGGTAGGAGCAAAGACAGGCACGCAGACACAGTCTCAGATTGCTTGGGAGGAACCCAGGGGAGGAGGAGATTTAGGCAGCTGTGGGAGGTGGAGATCTTCAGCCTCCACAGCTGCCTCATAGAGGCAAGACCTACTGAGAAGAGCTGCTGTGCTCACTACGCCTGGCCCCCCTGAGCAGGTTTTGTTTCTACTAGTAAAGAGTTAGTCCACTTCACTTACACCATGTGATTCATTGCTGGCTGGCTCCCTGTCATCCTCATGCGCCAGATTCAAGGCTGTGATCCTGGTCTCTTTGGACCACAGTTTGTCCAAAATGAGAAGAGATGTTTCCTGCTTCCTCCTCCCTCTGTCTTCCTGAAAGGTATCCTTCAAGAGTTTGAAGGGCTGTCCTAAGCATGTTGGAATGGGGATGGTAGGCTGCTGTGGGTGGGATGGGATTTCTTCTTCACATGAACTTTCTTAGGATTCAAGTATGATTTTATGCAACAGCCCATGCCCCTAACAGACCCCCACCCCTCCCTGACTCATCCCACATTGTTGAGAAGGTCATTGTTGAGAAGGTCCTTTCCATTAACTTCCTTATCATAATTAGGATTTAATCCTTTGTTTTTTATGAGGTCTGCATGATATCTGTTGACATTTTATATACATTCAGTCCTAGCATGGACTGATGATCTTCCTGTGATGAGTCAATAGGTGGGTGGCTATGACGTTCTGTACAGAACCCATGCATAATATGCCTACAGTTCTGACTGTAGTTGACTCATCATATCTCCGACCTGCTGTCAGCCAATATTAAGGCAGTCGTTTATTTGGTTCTGTTTCTTTCACTTTTAGAGGAACCAATGATGTTCATCAAAAGGCTGTAAAAGAATTGATTATGCACAATAGAGCATGGCAACAAAATTATGGCTAGGACTCCACCTGTAGACCACTGCCAGCTAATGAGACAACGGACTGTGCAACATTGATGTTACAAGAGGTGTCATTCAGAGCGACAGATTACTCAGAACTGTAAAAAGTGGCGTGCCTATGCTCCCTTATCAGCCCATACAGAATCACAGAGTGCTAGAACAGACTGCGATTAAATATTTGCTCTTAAGCCCAGAAACACCCACCAATTTATTAAGCCTGCACATGTTCTGTACAACATGGTGCCATGGGAGTAATGTTTTTGAAACATGCCTCCATAACCATTTAAAGCAGGCTGTTTGGGATGTCCCAGCCCTGTTGCAAATGTCACTGCATTATTGCTCAGCATTTGGAAATCCCATAAGCTTGCTCCCAACAAGTTAATTGAAGTGTTGCATCCTTGAGAAACCTGCTAGTCTGGACGTATTTAAGGATGGAATTGGTATAGCAAGAGAAAAGCAGCATATGCTTCTCTAACTGCTGGAAAACTGATGCACTGGCATCAGTTAGGCATACATAGCTAACCCGAGTGTGAGATGCCCAACCTCCATCAACAGCACTAGAAAAATACACACACACACACACACACACACCAGTCTTAATTTCCCAAGCAAATTACCCTTTGAAGACAAGCACATCATTTCTTTAGAAGAAGACCGTGCTATGGGGTGTTCTACAGTAAGAATACTATAAATCATTATGTTATTTTATTTTTTTAGCACAGAGGGAAGGAAGAGAAATCATTTCAGGATGTAAGTAAGTTGACTAATATCTCTTTGGCTAGAAATAAAGCCAGTTAAAAGAAAGACACAGGGGAAGTGTTTCTGAACCAGTTGGACGCCTGCATCGGTTCGCTCAGTATCATGATCTATGCATTTGTGCACAGAAGGAATTAAAAAGCAATAAAGAGAAGGTTGGGGAAGTTTCCTGTGGGTACACTTTGTGTTAAATGGTGCATTAGGGAAGTAAATTCAAAATGGACCAGGCATGTAAATCTTTGGTGGCAGCAAGAGGGGTGGTTGAGTTGTGTGTGTGTGTGTGTGTGTGTGTGTGTGTGTGTGTGTGTGTTCAGGATTATATTCTGGGCAGTAAGTGTCAGTGTCCTTTCACAGTAAAACTTTGTTTGCTCCTAAACAGAAATAACAGTGCGTTTTGAAACCAGGCCACAGGTTCATTGTGAGGGGCAATACAGTTCATGACTCTACCCAGAAAGAGAAGCCCAATGTGGTGTAGCAGATTGAGTTTGTACAAACCCGGGTTCAATAAATGTCAATATTACTGTGGCGTTTGCCCTCCTAGGTGTGTGACATCCAATAGGAACCCAAGGGGAGGAGTCGAGGAGTCGAGAGTTAGAGAAGAGAGAGGGAGGATAAGTCTGTGGGTTGGGCTAGTTTGATGTGAGAGAGTGAGAGAATCTGTTAAGAGGAGTCAGTTAAACAGTTGGGATAATCAGTCAGAAGGTATTAGGAAGGTATAGGCCGGTAAAGAAACTAAGGTTAAGAAACTGACAAGAAAAATTATCTGAAATCATAAACTTGTTAATGCTTATAAAATAAACAACTGTCTGGCCTCAGTGTGTACCCAAAAAAAACGAGTTGTTGGCAGCGGAGAAGCGATCACAGTGGTGGCACAGGGATCAATAGACCGTCAAACATCCGGGGACCCTGTGTGATCGCCACAATTACATAATCTAGTTACATGAACATGTATACAGACCAAGTCAGATATTTAGTAACAGTAAGGGGAATGGGAAGGGGCCATTCCTAGTCACCTCACACTCAATTGTCCAAACACTGAGTCAGCACTCTCACCAGTTTTCTGACTGGGGCTTTGCCAACAGAGCCCTAGTAGATAATCAGATGATAAACCAGCATGTTTGCAGTGACCATTTCTCCTTCAGCTAGAAATGAACATATGTTTCTGTACCCATATTCTCATAGCTGCATCAGGTGAAATTGATTGTCTGGACCTATTTTAGTACTATTTTATTGTACGTTTTAAACCAGCATATAAACTTGAGTACCACTATGGGGTGGCGTAAAAATGATAATATACATAAATTAAACAACCCATTAAAGTCGACCAAGTACCCAGAATATACAGCCACCAATTTTAAATGGGGGGGGTGGGGGAATGTATGAAAACAGTACAGAAAATGATAATTCCCAAGGAATAAATATTCTTTTACTTCCCCTAGTACTTTGCGAAGCCTAGAATGGTATTTTCTTGGCTTCACAGACTTGGCAGAAAAGCACTGTTAGATTCCAGGTTGGCAACACTGCCGTACAGTTATTCTATCCAGACTGGGAAAGTAGGCTGTTTTCATTCCTTGCCTGCTTACTCTCTTTGACGTTCCTTAAACACTTTTCCCCTTTAAACGTATCCGATCCCAAACCAACCATTGAAATTCAGAGGGAAAGATGTCATTTTAAAAATGCATGATCCATTAACCAAGGAACGTACCCAACTGTAATGGTATAAATCAATAAGACTGAAGTCCCCACTGCACCATCATTCTGTCAACCTTCTCCCCCCAAATTCTCAGCACTGTGGGATGCCTGCCAGGGAAACATAATAAAACAGCTGGAACATAAATAAATAAAATAAAGTTCTTGACCCCAGAAGTTTTGGTATGTTTTCCCTTGTTCTTTAGTTTTTAATCTTTTCTCTTTTCACATCATCCCCCATTTCCCTTAACTTTGTGAGTTCAACCTTATTCTCTTGATATTTTCAACAATACTCCCCGAGATCGTAAGGAACAGCCACTATATTCTGAACTACGTTATATCTCTTATATAAATAAAAGAAGAGGGAGTGTTTCAAAATCCAGCTCTAGATGACAGGTCATTTTGTTACCATTTTTACTATTACAGACATTATGAAAAATAAGTTCCCCAGCCATTAGTAGGAACACAAGAAGAAGCAGCTGAGGTGCCATTGAGAAAAGACACTAGTCTCTAATAGGCACAATCTTACAGTGAGGAGTGAGAAGGCCTTCTTCGTGGTGGCTCTCTGACTCTGGAATGCCCTTCCACTGAAAGGTCAGCTGAAGAAGATTCTGATGAGCTTTTGCCGGCAAGCAAAAATATTATTATTCATCCAGGCACTTTGAATAACGAAGAGTAAGTTTTTAGTTTTATTGTTCTCCTGCTCTTGCACAATTGTTTGTTTTATGAATTGGGCTGTTTCTACTCATGGTTGTATTTTATGTCGTATTGCGTTTTGTGCATTGTTGGAAACTACTGTGGGATCATGTTGATGAAGGGTGAGCCAAAAGTAGGGAAAGTAGACTAGACTACACTGGAGTAGAATTCATTCATAAGAATGTAGTCTGAAGCCAAGGGAGCTGGGGGGAGATTTGAAGGTGTTCCAACAACTACATCTAGCATCCTTCCAAGCTTTCACCTGCAGGGCAGAAGTGGGGGGGGGGGAGAGGAGTCCTTTTCCACATTTTTCCAGGAATGTGGGAAGAATAGGAAGGAAATAAATAGGAATAAATTTAACGAGCTCCAGGGTTGGTGTGGTTTTCTCCCTGGTTTGAGGGTATGTTTGGGCAACTGGGGAGGCATTAGATCAGGGGTCAGCAAACGTTTTCAGCAGGGGGGTCGGTCCACTGTCCCTCAGACCTTGTGCGGGGGCGGACTATATTTTGAAAAAAATATGCCCCACAAATAACCCAGAGATGCAGTTTAAATGAAAGCACACATTCTACTCATGTAAAAACATTCCTGGACCGTCTGCAGGCCAGATTTAGAAGGCGATTGGGCCGGATCGGGCCCCCGGGCCTTAGTTTGCCTACCCATGCATTAGATCCTTCAGATCAAAGCTTTTTCTCCTGTCCATCTGATGTTGGTACAGCAAGGGCCACAAAAAATTCCAAAGTGGTGTGGAGAAGGAATCCAATAATGCATCACCTTCTCTGAGGTTCAAGCTCTGTAGTCAGAGATCCCATCCTGGGATGCCCCATCCTGGGACATAGGGTTGTAGTAAAGAAGTAAACAAATATTGCCTGAATCCCTGCTTCAGTATAATCTTCATACTACTAAAAGGAGGCATTCCACCACCTCACAGGATCATGGGATTGCAGAGTTGGAAAGGACCACAAGGGTTATCTAGTACCATTCCCTGCAATGCATCATAGGAATCTGCTGTATGCCTAGAAAGACATTTGGTGCATCTAGCTCAATATTGTCTACAATTGTTGGTAGTGGTTCTTCTGGGCTTCAGAAAAGAGCCTTCCACAGCCCTACCTGGAGATGACAAGGATTGGACCTGGGATTTTTTGAAAGAAAGGCAAGAAGGCCTACATGGCAGACAAACTGGTTAATTTCCCCTCAGAGGAACAACTGAACCCTAGAACCTATTTTCCACACCAGAGCTCAGTCTTGAAATGGAAAGAATATCCAAGTATCTGCCAATTAATCATAACCTGCCCAGACATACTTACATTTCAGAAGAGCAGCCAGAGTGGAGGATGTAGGCTCTAGGCAAACTCCAGCAACCATCCCCATGATGTGAAAAACCTACCGTATTTTTCGCTCTATAAGATGCACCAGACCACAAGACGCACCTAGTTTTTTGTGGAGGAAAACAAGAAAAAAAATATTCTGAATCTCAGAAGCTAGAACAGCAAGAGGGATCGCTGAGCAGTGAAAGCAGCAATCCCTCTTGCTGTTCTGGCTTTTGGGATAGCTGTGTAGCCTGCATTCGCTCCATAAGACGCACACACATTTCCCCTTACTTTTTAGGAGGGAAAAAGTGAGTCTTATAGAGCAAAAAATACGGTAAATCTGTTTAGATTCTTCATGATGGGCAGCTGTCAAAGGCATGGAAGAGAGCCAGCTTAGAACACAACTGGCAATATTGGGGACAATTCAAAAAGTGGGTTAAACAATGGCTCGTGCATTTTATTCCACCACGGTGTGAATATTGAATAAAGAATTACTGTATCACATAATTACAAAAACCTAACCAAAACACACACAGAGTTTAGTGAATGGGCAAAAATTAAAACTGTTAACTTAGATAAGGGCTGTTTAAACCTCTAGCAAAGCCATAATAAAGGAAGCATAACAAACAGCCAATTATAGCTAGCCTCCTTCATTTGGCTATTTTTACTCGCTAATCTGTGAAGAATTGTTACAGGAAAATTCATTCACTTCACCTCTGATGCTGTGTTTCTTCCTAAGGCAACATTGCAGCTTCTCTATTAATTAGAAAATGGCAGCACATAAATGGCATTTTGCGGGCTTCTCATTATGCTTCTGCCAGATTTCTTCGAGGCATAACACAATAGATATGATGACTAAAATTATTATAATCCTTTGAGAAACTAGGCTGGCTGGATTTCCAAGGTAACGCTGGGAAACAATGAATGATGTACTCGGAGACCAGACCAAGCATACATTTGGGGAGGAACATATTCCACGGCTGGTAGAGCACACTTGTCACATATATATCAGTTCAGCTCAGTCCCTGGTCTCTATAAAGGCTGAGTGAAGGCCAGGAGTCAGCCCTGAGGGCCACACTAGAACCAGGAAGACCTTATTACCAATGCAAGGTCCTAGCTTAAAGAGGAGGGAGCTCCTTGCAGGGGCGGAGGAAGAGGGTTGGGGGTGCGGGATGCCCCAGGTGTCGTCACTGAGGGGGGTGACAAATTGACAAAAATATGAGTTTTTTAAAAATATTTTTTAAAAAATTAGGCTCACAAAACTTTTTAGTTCAGTCAACAAACATAATGAAACATGGCTGGCACTGGGGACCACACCACAGGGCCTGCAATGTGCCCAAGCCACGTGTCTCTCCTGGGAGTGACGTGGTGACTTGAGCACCTGCAGGCTCTGCGCTGCCTGAAATGGCAGTGTGGGACTTGTGTCTGCCCTCCACCTCTCGCTCGGCCACCCTACAGCTCAGGGAGAGGCAGCAGAGAGGCTCCACAAAGCGTGCTCCGCCCCCAGGAGCAGCTAGCCCCACCCCTGGCTGCAGGATGCGCGCACCGTACCCGGCACCCGAGCGGCTAGCTATGTTGCTACCCCCTTGTCTAGGAGGCCCCATTTGCAGGATGTGATGGCCTGGGATTCGGACTCAGAGGCTGAACCTGAGGAATCCCAGCCTGCACAGGAGTCCCCGCCTCCACAACCAGCTGAGCCAGGGCTGGGGCCTGAGCCTGAAGGGTCCTCACCTGTGCTGGATCCTCAGGTGCAGGCACCAGCTGAGTCTGCTCTGGCCCCTGAGGTAATGGAGGACCTATTTCTGGCAGGTGCTCCACTCTCAGCCCTGTCAGGGGAGGTGGAGGTTGCCTACATAGCATCCCATCAGGGTCCGGTAACCCTCCAGCCTCTCCTGAGCTGCAGAGGTTCAGGGCAGAGAGGCGGAGGGAACTAAGTTCCCGCAGGAGGAGTGCTTGCCTCCAGGCCAGGAGAGGCGAGTCACCTGTGGACTGGGCCTGCCCTATGCCTCAGGGCAAATAAAAGTCAGTCTGCCCCAGTCCCACGTTGCGGGAGCAACATTGTTGGTAACCTGTTCCTGTCAGCACCCTGTCCTGCTCTTCTGCCAGATTTCCTGACCTTGCCCGACTCCTTGCCTTGGACCCTGCTTCTGCCTTGATGGACAGCCTACGCACCACACCCTTGACCCCGCACTGGACACGGACCTCGCTGCATGGTAACCCCCCTGGGACCAGCACACTGGGTTACTCCTGAGCCTGAGAATACCTCACAGCCAGGAAGACATTCCAAGCTGCAGTTCTGATCAGGGTTGTTGCCTGCAAGCACAGATGTGCCTGGTTTTAGCACTGGCATCTCCAGACTCTTTCTCCCATCGAAAAGATCTAAGGTAGCAGGGCTGGAATAACCGCCCACCATCATTCAGAGTAGGTAGCACTGGATTAAGTTTTTCAATGGTCACTAATAAGGGCTTGCAAACCTTTTGATTTCCACATCTTGAAAGGAAAATTCCCCTTTGCAATTCATATCGAGAAATTTGACACATTCACGACAATGCATCATGCAGAGACATGCAGCAGACATCTTCCTCATTGGGTTCATGGGAGTTTTTAATTCTAAAGTCAGATTTAGTCATATTTCTAAACCTCTCCAGCCAGTTAAGCAAAAGAACAAGAAAATAAAGAAAAGGGCATAATCACAATTCAAGGAAACTTTCCAACCAGGCAAAAAAAGCACTTCTCAAGGATTGTGCAGAGAGAGGCTGGCGCTGGTATATTCTTGCAAACAAAATGCTTACATCCACTGGGGAGAGAAATGAAGCTGTGTAAGTTGAAGGTTAAATTGCATATACAAATTTGATTTGGCCGTATAACACTTGTCCTAACAATGTTTACTGTTTGCCACTTGAATAGTGTTTTTGTCTCTCCCCAGTTTTCTTAGCTCATTCCTGTGGAACATTGCAGCAAACTTAAGGTCTCTAGAGGGGAGTCCGACTCCGCTGAATAAAGATGATCTGGGTGATTATGGTGCACAACAGCTGCAAAGCAACAGCTGGCAAAGAGGAAAGAGACATGCTGGCTGTTCCAGTAGGACTCCAAAGTGTGTGATTCTTAAAAGCATGACATAGAATGAAGAGGCAGCCCATGACTGGGTGGCCAAACTTGCGGAGGCTTCTGGGTAGAAAGGGCATATCAGATGCTCAGAGCATGCCAGTGAGTGCAAAACAGGAAAAGCCTAGCGTTAATGATGTGGCTGTAAAATCTTGATGAAAACAAGATGTTGAGTATGTTTACGATTTCTGCCACTCTTTGCCCATAGAAATAGGAGTCCAAGCAAAATATTGCTGAGAGGGCAATGATATATTTTAAGCAGCCAACAGCACAACAACCTCAGTTGCATTACGATTTCAAAGGAACTCCTGGGAGTTTAATGAAGGTCAAGGATTAGCAGTGGAGCTCTTGGTGCCTGCATAAAGGTAAAGGTAAAGGTACCCCTGCCCGTACGGGCCAGTCTTAACAGACTCTAGGGTTGTGCGCTCATCTCACTCTATAGGCCGGGAGCCAGCGCTGTCCGCAGACACTTCCAGGTCACGTGGCCAGCGTGACAAGCTGCATCTGGCGAGCCAGCGCAGCACACGGAACGCCGTTTACCTTCCCGCTGGTAAGCGGTCCCTATTTATCTACTTGCACCGGGGGGTGCTTTCAAACTGCTAGGTTGGCAGGTGCTGGGACCGAACGATGGGAGCACACCCCACCGTGGGGATTCGAACCGCCGACCATACGATCGGCAAGTCCTAGGCACTGAGGTTTTACCCACAGCGCCACCCGCGTCCCTCGGTGCCTGCATATGGAATGCTAATGAAATGCTGTTGAACATATGCAGAGTATCTTTCTCTCACTATACCTGAAGTTAGGGATATGGGCTGCCTGGCCACATCAGTTATATATTTAAAGGAACCTTATTCTCAGGAGTAAGGCAGTGAATAAAAGGGCTTTGTTAGGGGAGGGGCTAAGGAATGAGAATCACAGCCATTGGCTGGACATTTGATCAGTGTATTTGTGGATGGAAAAAGCCAGGAATGTCATGGAGGAATAATTATGTAACTGTATGGAGGAACAGCTGAGGACTTGGGGTTCAGAGCGAGATTTGGTTGCTTACGGACAGAGCTTCCTGTTTCCCGTTTGTAGTTGTTGCTTCTGGACCTATATCCCAGCTGAGTTGTCTCTGTCCCCCCACACCATGTAGCTGTTACCTTTGCTGACATCTCCAGTTTGGAATGAACAAACCCTGTATATTTTCCATACAGCAGCCATTTTAATATATTGAGATTGGGCTTAGAATAAATCAATTTTTGCCACCACCTCTCTGTGAAAAGAGACTGATAAAGGTTGATAAGCTTAGCCTGGCAAATGTGTTTGTGCAGCAGGGAGGGCTGTTGCGAAACTAAATAGGTGGCCAAGTACAGGTGATTTGTTGCCACATAAACTAAACAGGGGACATGCCTTTCCCCCCCTTCCTTCCCCTGTTTGAAGGGGGTGTTACCTGTGTGAAAGAGAGCAATAAACTGGCAAGCTCTGAAAGTGGGGTCTGAAAAAGGCAGAAGCCATGGCTTTGGTGGGTCTCCTAGAAATCTGATAGGGACCAGGATTTGGTGGAGTGATTAAGCATCTAGCGTGTTCCAGATGTTTTGTACTACAACTCCCATCAACCCCAGCCAGCCAGAGCTCATGGGATTTATAGTCCAAAACAACTGGATTGGCAAAGGCAAAGGCATATACTGTATATACCTTTAGCCTTATGCTTAGTCTGTATATACGTGTAAACAAACACATCACAGAAATGCCAAAATCCTCAGTTTCAAGGCAACTAATCCTTAAAATATATGCTGGGAACCCTGAAGTCTCTTAACATTCAGAGACTGGGGTGTGTGAAACAATATTTACAGTACTGTGTCAGTGATTAAAGCAGGGGAAGAGCTCAACATTTCCCATCAGAACTCTGGTCAGCACACACAGGTAAGCCTCACAATTATTCTGTAAGCTGTTTTAGCTTGTACTTGTTTTAAGGTGGTATACTTAAGAGCAGCGCTTTTTCCTGGGGGGACGCAGGGAAACGCATACCCCTAAACATTTTGTGACTCTAAGTTTGGCCTCACTGAGGGGAAGTATTTTAATATGAGTAGGAAAATGAGAGTACCTGGAAACATTTTTTTGAAAAAAAGAAAAAAAGCACTGCTTTAGAGGCTACCCTTGGTGGACCTTCTAATTTGTAAATAGGGATCTTGGGAGGAGGTGGTCTCTGAGAGAGATCAAGACAAAAAATCTCTAGGATATAAAACACCATCTTGTGGCTGTAGAACAACAGGGAGCTGGTGAAGACATTGGAGCAAAATGGAAGTTTTCAAAAGCAATAACAATGATGGTCGGATGAGCTTCAGTCTGTGGCATATTAAAAACTCAGAATGAGCACTTTCCACATTTGCTTAGCCTTAGTATTAAGTGTCAGCCACTATATGAATCCCCCCTTTAGCTATGCTATCATTTTACATAATATTAATGATTCAGTGTATTTTAATACCGGATATTGATTTTGTTCCAGGTTGCTATGCTGGGATTATTTTTTAAATGCTATGTTGTTTCATCATTAGATGGATGTTAATCAACTTCTATTGTTGCTTGTGCAAACATAAAAGCAATTTTAATTGCGGTGGGTGGGGAGGCCTGTCCCCTCAAAACCCTCTTTGTCTCCAACACTTGTGCTGCTCACTTCCTACCCTTAACAGCACAAAGGAATCTTTGTGAAAAGCAAATACACAAATTGGTTGTGATCATGACAAAGCCAGATTCATTGGTGGGTATAAAATAAGCGAGTTTTCCTCAGGACTCTGGCAGCAATGCACAGCTAAGGAACTAATTCAGTCAAAACAAATCTTTCACTCACAATGTAGACTGAAAAGAGAGGTTGCAACGTTTAGTATATGAAAAGGAGGCAACTTGTTAAATCTAATACATAGCAGGAAGAAAACATTCAAGGATGTAATACACCAAGATGAAAACAAACCACATCTACATAGCAACAGTTGATCCCAGAGCGCCCTCTTCTGCTCTTGAGAGAAAATTGTTGATTCTTTCTGAGGCAAATATTGATGAAACATCATTATTTATTAGGTGTGTTTTCCCCAAAAATCTTGCCATTGGGCAGGAGGGAGCAGACAGGCACCCAATTCACAACACACTGGTAATCCAGAGACTGGATTATACCACTTAATCCAGCAAGGGGAGATGTGTTCATATAGATTCATAGAATTGGAAGGGACCACGAGATTCCTCTAGTCCAACTCCTTGCAATTCAGGAGTCTTTTGCCCAACATGGGACTCAAACCCAGACCCTGAGATTAATAGTCATGTTCCATTGAATGCCTGTCCATTTTTTTACAACAAAAAAAATCCATTTAGAAGACTATCAGTAAGAAGGCTTGCCTAATACTTCCCTCATTAACATGCTAATTTTCTAAGTGAGGGATTCATGTATGTGTGAAGGAACATTCAACAACTTAGGAGTCTGAAGTGTTGCTGCCCATACATTTAGTTTTTTAACCACCTCGGTGAAAATTCAGCCAGCTGAAGCTGGTCCTGAATGTGAAATTCTAGCTTATTTATTTAGTTTGTTTACATTATTTATTAGCTGCTCTTCAGCCAAAGCTGTCAGGGTAACTTATGAATAAAAACATTAACATTACTATTAAAAAACAACAACACACAGCAGAAGACAGTTCAAATTGTTACTTCCTTGACATTTCCCTTGTTCTGCTTGTTTCAGAGAAAAACACGCTGCCCAATCTTCTGCCACCCAGCAGTACATGTGGGTTCCCATTTGGCTCCTCTTTCCTTATCTGTGGTCTAAAGCACAGAGCCTCTTGGGCTTGCTGACCAGAAGGTTGCTGGTTTGAATTCCTGTGACAGGGTGAGCTCCCATTGCTCTGTCCCAGCTTCTGCCAACCTAGCAGTTCGAAAGCATGCCAGTGCAAGTAGATAAATGGGTATTGCTCTGGCAGGAAGGTAAACGGCATTTCCATGCGCTCTGGCACTCATCACGGTGTCCCAGAAGTGGTTTAGTCATGCTGGCCACATGACCCAGAAAGCTGTCTGTGGACAAACACCGACTCCCTCGGCCTAAAAGCAAGATGAGCACCGCAACCCCATAGTCACCTTTGACTGGACTGAACCATCCAGGGGTCCTTCACTTTTACCTTTAACCTTTTCTAGCCTAATCTCATTCTGGCTACATTTCTTATTATAGTCACCATGAAATAGCAACGCTCTGCCCTCCTCTATCTTTATGTGCCTAAGCTACAGCTGATATTGATTGTATGCTTGTGCTTTCGCATTGTGCTGTTGATCTAGATTCATTGGTATAGATTTTTCCTTCAAAACACAATAGAGTGTATTATGGCACCTTAAATAAGCAGATTTATTGTGACATAAGATTTATAAACTACAGTCCATCAGAAACAACTTTTCTTTTTTGTTTCGGCTTTATGTACAGCCCTGCTTCATTGATCACTGTACATTTGTAGTCCACCTGTCAGTACGCCATGCCTTCTGTACATGTGAATGTATAGGAATCTGGTTCCTTTGATTAGTATATTATGCCACATATTGCTTTTTCTAACACAGGAGGTTTATACTGGTATCAGAAAAAGAAAGTGATCAAAACATGAGCAGCCATGCATGATTTTCCCTGGGTACAAAGCCCAGTCTATAGATGGAATGGTGCAGACACAGCCTTTTCACACTCAAGGCATTCTCCATAGGAGAAAAATTAGCACATGCAACAGCCCTCTGTATACTGGATCCATCAGATTTCCTTGTAAAAGTGGCGACACAAATTCTTACATTTCTTTGCAGATAAGAACGCAACTATTATATCATCCCCATGCAGCACAGTAAGGAGATCGTCTTTCAATTATTCACCAACGATATTGCAATAATTAATTCATGGAACAACCCGTTTAATTAGCCAAGCAGATTTTCTGCTGTTCACAGCAAGACATTCTTCATGGGAAACCCCACAAGATGGCTTGAATTGTATCCTGGTGTTAAGCTGATCCTACAAATGTGGCCTTTTTAGTTTTAGGGATAGCAATGTGCTAAGTTTATCATAAAATATATTAATAATTAACCTAGTTACTTCAATAACACAGCTAGAATATTCAGTGTATCCGCTGTAATATTTTGAATATGAAGTGATTGGAACAGAGCGGAGTGAAAAGTAACTCCCAAGTATTTAAAATTATTAACTTGTTCTTTTACAGGTCTTTCCAGGAAACCTGCTATAAAACTATATATTCCTTTAACACCCCTGTTTGACAAGATCTCTTGCAAGTTTTTAGAATTCAGGTGATGTATTGCACTAATGTAAGGTGTGTAAGAAAACACTCAGTGCTGGATTTTCTTTAGGCAGGTTATTGGAAATGCTCAAGCAGAATTAAGATGACAATACTATATCTCACAGGGTTATTGTAAGACTAAAATGGAGGGTTGAGAACCAGTGTCATCTCACCTTGAGCTCCTGGCAGAAAAGGTGGATTTATACATATAATAAGAAGTTTTTAAAATAACAATTTTTAAAGCCTGTTGCAGCAAAGTCTTCTGGAAACTTAAAGGTGAACAAATACATCATAGCATTTTGCGGACCAGAGTCAATCAGATGCTAGGGTTAAATAAGCATTTTACCAGCAGGCTCCATTGGCTTTCTTGGAGGAGGATAGAAAGCCAATATGTGAAATTCTATTAATTACCTGAAACTTTATTACTACTAATTATATAATGGTAGTTAAAATAATAGGTAGTTAAAATTATAGGATGCACCAAAGCACCCATTTTTGACCTCTTCATTTCAGGGCATGAATTTAGTTGGTAGTGCTTACTACTTCCTTCCAAAGACATACTGGTGATCTAAAAAGCAAATATTTATTATTGGGGGGGCTTGAAAATCAATAAAGGCATTGCACAGTAAAACTGCTACCCTATTCAAACCTACTTGTAAGTAAGTCTCGCTGAATTCCATGGAACTTATGCCCATATAAGTGAATACAGGATTGCAATTTAAATCACTCGATCTGATAATGTATGTCTTTTAAAATAATGTTGAAAAGTATTTCTGGTTCAAGAGATGCCATGGTCTGAATATATACGTGTGTGCGCGCACACACACACAGTGAGAATGAGAGAGAGAGAGAAAGAACAGTTTCTTAGTAATCCTATCAACATTGTGACAATGTTTACTTTGTTAACTGCTCCATCTAAATTGTTTTGGGGGACGTGCCAGGTTGTATAGCAGCCTTCCTCCAGAGTTGTCCTAAATAGAGAGGTTTTCCCATCTAAAGCCACCCACACATCCAACCAAGAAGACAGAACAGTTAATTGCCTCCATCAATAGTGTATAAAAGGAAGGGGCCCAACAAATGTGCCAATAATTATTCTAATATTTTCTTCCACTTGATTGGGTGGGCATTTCAAGGTCGCAGTGAACAATGGTGGTGGTGTCTTGAATGCAGAGGCAGGTATGGTGGTCCTGAGTCTTGGCCTAGTGGTTTTTTTGTTTTGTTTTGTTTTTTTGCTCCAAGCCATAATGATAAGCCAAGGCTTGTTCTTGGCTTACCTATCATGGTTTCCTTGAGCAAAGCAAACAGTGACCACCAAGCTGAATATAACAATGAGCCAGGGATTGTGGTTTGCTACCTCTGGGTGCTAATGTGGAGGGGGAAACAGCCATGGTAAATTGTTAACTATTGTTTACTTTGACATGTGAACTGGGCCTGCAAGCATGGGGACTGAGACCATCAGACTTAAAATCCCAGTAAAGAAAAGATGCAGGCTTAAGCCTTGTGGAGACTGCATCTAGGAAAGGCATCCATTTTTAGTGTCTTCTCCGCCAAAAGCCATCACAGAATTCTTCCAAATATTCATTAAAAATAAGTCTCTTGAAACCTGGAGTAGTTTTCTACAAGGATTTAGTGTGAAATTCCGTATTCTGCTGGTTGCATTCATAAGTTCAAACTTTAACATAGTGATTTTTACTGTTTTGTGAAAACATTTAATTGGCACTGATAGAGCTTTGTTACATAACATCCTTGAAAGTCTATGCATTATTGACAATGCCAAAGGCAATAAGATATTGAAACTAACCAGGTGGCATGGGGGCAGGATAACACTTCCTTCTTGTTTTAATTTTCAAACATATTAATCATCACAGCCTCACACTGGTGTTATGCCAATTTCAATTTTACAAAGCTTTACAGGTAGTTAAAAAAAGTGTTGTGCCATTCAGTAAATGTTACGAACAATAGGAAAATGCATGCTAAAAATGAGGTCAATTTAAAAAATACAGTCATTTAACAGATGACCAGCAATAGATTTTTATACTACAGTAGTCTTAACAGGTGGACAGTAATTTAACCAGAAACTCAACAGAAAAACTACTCAATAAAATGACAGTCTTCTTTTGATATTGTAATGCCCTGCAGATTAAAATCTTTTCCCTGACATAACTCTGTGCACCTTTGCTACACTTGCCACACTATTCCATGAGAGGTTTTCAAAAGCTTAGAAATACAAATAATAAACCCAGTAAAAAACATTTATTATGATAAATGATAATGGGAAGGAAAGCCGGGCGTAATTGTCTATGTGGTATGGGTTTTTAACATGAAAGCAGTCAAATATACAGAAGAGTCTCTTCATCACTGCCATTGGTGAGTGACACCGGCTGTGTTTACTTTTCTCCTCTTTTCTGCCTCTAGAGGTTTTGGTGAGCTTGTCTGCATCAGCCTTAATCTTATCAGCCTTGCAACTGTTGGCAATTGCTGACAGGACTCCATTGATCTCCTCTTCAGCCTCGTCATCCTCCTCCTGGTAAGAATCACAATTGGACAAAACCACTTGTTCATCAGTTCCATAACACACATCCTTTAAATATCAGCCAACAATCCATTTTATCTAAGGGCTACAGATATACCAGTGCTTGGAACAAAACTAGTTCAGTTTAATAAAGTTCACTGAATTCAAGCTCTGAACTACACCTGAAACTAGTGCCCATATTTGCCAGCTGAATGATTTGTTTTGGGGCAGAATGATTTCTAGGTCATCTTCAGATTCATTCTCTTACATGTGTATTTTTTCCTTCTTCACTCTTTAGATTCTTTGGGAGTTGAAGCTTAAAGATTATAATTGTGGGGGAAAGTAAATGAAAACCATTCACATTTGTAAGATGCTGATGGTGGTTGCTCGTGAGTAACCAGGCAGGACTCCAACCTGTCTTTTACAGGTTTTATTGTACAAACTATTTACAGCGCAGATCTACCAAGTTCATGTCCGTCTCAGTCACTTGCAGAATCTGGGAGTGGCCCCCTCCGGCTTCTCCCCCAACATAAGAACTTCAGCACCCCAGGACGGAAGTGGCGTGCCTCCCTCCTGGCCAGCCTGGTGAGGTGAGATGCTGGGGCTCTTAGCAGCATCCTCAAGCCCTCTCTTCACTTGGCTGGCCCCTTCCCTCTTTTCCTCACTGGAGGTGTGGCTTTTCCCACCACTGGAAGAGGAACTGCTCCTCAGGAGTTTCGGAGGCTCTCTGTATCCCAACGGGCCCCCCCCCGTCTCCCTCCCCTGTTCCGATGGCAGTCCCCTGACAACATTCCACTGTGTGTGTTTAAATGTTTTCTTAGGCTTCTTAAGAGAAAAAATTACACTTCAGCTCAGCAGGTTTTCTGGGCACAGTGGTGGAGTGGATAAGGACAAATAAGCTGGGTTTGAACCTTCCCCACAAGGACTTTTCCATACACATTGATGAAAAAGGCAAATCTACATGTGCTTTACCAAAAAAAGGGGGGTCTTTTCTTTGTATTTAACATGAAGGAAACAATTCACATCCACAATGACCGTTGATGTTCTGGGAATCTCATCTTAGTCATGGCAACTAGGTTTTGGATCTGGCCAGATCTGCCCTCGGCTATTTAATTCTGAATTTTACTCACCAATCTTCTCAACATTAAAGTGGATCAGCTTCACTTGTGACTTTCCATTACGGCATAAACAATAATGTTTACATTGCTTAGACACTGGCGCCGTTACTTAGAAAATAAAAATACAAAATGCTAAGGGAAGCAACCTCCTTATCACTCATTGTAAATGGAAATGGTACAGATGATCATCTATAAACTTTTATGGACGCATCTACCTGGGCTGTTTTTCTTTTTTAGAGTGCTTTTTTTCAGTTGGAGATATCTGGGGGGTTTTATGCTGAAATGATTTTTTTTTATAAAAAAAAATTGTATTAAGCAGCAGGTTTATTGCGCAGCAGGAAAGGATGCTAAACACACATTCTTTTTTCTTTTCCGGTTTTCTGAAACTTGTTTGCAGGTGGCTGATGCCTTATCAGATTGCTTTTAGCTCCTTTATGTTCCCTAAGAGGAAGCTAAACCATGTGTGAAATCCAGCATCTGGCATGGCAAGTTATCAGCTTAGTGTCTGTATGTTAGAATACGCTCTTCTCTAAGGAACCTTAACAAGACGCGTTTCTAGCACAAGTTTACTTATCCTATTGCCCTAGCAAAGAGAAGAAAAAGAATCTATAATGGAATGACAAATACCTATCTGCTATACAAAATCTAGAGTATCAGGGGACATTTAAAGGACTGCTGAGGGGCTCCAAGAGAGAGAGAGAAAGGGGGAAATTAAACTGTTTCACATTAGGAAAACCAACCTTGCATATCAAAAGGGAGCTCAACTTTGGAGCGTATTTTTAAATAGTAATGCTATTTACTCTGCTCTCCGTTCCTGCTCCTAAGGAGAGAATAGCAAGCAGATGGCAATATAAAAGGATATAAAAATCAGTTGCAGGATCTATGGAAAGCAACTGCACAACAGCTGAAACCTACTGGAAATGGCATCTGCTGCTGCTTCTTGCTTCTATTAATGGATGTGTTTGTTCAAATCCAACAGTCCACAGGATGGAGAAAAGAGGTCGCTTTGGTGGGAAGTTATCCATTTTCATGCTTTTCTATATTGTACTGCCTACTAGAGAGTGCCACAACATTTATCAGGTATGGGAATGTGACTTGTCAGTAAGGGCTCTACACTTCTTACAAACATTTTCCCATTCTTCTTTTTGCCCGCTGTAAGATTTTGGACGGTGCAGGCCAATGGATTGCTAGCAGCTAGAATATATTTCTCAGTTCCGGTCCTGGGAACATTTGAGGATTCGTGTAGGACTGAATACAGGTTTCTCTTTCTTTCCTTTCTACCTTCTTTTGCTCTGGATGACTGAAGCACAACATAAAGGCACTATGGCATTTCACATTGCACGGTGGCACATAGCAGTGCTAAAGTCCTTACTGGTAGCAGAACAGTGTATATTCAAACCTCTCAGGGCCCATTCAAACTTTACAGGGCAATCAACAATGTTACCTGTCAACTGTAGTTCTCTCAGTAAAGACCTGTAAGACCAGACGTGTGCCTGTAAACACACTTGTCTACCATGTCAGCTAGGTTGCATAGAAAAGTATCCCCCCAAAAGCCCCAAAGGATTCACCAGGAGACCTGGAGGTGCCATGTGGCAAACACAAAGGTTGCTGTCGCCAACACCTGATCTACCTGTGCAAAACAATGAACCACGGCAGTTCAGGAGGGGTGATGCCAGTTTTCATTGCACTGAGCTTCCTGCCAGTAAAAAGCAAAACAAAAACTAGCAAACTGGGGAGAGATATTCTACCTGAGTCTAAGCCCTGCTGTGCTGGTTTTTCATCTACATAACCTTTTTTTTTACATCAAGAAACATTCAGATATGTGATGTCCCACCACACTCTGTTCTACCATGTCATTCTGTCTCATGGTGGATCAAGACCATTGTGCTCCTGAACCACACAATAGTCACAATAAGACCATGATGGGGGATATATTTATTTCAGCATTTTTACAGCTTTGGGGGCACAGAAAGGGCCTCAATGCAATAATGAGCAATACAGTAAATCAAAAACACAAATTAATACCAGACATCAGCTATCATTAGCAGCAGCACATAAAAAGCTCTCTGATCAGGGGATGAGACAATATTAATAATAAAGACAATCTTTCAAGGTCTTTCTGAGCATTGAAAGGCAAATGGTCCTTTATACCCACCAACTGCTGATGGTTTACAGGGCAGAGCTTTCCATGGTGATCTCACCTAGCATTCTTTTAAAAGTGCTGGGTCCAAGCCATATAGGATTTCAAAGTGATGGTCACCACTTTGAATTGAGACCGGAAAGAAATTGGGAACCAATCTGCAGTGAATAATAGCAGAAGCAAGGCGAAACCTGGTCATGCTACAGCAGGCGGGGAATGTATGTTGTAAAGAGCTGCTAAAAGTTGGAATCATAATATGCTTTCATAGCAGAGGAAGCAATGGACAGGAGCATTTGAAGAGAGGCTATGGAAATGGAGGAATTAAAACAAAACAAATACCTTTGTGAGTTTCTTCATTCCAGATCGATTAAGGGTGCAGAAGTGAGCTACTGCATACTCCAGTAATGCGCCAAAGATAAAACTAAAGCAAATACCCAGGTAGACATCAATTGCCTTGATGAAGCAATTAGCATTAGGAAGTGATGTCCTGGCTCCCATCATAAGAGTTGTCATGGTGAGCACAGTTGTAACACCTACGGAAACAAAACGAGAAATCAGAGGTGATCTTGCATGATTAGCAGCAACACCATCTCCTGCTGCCTCTGAACAGAAGCTGCTCAATATTTACTTGACAGTGAGGTCTTCTGTCATCTCATTTTAGCCCACCTCATTTGGAAGAAAATGCAGAAAATGTTTAACGTATGAATATTTTGAGGTGTTAATAATACTTCGGATAAAGTTTACGGTAAAGTTCTGCACCATGGTCAAAAAGGAGCAGAGTAAAAAGAAAAAGTAAAAAGTGAGGGTAAGAGATGCTGAATTACTCTCTAAGTTAGTCTTGGAGAAACGATGTATAACATTGTGAATTAATTTTGGTGGCAAAAGGGAATACAAAGCCACCCAATGAGTTTCATGCCAAGTGGGGATTGAACCCTGCTCTCCGAAGTCCTAGTCTGACACTGACCACTATACCGCACTTCTTTTCACATGAGCCACCATAACATGTAGACAGGCTTGGTGAGCACATGTTTTTCCATGTAGAAGGCCCCAAGTTCAGGCCCTGAATTCTCTGGTTGAAGAATCTTTGATAGCAGATGGCTGTAAAATCTCTCCCCACCCCCCTCAGATCCTGGAGAGCCAATGTGAATTAACAGTCGGTGCTCTTAGACAGACCTAACTCAGTCTATTTCCATATTTTATTGTTGCCACCTTTCCCACCAGCGCATGAGCCACATCTGATCGTTACCAGTTTGAAAGGGGGCTATGTACATAAGGACATGTAGGGCTCCCTCCAAGGGGAAAGGAACCCTCCACTGCCCCATGAGGTGACCTTCATACTGATGCAGATCATGTGTCAGCTTGGGGACTTGGCCAGGTTGGTCCGTAGCTAGGGCATTGGTACCCAGTGGACAGGGCTAGCTCACTTGTACTGAATGCCGGAAGAGGGACACTGAAGTCCTGCATCCCCATGAAGTGAGCATTGCAGAATGCCTAGTAGATACGTGCACCACAATAGCCCCACACAGGCAGTCTACTTCTGTGTAAAATCAGCCTGCACTGAGGGAGGGAGGGAGGCTGTGCATGCAAGCCCTCCCTTCCCCCAACACTGTCCCCACAGCCCCCCATGAGTTGGCGTAATATCCCCCACATGTTATAGGCAGTGATGGCCACCAACTTGGATGGCTTGAAAAGAGGATTAGACAAATTCATGGAAGATAAGGCTGCATAGATGGCTGCTGATCGTGATGGCTATGGTTTACCTATGCCTACACAGTGGCAGTATGAGTTTGAGTACCAGCTGAGGGAAACCACAGGAGGGGTGAGTGCTCTTGACTCCAGGTTGCAGGCTGTGCACAGGATGTTGAACTCAATGGGCCACTGTTAGGTTCTTCTTGCATTCTAATGATGCAGAGCCTTGCTTTTTCAGGTTTCTAAATGGCATGAGGAGCTTACACAAAGACAGCAGGCTCCTCCCTGCAGTGGTTCTTCTTCCAGCTCATGGAGGGTGGTGGGAACAGTGGTGGTGGAGTTAGAGTAGTCACACCTCACCTCTCTTCCACACATGTTACTTTTACCCAAGAATAAAACGCCTAACAGAACCAATGTTTCAACTGTTTCACTTGCAGAGTGACTCTAGAAGTTCATTCTAACACTGGCTGGGTAACATGAGGCTCCTTAGGCTCATTGCATCTGCCCTGCCCAGTTTCTAGGACTTGTCTGGTTGATGTACAGAGGAGCTGGAACATAGATCCCATGGTGCAAGGCTCACTGCATTACATAGGTGGTGGAGGAACAAAAATGCAGCAGCTTCCTCCATGTTAAAACAACATGACCTGGGCGGGGGGTGGGCAGTGCATCTGTGTTTTATTATTGTAGCTCACCTATACAGATTCTGGCTGGCACTGAAGACTGGCTTATCCAGAATGACACCCAGGAGAGGACAACCAGCAAGCTGGACGGTACATATGTTTCAAGGATAAAATACAGAATGTTCCTCTTGAGCTCAAAATGGAAGACTAACTTTGGATAGTGCCCTGTGTAGTGAATAAAGAGAGACATGCAACAAGTCATTTAGATTTCTTGGCAATTTCTTCTTCATGTACAAGTTTAAATAATATTTTAAAGCTTCAGATCAAATCTTTATTATTATGAACAGCATTAAGAAAACAAGATAAGGAGCACATAGAACACATTATTTTAAAGCTTCACGGTTTTTTAAAGCACACAATTACCAACTTACTAGTTCACCCATCATACTTATATCTAATTTCTATTTAGTGTTTGTCAGGAGTTGGTGTGGTTGCTCGAGAGCAAACAGGCAGGACTCCAACCTGTCTTTTCCAGCTTTATTATTAGTGCAAAATATTTACAGTGAAGAGCGTCACAAGTTCATTTCTGGCTCAGTCCTTGTACCTCTCCCAGCATAACAGCCATATGACTCCCATCCTTCTCCTCCCCTCTCTGCGCCGAAACCTACTGCACAGAGTGGGTGCTGGCAAAGGGGTACTTCCCTCCCCTCCACTTTGCTCAGGCTCCGTGTTGAGTCTCTCCCTAGCATCTCCTGGTCCCTGCACCTCCTCCCCACTGGAGGCGGGGCTTTCCTCCTCGCCAGAGGAGGAACTTCTTCACAAGATCTTCGGAGGTTCCCTATAACACAACTGCCCTTCCACCTCTTGCCTCTGAGCTGATGGCAGTTCCTTGACAGTGTTTGCCCATAACTCTAAGCCAAACCATGGTTTAGTGCATATGTGTGAATCTGCTGGCCTCTAAAGAGGAGGCAGAATTCACTTTGCTTTTCCCCATGCTTTTCAGGTGAGTGAAACATGGCAGCTAACCCAAAGTTTGGCTTAGCGTGTCTTCCAAACCTGAGATGGTCTCCTCCTTAAGCACAACTTGGCTAAGCTGCCAGGAGCGCCGTGGCGATCCACCCAGGGTGCCAGGGCTGCATGTACCTCTCCTCACAAACAATCCTCTCCAGAGACTTCTGGCGTTTTAATGGTCTTCATTTACAATGGTCATCAAGAGTTCATTATCATTCACCAGAGTCACTCAGTTCAGATACCAGTAGAGGCCTCTTCTTATGCCGCCAACACCTCACAAAACGCGGGAATTTATCGCCCCGCCTTTCAAGTCTCCTCTTGTCCAGCGCCGTCTAAATCTCTCGCCAGTCTCTGATCCAGAACCTAACCCTTGCTGTCCCTGTGGAGCTGTTGGCGCCAGTGTGGTGTAGTGGTTAAGAGCAGTGGACTCGTAATCTGGTGAACTGGGTTCGCGTCTCCGCTCCTCCACATGCAGCTGCTGGGTGACCTTGGGCCAGTCACACTTCTCTGAAGTCTCTCAGCCCCACTCACCCCACAGAGTGTTTGTTGTGGGGGAGGAAGGGAAAGGAGACTGTTAGCCGTTTTGAGACTCCTTCAGGTAGTGATAAAGCGGGATATCAAACCCAAACTCTTCTTCTTCTTCTTCCTGTCTCTCTCCCTCTGAAGACACTGCCCTTCCTTCTCTAGCTCCTCCAGCTCCCTCCCCCTCAGGCACAGCGTCCTCTTCTTCTACCCTGAAGTCCTCTCCCAGATCTGGGGAACTCAAATGTACTGACTCAGCCCTGACACAGGGGAATGCCACAGCGAGCTGCCCATGGAGTCCGCCTGGCAGACGCAAGCCCCATGCTGCCATTTTGGGCAGCGCATAACTCCCAGGAAAAACATGTGGCTTGGGCGCCCTGTAGGCCAGGCCTACAGTAAGTGCCGCTCCCCATGGTCCCCTCAGGGATGACACCCGGGGCAGGCTGCACCCCCCCTTCCTATGCCCCTGTAAACTGCCCAAAAGCCTGGAGATACAGCAAAGCAGGTACAAGTTTCTCCTCTGGAGCCTATGTCTGCTCAAGGAAGGACTACCACTCTGCAAATTTCATCTGATTGTAAAAAAAAACAAATGTGAAATAAGATTTGCCTCCTGAAATCAATGGGAAATGATTTAAATAAATAAATAAAACCTTCCCCTCTCTCTCCCTCAATCAGGCACACAGTGAAGAAAATGGCTGAAAAAAAGCCATGGAAATTAATCAAGCCACCAAAGGAAACAATGAAATGAATTGTTATTATTTGCACATCCATATAGATAGATGATAGATAGATGATAGATGATAGATGATAGATAGATAGATAGATAGATAGATAGATAGATAGATATAGATGATAGATAGATAGATGATGGATAGATGATAGATAGATGATAGATAGATAGATAGATAGATAGATAGATAGATAGATAGATAGATGATAGATAGATGATAGATGATAGATGATAGATAGATAGATAGATAGATAGATAGATAGATAGATAGATATTAAAATCCTGGCTATACTTCATTTATTGTTAGAAAATATAATCCTATATAAATGAGAACAATGGCCTGCACTTTGTTTTTCTTTGCATTGTTTACATAATAATAGTGGCGCCCGCCCTGTGGAACGCCCTCCCATCAGATGTCAAAGAGATAAAGAATTACTTGACATTCAGAAGACATCTTAAGGCAGGGAAGTTTTTAATATGTAATGCTATACTGTTTTTAACACTGATTGGGAGCCGCCCAGAGTGGCTGGGGAAACTCAGCCAGATGGGCGGGGTATAAATAATAAATTATTATTATTATTATTATTATTATTATTATTATTATTATTATTATTATTATTATTATTATATTCTCTTCTTGAAATATTCATAAGTGAACATGTATTTTATTTTCTGATGAGTGAACAGGTTCTGCTTTCTCTCTGGGCAGAGCAGCAATATGGAATCATTAGCCTTCTTTGAGCACGATGGCTAGCCAGCAGCGGAAGCAGTGAGGAAAGCAAGCAGATGCCACTTATGTAAGAAGCAAGATCCTGTCTGAACATGAAGTCTGCTAGTGGAGATCTGTATTTTTATACCTATTTATAGGCATTTGCTGTTTTAATGTGAGTTAGGACTTTGAGTCATGATGTTTCCTTAGTCAATGATGCTCTCAAATAAAAATCTTTAGTGGAAGGCAAAAGATTTATACGATCTGAGCAGAAACCAGAATAGAAAATAAAAATGGCACAATGCACGTTGATTGAAACTTAAATGCAGAAGCATATTATTGAGTTGTGAATCACAAATGTAATAGCTGGGATGGTATGTAAAAAAAGCTCTATCTTCTGTGTGCAGCAAATGTGTGCAGCATCCAGAAGGAAAATAATAATAATAATTCAGTGCATCGGATTGTTCTTATCACACTGAGGCATGCAATCGGGGGGGGGGGTGGACCTGACAAGCTTCAACTGTGAGAACCAGGATTTGCAGAAGATACAGCTCAGAGAACCTATTAATGGTTCCATCATCTAAGAGTGTAGCGGCCCCTGCAGGGCGAATATTCTTGGTGGTGGCCCCTAGAGGATAGAATCAGCTGCCTGCCGAATCTCATCAATTTCAGCATTTAAATGAGCTTTAAAGACATGTTTATTTAGTCAAGCTTCTATTGTTTAATGTGCTTAATTTCTTTCAATTAGTTTTACTGGTTGTTCTAATAGATTTGGGGGTTTTTTTGTTTTTTGGGAGGGTATTCTTCTTGGTTTGAAAGTTTTGTACAGATGTTCTCTGCTAACAGAGACTGTACTCCTGTATACATTTACTTGGGAGTAACCCCCCCACCTTGAACTCAGCAAGACATCTGAGTGGGCATGCATAGGAATCAGATGACTTGGTATACAATAAAGGTTTTTAGTCAAGCAGTCAAGGTCCAGCAGCACAGCCAAGTCTTTTAAATTCATCATCATCCTCCTCCTCCTAAATTTCTTTAATAAACTCAAGGTGGCATATAAAGGATTCCCATCCAGTCTACCATCCAGACACTGGCCAGATCCAAACCTGCTTAGTTTCAGCAGCAACATCTCACTCTTTCATGTATTTTACTATTATATTTTTATTCTGTTTTAATGCCTTGACATCTGTTAATTGTTGTGTTTTATATGCTGTTGGCCATTCTGGGTTCTTCTCTTTTTTTTAAGGTATAGAATATGAGAAAGAAAGTAAGCATCATCATCTGCCTTCAGGCCATTCCCAGCTAGCTTTAATGAAGTGAACTGGAAAGACAGAAAGATCAAGAAGTAAGTAGGATTTTATGACTGTAAATGAACTCTTGAAGAGTTACCTACCTGTTTCATAGACAGCTTCAGAACTAGAGGTATAGTGGTCTTCTACTGTGTACTGCGCCAATCGAAGGGTTTCTAAGCCTTTAACGGAATCATTTCCCCTTGTCCAGTAAAACATGACATCATTTATGTTATAACCCCCTGGGAATAGAAGAAGAGAGGAATTTTACTAAATATAGAAAATGTGTTTGAGCCCATATATGTATATGTCTTCTATTTTCTGGCAAAGCTTCTGTTAATTTCACTTCATTTACTGATTTCCCAGAGAATCCTAGACTTTAGGATTTTAGTAAATGCCTAGGAAATACACAACAGGAAAACAAAAATCAAGAAATAGACCTCAGCCTCTAAATAGTCCATGCTTCACGCAGCTGCACAACAAATTGTTTCCATTTTTAAATCCAAAATTCATCTTCACAGCTTAAACTCCCCATCCCTCACCTTAAATGGAGATATTTCATTTAAAGACCATCTGAAAGAGCTTGTGTGGCTATCTGTCTAAATTCGCGTATGAATGCAACATTCACTTAGTAATAATATAACCAAACTTAAAATGCACAGACCCAGAGGTCAGTTTACACTCCTTTTTAATACATGTAAAATCATTCAGGCTGGCACTCTGCATGGTAAGAAAGGGTAGATCTAAAAAAAACCCTCCCATATGAATTGGCCAGAATGCTAGTGTTTCTTCACCAGCAAAACAGCTACACAGGGGGGGGGGGGAGAGTGTTCTGCTGGTGTTATCAGTGTATGTTTTATGCTGGAGGCATGTCTTGAGTTCTGGGGGCAAATCATGACTTCTGTCAAATCCTGAATATAGGATTGTTCTGCTAGTAACTTTGTGAAGTGAAGAAAGGTAGGCTCCTGTGCTGGCAATGCAAACACTATGTTGTGAGAGAAGGGCTGGGCAAGTATGTCCATTTTGGTTACTCTTAGTTTCTCACTTTCCCAATCTTAAATTTGGTTCTCCACATTTCCACATCAGAGTACAACTTTTTAGAAAATATATATATCTATATATCCTGATGAAAATTCATCAGCATTTTAGTGGGAATTCCTCATATACACATTTTTGCAAAGTGTTTCCCCCTCCCCCAAATAGAATGTGGTTTTGTATGTTATTTTCACTAATACATGCATTTATACTCACACCTTACCCTAGTATATGTAGATTTGAACACATTACTTGGCTTGAAAACTGCATTGCAAAATTTAGAGAGGCACAACTTTCAAAAGATAGCTCTGTTTCAGTTTTGTATTGTTTCAGAAAGTGTGACTCATGTAAGTTCACCTGTAAACGTGAACTAAATGGAATTTCTTCCCCCATCGTGATGTGAGAGTTGATCCTGTAAACCTCACAGTGAAATACTTCCCTCTGAAAGCTATGCATTTGGGCAACTGCAAAGGAGGTCATATTGTTATATTGGCCTATGAGAATACTGCCCAGTCTTCACACATTTCCCCGCAGTGTATATACAAACGGTTGCTGCAGCAAATGTTAGTTATGAACATGAATATCAATACTGCTCCTTGGTGTCCTGCGATGTATACTGAGGTCTGCAGCACAATGACATTTACGCTGATGTGCGAAACAGCTTGAAGTGTCACATCAAACAGATTATAAAATGTTTCAGTTTCAGCCCGCCCGACTGTGCAAATAGCCAAAGGAGAGCAAAGCATTTCTCAGAAGCCCCGGAAGACTAAAGAGAGCGCTACTCATCCATTTGGCTTCAGTAAGCCCCCTCTGCATTCTAAAGAGCAAGGGAGAGCTGAATAATGAGGGGATTTACAGGATATTCTGCTGCGAAAATAAATACTGATTTGTAATTTTATTAATTCCCCTTGTGGCTGCAAAGGCGGTTTTAGGCACGCAGGCAATGTGAAGTTCCTTCTTTTCAGAACTCTCCTTGGAAAAGGCAGGAGACAGATGTCAGGCTACTAGAATCCAAAGAATTGGCTAGTTGGTGCAAATCAGGACATGGGATATCCAAACCTCATTTCCCCGCCCCGGCACTTCCATCTTTTCAGGTTCAGCCTCAGTATATTCACCCCATCCAGTCAATCAATTCTGCCAGACTCCAACACCTCCACAGCCTCTCCTGGTTCCAATGGAATGGAGAGGTAGAGCTGTGTGCCATTAGCTTACTGATGACCCTGCGCTCCAAATTAAGCCCCTGTTCCATGGCTCCATCTCTCAATATCTCCTCCTTGCCTCATTATCCTATTTCCTCTGCCCATTTTAAATAAATGAGTTATTAGAGCAGACTTAGGAATAGCATTCCATTCCTTCACAAAGTTTCCAGAATTTCAGTGGCTATCTGGCCAGGCAAACTTCTAAAATATTTTTATATTTATATCACCCCTTCTTTCAGCTTCCCATTTCTCTGCCATTTCCCTGTGCCATAGTATTTTTAAGGTTCTTTTTTAATTGTTGTATCCCACCCATGGACCTTAGGGTGAAGGGTGGGGAAATCATTGCCATCATCTCTTGCCCCTAGGATTATTACTGGCATCCGTCTGTGTCAGGAGACAATGGAGGATTGTGTCTTTGTCAGTGAAGTCAAACTTTGGAAGATTACAGCACCTGCTGTGGCTGCAGAGACAGATGCAGGAGAGACATGTTAATACAAGAGAGACATGTTTCATTACAGCCGGGGCAGATGAGGGCATCTGGTTGTCCTGCTGCAGATGTACCATGGCATTTCTCCTCTCTGCACTCCTCCCAGTGGTCATTCCTCCTCTGGTCACTGCTATGGATGCATGACCTGACTGTCTCCAGGCACTGCAGTCGTCTGCAAGGGATTTCCACACGGTGGGGTTGATGTTGCCAACCTTCATGTCATGTTTGCAGACATCTTTGTAATGCAGAGTTGGTCTGCCAACAGGCCTGGTACTTGAAGCCAGCTCCCCATCCTTGAAGATGATCCTGCCATCTTCCATTCTGTAGACATGATCAAGCCAGTGTAGACGATGCTGAACCTCTTCCATGTTGATCTGTCCCCTGGCTACTTCCGTCCTTTCCACCTGTTAATCGCTGCTAAACCAACCGTTTCCTCGTCCTTCACAGAAGCTACACTGAATATATTCTGGCAACTCTGATCTCTGAGAAGCCGGCATGTCCATGCACATTCTGTGCCTTAAACCCAGTTCAGATAATTAGCTGGAAGCTTTCTTTCCAGCTAAGGTTGTGTCTGCATGGGAATCTCCTGCTTTATAATGTGTATGGCCTTTAAGTTCTAGAATGTCATGAACTGGCAGGATGGCAGTGAGGAGGAAGAGGATCCTGGCGAGGGGGGTAGCCGGGACTAGGACACCAGGGCAAGCTGGGAATGGGGAAGGCAGTACTCACAGGGTGACAGATGGTGAGGGGATGTAGGACAGTATACAGTAACCAGAGCGGCAGGACCCATCCTCAGAGCCAGAGGGCCCCCTGTCCCCATGAACACGGTGGCCTCTGAGGCATAGTGAACAGCAGGAGTGGTGCTCTAGGACAGTGTTCCCCAACCTTGGGCCTCCAGCTGTTTTTGGACTACAACTCCCATCATCCCTCGCTAGCAAGACCAGTGGTCAAGGATGATGGGAATTGTAGTCCAAAAGCAGCTGGAGGCCCAAGGTTGGGGAACACTGCTCTAGGAGGCTGAGGCAGGCAAGGGCCCATAGCCCAACTCCCTAGCTGGCCAGGTGGGGCTCATTGGCTCTGGAAGGAGGGATGTGTTTTCTCAGCTGGAGTAGGCTTGGAGCAGGTAAGGGTAACCTGCCTCATCAACCCCAGATGCTTAATCAGCCTGCAAAGTATGAAAAGGAAGCAGAGCTGAGGTGCTGTGTCTGCTGAACTGCCCTTGTTGATGGACTTTGGCTTGGATGCTCCTGGGCCTCTGCAGGACTATGCTTTGAATTTGACTCTGGGTGGTCTCCTGAGTGGGGGACTTCAGGCTTCTCTACTTGGATTGACCCTGGACTGTGTTTCCTGGCCTTTAGATTGCGGACTTTGGGCTTTGCTTGTATGGTTGACCCCCAGGCTTTGGACTTTGGACTGGACATACTGACCTGTGGACAGGTAGGCCCAGGGGTTCAGGACATAGAAGGACGAAATATTTTGGAGCAGAACATACTCAGTGATTTTTGTTGCTGCTGTTAGAAGGGCTTCCTAGTTTCTTTCTCTTCACACTGGTGAAATTTCAGACCCATCTTACTTTTATACCTTAAAAGCCTGCTTCTGGTTAACTAAATATTTAGAAATGAAAAGGGATGTGAGAATATTTTTCTGCACCTGTTTGTGTGGGCACACTGTCAAGTGTGTATTTTATTTATGCACACACACACACTGGTGGTTTTCCCCTTCCATGTTCTAGTCTATGACCACCGCCTTACCTGCTGCTTAAGGAAGAAAGAGAACATTCTCTACAAATCCAGTGTGAAAGGTATGGAGAGAATGATGCCATCTGGACACTGATTGCAATGATACCTATCCCATTACTGCTAGTATCTAAAGAAGATGAATGGTATACTATTGAGGCTTTTGCAGGGATAATTATAATTTGTGTTTGTTACAAATCTGTTACACCTGCAACAGATCTTGTAATCAAGAGTGTTATAGTTATTGATAGTAGAAATGTGCATATTTTAAAAAAAATTGTCCCTGAGGATGCCTCAGTAATTGTCTCTATAGCTTAGATCCTGGAAGGAAGGAAGAGAAGGTTACACCTGCAACACAGGTGCGATCAACATGGCAAGGGAAGAATGAAGAGGGTGCATTTAATCCTTCCCAGAACAGCCCACGCAACTGTTCCTTTCAGCTAGGCTCAGTCCTTATGCGCATATTAAGGCAATATGAAATTGTGTGAAATTTCCATAGAGGTTATTCTACTTTATTGCTGCCATTCTAGGAACCGGCTGTCATAACGGCCATTACTGCAATCAAGTCTGCAATCCTGAGGCTGCTTGCTAAATCCTGCACTCAGCGGCTACAAATGTTGCCATTACTCTTTTCCAAGAGCCTGTTATAATCTGCTTCTAATTGAGAGTCCTTTGGCGATATTGTTTTCCTCCAGATGTACATATTATTTCCAGTTAACAAGGGTTTGTTTGGGGGTTTTTTGGTGCTAGAAACCTTTGCGTATTCATATTGACTGTTTTGACAAGGGCACACTGATATCTGCAGCTTATTTTGGGAAGACAGCACTATTTATCCAACAACTGTTCAAACTGAACCAGGAAGGGTGGAAGTGCCACGCAGATATGGACTGGATCATTATAGATTGCTCAGTCATTTCTGATCTTGACTCTCCTACCCTAGAAAGGGAGCAACAAATGTCATGTGATCCATTTTTATTGCATTGCTATGTTTTTCCTTCATTCATTCAAGAGACACTTGTGTGCTTGCTGAATGGCAGATGGTATCATTCAGAAACCCTTTGTTTTCAGGTGCATAAGGATTTATTTATCTATTTTGCTTCCCGGGGGAAATGCATACATACAAGGCTTTGTTGATTTGTATCTCTTAAAGTCATAATTGTACCTCTTTCCACAATTTCTTTTTTCTTTTTTTACTGTTTATTACTACAGTTCTCACCTGGGGGTGATTTTTATTTATGCTACTATTTTCAGTTTATTGTTCTCTATGTTTTAAATTCTTTTATGGAGTTCACCACCACCTCCCTGTAAACCACCTTGAGGGGGGCTGTCGTTTCGCCTTGTAAAGTTGTATAAAAATACTTTTTAAATCGGGGGGGGGGATGGTGTATGTAAATACATAGTACATCACTTAATAGTAAAAAAAAAAGATGGCAAACATTGCAGACTGAATATGGTGCAATCCATCAAACACTGTTTCTATGCAAGCCTCACTGAATAACAAAATCAATCCAAATTTTAGGAAGCCAGCATAATTTACATTGGGATAAATTATGCTAGTGTAATTTACCTCTGTTCCAAACTCCACTCAGGAGCAGGGTTAATACTGGCTGAGCCAGCCCGAGTGCGGGGAGGGTTGGAGAACAAAGCATTTGTTTTGACTTGTTTTTAATAATGCGTTTTAATACTGTAACCTGTCCTGGGACCTTAGGATGAAGGGCAGCAAATAAATAGTGTTTGGCTTGCAGCACTCTTTTGGCTATTAACAATTCTGCTGAGTTCCTAGGTCACATGACCGAGCTAAGCAAAGTTTGGAATAGGTTTCCCTCTGACCCACCCCTGCAATGCCCTTGCCACTCCCCTGGCGCACACTTTTTTTGAGACTTGCTCCCACCATGACTCAACTAGCTTTAGAAGAGCCCTGGCTGCCCCAGGATGGAGAACATATGCAGCTGTATCTCCTGCAGAGCCAAGATGAGGTGCTTCAGCTGAGACAGCACCAGCTCAACCAAAGGTCTGCCCATTCCAGATTCCACCCATCCTGGTAGAAGTTGGGTTTAGATCGCTCCCTAAGGCTCCAATCCTACCTTGACTTCCTTGAGGGTAAGTCCCACTGAATTCATTAGGAATTGCTTCTGAGTAGACGTAGTTAAGATTGCACTGTTAATCTTTAAAGTGTGGTAAATTACAATCCACATATTTCCTCTGCAGCCCTATACCCATCCACATTATG
This sequence comes from Podarcis melisellensis, assembly GCF_964234715.1. Classification (NCBI taxonomy): domain Eukaryota; kingdom Metazoa; phylum Chordata; class Lepidosauria; order Squamata; family Lacertidae; genus Podarcis; species Podarcis melisellensis. The sequence goes on along the minus strand of NC_138537.1, from coordinate 61,090,204 downwards.
GTATTATGGCCTTCTCTGTGGTGGCACCCGCCCTGTGGAACACCCTCCCATCAGATGTCAAATAAATAACTATCTGATGTTTAGAAGACATCTGAAGGCAGCCCTGTTTAGGCAAGTTTTTAATGACTGATGTTTTAATGTATTTTTAATCTTTTGTTGGAAGCCTCCCAGAGTGGCTGGGGAAACCCAGCCAGATGGGTGGGGTATAAATTGTTGTTGTTGTTGTTTGTTGTTGTTGTTATCTTGTACTCTCATATCTGGAGACAGTTACTGCATGCAAGGACTGTAGAACAGATTAACCTGTATGGCAGATTAAAAACTTAAACAATCTGCTGCTTCAAAATAATACATATACTAGGGATAGATCTGTCCATTTCAGCTCTGTTTCTCATTTTCCCATCTTAGATTCAGTTTTCCAAATTTCTTTAGCAATTTGCAATCTAAAATAAACCCTGTGGAAATTTTTGGTGCAAATTTCTCCCACTAAATGTATTTTTTGACTAAAGCACACATTTTTTGCAAGCACCTAACATAATCACCTAATATCCTAACATGCATTTCATTTCCACAAATGTATTCACTTTTATGTACACTTTCCCCTAATATATACATTTTTAAAAAAAGCACAAATTGGTTGGACCACTGCATTGCAAAGTTCATGTGAGGGTGACTGTGTTTCAGTTCTCATGTAGTTTCAGAAAGTGCGAATTTGATAGATTTGTCTTCAAATGCATACTGAACTGACTCCCCACCCATCCCTAACATACACACAGATCTGTTTCACCATTTTAATTAATAGAAAAGTCCCAGACAGCAGGAATGAGCTTTGAATGCATCAGAGCATGTTTAAAATAAGTACATGGGAAGTATAAATAAGAAATAATCTTGTGGCATCAGAAAGATTAACACATTTATTGTGGGACCTGCTTTTGTGGACTGGAGTTTATGCCAAAATAAATGAACTCTTCTTTAAAGTGAAACAAGACTTTTCCCCACCTTTTTCGCTACAACAGAGCAATGCAACTATCCCTCTGGAAATCCCTGTAATGAAAAAGTATATTTCTGTGTTTGGTGATATATTATTCAATTGGGGTTGGGATTGCAAATCACTGGTAAAAAGAATCCCACACTTAATCTGAGCAATTAATGGTGTGAGATTTCTACCTAAAGTAGGACTGTATAGTGTTGAACAATAGTCAAACAAGAAATATAAGTCAATTAATAGTGTAGCTGTATGTGTTTGTTTCAGTTATAGTCCGCTTTTCCAGGCAAAACGTCTTCACAAAGTGGTTTACAATACAGCTAAGCTAGGATATACATACAACTTAGAATTTAAAAAATCCTTTAAAGTTTTTCTCTTTCAATATTGTGACTAAAGATTCCAATTTATCATGAAATAAGTTAGAGAAATTTAGAATATATGGGATCCTCATTCAGAGTGAATTTTTGGCCCAGGTCATCTTTGAGAACTAGCTTACGATGATGTGGTCTAGTCATAACTGAGCATGTAACCTAAACTATAGAAACTGTATTTCATCCACCTTTCTAACATTGGAAGCATTTTTTATTCTGGACATTTAATTTATCCCCCACTAGGCTATGTTTATCAAACTAGGCAATACCACAGCTTCTTATTTTAAGGGGGAGCATCAGGATCATTTTATTTCCCCTATAAACTTCATGTTCCCTGGAGGCATCTAATGTTGGTTTGGAGGTTCCAACAGCTATAATAGGGCCAATTCTGTTAGAATAAAGTCAACAAATATTTGCTCAGTTTTAGAAAATGAATGTGTGGCCCACTTTGTGAATAATTGTGCAATTGAGTTTTGCTTGCATGAGTGGTGTCAGAAGTTAAGACTAAGCCGGCACATTCAGATGCTTTCAGACAGAAGACGTGGAAAACATAGATTGCTGGACAAGACTAGGGCACAGCTTTATAGAAGAAGAGAAATGTAGCTTGAAGCACAGACATTTTAAATGGTCAGAAGTCTTGAACTGAGACTATTTGGAGAGGTGGAGAGAATTTGCCTTTGTGGCTATAATCCTGCACAGATTTATTAATGGGATTTAGGCAGCCTGGCTGTGCAGAGAGTGGCAGTCAAGAACTGCATTTGTAATAACTTTTCCTGACTGTAAAGGCTGAAATGTGAGCACTGGCCTTGCCAATCACAGACACTCCAAGCGTCTGTTTTCCAGGGACAGTCCTAGATTTACAGAAGCTGGCGCAGTTCCTGATTTCATCCCAGGATGTGTTGCTTTTCCCTAGAACATCCCTATTTTTAATTAAGAAATGTTGGAGGATATAGTTGTCTGACCTCCCTGAACCACCCGAGTGGCTGTGACAGCCCAGTCAGATGGGTGGGGTATAAATGTTGTTGGTTTGTTGCTATGGAATAGGAGAAATGTTGGAGGGTATGCAGTCAGATACACAAATCTACCTTATGTGTATGAAAATATGCCAAAGAATTCTGTATGAAACCGAGCAAGGAATTGCTCTTCTGATTTAAATATTTATTCAGTCTTATTTGTCTACAACATTTCTTGAGACATTCTAAGGCCTGGCTGAGGCGTTATACCATGGCTCCCAACTGTCTGTGCTTTGTTAGAACAAGAGCAAGCAGTGAGCTCAAACACTCCCTCCTACTCTCTTATGCAATAACTTAAAGTTTCCCATAGAATCTAAACCAGAAACTTGTGGTTTAAGTGTGCCTAGAAGCCAAATTAGGAGCCAGTGTGGTGTAGTGGTTAAGAGCAGTAGACTCGTAATCTGGTTAACCGGGTTCGCGTCTCCGCTCCTCCATATGCAGCTGCTGGGTGACCTTGGGCCAGTCACACTTCTCTGAAGTCTCTCAGCCCCAATCACCTCACAGAGTGTTTGTTGTGGGGGAGGAAGGGAAAGGGAGATTGTTAGCTGCTTTGAGACTCCTTAGGGTAGTGATAAAGCGGGATATCGAATCCTAACTCCTCCTACTCCAAACTATGGTTTGAATGTATAGTTTGGAAACCAGGACTGTAGGCAGTGCTTAAACCATAGTGTCCCTGTTTTGGTATCACAGAAAACTGATCTAACAAACTGGAAAGCCTCTTCTCAAGCTGGCCAGATGTCAGAACAGGAGGGCTGAACATCTTTGCTTGCATGCCATACGTTCATGCATGCATTCAGTGGCTTTGCTTGCATGCCATACGAAACCCTAGTTTGTAACAAACTCACATTTAAGGTGACTGAGCAGCGTGCTTCTGCATACTGCCCCAAAGCTCCCATGGTGTTGCTTCTGGATGCTGCTGCAGACAAAGCAAGCCAGGGTCTGGCTTGTCATGTGCTCCAAACCTGAGCTCATGGTTTGGTTTGGTTTGGTTTGGTTCACACAAACCCACAAGCAGAAGCTAATATTTGTCCTTACCTTACTGCTCATTTTTTTTTGGGGGGGAGGAAAAAAAGCATGAGCCTGGGTTCAGAAATCACAAGAAGCCAAACTCTGGCTTGTTTTGGCTGCAGGATGGTAGCATCAGAAATTTTTGCCACATCACTACATTAGATTATAGTTAGTCCTGTCCCAATGCAAAACTGGTATGGGCCAGATACTGATGAGTCTATCCAACCCTGTCTTGGCCTCGTCAGAACCTACATGGGTTAAAACCATAAAACATTAGACTAGTGAGGTACAGTAGTTTTCATTTGAAATGTGCGGAATTATCAAGACACCCAGCAATGGGAAAGAAACAAGTACATTTTCTATATACGCACAAATTCTCAGGCCCAGTGCATGTTTTATTACTGTGCAGCTGAGCAACCTCTTCTGTGTGGTCAGAGGTCCAGCTGAAGTACTTCTGTATGCTAGAAGCAATCATGCTGGTTGCTTAGATCTCACCGGATACTTTCCACATCTGCTCCTGTGGAGGCTTTGCACTGACATGGAAATATTTCAGTGGGTGGGAGCCCTACATGGCTGCCGCTCATTAAGAGAAGAGAAGAGCCCTGCTGGAGCAGAGCAAAGGCCTGTCTATTCCAGCATTCTGCTCTCACATTGGCCAATGAAAGCCCACCAGCAGGACCTGAGCACAGGAGTTCTCTCCCACTGTTTCTCTCTGGCAACTGGTACTCAGAGGCATATTTTTGAATGTTGAGCCTCAGCTGCAGAGGTTTTAACTTCTACATCCTGCCTCAACTAATTATTCTAGAGCAGAATGAAATCCTGCTGTCCAGGAGCAAGTCAGCAATAAAACACCCAGTGTCAGCGAAGTTAACCCAAAGAAACCCAAACTCTGCAGGCCTAGTGATCGCAGCAACTCTTCCCTGTAGATCTTGCCCCAATAAGGCATTTCTGAGGACTAAATGTCCCGCCTTCCCACCACTCTCCCAGACTCCTTCCCCCATCCACCTGAGGCTCCATCTTGTCTCTCTTTCCTCCACCCTCTTCAATACTCTCCATGGCCTTGGAGACCAGGGGAGCTGGTCACAGAAAGAGCAGGGGGACTCCATGGCTTCTTCAGCAGCTTGCCCCCACTCCTCTCCAGCCTCCGCTTCGGCTTCTGATTTTAAACCACTCTGCCCCACTAAACACTGTTGCCTCTTCAGCTTCGGACATCACTTCCTCCCAGTCTGCTCCCTCTTCTCCCTCTGTCATTCCACCACTAATCCCCTGGCTCTGAGACATCTTTCCCATAGGGGTTCCCCATCTGCTGCTTTCCACCACGCCTCAGCATCCAGCTAGCCCACGACACCGTCCTATTGAATTCAATGGTGCTTTCTCTCAGGTAAGTGGGTTTAGGATTGCAGCCTAGCACTACCTGGGAGCTTCTTTTGTGTAGCACCCTCTCTCCAGTGTCCCTGCAAATGGGCTCCCTTCCCTGCCCCCTGCCCCTCTCTTTGTTAGAGGTAATAAAATCACTTACAGCTTTCCAGTTGCAAGGTGCACGTCTGTTTGTCCATAGGGTATTTAGTCAAATCCATACTACAGGCAACTGTTGTAGTTATCCTTTAAAAGCAAAGTACAGATGGTTACCATCCATGCATCATACCGAGCACTAAAAATAGAAGCAAATTATCCTACTTATTTGAGCTTTTTTAAAAAAGGCAAAACATATGGCTAGGGGGGAAAGATCGGCTGATGTTTTTTTGTCAAAAGACAGCTAGGGAATAAAGATGTGAAATTATTAACTCCTTTACACCCCACTTCATTCTGAATCTTAGCAAAAATGAGACAGTGGAAAACAAAAATGGTTAAAAACAAATGCAGTGCATGAAGGTAAGAAAACCGCAGTATTGTAAGTTAAAAGGTGTAAGCATCAGCCAAAAAAATGGAAGAATTATTTCACATTAAAGGTATGTAGTAATAGTAATATAATAATAATGCATGCTGCCCATCTGACGGGGTTACCCTAGGGTCTCTGGGAAGCTTCACCCAAAATAAAAGTGTATTCAACTCACATCTGGAGGAAGCCTGATAGATCCTCACAGGGAGGGCATTTCATAATGTTGGCACTACTGCTGAAGACCCTGTCTCTTGCGCCCACCTCACAATGGTTTGAGTGCTGGACTCTGACCTGGGAGACCAGGGTTCAAATCATTGGGTGACCTTGGGCCCGTCACTCCTTCTCAGTCTAACCTGCCTCACAGGGTTGTTGTGGGGATCAAATGGGGAGGGGGAGAACCATTTCCACCACCTTGAGCTCCTTGGAAGTGAAAGGTGGTATATAAATGGAATAAATAAAATAAAAACCATGCCAAATTACAGTACAATCACCATCATCTCCCTTTGTCTCAGCACCCTACTGCAGCTTCTCCCAACTTGGTGCTCACCAAAGGTTTTGGATTACAGCCTCAGGAGACCCAGGAAGTGTGGAGAATGCCCGGGAATGATGAGAACTGTAGTTTAAAACATCAGGAGGGCACCAGGTTGGGAAAGGCTGATAAACTATAACTGCTTGTGTTTGCGCAGTTGAAACAACAGCATATTTTCCTGTTTATCCCTGGCTTCATTTCCCTTTCTATGTTGCTTTGCTTTTTGTCTATGGTAAATGTATTTTTAAATTAGTTCAATTGGGATTTACTAGATAGATAGATATAGATTAAGCCCTTCAGTTGGAATTGCTACTCTTCCCTTTTTAGATCCTGAAAAAGTTACCCCAATTGTACAGAAACAAATTTTGAAAATGGTTTATAATATTTCAATTCATCTGCTCTGGCCATCAAAGTGAGAAGGATGGCAAGGCAACACAGTCCTCACTATGAACTGCCTTCATGACATTATTAGCTAGTCAGATCTTACTGGCCATGTGACATTGTCAATCATCATCACATTGGCTATGTAATCCCATATTGTTGGCTTCACATATGCAGCATGAAGCAATCCCTGTTTTCTTCCTTTTAAAAAGATGGTGCCAGAGGATTTACTGATGAGACAGTGAACATCTGAACTTGAAAAGAGGTGAGCAAGGGATAGTGAAAGCCCCTAGGTGAACATTTGGCACAGAACTGATACACATACACCTCTCCCACAAGCAAGCTTTCCCATTAACTGTGATGGAGGGGAGAGCAGCTCTGAAAGTATGGAACAAATAAGTTGGATCAGGAATCTATCTGGTCTAGTATAACGCAGCTGATGAAAGAGGATCCACTTAAAACAGTCACAATTCATTCTAATCAATCTCAGAAGGGCTCTTTGAAAAAGCACTCTTTGGGCAATGAGCATACCTTATGGCATAAAGGACTGTTCCATTGGGATATATTCTTATTAGACGGTTTTCAACTGTGATATCATGAAGAAAAGACTTTTTTGAGTCCACTATAAAGGTGTCTGGTACCCAAAGCATCTCCACAAGGCGGCCATCTAAGCTTAAGCTCTTGTTACCCTCAAAACAAAGGCGTTCATCAGTCCATCGTTGTCTTAGGAATATGGTAGCTGTGTAATCCTGGGAAGAGAGCGCAGTTTAAAACAGACAGCTAACTAAATACATTATAACACACATACCCCTTTTGTTTGATCTGCTATATGTATGGAAACAACTATTCTTAACTCATAGCAGTTTCAAAAGGGATAGGTTCTCAAAGGCAACTCGCTACATGCCTTTTGTGAGAGAAATGCTGTTCTCGCACAGCACTGGATTCAAGCTTAGCTGTATGAATTAAAATGGCCATGTTGCCCCAAAGTGTTTTGGTGAGGTGTTTTGTTTTTTTAAATGATGATATTGGTTCCTTATTCTGAAAGTCTAGCAAAGATGCTGGAAGCAAAAGGAGAACGAAAGAGTTTCCTGTTATACTTAATGCAATATGAAGTAAGAAAAAAAAATACTACTATACCATGTTTATTTCCGATATTGTGTCAATGCTTGCTATATCCATACTCATTCCTACGGAGACAGGGCCATCTGAAATAGATGCACAAACATAGCATAAAATTAATATTCACTCTATAGTAAGAAGTTGCGGTCTTTGTTTCGGTACTGAGAGTTCATCACTATGTTGTGGCAGATTACATGAGACTGGAGCTAAAAGCAGGACTTCCAAGGTCAGTTTTCCTGAGGGAGAAAGATTAGTCTCACAGGAGACTCACAGAGGTGGTCTCGGAGCAAACATGTGAAGACAATTGAGCACATTTTGGAGTTTTTTAGCCAGCTTTAGCAGTTTTACTGGGTAGGGCTTCCTGGATAGGAAACAGTGCAGAAATCCCTGTATCACAGAAATACAGTGCAATGTATCCATTTGGAAATAAGAGTGCACATCAAAAATTGGACATTAAGACCAAATGTATTTTTTAAAAAAATACTGATGTTAATTTGGCAAAGGCGTTTAATACTAAAATCATATAATGACTTGGGGGGAAGGGGGTCTGTTTGATTCAATCCAGCAAGAATTAATTTAATCCTGTTCATTAATTTCAGTGTGGGTCTACTCTGTGTTAAATACTTGGTATATGCATCCTTCCATGTTTGTGAAATCTTCAGCAACCCTGCTGTTATTTAAGTAGTTCAAAGAAATGCTGCCCACTTTTCTGCAGTTTGGGGAATGATATAAAATTGACGAAACTGCAATGAGGGTTCCCTTCCCTCGGTGACTTGCATCCTTCTGCTTCATCCAGATGTCCATTGATGGTGCAATTGCTTCTGGGTTTGGCATGTGAACAACTTGCAAATGTGTCTGAGGAGTTATTCTTCAGAGTTTAGTCTTATTAGAGAAGAGGTCTTTTCAAAGTTAGTCCCAGCAATTCACCTTAAGACGGGAGGAGTGGATACTGTTTGAAAATTTCCAATATTTAAAGGAAAAGAAAACAGTTGCCGCATTTAGTGAAGCTAAATGGACTTTGCATCTCAATAGATAAGATTTCCAGGTAACTAGTCATGCAAGTCAGTTGCAGCAAAAACAAGAGAGGCCTCATTTGAATGTAATGATAAACTGCAGTTTATCACTATGGCAATGAGCTCAGGCAAACTTTGGGTTCCCCTTCCTTCTTCCTTCAGCATGGCCACTAGGAGGACACCGAAAACTTCCTTTCTTTTTTACAAATAACAATTTGCCCTTTTGTCCAGATATGGACAAACTTTGGTTAGCTTTAAGTTGTTTTAATGAAACAATCCAACTTCAAACCTTGGTTTATTCCAGTAAACCATAGCTAAGATCAGTGGCATATGGTGAATTTTTTCATAGGGGAACAATTAGGGCCAGAGATGCCAGCTTGCAAGGGGGTGTGAACATCACAACTCCTCCTCTAAGCTGGGCAGAAGTTTCCTGGGCTTTGGGAAGGAAGCACCAAGGGGACTAGCCTAGTCCCACTAGTCCACTGATCTCACACCACTGACTAAGATCAACCACAGTTTAGGGTGAAAAGTTCCAATCTTTCTTGGAGAGAAGGAAGGGGGAGGCATGAATAGAGGAGACTTACCTGGGCTCATTCTCATAACAATAAACCACATTTAGCATTATGTCCAGTCGTAACCAGAGAGTCTTGTTGCACCTTAAATACATAATCATCTTCTTCACCAAACCTTTATTAGGCATTACAAATATAGGCTATCATAAAACATCCATATATAAAAATTTAAAATATATACAGATAAACAGCCATGTAAAAATATGTAACGACGAGGATTTTCATTGGAATTTCTTCCTGCTAAATAGTGCCATTCACCACTCTAAGAGATACTATTGATAAAAACTCAGCCACCCTTGCAGTTACTTCCGGGTTAATGTCATACAGATAGAATCTGATATTTTCATTGTGCCGTGATGTCAGACTACCCAAAAAAGGAGATAGCTTGCGTAGCTGGTTGTACAATGGACAGTAGAAAAGAATACGTTCTACTGTGTCTGGCACATTCACAGAACATCCGAAATGTCTATCATTTCTGGGGATGCTTAAATATCTTCCCTTGACAGAAGCTGAGGGGGAAACGTTCAGTTGGGCTAACATAAAGGCCCTGCGTTGGACTGCAATTATTAATTTTGAAATATGTGACCCTGTTTTCTGGTGTATTTAAACCATAGAACCTGGGGGAGCAAATTTTATTTACAGCTGGCTTGATGTTTTGTTTTTCAGTGTCCCTTAATTGGATTTGAATATTGCAATAAATTTATTGCTCACTTGAATTATGCAAGAGTTCTAAGTCAATACCGATAGATCTGATTTTGCTATGTAAGAGCTGAAACCATTTGAAATGATAAGAATCCTTAAGTAAGTCAGAGAGCAGATTCAAAGGTTGGCAATGGAAATGGCAACGCAACCACAGTATTTTATAGTGCTAGCCTACACCCAATATTCCAATGTGTATATACCTAGTTCTGCACACATTGCCCCTTACTTGATTGGACTTGGGAGCCTCAGAATACATCTCAAGAAACTTGACTGTATCTTATCTAAATCACTATTATATGCTTGTATTCATATTGGTATCCCAAAAAGTATTTGGGATGACACTTTAGCTTGAAAAATTTGAATAGCAGCTGGTATAAATTGGTTACCTTTCTGAAAATAAAAGCAAGCTACCAACCTGAGTGCCACAACCAGAGAGTCTTGTGGCACCTTAAATGCATAATAACGGTTGTAAGTCTTCAAGACTCTTTGTTGTTTCTGATTGATAAAATGATTTAATGTGTTGCAATAAAATAACCAGATAACATACACGAAATTTATTCCTCTAATAGTAAACTGGTAAAATTTGACCAAATTGTAAAAAATATTGATCCCAAGATCCTTGCGCTTACCTACTGCATCATTAAGGGAAGTTTTGGAAATTATTCTTGCCTCTCTCCAGTAGATGGCAATAGAAAACTATTCCCTTTTTCCAGCTTTGGAAGGCCAGAGGGCTAAACCAATAAAGGTTAAATATCTTACGATAGATGTGAATGCTTTATTTTGTAATGAATACTGGATTAATATGTATAAACTGGAAATTATTACTTTTATTCAATCTAATGAATAAAACAGTTTTGCAATGAAATATCATTTGATGAGAGACAAGGATGCATAGAATGCATTGAAGCTCAACTAGCAATTTAACATATTTTACTAGGCAAGAGCCAGAAGTAACCACACTAAGGTTACTTCCAATGCAAAGTGAAGATTATGTTTAAATGCCCCAGAATTCTGTTTTATGCCATTACACATCATCAGCTTCTTCAAATAGCTCAATAAAATATTAGGCAATGGTGGTAGGATGTTTAGAACTGAGCATTCAAATGTAGTCACCTGCTTCTGCAACCCACACTTTTAACTTCTTGTTTTAAAAACTGAAGGTGAAGAGCCAACAGTTTCACATCCAAAGTTCCCATGAAACCAGGGATTCTGCTGTAGATTCTGCTTTGGCAGCAAAGCCAGCCAAATCTTGAAATTCAGTATACCCTGAGATGCAACCTGTTCAGACTGTGGTGCGTTTTGTTGTTCCATATTTCATTCTCTGTGTTCAAAGCATCTGTCTCCCAGGGCAACAGGGGGGAGGAAAATCAGCACTGAAACATCTGTCTCTACTTTAGTCTAACTCATTTCACAATTATTTAAAAGGAGGGGTTTAATGTGGAGCCCAGTGCATCCCTCAGATTTGCAGTAGTTGTAAATGATGTTCAGCAACCCACTTTAAAATAAATATACCATTCTAAATTATTAACTGGGTAAATGGTATAAAACTGTATTACTCCCCAGCATCTAATATACCTATATGAAATTTGATCATTATTTATAATTATGCATAATGCATAATTTGGAGCATATAGCAAGGATTTTGTTGTTGTTTTAAGCTGCTGCTGCACAGCTGAAGAAGCAAACTGGATACTTTCTCCTCAGTCTTTTTATAGTTTAAATACACACAAAGAAGTGGGTTCTTTTTCAGCAAAAAGGAAAAAAAAACAACCTCTGGTTCTTCAGCATTTCCAACTATTATTTTTACTAGGCACTCTGGTACCACTTGAAAGTGCAGAAGGAGCCAGTGGTGTTCCCTAGAGATCTAAATTATGAAACATGTCACTGTTATGACAGGGCTGTAGAGGTCATAAGTTAACACCAAAACAGTCTATATAGTACAGACGATAGCAAACAACACATTTCCCTTCTAGCACATGACTGGATTCCTTCTGATATCTGGATCTTCTTAGTTAGCGAATGTGTTCTTTGCACCACAGGCTCCTCAATTCCTTCTGCACTTTGCTTTTGGGCCATGATAAATAAGAATCTTGACTATACAGGCCGGTCTGTCACTTCTGTTAGATATGGCAGATCATAGTTCGGTATCACAGGGACAGAGCTAACCCTTCAGGTTCCTTCTAAACCCTGCAGCTCGGGAGATAGAACAACCTTTTAAAATGACATGATGCTGCCAAAGATACATGACTGAAAAGGCTTTAATTGCGGTTTCATTTCTCATTTTTCAGTTGTTCTCTAACTCTCAGAAGAGCCTATTCCCATCAAAACTTTTTTTCCTACTTACTGTCAAAAAATGGTCGCAGATACTTGTTATATCCTTTCATTATTTTCTGTATGGTTGGAGGAAGAATTTCACCCTTTTCTTCAGCCGGAGAAACTTGTGTTAATCTAACCAGGAAAAAGAACAGGGAGTTTATTCTCAGGCTATTGTCACAGACGAAACGCTGTGCCAAATTTCTAACACAGAAGTTGTGTTGCTTTTCCATCTCATAATGTCTACATGTAGCAAGAGCATTTCCCAAAATGCCAGACTTGACAAAGCTTTAGTCCTCCAAGGAGCAGAATCTGCCGGTTTTATATCTGGCCCAAATTTGGTACAACTGCCCTGATAGCTGAATGAATTTCTAAAGTGTTCGGTGTTTGCTTACCGTTTCTGCAAGATACATAATAGTAGGTAGGCTTTTTCCCATCCGATAAAATGAAGTTTATTTTTATATACCATGAAATCTGCTTAGTCAAATTTCCCCAAGGGATAAAATACATCAGAAAATATTTTTGCATGCCACAGCTGTTCTCTGCACCCCAACCTGGTGTCCTCCAGATGTTTTGCTCTACAGTTCCCATTAGCCCCAGCCAGCATGGTCACTGGCCAGCAATGATTAGAGAGTTGTATGCCAAAATGTCAGAAGAGCACCAAGCTGATCTACAGTTTCCATTTCCAGAAGAACAATGAATTTTGTTCTGGTACAGACAAGTTACTATAGTGATCAGGTATGAGCTGTGGCAAAACTAGGCCTCATACACTCCTGAGTTCAGAGTTGCCCAAACTTGGGTCTCCAGCTGTTTTTGGACTACAATTCCCATCATCCCTGACCACTGATCCTGCTAGCTAGGGGTGATGGCAGACCCAAGCTTGGGAAACCCTGCCTTAGTGTATAATAGGAAGAGAACAAAAGATTCTACTTACACTTAGAACCAGTAGCTATATTACGTTCAAACCCAGATCTCTACGGTTTGTTCTGACTATATTTAGTTAAAGCAAATTATATCCAAAAGTTATCTCTAAGAGCCCTGATGTTTATTTCAATGACATAGTATCCATGTGTATATTTGGGGGAATAACCCATATGCATGTGAACCTGTATGTGTACTGATGATTATCACATATATATCGAAATCTAAATTATGATACAGGAAGTGCAAATATACCTCTGTGTCCTCTTTGCACTGAACTTAGGCAGGCCAGTGGATCCAGTTGGTTCTCATGCAATAAAGATATCACCTTTGCAACCTGGTGCACAAATAATATGAAACTTCATCCCATAATCCCATAATCCACTTGATCTGCTGGTCTATCTATTGAGTGTGCCCCTGAAAAACCCACCCTCACAGTTGCCTGTGCAGGGATGATGTTCCCTATCACAACATACAAATCAGATGCAATTATTGTTGACAGGTATCTGAGGATAAAAATTCAAATGTGATAAAATCCTGCATAGTTTATGAAAGCAGATGTCTGGGGAGCAATACCTTGAAACACAATCCTGCTCTGGAACCATTTCATTCACTCACAAAGAAACTTAACATGCATGCACCATGCCCTGCCATGGAACGCATGACTGAACAGATTTGATTGTTTCCAAATTAGGTAGTAAAATTCTTTAGGCAGGAACCACTTTTCTTTGCATGTTTCTATAGTGACTAGCATAGTATATTCAAGCAAAGGCACACTTAGCTGAAGTCAAAGAGAACAGGAAATCTGCAATCATTAACATTAGATGCGTAGAGTTTAGTTATAAAGGACAGGAACAGAATGATACCAAAGGCAACCAGTGTGGATCAGTTGCCAAGACTGAAAGTCCTCATCTCCCCATAGCCGTCTATATCCTCTTCTCTTCAGGGCTTTCCCCAAGCAATCAGAGACTGTGCCAGCATGAAGCCTGCCACTGCTCTGCCCATTTCAGTCATCTTCTGGAGATGGGGGGAGGGCAGCTTGTCGCAGCAGGAAGAGGAGACACCTGTGACTCTTCACCAGCCTAACGCATCTCTGTCTCTTGGCCTCTCTCCTCTTCAGCCTCTGATTCTGGACTCCCCTCTGCCACAGACTCTCCCAGCTCACTAAGCCCTGTTACTTCTTCAGCTTCTGACACCTCCTCTTCTACGTCTTCTCCCTCTGACCACTCATCATTGTCCCACCACCACTCCCTGGGCTCTGAGTCTTTCCCCCTGGGGTTTCCCTAGCTGGTTCTCCCCACCACTCTTCTGTGTCCAACCAGTCCATGACAGCAGCAGTGATGCTTGCCATACGGAAACCAGCTATGCAATGCAACCCCACCTTCACTGCTCCACCAAACACTACTGGGTATAATAAGAGCCCCACTGAACCAGACCAAAGCTTCACCTAGTCTGTTTCCCACAGTGGCCAACCAGATGTCTATGGGAATCCCACAAACGGGACGTGACAATTAACAGCTTTCTCCATAGTCCCTCCCTAACAACTGGTTGTTGTTGTTGTTTAGTCGTTTAGTCGTGTCCGATTCTTCGTGACCCCATGGACCAGAGCACGCCAGGCACTCCTGTCTTCCACTGCCTTCCGCAGTTTGGTCAAACTCATTTTAGTAGCATCGAGAACACTGTCCAACCATCTCATCCTGTCGTCCCCTTCTCCTTGTGCCCTCCATCTTTCCCAACAACTAGTAAAGGTAAAGGGACCCCTGACCATTAGGTCCAATCGTGGCCGACTCTGGGGTTGCGGTGCTCATCTCGCTTTATTGGCCGAGGGACCCAGCGTACAGCTTCTAGGTCATGTGGCCAGCATGACTAAGCTGCTTCTGGCGAACCAAAGCAGTGTATAGCCACCATGACTAATAACTAGCATTGGCATAGTCCATGATGGGTAGACAAAAAAACTACTGTCCCTCTGTTAATGGAGACATCAGCTGTGCAAGAAAAGGAATCACTTATTAGTTTGACTAGTGAAAATACAGTAGACGCTCAGGTTGCGAATGTGATCCATGCAGGATGCATGTTCGCAACCCACAGTGGCATGTCTGCGCATGCGCAGGTTGAGATTTAGCGCTTCTGCGCATGCGAGGCCGCCGAAACGCAGAAGTAACCTGTTCTGGTACTTCCAGGTTTCGGTGAGTCCATAACCCAAAAAAACGCAACCTGAAGCGTCTGTAACCCGAGGTCTGATTGTAATGGGATTTCCTGACCACCTTTCCCTCCCTATTCTATTAGTGAATAATACAGTTGTAAGGTGAAAACCTGGGGAAGCACCTCCCCTCTCTCTCTTGGAAAGCCCCAAGGGAGGATCCTGACACGGCTTCTCTTCCTCTGCTTCCCATCCTCCACATCTGCCTGTAGTGGGTGGAAATGAGGATCTTGATGGGAGGGGCAGGTGGGTGATGGGGGTCAAAGGAAGACCAAGAGAATCTGAGGGGGCGGGCCTGATCAAAGAAGCTGTAGAGATAGGCAGATCCTTGCAAGCTCTCCGCCTCCCAAGTTCCATTGTCTTGAAATGCCCCAATAACCTTTTGCTCCCACCCCAAATGATTCTGCATGCACAGAGGAAGAATGCAACAAGCGCCGTCTCTTACCTGCATAATATCATTAGGGAAAGGGCTTTGAAACCCCAGCTCGAGGTGCACATCATTGGAGCTGGCTCCAAAAAAAAATCTTTTCCTTTCCTAAAAGCAAATGAAGCAAAAGCCTTACTCGCAGAGCACTGCGAAGAACACAGAGAGTCTTAACAGGTTACATGAGGTTACCAAGAGTGACTTTAAAAAAGGAAAGAAAAAAAGGATCACTGGGGAAATTGCAGATAGTAACATTACTTAATCCTGACAGAGTTCAGAGGGGATTAGTTTAATCCAATTTTGCAGGTTTGTGTTTTACACTTCGGGTCCTAAACGGAAGCAATTCCCTTTTATTTAAGTTGAACTTTAAAGCAGGGGTGGGGAACAGCTGGAATGTGGGCCACATGTGGCCCTCCCCACCTGAAATGCATTATCTCCTCCTTGCTCTCTCCCCTCACTGCAATTAGGCTTGAATTTTTTTTTCTACTGGAGTCACAGCTTTCCCTCTCTAGTAGGTTTCTCTCTCTCTCTCTCTCTCTCTCTCTCTCTCTCTCTTTCTCCACCAATAGTAGTGAGAATGGCTGCTGTTTTGTCTAACCCACGGGTTAGACAAAGGCCCTGGGGCTGGATCCAATTGCCTTCTAATTGCCTTCTAAATTCTGGATCCAATTGCCTTCTAAATCCGGCCCGTGGACAGTCCGGGAATCAGCATGTTTTTACATGAGTAGAATGTGTGCTTTTATTTAAACTGCATCTCTGGGTTATTTGTGGGGCAAATGAATTTGTTCTTTTTTTTCTAAATATAGTCTGGTCCCCCACAGGGTCTGAGGGACAGTGGACCAGCCCCCTGCTGAAAACGTTTGCTGGCCCCCGGACTCTAACTGCCCTGACACTCCTGCAGTTGGGAGACTCAAGGCTGATTCTGTGTTGTCCCTTAATGAAATCTCCTCAGGGCAACTTAAAAAAAACAGACCCAAAAACCTGAAACACCATCTTTTCAGATGATAAGCAAGAAAATATAACACAGAATAGTCCAATAGCACCTGGAGTGTCACAGATTCCCTTCCCTGATCTAGTCCAACATCCCTCACTTGGTTAGTTAGGCAATGTCCACAATGTCTGTTTTGCAGGTATATGTTGCCTCTATATGTGAAGCTTTAATTTCCCTATCCTAGATAATGCCTTCCAATAGATCTATGCTTCATAAATTTGTCTAATTCCCTTTTGGAGCCACGGAAGCTGCTTGACCAACATCTATAGCTCTACCTCAATAGCTTCTTTCTTTAAATAAAAAAATAAAAAAAAAATACTAGTGTGACCTTGATTAACTTGCAGTCCTCCAGATAAGGACTTGATTTTACTGACAATTGCCTTTTTCATCGGAAGACCAACAATTTCACCCTCAGGTGTAAGAAGTCCCTGTTCTAGTAACTTTTACATTTTTGCCTTATTAGCTAGCTGAAGAACATTGTCTATTTGACAAGGAGCTAATCCTATGCATTTTTAGTCAGAAGTAAGCTGTGTTCAGTTTAATGGGGCTTATTCTGAAGAAAACATGCATGGAATAGCAAATTTAGTTCTTCGCAAACTCCTCCCAAGGGAGGGGGCAGATATGGGGACCAGTGGAAACACAGTACGAAGCATTTATTTACCTTCTCTCCCTAATCCTTCATCAATACTCCTTGAACACCTTTGTTGCCTAACAGTCACCACTTCCCTTAATAAACTAGAGTTCCCAGGATTCTCTGGGGAAGTTCGCTTTAAATGTATGATGTGTGTGAATCCCTAGTCCAACTGATCAGCTGCCATAATTTTCTGTGTGCTTGCTGGCAACCTAGGCCCTGTCCCCACTCTGAGCTATGAAATAATTACCCTGAGGGAGGAGTTGTCCTGGTGTTCTCCAGCTCCTGTCAGCTTTCTACAAGTTTATTTTATTCAGAACAATTTATAAATGCTTCATCATTGGGGGGAGGGGAGGCATTTCACACACACACACCCATACAATTCCCCAGAAAAGCACAGCATGTTATGATGTGTGGTCACTTCCTGTGACCATTTAATTTTTTTTTAAATTAAATCACCTCATGGACATGGTGAAGTTCATATCCGCTCCAAGCAACCAAAAGTGTTAAAAGGAAAAGGAAAAGCACCAGAATATCAGAGCAAGATCTTTCAAGGAAGTAACAGCTTTTGTGAATAGTGTTGTTGAATAGAGATGAACAAAACAGCCTACTTCCATCCCATTTCAGCTTCTCTTTCATGCAAAAACAGGTCCATGCCGTCTTATTTTCACGTAGGTTTAATTTTTGATTCTAAAAATCCACAGTTCTCCAGAAACAATAAAAAAGCAAGTGATTATGAGGCATTTGGAGCGCTTCCTCCATTTCCTCTACACAGAGGCAGTTTTAGGGTACCATGACCGGTTTGGCTGCCCTAGGCCCCGGATCCACAGAGGGCACCACAACAATGTTGTAGAGTGGAGTGCAAGAGGTGGAGGGCACCAAATTTAAGCATCACACAAGGTGCTGCTGAAATTTGAGAGCCCAAAGTCTGCCACAGCTCTACAGCAGGCTTGGGAAATCTGTAGCCCTGATGGACTGGGGGCCCATCAGCCCCGAGTAGCATAGCTAATGTTAGGATGTTGGGGGCAACATCTTGAACGGGGTGAGGCATCTCCAGCCTGTGTGCCAGTCTTGGTCTGCTAGGGGGTGCAGTTTGGCCCATGAGGCCAATTACCAGCAAACCACACCCTCCTGCCTATCACCCAGCATCACTCAGTGGCATCAGCTTATGGGCAGGGGGAGGAGTTCCATTCAGGAAGTTTAACAGAATTACAGACCCCTATCTGAATTATCTAGAGGGATGCGGGTGGCGCTGTGGGTTAAACCACAGAGCCTAGGACTTGCCGATCAGAAGATCGGCAGTTCGAATCCCTGCGACGGGGTAAGCTCCCGTTGCTCGGTCCCTGCTTCTGCCCAACCTAGCAGTTCGAAAGCACGTTAAAGTGCAAGTAGATAAATAGGTACTGCTCCAGCAGAAAGGTAAACGGCATTTCCGTGCACTGCTGTGGTTCGCCAGAAGCGGCTTAGTCATGCTGGCCACGTGACCCGGAAGTTGTATGCCGGCTCCCTCGGCCAATAAAGGGAGATGAGCGCCGCAACCCCAGAGTCGGTCACGACTGGACCTAACGGTCAGGGTTCCCTTTACCTTTACCTGAATTATCTACTTACCAGTCAATTAAGATCATAGATAGGGCTTGGAGTGTCTAGCACGGGGTAGCCAACATGGAGCAGTCTAGATGCAGTGGACTACAACTCCTATCAGCCCCAGCCAGCATAGCTAATAGCCAGGGGAGATGGGAGTTGTAGTCCAGTAACCTCTGGAGGGCGGCAGCATGTGGGTTATCTCTGCTGTAGCAAAACTAAGAGCATTTATTTGAAGAGATGGGAGATAAACCCAGGAGGCTAATGCTACAGGACTTCCAGGTCCAGCTGCCGGATTCACTCTTTGAAGATAACCAATTGATGAGAGCAAGCCAGGGGTCATGTCCGCTTTCAGTTATTAGCTGTAGTTTTCCTGCCTTCATTTGGCTGACAAGTTTGCTCCTGGCATGCCACTCAGCCAACTTCTAATTTCCAACAGTATTTGAGATCTTGCCTATCAAAAGCACAGCACAGGAAGACAGCTGAGACATAAATGGGGGCGGGGGGGAGAAGACGGAGCAGTTCTGTTTAGATGGAGGCCCAGCTTGTATAATTCCTTGTTATGTCCAGAGAGCGCTTGCCATCCTTAAGCATCTCCTCTGGGATAGAATGGTATCCCTTGTGACCTGCGCGCTTGACCACAAGGATCTAGGCTAGAGCTTGCTGAATGTCTGATGAATTCAAAATACTGGATGGTCCTTTAGAAAGGAATGTCTGTCCTCGGCAACAGTTACTGTGCTATTTCCAGAGAACAAAAATATTCATGCTTCCCTCTGAAGAAATATGAAGATATTGGACTTAAATGGATGCTTCTGCCTGCAGTTCAACATAGCATAGAATGGGTGTGTGTGTGTGTGTGTGTGTGTGTGTAAGTAACATGGATGGCACAAGGCTTTTGGAATCCTGAGGCAAGGATGGAACCCACATACAGAAGGAACCATCAAACCTTTGTTACAGGTGTAAATAATGTGTAGTTAACACAGCAATCTAAACTACAGGAAGACACTGCAATTTATGCTGGGCTAAATTATGTAATTTATCCCTATTCCAAACTCTGTTCAGGAGTGGGGCTAGCCTGGCAAAAGGGAAAACAAGGCTTTGCAATAGAATCTGACTTACACCGCCATTTTGGTCCCTTGGGTTGCTAGGTCACAAGCTATCGCTGAATGGAGTTTGGAATAGAGGTAAGTTCCCCTCTGTCCCATCCTGGTGTCACCACTCCTCTGGAACACCACATTTTGGGGACTTATGCTGGCCTTGGCTCGGCCACCTTTGCCTCAGCTGCCTGAGCCCTGGCTTAGCTGGGATGGAGGACTTGCGCCAACAGAGCCCCATCTCCACTGGAGATCCACTTATTCAAAACTCTGGTCAGTGTGAGGGTTCACGGGATTTGATTATTTCCTAAGCCTTCAAAAGCTAGAATATATTACAAGAGCACCAGGCACTATGTTTTACTACTACTTGTAATATTACTACTTAAAATGAACAGACCTGGACCCTGCAATCATCACCTGAGGCCCTCCTTCATGTGCCTCTTCCAGGAAGACATATCGTCTTCCAGGAGAGATCCAGAGGGTGGCAACAGAAGAATGGGCATTTTCTGTGGTGATTCCTCATTTGCAGAATGCTCTCCCCCAGTAAGGCTCACCTAGCACCTTCATTACATATCGTCGGCACCTGGGGAAAAACATTCCTCTTCTCCCAGTCCTCTAGCTAATTAAATAATCTATGGCTTTTTAAACTGGGGTGAGGGGTATTGTTTTTGTTTGTTACTATGTTACATATTTTTGTGCTTTTATACTGTAAACCACCCTGTGATCCTTGGATGAAGGGTGGTATAGTAAATAATTAATTAATTAATTAATTAATTAATTAATTAAATTAATTAAATAAATAAAAGGTTTTTGTTGCATTTTTTATCGGGTTTTAAGCACACTTCAGTGCTCTATTATAACATTACCTAGAAGCTGGGTCCTAGAGAGATAATCTATGACATTTCAGAAAATCATCCAAACAATACAAAGCAAATCATGCACTTTTTTGGTCCAGCCAGGGAAAGCAGAGTATGGTGGAATCCGTTGTGGTCTATTTATTAGGGATGCATCTCTATCACTGTCCATCAGTTGCAATTCTTAACTTGGTTTTCCTCTTATTTCCTTGATAATGCATGCCTTCTCAGAAGCAAGTCCAACAGAGGTCAATGGAGCTTACTCCTAGGTACCGTATTTTTCACTCCATAAGACGCACCTGACCATAGGATGCACCTAGTTTTTAGATGAGGAAAGCAAGAAAAAAAATATTCTGAACGAAACAGTGTATGTATTATTTTTGTGGTTCATGCTGTGGCCACAGACATGTGATTTGATGGTGAGTTTGGGGTAGCCCAATGCAAAAATCCCGAGAATCCATGTGGATCCGTGCTTTGTAACCACGTTTTTGTGCCATTGCGGCCCCACGCAACAGTGGGTGTGTGATTTTTTTTGGTGCAGGCTGTAGCCATGGACATGCTATGTGATCTGATGGTGAATTTGGGGTGACCCAATGTAAAAATTCTGAGGATCCATGGGCTTTTACCTCCCCCCTCCCAGGCAGCCTCCTTTATCACTAGTGTCCCTTATCTCCCTCCCCGATTGCTTACCGATCAGCTGCTTCCTTTCAGCACTCCCTTCTCTCATTTGCATTAGTGTCTTTTCCTTAGCTGGAGCAGTTTTTTGCTCCTCCTTTTCTTCCAATTTCTCTCCTTATTGTTTTAGTCTTCCTGTCTCCTCTCCTTGCAAGTTCGTTCTTTACCTCCCCCCTCCCAGGCAGCCTTCTTTATTGCTAGAGTCCCTTATCTTGTTCCCAATCACTTCCTGATCAGTGGCTTTGTTTCAACACCCACTTCCCTCTTTCAAAAAAAAGAGCATGATCTGCTTTTTGCCCCTGGGCAATTCAGCTCCAGGGACCACGCATTCGCTCCATAAGACGCACAGAAATTTCCCCTTACTTTTTAGGGAGAAAAAAGTGTGTCTTATGGTGTGAAAAATACAGTATTTGGGTGTGGGGTACCTTAATTTTGCAGTCAGTGGGCCATCTTTTTTTTTTTTCTTTTTTTGCAATGAAGACTATTTCCCATAGGCATCCGGTCTGCCACTGTGAACACAGGATGCTGGCTTGACCCAGCAAGAAGGAGCGAAGTGGGTGTGAATTGCTTGTCTACTGTAAACCATGGTTTGTGGTTTACTGTGTCATGCAAATGCAGCCACTGTGTTGGCATTTTCCACTTAGGAAGATTATATTGCTTTCAAACGCCTACACTGTTTATGTTAACATCTGACTGTAGCTGATGGAAAAGAAAATGGAGAGGTATTTGTAAGGTGGATTAGCATTTTGGGCAATAGGTTTTAGCTTCTCACTGCAAACCCTAATGAAGCAATTAAAAAAAAAGCAAAGCAGCCTCACGTTCAGCTTGCATCTATTAATAAAATCTTATGTTCTCAATCAAAGAGTAATTTTAAGGAAACCTTGTGTATGTTTGTATGTTGTATATTGTAATATTGACTCATACTGATATATGCTAGAAGCCAGATGAAGGCTTGGCTAAACTGTGTCATAAATGTGTCTCCAAAACAGATGTTTGACAGCCTAAAGGAGAAGATGAGGAGCTGTTGTTGAGAGACATAACTTGCCCAAGGCCTGCCAGTGTGTTTTCATGGGTGAGGTACAATTTGAGCGGAAACCTCCCCGGTGAAAGTCTCAAAAGCCGACATTCTGTCTATCCGCTAGCACACACCAGCTGATCGGGCAACACGGCAACGATGCATTTTCGTTTACAACCTTGTTGATTGGAATATTTTAAGCCCTCATGGTTTGCATTATGACAGCTTCACATCTTTACATCGATATCAACAGCAACTTCATTCTCCAAACGCCAGTAGGCAAAATGGCATCATCCCCACACAAGAGGGTTTGGGGAGAAATCCCAAGGTTTGCAGAAAAAAAATCTTTAAGGGGTGGGGCTTAAGAAAGGAGCTTAAAGAAAAGAGTTTGAAAAAGGAGGCAACAATGATGCATTTAATGAGAAATTGAGCTTTCTTCCTCAATATCAGAATGACGCATCATATCCATACCATGATAGAATACATGGTATAGTGCACTCCTATTCTGTCCTGAGATGGATCTGGTGGATTGATTGCGTATTATTTGGAGATAGCTTGAAGTAGAGACACATAGAATTAGTTGCTTTACTGCTGGTAGTAATCTAACCATTATTTAATTCTATGGTCCCCAGTGTGGCACATCTGGGTACTACAGTGCCCATTAATACCTGATTTGGGGCCGAGCCAAGGTCCCCCTGTCCTTCCCAAATATTTGAATTTATTTTTAAATTGATATTTTGGTGGTTTTGGGCAGGGAGGAGTTGGTTGGAAAGATTTGTCTGTTAGTGGAAGGAGTGTTACCTGATATTTTTTTTCTGTGCTTTTTCTGGTGGAGAGAGTTGCAGGTGTTTTTTCTGGTTTGTGGGGAGTTCGGAGTTCTGAGCATCGCCAGTTTTTCTGCTATAAAATGGGCATTCTGTGTTGCCTACAGCAGTCTCTTCATTATACCAATGTGTCCCTAGGCACAAAAAGACTCGGGACATCTGCTTTAGATCACATTCTTTATATAGCCAGCATGCTACTGCATGTTGTTTGCAGTTATTTTGCTGTAGGGAAGTTTTTAATAACTGATGTTTTAGTGTATTTTTAGTCTTTTGTTGGAAGCCGCCCAGAGTGGCTGGGGAAACCCAGCCAGATGGGCAGGGTATAAATTATTATTATTATTAATTTAGTCTATTGCAAAATCACAAATGGCTGTTTTTTCCATATATTTATGTACATGGTTCTTCCTGGTATTTTATTTATATGGATCATATATCAATGTGTAAATTGTTACTTTGTATCCCTACTTGTCTTGATTTAAAAAAAAAATTCTAAGTAGGTTGAAGGTCAGGACCTTGATGACCCTGTCACTCTGAAAGGGGCTTGTACATGTATTCACCTCCTCCCTATAGCCAGGAACCGTGCATGATCAACACAGCACAAACTAAGCCTCCTGGTGTATATTTTGCTCAAGGCGGCTTAGTTTGGTCAGAATCAAGTATATATTTCCAGAGTTAACTCTAAATATATTAGGTCTGGTCAGTGGCGTAGCGTGGGTTGTCAGCACCCGGGGCAAGGCAAGTAATTTGCGCCCCCTAACCCTAACCCCCAGATGTTGCGCCCGGTGCGGCCGGCCCCCCCTGCACCCCCCACGCTACGCCACTGCGTCTGGTAAATAGCTGCTAGAGGGCCATGAAAATTTGTGTCCAGGCTTTCTAGATTCATCTAGAAAGTCCTTCACGGCCTAGGACCCTTGTACCTCCGGGACCGCCTCTCCCGGTATGCCCCACGGAGAGCCTCAAGGTCCATAAATAGCAACACCCTAGTGGTCCAGGGCCCTAAGGAAGTTAGATTAGCTTCAACCAGAGCCAGGGCCTTTTCAACACTGGCTCCGGCCTGGGGGAATGCTCTGCCTCATGAGACCAGGGCCCTGCAGGATCTGATTTCTTTCCGCAGGCCTGTAAGACAGAGTTGTTCTGCCTGGCCTTTGGCTTGGAGCCAATTTGATTCCCTCCCCCTCTTTCTTTTTTCTTTTTCCTTTCTCCTCCTGTAATGAGGCTGCATTTTAATATTTTAATGTTTTAATATTTTAATTGTATTTTAATTTTGTTTTTAAGTTGTATTCATTCAACTTGTTTTTATTATTGCTTGTTAGCTGCTCTGAGCCCGGCCTTGGCTGAGGAGGGCAGGGTATAAATAAAAATTATTATTATTATTATTATTATTATTATTATTATTATTATTATTATTATATCTACTGATATACTATCTGAAACCAAAGGAGCACATTGGTTGCCAGAGATGTGTGTTGGTTTTTTTCCCCATTTTTCCTACCCTACTACATAAACTTTCCATTCACATACATAAACTTTCCATCCCCCACACTGCTCATTCATAAAGATCCATTCACACACACCCATACATCCACAGTGGGTGGAAATCAGGGCAAGTCCAATCCAGCCAATCACAGCCCACAGTGCATGGATATGGAACCACACTTCCTTGCAATCTCTGTCTCTCTCATTCTCTCTCTCTCTCTCTCTCTCTCTCTCTCTCTCTCACACACACACACACACACACTGTTCAGCTGATCTATGAGAAACAGCTGAGAAGCAAGGACTATGGGGTGAGGCGGGGGGGTCTAGGGTGTTAGAAGAGGCTGGTAACAGAATGGGAAGGTCTTGGTAGGCTGCATCTGGTTTGCAAGCTGGTGGTTGTGCCTGTCACCTAAGGAAGCTGGCACTCAGATCTGTCACTGTCTCTGAGGCTAGACTACCTCACAGCACCGTCTAGAGCAACATTTCTCAACCTGTGGGTCCCCACATGTTGTTGAACTACAACTCCCACCACCTCTAGCTAGCAAGGCCAGAGCTCAGGGATGATGGGAGTTGTAGTCCAACGACATCTGGGGACCCACAGGTTGAGAACCACTGGTCTGGAGTATAGCATGGGATAACCTTGTATATGCTACCCTGAGTTTTTTGAAAGAAGAGTGAGACACAAGTTTATGAAAAGAATACCACCACCACCAATGCAAATAATTTTTGGAAGGGACACTATCTGGTCTCAACGCTGCTGTGGCAACTCATCACTAAGGTAGATAACAAACAAGCAGGGTTGGGGAAAGCATTTCAAAGTTGTGTTGCCACCACAGAAAAGTCCCTAGTCACCATTCACTAAATCTTGGGTAGCGGGTTGTGTTGAATCAGACACCAACCTCCGCTGCTGATCTCAGCTGATAATCATATTATCTGGGTGCATAATTACCCAGTTCCTGAGCTACATGGGCTCTTAATGGTTAAAATCAGCACTTTGAATTGTGCCAAGGAACAGACAGGAAGCCAGGGGGTGCTGATGGCAAGACTGGCAAGATGTGTCCTGAGCAGCCAGCCTTTGTGAGTAGTCCAGTTGCTCTGTTCTCAACCAATGAGGGTTAGAATCATAGAATTGTAGACTTGGAAGGGACCACAAGGGTCATCTAGTCCTTCGATGCAGGAATCTTTTTGCCCATCGTGGGGCTCAAACCCATGACCCTGAGATTAAGAGCCTCACACTCTACCAAAGGCAATTCAGTGCTTTGAATAACTCTTTGACCCAACCCATGATGAGCAGAAGCAGAATGAGTTATAGAAAATAAACAAATTAAAGCCCTATCTGGGCATTCAAAAACAAACACAATGATCACGTGTGGGAGGAGAGTAGGCTCAGGTTTCCAGCCAATGGGGAAAGCCTATTTGAGCCCCAATGTAAACAAGCTCTCAATTTATTGGCAGTCTCAGGGAGGGGCCAGAACAGAGCACAACAAGGGTGGGGGAGCCAGTGAGGGTCCTTCCCCCTGCCTCACACAATTATCAGTGATTGTTTTTGAACACCTAAAAAAGGTTACAGGTGCACTTTTTTATTTAGATGAAGTATTTAGACCGAAGAGTTTAGTGGCTACTTTGGCATAGATTTGTTTTATTATATTATTTGCACACAGAGTATCCTCTGCCTTGTTTCTGTACTGCGAGGGCAAGGGACTAATGTAGTCATTGTGGCAGAGGACAGTGTCTCCAATCCCCCTTTTAAGCTATGTGATTCTACTTTCTCTATGCAGCACAAGCGACTGCCATTTACAGTGGTACCTCGGGTTACATACGCTTCAGGTTACAGACTCCGCTAACCCAGAAAGAGTACCTTGGGTTAAGAACTTTGCTTCAGCATAAGAACAGAAATCGTGCTCCGGCGGCGTGGCAGCAGCAGGAGGCCCCATTAGCTAAAGTGGTGCTTCAGGTTAAGAACAGTTTCAGGTTAAAAACGGACCTCCAGAACGAATTAAGTACATAACCAGAGGTACCACTATATTATCAACAAGGACACTTTATGTACATTGGAATAAAACGGAAGAACTGGAAGACACATGCTGCAGCATCCAAAAATAAACAAAAGCTTGAAGGCTTCTCAAGGTGGCAATCAAGGTGTGCACATTGAAGTGAGCCCCCTGAAGTCAGTGGGGCTTACTTCTCAGTAAGCATGCATACACTTTTGTTGTAAGAGATAACTGTTAAATATTATCTTCCAGTAGCACCTTAAAGACCAACTAAGTTAGTTCTTGGTATGAGCTTTCGTGTGCATGCACACTTCTTCAGATACACCCTCTGAAGAAGTGTGCATGCACACGAAAGCTCATACCAAGAACTAACTTAGTTGGTCTTTAAGGTGCTACTGGAAGAATTTTTTTTTTGTTTTGACTATGGCAGACCAACACGGCTACCTATCTGTAACTGTTAAATATTAGAAAGGGTTCTACATGCCTGGCCAACATGAGCAACTGTTTCCATCAAAGCCACAATAACTACTCTAGCAGAAAAAACCATAAAATACAAAAATAAATGTTTCACCAGCTTCAGAACTCCATTTAAACTATGTTGTATTTGTGTAACAAAACTCCTACATTGTATCTTCTTTCTTTTTAAAAAAGTAAATGTATCTATTCATTTAGGTTAGGTTTCTCTCCCTTGGAGTATTTGAAAGTAATATAAGGATGCTGTGAATGTTAGCTTTTGGGTGCTGGGTAAGTCACAGTTCATCCAACATCAGTGACAAAACTACTGCTGCAGATTTCAAACTTTGCCGAAATTGTTATGATAAAGCTACAACAAAACTGCAATAATTCTAATTGTAGTATAGTGCTCATAATGTCTACATACATTAACAGTATTTTTTTTAATTTAAAGATCTCTAGGAACATTGACACCACTTCCCCCCTCTTTCAAGGTACCTAAAATCTTTTTTTAAAGGCAATGAATGTACCTTCATAGTCAGATTTTATAATTTTATATCTTTGGCATATTCTTTAGATCTACTGTCATGCCGCTAATTTCTACCTACATTTATGTTTTAAAAAGCAATTGGGCATTTCTGGAAGAAGAATTCATTCTTACACCATTTTCAAAAGAAACGTCAGGACTGCTTCATGTTGTTTTTATATTTTTTAAAAAGCACATTCCCTAAATTGGCTGTTTTAATCTTCTGAAAATATAACCCCCATCACAAAACTGCAACGTGGTAATTACAAACTTACTACGGATGGAGCTCTGCCTGCACTTAATTGAAAGTAAGGCTACAATTCCTACCCACTGAAATCAGTGGGGCTCAATGCACGGATCAGGTTGCGATCCTATTTCATAACCCGCTTCTTTCCCTTCCCCACCAAAGAGAGGGAGCCCACAGCAAACATGCAAACAATTCCAAACTCTGGAAGCGTTCAGAAAGTATTTTTAGGTTGCATTTAGGCTGCACTTACTGGGGACAAAATGGCATAGTGGGGCAAGTAACCCAGTCAAACATCAGCAAGATAAGATAAGATGAGAAGAGTTGAGGGGGAGACACACTCACCTACAGAAGGGACGCCCTGGGCATCTTGGCGCTGTTGCCGCAAGGACAGCCAGGACAATCCCAGCCCGCGAGAATCCGGCTCCAGGTGCTTCGCTTTCGACTTTCCGACGGAGCGGCGCCAGCTCCGCGCGCGGGGATCTGCCTCTGGCCAGCGCCTCGTGTCGCTGTGCGCGCAGCGAGCGAGCGGAGATGGCGGAAGGGGCGGGCAAGGGGCGGCACCGTGCCGTCCAGGCAGGAGGACGGACACCGCGCCGTCCATCTGCTCTGTCCGTCCCACTTCGCCGCTGGGAAGCAGCAGCAGCAGCGCCACAAGCTCTTGGGAACTGACGGAGGACGGAGGCGCAGAGACTTGGGGGGTCGGGGTGCTCCGACGGCCAAGCGGCGAACGCGCACAGGCGCACGACGCGGAGTTCGCTAGTGGTTCTCCGTGCTACAGTCCCCCTCTCTTTTCTTAAAGGATCAGGCCGGGGCCGGTTCCCTCAGTGTGGAGGCGTCGCCCCCTTGCAGTCCTTGTCCTTTGGTCTCCCCCCATGGAGCCCTGCGAGAAAAAGAAGGGGCAAAGCGTTGGTATCGTAGTAGCGCACCCTACAGAATCAAATAAAAGGGTGGACGTTTCCCGCAATTGCTCCTGTACCGTGGAGTACCTTTCTCTCTGCCAGACCTGAAGCAGCGACCATCAGACCTCTTGTAAAGACATATTTGTACGCACTGTCCCACAATACCGTACCATTTTTTAAAAACCCCTATGAATTCCCTGAATTCTTGCTTTTTTATACAGTGCTAGTTTTATGCTGTGTTTAGTTTTAAATGCATTGTTCCTTTTACGTTGCACACCGCTTAGATATCTGAAACATTTTAGGTGGTTTATAAATGTTTTAAAATAAATAAACCGCAGTGGGGACCTATGAGAGCAATCAAACAATGATTTGGGGGGGGGTGTCTGGAGGGACCCCCCCCCCCAAGAAGATCAAACCTCTCCATTCTTAAGGAAATCAGCCCTGAGTGTTCACTGGAAGGACAGATCGTGAAGCTGAGGCTCCAATACTTTGGCCACCTCATGAGAAGAGAAGACTCCCTGGAAAAGTCCCTGATGTTGGGAAAGATGGAGGGCACAAGGAGAAGGGGACGACAGAGGACGAGATGGTTGGACAGTGTTCTCGAAGCTACAAACATGAGTCTGACCAAACTGCGGGAGACAGTGGAAGACAGGAGTGCCTGGCGTGCTCTGGTCCATGGGGTCACGAAGAGTCGGACACGACTAAACAACAACAACATTCCAAGGGTAGGGAAGAGGGTTTAGGTCGGATGTAGATCCCTCTTCTGGAAGAAAATACTTGTAAGGAGAGCCCAGGGCAGGTATTAATAATGAACCCTGCTGAGACCCTGGGAGCTGTCCATGGATGCTGGGTGCTGATCGCTGCCCTATTCAGCATGCCAGTTACTCCCGTATGCAGATCTCTAGAGGTAGCAACTCCCATTGGTTCCTCCTTCCCTTTAATAGTTCTCCAGAACAGATTTCATTCACTGCTTTTTTACATTATTCTTTTTGTACCAGTTGTGGTACCTTCAAGATGTTTTTGCTAGTCTCCCAAATCCTGTCTTCCCTCACCATTAGCCTTTCTGGTTAGGACTAAGGCTCAATTCACATGGCAGTTTATTTCATTTCCCCAGTGTTTCACTGTTAACTTCTGTATTATATTTGAGCTCTCACATGGTGCAAAAGCCACTTTTGAAAATCTAGTGCAAGTTGAGGGCTCGTTTCCATGTTAATTGGTTCTAGAAATAATACATTTGCAACCCTACCAACTCAGAAAATCACAAAAGTGAAAAAAAATAGGGAGCTATGTTGGCATACAGTTCTTTCCTGCCATTTTTGTGGATGGTTTGTGAGGAAACAGAAGCTCGCACATGCAGAAAGTGTGGGGGATTAGTGACGTTGTCTAGTGATGTCTATTGTGGTGCCATGCCACTGGTTTGAACGGCATCAGTGAAAGAGCCACTGCAACAGGTACTGTGAAAGTAGTGTTAGAAAATGTGGCAGACATGCTAGCATTATAATCCAGGAAAGTAATGCAATATTCAGCATGTACCATAATAAAAGTCCAAGAACACCTGGAGTGACAGGTTCTGTACCCTTGTTGTACGTGGTGTTAGGTTTCACTTCCTAAAACTGCTTTCCCAACCTGGTGCCCTCCAGATGTTTTAGACTACAGCTCCCACCATCCTGACCATTGATTGTGTCTGCTGAGGCTCATGGGAACTGTAGTCCTAAACATCTGGAAGGCACCAGGTTGGGGAAGGCTGGCCTAAAGCCTTGTTGTTGTTGTTGCTGCTGCTGCATCTGGGAACAGAAGACATTTAAGAACTGTAAAATCCCACACGTGCTGCAGCTGATCCGATTATAAACAGAATGAAACATTGTACGCTCTATCTGTGCAGGGAAGAGCTTGTTCTTGCAGCACAGACTCTTTTCCTCTCTCTCTAAGTTCATGTCATTCATCAAGGAAAAAGACAGCTGTGACACCCCCTGGTTGGGAGGGGGGGAGAAAGCCCTCCAGTGATATTGAACTTGTCCCAGCTACCAGCAAAATAGAGCAAAGCTGTGTGCCATGTAATTTTACAAAAGTAGCATTAAAAAAATGCATTACCAACTAGCATCCCCTCCCTGACCCACTTGCAGTCCTGGGTGGATTAACTTGTTTATCAATGGATTATCTATGATTCTGTGTTTGCCTCTTTTTTTCTCTTGGAACCTCACAAAGGTTGGTTGCAGGAAAGGAGAAAGGCTCAACAGCATTGAAATATGGCTTCCTTTAGCTCTCTGGGGTGATCTATGTGGGGTGGGGGGTGCTTCACCTGTTCTTTTGACTCCCTAATCCATCTATGTATCACAAATACATAGGGCAGGAGAGAGAGATAGAGAATTTGAAAGAGTGTATTGGTGGAGCCATTCTGATACTGGTGTTTACTGCTTCATTCCTAGACAACTCCTAGCAGTGATGCAGGCATGAGGGTAGGGTGGGGATCAAACAATATGCTTTCCCCAGTGGGTGAGATTGCTGCTCACAACTATGGCATAGCCTGCCTCATATAACCAACATGCTCAAGTCTAATTAATACATGAAGGGGTTAAGACCATGGAGTAAGCTGTACTGCCAGGCTCACCTCACCTTGAGAGGAACTAAGTAAATCAAGCCTTTGTTCACCTTCAAGTCTACCAGAGGACTGCAGTGCATGAGGAGGTCTGAACTGGTTGCTGAAGCTCAGACCACATGGCTCTTATAAGCCACTCTTGAGTTCTTATACCAATCATTTGCTAACTTTCACCACCGTAACTAACCCAACACTGAAGGGATATGCTGTTTTTAGACTTCTGAAGAAGAAGAAAAGTGCTGGTATAGCCTCATTTTAAGTTATGGCAGATTGTAAGGGAAATGAAAGTCTGGTTCCTGAAGGCTCTAGTACTTAACAAGATTTATATTCCAATATGATTGTTCATCCTTGAACTACGCTCTTTTTCTTATATGTAGCGCAGTCTATATTATTAGTTGCTTTTGGAGAATGATTACAATATTCAGTAGCCTGAAAGCTACATCCTTCAGTTACAATCTGTAGGATACTTAACCAGAAATATTATTAAAATAGAGAATAAAAATGTCTGAGATAGTCACCTTCTTAAATAGTTTCCTGAGGAATGAGAACATATGAGATGTTGGGAGGTTGCTACCTGAATTCCACTCCCCATTGAACCATACAGAATCTTATGATGTATATTTTGCCCTAGAAGGTTTGGTCAGAATCGAGTATACACTTCCAGAGTTAATGTTAAATACATTGTTTCTGGTAAATGAGCCACAATAGCTGCCAGAGGGCCATAGAAATCTTTTGTCCCGGGCTTTTTAGACTCGTCAACATGAGTAGACCAAACTGCAGGAGCCAGTGGAAGACAGGAGTGCCTGGCGTGCTCTGGTCCATGGGGTCACGAAGAGTCGGACATGAGTAAACGATTAAACAACAACAACCCATATACTATCTGAAACCAAAGGGGTGCTTTGGTTGCCAGGTGTGGAATATATTGGCATTATCTTCAGCTCTCCTATCCCACTATTAATAGTCTGACTATAAGGCAACTTTCTTTGTTCCTATTGATTAGCAAATTTCAGACAGTCACAAAGGGCACCTAGAATGTGTGCAGATATAATTTGGCCATCAGATCATATACCTTATTCTGATGATGATATATTATTTATACCCCACCCACCTGGCTGGGTTTCCCCAGCCTCTCTGAGTGGCTCCCAACAGATTAAAAACAGAATAAAACATCAAACATTAAAAGCTTCCCTAAACAGGGCTGTCTTCAGATGTCTTCTAAAAGTCAGATAGTTATTTTCTTGACATCTGATGGGAGGGCATTCCACAGGGTGGGTGCCACTACTGAGAAGGCCCTCTGCCTAATTCCCTTTAACCTCACTTCTCACAGTGAGGGAACTGCCAGAAGGCCCTTGGCGCTGGACCTCTGTGTCTGGGCTGAGCGAAGGGGGTGGAGACATTCCTTCAGGTATACTGGGTCGAGGCTGTTTAGGGCTTTAAAGGTCAGCACTAACACTTTGAATTGTGCTCAGAAACATACTGGGAGCTGATGTAGGTCTTTCAGAACCGGTGTTACAGTATATGATCTCAGTGGCTACTCCCAGTCACCAGTCTCGCTGCCTCATTCTGGATTAGTTGTAGTTTCTGGGTCACCTTCAAAGGTAGCCCCACGTAGAGTGTGTTGCAGTAGTCCAAGGGGCTTCACATTTTCGTTTGGCTTCATTTAAAATACACCGTTAATCTGAAATCTTATTTAATATCCTTCCAGAAAAAGAATCAAGGGTATAAAGATAAAAGATAGTCAGACTGATTAACCTTGAATAAAAAAATAATCCTCCAAACACAAGGCATCTAGAGGACTGGATCTAGATACAGCCAGCTTCCAAAGTCCCCAGTAAAAGCTAATGCAAATCAATGTGTGCAGTGGTCTTCAATGCCATGCTGATTTATAGTCACATAATAACTGATGAAATAAAATGTATTATCCTCAGTGTCTGTCTGAATGAAATATGTAAGGAATTCTCACTCACTGGGTGAACAATGCCACAGAGTAATTATCTGTCAGTTGCTACTTGAGGAGTGAAAAATTCTTAATTGTGGTTGTAATTCTGAACCCAGTTAGTCATATTTCATTTCTACTGAAATCAAGGCACTTACTCACATAAAACACTAGGTGCAGCATTTCACTAAGAATCCCTCCAGGTGTCTTTTTTTGTGCATTTGACTTGTGGTCATGAATCAGACTTTCAACACTTTTTGTACCTGCAGAAACTTTGGAGTGGACATAATTCTTTGTTTCCAATCTGCACGTGTCCCATAGCTTTCGGCTGAAATCCTGTAACTTTTATATAAACATGGGGCAGTGGTAGTAACTTGTCCTGCTTTTGTTGTGCTATAGAGTGCTCCTCCAGGTGGCATTGATACACTAACATTGAGGAAACGTAGCAGAACAACTAATGAAGTGGAATGGTATGTGGACAGTCAAGTATAAATCCACTCCTGGTGCACAGTGATTGAGTCAATTACATGTTGCAGAAATTATCTGCAAAAAAATAAAATAAATCACCAGTCTAGAAAGGCCTCTAACTGAACTTCTTAAAAACAATTCCAGAACAGATGCAAACTGGGAAAGATCTTGACATCAAAGACTTGTTGAAAGAGGAAGGTCTTCAATAGGTGCTGAAGAGGCGACAGCATAAAGACCCAATTCGTACATTGTGTGGGACCTTAATTCTTGGTCATAAATTAAAAACAAAGCAGACTTTTTCTCCCCAGCATTCATTAAAAATAAAGGCACTACGCTCATCTCTCTTCCTCACACTGTTAGAACATTTTATTTGCACTTGTAGCTATATACTGTAAAATAAAGACCTTGCTATACATATACTATAAGGTTTTCTATAAGATTTTCTATACAGATATATAAACCCTATTGTCATGGGATTTACTCTCAGGTAAGTGTGTATGGGATTGCATCCCTGCTGGCTTGTTTTCATAAACCTCCCACTTCTTTTGCTTTGGGTAGAAATATAGTCCTGAGTTATGTTTCACTTTAGGAACGGACCATTTATTGTTGAGACCAGGAGTGTTGCAAAAGCAAAGAGCTCTCTTGCTGAAGGCTACAAATTTCAAAGGGAGAACTCGGAAGAGAGATGAATGCCGCCAGCCTGAGCAGAAAATATTTATCTTGCTGATTTTGAAGTATGTGTACAAACGGTAATATGACTACTGAGGAGAAAGAAAGTAATTGCAACTTTGTTCTAGTGCCTTGAGCTTCTGAAAATAAATCAAGCAAACCCATACTGCCTGAAAAGAGCCTTAAAAACATAAGAAGAGTCCTGCTGCAACAGACGAAAGGCCCATCTAGTCCAAACTTCTGTTCTCATAGTGGCCAAATCGATGCCTATAGGGAGCCCAAAGGCCAGGCCTGAGGCCTATAACACGCTGTGTTTCCCCAGCAACCAGTATTCAGAGGAACACTAGCACTGATATTGGAGGCAATATAGCTGTCATGACAGCAAGCCCTTGATAGCTTTATTCTCTATTAATTTGTCGCTGGTTAACTAATTAATTGTTAGGAATACCCTGAAAAGATAAAAAAACTAATAATCGGCGACAACAAAGGTCAAAAGTTACGGATGCAGTGGGGAAAGGCTGCTAAGTTAAAATGGACATACACAGACCATGCGGCAAGAGATGACTCAGGCTGATGAAATAAATGACCACCCACGTGATGCATGGATGATCGAAACCTACCAAGAGGGCTTATAACAACAGAGAATGCTGGAGAGAACCTGAGGCAGTGGTGGACTTTGGGCTCTCAAATTTCAGTGGCACCCTGTGCAATGCTAAAATATGACCCCGCCCCACCTGTTGTGCTCCGTTCTATAGCATTGTTGTGGTGCCCCCTGCAACACAATGGCCAGTACCGCTGAACCGGTCTTGCAACCCTAAACCCGCCTCTGCTTGAAGACGCATGTGTCCAAAGATGGATGTCAGATGCTGAAGAAGAAGTTGTTGAAGTTGACAAACAAGCAACTGGCACTTTTAAAGCCATCCAAGCTGGTGGTAATCGCTGCATCTTGTGGTATGTGCTGTTTGCCTTATATAGTGCATGGGAAGAGCAGCTTGAAACACATTGCTAGTACAGTGTCTCTACTAGCCACATATATAGGATTCTGGATGCAATCTAAAGGCCCCAGAGTACTGCAAATGCTTCAAAGTGCCCAGAAAATTACAAGTGTTTTATTTATTTTTAACCAGAAAAGTTAACATTTTATGTCTATATTGCCTGTCAATTAAAAGCACAGTAGCTGCCAAGATGCAATTGCTAAAATCTTGCCCTGCCAACATTCCTGTGGTGGCCAAGAGCTATAAATATATAATTAGGGTGCTTTCATAGATGTTTGCTTGAACAATTTCTGTTACGCAAGCAAAGATTAGGTCCAAACTGACAGTCCTGAATTTTTTAAAATAGGCCTGTAGAGCTGGATATATTGGCAATGTTCTGTGTACCTTACTACGTAGAATGAAAATCCTTATGAAAATCAACCAGTATTTTAGGGGAAATTTATTCCAATAAACACACTTTTTATTGTGCAGTCTTAACTAATGTACAGATTTTGCAAGCAATGCCTTTTTCTATGGCATTTTCACTAATATATTCATTTTCATGCACATTTCCCCTAATGTATGCATGTTTGTATAGGGACGCAGGTGGCGCTGTGGGTTAAAGCCTCAGCGCCTAGGACTTGCCGATCGAAAGGTCGGCGGTTCGAATCCCTGCGGCGGGGTGCGCTCCCGCTGCTCGGTCCCAGCGCCTGCCAACCTAGCAGTTCGAAAGCACCTCTGGATGCAAGTAGATAAATAGGGACCGCTTACCAGCGGGAAGGTAAACGGCGTTTCCGTGTGCGGCTCTGGCTCGCCAGAGCAGCGATGTCACGCTGGCCACGTGACCCGGAAGTGTCTCCGGACAGCGCTGGCCCCTGGCCTCTTAAGTGAGATGGGCGCACAACCCCAGAGTCTGTCAAGACTGGCCCGTACGGGCAGGGGTACCTTTACCTTTACCTTTACCTTATGCATGTTTGTAAACACTGGTTGGTAGAAGCAGGGGCCGACCTTGGTAACATGTGGTCCTTTGTGAGGCTATTTGATGCCCTCCCAGCACTGGCTCAAGCCTGGTAAACAAAGCGCTGGGCTTTGGGAAGGAGGCATGAGGCTCTGGCAGGGTTCTAGAGCCATCCCACCTCCTTCCCAAAGCTGGGCAAGCACTTACTGGGCTTTGGGAAGGAGACAGAAGGACTCCCAGAGCCTGTCAGAGCCCTCGTGCCTCCCTTGTTTTTCTTTCTCATGGCTCCTTCCTGAAGTTAGGCAAATGTTTATTGGGCTTTGAGAAGTCACCCTCCTCAGCTATGTGCCCTGTGCGACTGCACTGCTTGCCCTGCCCTAAATCTGCCTCTGGTAGAAGAACTCCTCCAGTTTTGTGTCAGTGGACAGAGGCCGAATGGGTTTAGTATTTCAGTTTGGATGAGGTAGGCTGGATGGGAATAGTTTCACTGGCTTTAGCGTAGACAAGGAAGAGGAAGGAGGGCAAAGAGTATCATGTGGGCTGACTGTAACAGGCTGTAACAAAGAGGCTGACATGGCTGATTTCTCTGTTCTTAGACCCAAACTGTGAGAAGCAAGTGACTCTCTTGGAACACACTGTGTTGTATATATGTGCAAATAAACCATATATCATACAGACACCACAGTCTCTGCTGTGCCTCATTGTCCGAAGGAAACACAGGTATAGTGTGCCTACAACCCCTGAAATCTCATACCACTTGTGAATAATGGGGTGGTGTGTTCATTGGTGAAGTCAAACTATTGGAGAGTTACAGAATCAGATATGGCTGTATAAGCCAATACAGGATAGACATGTTTTGTTGCAGCTGGGGCAGAGGAAGGTGTCCAGTTGTGCTGCTGCAGATGCACCATGATATTTCTTCTTTCTGCACTCCTTCCAGCGGTTATTTCTCCTCTGGTCCCTGTTAGGGATACACAACCTGACTTTCTGTCTCCAGGCACTGCCTTCGTCTGCAAAGGATTCCCACATGACATGGTTAATGTTGCCACCTTCTTGTCATGTTTGCAGACATCTTTGTAATGCAGAGTTGGTCTGCCGACAGGCCTGGTATATGAAGCCAGTTCCCCATAGAGCACATCCTTTTTATACAAAAACAAATCTAGAGGCGTCAGCTAGGGAGGCATTTACTAGCAAGAGCCTGCTCAATGGTCTGTATCGATGCTGCAACTAAATAAGACTCTTATTTGGTTATATATAACTGTGTGTTAGCGGGGATGGAAACTTAAGCTGAAATGAAGTCATTACATTTAATTACGTTTACTATAAAATAGTCCCCGCTCAGCCCGGAAACCTCTATCTTTGCAGATAACAGGCATCAAGTTTAGAAGGCCTGTAAAACAGGACAGAATAGTTAGCAGGTGGATTTTCATTAATGGCATGTTGTGCTGAAATATTCATTTTGTTTTGCCAGTACAAAAGGTTCTGCAGTTTTTTAAATAACAGAAGAATTAACCTGCGTATTTTATCACTTTATTGTTGTAATTTGCTTTGCGTTACCTTCCGTAAAATAAACACACAAATACATACATATATATATATATCCTAAGGATAGCAAAGTGGCACAAAGACAGTAATATAATATAAATAAGAATGCCAGATGGCAATTGCACTTTGGTGCACTTAATCCAGTATCCTGTTCTCACAGTGGCCAACCAGATACCCATGGAAAGCCTGTAAGCAGGACATGAGTGCCACAGTACTCTGCCCACCTGCGATTCCCAGCATTCAGAGACTTACAATGGAGGTAGAACATAGCCATTGTGGCTAGCAGCAAGTGATGGAGGTGAAGGGATATAGCTTAAGCACTTCCACAATGAGGAAATCACTGCACCACACCAGCACCTCACGGAGGCCTCATGGGCACCCTTCCCCCAACAAAATACTTTCCAAAGCTTCCTGGCTCCTCGCTATCTCAATCTGACTTAAACTGCACTTTTTCCTCATTTCTTTGCATGTATGTGCACACACCATAGATTACATAATCTGTAATGGGAATGGGTGGAGAATATACCTTTGCCAAAATGTCTCTCCTGTGCGTAGAGGTGTGTTCAGGTGCTTATTGTCATTCTTATCTAGATACCTGTCATTTTCCTAACAAAATTTGTCCCTGGCATGCTTTGCATCTGACGACAAAGGAATGTGAAGCATAATACTGTTGTTCAAACCTAAAACCATTTCACCATAACATAAAGGTGAACCCACAACAGTGTTCTTCTGAGATGTGTATCCAGGTTTTACTGGACTACAGGCTTGACTACTGCGCTGGTCCCAGGGGGAAGGTTACCGTTGGCGTAGTCAAAGTCCGGTCCTGGGTCACTGGTCTGGAAACAGTTCACAAGGAGCGAGGCGAGGTCTGAAGCAGAAAGTCGGGTGGGGACAGGAAACTGGAAGGTCAGGTCTGGGTCCGGGCAAGAGCAGGTAATCAACAATGTTGCTCCCACAACCTGGGACCGGGCTGACTGGCCTTTATCTTCTCTGAGGCCAGGGGCGGTCCCGGCCCCCAGGAGACCCGCCTCTTCTGGCCTTAAGGCGAGCACTCCTCCTGGGAGAAACCAGTTCCCTCCGCCTCTCTGCCCTAAGCCTTTGCAGTTCAGGAGAGGCTGGGGAGTTACTGGACCCAGGGGGAGACTCACCTTCCTCTGGCAGGGCCGGGAGAGGCGCACCTGTAGGCACTGTGTCCTTAATCACCTCCGGAGCAAGAGTGGAATAACCTGGTGCCTGCTCCTGAGGATCCGGCACAGGTGCAGGTGCTTCAGATCCAAGTCCCTGCCCCAGCTCAGCCGGCCCTGGAGGCGGGGACTCTTGTGCAGGCTGGGGTTCCTCTGGTTCAGCCTCTGAATCAGATTCCCAGGCCATCACAACTACACACTGGAGCAAAATGTCTGTGGGAAATTTCAGTGAAACATAACTATGCATGAATGCTAGTTAGTACATGAAGGGGTTGAGATCATAGAGCTGTGTTCCTAGACTAAGCTAGGTCATGTCTCTTCTTCTTTGATTAGGGAGGAAGTGAAGCCTTCTTTTTGTGTTCCCTCTCTTTGCACCACACCATGTAACCCAACAAGGAAGTCACGTCTAAGCTTTGCTCCAAGCTTAGAGCACATGTTTGAAGCTTTCTTTCTTTTTAAAAAATAATTTTTATTCATTTTTCAAACACATAATAAAAAACAAACAAAACACAAAACAAAAACATACACAACATTTAAACATGTATAATTTCATAATCTTATTTTCATACACCTTCTTTCCTCCGACTTCCCCATACCTCCCTTTTGCTGCATCCTTATTTTACAATTCTTTAGCAACCCTTTAGTCAATTTGTCTATTAGTTCCCTCTCATTAAATTTCTTTTAAATTTATTAGTTACAGCTGTAATTCTCTGCTTCTTACCCCTTGACATCTTAACACTCCTCAATTTTACAACAATTTTTAAGATATATTTTAAATTTCTTCCAATCCTCTTCCACTGTCTCTTTCCCCTGGTCGCGGATTCTGCCAGTCATCTCTGCCAGTCCCATAAAGTCCGTCACCTTTGTCTGCCATTCTTCCAGAGTAGGTAGTTCTTGCATCTTCCAATACTTTGCCAGAAGGATTCTTGCTGCTGTGGTAGCATACATAAAAAAGGTCCTGTCCTTCTTTGGCACCAATTGGCCAACCATGCCCAGGAGAAAAGCCTCAGGTTTTTTAGGAAAAGTCCACTTAAGGACTTTCTTAATTTCATTATAGATCATTTCCCAGTAGGCTTTAATCTTCGGGCAGGTCCACCAAAGGTGATAAAAGGTACCTTCAGTCTCATTACATTTCCAACATTTATTATTAGGCAGATGGTAAATTTTTGCAAGCTTGACTGGGGTCATGTACCACCTATAGATCATTTTCATTATGTTTTCTTTTAAGGCATTACATGCCGTAAATTTAACACCAGTGGTCCATAACTGTTCCCAGTCAGCAAACATGATGTCATGACCGATATCTTGTGCCCATTTAATCATGGTTGATTTCACTATTTCATCCTGTGAATGAGACATTTAAGCAGGACAGGAAAATAGGATTTCAGAAGGAGAGGTCAAAACTAGAAACAGAATTGTTAGAACCCAATACAAAGAATTTGTCAAGAATGTATAACTTGCTGTTGAAATGGAATACACAGGAATACAATGGAATGTTTGAAGCTTTCTTTCTGTATTTTCTACCCAAGAGTATTCTGCCTGCATGAGTAAATGCATGAATCTGACCTTTGGAACACTTTGTAAGTAAAGTATTTTAAATGATTAAAAAATAATAATCCTCCACTTAAAGGGGGACAGGTCTGGTACAACAAAGGGATAGGAAGGAAATCATGTAGCAGCCCCTACATTAATGGGAGACAGGCAAGTGTGAATCCACATTTTGCTGCAGTGTGGACAAGCCCTCAGTAGGAGGATGAACAGGGCATTTCAAGACTGCCGCTGTTTGGCGGTAGGATTCAATCACTTATCAGAAAATTCAGGTTGCAAAATCAAAGTTGATTTGGAGCTCTTGCACAACAAATCTGCTCCCCACCCCCACCCTCTGCCAAAGAAATTTTCCCTTTTGCAATAAGGAAAGTGATTGGGAAATGCACTGGAAAGTGTGGGATATCATTTGTGTGACGTGGCATCATCTGACTGCCTTGCAAGCAAATCAGAACTGATGCTCAACCTATAGCTGATGTTGTCTAATCCCCCCGCAAACAAATCAGGATGAATACTCAACAGAGAGGTCATCTGGAAGCAATCATACTTATAAATTTGCTTTCTCGATAAGCTGTACTCTGCACCTGCTGTACTTGCCAATTTTGCATGTAGCATCAAACAGACTGCATTAACTGCATTAGTGTAATACGCTTCAGGATTTATGAAACAGCCAAACTGCAATCTCTATTTCCATATCTAATGCTCAAGCAGCCTCAGGCAATGGAATAAGAGAACAGAGGCAAATCATTTAGGGTTTCAGGTGATACTAAGGGAAGATATAACACGATTTATACAAAATGCATTTTACTCTTGATAGCTAAAACTTTTAAAGAAAATGTGTGGGGAAAGAAGATGAAAGATGTAAAAGAAATAAAGAAATTGCAGGACAAGCCTTTATAATACCTTAAATAGGTAAATATATATATGAATGCAGGCTAAAACAATTAAAGTTCCTCAAAAGAAATGTACACTAAAATACTTTGAAAACATAGTGGACAATTTTCGGAGGCAACAAACTGTCTGACTCAACAAGTGTTAGTAATGTGCTTTGGAGCAAAATCAGGTCAATCCTGTGCATGATGGTTCAATGGCAAAGTCTGACATCTAAGCCTGCTCAGAAGTGGGTCCTACTGAGTTCAGAAAGACTTCCAGATAAGTGTGTTATTTTACATATCTATTTAGGATTGAATATATAAAGGGCTTAACAAAATGCAGTGATTTCACATACCTACAATAACCTGCAG
This sequence comes from Podarcis melisellensis, assembly GCF_964234715.1. NCBI lineage: Eukaryota > Metazoa > Chordata > Lepidosauria > Squamata > Lacertidae > Podarcis > Podarcis melisellensis. The sequence goes on along the minus strand of NC_138537.1, from coordinate 61,048,401 downwards.
TATACTTGTCCCACAGACTTACCTGGAAAAGTATGGGTAAAAAAGAAAAGCATGTGATCATGGGTCCAAGAGAAAGGTTTTCTGAATAACAGAAGCCACTGTGTTCAAGACTCTGCATTAGTATCCACAATATGAACTGCTAGGGCGTATGGCGCCATTAGGAGGATCCCATTGTTTATGGCCTTATACACTAACAATAAAACCTTGATCTTGGCTCAACACCATATTGGAAGCTAGTGCAATTGACTCTAACAAAAGTGTTGCACATTTGTTGCATATTTGTGAAAGGGCTAGGGTTAGGGTGCTGCCACTAGCTGTAGCCTCCAGACCAATCTTAAAGGCAGCCCCACACAAAGCACCTGATCTGCTCCTGCCCGCAAGCAGATCCACTTTTTTCTGCCTCTGTGATTTTGGCCATGATGGCGAAAAGAAAACAAGAGACAAAGGGCAGGTGGAGAGGTCCGTGCATATGTCTTGTATGCATCTCTCCTGTGTGTATACATATCAGAGTGTGCACACAATAGTCTGGGTTGGCCACAACCACCACTGGTCCCCAGAGGATTTTGGTCCTCAGGCCCAGAAAAATTTAACACCCCTGCCATAATGCGAGAATCTGACCCGATCTGTGCTATACATCTAAAACAGTGTTGTACCACTTCAAACAGTCATGGCTTTCCCCAAAGAATCCTTGGAGTTGTAGTTTGTTAAGAGTGCGGAGAGTTGTTTAGGAGACCCCGTAGTCCCCTCACAGAACGATAATTCCCAGAGTTCTCTGGGAAGAGGGATTGATAGTTAAACCACTCTGAAATTTGTAGCTTTGTAAGGGCAGTGTTTAAAGTGGCATGATACTGCTTCAAATGTATAGTGCAGATGGGATCTAGGTAGGAAGATATTAGGGTGAAGGCTTGCTTGTTCCTATGGGCCCCCCACAAAAGAGTCTAAGAATAAATGTCTGCTCTAATTTGACTGTACAGTATATGGTTTTTGCTCCAGCTTCGTATAGTGCAGAAGATGCTCCAGTCATGCTTTTCTTCTCCACTGTGAGGTAACAGATTCTCCATTATGAAAGGATCTTTCCTAAGGGGCTAGTAGATGTGTGATCATAAATAGATGCCGAAATGACTATTCTGTTAAAGCTGGGAGAGATTAATCCAGGAGTATATCATATAATTTTTCTCAAGGATAGAGATGCACAGCATCTTTATTTGTCCTGTGGTGCTGCATGACAGATCACATAAAACCAGGATAAATTGTCCCAGTGGCACTTGTACACTTGTATAATATTTGCTTAACGTTTCACTACCATCTTCATTTCGCTTGTTCCCCCCTGCCCCAAATATCCAGGCTTTGGAAATTTGACAATGCAGCAGTGTTCAGAATCAACATGAGTTATGCCTGATGGTTCTTTTCAAGTTTATACTTAACCCCCCAAAAAGGATCAATTGATTTATCTCCATGGTAAATTGAAGCAATGTGAAAGATCAGCCAAATGGTGACTAAGCCACTTGCTTGCTTGATTGTTTCTGACTGGCAGTGTTACCCCTTAGGCGTATCTTGTGTTTGAATAGAGAGCCCATCTAAACAATATAGAAAAGCAACATAAATAGAACATCGGAAAATTCCTTGTTCCACATCATACCATTGGTCCATTTAGCTCAGTAGTGTAGGGGATGGGCTCCTCTACACTGGGAGGAAACAGTTGCTGTTCAGGATTCAGAGAAGGGTCTTTCTCAACCCTGTTTGGAGATGCTGAGGACTAAACCTGGGATTTTTTTGCATGCAAGTACTCTGTTGTGTCCTTTATCAATGAGCTAAAGCTATGGAACTTCTCTGCTCCCTCATATTAGTTAAAGTTATTACTGTCTATTTTCACTAGGCTAGGGTCTAATCCATACAACAGGGGCTCCCAAACTGTGGCCCATGAATGACCACTGGTCCTGGAGCATCATTCAGCTGGCCTCCAGAAGGTTCCTGCAAGAGAATGTGGGCCTTAGACCCAGTATACGTGAAGGACTGTCTCCACCTCCATTGTTCAGCCTGGACACTGAGATCCAGCTCCGAGGGCCTTCTGGCTGTTCCTTCACTGCAAGAAGTGAGGTGACAGGAAACCAGGCAGAGGGCCTTCTCGGTACTGGCGTCCGCCCTGTGGAACACCTTTCCATCAGATGTCAAGGAAATAAATAATTATCTGACTTAGAATCATAGAATAGCATCATAGAATCATAGAGTTGGAAGAGACCACAAGGGCCATCGAGTCCAACCCCCTGCCAAGCAGGAAACACCACCAGAGCACTCCTGACATATGGTTGTCAAGCCTCTGCTTAAAGACCTCCAAAGAAGGAGACTCCACCACACTCCTTGGCAGCAAATTCCACTGTCGAACAGCTCTTACTGTCAGGAAGTTCTTCCTAATGTTTAGGTGGAAGAAGACATCTGAAGGCGGCCCTGTTTAGGGAAGCTTTTAATGTTTTTAATATTCTGTTGTGAGCCGCCTAGAGTGACTGGGGAAACCCAGCCAGATGGGTGGGGTATAAATATTATTATTATTATTATTAAACAGTTTCCCACCTTGGTGGTAAACGGCATGATTAAATCTACTAGGATAGAATAGCATTTTTCATTAAAATGACTATTTTCTTATTCAAATTATTATTATTCATGTCTTTTAACAGTCAATTTTAATTGCCAGAAGCTGACACACGCGAAAATAATACTATTTTCATTCCAATCTGCTATTTTCCTTTCCAGCTTTCCTTCATTTCTACATTTAAATACAGGTAAATCTTTCCGTGTGGACTTCAACAGCAAGCTCAGCTGGGGAGTGCCAATGGGACTGAGAAGCAAAAGTGAATTGGAACGATGTATCCTGGAAAGATGGCATGTGGGGCGTAGCTGGCTGGCTATTTAGAAGACTTATGCTGCAACATTTTCTTGTAGGTTCCTACTTGTTAATATGTACTGTGCTCCCCTTTTTACTTAAAGTGATCAGAGTTTGAAACCCAGGCAAGGAAGCAGGCTTCGGTGGTGATCCATCCTAACAGGATATTTTGTAGGGGAAATCCTCGAGTAGGTTACTTGTAACAAGTAACTGGCACTTCATACACAATTCCTGTTTGCTGGATATTCAGCCGCCAGTGCAGAACAAAATGGATACTTGGTAATGTGTACTTCAACAGTTTCAATCATTTGTTCACGAGGCTGGAGAAATTTTAGACCTACTTCCCCATCCTCTGCTATCAGAATTATAGTTCAGGGATGTTGCATATTTCTTTAGTAACAAATACTTTGCTCAAAGGCTTTTAGCTGTGGTTTGACAGCAAGGAAAGGTCAATCAATAAAATAAAAGGAATGTTTATTACATACATTTTTATGTAATAAACATTAAAGCTGAAACTGCCTTGTGCCGAACTTTGAAAATAGAGAAGCAGTGTTTCATTCATATTTAATTCTAGTAATAGATGGTTCAAGCTGCAGCTTCCACATCACTTACCTTCATGCTTAGACCCTTAGGGCACTTTAACTTTTGTTTCCGTTGAAAGAAATAGATAATTTGAAGAGTTGCTGTGCTATAGCATTAAAGTACTTCTTTAAGAATGTAATGCGTATCACACAATGAAGAATCACTGCAATGCTATACGCCATGGCATCGAGCTCTTCAACATTTAAAAATGTCTTAACTGGCAAGGCC